>NC_140590.1:664841647-666205229 GCF_964204655.1 Triturus cristatus
CCACTGCTCCCGCTTCAGGATCTACTTTCTTCTTTTGTTTAAGAACTCTACGAGAGTGCATATGGTTTCAGTTGTCTCATATACTTTGTGTTCTCCTTTCTTGCTTGTTTCTTCCACTGCTTTCTCTCCCTCGGTCGCAGTTCTTGTTTGCACACATTCCTCCAATTTCTGTGTGCTTTCCCATGCCCCTCCTTTGTCCATCTTCTTCCCCAGCCCTGCTCGACCAGCCCCTCTTTAGGTCTGGCATTAGCCAAAACCTTTTGATTTTAATAAAATAATATGTATAATAAATATACATACTTCAAGGGGCATTTAGCCACCTCTCTTCACCTACTGGCCTGTTGTTGTGTCATTTCTATTCTTCTTCTGCCATTATAGCATACGGCATGGGGCAATGGGTCAGCCTACGAACTCCTCGGGTTAAGACCACTTTGAGTGACTGCACATTGCTCTTTCACAAGGTAATATTGAATAGGGGTCAGACCCAATATACCCTTGAGGGCTTGGGCAGATAAATACGGAAAAGTCAATGTGCCAACAAGGGATTTACTTTAAGGTGATCAGTTAATTCTAAATTTAAGTGATTTGAATCAATAAGTATGTTAAGATGAATTAACATCAATATGAAATCAATTCCATGAACTAAACATCATAAATATCTAATGATGACAACGCACACGGGGATTTCTTTTTGTGATTTAATCACAGTGATTTTTATAGTTTTATCCAAGTAAAAAAGAGTACAAAAAGGAATATAAATAAGAGCAATATATCGTGAAAACAGGGAACGGAATTAAGTCCTCTTTTCATCTGAATATACACATCAATTCCTGGGCGGTTTGAACAGAGATGAAACTCTTTCTGAGCATACAATCTACTGTACATAACATGTAAACTGGAATTGGATGGTAAAGTCGACGTTTCGGTCTTGGGTGTAGTCAATCCGTCAGACCATCTTCAGGACAATAATTGCTTATATAAGGACTCCTAAACAATACAATGCAAATAGTTACATGAAAGTAAACATAATCACACTAATAAATCAATATACAAAATTTAAAAATTTAGACTTCAACCCGTGTGCGAACAGGACAATTGTCAGTATCATTTATCGGAAAGAGGGGACAAAGTCAAAATCTGATATCGAGAAAAAAATTATTATTTCATAATCAATTCAACCATTTACTTTCTATAGAGATACATAAATTTCATCAGTAGCCATGTTTACTTAAAGGTATCCGTGGCGTTCTCACGTTAAACTTTGTTTGAAATCATGTGGACATTTGAGCTACGAATCAAGAAGAACACTTAATCATGCTATGCCAGAGAAATAGTGAATAGTATCCTACCATGTAGAGCTTAGCAACAGCGACTGCCAGTTCGTGTTATTGCGGAAGTCAATCCTGCAGTGATTTTATTGCTGTACAAAAAATGAGTAGTCATAAATTATCTATTCATTCACCTGTATGTTATTTCTCTTATTCTAACATAGGTAACAATGAAGGTGTTGGTTTTATTAAAAACCAAATTCTTTGCCTAGTCTTTAACAATTGGTACATAGGATCAATTTGTTTTTAAAGTTTAAATGATTGATATAAACAGCACAGAAAAGAAAGTGTTGCAGTTTGGCTCACTAATCTACATCTAAACAGAATTTTAATAAATCGAATGAGGCTATGCTCAAAATGCATCAAAAGATAATGTTTTGCATATAGCTGATGGAATATGCTACTGACAGATCTATGGGCAGAGAGTGCATTAAATTCTAACTTACTTTACCGTCGTTAGTTTCCGAAATACGAAATGTGATCCGTCTGATTCAGGGGCAGCCTGATTACGCACTGCACTGTCAAGTGCTTTTAAGGAATAATCGTAGTTGCAGTTCAACACAGTTGTGAGCTAAAAAAGTAAACAAAGCGCCGGCGTTAGGCTAAAGCAGCCATTAGTTGCTGTCCTGTGCGAGCTAAGCAATTAGATTATCGCTAAAGTGAGTAGTGGATCTTTGTTATCAAACATTTAGTGTGATGTGGTTCAATGAGGGAAAGTGGTTGCCTAGTTACCTAGAGTACCCGTAAAGGTTATTTTAAACAATATATACTCGAGTAAAAGGCTTTACTTATTATAAAAAGTGAAGCAAATACACTGTTTGAATTGTGCGCAAATTAACCAAAGACGCGTCGTTGACTAACTAATGAGTGATGCATAGGTTATGGACAACTTACTATTCTGGCGTCAGTCTTCAGAACACAGATGGGGGTCCGCTAGCATCGGTACAGCCTAATTATGTGCTGCACTGCCCAGTGCTTTTAAAGGCTGGTCAATGGCAGCAATTCACCACAGCTGTGCGACCAGGAAATGGACACAATGTCCGTGTCAGATGGCAGCGGCCATCTTGAAGAAGCTTATTTACAATTGGTAGCGCTATTCTCACTGTAGTCTAACGATTATACTGACTTTTGTGGCTCACCAAAAGAGTTAGTTGATGGTTATATATTAGCGAATGAGTGAGATTGTTAGAGACCGACCGTTCATATAGTCTGGTCCTACTCCACGAAACCTTAGATTTCGCCCGCCATCTTGGAGTGTCAAAACATTACTAAATGGGTGTATTGTTGTTTATCGTTCATATACAATATTTTTGAAGACAATTTCATGATTCGAGCAAGATCAAGAGCCACTCATAATAGCGGACCCCTAATACTGCCATCTGACACGTGCAGTGCAGCACATAATTAGGCTGTACCGATGCTAGCGGACCCCCATCTGTGTTCTGAAGACTGACGCCAGAATAGTAAGTTGTCCATAACCTATGCATCACTCATTAGTTAGTCAACGACGCGTCTTTGGTTAATTTGCGCACAATTCAAACAGTGTATTTGCTTCACTTTTTATAATAAGTAAAGCCTTTTACTCGAGTATATATTGTTTAAAATAACCTTTACGGGTACTCTAGGTAACTAGGCAACCACTTTCCCTCATTGAACCACATCACACTAAATGTTTGATAACAAAGATCCACTACTCACTTTAGCGATAATCTAATTGCTTAGCTCGCACAGGACAGCAACTAATGGCTGCTTTAGCCTAACGCCGGCGCTTTGTTTACTTTTTTAGCTCACAACTGTGTTGAACTGCAACTACGATTATTCCTTAAAAGCACTTGACAGTGCAGTGCGTAATCAGGCTGCCCCTGAATCAGACGGATCACATTTCGTATTTCGGAAACTAACGACGGTAAAGTAAGTTAGAATTTAATGCACTCTCTGCCCATAGATCTGTCAGTAGCATATTCCATCAGCTATATGCAAAACATTATCTTTTGATGCATTTTGAGCATAGCCTCATTCGATTTATTAAAATTCTGTTTAGATGTAGATTAGTGAGCCAAACTGCAACACTTTCTTTTCTGTGCTGTTTATATCAATCATTTAAACTTTAAGAACAAATTGATCCTATGTACCAATTGTTAAAGACTAGGCAAAGAATTTGGTTTTTAATAAAACCAACACCTTCATTGTTACCTATGTTAGAATAAGAGAAATAACATACAGGTGAATGAATAGATAATTTATGACTACTCATTTTTTGTACAGCAATAAAATCACTGCAGGATTGACTTCCGCAATAACACGAACTGGCAGTCGCTGTTGCTAAGCTCTACATGGTAGGATACTATTCACTATTTCTCTGGCATAGCATGATTAAGTGTTCTTCTTGATTCGTAGCTCAAATGTCCACATGATTTCAAACAAAGTTTAACGTGAGAACGCCACGGATACCTTTAAGTAAACATGGCTACTGATGAAATTTATGTATCTCTATAGAAAGTAAATGGTTGAATTGATTATGAAATAATAATTTTTTTCTCGATATCAGATTTTGACTTTGTCCCCTCTTTCCGATAAATGATACTGACAATTGTCCTGTTCGCACACGGGTTGAAGTCTAAATTTTTAAATTTTGTATATTGATTTATTAGTGTGATTATGTTTACTTTCATGTAACTATTTGCATTGTATTGTTTAGGAGTCCTTATATAAGCAATTATTGTCCTGAAGATGGTCTGACGGATTGACTACACCCAAGACCGAAACGTCGACTTTACCATCCAATTCCAGTTTACATGTTATGTACAGTAGATTGTATGCTCAGAAAGAGTTTCATCTCTGTTCAAACCGCCCAGGAATTGATGTGTATATTCAGATGAAAAGAGGACTTAATTCCGTTCCCTGTTTTCACGATATATTGCTCTTATTTATATTCCTTTTTGTACTCTTTTTTACTTGGATAAAACTATAAAAATCACTGTGATTAAATCACAAAAAGAAATCCCCGTGTGCGTTGTCATCATTAGATATTTATGATGTTTAGTTCATGGAATTGATTTCATATTGATGTTAATTCATCTTAACATACTTATTGATTCAAATCACTTAAATTTAGAATTAACTGATCACCTTAAAGTAAATCCCTTGTTGGCACATTGACTTTTCCGCTTTCACAAGGTAGGCATCCAAACACAAGGTTCAGTGCCAGTGTTGCCTGATGTCATAATAGGGCACGTTTGCAGTGAGCACTTAGTATTCCTGTCTCCTTCATGTGCTGTTGCAAATTCCTTTTGAAGTGGACTGCTGCTATTTCACATTGTACCATTTTGTGTTCCTGGACTCTGTTTCACCAATGGTTCTTTTCATTAACTCTGCTAAGGAAGAAAACCAAACTTTATTGTGTTTAATTTTCAGCACACTTGTAACAGTTTCATTACAACATAGGTGGGTGAAATTTGTTTTTTAGTATCCATCTTCTTTCCTTCCTTTTTCCCATCTTCTTTCTTTCTTTCATTCTTTCTTTCGTTTTCTTTCCTCTCCTTTTTTCTTCTCCTATCCTTTTTTTTTCCTTCAGTCCTTCTTTCATTTGTCCTTCTTTCTTTCTTATTTGCCATCTGCACTTCTTGCTTTCTTTCTTTTTTGGCTACTTTCCTTTTTTTTTCTTTCCTTCTCTTTTCTTTATTGCCTTCTTTCCTTTCTTTTTTCTTGACACCGTTCCTTTCTTCCCTTATTCCATTTCTTTATTTTGCCTTCTTTGCTTTCTTACTTCTTTCTTTTCTTTCTTCTTGACTTCTATCTTTCTTACTTTCTTTTTTTTACACTCTTTCTTTTCTTTGGCCATCTTTCCTTTGCTCTTTTTTGCCTTCTTTCTTTATTTCTTTCTGTTTGCCCTCTTTCTCTCATTCTTTCCTTCTTCATTGATTTTTGTGTTGTTACATTATTTTCTTGCCTTCTTTATTTCTTCCTTCTTTCTTTCTTTGCTTTGCCATCTTTTTAGCATTCATTCTTTGTTTATTTCTTTTGTCATTCTTTCTTTTTGGCCATGTATTAGATCTTTACTTCTTTCTTTATTTTTTGCCTTCCGTTGTTCTTTCCTTTCTTTCTTTCTTTTTTGCCTTCTGTTTTCTCTCCATTCCTTTTTCCACACTGTTCCATGTTTTCTTTTTTTTCCTTCATTCCTTCTTTGTTCTTTTTTTCCTTCATTCTATTTCTTTTCTTCTCTTTTGCCTTCTTTCATCACTGGGTTCCTTCTTTCTCGCTTTTTTACCTATTTTTCTTTCTTCTTTCTTTTCTGGCATTCTTTATTGGCCTTCCACATTTTTTCTCTCTTTCATTTTTTTGTGTCTTCTTTCTTTTCTTTCCTTTCCTTTTTTCCACCTTTCCCTTTTTTCTTTGTTTCCTTCATTCCTTCTTTTTTCTTCCTTCTATGTTTCTTTGTCATTTGCGTTCTTTCATTATTCCTTTCCTTCTTTCTCTCTCTTTGTCTCCTTTCCCTTACTTTTCCTTTTTTTTTTTGCACTCTTTCCTTTTTTCTTTCTGTATTGCTTTCTTTCTTTCATTCTTTCCTTCTTCTTTTTTTCTGTTCTTTTATTTTTTCTTGCCCTCTTTCTTTCTTCCTTTTTTCTTCCTTTGTTTTGCCTTCTGTCTTTCATTCATTCATTCTTTATTTCTTCTGTCATTCTTTCTATTTTGCTTTTTATTTTTTTTCCTACCTTCTTTCTTTTCTGCTTTCCTTTTTTCTTTCCTTCTTTCCTTTCTGGGTTTCTTTATTTGCCCTTTTTATTTGCCTTCTTCCTCTCCTTCTTTCTTTCTCGCCTTCATTCTTTTTCTTTTCCTTTTTTCTATCTTTCCTTTTTTCTTTCTTTCCTTCATTACTTTTTTCTTCTTGTTTCGTAATTTTTTCTATCTTTTTTTTCTCCTTCTCTTTTGCCTTCTTTCATTATTACTTTCCTTCTATCTCTCTTTTTTGCCTACTTTCCTTTTTTCTTTTCTTTCTTTCTGTTTTGCATTCTTTCCTTTTTCTTTCTGTGTTGCTTTCTTTCTTTCATTATTTCCTGATTCATTTCTTTTTCACTTTTTTTTGTGTTGTTTCATTTTATCTTGCCTTCTTTCTTTCTTCTTCCTTTGCTTTGCCTCCTTTCATTCATTCATTTTTTATTACTTTTGCCATTCTTTCTTTTTTGCCTTCTATTTTTTTTTCCTACTTTCTTTTGTTTTTGCCTTCTTTTTTTCTTTCCTTCTTTTCTTTCTGGCTGTATTTATTTGCTTTCTCTCTTACTTTCTTTTTTGCCTTCTTTCTTTTTCTTTTCCATTTTTTCGACCTTTCCTTTTTTCTTTCTTTTCTTCATTCCTTCATTCCTTCTTTCTTTTTCTTCTTCCTTCATTATATATTTTTTCTCTTTTTCTTTTGCCATCTTTCATTATTAATTTACTTCTTTCTCTCTTTTTTGCCTACTTTCTTTTTTCGTATCTTTCTTTCCTGTTTTGCACTCTTTACTTCTTTCTTCTCTTGCATTCTTTCCTTTTCTTCTTTCTTTCTTTACTTATATTTATTGCCTGCTTCCCTTCTTAGTTTCTTTTTTCCTTCTTTCTTTCTTGCACACCAGTTTTTATTCATTTTTGCTTTTTCTTTCATTTTTCTTTCCTTCTTTCTGCCATCTTTCTTTCATTTTATCCTTCTTTATTTTTTGCCAGATTTCATTTTTTCTTGCCTTATTCTTCATTTTGACCTTTATTTGTTTTCCTTTCCTTTCATTTTGCCTTCTTTCTTCTTCATTTCTTCTATTGCTCTTTCCTTCATTCTTTCTTTTTTTCTTTCTTTCATTCATTCAAATTTTTTTTCTTCTTCCTTTTTTCTTTATTTTTTTGCCTTATTACTTTATTTCTTTCTATCCTTCTTTCTTTTTGCCTTCTTTCTTTCTTTTTCTTTCCTTCATTTTTGCCCTTTTTCCATCTTACTTTCCTTCTTTACTTTTTTTTCCTCCTTCCTTCTTTTCGCTTCTTTCATTCTTTCCTCTACCCCTCTTTTCCTTCCTTCTTTGCCTGCATCTCTTCCTCCCTTGATCTTTTTCCTGCTGTTTTTGTAGGTCTTCCGCACTTTCTTCCCTTCTGTCTTGCCTTCTTTCTCAAAGGAGGGGCTAGCAGTCAATGTCAGACCGATGGCTTTTTTTGGTCTGTGTTGGCCGAGACCTTTTGATCCTACTAAAAGTATGCGTCACATTGTTACTTGTAGGGGTTTTTAGCGAGATTTCATCCATCAGTCTGTGACTAAGTCATTCACATTTTTCTTCCATTGACTATCTTCCTATGAGTTATGGTAGGCTGAAAGAGCACATTTACACAAGGTCGTTCCCTTCAGTGCCGGGTGTACTGTGGTAATGTGTATTTTTTGAGACCAGATAAAACACTTTGCCATCAGTTATTTTTTATTTTTATTTAATGAGGGCCTGGCAGCTTCCCAAACAATAAATCTTTGCAAAAACCATAGCAAAACAAAATAAGAATTGCCAAAAGGCTGGCAATCAACGCCAGGACTATTAGTTGTGCCATTGTTTGTTCTGTTTGCTTCTCCATCTGTCCCCTTCCTTTGTCTGTTTGCCTCCCCATTCTAGGCACCCTCTATTGTCCATGTGCTTACCCATATACACCCACATACCCTCTGTTGCCCATGCGCTTAAATTCCGTCCCACCCTAGGTTGTTTGTGTGCCTCCCCACTGCCAGCATTCGTTGTCCAGGTGCTTTATCATTGTTGTCTCTCGCTTG
The DNA here is from genome assembly GCF_964204655.1 of Triturus cristatus. Lineage (NCBI taxonomy): Eukaryota > Metazoa > Chordata > Amphibia > Caudata > Salamandridae > Triturus > Triturus cristatus. The sequence continues at coordinate 664,849,739 of NC_140590.1, forward strand.
TCCATCCCTTCCCTTCCTTCATCCTTCTTTCCCACCCTAAAAATGCATTAGTGCTGCATCAAAACAGCAGAATGTGCAAAAAGAGCATTTTGCACAACTTTTTTGTTTACACATCAATCTCAGATGTGTATATAAAAAGAATAAAATGCTTGCCTCATATTGTAGGCCCACGTGCTTGTGTTGGTGTGCGCTTAAAAAAGAACGACACTACTGCAGCATCATAGGGCTTGTTTTTTTTACAGTACTTTCAGCCCGGTGTAGCTCCTCAGTAATGGCGGAAGAGAGTCGCCCCACAGCCAGCGTCAGCAGATGATAAATAAATTGAAAATAACACAATGTTATTATCATTTAATTTATGCTGTCTGTCTGAGCCCTGCAATAAGTATGGGACGTGGCCAAGCATGTCAGGGTGGAGGAGGAGTAGTGTGCACTTATAAGTGCACATGTGTGTGTGGCCGACCGTCCTAGGTCGGCCAAACACACATGCGCACTTATGTTTCTCCAACCAAGCTGTGTTACACGGCTGGGTTGGAGAAAAGCCACAAGCTCCAATTCACTGTCTGAGCGGCAAACGAGGTCGCTCAGACCAATCCTGGCAGTCTGATGAGAGTAGCAGCGAGGCTGCCGTCAGTGGGAGCAAAATGGAGCGGCAAGTAAGTCTTTTCTTTTTTTTCTTTTATATCATTTCTTCACCCCCTCTCCAACCCTCTGCCCTTCCCCCGCTGCATCCAGCCATGCTACACAGCAGCCATGCTGCTCTACAGCAAGGCACAAAATAATTGTCAATGACAGTAGGTCTCATAGGAGAGACCCATTGGCTTTGGTAATGCTGGCTCAACTTGCAATGGACTTCTAAACGTGCACCTTCACGTAGGCCTGGGTACCGGCAAAGAGCACCATTTGTCCCATTTTTGAGAGGATCTAGCGGACGAGGCATGGCTACACGGGTAAATGTTATCCAAGTGAAGTAAAATATCTCATCATTAAGTAAAACCGAGATAGATCTGTGCCTATCAACAGCCTGCAGACGTAGGATCATGGATGGCGGTAGTAAACTAAGGTAACTATAAAAGCTATATTTTCGCTTTAGTACGTCTTCAGCTTTCGTAAATCAACGAAAGTTGATTACATCTTTGCAGATCCCAACAGTTGCGTAACACAAAATAATGTCCCCCGCCCCCCCCCCCCCCCAACTGCAAAATGTGATGAGGGACTCCTGAGTCTCTCATATATCGGAGATTTTCATTGGCCTTGGGCTGATTGGAGGCCCCCCATATGGTAGGGGGCCCTCTAAAGGATCTCTTCCCCTTTTACCGCAGGGGCTGCCTGTGTTTTATGCCCCTGGATCCCAGATAAATAAGCGCAAACACTGATTTCTGTGGCTCGAATGCTAGGAAATACACGTCACCTCTAAACAATCCAAGGCCTTTGGAAAGTCTCTGCTACATTTAACATTTTACTACCCAAAAATTCTCTCTAGTCTGTTGGTGTTAGTTTTGTGCCTTTCCAAATAAGCTAAGCATCACAGACTGAATAAAATATAGTAAATCAGCCTTTGTACCGAGTGGAATGCACCTGGGTCGGAACTCTGCAATCTGCCCGCCAGCTGTGACTTCTGAAATAAATGGTTAGAGAGCCCTCCAGGAACGGAATACACATCTGGATAAACTTCCGGCAAACAATTCCTGCTTGTGCCATTCTCAGAATAAAGTCGAAGAGGCCAAAGGGTAAAAGTAAAGACCTTTTGTGAGAGTGAAGCGAGCTTTGTATATCAATATAAAACCATTTCCTGCCGGAGGACTACATCAAATAAATACACATTTAAATTCAAAGCATCTTTGTAGTGGTCACACTATCCCATTACAGAAAGATTCAATTTTTCTTCAGAGTCTTTTATCGGTACAAACAATACACCACGTGAACACATTCTCATCCAACCCTAAACATATGTAAAGTCTGTGTCACAGCTCCTTACTCCCAATGGTAAGGGCTTATCAGTGCTGCTCTAAAATCGCACTGGCATGTAAAACCCTTTGAATTAATTAACCTTAATTCGAACTGCAACGTGTCATACTTTTACCATCGAACTTTACATTTGATATATTAAGTGATATAATTAGAGACGTGGTGATAAAATGAAAAATTATTTCCCGAATCAATCATCAGTCCTTCAAGAAAGAAGTGTCTTGAAAGGGGGTTAGTTGGCAGAGTCGGGATACGAAACTAGCCTCATTCATGTATCCACATCACACATAGTTAAAGGAAGCCTTTGACTCGTACTTAAACACGTGTCCATGTCTCTGGTCCAGATCAGGAGGCAAAACTAGTCAACATGGAGCAGTCATATCATACAGTCTCAATATTCACCCGCCTGTCAAAATTAAACTTGCAAATCGAGCAAACAAGGCAGAATATGTCAATCACAGCAAACATCAGGCTAGACTATGTCTTACATTTAGCTTCCGACAAAGACAAATTGCCACACGAAACCAAAGACCTAGGGCCTCATTTATGAAAAGTGTTGCTTCGCTGCGGGAAAACAGCAATGCAACACTTTTCAGTCCACCAACATTGTGGCACCATTGATGCACCGTATTTACTGTACGGCGCTCCATGTCGCAAGGATTTACAGATACGTCAATGTTCCTGACGTATCTGTAGGCACAAAATTGGTGCATTGCTGGAATGTGTCTGCAAAACGACCCAACTCTAGCAATGTGTCATTTCACATGGGGCAAGCCCCATGTGAAAAGCCCTGTGTCACTCTTTATGCCTGCTTTAATCAGGCGTAAGGATTTGACTAAGTGACGCCCTACAAATGGAGCAGTGAAATCTCATAGATTTCCCTGTGTCACTTCTACGTGGCTTTCCTGCGTTGGAACGCCCACCCTGCATTCATTATACCTGATTCAGGTATAATGTAATGCAGGGGTTTAAATAGTGATGTGTCTGCCTAGATGTGTCACTATATAAATATGGAAGCAAGGAATAGGAGCAAGAGTAGGCGGCGGCGACAGTGGGTGGCAGCGGCAAGCAGCTAAGTGTATATTTTTATTTTTTTATTTTATTCCCTCCTCCCCAGTGACCCGCCTCCCCACTGTCCTCAAATACCAGCCACCACTGGTCACTACCACAACACACGAAACGATTTGAAACAAAAAGTATCTTTTTGCTGAGCAAAGAAAACACATTAAGATAAAACATGGTGCATAGATTCACAACAAAGACGTCATAGCACAAAATAAATTGCAATACGTCCTACATTCGACACATCTTGTCATCGATACAGAACAGAAAGCACAATGTTGTGTATAGAGTGACTCCACTGCAACGCTTAAAAAGCCTTGGTAAAGCCAATCCCTTGCCAAGGGTGAAAACATTTGCAATAGAAATTTAAAAATAAAAATACATTAGAAAAAACGTTAAAATGCTGATGTTGGAAAGCGGCTAGCACATGCTTTCAAAGAAATGTTTTCCCTCTTATAACTGTTGGTAAACACACTCACATCAGCCTTTCTTTTACACACAAATACTTAATGTATTTACATACACCAACCCACAAGACTGTGGTAGTAGTGGTGAGGATAGTGTTAGCAGTGGCGATAGGTTGGTAGTAGTGGTGATGGTGATACTGGTGATGTTAATAGTGGTGTATTAAGGGTGATGATTGTAGAAATAATGACAGTGTTTGTGGTGATTGTATTAGACACAGTAACGATGGTGATGATAGTGATGTGGTGGTAGTAAAAGTGGCAGTGGTAGTGATGATGGTGTTGATAGTGGTCCTGGTATAAGCAGTTGAGATGGTGGCAATGGGGCCATGCAGCACTGCACGCTTGAGAGAATAAAAATAAGAGCACATAGGAGGCGCAGAAAGAGGACAATTATTAGTGCTCTGTTTAGAGATAGTGTAGTAATAGTTTGAAGCATTTATGCATTCATGTGCATGAATGAGTTAGCACATTTACACCAAATCTGTTGACTCCACCAATACATGTTCTTTGAAAAAAAAATGGTTCTCAAAAAAATTGAGGCCAAGAGGTTTTCTTCCATTGAGGAGGAGCATAACAGCAATACTTCGACCCCCAGAAACAAATGAAGCATGACTTTGCAAGAAATGAAATACATATGTGTGTTTGAACCCTCATGAGCAGTCATACTTATGCGCTGAGTTTGCCATTATACCGTTAGCATTAGTGTTTTCTCTTTTTGCCATTTTATTGCATTTCTATTCGGTTGATGTGTAATTTCAGAGGTGGCTTTGCCTGTAGATATAAACACAATGCGGGGCATTGGCCAAATGATCTAATTGTTATGGATAGTTGCTAAAGAATAATCAATATGTGTTGTGAGCCATGCACAATGCATTGGGTTGCACTTATGAGAAATACCATAATATTTGTGTAAAATATTAGGGGTACTGAGAGGGGAGGAGTACTTGCCTTGCGCCACGTAGTGTGATGTAATGGTGGCGCAAGCTGCAAGTCATATGTAAAAAATTATGCATCATTTGCAAGTCATATTTAAAAAATGAGGCATGGGACAAAAGCTGAGCTGACAGCAGCTGCGTCACGCAACATGTAATATATGCAATGTAGGCGTTCCCCCATAAAATTGGGCACAACTGTACCTCAGTTGTGTTTATGGGTCCATAGTGGAGAAGCGCAACGCAAAGTTTGAAATGTGCCAGAATTGCTGCACATTGGTAAGCCAGTCATAGGAAATGATGCAGTGGCTGCAGTGTGAAATCCTCAACATAACATAACACTTTGGCAACCTCAAATACACCATAGAAGTTGTCATATTGCAACTGGGGAGTAGCTAGTATTACCACCACCAACACGTAGGCAGCGAAGAAAGAGAAAGCGTGTTTTCTGGCAGCGCAAATCCCTCATTATCCTCAGGGAGGATGAGGTCATAGAGTTATACAGACTCAAGAGGGAGTCCATCATGGAATTGCTGGAGAAGATTGCGCTAAGTCTCCAGCCACCAACAGAAAGGCCTGATAATATTCTACCGCATGTCAAATTGATGGCTGTGCTCCACATGCTGGCATCAGGTTCCTTCCAATTCACAACAATTAGATTGGCAGGAATTTCACAGGGTTCATTTTCTGCTTTTCTCCCCTCTGTTTTGGATGCCAGATTCAATCTCACACCCTGTACCTTCTTTTCCCCAAACTACAAGACAGTTGGCTACCAAGCAAGGATTCTACACCACAGCTGGATTTTCTGATGTTCTTGGTGCAACTGATTGCACACATGTGCAATTGGTGCCCCCTGTTGCAACCTCCCACCTGTACAGAAACCACAAGCACACATACTCTGTCTTGTTGCTCATAAATGTGCTGGCTAAACATCACAGGAGTGCACACAATTCCTTCATCTTCCACCACAGTACCATCAATGAGCGGTTTCAGAATGGCAAATATGGGAATGGCCTACTCATGGTAATGGAAAGCCCAAATATACTTAATGCCAACTAAAAAGTTGTAATGTATATGACATATTAGCTATCTCTGTGTTTGTGTATGGATCTTATGTCATATTCACAATGTGGGACTATCTTACTCCAACATGTATACAATGATGTCCCATTCACACTCTAATCCTGCAATTGAAGTAGGAAAAAATCAACTGTGAAAGTACTGTGTCATCTTACACTGTGCAAGTGAACTCAACTCAATTTTTTTTGCACTGGTTAACAAATCAACACATAAATAATGTGGTTCATACGTAAAGTCAATATGAGTAGAAAGGGTACATATCAGTGAAGTGTCAGGTGTGTATGTTCAGTGGTGTATTTATTCTCTGTAATTAGTTAACGTTCCACGGAAATAATGGGTGTTGATCAAATCGTGTGTTCCTAAGTAAATGTGGCACACACGCCAGAAAATTTGTATCATGAGAAAAGTATCAGAAGCACTAATAGAGGAAGAAGTTGTAAAATCCATTTATATCTTGCACTGTAAGTGTAGCTTCAAATCATGTATACATGTCAAATCTAGGTACATATGGGATACCAAAAGTAACAAGTACACATATGTCTCAACCAGTCCTACAATTTAAGTCCAAACTTACACTTAGATATGAACCTATATTGACATACTTCATCAATTTGATAGATGACCAGTTTGGTGGATCAAGTTGCTAACATTTGCTGCATCTCAGTCCATCAATGCAAAACTAACACAGCTAATCGTATGCTGTCAAATATGCCATATACCACTAAATAGCACAGCATGAAATGCAACCGAGGTAAAGTATCAAAGTCTACTCAGGATCCTCCTTTGAACACTCTCTTGCCACATCAGTGAGGTCATAATCAAGCAGGGACATCTTAAGCATTTCGGGGTCCCTGGGCCAAGCGTATTTTGGGGGCCCGTGTTCAGAACAGCTTTGAATTTGTAATCCAATTTCAGCTCTTTCATGCCCTCTCTGGCCAGATCACTGACAGTGCACAGGCACATTGTCCAAATTCTAAATGTTTTTACATCTAATATTCAGGGATAGTGACGTGTGTATTCAACATTATAATACAGCACCAGCTCACGAAAATGAATTGCAAGTAATATCAGTGACCTTTTCCATTTCCCATATATGAGGTCCTGTTTTGATCTAAAACATTTTTTAATGAATGTTGCATGGTGTTAAAAAACAGAAACATTTCTCTGCAAAATGTCTATAATAAACTCCACTGCATCACCCAAATTAAAAATAAATTTAAGGAAAAAGGTATTTAAAACAGCCTGTTTAAGAATTATTCAAGATCACCAGGGCAAGTCACTGCATAACAGGGCTGTCTCTTTCTGGGCCCCCCCTAAAAAGGCTGGGGACCTGGGCCAGGGACCACTTTGCCCATGCCTTAAAACGTCTCTGTAATCAAGGCATATAAGTACTGAATCACCCACAAGGTAAAATCACATAAATATCACATACATACATGTGAAATCTGAAAGTGTTGTGCAAGGGCCTTTAGCAAACGTTTACCTTTATCTACATCAGTTTGTCCAATATGAAAATGGCCTCCATTGCCATACCTATGTGTCAATCAAAGTTCAGCATGACACCTTGCCATACATAAAGCATTAGCTGTTGTTTGACAAAAACTTGTATAAATATCCATGTTACATGGCAAATAGCCATGCAAAATTAAGTAAACAAATCAAAGGCTGTGATAATGTCATGTAGTGAAACAAGAACATCATGGGTGACAAAAGGACAAATGTATATGTGAGCGTCAAACATGGCATTGTTACAACTTTTATAAGGCTGAATATATGCAAGAGATTCTGATCATAAGTTTGTAAGTTTGCACACATGGGGCTAGATGTATGACCATTTTCAGTGGTCACAAATGGAGAATCGGTCTAATATGTGAAGTGACCATGTCAAAATTCAAGGACAAATGCATGTGTACATACAAAGTTTTATGGCATGACACGGAGGCTAACATTATGCAAATCTCCTTTATTACGCAGCTCACAGCAGCAACAATTGAAGAAATCTAGAGATTCAATAACATTCCAGTAACATATAAAGTCTATTGACAAGTAGCATTCTCTCAAGGACACTCTTTTTGCCCTATCTTCATTTTGATTTAACACTGTTTTATGCTGTTGAATGCACGTTTCTTGACACCACACCCGACCCTCTACTAATACCAGTGCCCTCCTTAACCCTCTAATTATTGAATTTAACCCTTTTTGGGTCGGGTTGATGGGGGGGTATTATTATGGGTTGGTGGTAGGTGTTCAATATTTATTTATTCACTCTTACCCTCGGAGCGGGGTTGTTTTTCTTCACCCGCCCCAAGGATCCCTTTCACCTCCTTCTGTCCTTTCAGGCCAAATACGAGATTTTTTTACTGAGGCAAACCCTCCTCGGGTCCGAGCTTGCACACACTTAAAGCCGTAAAGTCGAGCTTATGATCAATACTCAGCTTCAAAAATAAACTCAGGATTCTCCCGCTGCTATGGCAACGGGACCGCCCTGACTCCTGCCATGGAATAAGCTGTCTTGACTCGTGAGCTGGCCTCATACTGAGACCGACTCGCTGCTCTCACATGCGGGCTGGCCCCACTCGCAATACCGCTTCATGTGTGACCGGAGAGTGCATTAAGAGGCAACATCTCGCTGGTCAAGGGTCATTAAAATAAAAAGAATCAGGTTCATTAAAATAATACGGATCAACCGACAAGCGCGCATTACGAGGCAGTGTCTCGCCGCCCAGAGTTGTTAAAATTAAACAAATCAGCATGGGCACGAATTAACAGTGCAGATGCACCGCTGCTATCTACTCTAGAATTTAAGAATAAGACTTACCAATCAGGAGGAGGCAGCACTATTACTAGCTTGTAAAAACAATTTAAAAAAAGGGGGATGACAGAGCTTCCAAGGAAATAGCTGTAGGACTTAGGAGGAAAAGTCCTAGGGAACTCTCTGTAGCCAATTTTCATGGTTGGGCTGATACTACCATTTAGTCTACAGCTGCCATTTTGATAGTTTGGTAGACCTAATGAATTCTGGCAGTTGTAGTCTAACCAACTGTCATAATCATTTCTTCAAGCAACGCTGACAGCCACTTACCTGCCGGTATGTCCCTTGAACTCTCAGTGAGTAGCATGGAGGATAAAATGGAAGGATTAATTAACAAGGCGATTAGTGAAGTCATTGTGTCACTAGATAACACAATAAAAAATTGGAAGTCCCTCCCAAACAGGCTGGCCAACCCCTGGCCCAAGACACCCTGAAGGGGAAGATGGGGAAAATAAGGCCTAAAGGAAAAGAAGAACTGGGGAGAATACTTCAAAAGGGCGCAAAAAATCAAAAAGGTCCTTTCCATTGACCTCATGCACTGGGGTGAACTTTACAGTGCCTCGGGCATTTCAGATGGACAACCAAAAGGCCCAACTTCTATCCCCATCAACAGTGATAATGATATGGAGGATGAGATAGATCTGTCCTGCTCCTCCGGTTTAGACTCGGACATTGAAGATATTGAGGAAGAGGACACTGAAGTTAATGACGAGGCACCAAAGGCCTGTGGGTCTAAGATAGGCATTATGGACTCATTTGGAAAGAGTATGTTTGACCCTCTCTTAATTAAACATCCCCTATCCCCAGAGTAGAGCGCTACCAAACACATTGCGGAATACCTCTCCTTTTGGCTCCGCAAATAGATAACCAAAGATGGCAGGTCATGCCTGAGATCTGAATGCCCACACCTCTACCTACCAAAGTAGCCTTAACCCCAGAACTTGATCCAAAGGTTGTAGCGTTTATCGCTAAAGAGGGAAAGGACCCAAGAAAAGGTATGACAAGGGCCTAAAATCATGCCAGGATAGACTACTTGATCTAAGTGGACCAACCAAGAAAATGTTTGAAATGGCCGAGGGGGAATGACTAGACAATTCCCTAATCGACCCAGGCCAGAATTTTTGGGAGGGCCAGGAGAGCACCGGTCAGTTCCCCGGCCGTGGACAAGGCAATTCAAGACCCTATTTCGGATGAGGTCAAAGTTTCCAGTCAAGCTTCAGCTCATACTCAACCTTCTACCCTTAGAAGCAGAGAGCTTGTGGTAGAGGGTTCAGATTAGAAAAGTACAAAGGGGCATATTATCAAGAACGGCATTGAAATTATTGCCGCTTTAACGGCTGGAAACTGCCGCTAAAGTGGCGATAATGGGCTTGATAATATGCCCTTGAGAATTCCAATAGAAGCCCATGTTCTAGTGTGAACCTGGGCTTCCATTGGAATTCCCAAGGGCATATTATCAAGCGCATTATCGCCGCTTTAGCGGCAGTTTCCTGCCACTAAAGCGGCAATAATTTTAACATCGTTATTGAAAATATGCCCCAAAGAGTTTTCTCAGCTGGTAAGACTTACCAAACATATTTCACACACCCTTCTAAAGGTGGGAGGGAGACTAACCCTATTCTCTGGGAACTGAAATATGGTGACGGAAAAACCTTGGGTCTTAGAAACAGTGAGGGGATACACAATAGAATTCACTGGTATCCTAGTACAAAGAAGAATGCCCCAAGAAATGTTTTTCTCCCACAAGGACACAACCCTAGTATCACAAGAAGTAAAAGAACTGTTGGCTAAAGGTGAACACCAAGAAGAGACACAATGTGGTTTCGTAAACAATATCTTCTTAGCAGAAAAGAAAGACAAAGGGCTAAGACCAGTGATAAACTTAAAAGAATTAAACAAATGGGTGGTCTATCACCACTTCCAAATGGAGGTAGTACTTCTTCTAAGAGACGTGTTAAGGAAAGGGGACTGGCTAACCCGTTTAGATCTCAAAGATGCATACCTTACCATCCCAATTTGGCAGCCTCATCACAACTTCCTCCAATTCACCTGGGGCGGGAAACTTTGGCAGTTCTGCAGCCTCACAGTCAGGTTGTCCTCAGTCCTTTGGTGCATCACCAAAATTCTTCGCCCTATAGCGGTATTATTCAAATCAAGGGGAATAGGACTGATAATATATCTAGACAACATCCTTATAATGTCCCAATCCAGAGAAAAAGTATCTCTTCACACAGACCTTACAATAAAATTGTTAGAATACTTAGGCTAAACACGATCCTGCACAACCCCAAGCCAAGAAACACAGGGGCATATCAACAAGCAGGCGATAAAAAATTATCGCCGCTTATGCGGCCGTTTTCGGACGAAAAGCGGCGATAATTTTATCGCCTAATCAGCAAGGCCACGCTGTCGCGTGAAACCTTGCTTTAGCATCAGGATTCCTATCGCCCAGCTTTGCATCTCTAATGAGATGCAAAGTGGGCGTTCCTGACCTGGCATGACAGGAGAAATGTCGCTAAGCGACATTTCTCCTATCAGCAAGCCTAACGCTATCAAGCATAGCGTCAGGAAAAGTAGTGATAACACCTGTTATCGCTACTTTCCTAAAACCTGCTTCAGGACTGACTTAGCCATGATATCCTATGGAAGGAGGATATCATGGCTAAGTTTGTAAGTCCCTATCAAAAAGCTAATGTGAGATTAGCGCTTGGTTTCCAGCGATAATCTCACGTTAGCGCTAGGAGTTTTATCGCTGATGAGAAAAGCGTTGCTAATAGCACGCTATCTCAGCGATAAAAATCGTCGCTAGCCGGCGATAATTATCCGAGCGCTAAGTGCGCTCAGCGATAATTATCGCCGGTTGTTGTTGATATGCCCCATAGTTCCTTGGTTTTGGTATAAACACAATACAAGCGGAATTAAAATTACCTGGGGAAAAACTAATTAAACTCTACAAAGAATTGAGAAAAATATTAGGGAAGAAAGAATTCCATCTGAGAGCCCTAGCAAGAATTCAAGGTCTCCTGTCCTCTACAATCCAAGCTATCTAACCAGGTCCCCTATATTACCGAGCTCTTCAAAGACTCAAAGTGAAATCATTAAGAACAAACCAATCCTGCTCCTAAATTATAACTCTGGACACAGATTCAAGGAAAGAAATAATCTGGTGGTTAAAGAAGGCAGAAGCATGGAACAGGAGAGTGATTTTCGGGGAAGAACCAGAGATAGTGATAAACTCAGATGTAAGCTTAGATGTAAGCTTAGAAGGATGGGGGGCCAGATGCGGCAACTCGACAAGAGGGGGCCACAGGACAGAACAAGAGAAGGAGTTACACATCAGCTGTTTAGAGTTAGTGGCAGGCTCCTTTGTAATCCGTTGCGTCAGCAAAGATTTAATGAAATGTTCTGTCATGCTACGAATGAACAACGTGTCTGCAGTCTGAAATGTCAACAAGATAGGGGGTCCTCGCTCGAAAGGTCTGATGTATTTAGCCAAATTCTTTTGCCTGAACAAAGGCATCTCAATAATAGCAGAACACATTCCAGGCCTGAGCAATGGGGTCACGGATTGGTTTGCTAGGAATTTCAGAGATTCCAGCAATTGGAAATTACACAAGGGAATTTTTCTTACCATCCAAATCATTGTGGGGACCATTCGGAGTAGCCCTCTTTGCAGACAGATTGAACACTCAATTATCCAAATTCTTCAGCTGGAAGCCGGACCCCCAAGCAGTGGGGGTGGATGCCTTCCTTCAGAATTGGAAGGGTCTAACACCTTATGCTTTCCCTCTGTTTGTCATGCTACCCAGACTACTAGTGCACACTCGCAGGAACAAAGAAATGATAGTAGTAATAACCCCCCTCTGGAGACCGCAGGCATGGTTTCCAATCCTACTGGAAATGAGCATAGACCTTCTGATTCTAATACCAACAATCAAGGGAATATTGACAGCCCAGAAGGAGATTCACACCCTCTAGTAGAGCAGGGTCTTCTAACACTGATGGCATGGAGGATTTCAAGAGACAGTGGCAGATCGCAGGCCTTTCAGCAGATGCTTTCAAACTCGTATCAGAGTCATGGGCACCTGGCACAAAGAAAGCATATAGACTGGCTTGAGAGAAAAGTGTTCGTGGGGGTCTTCAATGGAATTACAATCCTGTTTCAACTAATTAAGTTCATGTATTAAACTACTTATGCAAGCTTTTCACACTTTCCGTAATTGCAGCAGGCCACTGCGTTGTAGAGGGAGTGTCTGTGAGACAAAACTTTTAAACAAAATAATTATGTGAAGTATAGGGGTCTTAAATCCCCCTTCTGCAAAATACATCACTCTGTGGGATGTAAAAGATGCTCTTCAAGTTCTAGTGAATTGGGGTGAAAACTTTAACCTATCCCTAAAACATTTATCCTACACACTCACAGTATTACTCTGCCTGGTAGATTTAGACGTTAACAGTAGGGCCTACCAACCAGAAGGGGTTTGCTTTTACCTAAAAAGACGAACCAAGACTGCTATGTTTCATACAGGTACCCCGATATAGGCTCAGGTAGTAACCAGACCTTTCACCTATATTTCCCCTGCCATTACAGTACATAACGGTTCTTGGCACTGACCTTTTACCTAGTAACGGTACTGCTGAAATGACATGGGGTTTTCTCTGAAAACTAGCCTCATTCATTATGAGCAGGACTACCATCTCCTGCATAATAACTACGTATAAGGGTAATTTCTTCCGTCATCCTAGTACAACATGACACAGCAAGGTAGATCCCCTGATGGTACCAATTTGGTATAATAACACCATAGCTTTACTGAAGCAGGAGAGGAGAAAAAGGACTTCGATGCTGACACACTGACGGAAGACGCTGAGGTTCCTGCACGCAGACACTCCAGCTCGCATTGGTCTGACATCTCTTGCAGGGTGTCCATCTCGAGACCAAGACAGGGTCCCACAGTCTCACACTTCAGGTAATGGGGTTGGCTCCAGCCTAGAAGGATTCTTGGCTCAACACCTACATGCATGCTAGGTACACGTAGGTACATCTAGTTAGGGTTGCATCGTAGGAGTACGCATTATTACTGTCATGTATTGTTATACCTGCCTGTATTCATTGTTTTAGCACTATGGTAGGAATCTACCATCCGTTTACTCTATTGGTGATTACAGTCATTTATATCTGTTCCTGTCTTATGGTTGTTTCAGCACACCTATTTTACACTAGAATGAAGCTGATTCAAATAATGCTTATTGAAAACGTCCCCATCGTTTATTCTGTGTATATCTCTGAGACAAAGTGAGCACAAGTGACTGAGCGTAAGGTACTGTTCTGTTTCCACAATCTCTGATGGGACAGAGTTGTCATGTTCGATAGTTGGAAAGAACTATTCTCTCGTTGGTAAGAGGATTTTACAGTGGCACTGTGAGCCAGCTGGTATACAGGCGAACATACCTGGTGGGGGAGTCTGGAATCAGTTTGGACACCAATCCCACCGTCTATGTTGTCTAAACGCGCGGATCCTATATAGGTTTATAGGAACTACACAACAAGACAATGTCAACCCCTATTTTTAATTTATTTTTCCCTCAGAATGGGACTCGGTGAAATGCTTGAAAGAATCTGAGAGAAAGACTGTGACACTGAGAGGAAACACGGATCAATTGCTATTATCCTATAGATCACCTCATGAGGCAGTATCATCCCCCACTTTAGCTAGATGGGTCAAAGAGGTAATGACATTACTATATTTGGTGCACATTCTCTAAGGGGTGCCCCTGCTTCCATAGATTTCTTTCTAGGGGGAGGGCCTACAAGATATCCTTAGAACTGCAGATTGGTCCAATGAAACAATGTTTCAAAGCTGTCATTTTAGACCTATTAGTAGTGCTATTGATAATGCATTAATTGCATTTTAAACTTGCATAAAGTTAGCATCGGGGCACATGCCACAAAATTTTGATTTTTCACAGCCTGGTGGGCAGAAAATCTGGATTTTATTAAAGACACAGAGGCTAAGTGATCCCACCACTGAACACCCTCCCTGATGGAGAAAAGATTTTCTGACTGTACTTCTGTATTGTTTTTCAGAATAAAAAATGCTATGCTTGGAAAGTTAAAGTAATAGAAGTTATTTGGTTCACAACATCAACAAAGAAGGGAGAATGCTACGTGCTGGTGGACATTATATGTTACTAGAATGTTAATGAAGTTCTAGATTTCTTCAATTGTTGCTGCTGTGGGCTGTGCAATAGAGGAGATTTGCAGAATCTTAGCCTTAGTATCTTTAATAAACATGGTGCAATGGAGGTTTTGGGTAGGACATTTTCCCTGCATGGTAGGAGTAGTGTACCCTAGCCCTGAGTGCATAGTTGTGAGGCTCACTAATTCTTGTATATTCCCAGAGACGAACACGGAATATTCATGTGTGCCATGACATAGGCCGTGTCATGGATTGCTGTCTGCTGGGACCAGGAGGGTCACACAAAGACCTGTCCTCATAGCTTATGTGCTCAACTGACTTTTCCAGGAATACAACAGACCTAAAGTGGGGGGAGGCAGAAGAACTTGGTAGTGAATAGTGGTAGTGAGCATGATCATGACCTAGTTCACTGCATGAAGATCTGCTGGCTCACTCACCTTCTCAAAAGTTCTGTTGCTGTGTGTTACACTCACCCCAGCCCAACATCAATTTGATCAGTAAATGTGTGCATGAGAATATCATGTGCAGAATGCATGTGCCTATGCAAGACATAAACAACACATAGGTTAAAATGTGGAAAAGTGTGCACATGATTAATGTGGGTGTGTGTGCACAACATGACACTCTCAAGTACAGCTTAAAGGGAGTATAGTACTAAACTGTTGTTCACAGACTGTGTGTGTGCTGCATGGCAGTATGCTGGTGGTAGCATGATACATGTGGATTACAGTATTGGTCACAGTATGTCGTGTGATTGCGGGTGAGTAGTGCGCTATACAAGTATCAAAATTTTACATTGTATACTGAGGGGCATATTTATGAGATATGTCACACAGAGCAGTGCCGCAAGTCGCCTTGCTGAGCTACACTGCATGATAGGGAAATGGCAGGAATTCACTGTATTCAGAAGAATACAGCACATTTCTCCCTTTTCCCATGCACTGGAGCAGTTTTGGCTGCTTTGCACCAATGTAGGCACCCTTGCACCATGACACAAGTGTGCCTGTGTTGAATGCAGAATTGTTTTTGTGTCGGTAGGAGCACTTTCCTGCACAAAAACAATCCCGAGAGGCATATTCTTCTATCTACGTGTGTTTCAGAATGCAGCACACATTGAAAGAGGGGGTTAACGAGGAGAAAGAAAGATATTTCTCCTTGTTACATCTCTCCTTGGAAGGTGTAGCTTTTTGGCACATTCCCAGGTTTACCAGTTCCGGTAATTTTGGGACTGCATCAAAAACCATGCTAGTTGTGTGGGAACACCAATGCAATGTCCATGGAATGCCTCCCTAGCGCCTAGCAAGGCAATGCAGCAATTTTGGTCTGCGTTGCTTGACTTGAGACTTATGACGCCATTCAGGGCAATGCAAGGTGGCCTTGCATGGCTTCATAAAACTCATTTTTGAGTTGTAGTGCACAATCAAGCACCACACCTGGGGTCATAAATATGCCCCTGAGTGCATAAGTGGCTGCCATGCTTCATTACATGGTGGACCTTGGCTTCCCTAGTGCGTAAAACATGGCTGCCTGTTTGGATTATTGAAATTACACCAGATGTAGTTTGACAGGCCAGCAAAGCTGGGTGAGTCATACGCTGGAGCATGGGAGAGCCAACCTGTCTCTGTGCTTCCCTGAGTATGTATTGCATCAGTGATACATCGCAATGAAGAGGCCTCAACATGTAACAGGAAGAGAGAGATTGGGCTGTTTAGGGAACTAAAAGGAGAGGGGCAAAGGCTCCAGGATCAATCCTTACATGCACATTTGACTGTGGCGGACACCCTGGTGGGTACCCTCGTAATTCATGTGAAAAGAGATGTGTGAGCATTCAGCTCTTGATTCCTGCCTTGCTGTGCTGTCATGCAGCCCCCTGTTCCCCTAGCTGGGTGATGAGAACTGCACATGCATCCCTTGAACCGAGAGTGACTCTAAGGGCAATCAGAATCGCCTCCTGTCATGAAGTTGCAGGGACATGAAAGACTTCCAACCACCCTGCATCAGCACCTGGACAATGCTATCTTTCACTCTGACCTGCCAAGTGATGCTACTCCAGTCCTGGACCAATGCAAGTGCGCCTAAGGTATTTGCTCCAGCAGAAGCCACACTTCAACAATAGAACCTGTTCATCACCCCTGTTGTGCTGATCGGAACCTGCACATTACCACCATTTCTGTAGAAGTGCTACTGCACAGTGAATCCATCACACAAAGTACACTTGTGTAGCAATGCATCAGGAAAATCGACGCAAATGTCGAAAACGTGCTGGCCACACCCAGGAAATGACGCAATAGGTGTGGCAGGCAGCATACTAGTGTGAAAGTTATTTCACTTTCTGTTACAGTCTGTTAGTTTGAGCAGGTTGTTGGTGGTGTTTAGAGAGTGTCTGGTGGATGTTTGCAGTTTTTAGTCTAGTTGTTGTCTGTCTGTTCTTTGAGTTAATTGTATACTTTTTGTGTATTTGTGTAGTCAACTGTATGCGTTTTTATCTTTGTTTTGTTGGGTGTTTGTAAATTTTGAAGTTTTAGTATATTAGGTCTATTCATTAGTTTAAGAGGGTGTTCTTTTGTGGTTTAGTCAGTTAAGGAGGGATAGGGTCATGTCGGGGAAGGGTAGAGGAGAGAATTATACTAGGGAAGAGGTCAGGGGCCTGATATGGCTAATCATGCACTACCTGCTCCACATGGTGGCCTCTGGGGGCAGGGGCAGTTAAGGCTACCCCCAAAGGACTGAAAAGACAGATGGGAGCTGGTGCATTGGCACATGTCAGGTGTTTGGAGGACATCAGACCGCCCCCATAGCTTAATCATCAGTGGTTGTGTTATGTGAGGAAGATCTGGTGGATCTGCTGGCATTGCAGATTGGAGGCCCTGTAGGCATGTACTTATGTACCATCTGCATGTAGTAATGTTGCTATATGAGTTATACAAAACTTAAACATCACAGGGGCTAATTTGTTAATTTGGTGGCTTGCTTTTGCACCATGCAACTTTCTTCAAGTGCAAGGCAAAACTTAAAGTGCAATAAATTAAGCAACACAAGGCCACTTTGTGTGCCTCGGAGTGGCTTCCTAAATCCAGTGGAATGCAAAGCAGGGCTAATTGCTGTGCTTCCATACCCTGGGTCAGGGAGCTGATCTATGGATTGTGTGTGGTTGTTCACATTGAACACGCATGGATTTTTGACGTAATCCCAGATCATATGTGATTGACCAGGTAATGATAGGAAAGGAGGAGATATATGTTTAACCTCCTTTTATTTTAACATTTCTATAGATGCTGTATTGTGCAGCACACTTAGATGAAATGCCTGAGGAAATTGTTTGTGTGCAGGAAGATGCCCCTTCCAGTACAAAACAATACATAACTGCTGACAAGGCATGAACCCTTGCACCATGTTGCAAGGTTGCATGCATTGTTGCTAGTCAGCACTATTTACGCCAGCACCATGAAAAGTCTGATATGGTCCATAGAATGTTACATAAGGTGTATAACTGTTCCTTTCCCATCGCAGGACAACTCTGGTCTGCTTAGATCCAATTGTTTCACACTTGTGGCATGATGCAAGGGAGCCTGAGATGATGGCATGTGATGTTAGATACCTCAGACCTAGAACATTCAGCCAGCTCAGCCCTACAAGATGACTAGCTGCATCCCATATTCATACAATGTATTCATGTATGTGTGTCAAGAGTGTAGATTTTTTGGGAATACACTGGAATGTCATAGTATTTATTGTAGAATTTCGACCCTGTGTAGTTGCACTATTTACAATACAATGTAGAAATTGTTGCCTTTTAGGTGGACATGTCCCATTTATCCGGGGAGGAGTGAACATCTTCCGAGATCCAAATGCAACTAGTAAGTGTAATGAGTACATGGTTGTAGCTAAGTGGCGTCTGTGTGTGATTCTTGTTGGTTGTAACATTGTGATGTGCATTGGGAGGTATTTATCACCTGCAATCAAATTAGTCAGTATGCCTACAGAACAGAACATGTCCACCCAATAATTTAGAATTGACTAGCATTGGGTGATGAACTCCTCTCCGCCGTCAGAGTTGGTGGAGTTTTGGAACTCCGCGAGATCTGCAAAAAAAACCTCAACCAACCGCCGACAGAGTGGATTTAATTTTTTTACCGGAGCCCAATCATTAAGTAACATTCTGCATCACGTTTAAATAGAAATGCCAAATGGAATGTTTAGATTGACACTAAGATTCCATGATTGACCTGTCTTGCACTTTATACATGACTCCCCTAAAATGTAGCAAACCTTTTGCAGCTTATCACAGTTAGGCTCACATCTGTTAGGTTTTTATCTTATCTTGACATGCTCCCAAACTATTATATTTACATTGTCATTGATCTTTTTGTTACAGTTAAGCTTCTTACCTCTCTATCAGCCTCCATCCAGCTCCCCTCGTCGTATCTCATTGTGCATTCTGAGTGTGCCTGTCAGTCACTTGATTAGTGATTGCTATCATCTGTGCATAGTTTTCTGTTGTTAAATTACCCTTAGTATGGGAAGTTTATTATTGAAAAGTGTTGTGTGAGACAAAATTCTCTGTTGATAACAAGTATATATAATTTACAAAAGGGAAAATTTCAAGGAATAATTAGTCAAAAAGGTAAACGTAATGCTCCTACTTAAGTCTCGAACGCTAGAACATGCTTGATCCTATGCCCTTAGAATTGCCATTGTGCTACCTCTCGCATTGTTCAGATCCTACTGCCATTCAACTGTGTGTGATGACCACGTATTGCCAAGAAATACCCACTGAGTAGGTGATTGCTGGCATCTGTTCAACCCTTGCCTTCATAGATATCCAAAACTTAAAACAGTCACATTGCCATTTTAGTTATCAAATAACTTGACATTAAAAAGTTATATTCTAAGGTATATATTATGTTTATCCAAAATCACTCCATCTACAAGGAGATTAAATGATTGTGGTAAATTAATTGCAGGAAGGAAGAAGAAATATAATTTTCACATAAGGATGTGGCGCAGTAGAAAGTGCTGAAAGATGCCCTACACTCTACTCCAGAGCACGTGGCTCAGCAGTACAGTCAGATAAAAAAGCTTATCGTCCAGTGAAGACCAATCCTCTAAGCAAGGCACTGTAATATCCTCCTGTACATAGAATTGCAGAGGCTTTCCCCTGGATGATACTTTGTTCTCAAAACCAATGCAGCAGGAGACGACAGAGGTCACTGCACACTGGGATATATGCTGCACTTAACTCCTATGCACATGGCTGATGCAGCCTCACACCTTGTAACATGCAGTACATTGGCAAACAGGCTAATAGCTCAGTTGTGTCCTGCACCACTGGGGGTATATTGCATACAACCCCAGCTAGAGATAATACACCAGAAAGTGCACAACAGTTAGGCTGGTTGCAAAAGGGTGTTTCTAAAGTATACCCGTCTACCTGAAGATGTGCTACTGTCGCTTTAAACGACTCCAGGAGCTGCTGCTCTGCCTTGTTATGTTGTGCCTGTGAGGTAACTGGTCTCTGGACATTCGGACTATGGACCATAGTGAAGGGTGGATTTAAAATGTTACCCGCAGTGTAGATCTTGGTGGTGTGGTCCCATGATCATGTGGACGTGTTACTAAATGTTGGGACGGGCAGGCGTGGTGAGGGAGACCACCTACACTGGTATCCGTGCAATTAGCATATTGCAGTGAGTGCCCACTATTGCAGGCCCAGCTGCTTTTCACACATCGTAACGGCGATCCCCCTAAAAGTTGTTGGCACTCCTCACCTTTCAGAGTAGCTAACACACTGCCTTGTACCCAACAGAGAGATATGTGCTGCTACCCCTCCTTTGTGTGTACACATTGCTGCCGGCTGCCACATAAGACACGACAGGACACCTGGGGCCACTGCAGCTTTTTCCAGCAAAGCTGTGATAAGGGGGAGGCTCTTTGCCAGGAAGCCCTGGAAGAGGATACTTGTGGTGGCTGCCAGGGCATAGGCAGTGTACCAGGATGCAGCAGCAGCATGATTGATGAGCGCCCTCAAGTCTGCCCTGACTTCCCATTGTTGGGGAGGGATTAGGGGAAGGTATGAAGTGCCAGGTGAGTGAGGGTGGATCAGGTGAAGGCTGCTGCAGCCTGTCAGATTGCTTTATTAGCAATATGCCCTCTGCTCAACCTTTCACACACCAATCAATGTTTCTCAGGGCTCTGGCAGGTGCCAGCAGTTATACCGCTCACGGAACTCAGCAGAATGTGTCGGAGTTCTTCAATAAGTCCGTGGAATTCCATGGAGTGCAACTCCGCCAGCTCCACCCAGCACTAGAATTGACAAGAAGGCATGTTATTGTGACTGTAGAAGCAAAGTAAGCAGGGTTACAGGATTCATGCATTTTTGCATCTGTGGTGATGTATACATATCAATAATTTTTATGCATTTGGCACATGAACCATCATCTGGTGCTTAATCTGCAGATGCTGAACACAATCAAATTTGGTTGTACCACAAATGGCACAAATGTAACAAACAATGTTACAACAGATGTTGCCGCAAAGTGGATTGACCTAAGCAAAGCTTTTCTGGGCACGTTTCTGTTGTCTATGTCCATATTTGAAGTTGTAGCTGGTGCTAATGAGGTGCAAACAATTTCCAGACAGTGTTACCAAGTTCAAACATGAAGGTATTATGAAATCATATTATTGTAAATTTGGTGTCATTATGCCACATATTTTGCTTCATCTTGCAGCGTACTATACTCATACATGCTGCATACGTTTAGACTCTCCTGTTACATAATTCCAGTGCCAATCAAACGAACAAGAGTTTGCTCAACCTTACTGGATGATAAACAGACTGAATCCTAATAATAATTAACCCTCGAGGTCACTCAGGCTGGACCATAGGAAAGAAGGGGGGAGGAGGACACCAAATATATGATCAAAATTTACAATGTTTATTGATAGTTTAGTAGGTGTGTATTGAAAAAATAAGGTATACAAACACCATAGAATACAATATTTCAATGAATATTTACAATATCGGAACTGGACCCCACAGAGAAATCACAAGGGGGTGTGTCGATTATAATCTCACATTCATATTAACCATGCATCACATTCAAACCATTCATAACCAGCAATTGTACTACACATTCGTCTATTGCACATAAAAATATTCGAACAGAAATCCTCTCAACAATTGGTTGGTATACAATGTTGGTATGTGTATCGATCAACCA
The DNA here is from genome assembly GCF_964204655.1 of Triturus cristatus. Classification (NCBI taxonomy): domain Eukaryota; kingdom Metazoa; phylum Chordata; class Amphibia; order Caudata; family Salamandridae; genus Triturus; species Triturus cristatus. Next base: position 664,871,477 of record NC_140590.1, read on the forward strand.
AACAAAACAGTAGGACACGCCAACACGCGTTTCGGTGCAATCACCCAAGGATGTGGGTGCCACCTTCTTCAGGGCTTGAGTTTTATAAAATTCTGTACTCCGTGGGGCCAATGCTAGGTCGTATTGTGAGCCAGAGAGGTAGTCATCGACAAAAAAGATCGGTATTGGGTGTGTCCGATCAATCTAAGAACTGGCAAACGATAAGATGGTAACTGATGTCGGGCGGCGCCAAACAAGATAATGTCAAGCTACGAGTCGTCGGGATTACGCATTGGACACAGGTAGATTCTTTAGATATCTTCAAACTTTTGGTCTTGTGCGGAGATCGAAGGATGGCCGGGCAAAACTTTCGAGGCGGGAAGAATGGAAACAATGTAGCACTGATCTCAAGTAGGTACGATAATCAGTCCGTATAGTTATAGCGATGTTTCTGATATGAACATTCGTAGAGGGCAACAGATGAGCCTCGATGGTACCGGTTATTCCTTTCTTATCAGGACATTACCATCGAAGAATCTACCTGTGTCCAATGCGTAATCCCAACGACTCGTAGCTTGACATTATCTTGTTTGGCGCCGCCCGACATCAGTTACCATCTTATCGTTTGCCAGTTCTTAGATTGATCGGACACACCCAATACCGATCTTGTTTGTCGATGACTACCTCTCTGGCTCACAATACGACCTAGCCTTGGCCCCACGGAGTACAGAATTTTATAAAACTCATGCCCTGAAGAAGGTGGCACCCACATCCTTGGGTGATTGCACCGAAACGCGCGTTGGCGTGTCCTACTGTTTTGTTTGGTTGATCGATACACATACCAACATTGTATACCAACCAATTGTTGAGAGGATTTCTGTTCGAATATTTTTATGTGCAATAGACGAATGTGTAGTACAATTGCTGGTTATGAATGGTGTGAATGTGATGCATGGTTAATATGAATGTGAGATTATAATCGACACACCCCCTTGTGATTTCTCTGTGGGGTCCAGTTCCGATATTGTAAATATTCATTGAAATATTGTATTCTATGGTGTTTGTATATCTTATTTTTTCAATACACACCTACTAAACTATCAATAAGCATTGTAAATTTTGATCATATATTTGGTGTCCTCCTCCCCCCTTCTTTCCTATGGTCCAGCCTGAGTGACCTCGAGGGTTAATTATTATTAAGATTCAGTCTGTTTATCATCCAGTAAGGTTGAGCAAACTCTTGTTCGTTTGATTGACTCTTTCCCCCATTGCTCTTCCTATATTCGAATTGGGGTACCCCTATATACTTAGTGGACATAATTCCAGTGCAACTGACTATGGGTGTGGGTAAAGATTCTTACTGATCAACACTTAAAATGTTTGGTGACTTATACCTGTCGCTGTGTGCCAATTCAAAAGCCAAATTATTTAAACATGAAGGACAGTGTCATCAGGGTAACCATTGCATTCCAACCATTTTACCAATGATAGATGCTGAGAATGTGGTAGTGAAATGCCAAAGTTTATCCACATCATTGTTTTGACTCATGAAAACGTACACATTTTCCTCTCAACATGTGTCTCTGTAAGGGTGTTTGTACATTTTTATGAGTATAGATAACTCATCATTTTGCTAAATGAACCTGAGGTATGGCTGTTGTAATCCAGCATCAGGGGTTCCAGAGCTTCCCTCAGAGAAGTCCATGTCCTACTTTGTGAAATGGAGTGACATAGGAACAATTACACTGATGCCCTGGAGGCTGCAGGGATGTAAGCCTATTGTTTCATGCGGGCGTATTTACAAGAAAGTGTCACAGCGCAGCGTTAGCCTTCTTGACTTAACGCCACACTCCGCCACTTCTGAAACACAGGGCTGCACCCTATTTACAACAATATGGTGCAGTCCTGCATTTCCCCCTTTGTTGGTGCTAATTTCAGCGGCCAGCGCTAAATCACGCACCCTTGCACCATAGTGCAAGGGTGCCTGCGTTGGGGGAATGAGTGTTCACGTTCAGGAAGGTGTCCCTTCCTGCACATAAACAATCTTAAATGGAGATTTGTAACTTCTATGTGTGCTGCTTTGTGCAGCACACATAGAAGTTGCATCTCGCCACCTTCCTGCACACAAACAATCATGCATGGCGTTTTGCTGTTTCTATGTGGGCTGCGCAATGTAGCACACATAGAAACAGCAAAAACGAGGAGAAAAAAAGAATTTGTCTTTGTTTCTCCATGTTAAGACCAGGTTTTTTGGTCTTAATTTTGGTGCTGCCTCCTATTTACGCCACCCTTGTAAATAGGGGCCAGCGTCAAAATCAATGGGTGATGAGGTGGAATGCCCACAACAACACCCATTGTCCACCCCTTTCATGCTAATTATTGCGTGAAAGGGTGCTTTATTTACAAGGCAGCGTTAAGCATGTTAAGTGGCTTAACACTGCCCATGTAAATAGGAGGAAGCCAATATCGCCACAGGAACTTCTTTAAAAGTGACATTCCTGTGGCAATGGGGGCTTGTAAATGTGCCCCATGGTGTTGTACAAATCATTACCAGACTGCCTGACTGTTGCATATTGTGAGTTTAGATGTGCAAAAGGCTGCGTTCTGGTCATATGGCTTTGCAAGTGTAAACTGGATGTCAGGCTTCATAACCCAGTGCATTGTGTATTTTGGAGAACAGTGTGCAAATGACATTGTTAAACCTATGGAGCACCAATAGGCCTCAATGCATGGAAACAGAATCATGGCATGGTGTGGCCTGCTGGACAAACACACACGTCTGCACATGGAGTGACAGTGATATGCCAGCCTCATATCTCCTATGTGCCATTTATGTGAGGCATTCATACAATGAAAGGTACAAAGTCATGTTGCAGCAGTGTGCAAAAGTTCACATTCAGGAATGCACAGATTTAGCAGCATATGGCGTATTACAGTGTTCACTTACTGGTGGGGTGAACCATCGACATATCTAAGTTCAAGACATTCCATAACACCATGAGAGGGGAACAACAGGTTCTGAAAGAACTGGCCAACAATCCAGAAGATAATGTGATGCCAGCTGATAAGGGAGGAGGCAGCATACTCCTCAAGAGAAATCAGATTATGTTATGTATGTAGGAGGCTCCTAATGGATGAACGGTACTACAAAACCATTCAAAAGGATCCCATAACAAGACTACAAAGAACTATTGACAATATGGTGGAATGAGCTGAAACCAATGGATGCTTCTAAAAGAAGGAAGCTGACTTTTTAATCACCAAGGAAACCAAGTTACCAAATTTGTATTCCTTACCAAAGATGCACAAGACGTCTCCCCCAGGTCACCCAATAGTATTGGTATGTTTGCCAATTTTGTGTAAGCCTATTGTACAACATACCATCATCTATCTAAAAGATACTGAGGACCTTGTATTACTACTGAAAGATGTACATTTTGATCTGGGCCATACCTCTTGGTTTGACTGGATAATGAGAGTTTATACATGACCTGCCCCAAGATGCCACTCTTGAAACCATTGAGTAGATTCCCTTTAAAGAAGACTGGCAGCACAACACACCTAGACATTTCATACTAGAATCCTGTAGGCTGACTCTGATGGAGAACTACTTCGAGTTCCATAGTTCTCTGTGTTTTTAGACCCATGGAAAACTAGATGGGCAGCACCTTCACTCCCAGTCTGGACGGTCCGTAAGTTAGCCACTTTGAAGAGGAACATGTACTGACTGGATGCACATCATACAGGCAAAGAATAATCCTCTGGAAACGCTGCACAGACCAGGAGCTGCTCCTCCATGAGAGCAGAGGAGTGCCTCCCCGCTAAAAAAATGCTCCAGAGGAGTTGAAGAATAAAATAATAATAAAGCTTATTGATTAACATTTTATTTTTTCAGCAACTTGTCCTGGATCCTAACAATGTGCGTCTATCACTGGAGGGTTACTGATCCTGATAAAGTAGCCTGCCCATTTGGCCGCCTAAAGTGTAGGTGAAAGGAGACCTGACTCCTTTATGGGTTAATGATTGGATATGAAGAGAAGAGGGGGAGAATTCCTCCTGATTAGTGAAGCGCCCTCACACACCCATAAGAGTGTAATGCTTTATCATTGGGCGTTGCTCCTTGTGGGGGTGGTGCTGCTGTCCCCACGGGCCCAGTGCAAGGGCTCTTTGGCAGAGATCTTTTTAGAGGAACACCGCAGTGGTGAGTGTGGGTGTGTGGTGAAAGTGAGTTAAAAATATCGTACTGGTACCCTAAGAGAATTTTATTCTGGGGTCCGTGCGACATGGTTGAAATAAAGCAAAGAGGGGTACTTGTGACCTGGTTGTTAGAGTTGGGAGTATTTTCCTCTGTGAATCTCAGTGCAAGGGGTGATAATAAACAGGTTGTTAAGTGGTGAAAATGGTAATTTCAGGTCGAAATGTTTCACGCCTTTTGTGGTCCCTAATGGATCCAACGGCAATTCTTTAGGACCGTGCAAATATTAAAAAGAGAGAAATAGTGATACAGGGGTTCAAGACAGTGACACTCAATTCACCCTGTAGTCATTCCCAGATGCGAGTGTGTGGTCAGGGCGGCTCTGCACCTATACGAAATCGACCACCTTAGTATCAGTATCTAACCTGAGAAAAGGCGAAATAAGCAAAATGTATAGGTCTGAATAAATGTTGTTAATCCTGTAACAATAGGTCTAAACACTGCAAATGCGAAGATAAGACATGCCTGAACAAACATGGCATACATGCTGGAATCCGGCTTTAAGGTGACAAACACACTGCTCATCTATGCGCATACGTAACGTAATGGCAGTGAGTGGGTCAAGCACACCAGAGCACACAAGGTGTGGACATGCCTGAAAAAGCATGGCTTACAAGCCGAGGTCCTGCTGTGACGTAATAAATACATTGCTCATCTGAGTGCAATTGTGACATAAAGGCAGTGGGCCCGATTCATAGAATTCACAGAATGCACTTACTACTTTTGGTATTCACAGAATGGATTTACGACTACTAACTTTACGTCCGCACTCGGGCCGGAAATTCCGGCCCGGAGGCGGAGCTTCCGGCCCGGAGGTGGAGATTTTGGCCATGGCTAAATCTCCGCCACTGGCCGGAATCCCCTCCTCTGGGCCGGAAGCTCAGCCTCCGGCCCGGAAACTCCGCCTCAGGGCCGGAAGCTCCGCCTCCGGGCCAGAATTTCCAGCCCGAGTGCGGACGTAAAGTTAGTAGTCGTAAATCTATTCTGTGAATACCAAAAGTAGTAAGTGCATTCTGTGAATACCAAAAGTAGTAAGTGCCTTCTGTGAATACCAAAAGTAGTAAGTTTAGGATTTTGTCTTAGTTAATTCTGTGAATCGGGCCCAGTGAGTCAGTGAAAACAAACAACACAGAAGTGCCCTACTCCCAAAAAATTGTTCAGGGAAGCCTCAATAGCAGGGAAGCGGCTGGAGAGGTTACCTAGAGATCACATATTGAGAATGAAATTCTAGCCGTGGATGCTCCTAAAAACGGAGTATAAACTCACATGGTGCAGACAACAGATGGAAAATACTCACATTGACCTAATCGAATGACAGAACTGGTACCTGCCCTCAGCCGCTCGCTCTTCGGTGGGAAGGCAGTTGATGGCACTCGTTTTAAATACGCCCCTTATTATCTCCTCACTGCGGGGTGACGTAGGGGCATAGAGCGGTGCTCATGTTTCGCGAGTGGTATTTCAGGCACCACGTTGGAAGTAGGGCGGGATGGGGAGAGAACTACATGTGTATGGTGCATGTCTCTCAGGGGATGTTAGTTTTCCGCAAGAGGTTTTTTCGAGCGCCATGTTGGAAGTAGGGTAGGATGGGGAGAGAACTACATGTGTGTAGTACATGTCTCTCAGGGGAGGCACTATTCAGAGGCCATTTTGTCTTAAGTTAATTCTGTGAATCGGGCCCAGTGAGTCAGTGAAATACACGAAAACAAACAACACAGAAGTGCCCTACTCCCAAAAAATTGTTCAGGGAAGCCTCAATAGCAGGGAAGCGGCTGGAGAGGTTACCTAGAGATCACATATTGAGAATGAAATTCTAGCCATGGATGCTCCTAAAAACGGAGTATAAACTCACATGGTGCAGACAACAGATGGAAAATACTCACATTGACCTAATCGAATGACAGAACTGGTACCTGTCCTCAGCCGCTCGCTCATCGGTGGGAAGGCAGTTGATGGCACTCGTTTTAAATACGCCCCTTATTATCTCCTCACTGCGGGGTGACGTAGGGGCATAGAGCGGTGCTCATGTTTCGCGAGTGGTATTTCAGGCACCACGTTGGAAGTAGGGCGGGATGGGGAGAGAACTACATGTGTATGGTGCATGTCTCTCAGGGGATGTTAGTTTTCCGCAAGAGGTTTTTTCGAGCGCCATGTTGGAAGTAGGGTAGGATGGGGAGAGAACTACATGTGTGTAGTACATGTCTCTCAGGGGAGGCACTATTCAGAGGCCATGTTGGGAATGGGGAGACAAAGAAACATCATACCAGGGCCATAGGGCCAGATGTGAGTACTGCCTAAGTCAAAAAGCACTGGGCAGAACAAGGTAAATAGCCTGTGCTAGGGCAGAAGGGGCCATAGTATTACACTGCTCTGGGTGTCAGAAGCTGGAAATGACTTGATTAGACAATATGTCACTGTGGGTCATACTATGAATGACCAGACTCGGTGGCTTCTTAGCGTAAGTGGTGCATGTGGGTACAACCCTTATAAAGAGATAGGCAAATGCTTTGGGTGGGAGACAGGTAGCAAAAATGATGATGAGTGACAGTCCCTTGTAATTTGTCAAAACTCCATCTAGAGTGGGAGATAGTGGACAGAAATCAAAACGAAGTCAGTATGGTCACGTTGTTAATAGTGGTAATGGACCGTGTCACTTGCATGGATACAACGTATCCTAGAGGGTAGTATGACAGTGGTGCTGACAGATAAGACAGTCATTTAGTTAATAAATTTGGCCCAGGGAATGTCATCATTAAGTCCCTGAGTATTGGACCATAAACAGAACACCCAGTGTTGTTCCTGAGTGAATAGGGTTCTCACAGGCCAGTTGGGATTAGAATCGATGATTGTCCATCGTAAATTGTCTGGTATGGTGTGTCTCAAGAAAATGTGTTAACAATCTGGTGTTAGTTTTCTTGAGGCAGTTCGTGCTTCTATGGTCGCTGATCTGTACCTTAACAGGTCTTGTGATCATACCCACGTAACAGAGGTTGCAAGGACATGTGATTAGATAGACTCAGGTTTTCGTATTGCAGTTAGTGTGTCATTTCTGTTGCCAAGGCCTCTGTAATCCTAGGCCTATGTTTTTAGTTGCCGTAGTTAGGTGACACACAGAGCAGGATCCACAAGGGAAATGACCCTCGACTGGAGGTAAAGCCCAAAGAGTGGGTTGTCGTGTGTGGGCGGATATGCACTAATAAGTCCCTCATGTTTTCTGTGCACTTGAATGCAAATAAAGGGATAGGTCCCGGAGTGAAGTTACCCGTGTTAAGGATAGCCCAATGTTTCTTGATGACCATCTGAATTCTATTGGAGGAGGGAGTGAACGTCATGACACACATGAGGGTGTCAGTGGGTGTTCTCTCGCTGCTCTCCAACAAACTCTGCCTATGATTATTTTTCGCTCTCTTGTAGGCCTGGTGTATCACTCTGTGGGGGTAATGGCGGTCCACTAAGGTGGATCTCAGAGTTGTGGCCTGCCTTTCGTATTCGGTGATGGTATTGCAGTTCCGGCGTAAACGGAGGAACTGGCCAACTGGGATGTTATCCCTAAGGGATTTGGGATGGTGGCTATCATAGAGCAGAAGACTGTTTCTGTCTGTTGTGGTGAATAGGCCACCATCTTGAGTCGAGATCAATACATTGACCTGGTGTTGGTGAACTTCAGTAAAGGGTCCGAGGTGTTAACCCAATCACAGAATGATACACATGTTTCTGAGTCGCCACTCCAAAACACTAAGGTGTTGTCAATGTAAAGAAGCAATAGCAGTATTGTGTTGCGACATGGGTTGTTCTCATGTTCAATGTACATGCTTTCAAATGCGGCCATGTAGATGCAGGCCAAGCTTGGAGCAAAGGGGCTTCCCATGCTGGTGCCTTGTACCTGATGGTAGAGTTGGTCTTGAAAAGCAAAGGAATTCTCTATGCACATTCAATATTGAAGGAAATCGGAGTCTTGAATGGCCATGGGTCTTCGAGTGTGGCGTCCTGGGGTTTGTTGGTGTACAAGGCTTCGATGCCCAATGTCACCAGGAGATCGATCTTTTCAGGTGTAGGAAATGACTGTATCAAATTGAGGACATCAGTCGTATCTCTTAGATATGTGGGGGTCTTCATCACGATGGATCTCAGAAAAAGTTGCAAAATTTTCTAAGGGGTTCAAGGGGTAATTCAATACCCAAGACAATTGGACAGCCCGGAGGGGGGTTGACTCCTTTATGAATTTTAGTGAGGGTATAGAAATATGGAATCCGGGGTTGATCATTATTCAGGAATTCTGCCTCTTGTGTGGTGATCTATCCTTCCGTCTCAGCCTCTTTGACAAGTCTTCTGATCTTGATGGTTAAGCGCTCGGTAGGGTCATTCTCAATGGGAAGGTAGTATCGGGTGTTGGCCAATTTTCGTCTGCATTCGTTTTTTTAGGTGGTACCATCCTGGATGACAATGGCGCCACCTTTATCGTCAGGTTTTACCACAATTGTTGCGTTGTCTGTAATCACCTTGAGCAGTTTCCTCTCCAATTTGGACATGTTGTTGAATGGTTGGTTACCATTCAATAATGAAACCTCTTTGAGGATTGCCTGTTTGAAGGTGAGTATCTCATGTGGAGTTGTTGCTGCAGGAGGCATGAACCGTGACTCCTCCTGTAATCCTGTGCCTTCTTCTGGGGCGTAGGGTTTATCCTGAAAGTAAACCCGTAATCTGATCTTCCAGAAAAATTAGTGCAGTTCCTGATGGAGACGGAACGTGTCTTCTGGTGAAGTAGGGACACATCTTAGGCCCTTTTCCAAAAGGGTGGTTTCCATTTCATCAAGTGGACGTGAGGAGAGGTTCAATACAAGTGTTTTTGACCCGTTGTCTTGCTTCTTAATGTCATCTGGGCATCGATCTCCTGCCACTGCACATTCTTGTTCACACCTCTTCTTCTTCCTCTTCCTCTGCCCCTCCCTCCGTTGAAAAAAAGGGGTTTGGAAATTGTTGGTACATTGGGAATTGTTGTTGATGGCCTGGGGATTTGTTGCACATTGGTGGTGGTTCCATCCATTGCCCCGGAAATATGTTTGGCTGGTACAGATGTGTGGGAAAGTTATGAAAGAGAGGGGGATAGGTACTCTGGTTGTCCCTTGGTCTCTTGGAATGATTCCTGCCTTCAGAGCTTGAGTCACTGCTCACCGACTCCGATCTTCTTGAAAGGTTGGTTGAGCCCTCGTCAGATGATGAGTCATATGTTTGGAATTGGTAGTCTTCCTTGGTGTAAGGGTGCACCTTCTCCTGGTTGAAACGTTTGACATCCTTTTGCAATTTAGTAATCTTCTGCTTGGTGAGATTAGGGATGGGCGGAATTTGCGAAAGTGACTTTCGCAAATTATCGCGAAAATGTTAAAAATCTCCGCAAACGAGTGGAAATATCGCGAAGATGCGGAAGTTTTTTTCCTGCCTGTTCGGGGTATTTTTTGCGTGGTCGCGGCTCGCCAACTTACCCATGCGGTTGCTCGCAGGCGCGGCCATCTTGTTTTCACTCTTCTTGCGCTGCATGATCGCGAGAAGAAAGACGTGATCGCGCGACCAATGACATTACTGCGGGCGTGAACTGTCGCGAGACAGCGCAAATGGCTACCAGCAATCCAACATCTTGTGGAGAACGCGACCGGATCGGGAAAACTTGTCGGCGAACGCGGGGATTCAGGTAAGGCGATCGCGCAAGAATGTATTATTTTACAGCGCGAGCAAGAAACAAATTATCGCTAAGCTGTGGAATGCGGAAAATTTGACATTTTCGCGCTCTCCGCGGAACGCGAAAATGTCAAATTATCGCAATTTCCGCGAGCGGAACGGAAATTTAGCCCAGGCCTAGGTGGGATACTCTTTATGCTCATTCATTTCCTCATTGATTTCCACTAGGCATGATTTAAAGGCCATGGTCGTAATGCCTGCCTTAAGTGAATTGAGTAGGGCGTCTGAGAGGTGTTTGACCGTGTTGATAATGAGAACAAGCCAATCGCGCGTGCACTTGCATGCAATCTGAGACCATTCCTTGCGGAAAGTGATGTCTTCAATGAAAATTCTAGGGGTGAAAGTGACAAGTAGGCCATTAGGGGCTATATTAATTCGGAGGTACTCTGTGAAAATGGACCCATGAAAGGCTGTCTTATTTAAACTCAAGCACACATCTGACAAAGGTTTGTCTCCATTTTAAGAATAGTTAATCAAATCAACATTATCCCAATCTTCTTTCATTATTTAGAAATATGATGAAAATACTGTCCCTTTTTATTCATAAGTAATGTTTATTCATGAACTGTGTGTATGTTTCAGTTTCCTTAAGAAAAATGTCCACAATACTTCCCCTATGTTACCGAGATTAACAGTCTGTCATCTCTTTTTCTGATTCTTCCCAATCCCCTCCCACACAGCATTTGATTCTCCTCATGCATACTCCAGCTAATTGAGAGATCGCAAGTAGGTTTAAAACCCTGCTCGACCCACAGCAGGGATAACATGCAGGACAGGAAGGGCACGCTAGGTGCTGTTCCTGGTCTGTTGCCTTGATGAAGTAAGTGCGGGGCTCCTGCCGATGGAATTTACATGCCTGCTAGCAGACAGACTTCTGCTAATGTTTGTTTGCATTTTCAAAAAACCTGCAGTGTGTGACAAAAGGGCTGACCGTCTCCTAACAATCCCTATGGGGCACGAGTGAACCCACTTAAAGACTTTTTGGCTCTTAGAAATGAAATTCCTGGTTGGCTGAGGTATGCTACCAATCAAGGCAGGAATCACCATTCCAGTCAGGGTAAGCTAAGTACACACAAAAAGATAGCGTGTGCTCTTTCTCTGGTAGCTTGGCACAGAGCAGTCAGGCTGATATAAAGAGGAAATGTGTAAAGTATTTGTGCAACACACACACATACAGTAACACAATAAATAAGCCACAAAAAGACTCCACACAGGTTTAGAAAAATAGATTATTATATTATGAACAAAACAAGAAAAAAAATCCAATGTACAGAAGTTGAGATATTGAATTTCAAAAGAATAAGAGAAAAATAGCAGTTAGAGGCAAATAGCACTTTAGGGGTTACTTAAGGTCGCGCTGGACCAGGGCAAAGTCAGAGTCCGGGCCGACCATGATGAGCTCCGGCCAGCTACCGGACCTACGCAGGCCCCGGTTAACAATTTTAAAATTTGTTTAAAAATTGCAAAATTTGGTGTGCATCTCAACGTACTGTCCCCAGACTGACAACTTTTAAATGCTCCTCCGCAACAATAGGCACAAAATAAACAAGCATTTGCAATGCAAATAGGTCCCGCATATGTGAGTTAGAGCTATTGACATTGTAAATGGCAAATGTTTTTTTACCTACACGTTTTATTTTTGGAGTGAATGTATGTAGTGTGCAAAATCCCTTGGAAAGGTCCTGCACTTCGTAATAAATATATTGAAAAAGACGCAGTGTGGATTGTGTCAACAATTGCTTGGCACGCACCTCATGATGGAAGTGTCGCCACACATGCACACCGTGGTGCTTTACTAATGCGAAACTCATTAATAAAAGTAGTGCTTACAGACTAACCAACGCGATCGGGATCGGAGCATGTGAATCCGAATCCCGGCTTCTCTTTTATTTTCTAGACTATTTGACTCCAAAACACTTCGAGGCAATGAAGTTTGCCAACGGGGCGGTGGCAGGGGGGCTTCGGGGGTACATGAAAATATATTCATTGTCTAGTTGTCAAAGGTCGCCCGGTGCTATTAGTTAAAAGTGTGCAGATTTCATTAAGATATTAAGAGTACTTTACTCGCATCTATGAGAAAATCAACATTAACTAAACAAAATGCCAGAATGCGTGTCAGTTTTCACAGTGTTTTAGACAGTACTGGTTGCTTAGTTTCATTGCATTAATTTTTGTGTTTTCTCTTTTACACAGCATCCAAAGTAGGCTACCTAACCCCAAAGCCCCAAGTTGTTAAATGACCCATAGAAGGGAGTGTTTTGCAGTTGGGCAAATGTGTCCAAATGTAATTTTGGTAGTGCCATGGAATGATCAGCCAATGAGGTACTCGATGAGCAGGTATTTACCTACACGTTCAAAACGTACGGTATTGTGGCTGTTGTTTGTTTGTATCCAACCACCTCTCTGAATGTGTTTATTAACACAGAGCTTCATCTACCAGACAGTGCTCACAGAGGGGCGACTAGAGCACACAACAAAATGTATTCATTTATCCTGAGTGTGAAGGCACCCGGAAGGCTTAGGTGCCCGCCCGGAGAGGCTAGGGATCCTAGCGCTTCTACAGACTCTTCCGTGCTCCTCTGCACCAGCAGGGCACAGCTCAGAATCTGCCGCTTCTGCTAAGAATAGGTGAGGGGGATGAGGTTAGGGCATGCGGGAGTTGCCGGCAGATTTCCAGGTTATTGAAAGTGATGATTTTGACGTGAGGCAATGGAGACTGACTTTGTCTGTTTGTCTGCACCACTCTATTTCTCTACCATCTACCGGGCTCACTGTCATGTATCCATTCATCTCTCTTTGTTAGAGGTGCGCGAGCCAATATATTAATTAGCAGGTAGAGGCAGCCGGAGACGAGCCAAGCTTATACGAGCCAGAGGGCGAGACGTGAAAATGATTGGCATGTTAATCATACAGTAAACATGATGTAAATGTGCGATAATGTCTCTTCAGAATTCAAAAAAAGTGCATTTCTTTAGCGCGTCACCTCAGTACACAAGATTATAGCACTGAATTGAGAGGAAGTTATTAAAAGTGCTCATTTTAAGCATGAGTTAAAACACTGCCACTCCTCCCGCCTGACAACAATGCCATTTGTGAACTAAGAGGCATCAGTTGCCATGCATACCCCGAATGTTGCCTAGAGTTTTATTATATTTAGAGTAACATTAAAATCTAGTTCATTAAACAAGAGAAGTTTTTGTACAGCATGCATCTTAAACTCGCATATTTCAAGGAGCCAATAATAAAGATGAAAACAGAAGTGCCGGCAGGCAAGAAAACACGAACGGGAGTGGGGGGGGGGGCAGGGGAGGGTGAGAAGTCACAGACTGAGGGAGGGGGCGGTGGGGTGGGGAGACAGGGAAGCAAATAGTGTTAGGGGTAAAGGGGCCAATAGCCATGGAAGGATACAAATGAAGAATGAGGAGGGACTAACAAGCCTCAAACCAATCAGAAGGCAGCATTTAAGAGAAAAGCCAATGGGCAGAGAGTGGGCGGACCTTCCACAAAGCTTCCACACTACAGTATATACTGCATGCCTCGAAAAGTGATGGCAGCGCATTCGCGCTGCAACGCTAGGCGAGACCTAAAAACTCGGAGTGCAGGTTTAATGTTCCATTATTTGCAATGAAGAAGAACGCCACTATAGGCACACAACTAGTTCGAGCATGCAGTAACCAACTAACCAAAAAAGGAAATCTTGTCTCGCAGTGGAACCTAAAACCTATCCAAGGGCATCACAAATGTGGTAAATGCATCGCCTGCGGACACACGATAGATGGTTGAACATTTTCAAAAGGTCAAATTCAATGGAAGCACAGTGAGTTTTCCAATTGTAGGACAAAAAACGTTGTGCATACGATAATCTGTCCCTGTGAAAAAATGTACATCAAGAAAACCAATCAGGAGATTAAACAACAAATTGTGCAACAGAAATCTTGCATCAAAATGAAAACGGCTTCAGACCCCTAGGTAAGCCGCTTTACCAGTAAAGGACACACAGAAAATATTTCAGATGGACGGTACTAAGTATCATCTAGCCCAATTAAAGAGGAGGTGACTCTGAGGCAAGGCTGATGGAAAATATAATACTGTTAACCAGGGACTTAATGAAATGTCGGACATTAATAAGCTATAACAACATAAGATGCCATACATTGCAAGCTTTATGGCCTTACCATAAGGTCTGCCACTAAAAGGCAATTTATTTATGTCACAGCATATTACCATCACCACAAGTACCAGGATGCAATGGGAAGCCAGGACTCCGTTTGACTACTCATGTCTGACTCTGTTAACCAAAGAGGATAAGGCCATCACTACCTATACTCATCATGGAATGGAGGTAGAGATGACAGCTTGAAAAACGGCATTAAATCAAAAGTAAGGGTCAGCCTGCAGAATAATGAAACAAACTTGGCAACGCGCCTCCTATTCATTGCAATTCCTAACGTGAGCATACAGCCTCAAGTTACATCACTCATCCCTGTTGCCTCAAATTGCTTCGCATGTAAAGTAACATTGCTGCCAACTATTGAAGAAAGCCACAGTGTAACGTCTGCTGAGACACAGTTACCACTAATGAAAGGCCCCTTGCCCACCTCAGCTCAGTGCCAGTTTCAATTGAGTCTGAATTTCAGAAGTATACCATTCGCATCAAAGAGCTAAAAAACAATTATCAAAAAAACACACAAGGAAGCTGAGATAAGAAATGGCAGAACACAGCTTCGCAAGTTTGTTTAAGACACTATTGTTGGTATTGGAAGCCTGCGCTTATGCCAGGCCACGTTTCAGAAGTATACCACATGGCACAATTAAATGGCAAATGATTATTCACTCTTAATGACTCAAAATTATGAGTCCCATTGTTCCCTCGTGTAGCGATTACACGTTCTATAAAATGATTTGTTGTCACTATCTAAATATGAATTACCAATACAGCATATTAAAATATTTGTCCCAATGAATTTCATTCTTCCTTTTCTGGATCTGGGGCAAATAAAAGTAGAATGATTGCTGATAAGAATTAATAAAGAATTCATAAACAACTTATGGAATTTGTCCACCTCAGAAGATATAATGTAAACTTCTTAGCTCTTAGAGATGGAGTTGAGCAGATCAGAGGGAAGGTGAACAGCAGTTAGTAAATTCTACATATTATTCCTCCACAGAAATTGACAAGTCAAGGTCCCGATGAGGACCCTAAACTCTTAGTGGTTCAAAACGCGTCAAAGATAAAACTTTGGGGACTCCTCCATTAAAATCAGCTTGGACAGTGGGAAAACAATTTGAACAAAAAATTCCACTCTTGTCAAATAACTTTGAAACCTCCAGGCTCCTTCCAAGAGGGTCACGACATTCAGAACAACTGTGATAAGCACCTCTGGCTTTGAATCCTTTGACTGGTTTTGATTATTTTATTCAAGTCTAATTTGACATGGTTTTCGTGTATGCGAGTGGCGGGGGCAGCCTGCCTACAAGGCCCAGGAACCTATAAGGTTGTGTAGCATTCACAGGCATCTCCAGATTCACGATTTCTCGTAAATCTGGAGATGTGTATTGCTCCATGGGTGTTGTGTGGGAACACCTTCAGCAACACCCATGGAACGCCAATCAACGCAAAGTGCTGCGTGTGAAGGGGCCGTATTTACAAGGAGAGGAAAAGTCCCACAGGGTGGTTTTTCCTCTCCTTTTAAATATGGAGGAGCCCCCTGCGCCACTAGTATGTCACGAAAAGTGACGGACTGGTGGCGCAGGGGGCTTGTATCTGGTGAAAGCCAGATACTCTTAACAAGAAGAGTAACCTGGATAGGCCCCTTAATTAAGAATGTCAGTGGGGACTGTGTAATTATCAACTTTAAGAACCCAAGCTGGGCTATAAACACCTTGGACAGAGCAGTGTTGCCACCATGCTTTGAACAGAATATGTCGCTACAACCACTTGGTTTTTTCTACAGGCATATAAATTCTGTTTATAATAGGACAACAGAAAGAAGGACCTGTAGTTTGATACCCGTTATGCCACCTTACTCCCAACATGTGTTACCCGTGTCAAATAGGTATCAAGCTCTGAGTAACCTACAAGAAAATGATTGATACACGGCTGCCCGTTTCCCTAATGTCGAGTATGATCCGACTGATGACCGGCCTAGTGAACATGGAGTCGGGGTATCATCAGCTAATGATCCATCAGTAAACATTTCACATCATCTTCCAAATATTATAGATTTACATATAGACCCCAGACATATAAGTATGGACGAAGAAGGAAAATGTGATTGGCCTAGGGATGATCTGGGGAAAGCACTATGGAACAGCTATACAATTGTCAGATGGAACATAGCGGGTATCCTTAGCAAAAAAGGATTCATTAGAATGGACAGATTTCATTAGAGGTCTTGATATAATCTGTATACAAGAAACTTGGAGTACTGACTATGTCCACGTAGAAGGGTTCACTTCCTTTAGTCTACCTGCGGTATCTTCACCTGCAGGCGGAGCGAAAGGGGGGCTTTTAATCCTTATGTCTAACAAATTACCAGCTGTTGCCAAAAAAGTGATCACAATTAGAGAACACTCACATATTGTATGGTTGTGTTGTAAAGATGGCAGTGATCTGATATTGGTCAATCACTATAACAATGTGTTTGATTCTCCACGTAGCAATGTGGTATTCGAATTAGATGAGGGGCTTGATAATTTTATATCCACGATTAATAATCATTTTGTTATTATATAGGTTGAGGATTTTAACACAAAAATAGGTCTGTGGATATATGAGTGGCGAAGGTGATGATCATGTACATTTCCGACATACAAACTATGGAGGAGCCTTGAACACCATGATGGCAAAGTATGATCTTGAACTGTTACAGTGTGCCCGTGATATTGATGGTAGGGTAATACCAACTTTTATATGAAGGAACGCAACATCTGTTATAAACCACATGCTGATCTCTACACTTATCATACATATATGCTCCACACCAAGGATCGCCCAGCTAGCACTCAGCGACCACATTTGTTTTATAATGATGATACATGTGTGGGGCAACAAAATCTTATTACCACAAGATACCATTGTTAATATTGCCCTGACTAGACCAAATGAAACACGAATTAAAGGGAGGGGGTCGATCCAACTAAAATATTACATGACATTGTTGTCATGTGGAGCAGAGATTTCCTACTGCCTCCAAGAGAATGTTAATGCTCCCTTGTTGCCAACTCAAATTTGTAAAATAAAGAATACTATTGAAGGGATATTAACTACCCCACCTAGAAAACAAACCAAACAACATAGGGGCTGGTTTAATCACATGTGCACAACTTAAACAAGCTCTTAATGATAATCAGAGGAATCCCAAACTAAAAATGTACGACTTAATTATAAATCCACTCTTAAAATAAGGAAAATAGAATTACAGGAGCTAGCGTGGGAGAAATTATAATTGGCAGCTGATACAGGTAATAATAAACTATTCTTGGAAACTGCTAACTTGCCCTTTCTAAAAAGATGACTCTTTCCCAGAATTATTATCCCATGTTAGCAGTGAAGCTTAGGTGTCAGATTTTACTAGCATTTTTAACCCAACCGAATGTGAAGTATCTAGTCCCAAAAACACAGCACAGAGTAAGTGGTCGGTTATACCCCTAAATTTCACACTTTATGAGGCTAAGTCAGGTTTGAATGTAAGTAGGGTAGGGAAAGCCCCGGGACCAGATGGGGTCCCAATAAATGTTTACAAGGCTGCTACAGACCTTTGGGGACATGTTCTTACTAGAGTTTTTAATTTAGCTGTGACAGAGAGCACACCGCCTACATGGAGCCAATCAATAATTATTCCATTTTTAAAAAAAGGAATAAATCTGAAGCTAATAACTACCGCCCTTTCTCACTCCTAGACTCTTCAGTAAAAGTATTGAGTAAAGTATTATCAGTAAGACTAGAGGAGTGGGCGGCTGAGAGCGAGATTTTATCGTCAGCTCAATATGTTTTCAGGAAAGGATTGGGAACACTAGAACAATGCATTAACTTAGAACTTTTAATAGGCAAATATATGTGTGCAAAGCAGGGCAGTTTATATTTGTGCTTTGCAGACCTAAGTAGTGCTTTTGATCTTGTTGACCATGCCATTTTGTGGCCAGCTCTACTTAACCTTGGTGCCCCCGAACCCATTATATACTTCTTTGTAAGTTTATATGAGAGCCTGTCTTGCAAAGTTCGTGTGGCCAACGTGGTGAGTGCATCCCAAACTTCAAGGTAAAACGTGGCATCCGCCAAGGTTGTGTTTTAGCACCACTGCTTTTTACACTATTTATAAATGAGGTTAATAAATCCCTCTAGTTGGTGCAGCTCCAAGAGGTAACTCCAGTTTAATCTCATTCAGTCGATCTCCATTGCCCAGTATGACAGTTGGCAAGGCGCTCGCAATAGAACGTTAACAACATTCCACGGGCGGCAGAAAGTAGGGGCAGGGAACAGGGGGAACGGATTATACCATATAGAAAAGAGAATAAAATTACAACACGGAAGCACCTCAAATAGCTGGTAGGCCAATACCGATTCTGCTCTATACAGATGATGCCGTTCTTTTATCCAGAAAGGCGGTTGGCTTACAACGTTTAATGGACAAGTTTAGTAGCTTTATTACCATCAGAAAACTTTTAATTAATAAAACAAAAACTTTTACAATGGAATGTGGCCCTAAGCATAAGAAACACAGCACATTTTTATTGAAGGTACTAGAGTAGCAACAGTTAATAACTTCTGCTGTCTGGGAATAAGTTTCTCAGGAAATGGGAATTGGACGCACGAAAAAAACAACGTCTGATCGAAGATGTCAAAGAGCATACACGGGGTCTTCCAATTTGCTTCAAAACTGGGAGATCGCCACATAAAGGCTATGATAGTTATTTACAAGGCTAGATGGGCTTCAATCGCTTTGTATGGCACAGATGTGTGGGGCCACAACTGTTGCCAGATTTTGCTACACGAAGAGAACTATTTTTTAAAACGCCTTTAAAATGCCTCCCTCTGCTTCTACAGTGATAATGCACCAAGAAATAGGCATAAACTATTTATCTGATTTGAATGCCTTGTGACCAGTAATGCTCTGGAGATCTATATGGGCCAAGGATGAAATGTAATTCACTTAGACAATTATTAAGGATTGTTTAAAATTGGACAATAGCTTACGTATTGCTTGGCTAAAATATATTGCTGATCTACTTAATGTATTATTTAAGATCAAGGTCTATGAAAACCCCAAGCATGTATTGACTTTATCTAAACACGTGATAAAGGACATCTTCTTGGCCCACAAAAGTGAGATCTGTATGAGAGGCTTAGAGAAGCAAACCACTTTTATATTTTACAAAGCAATAGAGCTCAAGAGTGGTTTCCAAGACTATTTGTCCATAGTCACTAAGCCTTCACATCATTTTGTTTAAACAAGATTGAGATTAGGAATTGTACATCATCTGGTCGCTTCGCCAGTTATGAAATCTTAACTAACGTCCCCATGCCCTTGTGATGAGCAATCCAAACAGAGCAAAATGCACTTTTTGTTATTATGTAATTTTATATCTGCATTTTAGATGTTTTTTCTTAAACCCACTATTTAAAAAATATAATGTGAATACTACCCATGCTGCTATGAAACTACTTGTTACCTTAAATGACCCAGTGATATGTTTTTATGTTGAGCTATACATTAAAAAAACAATTGATGTGAGAAAAAGTACTGTTTCTATGAATTGATTTTATGTGTAATTAACTGGACCATTTATGTATGATAGATTGCTGTTTTTATCCTTTTATGTATCTTTCAACTGTTTTTGATTTTCTGGTTGTTGTACATACCGAATAAAGCTTGCTGAACTGAACTGATATGGTTTTATAGATATGGAATCACCATTTAGGTTGTTGTTTAGTGTTTTGATGTAAAAATTCACACTTGGGTGCCGATCACGATCCGGTAAAAACCGGGTACGAACCGTCGGACGGAGCATATTCTCCGTCCGACGCGTACCCGGTCGAAAAAATATACAAACATGGAATTACGATTCGCACGGAAATCCCATTTCCGTACGAATCGTACAAAACCCCGACCGACGAAAATAAACATACAAATGTGATCCGGGAAAGCGCCGATGTGATGTCGGGACGCACGCAGCCTGCCATTCACGAACCAGGAATTACGATTCGCACCGACGTCATCCCGCACGGTGTATATTTTCCGGCAGCCAAAAACTGCCGGGAAATCAGGACGACGCGAACAAGGAGTACCTGCACGCGACGGACAGACATGGACCCGAACCTACGTGTCATCCCGGCCCTCATAGCAGTCGACCTCCTCTACAGGTTACGACGCAGACGCCGCAGAAGGTCAGAACAACAAAGGGGGTGGGTGCAGGAGGGGTGGGTGCAGAGTCCTCCCAGCAGTGCCCAGACGCAGGAGGGGTAGGTGTAGAGTCCTCCCAGCAGTGCCCAGTCACAAGAGTGGTGTGTGCAGAGTCCTCCCAGCAGTGCCCAGACACAGGAGGGATGGGTGTAGAGTCCTCCCAGCAGTGCCCAGACACAGGAGGGGTGGGTGCCTAACACTCACAGCAGTGCCCCTGCAAAGAAAAGGGTGGAGTACCCACAGATCCAATGCCCACAAATGTCAGTCAGGTGCACAAAGATCCTGCAGTACATGTACCACATGTGTGCGAGGCTGGAAGTATACATATGCATAGCGCCTAAAAGAATACATGTACACATGAAGTCATGGCAACAGTCTACATACACAAGTACAGTGACCACCAAGGACGCCACGAATGATGCAGGTGGAGACATCGCTCAGCATGCATGGGCCAAGTCTAACGAGTCCGTCACACACCCAGCCAATGTAGACACAGCTCAGCACCACATATTGGAAAGACCCTGCAGGGAAGAAGTCAGGTTACACAGAGGAAGGAACACACATTGGGACGATGTCACCATGCAGTAACTGCTTACATGAACACAGTTATGTAGCCAACAGCTTGTGATGGCACACAGATACCAGGATCCACCCTATGACCAGCACAAGACGACAATTCCCACACACCCAACACATAATCACCACCCAAAATAATGGGGCAGGTCGACCAACAGCAATACCAGACAGACAGTAGTGTACTAAGGAAAAATAAATTGCTTTAATCAGCATCCAAAAATATGTTTGTCCCTTGAAAGTTCAAAAAGTACAATGCCCATAGGGCAATCCAAAGTTCCAATCCAGGTGGGGGACACAGTGGGACGTGTGTCCCCTAGCTTGCCTGCACAGTCAGACTCCTTCGTCTTCCAGAGCGGGGAGGGCATCATGTGGGGGGAAAGGACCAGGCACCGCAGGGACATGAGGGCGAAGGGTAGGCGTCGTGGGTGCAAGGATGGAGGACTCCACCACATGGGGTGGGGCAGGGCCAAAGGCGGAGGCCAGGATGGCGCTGCACACCTTAGCAAGGTCCTCCAGCGACTCCCCTGCACCCGAAGGAACCACAGGCCCCAAGGAGGGGGGGGGGCGGAGGGATGGGTCGCAGCGCCACTGGGGGAGGGTGTGGACAGGGGGGGGGACTCAACCACCCTGACCGGGGACTCCCTTGACCGCTTGCGGGGTGGTGTCACAGTGGGGCTCAGGGACAGAGCGGCCATGAAGGAGTCTTTGCCGGATATGTGGCCAGGAGAGCTGAGGGGAGGGGATTTGGAGGGAGTGGATTTGGTGGAATGCGGACTCCCACTCTGGCTGCGTGACTTACGTTTGCCCCCAACCCAGTGGGTGTACCTACTTCACCCTGTGTGTGCTTGCCAGGAGGTGTGCGTATGACCTTCCCTGCTGGTGTGGTGCCTGTGTCTGTTGTGGTGGGTGCATGCTGACGTCTGGGTGTACGTGGGACAGGCATGGGAGTGGGAAGTGTGGATGGGTCAGGGGTAGGGGGTTGGACGTAGCGCTGCAGGACACCCACTGCTGCAGTCAGTGTCGAGTCAATGGACCTCAGCAAGTTGCGTTGGTCAGCCTGCGATGAAAAAATGCCCTCCAAGTATGCCTCCATGTTGTTCAGCACTTGGCTGTGGCCATGGAGGACATTAAGCATCGCAGCCTGACCAACCTGCAACTGCCGCTGGATGTCCATAGACTCGGCATTGGCGGCAGCAGCGGAGACAGGGGCAGGGGGTGCGGTGCCTGGCAGGAAGGAGACATGTGGTGACCGGGCACGCTGGGAAGGGACACGAGCAAGTGGGAGGTGGCTGATGGCAATGGAGGGGGCGGGATGAGATTTTATGCCGCTGTCAGCTGCTGGTGCAGCCTCCGCCCACTCGGAGAGATCATCCTCGGACCCGTCAGCTTCATATTCTGTCATGCCAGTGGACAGGTCCTCGGCCTCACTCTCCTCCACCTCAGTTCCACTCAATGTGCCAGCCACGATGTCAACGCTGGCACTGGTGCTCGGTCCTTCCGCTCCGTCTGTGCTCATGTCTCCCTCCGTGTCCCCCGACGATGCTGTGGGCAAGGTGAAGAGACAGCAATTGATCATACACCTGTATACATATGTCACATGAGTCCAATCTACATAGGTTACAGTGCATAGCCTGAAACGAAAGATCAGTAACATCTACAAAACAAGGTACAGATGTAGGGCATGCAACACACAGTTGTTTGACCCACCATGCCACTGAAAAACCATGGAGAGCATGACACAATAGCAAATGACATGAAATGGAGTTTGACAGAGGAGCCAGGCCCTGGGGACAATCCAGCACTGCATCTGCACCACACAGCGTTGCCGAAAACAGGGATGAGCAGGGACCATATCCATAAACTTGAGGCACATGCTGCAGAGTAATACTGAAAACATGCCCACCATGACTGGCTCACTGCACCTTGAGTGTATGTCCAGACAAACATCACACACTGGCCAGACCTAGCAAGGAGATTCCAGGTTTTGACATGTACGCTTTGCCCGCACCAACCACCCCCTACATGAGACAATTTGTTGAGACACAGGAAGCACTTACATCTCTTAGTCTGGGTGAAATACACAGGGGCTGCATAAATACAAGATTGGACGCCAAATACCCAAGGTGCGCCTGTCCAAATAATCATGTACAAATGGTCATCATCAGATGATTGTAACAAGACACACAGGCACTGGCCACCGTGAGTATGAACAAGGAAAATCAGGTCAGGCTGTACAGTGGACACTTGTACTACATTTTACGACAATATACATGGTGCCAGGGGACAATGGCACAGAGCACAACCTATGCTGTAGACACTGAGAGTGTCCACGTTTTGTGATGACACACATGACACCTAGGAAAATATGCCCCAGGGGACAGTAGTGGCCACACAACTCCATGGTCCTGAATGGGAAGGACTGCAACACATGCCACCATCCCTGCACTATGCGTATCGCACACTCATGCACATCATGTCACAGGCCACAACATAGGACATGCGTGCTGTAAGGCATGACACTTGAGAGACTAACTCCCATGTCTGGACTCAGCATCAGTGCCAACTGACATGGAACCCACATGTACTGAACTGGACAGGGCACAGGCAAGGTCCCAAAACCTGTTACACACCACCCCCACACATGATGCTACAGGTATAGTTCACGTGGAGAAAGCGCCAGCCTACATTACCTTGTGAAGGAGTGACTACACACAGACCAGGGAACACATTGCAAGGAGGGGAAGGGAGGCAGGAGAGCACTGCTATACTGTGGGTAACTGGATCTGCACAGCACCTTTAAACCCTGGCAGTGTATCCATGCAACTGTGCACTTACAAATGCTGGTGACACACAACAAACACACATGTACCTACCCCCTTCCTGCTGCTGCTTCTCCTGTAAGCGCCTCTCCAAGTCTGGAAATACCACCGCCAGCACACGCTTGTGGATGTGGGTCAGACGGCGGCGCCCGCGGTTCTTATGGGTCTCAGGTGAGTCCCCCAGCAGGACCCGTGTGATCCTCCGCGTCCAGCACCGGATATCCTGCCAGCGTTTCCTCACCTGGGCCAGGCACCGCTTGCGACCCTCCGTCCTCCTCACGGCACCGATGGTGTTCATCCATATCTGCTTCTTGGCAGAGGCGCCTACCTGTGAGGATGAACAAGTGACACTACATCAATACACCAGGAACATGTCACAGAGAGACATATTAGAACAACTTTGCTGTTTACAACAAGGCATAGTATGCATCCAACGCATTGCACCTTTGTCATAGGGACATGATCCTCTGGGTAAGGGCAAAAGCAGTACGTGCCATTGAAAGTACACAGGTGTAATGAGGGCAACGACACAATCAATGATCCAGGCTCACACTGTGCATCAGAAGGTACACCAGGATAATGTGCAGCACCTCTAAGCAGTCACATGCCACAGGCCACTGACGCTACCGCAGCAGAGTACACAAACACACACAGGCACAGGACATTCACCTGCCATTGCCAAATGCAGCGACAAACCTCACTCTGCACATGTGCCACTAGACGGGGGGGCTCACAGGTGTGGGGCTGGCTCTGCACGTCAGACACACAGCACTGCTCCCTGCTCACATCACATGGGCAGGTATATCCATCCCTCATGCATGCCGGGTGCCACACTCCACAAATGCACCCACCCACATGACAGGGGACTTACACACACACCGATGTCCAGGGTACGAACACATCATGTGGACACTCTCAGCACAGGTACACAGAACTAACACACATCTGTGGGTACAGTCACCTGTCACACTGGGCTGACCACATAATAAAATGAGGACTGTAGAGGCTACATTCCCAGGAGGACAAGACAGCCAGAATGTGGCATGCACCATGCAGTGATTGTCACAGTAAACACAATGCAAGTGAGGACGGCAGACATGCACCACAGAATGCACATGCTGGGAGACATCAGGCATTCCCCCCCCTGGGACCCCCCCCTACAGTACATAGCATGTGTGTCACACCTGGACACAATGCCAGAAGTCACAGTCACAAACAAGGGACACAGTCTGTGCTAGTAGACTCTGCACTCACCTGATACCCTGGTCGCCCATACAGCAGGGGGTACTGTGGGAGGATCACATCCAGCAAAGCCAGGTTCTCCTCCAGGGTGAAAGGCTGTGACCTCTCCACAGACCTTGACATGGTTCCAGGGAATCAGTAGCAGCAGCTGGGTCGTCGAATCCAAAGATGTGCAGGCAAGTGCTCCTTCATGGGACCTGGCTGCCTTATATCTGCCTTGCTGGCCTGTTTCATGCACAGGAGTACAGAGTGATTGGTCACTCACATTTGCATCCTATGTTTCCTCCAATCCCTTCAAACCTAGCACAGTCAGTGGGTTCTTATTGTGTTTTTTTCTTGAGCATGATGTCAACTCCAGAACCACATTGCAACAAAGTAGATTCATTCAAACTGACTACTGCTGTGCACCTGCTGAAAAAAATTCAAACTTTAAACTTGGTCTCCATGACAACCAGCATGCATGTAGGCCTTTATACTTGTCCCTCATGTGTCCCCTATGTAATTTGGAGTTTCACACACAGGTACGGTGCGTACCGGGGGCCTAGGGCACCACAAATGCATAGCAACGGCCCGTACAGGCGTGTGTACGGTCCGTATCACTATGAGTACGCATACGCGAGGACACCCATAGTGATAGTGTGCGTACAGGCGTGTGTACGGTCCGTACCACTATGAGTACGCATACGCGAGGACACCCATAGTGAAAGTGAGCGTACGCAAGCGTGTAGGGTCCGTATCACTATGGGTGTTCTCGCGTATGCGTACTCATAGTGGTACGGACCGTACACACACCTGTACGCTCACTATCACTATGGGTGTCCTCGCGTATGCGTACTCATAGTGGTACGGACCGCACACACGCCTGTACGCTCACTATCACTATGGGTGTTCTCGCGTATGCGTACCCATAGTGAAAGTGAGAGTACGCACGCGTGTACGGTCCGTACCACTATGAGTACGCATACGCGAGGACACCCATAGTGATAGTGAGCGTACAGGCGTGTGTACGGTCCGTACCACTATGAGTACGCATACGCGAGGACACCCATAGTGAAAGTGAGCGTACGCACGCGTGTACGGTCCGTATCACTATGGGTGTTCTCGCGTATGCGTACTCATAGTGGTACAGACCGTACACACGCCTGTACTCTCACTATCACTATGGGTGTTCTCGCGTATGCGTACTCATAGTGGTACGGACCGTACATGCGTGCGTACGCTCACTTTCACTATGGGTGTTCTCGCGTATGCGTACTCATAGTGGTACGGACCGTACACACGCCTGTACGCTCACTATCACTATGGGTACACATACGGCAGCACTCCCATAGTGATAGGGAACGTACATAGGCCCTCTGAGCGAAAGTACGGTGCCTTTCACACATCACAGTGGTGACAGGCAGCACACAGGAAGGAATAGGGCTGACATACTTGTCCATGGATGGACATCAAGGCATTGTCTGGGCAGTACTACATGTGTGGGGCACAGGTGTGAAAGGCTGTGATGTGGCACATTACTCCCGAGTCGAGAAGGCACCAGATGTATGATGAGATGTGTACAGATGTTATGTGTGACGGTGCAATGTGTGCCAGGCATGCCCTTCACTCCTTTGACATGTGTGCATGTCGTACTGCACACTTGGGATGAGCGTCACTGGCATGGCACAGTCAACAACACACGCAAGTGTCCCCTGATGGCCACTACAGGGGTTACCACACCAGACATGTGACTACCCACGGTGCACGATGTGACTATGTCATGTATGTGTGGGGTGTTCCCATTAGCTTGATGTTGGTGCTCCCTCAAAAGCATCAGCTATTGCAGCAACCAACATGTGTCTGTGTGTAGATGGACATGGCACACTGTTACGCACACCAGGCCACATGTGGTATCGGATGTGAGGTGCGTATGTATGCATGGGACACGGAGTAGCGTAACAAGGACATGTCTGCATCCTCTCTATGAATGTGTGGTGAGTCATTACATGTACACCTTATTGGCAAGGTGTGTGGGCTGTCCTAGTGTAATGTCATGTGACCTGTGGCTCTAGTGTTCCGTTACCAGTCTCTGAAATCGACATCCTACTTCTGCTGATGTGTTGATGTATGTCACTCCTGTGTTGCATCTGGCTGTTCACTTACACTGGGACACAGCTAATCCCATGCCATGGCATGTGGAGGTTCACAATCTCTGTGTGTAGCTGGGTCTTGGTAGGAGTGTCACCTGGCAGCCATACGTGTCCAGGGCATGTGGCACATACCTGACTCTGTATGTCGCATATGTGTATTGACAGATTAACATGTGCTCAGCACCACAAAATTGTTGTTGTAGTGTACTCACTCTTCCTTGTCACTTCCAAATTACTGCAGAGCGCTACCTCTTCCCCGAGCAATTCCGGACTTGGCTGACATGCGGGAGAATGACTGTATCCGTTGCTACCACTTCCCCCAACCGTTGATTGAGGAGTTGACGGCGAGGCTGGCACCACACCTGCAACCGCTGCACAGGTATCCTACGGCACTGACACCCAAGCTGAAGGTAATGGCAGCCCTACATTTTCTTGCCACGGGTACCTTTCAAAATACCATAGCTCATGTTGGTGGCATGTCCCAGAGCATGTTCTGCCGTGTGCTGCATGATTTCTTAGAGGCCATGTTGCTTCACCTGGATGAGTTCATCCATTTCCCAACCCCTGAAATGTTGACTGGGGTCAAGCGTGGATTCTATGCCCTGGGAGGGATGCCCCATGTCATTGGGTCCATAGATGGGACACATGTGGCTTTGGTACCACCACAGGCACAGGAGGTAGCGTACAGGAATCGCAAGCATGACCACTCCATCAATGCCCTTGTGGTGTGTCTGTCCAACATGGTGATTTCACATGTCTGTGCTCGTTTTCCAGGATCAGCACACGATGCCTACATCATGAGGCGTAGCAGGGTGCCTGAAATGATGACGCAGCTGTGCAATGAACGAGCATAAGTTGTTGGTGGGTACACTCTGTCTGTCCTGTATTTTGCGTAGACTTCCAGCACAACCGCTTCTCCTGTCCTACTTATGTCCATGTGCTTACCATGTAGGGGACGCTGGCTATCCCAACATGCCATGGCTGATCACACCTCTCCACAACCCCATCACGCCGGCCCAGCTCCGCTACAACACCGCCCATGGCCGGACAAGGCGAGTGATAGAGAGGACATTTGGCCTCCTGAAGAGCCGATTCAGATGCCTCCACAAGACCGGCGGCGCACTCCCATATGCCCCGGCGAAGGTCTGCAAAATCTTCATGGTGCGCTGCATGCTGCACAACATGGCAGTTGAGAAAGCTGTGCCACTCATCCTGGATCAAGATGATCAGGACCATCCACCCGTGGAGGACCAAGGTCTTGGCAATGGGGCTAGTGATGTGGAGGATGTGGTTCCGCAAGAGGACATCCAGAGTCGGCTCATACGCGACTTCTTTGCTTAGTGGTGAGTACCAGTGTCTGTGTGTGCACGCATTGGTCCCCGTATGGCATGTGTTGCGATGTGTGTGTCCATCTGCATGTATGCCACGTGAGTCAGAGGTGTGTGTGAATGTGTCACTGGAGTGATGGTGCCATTGATGAGTGTATTTCCACAGTCATAATTGAGACCTAGCATGTTGTCATCCTTACATGTGTCGAGTACATGCACATGCAAGTGGCTGTGCTTTTTGTGGCTGACGTCTTGTGTGTCTCTCATCCCCAGGTACTTGCGCATGCCGTCTGCTGGTTGCATTGTTGTGGCACTGCTATTCCTCATGGACACGTCATCGTGTGCTGACTCAGCGTTACACGCACGGACAAGTTTGGAAGTCTCCTTAGGGTAAGGGATGCATCAGGGGTGTATTGGGTGTGGCAGTTGTTTACGATGTGTGCACACTGCCCCTGTCGATGTTTGGTTCCTCTGCAGACATGTTGCATCACCATGGGACACATGACATGCAGCTGGGTACACCTGAATAGATGGTCAGACTTGTTGACAGTCATCAGTGATGGGATTGTGGATTGTGATGATGGCATCAATGTGTGTTACACTGCCCTCGGACACATACGGTTTGCATTGGCTTGACATGGTGTGGGACTTCCACATCAGCGGATCAATGGTGTATGGCAGCCTCTCCGTGAGCAGCAGGGGGTATTTAGCTGTTAGCCGACACTTGTGTGCCAGTTCCATGGCTATCACGCATTTGTGCTGCAGAAGGGGTGTTCCAGTGTGGGACCCACATGTTACTCCACATTACCTGTTCATGTGTACTCCGAGTTGCCTCTGCCAGCCCGAATACATGACTAATAAAGGTGTCCCTATGCCTCAAAGGTGCCTCTTCTCAGTCAATGCTGGTGTGTTGCCAAGGTGCATCCGGCATGTCTGGCATGGTTTTCCGTGATAGTGGCTATGTGTCTATGTGTAGAGTAGCAAGATGCAAGCTGTTTGTGTGGGATTAGACTGTACTGTGCATGATGTCCATGACTGTGTGGGTATTGTGACATGTGCCATCCCCATGCATCCAACGTTGGCCAGGCCACCATTTTCTGCATCCACCTGACTCAAGCTTGCAGGACATGGTTCTGCCACCTGTCCACACATACCTGGGTGCCCCACAGGACACTCCACATGATCCCTGACCTCTGCGCATGGCTGTCGCTGTACTCAATATGTCTGTCTGCACGGTTGTGCGGCCACCCCCTCAGCTGGTTGGGCCCATCACGGGTGTGTATGGTGCTCCATGTCTGTCTTGCCAAATACAATGTGACCCATGTGTGTCCTGTGCCAGACTCAGGCCCCAGGGTGTGGATGGTTGAAGTCAAATGAGAACTCAGGCATGGTTAGACTTTACAAGACACATGTAAGGTAATAATGCAATATGTAGGCATCTTCTCTTTATGGTGTAACTTTTTATTTTGGTTGGAGTACGGGGGGGGCATGACATGAGGGGCTTTCCGGGTGTGTGGAATCCAAAGTTCACTAGGGGAGTTGGTGTCCTTGCCATTAGAAATCCTCAGAGTCCATGCCACAGTCTTTGTCAACATTGGTCAGACAGTGACCAGCAAGTCCATGTGGCAGAGAATGTCTTTTGCTGCTGGGCTGCTGTTGGTCCAGTAGGCCAGGTGCCAGGCCAGGTGTCCTGGGAGATGGTGCTGTTGCGCTGACCCTCACGGTCTTTTCCGTGGACGACCCGCCCTCCTGCGGGGACCCTCAGAAGCAGGCCGTGACGATGTTTGGGATGCTCCGTCGGATGACTCCTCCTCCTCCTGATCCCTCCCTGTGGGTGGTGATGTTCTACGCCTGGTGGCACAGGGAGGGTTGCCCATGTTGTCAGCTATCCGACGGAGTGTACTGTGAATTCCCGTGAACACCGTCACAAGCTCAGCCTGTCTGTCCTCCATCCGCCGTTGGTGTCGCAGTAGACAGGCATGTTGCTCCGCATGTTGCTGGGCCTGCTGGGTCTTGATCTCCTCGAGGATGGCCACAAACTGGACCATGCCCGTGGTGTCCTGCCGGTATGTGTCCAGGATGTTTCGGACATGGGAATATACCGGTTCTGCAGCCAACCGGTCAGGCTCGCGCCTCCGCAGTTCTCCACTCCCACCACCCCTGCCCACTTGCACCTGGCCTGCCCTTGTGGGCACATCGGGTCTCCGGGACCCCTGAGGGGTGGCATTGGCATTGTCGCCTGCCTCCTCCTGGGTGCCCGGTACACCGTGTCCCTCCTGGCCAGCCTGGCTGCATTGTGGTGGTGGGGCAGGGATCCTGGGTGTCTCCTGGGATGTGGCAGGAGTGGGGGTGGTGGTTGGCCCAGTTGTACGTGACGCAGGTGCTGCAGGTCGTTGGACACCAGAGGGGCCAGGTTGGTCGGGGTCGGGTTCGTCCACAGAGTGGTGAGAGTCGTCGCTGCCGGTGGCTCCATCATCCCGCCGAGCCGGGTCCTGTGAGTCTTCCCCTCCAGTGTTGGGGGGTGATCCACAACGTTGACCTGTGTGTGAGAGAGACAATGTTAATTTTGTTCCATGCAACATCCATGTTTCATTGGTTTCTAAGTCGGCACATTTCCTCTGGGAATTTGGATATGTCTTGCATTCCACTCACAGTGCACTTGTGCATGGGTATGTCCCTTGACCACAGCTTTTGCGACTTTACCTATGTGTGGCACAGTCTTACTTGCTGTGTCAATTGTGACTGCAGTCAGCAGTGGATTGTGCAGGTGTGGCGAGCCATGCATTGGCGCCTTCCGTGTTGCACTGTACGTGGGCACATGGAGTGGTTTCACACACTTAGATAATGCAAGTAGCTGGCGTTGTGCTCGTGCACAGGTTGAGACATGGCCCTGTGTTTTGCCATGGAGAAGAGGGGGGGTTCTGGCACTGGCCACCCTTGCCTACATGCACGCAGTCCACCTGCTGACGAGCAGACATTCCCACACCCCCCAAGGCTGAATTGGGCTCCCTGTGTGTCCCTTTCTCACTCCCTCTCTGTCCCCCTCTCCCTCCCTCTGTGTGTCAGCCTCCTCCCTCGGTCCGTCTCCCTGTGTCTCCCTCCCTCTCTGTCCCCCTCTCCCTCCCTCTGTGTGTCACCCTCTGTCACCTCAGCCCAGCTTCCTGGGCACACACTTTTAGCAGATCTTTGAATGGCCCTTGGATTGTTGACATGAGTTTGTTACTGATCTCCAGGCACCCATTGGGTGTAGTGTCTGTGTCTGCGCTGCTGCTGTGGTGGTGTGTGCTGTCACTCTTTCACAGAGTTGGCTGTTCATTAGCTGCTGTCATGTGCAAAAACGTGCCGTCACCCCCATGTGTTAATGCAAGGCGTCCGCCATTTGCTGGCAAGTCTTTCCTGTGTGGGGACACACTGTTTGTCTGGCTGTGACCTAGGCCATATGGGCAGGGGGCATTGTTGTCTGCTTCTGAGTTGCACTATGTGATTTTTGGGGCCCACACTCCCGCCATCCGGCTTACCGTGTCTTGTGTTGGTGTATTGTGTGGCCTGTGACTTGGCATTGTCCAGCTGGGTGCATGGGGCATGGTGGCACTAGTGGCATGTGCGTGTTCATGGAGTGTGGTTGAGTCATGCGATAGCTTGGGGTGGTTGCGTGCCTGATTGTGAGTTTGGCTGTGGATGACGTTCCCCCAATGTGAGGTGAGTTGTTTGTGTACTCACCCGGGTCTCAGAGTCCTTCTAATCCATCCACTGACACCACCGGCAGTATGGCCATCACCCTCTCCTCCCAGGGATGGTATTGTACGGGTCTGCGGGGCGGCCCTCCTCCAGTGATGTTGGCCTGGTTGTGGTCGTCGGTCATTTTGCGGCGGACCGTCCTCCGCAGATTGTACCACCTGGCTTGGCATTCATGCCTGGTCCTTCTGGTGGCCACAACAGCATTCACAGCATCAACAATCCTCTGCCACATGGCTGTTTTTTCGGACATGCAGGTCTGTCTGACCAATGTTCCAAAGAGGTGTGGCTCGACTCTGAGGATTTCGTCGACAAGGACCTCCAACTCTCGGCTAGTGAACTTTGGATTCTTGTTAGTGGGCATGGTGAGGGGTGTGGGTGTGGATGGTGGGGGGGGTGTGTGGATGGTTGTGGGTGTGTGGGTGTGGCTGTGCAGGTGTGTGTGTGAATGTGATGAGGGGGTGTTTGTGAAGGTGGGTGTGTGAAGGTGTGCAAGTGTAAGGTGTAGTAAAGGTTCTAGTATGGTGCTGTAGGTTGTCTGTGGGGTCTGGCAGCAGTGAGTCTGTTGTAAAGGCTCATGGTTTGTGTGTGTGGGCCCTTTTTATTGGTCCATTGGTGGGTGTGGCTGTGTTTGAAGTTTGGGTGGGTGTGTTATAAGGAGGGGTTGTGTTTTGGGCCTCTGTTTGGGATTTTGTCAGTTGCAGGTCAGTGAATGTGTTGTTTTTGTGCTTGTTGGACATGTTTTGTGGCTTTGTGCCATTCAAATGGTGTATTCTTGTGTTGTTTTGCTTTGTCCTGGTTGTGTACGTGCGTTTTTAGCGTGTGTACGGTGTGTACTTCGGGAATTTTGTTGTACAGTGCTGTCCTTGTGTCTGGCTTGGTACGACTCGTACATAAGCGATGTTGTGTGAAGGTGCTGGTGTTGGGGCCTGGGGTGCGCTCCGTACTTAGAATGTTGGGGTGGGGGTACGCTCCATGCATACGCGGGTGAGGGTACGGGTCGTACATACACTGTTGGGGTGGGGTACGCTCCATACGTACGCGGGTGAGGGTACGGTCCGTACATACACGGTTGGGGTGGGGGTACGCTCCATGCATATGCGGGTGGGGGTACGTGTCGTACATACACGGTTGGGGTGGGGGTATGGTCCGTACATACACGGTTGGGGTGGGGGTACGCTCCATGCATACGCGGGTGAGGGTACGGGTCGTACATACACTGTTGGGGTGGGGGTACGCTCCATACGTACGCGGGTGAGGGTACGGGTCGTACATACACGGTTGGGGTGGGGGTACGGGTCGTACATACACTGTTGGGGTGGGGGTACGCTCCATACGTACGCGGGTGAGGGTACGGGTCGTACATACACGGTTGGGGTGGGGGTATGGGTCGTACATACACTGTTGGGGTGGGGGTACGCTCCATACGTACGCGGGTGAGGGTACGGTCCGTACATACACGGTTGGGGTGGGGGTACGCTCCATGCATACGCGGGTGGGGGTACGTGTCGTACATACACGGTTGGGGTGGGGGTACGGGTCGTACCTACACTGTTGGGGTGGGGGTACGCTCC
Organism: Triturus cristatus; assembly: GCF_964204655.1. Taxonomy (NCBI): domain Eukaryota; kingdom Metazoa; phylum Chordata; class Amphibia; order Caudata; family Salamandridae; genus Triturus; species Triturus cristatus. The sequence continues at coordinate 664,905,247 of NC_140590.1, forward strand.
ATACGTACGCGGGTGAGGGTACGGGTCGTACATACACGGTTGGGGTGGGGGTAAGGGTCGTACATTCACTGTTGGGGTGGGGGTACGCTCCATACGTACGCGGGTGAGGGTACAGTCCGGACATACACGGTTGGGGTGGGGGTACACTCCATGCATACGTGGGTGGGGGTACGTGTCGTATATACACGGTTGGGGTGGGGGTACGGGTCGTACATACACTGTTGGGGTGGGGGTACGCTCCATACGTACGCGGGTGAGGGTACGGGTCGTACATACACGGTTGGGGTGGGGGTACGGGTCGTACATACACTGTTGGGGTGGGGGTACGCTCCATACGTACGCGGGTGAGGGTACGGTCCGTACATACATGGTTGGGGTGGGGGTACGGGTCGTACATACTCTGTTGGGGTGGGGGTACGCTCCATACATACGCAGGTGAGGGTGCGGTCCGTACATACACGGTTGGGGTGGGGGTACGCTCCATGCATACGCGGGTGGGGGTACGTGTCGTACATACACGGTTGGGGTGGGGGTACGGTCCGTACATACACGGTTGGGGTGGGGGTACGCTCCATGCATACGTGGGTGAGGGTACGGGTCGTACATACACGGTTGGGGTGGGGGTACGCTCCATGCATACGCGGGTGAGGGTACGGGTCGTACATTCACGGTTGGGGTGGGGGTGCGCTCCATACATTCACGGGTGGGGGTACGTCTCGTACATACACGGGTGTACATACACGGGTGGGGATTCGACTCGTACATAGGAGGGCTGGGGGGGTGTTGGGCGCGTATGTGGGCACATGTCTCCATGGTTGCTATGGGAGTTCGGTGCAGACGGTTTTTTTTCCATACGGTTGTAACATCGGACGCACGGGATGGATCGTAATTCCGCGGTCGGACTTCACTTTTCACATTTGTACGGTAAATCGTCCGGGGACGTGTCGGACACATTTTCCGACCCGAGGACGTGTGGGGAATAATTCCCAATGCGATTCGTATGGACTTTTTACCATGCGAATCGTGATTGGCAGTTTGTACGGCACTTGTACGATTCGTACGGTAAAAAGACCGGATACGAGTCGTACGGGGAATTTTTTTACCGGATCGGCACCTTATTTGTTATGTTCATGTCTTGATATGTTTGGTATCATGATTGAACTTTCTTTTCTTGTGGGGTATATTTGATCTATGAAAAAGTTGAGAAGTGTTCTTTTTCATGACAAAATGAAGGGTAATATGTTATTTAAAAACATTATTGAGTTAATCGTGAAATAAATACAAAGGTCAAGAAAATAGAGTTACTTGCCCTGGTTTCTAAAGAAGAAATTTGAACAATTACAGCCCTTTATTTCTGTTTTGTGTCACTTTCTAAAAGTGGCATTTTCAAAACAGTAAGTTTAAATCCAACTTCACCATTAAGGGGGATTTACCATTCCCATTCCAAAGATATAAAACATGAAGTAGCTAATCCTTTCTGATCAAGAATTACCACTTAAAAGTGTATAAGGGAATTCCCAAATGCTAACCTATGAGAGGAGAAGACCTCACAGTAGTGGAAAACGAGATCTACCCAGTCTCTACGGAGCTCTCTTCACTGAGGGAGAAAAACCTGAATTGACTATCAGCATTGGATTATTCTACTTCTGACCTGTGTTCCTCCTTTAAGTCCATACCCTATAGAGAAATGGACCACCTCAACAGTTTGGGATTCTCACCCCTCATTTGCATAAGCTACCTGAGGGGCCTGTGGTCGGTCTGAATCAGGAAGTGAGTGCCAAACTGTTATATTTCATATCGGTATCCTAATATAGGTTTAGAGAACATCGTACTCTTTCCCTACATCATCTCCCCTTCATTTCATATGAACTAGCCTTATAAGGACATAACTCCAAATAAGGACAGAATGCCTTATAGGGACTGAATACCTTATAAGGACTGACACCTTTTAAGGACTTAACCTTTGACCTAGTTCTATGATGAGGGTGGGTCCTGCCCGATCGATATTGCTAAGACATCATCCTTAGCACATATGAATAATTTATGAGTACACTCTCCAGGGGGGCATACTTCACCTCTCCTATCTACTCACAAAGATTTAATCCCCAACGTCATCCTCATACTGAACAATGGGTAACATACGCACTTAGACTGTATAAATACAGCACCTCTTACTATCAGTAGTCAGGAGGGAACCGAAACTTCAAGGCCGACACACTGACCAGAGATGCTGCGACTCCGGCATGCCATCGCTTCAGCTGACAGTGGTCTAACTATCCCTGACGGGGTGTCCAACTCAAGTCCAGGACGAAGTCCTACACTCTCACTATTCAGGTATGGGGGTTTGACTAAATCCTAGCGGGATTCTTGGCACTTAGATATTAGGCTATTAGGCTCATTGGCTATTTCGCGCCTACTCACATGCTAGGTACACTCAGGTGCATCTAGACAGGCAACTTAGGAGTACGCACTTTATTTTATAACTGAATTTTATATTCATGTATGTGTTCATGACTATCACAAAATGGTAGAACAGTACTATCCCTTTTTATTCACTGTACTGCTGGTTCTATATCTCTGCTACTGTGTCACGGTTGTAGCAGCACATTTGTTATTCATGAGAAGAACAACGGTACAATAAATTCTTATTGTAAACACGCCCGACTGTTTATTCTATGTGTCTCTCTGAGAGCAAAACAAGCAATCACGAGTGACTGGGTGAAAAGTAGTACATTGTTTACATGAGTCTGAGGAATCAGGGTTTGTTGTGTTCTGATGTTGCCAAAAACTAATCTCTCTGATAGAAGGAGATTCTAGTGGCACTGCGAGCTAGCTAATGCAAAAACATAGGCTAACATATTCGGTGGGGGTGTACAGAGTCAGTCTACCACCAGACCCATAGTTTATGTTATCCGTAAACAGCGCAGGTCCTGCATTAAGGGTACAATAGAAACTACACTACATGGCTACCAACGTGGTCTAATGGCACCCAACCGTTTGGTTTGGTACTTATTTAACAGTAGAATCTGAGTAGCTCAGTTGTGCTTATTCTCAGAGACCCTACTTACAACACCCAGAGACATCTGGAGTGAGTGGGAAGAAACTCCGCCACAGCTGGGTAGGCGATAAATCCTATTTATTGGCTGTTGGTTAAATCAAGCTTGAAGGAAATATTTCCCAAAAGTGTGCATAAAACCTTTGCATAAAACCTTTACATAACTTCCTTGGACAGTTATTCCGTGTGGTGAGCAGTCTAAATATCGAAAATTTAATTTCGACCTACAATAATATCGAGTTTAGAATATCGAAGGGACAGAATATCGATGTCAAGAATATCGATGGACAGAATATCGACCTTAAGGTAAGTAATATCGATTTTTTTTATATCGATGTTAGTAATATCGAAGTTAGTAATATCGATATGAAATATATCGATGTTACTAATATCGATGTCACTAATATCGATATTTATAATATTGCTATGTATTTTATTATGTGTTTAGTATGTATGTGTTAATTATTTTTTGTTAAGTATTCTACTGGTTTTAAAATATATGTATACAATTTTTAAATGTTAATAATGTTTTTTTTAAGTTAATTTTGTGTTTTAGTACCGTAGCGGGTTGTGGGTTTATAGGGGAATAGGGTGGGAAGTAATTTAATTATATGAATATAATTATAAACTTTTGGGAATTATAAATTAATTTTAAATAATTTTTGCGTTTAAATTCTGTAGCGGGTTGTGTGTTTATAGGGGAATAGGGTGGAAGTAATTTAATTGTAATTAAGTAATATTTGTATTTATTTATTGGTATTGATAATGATATAATTGTTAATTAAGTATTAATTGGTAATTAATTTTTATTAATTGGTAATTCGTTTTTATTAATTGAATAATTGATAATTATGTTAACTGTATTATTTTATTATTTGAGTGTTTTGTGCGTTTATAGGGGAATAGTGTTGGAAGTAATTGAAATCTAATTAAGTAATTATTACATTTGTTGTTGGGTATTGATAATTAATTAATTGGAGATTAATTATTAATTGGGAAATATTTTAAATTATTACATTTTGGTTATGAAAATTAATTTATTGTTGATTAATAATCAATTGGTAATTAAATATGTTTAAATATTATATATTGATATGTCTAATTAATATATTAATAAGTAATTATTAATTGGTAATTAATGTATAATAATTATTATTTTGGGTATAAAAAATATGTAATTGTTTAATATTTTTTAATTGGTAATTAATGTTTGATAATTATTTTTGGGTATAAAAAATGTAATTGTTCAATATTTTTTAATTGGTAATTAATATTCATTAATTATTATTTATTGGTATTTATTAATAATTAATTGCCAATTAATTATTTATTGGTAGTTATGTTTTTAATAAATATCTATTGGTATTTGTAAGTAATTTTGAGTTATTTAATAATTAAATTATTAATTATTTTAAAGAATTATTTTATTTATAAGTATGTTATTTTGAACTTCTAAGCTATCCAACACTTTCCCTACTGTTGCACTCTCTGGAGTTAGGATAGTAATTTTTGCCCCTACGCTATCAACACTTTCCCTACTGTTGCACTCTCTGGAGTTGAAATTGTAATTTTTACCCCTACGCTATCCAACACTTTCCCTACTGTTGCACTCTCTGGAGTTGGAATAGTAATTTTTACCCCTACGCTATCCAACACTTTCCCTACCGTTGCACACTCTGGAGTGGGAATCTTACTTTTTACCCCTACGCTATCCAACACTTTCCCTACTGTTCCACTCCCTGGAGTGGGAACAGTAATTTTTATCCCTACGCAATCCAACACTTTCTCTACTGTTGCACTCCCTGGAGTTGGAATACTAATTTTTACCCTTACGTTATCCAACACTTTCCCTACTGTTGCACTCTCTGGAGTGGGAATACTCATTTATACCCTACGCTATCCAACACTTTTCCTACTGTTGCACTCTCTGGAGTTGGAATAGTAATTTTTACCTCTATGCTATCCAACATTTTCCCTACTGTTGCACTCTCTGGAGTGGGAATAGTAATTTTTACTCTTACGCTATCCAACACTTTCCCGACTGTTGCACTCTCTGGAGTTGGAATAGTAATTTTTACCCCTTCGCTATCCAACAGTTTCCCTACTGTTGCACTCTCTGGAGTTGGAATAGTAATTTTTACCCCTACGCTATCCAACAGTTTCCCTACTGTTGCACTGTCTGGAGTGGGAATTGTAATTTTTACCCCTACGCTATCCAACACTTTCCCTACTGTTGCACTCTCTGGAGTGGGAATACTCATTTATACCCTACGCTATCCAACACTTTTCCTACTGTTGCACTCTCTGGAGTTGGAATAGTAATTTTTACCTCTATGCTATCCAACATTTTCCCTACTGTTGCACTCTATGGAGTGGGAATAGTAATTTTTACTCTTACGCTATCCAACACTTTCCCGACTGTTGCACTCTCTGGAGTTGGAATAGTAATTTTTACCCCTACGTTATCCAACAGTTTCCCTACTGTTGCACTGTCTGGAGTGGTAATTGTAATTTTTACCCCTACGCTATCCAACACTTTCCCTACTGTTGCACTCTCTGGAGTGGGAATACTAATTTGTACCCCTACGCTATCCAACACTTTTCCTACTGTTGCACTCTCTGCAGTTGGAATAGTGATTTTTAGCTCTATGCTATCCAACATTTTCCCTACTGTTGCATTCTCTGGAGTGGGAATAGTAATTTTTACTCTTACGCTATCCAACACTTTCCCGACTGTTGCACTCTCTGGAGTTGGAATAGTAATTTTTACCCCTACGCTATCCAACAGTTTCCCTACTGTTGCACTCTCTGGAGTGGGAATAGTAATTTTTACCTCTACGCTATCAAACACTTTGGTGCCGATTACGATCCGGTAAAAAAATTCCCCGTACGACTTGCATCCGGTCTTTTTACCGTACGAATCATACAAGTGCCGTACAAACTGCCAATTACGATTCGCATGGGAAAAAGTCCATACGAATCGCATTGGGAATTATTCCCCACACGTCCTCGGGTCGGAAAATGTGTCCGAAACGTCCACGGACGATTTACCGTACAAATGTGAAAAGTGAAGTCCGACCGCGGAATTACGATCCATCCCGTGCGTCCGATGTTACAACCGGATGGAAAAAACACCGTCCGCACCGAACTCCCATAGCAACCATGGAGACATGTGCCCGCATACGCGCCCAACACCCCCCCAGCCCTCCTATGTACGAGTGGAATCCCCCCCTCCCGGCCCCCGTATGTACACGCTGACCCCCCCCAGCCCCCGTACGTTCGAGTCGTACCCCCGTGTATGTACACCTGTGTACGTGTCGTACCCCCCCATGTATGTACACCCGTGTACGTGTCGTACCCCCCGTGTATGTACACCCGTGTACGTGTCGTACCCCCCGTGTATGTACACCCGTGTACGTGTTGTACCCCCGTGTATGTACACCCGTGTACGTGTCGTACCCCCGTGTATGTACACACGTGTACGTGTCGTACCCCCCGTGTATGTACACCCCTGTACGTGTCGTACCCCCCCGTGGTGTCGTACCCCCCGTGTATGTACACCCGTCTACGTGTCGTACCCCCGTGTATGTACACCCGTGTACGTGTCGTACCCCCCGTGTATGTACACCCGTGTACGTTCGAGTTGTACCCCCACCCGTGTATGTACGGTGCGTACCCTCAGCGTACGATACGTACACGGGTGTACATACACGGGTGGGGGTACGACTCGAACGTACACGGGTGTACATACACGGGGGGTACGACACGTACACGGTTGTACATACACGGGTGTACGACACGTACATGGGTGTACATACACGGGGGTATGACACGAACGTACGGGGGCTGGTGGGGGTCGGCGCGTACCGGGCCACCTACTCTGGTCATTTCGCGCCGTACTTCGCTTTTCCGGCACTTTTTGGGTGCCGTGAAAATATTGCCGTCCGGACTGCTGTCGGTTCGAATGGTACTTCCTGGGTCGTGAAACGCTGCCTGAATGCGTCCCGACGTCACGTCGCAGCATTCCCGGATCACATTGGTACGTATAATTTCGTCGGTCGGTGTTTTTTACGATTCGTACGGAAATGGTGTTTCCATGCGTATCGTAATTCCATGTTTGTGAAGTTTTACAACCGGGCACGAGTCGGACGGAGAAAACGCTCCGACCGACGGTTCGTACCTGGTTTTTACCGGATCGTAATCGGCACCTTTCCCTACTGTTGAACTGTCTGGAGTGCGAATCGTAATTTTTACCCCTACTCTATCCAATACTTTCCGTACTGTTGCACTCTCTGGATTTGGTATGGTAATTTTTTCCCGTACGCTATCCAACACTTTCCCTACTGTTGCACTCTTTGGAGTTGGAATAGTTATTTTTACCCCTACGCTATCCAACACTTTCCTTACTGTTGCACTCCCTGGAGTCGGAATAGTAATTTATACCTCTACGTTATCCAACACTTTCCCTACTGTTACACTATCTGGAGTGGATATAGGTGCCAATTACGATCCGGCACAAAAATTCCCCGTGCGACTCGTATCCGGACTTTTTACCGGACGAATCGTACAAGTGCCGTACGAACTTGCAATCACGATTCGCATGGTAAAAAGTCCATACGAACCGCATTGGGAATGATTCCCCACACGTCCTCGGGTCGGAAAATGTGTCCGACACGTCCTCGGACGATTTACCGTACAAATGTGAAAAGTGAAGTCCAACCGAGGAATCACGATCCATCCCGTGCGTCCGATGTTACAACCGTATGGAAAAAACACCGTCCGCACCGAACTCCCATAGCAACCATGGAGACATGTGCCCGCATACGCGCCCAACACTCCCCCCCGCCCCCGTACGTCCGAGACGTACCCCCCGTGTATGTACACCCCCACCCGTGTATGTACACCCCAGTACGTTCGAGTCGAACCCCCACCCCTGTACGTGTCGTACCACCGTCTATGTACACCCCAGTACGTTTGTGTCGTACCCCCACCCCTGTACATGTCCCACCCCCGTGTATGTACACCCCCACCCGTGTATGTACACCCCTGTACGTTCGAGTCGTACCCCCACCCCTGTACGTGTCGTACCACCGTCTATGTACACCCCAGTACGTTCGAGTCGTACCCCCACCCCTGTACGTGTCCGACCCCCATGTATGTACACCCCAGTACATTCGAGTCGTACCCCCACCCCTGTACGTGTCGTACCACCGTCTATGTACACCCCAGTACGTTCGAGTCGTACCCCCACCCCTGTACGTGTCGTACCACCGTCTATGTACACCCCAGTACGTTCGAGTCGAACCCCCACCCCTGTACGTGTCCGACCCCCATGTATGTACACCCCAGTACGTTCGAGTCGAACCCCCACCCCTGTACGTGTCGTACCACCGTCTATGTACACCCCAGTATGTTCGAGTCATACCCCCACCCCTGTACGTGTCCCACCCCCGTGTATGTACACCCCCACCCGTGTATGTACACCCCTGTACATTCGAGTCGTACCCCCACCCCTGTACGTGTCGTACCACCGTCTATGTACACCCCAGTACGTTTGAGTCGTACCCACACCCCTGTACGTGTCCGACCCCCATGTATGTACACCCCAGTACGTTCGAGTCGTACCCCCACCCCTGTACATGTCGTACCACCGTCTATGTACACCCCAGTACGTTCGAGTCGTACCCCCACCCCTGTACGTGTCGTACCACCGTCTATGTACACCCCAGTACGTTCGAGTCGAACCCCCACCCCTGTACGTGTCCGACCCCCATGTATGTACACCCCAGTACGTTCAAGTCGTACCCCCACCCCTGTACGTGTCGTACCACCGTCTATGTACACCCCAGTACGTTCGAGTCGAACCCCCACCCCTGTATGTGTCCGACCCCCATGTATGTACACCCCAGTACGTTCGAGTCGTAACCCCACCCCTGTACGTGTCCCACCCCCGTGTATGTACACCCCCACCCATGTATGTACACCCCTGTACGTTCGAGTCGTACCCCCACCCCTGTACGTGTCGTACCACCGTCTATGTACACCCCAGTACGTTCGAGTCGTACCCCCACCCCTGTACGTGTCCGACCCCCATGTATGTACACCCCAGTACGTTCGAGTCGTACCCCCACCCCTGTATGTGTCGTACCACCGTCTATGTACACCCCAGTACGTTCGAGTCGTACCCCCACCCCTGTACGTGTCGTACCACCATCTATGTACACCCCAGTACGTTCGAGTCGAACCCCCACCCCTGTACGTGTCCGACCCCCATGTATGTACACCCCAGTACGTTCGAGTCGTACCCCCACCCCTGTACGTGTCGTACCACCGTCTATGTACACCCCAGTACGTTCAAGTCGTACCCCCACCCCTGTACGTGTCGTACCACCGTCTATGTACACCCCAGTACGTTTGAGTCGTACCCCCACCCCTGTACGTGTCGTACCACCGTCTATGTACACCCCAGTACGTTCGAGTCGAACCCCCACCCCTGTACGTGTCCGACCCCCATGTATGTACACCCCAGTACGTTCGAGTCGAACCCCCACCCCTGTACGTGTCGTACCACCATCAATGTACACCCCAGTACGTTTGAGTCGAACCCCCACCCCTGTACGTGTCGTACCACCGTCAATGTACACCCCAGTACGTTCCCGTCACACCCCCAACACAACCTCCTAAGTACGGAGCGCACCCCAGGCCCCAACATCACAACCGCATGTACGAGTCGTACCAAGCCACACACAAGGACAGCACCGTACAACCAAATGGCCCATGTACACACCGTACACACGCTAAAAACGCACGTACACAACCAGGACAAAACAAAACAACACAAGAATACACTATACGAATGGCACAAAGCCACTAAACATGGCCAACAAACACTACAAAAACACCTTCACTGACCTGCAACTGCCAAAAACAAACAGAGGCCCAAAACACCACCACTCCTTATAACACACCCACCCAAACTTCAAACACAGCCACACCCACCAATGGACCAATAAAAAGGGCCCACACACACAAACCATGAGCCTTTGCAACAGACTCACTGCTGCCAGACACCACAGAACCATACTACAAGCTTCACCACACCTTACACTTGCACACCTTCACACAACCACCTTCACAAACACCCCCTCATCACATTCACACACACACACCTGCACAACCACACCCACACACCCACAACCATCCACACACCCCCCCCACCATCCACACCCACACCCCTCACCATGCCCACTAACAAGAATCCAAAGTTCAGTAACCGAGAGTTGGAGGTCCTTGTTGATGAAATCCTCAGAGTCGAGCCACAGCTCTTTGGAACATTGGTCAGACAGACCAGCATTGCAGCAAAAACAGCCATGTGGCAGACCATCGTCGATGCTGTGAATGCTGTTGCGGACATCAGCGCCTTGAGACCCTACGGGTATGTAGCGTGCTTTATAAGTGTCACTGATTGATTGATTGACCAGAAGGACCAGGCAGGAATGCCAAGCCAGGTGGTACGATCTGCGGAGGAGGGTCCGAGCCAAGATGCTGGAGGAACACAACCAGGCCAACGCCACTGGAGGAGGGCCCTCCCGCAGACCCGTACACTACCAGCCCTGGGAGGAGAGGGTGATGGCCATACAGCCGGTGGAGGCAGTCGAAGGATTAGGAGGACTCCGAGACCCGGGTGAGTACACAAACAACGCACCTCACATGGGGGGAACGTCATCCACAACCAAACTCACAAACAGGCACGCAACCACCCCAAGCTATCGCATGACTCACCCACACTCCATGAACACGCACATGCCACTGCCGCCACCATGCCCCATGCACCCAGCTGGACAATGTCAAGTCACAGGCCACAGCAGACACCAACACATGACACGGTAACCCGGATGGCGGGAGGGTGGGCCCCAAAAATCACATCGTGCAAATCAGAAGCAGACAACAATGCCCACTGCCCATATGGCCCAGGTCACAGCCAGACAAACAGTGTGTCCCCACACAGGAAAGACTCGCCAGCAAATGGCGGACGCCTTGCATCAACACATGGGGGTGAAGGCACTGTTTTGCACATGACAGCAGCTAATGAACAGCCAACACTGTGAAAGAGTGGCAGCACACACAACCACAGCAGCAGCGCACACACAGACACTACACCCAATGGGTGCCTGGAGATCAGAAACAAACTCACAGCAACAATCCAAGGGCCATTCAAAGATCTGCTACCTGCATTATATAAGTGTGTGGATCCACTCCATGTGCACATGTACAGTGCTACACGGAAGGCGCCAATGCATGGCTCGCCACACCTGCCCACTCCACTGCTGACTGCAGTCACACTTGACGCAGCAAGTAAGACTGTGCCACACATATTTAAAGGGGCCAAAGTGGTGTCCAAGGGACACACCCATGCACAAGTGCACTGTGAGTGGAATGCAAGACAGATCCTAATTCCAAGAGGAAAAGTGCCAACTTTGAAACTGATGAAACATGGATGTTGCATGGACCAAAATTAACATTGTCTCTCTCACACACAGGTCAACGTCGTGGTTCACCCCCCAACACTGGGGGGGAAGACTCACAGGACCCGGATCTGTGGGAGCCCGATCCCACCGGCAGCGACGACTCCCACCACTCTGTGGACGACCCGACCGACCTGGCACCTCTGGTGTCCGACCACCTGCAGCACCTGCGTCAGGTACAACTGTGCCAACCACCACCCCCACTCCTGCCACATCCCAGGAGACACCCAGGATCCCTGCCCCACCACCACAATGCAGCCAGGCTGGCCAGGAGGGACACGGTGTCCCGGGCACCCAGGAGGAGGCAGGCGACAACGCCAATACCACCCCTCAGGGGTCCCGGAGACCCGATGTACCCACAAGGGCAGGCCAGGTGCAAGTGGGCAGGGGTGGTGGGAGTGAAGGACGGCGGAGGCGCCAGCCTGACCAGTTGGCTGGGGAACCGGTATTTGCCCATGTCCGTAACATCATGGACACATACCGGCAGGACACCACGGGCATGGCCCAGGTTGTGTCCATCCTCGAGGGGATCAAGACCCAGCAGGCCCAGCAACATGCATGTCTACTGCAACACCAACGGAGGATGGAGGACAGACAGGCTGAGCAAGTGACGGTGTTCCAGGGGATTCACGATACACTCCGTCGGATGGCCGACAACATGGCCGACCCTCCCTGTGCCAGAAGGCGGAGAACATCACCACCCACAGGGAGGGAGCAGGAGGAGGAGGAGGAAACATCCGATGGAGCATCCCAGACGTCGTCACGGCCTGCTTCTGAGGGTACCCGCAAGAGGGCGGGTCGTCCACGTAAAAGACCGTGAGGGTCGGCGCAACATCACCATCTCCCAGGACACCTGGCCTGGCACCTGGCCCACTGGAGCAACAGCATCACAGCATCAAGAGACATTCTCTGCCACATGGCCCTGCTGGTCACTGTCTGACCAATGTTGACAAAGACTGTGGCATGGACTCTGAGGATTTCAAATGGCAAGGACACCAACTCCCCTACTGAACTTTGGATTCCAAACTCCCGGAAAGCCCCTCACTTTATCCCCCCCCCCCCCCCAAAATAAAAATTCACACCATGAAGAGAAGATGCCTGCTGGTTGCATTTTTACCTTACATGTGTGTTGTAAAGTCTAAACATGCCTGAGCTCTCTTTTGACTCCAACCATCCACACCCTGGGGCCTGAGTCTGGCACAGGACACACGGGTCACAGTGTATTAGTCAAGACAGACATGGAGCACCATACACACCCGTGATGGGCCCAACCAGCTGAGGGGGTGGCCGCACAACCGTGCTGACAGACACATTGAGTACAGCAACAGTCATGCGCAGAGGTCAGGGATCATGTCCAGTGTCCTGGGGGGCACCCAGGTATGTGTAGACAGGTGGCAGAACCATGTCCTGCAAGCTTGAGCCCGGTGGATGCAGAGAATGGGGGCCTGGCCAACGTTGGATGCATGGGGATGGCACATGTCACAATACCCACACAGTCATGGACATCATGCCCAATACACAGTCTCAGCCCACACACACAGCTTGCATCTTGCTACTCGACACATCGACACAAAGCCACTATCAGGGAGAACCATGCCAGACATGCTGGATGCACCGTGGCAACACACCAGCATTGACGGAGAAGAGGCACCTTGGAGGCATAGGGACACCTTTATTAGTCATGTTTTCGGGATTGCAGAGGCAACTTGAAGTACACATGAACACATCTTGTGGAGTAACATGTGGGTCCAACACTGGCACCCCCCTTCTGCAGCACAAATGCGTGTTAGCCATGGAACTGGCACACAATTGTCGGCTAACAGCTAAACACCCACAGCTGCTCACGGAGAGCCTGCCACACACCATTGATCCGCTGATGTGGAAGTCCCACACCATGTCAAGCCAATGATAACCGCATGTGTCCGAGGGCAGTGTTACACACATTGATGCCATCATCACAATCCACTATCCCATCACTGATGACTGTCAACAAGTCTGACCATCTATTCAGGTGTACACAGCTGCATGTCGTGTCCCATGGTGATGCTACATGGCTGCAGAGGAACCAAACATCGACAGGGGCAGTGTGCATACATCGTGAACAACTGCCACACCCAATACACCCCTGATGCATCCCTTACCCTAAGAAGACTTCCAAACGTGTCCGTGCCTGTAACGCTGAGTCAGCCCACGATGACGTGTCCATGAGGAATAGCAGTGCCACAACAATGCAACCAGCAGACGGCATGCGCAAGTACCTGGGGAAGAGAGACACACAAGAAGTCAGCCACAAAAAGCACAGCCACTTGCATGTGCATTTACTCGACACATGTATGGATGACAACATGCTAGGTCACAATTATGACTGGGGAAATACAACCATCACTGCCACCATCACTCCAGTGACACACCCACACACACCTCTGACTCACGTGCCATACATGCAGGTGGAGACACACATCACAACACATGCCACACGGGGACCAATGCGTGCACACTCAGACACTGGTACTCACCACTAAGCAAAGAAGTTGCGTATGAGCCGAGTCCGGATGTCCTCTTGCGGCTCCACATCCTCCACATCACTAGCCCCATTGCCAAGCCCTTCGTCCTCCACGGGTGGATGGTCCTCGTCATGTTGATCCAGGATGAGTGGCACAGCTCTCTCAACTGCCATGTTGTGCAGCATGCAGCAGACCATGAAGATTTTGCAGACCTTCGCAGGGGCATATGGGAGCGCGCCGCCGGTCTTGTGGAGGCACCGAAATCGGCTCTTCAGCAGGCCAAACGTCCTCTCTATCACTCGCCTTGTCCGGCCATGGGCGGTGTTGTAGCGGAGCTGGGCCGGCGTGATGGGGTTGCGGAGAGGTGTGAGCAGCCACGGCATGTTGGGATAGCCAGCGTCCCCTACATGGGAAGCACATTGACATCGTTAGAAGTGGTGCAGCGGTCGTGCTGGTAGGCTATGCAAAATACAGGACAGACAGACTGTATCCACCAACAACACATGCTCTTTCGTTGCGCAGCTGCATCATCATTTCAGGCATCCTGCTACGCCTCATGATGTAGGCATCGTGTGCTGATCCTGGAAAACGAGCACAGACATGTGAAATCACCATGTTGGACTGACACACCACAAGGGCATTGATGGAGTGGTAGTGCTTCCGATTGCGGTACGCCACCTCCCGTGTGTGTGGTGGTACCAAAGCTACATGTGTCCCATCTATGGACCCAATGACATGGGGCATCCCTCCCAGGGCATAGAATCCATGCTTGACTGCAGTCAACTGTTCAGGGGTTGGGAACTTGATGAAGTCATCCAGGTGAATCAACATGGCCTCTAAGAAATCATGCAGCACACAGCAGAACATGCTTTGGGACATGCCACCAACATGAGCTATGGTATATTGAAAGGTACCCGTGGCAAGAAAATGTAGGGCAGCCATTACCTTCAGCTGGGGTGTCAGTGCCGTAGGATACCTGTGCTGCGGTTGCAGGTGTGGTGCCAGTCTCGCCGTCAACTCCAGAATCAACGGTTGGGGGAAGCGGTAGAGCCGGATGCTGTCATTCTCCCGCAAGTCAGCCAAGTCCGGAATTGCTCAGGCAAGAGGCGGCGCTCTGCAGTAATTTGGAAGTGACAAGGAAGAGTGAGTGCACTACGACAACAATTCATATGTACTGAGCACATGTTAATCTGTCAATACACATATGCTACATAGGGAGTCAGGTATGTGCTACATGCCCAGGACACGTATGGATGCAAGGTGACACCTCTACCAAGACCCAGCTACACACGGAGATTGAGAACCTCCCCATGCCATGCCATGGGAATAGCTGTGTCCCAGTGCAAGTGAACAGCCAGACGCAAGACAGGAGTGACATACGCCCACACATCAGCAGAAGTAGGATGCCGATTGCAGAGACTGGTAGCGGAACACTAGAGCCACAGGTCACATGACATTACACTAGGACAGCCCACACACCTTGCCATGAAGGTGCACATGTCATGACTCACCACACATTCATTGTGAGGATGCAGACATGTCCTTGTCACGGTACTCCGTGTCCCATGCATACATGTGCACCTCACATCCGCTACCACATGTGGCATGGTGTGCGGAACAGTGTGCAATGTCAATCTACACACAGACACATGTTGGTTGCTGCAACGGCTGCAGCTTTTGAGGGTGCTCCAACATCAACCTGATGGGAAGCCCCCACACATACATGACATAGTCACATTGTGCACCGTGGGTAGTGACAAGTCAGGTGTGGTAACCCCTGTACCGGGCATCAGGGGACACTTCCGTGTGTTGGTGTCCGTGCCATGCCAGTGACGCTCACCCCAAGTGTGCAGTACGACATGCACACATGTCAAAGGAGTCAAGGGCATGCCTGGCACACATTGCACCATCACACAGTACATCTGTAGACATCTCATCATACATCTGGTGCCTTCTCGACTCAGGAGTAATGTTCCACATCACAGGCCGTCACACCTGTGCCCCACACATGTAGTAATGCACAGACGATGCCTTGATGTCAATTAATGGACAAGTATGTCCATTCATGGACAAGTATGTCCATCCATGGACAAGTATGTCCATCCATGGACAAGTATGTCCGCCCTATCCCTACCTGTGTGCCGCCTGTCACCACTGTAATGTGTGAAAACCGCTGTACTGCTGCGAAGAGGGCCTGTGTACGTTCCCATATCACTATGGGAGTGCTGCCGTATGTGTACCCATCGTGATGGCTAGCGTACAGGCATGTGTACAGCCCGTACCACTACGAGTACGCATACGCAAGAACACCCATAGTGGTAGGGCCGTACGCATGCCTGTACGCTCCCTATCACTATGGGTGGCCTCGCGTATGCGTACTCGTAGTGGTACGGGCCGTACACACGCCTGTACGCTCCCTATCACTATGGGTGGCCTCGCGTATGCGTACTCGTAGTGGTACGGGCCGTACACACGCCTGTACGCTCCCTATCACAACGTGTACGCATACGCGAGGCCACCCATAGTGATAGTGAGTGTACAGGCGTGTGTACGGCCCGTACCAATACGAGTACGCATACGCGAGGCCACCCATAGTGATAGGGAGCGTACAGGCGTGTGTACGGCCCGTACCACTACGAGTACGCATACGCGAGGCCACCCATAGTGATAGTGAACGTAGGCACGCGTGTACGGGCCGTTGCAATGCATTTGGGGTGCCCTAGGGCCCCGGAACGCACCGTACCTGTGTGTGAAGCTCCAAATTACATAGGGGACACATGAGGGACAAGTATTAAGGCCTACATGCATGCTCGTTGTCATGGAGACCAAGTTCAAAATTTGAATTTGTTCTGGAAGGTGCACAGCAGAAGTCAGTTGGAATTAATCTACTTTGTTGCAATGTGTTTGTGGGGCTGACATCATGCAGGAGAATGAAACCGAGAGAGAACACACAGACTGCTAGGTTTGAAGGGATTGGAGGAAACATAGGATGCAAATGTGAGTGACCAATCACTCTGTACTCCTGTGCATGAGATGGCCCAGCAAGGCAGATATAAGGCAGCCAGGTCCCATGAGGGAGCACTTGCCTGCACATCTTTGTATTCCACGACCCAGCTGCTGCTACTGATTCCCTGGAACCATGTCAAGGGCTGTGGAGAGGTCACAGCCATTCACCCTGGATGAGAACATGGCTTTGGTGGATGTGATCCTCCCACGGTACCCCATGCTGTATGGGCGACCAGGTTATCAGGTGAGTTCAGTGTCCACTGGCACAGACTGTGTCCCTTTTTAGTGACTGTGACTTCTGCCATTGTGTCCAGGTGTGACACACATGCTATGTACTGTAGGGGGGACCCATGGGGGGGAATGCCTGATGTCTCCCAGCAGTACCCTGAGACAGGAGGGGTGGGGGCCTATCACTCCCAGCAGTGCCCTGAGACAGGAGGGGTGGGTGCCCATCACTCCCAGCAGTGCCCTGAGACAGGAGGGGTGTGTGCAGAGTCCTCCCAGCAGTGCCCTGAGACAGGAGGGGTGTGGGCCTATCACTCCCAGCAGTGCCCTGAGACAGGAGGGGTGGGTGCCCATCACTCCCAGCAGTGCCCTGAGACAGGAGGGGTGGGGGCCTATCACTCCCAGCAGTGCCCTGAGACAGGAGGGGTGTGTGCAGAGTCCTCCCAGCAGTGCCCTGAGACCGGAGGGGTGGGGGCCTATCACTCCCAGCAGTGCCCTGAGACAGGAGGGGTGGGGGCCTATCACTCCCAGCAGTGCCCTGAGACAGGAGGGGTGGGGGTCTATCACTCCCAGCAGTGCCCTGAGACAGGAGGGGTGTGTGCAGAGTCCTCCCAGCAGTGCCCTGAGACCGGAGGGGTGGGGGCCTATCACTCCCAGCAGTGCCCTGAGACAGGAGGGGTGGGGGCCTATCACTCCCAGCAGTGCCCAGAGACAGGAGGGGTGGGGGCCTATCACTCCCAGCAGTGCCCTGAGACAGGAGGGGTGGGTGTGATGCACAGTGTGAGCCTGGATCATTGATTGTGTAGTTGCCCTCAAACCACCTGTGTCCTTTCAATGGCACGTACTGCTTTTGGCCTTCCCCCACAGGATCATGTCCCTATGACAAAGGTGCAATGCGTTGGATGCATACTATGCCTTGTTGTAAACAGCAAATGTGTTCTAATCTGTGTCCCCGTGACATGTGCAAGGTGTATTGATGTAGTGTCACTTGTTCATCCTCACAGGTAGACGCCTCTGCCAAGGAGCAGATATGGCTGGACGCCGTCAGCGCCGTGAGGAGTGCGGATGGTCGGAGGCGGCACCTGTCCCAGGTGAGGAAACGCTGGCAGGATATCCGGTGCTGGACGCGGAGGATCGCACGGCTCCTGCTGGGGGACTCACCTGAGAGCCACAAGAACCGCGGGCGCCACCGTCTCTCCCACATCCAGAAATGTGTGCTGGCGTTGGTCTTTCCTGACTTGGACAGGCGTCTACAGGAGATGCAGCAGCCGGAAGGGGGTAGGTACATGTGTGTGTTTGTTGTGTTTCACCAGCATTTGTAAGTGCACTGTTCCATGGATACACTTCCAGGGTTTATGGTGCTGTGCAGATCCTGTTACCCACAGTGTTGCAGGCCTCTCCTGCCTCCCTTCCCCACCTTGCAATGTGTTCCCTGGTCTCTGTGTAGTCACTCCATCACAAAGTTATGTGGCCTGACACCTTCTCCAAGTGTACAATGCCTGCAGCATCATGTGTGGGGGTGGTGTGTAACAGGTTTTGTGACCTTGCCTGTGCCCTGTCCAGTTCTGGACTTGTGGGTTCCATGTCAGTTGGCACTAATGCTGATTTCAGACATGGGAGTTAATCTCTTGAGTGCGAGGCCTTCCAGCAGGCATGTCCCATGTGGTGGCCTGTGACATGATGTGCATGAGTGTGCGTTACGCATAGTGCAGGGATGTTAGCGTGTGTTGCAGTCATTTCCATTCAGGAGCATGGAGTTGTGTGGCCACTACTGTCCCCAGGGGCATATTTTCCTAGGTATCATGTGTGTAATCCGAGAATGTCGACAATCTCTGTGTCTACAGCATAGGTTGTGCTCTGTGCCATTGTCCCCTGGCACCATGTTTCTTGACGTGAGATGTATTACAAGTGTCCACTGTCCAGCCCGACCTGATTTTCAAAGTACATACTCACGGTGGCCATTGCCTGTGTGTCTTGTAGCAATCATCTGATGATGCCCATTTGTACATGATTCTTTGGACAGGCGCACCTTGGGTATTTGGTGTGCAATCTTGAATTATTGCATCCCATGTGTATTTCACCCAGACTAAGAGATGTAAGTGCTTCCTGTGTCTCCACAGATTTGTCTCATGTAGGGGGTGGGTGGGGCGGCCATGGCCTACATGTCAAGACCTGTCATCTCCTTGCTCGGACTGGCCAGTGTGTGATGTTTGTCTGGACATACACTCAAGGTGCAGCGTGCCAGTCAGGGTGGGCATGTTCTCAGTATTACCCATGCTGCATGTGCCTCTAGTTCCTGGATTTGGTCCCTGCCATCCCAATTTCCTGCCACGCTGTGTGGTGCAGATGCAGTGCTGTATTGTCCCCAGGGCCTTGCTCCTCAGTCAGAATAGCATGTCATCTCATTTGCTATTGTGTCATGCTCTCCATAGTTTTTCCATGGCATGGTGGGTCACACAACTGTGTCTTGCAGGGCCTACGTATTTACCTTGTTTTGTAGTTGTAACTCATCCTTTGTTTCAGGCTATGCACTGTAACCTACGTAGATCGTACTCATGTGACATATGTATACAGGTGTATGATTACTTTCTGTCTCTTCACCCTGCCCAGAGCATCGTCGGGGGACACGGAGGGAGACATGGACACAGACGGCGCGGAGGGATCGAGCACCAGTGCCAGCGGTGACATCGGGGCTGGCACTTCGAGTGGGACTGATGCGGAGGAGAGTGAACCCGGGGACCTGTCGACTGGCACAACAGAGTATGAAGCTGACGGGTCCGAGGATGATCTCTCCGAGTGGGCGGTGGCTGCACCATCATCTGACAGCAGCCCTACATCTGGCACCGCCTCCTCCATTGGCATCAGCCGCCTCCCACGTGCTCGTGTCCCTTCCCAACGTGCCCGGTCACCACATGTCTCCTTCCTGCCAGGCACCGCACCCCCTGCCCCTGTCTCCACTGCTGCCGCCAATGCTGAGTCTGTGGACATCCAGCGGCAGTTGCAGATTGGTCAGACTGCGATCCTTAATGTCCTCCATGGCCACAGCCAGGTCCTCAACAACATGGAGGCATACTTGGAGGGCATTCATTCATCGCAGGCTGACCAACGCAACTTGCTGAGGTCCATAGACTCCAAACTGACTGCAGCAGTGGGTCTCCTGCAGCGCTACGTCCCACCCCCTACCCCTGCTCCTTCCACAATTCCCACTCCCATGCCTGTCCCACATACACCCAGACGTAAGCATGCACCCACCACAACAGACACAGGCACCACACCAGCAGGGAAGGTCCGCCGCACACCTCCTGACACGCACACACAGGGTGCAGTAGGCACACCCACTGGGTCAGGGGGCAAACGTGTGACACGCAGCCAGAGTGGGAGTCCGCATTCCACCCAATCCACTCCCTCCAAATCCCCTCCCCTCAGCTCTCCTGGCCACATCTCCCCCAAAGACTCCTTCATGGCCGCTCTGTCCCTGAGCCCCACAGTGACACCACCCCGCAAGCGGTCAAGGAGGTCCACGGTCAGGGTGCTTGAGTCCCCCCCCTGTCCACACCCTCCCCCAGTGGAGCTGCGACCCATCCCTCTGACCCCCCCCCTCCTTGGGGCCTGTGGTTCCTTCGGGTGCAGGGGAGTCCCTGGAGGACCTTGCCGAGGTCTGCAGCGCGCTCCTAGAATCCACCTTTGGCCCTGCCCCACCCCCTGTGGTGGAGTCCTCCATCCCTGCACCCACGACGCCTACCCTTCACCCTCCTGTCCCTGCGGTGCCTGTTTCTTCCCCCCCACATGATGCCCTGACCCCTGTGGAAGACAACGGATTGTAACTGTGCAGGCAAGCTAGGGGACACGCATCTCACTGTGTCCCCCATCCAGCTGGGACTCCTGGACTGCCCTATGGCCTTTGTTAATATTGGACTTACGTCATACTAGTTTTTTGCTCATGCTGAATAAAGCTATTTATTTTTTGCCCTTGGAACACTCCTGCATTGCTGGCATTGCTGTTGGTGGGGCTGCTACATGGTTGTGGGTGTTGGTCATGTGTTGGGTGTGTGGGTAATGTAGTGGTGTGCTGCTCATAGGGGGGACCCTGGGATCTGTGTGCCATCACACGGTGTTAGCTACCTTTCTCCATTCATTTAAGCAGTTGCTGCATGTTGCAATTGTCCCAAGGTGTATTCCTTCCTCTGTGTACCCTGACTTCTTCCCTGCAGGGTGTCCCCTGACTTTAGCACAGAGCTGTGTGTCCATTAGCTGGGTGTGTGACGTAGTCCTTCACCTTTGCACATGCATGCTGAGCGATGTCTCCACCTGCATCATTCGTGGCATCCTTGGTAGGACATATACTGTTGGGGTGGGGGTACGGGTCGTACTTACACTGTTGCGGTTGGGGGTACACTCCATGCATACGGGGGTGCGGGTACGGTCTGTACATATGCGTCCCCACGCTATGTGATGCTTGTGCGGGCCATACCCAGGCCTTTGCCACGTGGTTACAGCCGTCCCGCCATTGTTGGGATGACGTAGGTGTGGGCGTGGTACGACTCGTACCCACGCTCTTAAGGCGTGGGTACGGGACGTACCTGTATTGTTGTGTTGCCGGTTCGCGTCGTCAAGCACTTCCGTTGTGGCGGACGCTGACTTTGCTGGACACGCCCCCACCCCCTCGTAGTGACCAGGGCCTGGGGGTCAGGTATGTCCAGGGCATGTGTGCTGTGTGACTTTGGTGGGGGTTTTGTGGCCTGCCCCTGGTCCTGCCCCCCCCTTTTCCCCCTCCCTTTGTTGTTCTGACCTTCTGCGGTGTCTGCGTCGTAACCTGTAGAGGAGGTCGACTGCTATGAGGGCCGGGATGACACGTAGGTTCGGGTCCATGTCTGTCCGTCGCGTGCAGGTACTCCTTGTTCGCGTCGTCCTGATTTCCCGGCAGTTTTTGGCTGCTGGAAAATATTGTCCGTGCGGGATGACGTCGGTGCGAATCGTGATTCCTGGTTCGTGAATGGCAGGCTGCGTGCGTCCCGACGTCACGTCGGCGCTTTCCCGGATCACATTTGTATGTTTATTTTCGTCGGTCGGGGTTTTGTACGATTCGTACGGAAATGGTGTTTCCGTGCGAATCGTAATTCCATGTTTGTATATTTTTAAGATCGGGTACGCGTCGGACGGAGAATATGCTCCGTCCGACGGTTCGTACCCGGTTTTTACCGGATCGTGATCGGCACCGAAGTGTGTCATGTTGCTGTAGAGTTTTATCAACTCTTTGTGTTGAACCAGCAGTTCATCACCTGGCATTGTGTCAATGTCTGGATGGGGATGCATAGGTCGCTAATATCGGCCATCTTGCTCCTGGTCTTCCTAAAGGACCAAGCCTTGCTCTTGTTTTTGTATGGGGTAGGGCACCATTAAACCAGAAAATATGTTCCTGATAGGTAAGCGGAATTTCAGTCTCCTCAAACGGAGTGTAGGCCGCTGGAACTTCAAGTGTGTAATAATGAAAAGTTTTTGTTACAGTATCTGTGAATGTAACCCAAGAGTAGAATACCTCTGTTTTGAAATCTTCGTGTGCCTCTATCACGAATATTACTATACCTCCTCTGGGTGATAACCCAAGTTTGACGAGTTTAACTGTCAGAGATTGTCTTACTTTGGCTGCAATTTGTATTGCATCTACAGCTTCTTCACCAGACTGGTCCCTGGGCTGGATCGTTTATTGGGTTTACAACACCCTGTTCGTCAGCCATCGTGTATAGAACACGGAATGGATCTCTGACAAAATTTCGAAGGTCAGAAAATCGACCTACAAAAATATCGCAACAAAAATATCGATGTCAAGAATATCGACATCCTATCTACAACATGGTAAGTACAAAAATATCAAAAATAAAATATAGATGTCAAAAATATCGTTTTTAAAAATATCGGGTTTTTTTTGGTTACAAAAAATATGTAAAATAAACATAATAATACTTATAAATAAAATAAACATAATTAAATATATTTCATAATGTTAAAAATTAATAATTAATCAATATGATTTAATAAAAAATAATTAAACATATACATATAATATATGATATTTACTTAATGTTTTTATAATTATTTTAATAAATTATAAATTATTTTAAAATATTAAAAATTGAAAAAAAACATTACACACATAAAACAATAACATAAATAAAAATTAAATAATTATGTACAACAAATTAAAATAATTACATTTAATTTAAATATTGTTAAAATTAATTATATACTACATTAGCTAAAATAATAACAAAAATATTAAATAGCAGAGACAATAAAACTACTACTCCAGCTCCAAAAAAAACAACAGAAAGGAAAATTTTGGATAGCGGAGGGCTAAAAATTACTATGGCGCCGATCACGATCCTGTAAAAACCGGGTACGAACCGTCGGACGGAGCATATTCTCCGTCCGACGCGTACCCGGTCGTCAAAATGTACAAACATGGAATTACGATTCGCACGGGAACACCATTTCCGTACGAATCGTAAAAAACCCCGACCGAACAAAATAAACCTACAAATGCGATCCGGGAAAGCGCCGACCTGACGTCGGGACGCTCGCAGCCTGCCATTCACGAACCAGGAATTACGATTCGCACCGACGTCATCCCGCACGGTGAATATTTTCCGGCCGCCAAAAACTGCCGGGAAATCAGGACGACGCGAACAAGGACCACCAGTACGTGACGGACAGACAGGACGACGCGAACAAGGAGGACCAGTACGCGACAGGACGACGCGAACAAGGAGTACCAGTACGCGACGGACAGACAGGACGACGCGATCAAGGAGGACCAGTACGCGACGGACAGACAAGACGACGCGAACAAGGAGGACCCGTACGCGACGGACAGACATGGACCCGAACCTACGTGTCATCCCGGCCCTCATAGCAGTCGACCTCCTCTACAGGTTCCGACGCAGACGCCGCAGAAGGTCAGAACAACTAAGCGAGGGGGGAAAGTGGGGTGGGGTGGGGGTGGCAGGACCAGGGCAGGCCACAAACCCCCCACCAAAGTCACACAGCACACATGCCCAGGACATACCTGACTCCCATGCCCTGGTCACTACGAGGGGGTGGGGGCGTGTCCAGCTAAGCCAGCGACCGCCACAACGGAAGTCCGTCACGACGCGAACCGGCAACACAACCAGACCGGTACGTCCCGTACCCACGCCTGAAGAGCGTGGGTACGAGTCGTACCACGCCCACACCCACGTCACCCCAACAATGGCGGGACTGCTCGTACCCACGTGGCAAAGGCCTGGGTACGGCCCGCACAAGCATCACATAGCGTGGGGACGGATATGTACGGACCCTACCCCCACCCCGTATGCATGGAGCGTACCCCCACCCCAACAGTGTAAGTACGACCCGTACCCACACCCGCGTACGTATGGAGCCTACCCCCACCCCAACAGTGTAAGTACGACCCGTACCCACCCCGCGTACGTATGGAGCGTACCCCCACCCCAACAGTGTAAGTACGACCCGTACCCACACCCGCGTATGTATGGAGCATACCCCCACCCCAACAGTGTAAGTACGACCCGTACCCTCACCCGTGGACGTATGGAGCGTACCCCCACCCCAACAGTGTAAGTACGACCCGTACCCTCACCTGCGTACATATGGAGCGTACCCCCACCCCAACAGTGTAAGTACGACCCGTACCCTCACCCGCGTACATATGGAGCGTACCCCCACCCCAACAGTGTAAGTACGACCCGTACCCTCACCCGCAGACGTATGGAGCGTACCCCCACCCCAACAGTGTAAGTACGACCCGTACCCTCACCCGCAGACGTATGGAGCGTACCCCCACCCCAACAGTGTAAGTACGACCCGTACCCTCACCCGCGGACGTATGGAGCATACCCCCACCCCAACAGTGTAAGTACGACCCGTACCCTCACCCGCGGACGTATGGAGCGTACCCCCACCCCAACAGTGTAAGTACGGACCCTACCCCCACCCCAACAGTGTATGTACCGCCCGTACCCACACCCGCATATGTATGGAGCGTACCCCCACCCCAACAGTGTAAGTACGACCCGTACCCTCACCCGCGTACGTTTGGAGCGTACCCACACCCGTGTATGTTCTAAGCGTACATATCCTGAAATAGGAGGGGTGGGTGCAGAGTCCTCCCAGCAGTGCCCAGAGACAGGAGGGGTGGGTGCAGAGTCCTCCCAGCAGTGCCCAGAGACAGGAGGGGTGGGTGCAGAGTCCTCCCAGCAGTGCCCACCCACAGGAGGGGTGGGTGCCTAACACTCCCAGCAGTGCCCAGACACAGGAGGGTTGTGTGCAGAGTCCTCCCAGCAGTGCCCAGAGACAGGAGGGGTGGGTGCCTAACACTCCCAACAGTGCCCAGACACAAGAGGGGTGTGTGCAGAGTCCTCCCAGCAGTGCCCAGACACAGGAGGGGTGGGTGCCTATCACTCCCAGCAGTGCCCAGACACAGGAGGGGTATGTGCAGAGTCCTTCCAGCAGTGCCCAGAGACAGGAGGGGTGGGTGCAGAGTCCTCCCAGCAGTGCCCAGAGACAGGAGGGGTGGGTGCCTAACACTCCCAGCAGTGCCCAGACACAGGAGGGGTGTGTGCAGAGTCCTCCCAGCAGTTCCCAGAGACAGGAGGGGTGGGTGCCTAACACTCCCAGCAGTGCCCAGACACAGGAGGGGTGGGTGCAGAGTCCTCCCAGCAGTGCCCAGACACAGGAGGGGTGTGTGCAGAGTCCTCCCAGCAGTGCCCAGAGACAGGAGGGGTGGGTGCAGAGTCCTCCCAGCAGTGCCCAGAGACAGGAGGGGTGGGTGCCTAACACTCCCAGCAGTGCACAGACACAGGAGGGGTGTGTGCAGAGTCCTCCCAGCAGTGCCCAGACACAGGAGGGGTGGGTGCCTATCACTCCCAGCAGTGCCCAGACACAGGAGGGGTGTGTGCAGAGTCCTCCCAGCAGTGCCCAGAGACAGGAGGGGTGGGTGCAGAGTCCTCCCAGCAGTGCCCAGAGACAGGAGGGGTGGGTGCCTAACACTCCCAGCAGTGCCCAGACACAGGAGGGGTGTGTGCAGAGTCCTCCCAGCAGTGCCCAGACACAGGAGGGGTGGGTGCAGAGTCCTACCAGCAGTGCCCAGACACAGGAGGGGTGTGTGCAGAGTCCTCCCAGCAGTGCCCAGAGACAGGAGGGGTGGGTGCCTAACACTCCCAGCAGTGCCCAGACACAGGAGGGGTGTGTGCAGAGTCCTCCCAGCAGTGCCCAGAGACAGGAGGGGTGGGTGCAGAGTCCTCCCAGCAGTGCCCAGACACAGGAGGGGTGTGTGCAGAGTCCTCCCAGCAGTGCCCAGACACAGGAGGGGTGGGTGCCTATCACTCCCAGCAGTGCCCAGAGACAGGAGGGGTGGGTGCAGAGTCCTCCCAGCAGTGCCCAGACACAGCAGGGGTGTGTGCAGAGTCCTCCCAGCAGTGCCCAGAGACAGGAGGGGTGTGTGCCTATCACTCCCAGCAGTGCCCAGACACAGGAGGGGTGGGTGCAGAGTCCTCCCAGCAGTGCCCAGACACAGGAGGGGTGTGTGCAGAGTCCTCCCAGCAGTGCCCAGAGACAGGAGGGGTGGGTGCAGAGTCCTCCCAGCAGTGCCCAGAGACAGGAGGGGTGGGTGCCTAACACTCCCTGCAGTGCCCAGACACAGGAGGGGTGTGTGCAGAGTCCTCCCAGCAGTGCCCAGACACAGGAGGGGTGGGTGCAGAGTCCTCCCAGCAGTGCCCAGACACAGGAGGGGTGTGTGCAGAGTCCTCCCAGCAGTACCCAGAGACAGGAGGGGTGGGTGCCTAACACTCCCAGCAGTGCCCAGACACAGGAGGGGTGTGTGCAGAGTCCTCCCAGCAGTGCCCAGAGACAGGAGAAGTGGGTGCAGAGTCCTCCCAGCAGTGCCCAGAGACAGGAGGGGTGGGTGCAGAGTCCTCCCAGCAGTGCCCAGAGACAGGAGGGGTGGGTGCCTAACACTCCCAGCAGTGCCCAGACACAGGAGGGGTGTGTGCAGAGTCCTCCCAGCAGTGCCCAGAGACAGAAGGGGTGGGTGCAGAGTCCTCCCAGCAGTGCCCAGACACAGGAGGGGTGTGTGCAGAGTCCTCCCAGCAGTGCCCAGACACAGGAGGGGTGAGTGCCTATCACTCCCAGCAGTGCCCCTGCAAAGAAAAGGGTGGAGTACCCACAGATCCAATTGCCACAATTGTCAGTCAGGTGCACAAAGACCCTGCAGTACATGTAACACATGTGTGGGAGGCTGGGAGTACACACATGCCTACAGCCTAAAAGGGAACATGTCCACATGAAGTGATGTCAACAGACTACATACACAAGTACAGTGATCACCAAGGATGCCACGAATGATGCAGGTGGAGACATCACTCTGCATGCATGGCCAAAGTTGAAGGGGTCCGTCACACACCCAGCTAATGTAGACACAGCTCAGCGCTAAATATTGGGAACACCCTGCAGGGAAGAAGTCAGTGTACACAGAGGAAGGAACACACCTTGGGACAATTTCACCATGCAGGAACTGCTTACATGAACAGAGAAACCTAGCTAACACCTTGTGATGGCACACAGATACCAGGGTACCCCCTATGACCAGCACACTACTACATTTCCCACACACCCAACACATGATCACCACCCAAAATCATGTAGCAGCCCCACCAACAGCAATACCACAAAAGCAGTAGTGTTCTAAGGAAAAAAAAAATGCTTTATTCAGCATTTCCAAATAAAGTGTGTGTGGATAAAGTTCAATATTTACAAAGCCCATAGGGCAGTCCATGAGTCACAGCTGGATGGGGGACACAGTGGGACGCGTGTCCCCTAGCTTGCCTGCACAGTCAGACCCCTTCGTCTTCCACAGCGGGGAGGGCATCATGTGGGGGGGGAAGGACCAGGCACCGCAGGTACATGAGGGCGAAGGGTAGGCGTCGTGGGTGCAGGGATGGAGGACTCCACCACAGGGGGTGGGGCAGGGCCAAAGGCGGAGGCCAGGATGTCGCTGCACACCTTAGCAAGGTCCTCCAGCGTCTCCCCTGCACCCGAAGGAACCACAGGCCCCAAGGAGGGGGGGGTCAGAGGGATGGGTTGCAGCGCCACTGGGGGAGGGTGTGGACAGGGGGGGGACTCAACCACCCTGACCGGGGACTCCCTTGACCGCTTGCAGGGTGGTGTCACAGTGGGGCTCAGGGACAGAGCGGCCATGAAGGAGTCCTTGCCGGATATGTGGCCAGGAGAGCTGAGGGGAGGGGATTTGGAGGGAGTGGATTTGGTGGAATGCGGACTCCCACTATGGCTGCGTGACTTACGTTTGCCCCCCGACCCAGTGGGTGTGCCTACTTCACCCTGTGTGTGCGTGCCAGGAGGTGTGCGTATGACCTTCCCTGCTGGTGTGGTGCCTGTGTCTGTTGTGGTGGGTGCATGATGACGTCTGGGTGTACGTGGGACAGGCATGGGAGTGGGAAGTGTGGATGGGTCAGGGGTAGGGGGTTGGACGTAGCGCTGCAGGAGACCCACTGCTGCAGTCAGTGTCGAGTCAATGGACCTCAGCAAGTTGCGTTGGTCAGCCTGCGATGAAAAAATGCCCTCCAAGTATGCCTCCATGTTGTTCAGCACTTGGCTGTGGCCATGGAGGACATTAAGCATCGCAGCCTGACCAACCTGCAACTGCCGCTGGATGTCCACAGACTCGGCATTGGCGGCAGCAGTGGAGACAGGGGCAGGGGGTGCAGTGCCTGGCAGGAAGGAGACATGTGGTGACCGGGCACGCTGGGAAGGGACACAAGCAAGTGGGAGGCAGCTGGTGGCAATGGAGGGGGCGGGGTGAGATGTTGTGCCGCTGTCAGCTGCTGGTGCAGCCTCCGCCCACTCGGAGAGATCATCCTCGGACCCGTCAGCTTCATATTCTGTCGTGCCAGTGGACAGGTCCTCGGCCTCACTCTCCTCCGCCTCAGTTCCACTCAATGTGCCAGCTACGATGTCAACGCTGGCACTGGTGCTCGGTCCCTTCGCTCCGTCTGTGCTCATGTCTCCCTCCGTGTCCCCCGACGATGCTGTGGGCAAGGTGAAGAGACAGCAATTAATCACACACCTGTATACATATGTCACATGAGTCCAATCTACATAGGTTACAGTGCATAGCCTGAAAAGAAAGATCAGTAACATCTACAAAACAAGGTACAGATGTAGGGCATGCAACACACAGTTGGTTGACCCACCATGCCACTGAAAATCCATGGAGAGCATGACACAATAGCAAATGACATGAAATGGAGTTTGACATAGGAGCCAGGCCCTGGGGACAATCCAGCACTGCATCTGCACCACACAGCGTTCCCGAAAATAGGGATGAGCAGGGACCATATCCATGAACTTGAGGCACATGCTGCATAGGTAATACTGAAAACATGCCCACCATGACTGGCTCACTGCACCTTGAGTGTATGTCCAGACAAACATCACACACTGGCTAGACCTAGAAAGGAGAATTCTGGTTTTGACATGTCGGCTTTGCCCGCACCAACCACCCCCTACATGAGACAATTTGTTGAGACACAGGTGGCACTTACATCTCTTAGTCTGGGTGAAATACACAGGGGCTGCATAAATGCAAGATTGGACGCCAAATACCCAAGGTGCACCTGTCCAAATAATCATGTACAAATGGCCATCATCAGATGATTGTAAGACACACAGGCACTGGCCACCGTGAGTATGAACAAGGAAAATCAGGTCAGGCTGTACAGTGGACACTTGTACTACATTTTACGTCAATATACATGGTGCCAGGGGACAATGGTACAGAGCACAACCTATGCTGTAGACACTGAGAGTGTCCACGTTTTGTGATGACACACATGACACCTATGAAAATATGCCCCAGGGGACAGTAGTGGCCACACAACTCCATGGTCCTGAATGGGAATGACTGCAACACACGCCACCATCCCTGCACTATGCGTATCGCACACTCATGCACATCATGTCACAGGCCACAACATAGGACATGCGTGCTGTGAGGCATGACACTTGAGAGACTAACTCCCATGTCTGGACTCAGCATCAGTGCCAACTGACATGGAACCCACATGTACTGAACTGGACAGGGCACAGGCAAAGTCCCAAAACCTGTTACACACCACCCCCACACATGATGCTACAGGCATAGTTCACGTGGAGAAAGCGCCAGCCTACATTACCTTGTGAAGGAGTGACTACACACAGACCAGGGAACACATTGCAAGTAGGGGAAGGGAGGCAGGAGAGCACCGCTATACTGTGGGTAACTGGATCTGCACAGTACCTTTAAACCCTGGCAGTGTATCCATGCAACTGTGCACTTACAAATGCTGGTGACACACAACAAACACACATGTACCTACCCCCTTCCTGCTGCTGCTTCTCCTGTAAGCGCCTGTCCAAGTCTGGAAATACCACCGCCAGCACACGCTTGTGGATGTGGGTCAGACGGCGGTGCCCGCGGTTCTTATGGGTCTCAGGTGAGTCCCCCAGCAGGACCCGTGCGATCCTCCACGTCCAGCACCAGGATTACCTGCCAGCGTTTCCTCACCTGGGCCAGGCGCCGCTTGCGACCATCCGCACTCCTCACGGCACTGACGGCGGTCAACCATATCTGCTTCTTGGCAGAGGTGCCTACCTGTGAGGATGAACAAGTGACACTACATCAATACACCAGGCACATGTCACAGAGAGACATATTAGAACAAATTTGCTGTTTACAACAAGGCATAGTATGCATCCAACGCATTGCACCTTTGTCATAGAACATGATCCTCTGGGGAAGGGCAAAAGCAGTACGTGCCATTGAAAGTACACAGGTGGAATGAGGGCAACGACACAATCAATGATCCAGGCTCACACTGTGCATCAGAAGGTACACCAGGATAATGTGCAGCACCTCTAAGCAGTCACATGCCACAGGCCACTGACGCTACCGCAGCAGAGTACACAGACACACACAGGCACAGGACATTCACCTGCCATTGCCAAATGCAGCGACAAACCTCACTCTGCACATGTGCCACTAGACGGGGGGGGCTCACAGGTGTGGGGCTGGCCCTGCACATCAGACACACAGCACTGCTCCCTGCTCACATCACATGGGCAGGGTATATCCATCCCTCATGCAGCCCGGGTGCCACACTCCACATATGCACCCACCCACATGACAGGGGACTTACACACACACCGATGTCCAGGGTACGAACACATCATGTGGACACTCTCAGCACAGGTACACAGAACTAACACACATCTGTGGGTACAGTCACCTGTCACACTGGGCTGACCACATAATAAAATGAGGACTGTAGAGGCTACATTCCCAGGAGGACAAGACAGGCAGAATGTGGCATGCACCATGCAGTGATTGTCACAGTAAACACAATGCAAGTGAGGACGGCAGACATGCACCACAGCATGCACTGGCTGGGATACATCAGGCATTCCCCCCCCGGGACCCACCCCTACAGTACATAGCATGTGTGCCACACCTGGACACAATGCCAGAAGTCACAGTCACAAACAAGGGACACAGTCTGTGCTAGTAGACTCTGCACTCACCTGATACCCTGGTCGGCCATACAGCAGGGGGTACTGTGGGAGGATCACATCCAGCAAAGCTAGGTTCTCCTCCAGGGTGAAAGGCTGTGACCTCTCCACAGACCTTGACATGGTTCCAGGGAATCAGTAGCAGCAGCTGGGTCGTCGAATACAAAGATGTGCAGGCAAGTGCTCCCTCATGGGACCTGGCTGCCTTATATCTGCCTTGCTGGCCTGTTTTATGCACAGGAGTACAGAGTGATTGGTCACTCACATTTGCATCCTATGTTTCCTCCAATCCCTTCAAACCTAGCTCAATCAGTGGGTTCTTATTGTGTTTTTTTCTTGAGCATGATGTCAACTCCAGAACCACATTGCAACAAAGTAGATTCATTCAAACTGACTACTGCTGTGCAACTGCAGAAAAAAATTCAAACTTTAAACTTGGTCTCCATGACAACCAGCATGCATGTAGGCCTTTATACTTGTCCCTCATGTGTCCCCTATGTAATTTGGAATTTCACACACAGGTACGGTGCGTACCGGGGCCCTAGGGCACCACAAATGCATAGCAACGGCCCGTACAGCCGTGTGTATGGTCCGTCTCACTATGGGTGTTCTCACGTATGCGTACTCATAGTGATAGTGAGCGTACAGGCGTGTGTACGGTCCGTCTCACTATGGGTGTTCTCGCGTATGCGTACTCATAGTGGTACGGACCGTACACACGCCTGTACGCTCACTATCACTATGAGTACGCATACGCGAGAACACCCATAGTGAGACGGACCGTACACACGCCTGTACGCTCACTATCACTATGGGTGTTCACGCGTATGCGTACTCATAGTGGTACGGACCGTACACACGCCTGTACGCTCACTTTCACTATGAGTACGCATACGCGAGAACACCCATAGTGAGACGGACCGTACACACGCCTGTACGCTCACTATCACTATGGGTGTTCACGCGTATGCGTACTCATAGTGATAGTGAGCGTACAGGCGTGTGTACGGTCCGTACCACTATGAGTACGCATACGCGAGAACACCCATAGTGAGACGGACCGTACACACGCCTGTACGCTCACTATCACTATGGGTGTTCACGCGTATGCGTACTCATATTGGTACGGACCGTACACACGCCTGTACGCTCACCATCACTATGGGTACACATACGGCAGCACTCCCATAGTGATAGGGAACGTACACAGGCCCTCTGAGCGAAAGTACGGTGCCTTTCACACATCACAGTGGTGACAGGCAGCACACCGGAAGGAATAGGGCTGACATACTTGTCCATGGATGTACATCGAGGCATTGTCTGGGCAGTACTACATGTGTGGGGCACAGGTGTGAAAGGCTGTGATGTGGCACATTACTCCTGAGTGGAGAAGGCACCAGATGTATGATGAGATGTGTACAATTGTTATGTGTGATGGTGCAATGTGTGCCAGGCATGCCCTTAACTCCTTTGACATGTGTGCATGTCGTACTGCACACTTGGGATGAGCGTCACTGGCATGGCACAGTCAACAACACACGCAAGTGTCCCCTGATGCCCGCTACTGGGGTTACCACACCAGAAATGTGACTACCCACAGTGCACGATGTGACTATGCCATGTATGTGTGGGGGGTAGCCATTTGCTTGATGTTGGAGCTCCCTCAAAAGCATCAGCTGTTGCAGCAACCAACATGTGTCTGTGTGTAGATGGACATGGCACACTGTTACGCACACCAGGCCACATGTGGTATCGGATGTGAGGTGCATATGTATGCATGGGACACGGAGTAGCGTAACAAAGACATGTCTGCATCCTCTATATGAATGTGTGGTGAGTCATGAAATGTACACCTTATTGGCAAGGTGTGTGGGCTGTCCTAGTGTAATGTCATGTGACCTGTGGCTGCAGTGTTCCGCTACCAGTCTCTGCAATCGACATCCTACTTCTGCTGATGTGTTGATGTATGTCACTCCTGTGTTGCGTCTGGCTGTTCACTTACACTGGGACACAGCTAATCCCATGCCATGGCATGTGGAGGTTCACAATCTCCGTGT
The DNA here is from genome assembly GCF_964204655.1 of Triturus cristatus. Lineage (NCBI taxonomy): Eukaryota > Metazoa > Chordata > Amphibia > Caudata > Salamandridae > Triturus > Triturus cristatus. The sequence goes on from NC_140590.1 coordinate 664,939,235, forward strand.
GTAGATGGGTCTTGGTAGGAGTGTCACCTGGCAGCCATACGTGTCCAGGGCATGTGGCACATACCTGACTCCGTATGTCGCATATGTGTATTGACAGATTAACATGTGCTCAGTACAAATAAATTGTTGTTGTAGTGCACTCACTCTTCCTTGTCACTTCCAAATTACTGCAGAGCGCCGCCTCTTCCCCGAGCAATTCCGGACTTGGCTGACATGCGGGAGAATGACTGTATCCGGTGCTACCGCTTCCCCCAACCATTGATTCTGGAGTTGACGGCGAGGCTGGCACCACACCTGCAACCGCTGCACAGGTATCCTACGGCACTGACACCCAAGCTGAAGGTAATGGCAGCCCTACATTTTCTTGCCACGGGTACCTTTCAAAATACCATTGCTCATGTTGGTGGCATGTCCCAGAGCATGTTCTGCCGTGTGCTGCATGATTTCTTAGAGGCCATGTTGCTTCACCTGGATGAGTTCATCCATTTCCCAACCCCTGAAATGTTGACTGGTGTCAAGCATGGATTCTATGCCCTGGGAGGGATGCCCCATGTCATTGGGTCCATAGATGAGACACATGTGGCTTTGGTACCACCACAGGCACAGGAGGTAGCGTACAGGAATCGCAAGCACTACCACTCCATCAATGCCCTTGTGGTGTGTCTGTCCAACATGGTGATTTCACATGTCTGTGCTCGTTTTCCAGGATCAGCACACGATGCCTACATCATGAGGCGTAGCACGGTGCCTGAAATGATGACGCAGCTGCGCAACGAACGAGCATGTGTTGTTGGTGGGTACACTTTGTCTGTCCTGTATTTTGCATAGACTTCCAGCCCGACCGCTTCTCCTGTCCTACTTATGTCCATGTGCTTTCCATGTAGGGGACGCTGGCTATCCCAACATGCCATGGCTGATCACACCTCTGCGCAACCCCATCACGCCAGCCCAGCTCCGCTACAACACAGCCCATGGCTGGACAAGGCGAGTGATAGAGAGGACATTTGGCCTCCTGAAGAACCGATTCCGATGCCTCCACAAGACCGGCGGCACCCTCCCGTTTGCCCCGGCGAAGGTCTGCAAAATCTTCATGGTCTGCTGCATGCTGCACAACATGGCAGTTGAGAAAGCTGTGCCACTCATCCTGAATCAAGATGATCAGGACCATCCACCCGTGGAGGACGAAGGGCTTGGCAATGGGGCTAGTGATGTGGAGGATGTGGTTCCGCAAGAGGACATCCGGACTCGGCTCATACGCGACTTCTTTGCTTAGTGGTGAGTACCAGTGTCTGTGTGTGCACGCATTGGTCCCCGTGTGGCATGTGTTGCGATGTGTGTGTCCATCTGCATGTATGGCACGTGAGTCAGAGGTGTGTGTGGATGTGTCACTGGAGTGATGGTGCCAGTGATGTGTATTTCCCCAGTCATAATTGTGACCTAGCATGTTGTCATCCTTACATGTGTCGAGTACATGCACATGCAAGTGGCTGTGCTTTTTGTGGCTGACTTCTTGTGTGTCTCTCTTCCCCAGGTACTTGCGCATGCCGTCTGCTGCTTGCATTGTTGTGGCACTGCTATTCCTCATGGACACGTCATCGTGTGCTGACTCAGCGTTACACGCACGGACAAGTTTGGAAGTCTCCTTAGGGTAAGGGATGCATCAGGGGTGTATTGGGTGTGGCAGTTGTTTACGATGTATGCACACTGCCCCTGTCGATGTTTGGTTCCTCTGCAGACATGTCGCATCACCATGGTACACATGACATGCAGCTGGGTACACCTGAATAGATGGTCAGACTTGTTGACAGTCATCAGTGATGGGATTGTGGAATGTGATGATGGCATCAATGTGTGTTACACTGCCCTCGGACACATACGGTTTGCATTGGCTTGACATGGTGTGGGACTTCCACATCAGTGGATCAATGGTGTATGGCAGTCTCTCCGTGAGCAGCAGGGGGTGCTTAGCTGTTAGCCGACACTTGTGTGCCAGTTCCATGGCTATCACGCATTTGTGCTGCAGAAAGGGGGTTCCAATGTTGGACCCACATGTTACTCCACATGACCCGTTCATGTGTACTCCGAGTTGCCTCTGCAATCCCGAATACATGACTAATAAAGGTGTCCCTATGCCTCCAAGGTGCCTATTCTCAGTCAATGCTGGTGTATTGCCACGGTGCATCCGGCATGTCTGGCATGGTTTTCCGTGATAGTGGCTATGTGTCTATGTGTAGAGTGGCAAGATGCAAGCTGTTTGTGTGGGATTAGACTGTGTATTGTGCATGATGTCCATGACTGTGTGGGTATTGTGACATGTGCCATCCCCATGCATCCAACGTTGGCCAGGCCACCATTCTCTGCATCCACCTGACTCAAGCTTGCAGGACATGGTTCTGCCACCTGTCCACACATACCTGGGTGCCCCCCAGGACACTCCACATGATCCCTGACCTCTGCGTATGGCTGTCGCTGTACTCAAAATGTCTGTCGGCACGGTTGTGCGGCCACCCCCTCAGCTGGTTGGGCCCATCACGGGTGTGTATGGTGCTCCATGTCTGTCTTGCCTAATACAATGTGACCCATGTGTGTCCTGTGCCAGACTCAGGCCCCAGGGTGTGGATGGTTGAAGTCAAATGAGAACTCAGGCATGGTTAGACTTTACAAGACACATGTAAGGTAATAATGCAAAATGTAGGCATCTTCTCTTTCTGGTGTAACTTTTTATTTTGGTTGGGGTACGTGGGGGGGGGGGTATGACATGAGGGGCGTTCCGGGTGTGTGGAATCCAAAGTTCACTAGGGTAGTTGGTGTCCTTGCCATTTGAAATCCTCAGAGTCCATGCCACAGTCTTTGTCAACATTGGTCAGACAGTGACCAGCAAGTCTATGTGGCAGAGAATGTCTTTTGCTGCTGTGCTGCTGTTGCTCCAGTGGGCCAGGTTCCAGGCCAGGTGTCCTGGGAGATGGTGCTGTTGCGCCGACCCTCACGGTCTTTTCCGTGGACGACCCGCCCTCCTGCGGGGACCCTCAGAAGCAGGCCGTGACGATGTTTGGGGTGCTCCGTCGGATGTCTCCTCCTCCTCCTCATCCCTCCCTGTGGGTGGTGATGTTCTACGCCTGGTGGCACAGGGAGGGTTGCCCATGTTGTCTGCCATCCGACGGAGTGTACTGTGAATTCCCGTGAACACAGTCATGAGCTCAGCCTGTCTGTCCTCCATCCGCCGTTGGTGTCGCAGTAGACAGGCATGTTGCTCCGCATGTTGCTGGGCCTGCTGGGTCTTGGTCTCCTCGAGGATGGACACAACCTGGGCCATGCCCGTGGTGTCCTGCCGGTATGTGTCCAGGATGTTTCGGACATGGGAATATACCGGTTCCCCAGCCAACAGGTCAGGCTCGCGCCTCCGTCGTCCTCCACTCCCACCACCCCTGCCCACTTGCACCTGGCCTGCCCTTGTGGGCACATCGGGTCTCCGGGACCCCTGAGGGGTGGCATTGGCGTTGTCGCCTGCCTCCTCCTGGGTGCCCGGTACACCGTGTCCCTCCTGGCCAGCCTGGCTGCATTGTGGTGGTGGGGCAGGGATCCTGGGTGTCTCCTGGGATGTGGCAGGAGTGGGGGTGGTGGTTGGCCCAGTTGTACCTGACGCAGGTGCTGCAGGTCGATGGACACCAGAGGGGCCAGGTTGGTCGGGGTCGGGTTCGTCCACAGAGTAGTGAGAGTCGTCGCTGCCGGTGGCTCCGTCATCCCGCCGAGCCGGGTCCTGTGAGTCTTCCCCCCCAGTGTTGGGGGGTGATCCACAACGTTGACCTGTGTGTGAGAGAGACAATATTAATTTTGTTCCATGCAACATCCATGTTTCATTGGTTTCTAAGTTGGCACATTTCCTCTGGGAATTTGGATATGTCTTGCATTCCACTCACAGTGCACTTGTGCATGGGTATGTCCCTTGGCCACAGCTTTTGCGACTTTACCTATGTGTGGCACAGTCTTACTTGCTGCGTCAATTGTGACTGCAGTCAGCAGTGGAGTGGGCAGGTGTGGCGAGCCATGCATTGGCGCCTTCCGTGTTGCACTGTACGTGGGCACATGGAGTGGTTCCACACACTTAGATAATGCAGGTAGCTGTCGTTGTGCTCGTGCACAGGTTGTGACATGGCCCTGTGTTTTGCCATGGAGAAGAGGGGGGTTCTGGCACTGGCCACCCTTGTCTACATGCACGCAGTCCACCTGCTGACGAGCAGACATTCCCACACCCCACAAGGCTGATTTGCTCTCCCTGTGTGTGCCTTTCTCGCTCCCTCTCTGTCCCCCTCTCCCTCCCTCTGTGTGTCAGCCTCCTCCCTCTGTCCGTCTCCCTGTGTCTCCCTCCCTCTCTGTCCCCCTCTCCCTCCCTCTGTGTGTCACCCTCTGTCACCTCAGCCCATCTTCCTGGGCACACACTGTTAGCAGATCTTTGAATGGCCCTTGGATTGTTGATGTGAGTTTGTTTCTGATCTACAGGCACCCATTGGGTGTAGTGTGTGTGTCTGCGCTGCTGCTGTGGTGGTGTGTGCTGCCACTCTTTCACAGTGTTGGCTGTTCATTAGCTGCTGTCATGTGCAAGAACGTGCCGTCACCCCCATGTGTTAATGCAAGGCGTCCGCCATTTGCTGGCAAGTCTTTCCTGTGTGGGGACACACTGTTTGTCTGGCTGTGACCTAGGCCATATGGGCAGGGGGCATTGTTGTCTGCTTCTGAGTTGCACTATATGATTTTTGGGGCCCACACTCCCGCCATCCGGCTTACCGTGTCTTGTGTTGGTTTTTTCTGTGGCATGTGACTTGGCATTGTCCAGCTGGGTGCATGGGGCATGGTGGCGCCAGTGACATGTGCGTGTTCATGGAGTGTGGTTGAGTCATGCGATAGCTTGGGGTGGTTGCGTGCCTGTTTGAGAGTTTGGTTGTGGATGACGTTCCCCCCATGTGAGGTGAGTTGTTTGTGTACTCACCCGGGTCTCGGAGTCCTTCTAATCCGTCCACTGCCACTACCGGCAGTATGGCCATCACTCTCTCCTCCCAGGGATGGTAGTGTACGGGTCGGTGGGGCGGCCCTCCTCCAGTGACGTTGGCCTGGTTGTGTTCGTCGGTCATTTTGGCTCGGACCCTCCTCCGCAGATCGTACCACCTGGCTTGGCATTCATGCCTGGTCCTTCTGGTGTCCGCAACAGCATTCACAGCATCGACAATCGTCTGCCACATGGCTGTTTTTTCGGTCATGCTGGTCTGTCTGACCAATGTTCCAAAGAGGTGTGGCTCGACTCTGAGGATTTCATCAACAAGGACCTCCAACTCTCGGCTAGTGAACTTTGGATTCTTGTTAGTGGGCATGGTGAGGGGTGTGGGTGTGGATGGTGGGGGGGGGTGTGTGTGGATGGTTGTGGGTGTGTGGGTGTGGTTGTGCAGGTGTGTGTGTGAATGTGATGAGGGGGTGTTTATGAAGGTGGTTGTGTGAAGGTGTGCAAGTGTAAGGTGTAGTAAAGGTTCTAGTATGGTGCTGTAGGTTGTCTTTGGGGTCTCACAGCAGTGAGTCTGTTGCAAAGGCTCATGGTTTGTGTGTGTGGGCCCTTTTTATTGGTCCATTGGTGGGTGTGGCTGTGTTTGAAGTTTGGGTGGGTGTGTTATAAGGAGTGGTTGTGTTTTGGCCCTCTGTTTGGGATTTTGGCAGTTGCAGGTCAGTGAATGTGTTGTTTTTGTGCTTGTTGGACATATTTTGTGGCTTTGTGCTATTCGAATGGTGTATTCTTGTGTTGTTTTGCTTTGTCCTGGTTGTGTACGTGCGTTTTTAACGTGTGTACGGTGTGTACTTCGGGCATTTTGTTGTACAGTGCTGTCCTTGTGTCTGGCTTGGTACGACTCGTACATGCGCGATGTTGTGTGAAGGTGCTGGTGTTGGGGTGGGGGTACGCTCCATACGTCCGCGGGTGAGTGTATGGGTCGTACATACACGGTTGGGGTGGGGGTACGCTCCATACGTACGCGGGTGAGGGTACGGGTCGTACATACACGGTTGGGGTGGGGGTACGGTTCGTACATACACGGTTGGGGTGGGGGTACGCTCCATACATACGCGGGTGAGGGTACGGGTCGTACATACACGGTTGGGGTGGGGGTACGGTCCGTACATACACGGTTGGGGTGGGGGTACGCTCCATACGTACGCGGGTGAGGGTAGGGGTCGTACATACACGGTTGGGGTGGGGGTACGCTCCATGCATACGCGGGTGAGGGTACGGGTCGTACATACACGGTTGGGGTGGGGGTACGGTCCGTACATACACGGTTGGGGTGGGGGTACGCTCCATACGTACGCGGGTGAGGATACGGGTCGTACATATACGGTTGGGGTGGGGGTAGGGTCCGTACATACACTGTTGGGGTGGGGGTATGCTCCATACGTACGCGGGTGAGGGTACGGGTCATACATACACGGTTGGGGTGGGGGTACGCTCCATACGTACGCGGGTGAGGGTACGGGTCGTACATACACTGTTGGGGTGGGGGTACGCTCATACGTACGCAGGTGAGGGTACGGGTTGTACATACACGGTTGGGGTGGGGGTACAGTACGTACATACACGGTTGGGGTGGGGGTACGCTCCATACGTATGCGGGTGAGGGTACAGGTCGTACATACACGGTTGGGGTGGGGGTACGCTCCATACGTATGCGGGTGAGGGTACGGGTCGTACATACACGGTTGGGGTGGGGGTACGCTCCATGCATACGCAGGTGAGGGTACGGGTCGTACATACATGGTTGGGGTGGGGGTACGGTCCGTACATACACGGTTGGGGTGGGGGTACGCTCCATACGTACGCGGGTGAGGGTTCGGGTCGTACATACACGGTTGGGGTGGGGGTAGGGTCCGTACATACACTGTTGGGGTGGGGGTACGCTCCATACGTACGCGGTTGAGGGTACGGGTCGTACATACACGGTTGGGGTGGGGGTACGGTACGTACATACACGGTTGGGGTGGGGGTATGCTCCATATGTACGCGGGTGAGGGTACGGGTCGTACATACACGGTTGGGGTGGGGGCACGCTCCATACGTACGCGGGTGAGGGTACGGTTCATACATACACGGTTGGGGTGGGGGTACGCTCCATGCATACGCGGGTGAGGGTACGGGTCGTACATACACGGTTGGGGTGGGGGGACCGGTCGTACATACACGGTTGGGGTGGGGGTACGCTCCATGCATTCATGGGTGGGGGTACGTCTCGTACATACACAGGTGTACATACATGGGTGGGGATTCGACTCGTACATAGGAGGGCTGGGGGGGTGTTGGGCGCGTATGCGGGCACATGTCTCCATGGTTGCTATGGGAGTTCGGTGCGGACGGTGTTTTTTCCATACGGTTGTAACATCGGACGCATGGGGTGGATCGTGATTCCGCGGTCGGACTTCACTTTTCACATTTGTACGGTAAATCGTCCGAGGACGTGTCGGACACATTTTCCGACCCGAGGACGTGTGGGGAATAATTCCCAATGCGGTTCGTATGGACTTTTTACCATGCGAATCGTGATTGGCAGTTTGTACGGCACTTGTACGATTCGTACGGTAAAAAGACCGGATACGAGTCGTACGGGGAATTTTTTTACCGGATCGTGATCGGCACCCAAGTCTTAAGGACACTAGCGGTCCTATCAACAACAATTACACCAAAAGCAGCTCCTACACAGAGCACAGCTACAAAAATTACTCCACAAACATTACACGCGGTAATGGAAAAAGTGCCCACAAAACGTGAACAAATTCCTATCTGGGTAGCTCAGAAAATAACACAGTTAGAAGCAGTATTCCCAAATACAACACCATTTGAAAAACACAGAGGGGCCGATTCCGATGTCGGACAGACTCAGGTCCGTCTGACATCGGTCAGGAGCCGTAACCAACCGACCTGGTGTCGTCGGTTACGGCCCTGCAAGTACGATGCGACCGAACAGGGTTCGGTCGCACTCGTATACTTCACAATGCAAGCATGCATTCTGAGCGGAATGCATGCTTGCATTGTGAAAAGCAGGGTTGCAGTTCATCCTTGCACCCTGTGGCTGGCACCCCAAGGTGCCTGCCACCGGGTGCAGGGATCCACAGAGGGACACCATAGGTGCCCCCAGGCCGCCATTCGGCAGCCTCGCACCCATGGGGGCCCTACTGGGGGCCCCCAAAGACAGTTTACGACTGCCTTTTCATGCCGGAAAGACCGGCACGAAAAGGCAGTGAAAAACTGCCATCGTACTCCCTCAGTCATAAAGAGGCGGCCGGGGGAGTACTGAGAGATTTCCGGACGGCGGACGGGCTCTCCGAGCCTGTCGTCAGCCATCCGGAAATCCGAGTCGGATTCCTTTCCGACCGAGCCCATCAGAATGACTGTGTCGGAAAGGAATCCGGCCACCATGTTCAGAATCGGTCGGAAGGACTCTGACCATCGTTCGGAGCCCTTCCGGCCGAAATTGGAATCGGCCCCTAAATGTTAACAATCTGTTTGCCCATGGGAATTACACCACAGTTAGAGGATTGCACTTCTTGGGGTACAGTCTTTGCTGCCATATATATCAGAACTCATAGTATTCCTTCATTAGCAGTAATACCTGATGTATTAAGACAAATACAAAATGAGTACAGAGCAGAACCTGCCCTAAACTTAGAGATGAAGTTATTAAATAACTACGACCAGGTATCAGCCATAAGACTTGCTAACATTAAAGGGGAAGCAGCATCAGTGGCAATCCGCCAACACCTAAGGGAGGTCGCCCCTTATTACAGGGGGCTGAACTACCCAAAATAATTGAAACCTCATATGCCGAATTAGGCAGGGATAGTTTGGGGGAAAAGCTTTAAAACTTCAACTACAGGGCAGTCCTGAAAATGACACTTCTAAGCAGACACCTACTTCTTCTAAAAAGAAGTGGGATAATAAAAAAGAAAGCTTTAAAGACAAAAGATTTCAGTCCCAAGGTAGGTCTCCTCCATAGGAGCCCTCTGAAAAGAGGTACAACCTTAGGAATAGGGATAATATTAGGAAGCCTGCTAGGTATCAGGATACTGATACACGTTCCTCTCGTTCCTTTCAGGGCTCAAAGAAAAGCTCCGAAAGAGAAGGACAGTCAGAAAATAGAGAGGAGCGCACGCAGTCCAGAGACAAGCAGCGCGCACAAGACTTTACTTCTAAAAAAAAAGATAAGCAAAATCCAAAACCTCAATTTAAGAAAAATAAAGTGGCTGGTCTGAAAATCAGACATGCCGAGAATTCTGAGGACACAACTTCTGAACGAGGAATGGGCTCTGACGATGCTAGACAGTGCAGCAGAAGTAACAATAGCTCGCCTGAACCTGAAGGAATTTCTGGTGACAGTGGAGTTGAATGATTACATCACGATGGAAACACCAGACACCAGGGTGAGCGCCCCACATAATTTATATGAAATAACACTCCGGATGGAGGGGACAAGCCCAGGAAATTAAAAGGTCTTTTTTGGAAGAACTTATCATCTGGTTATGACATCCTGTTAGCAGAACAATATTGGCCGCCTGCATTCGTAATGGAGTGCCCCAGGGGAGAAAGTATCATTTTTCCTTCATTTTCCAACCATGTTCCCGTTCACCTTAAACATACATATGCACAGGAGTGGGCAGTAGCCCAAGCCCCGGCATTGTACAAAAATCATGCAGGGTGGGATGATAACTCACCCTACCACATGATCCAGTTAAAAATGTCACCTGATGCTCTTAGGCAATATCCAATCAAGCAAAAAGCTAAACAAACAGGCCAGGGAGATCTTAGATGAACTTGAATACCAGGGGGTAATTGAAAGATTTACCTCTCCAATGAACAATCCTTTGTTTTCTGTCACTAAACCTGACAATACATAGATGACAGACATTTAAATTTATGCATAAAGACATTTGCTGTCCAAAATGCACATAGGGATGCATTAATGAATAACATTGTGCGCAAAAAATACAAAACCGCACTTGATATCTCAAATGGATTTTTCTGCCAAAAAATAGCGCCTGAAAGCAGGTATCTGACGGCATTCAGTGCGTTAGGGTCACAACAACAATTTTGTCGACTAGCCCAAGGGTACAAAAATAGCCCCGGGGTATTTTTAGCAAGAGTAACAGAGTTACTTAAAAAATTTGATAAAGAAGAGTTGTCCTATGTGGATGATATTTATCTGACAGAAGACGACTTAGAGAGGCATTTGATCAGTGTGCGCTGCTCCAGCCTCCAGAATCATTAAAAAATTTACAATCAATACTAGGATTCCTACATTTCAGCAGGACATACATTTTAGATTATGCACAAAGGGTAAAACCTTTCTATGACTTAATAAAGCCTGACTTTTCAGCCAAAGATTGGTCACAAGAACATACTAATATTGTTCGTTTACTCCAGGAAGACATGATTGCTTCCAAACACTTCCAAACACATGTAAACGTATGCCACTTAGTGATCCAAATAATTGCGGGTCAATGCGGGTTCACTTATTTGACCTTTAATGAACGAGAAACTGTACCAATCGCTTACAAATCACACCTGTACACAAATGCAGAAATGCGTTTCACTTCAACAGAAAAAATACTGACAGCAGTCCAGACTGCTGGAGCAAAAGAAAGAGCACTGGTTAAGGGGAAACGCATTATTGTTGTAACTCCAGTACTAGTTTTAGAAGCAGTTACAAAAGCCAGCATCCCAAATGCGAAAGCGTTACATCCATGATGGATACAATGGGCTAATTCTCTTCCTGCAGCAGATGTTGAATACAGATTTGATCCAAGTTTACATGTACAAGCATTCCTGCAATATGAACAAGAATATCCTCTACATCATGAAATCTTGCCTCTAGAACAACATAAATATATTATTTATACTGACGGATCTTCGCAACCGTCCATAGGAAGTAAGCAGCAACATTTTTTGGCATGTGCTATCGTTAAAGGTCGCACATGTGATGGCAAGTTCCATCCTAGTTGCACAAAGACACAATCTCTAGGAGACTGCGCGGCAGAGTTGGCAGAATTAAAAGCACTGATACTGGCTCTTGTGAATACAGATCGCGAATTTCCCACACTAATCTGTGTGATTCTTTTTACTGTGTACAGTCATACAATGAGTACTTACAGCATTGGGAGCAAAACGGGTTTATGGACGCAAAAGGTGGCACAATTAAGCACAAAATGCTGTGGGAACAGGTAGCAGAATTGAAAACCGAGCTACTGAAGACTCACGTGATCCATACACTGAGTCATCAACGTCATGGCGTTCACGTTGAAGGGAATTCATTGGCTGATGAAGCCGCGAAGGGGGCTGTTCGCACAGCTTCCGTAGCTGCGCTGACTCGTTCAAAAATGAGAATAGACGGAGATATTATGGTAGCTGTCATCGCATCACGCAAAGGCAGCACAGCAGTACCTAAAAAGTTTCCATTCAAATACTTCTACAAGTTAAATGCACAAAACATTCCATATGCTCAGATTCCTGGAGTGGGGGATTGAGTAATACCAAATATGGATCGTAGGCAAGGTTTAATACTAGCTGCAGACAAGGGTTTAGGCTCTGAGCACACAGGCGTTACAGAGACCATTTCTTTACTGAAACAGCGCTATTGGTGGCCAGGGTTAACTGGGGGTCCGTGCCGTACATACGGGGGTGGGGGTCCACACCGTACATACGGGGGTGGGGGTACGCACCGTACATACGGGGGTGGGGGTACGCACCGTACATTCGGGGGGTGGGGTGGGGGTCCGCACCGGACATACACAGAGGGGGGCTGGAGGTATGGCGCGTCCTACCGCGGGGGGCTGGGGGTACGGCGCGTCCATCCGCGGGGGGGCTGGGGGGGTACGGCGCGTCCATCCGCGGGGGGGGCTGGGGGGGACGGCGCGTACATACGGGGGGCTGGGGGGGACGGGGCGTATGCGGGCACATGTCTCCATGGTTGCTATTGAAGTTCGCTCCGTGCGGTGTTTTTTCCATACGGTTGTACAATCGGGCGGACGGGATGGATCGTACTTGCGCGCTCGGACTTCGGTTTTCCGATTCGTACGTAAAATCGTCCGGGGACGTGTCGGACACCTTTTCCGACCCGAGGACGTGTGGGGGAATTTTCCCAATGCGATTCGTATGTATTTTTTCCCATGCGAATCATACTTGCCAGTTTGTACGGTACTTGTACGATTCGGACGGAAAAAAATCCAGATAGGATTCGTACGGAGAACATTTTTCCAGGATCGGAATCGGCCCCTATGTCTTGAAATGTGACATCTGCCAGCAGATGAAAGGTTCCACCGTTACACGCCCGGCACAGACACCTTTACTAAAATCTAACAAACCTCTCGCATGTGTGTACTTGGACCACTGCGGCCCCTTACAAATGGACGGGGCTTACAGATATATCATGGTTGCAGTGGATTCATGCTCGAGATTCCTACGGGTATGGCCTCAGCTATTGGCTGACGCTCGAACTGTTATAAAAGATTTGCGAGTCGTTATCGACACATACGCAGTTAGCATGTAACATGCTAACTGCGTATGTGCCGATAACGACTCGCAAATCTTTTATAACAGTTCGAGCGTCAGCCAATAGCTGAGTTTAGCTCTTAGGATTAGAAAGATGCCATGGAAGAAATGGGCGTAGCATTGCAGTTCACATTTCTGTACCAGCCTGAGGGAAATTCGGTTGTGGAGAGAAAAAAACGGGACTTAAATCAATCTTTAACAGCTAGGATATTAGGCAAGGGCAGTAGTTGGGTCACACACCTTTATGGGGTACAGCGGGCATTAAACAACCAGCCAAGAAGCTCTCTAGGGGGTGTCACTCCATATGAAGTTCTCTTTGGGACATGAATGTGGGTACCTGATCTTGATTGTGAAGGCGTAGTGGCGGATGAAAAACCATTTGATATCCATGATTGTTTGGCTGTTTTACAGGAACTTAATGAATCAGGACAAAACAAAGCAATGTCCAACTAAGGCAGACGGTCACTAAGGAAGTCCAGGTAGTCACGGCAAGACCTGTCTGGATCCCAAAAATCGGGGATCTGGTCAGAGAGAAAATTGTGGACAAATAAGGAATTTGGACCCTCTTACAGAAAACCTGTACCAATCCTTGCAGTACTCCGAACAAAAATTGTGCTGCTCCTGCCTCTTGCCGGAAAAAAGGAGAAAATATTTATCTCAATAGACTTAATCAAACCACACAGTGGACCCGATTCACAGAAATAACTTAAGACAAAATCCTAAACTTACTACTTTTGGGGGCCGATTCACAGAATTAACTTAAGACAAAATCCTAAACTTACTACTTTTGGTATTCACAGAAGTTAGGATTTTGTCTTAAGTTTGTCTTAAGACAAACTTAAGACAGACTTAAGACAGACTTAAGACAGACTTAAGACAAACTTAAGACAAACTTAAGACAAAATCCTAACTTAAGTCTGTCTTAAGTTTGTCTTAAGTCTGTCTTAAGCCTGTCTTAAGTCTGTCTTAAGTTTGTCTTAAGTTTGTCTTAAGACAAACTTAAGACAAAATCCTAACTTCTGTGAATACCAAAAGTAGTAAGTTTAGGATTTTGTCTCAAGTTAGTTCTGTGAATCGGGCCCTATGTGACCAATACTAAACAGTAGGCCTACTGGACTCCGCTGTAGCAGACGCCCTCCTCTAGCTACAATCCAAGAAGTTGAAACAGAAAGACTCATCACATTTGAAGAGCCACCTGTAAGGATGAAGGACTAAGCAACAGTGCTATTGAACTTGTTCCACTTGATTCAGACATTCAAATTCTAAATGAAAATCAGAACAATTCACAAGTTGCAATTAGACCTGATACAGACGTCTACATCAACATACCTCGTCAAGAGGAGAATAACATTTCAACTAATCCCGATGCAATTCCTACAATTGATCGAACTGCTTCTAGCTATTTCATTAACTTTGATACATTTTCTCTGGATCCAAGTGAGCCGGAAACGACGCCAGCCAAAACAACGCTCAAGCAAAAAGCAATGAACTTTTTTCTCTTTCTTCAAAAGACATACCTGGTATCACCTTGGATTGCACTCTGAGTAATTTCTGGGATATTGTTTTTACTTTTATGGCTAGGCTTAGTATTGACTTTCAGTATGCTTATCATTGGACACTATCTTCAACAAGGTTCCAAAGCCCAAAAGGTCAACATCCTACTGGAGCCACATCCATCATCACATCGTGAACAAAGAGACTTGTCATCAGTGAACCTTACATCAGTTCCTATACCCGATGGTATAGTATGGGACAAGGTTGATTTCAACATTTTGGGACCGACCAAACTTTTTTAAATGAATCATGTATTTAAAATATCATTGAGTGATATCATTACCTCCAGTACATTTTCTGACGACTGGGACACTGAAACAGTAAATAGCATGTTGTCTGATTTAGAGAAAACTGCTGCATTTTCTGATAATGAAATGTTAGAGGGTTCTTCAGACTTTGATAAATCGTTCTGTTACCAACATTATGGTCATCATTTCATGCACAAATTCATTTTACCTAGGAATGTATTTGAGTACCATCAGTGGGAACATTGCCCAACACCACCGAAAACGAGTTCACAAATGTTTGCACAGAAATTTGCATACTTTTCAGGGTTTAACACAACAGACCCAGCCTCATTTTATTATAAGGTTGTACCAACATCAACACTGAAAATGATGTTGACAAACACCAAACAGATTTACTCTGCTTCCTTTTTGGCCCAATTGTCTGAACAGGGTTTCCACCTATGGAAAGACGAAATTGACTCGAAATCAATTTGGGGTTCAAGGAACTGGCAAGTCCAGGGTACAGAGGCACTATTTAGAGCATGCCTCATTCCACAGCGGATAATCTTTTTAAATGATACTGTGCAACAGACATCCTGTCTTGGAATAGCCAAGATAAAGGACCTGAACGCTCCAAGGTCACCTACACCAACACAGGGGTGGCAAAATTCTTCTATAAAGGAAGGGGCAACAGTTGATGACATATTAAAGTACAATAGATCAGACCTAATTTGGAAGGAGTGGGTGGTTTGGCCCTTGGACACAAACACATGTCATAAACGATTCCTGAACATCACCAAGGGACTCAGTATGCATAGGCCAGACCCACGTTATGTACAGAGAGCACATCCAGGGGTAGTGACATCCTACAGTGTTGGGAAGTTGTGCCTAGATTGGCTAGAAACCTCAACACATACAGAAGTGAAACAACACTTAGCTTCACTCTCACAAGACATGGATCTTAGGGACTTTTTACTAGGACCTAGGAAACAACGTTTGAAACGTTTCATATATGCAGGCATTTATGCTGCCTATAATGAAATCTGGAAGATTTCCCAACAATAAGCAGCGGAGAGAATACGGGAAATAGACCGTATAAACTTAGAAAAAGCATTAGCTGTGGTAGATAATGGGTTAACAACTTTGACCTCCAGAGTATATTCATTGGGCAACATTGTATCTTCTGCTATCGACATACTAGAACAGAATTTAGCCATATTACAACACGGCCAATCACAGTTACGTTCTATTATTTTATTGAGCTGGACACTGCAATCTTTGCGTGCAGGAATTGTGCCTTGTTGTTTTATAAACAGTACATCTCTGTTTTCAGAATACAGTCTAACTGATACACAGATAGAAATGGCACAATGCTGCAAATTGAAAAACTGGATAGGCTACCATTTACAGTGGCTGAATTACCATCAACAGAATGGCTAATTCATGGCCTAATCTCTCTCCTGGTCACAACCTTTCAGTTTCACTACTGCCTTGAGCAAAGACAGATAGGCAGATATGAAAAAATGGGTAAAGAATACATTAAGAAATCCTGGGATTTACCGTATAGATTTCGATGCCGGAGTGGGTATCGAGAGGTGATTCTTAGTGGTACTAATTGTAAGAAAGCTTTAAGCGGTTCTAGCCTGTGCCAAGATACTTTTTTACACGGGGCTCTAATGGTTCAGTTTCGAATATATCTTGACACCTGAAGGGAACTCCAGCTGCCGTGATCAAGCCAGCATTTGAGCTACTTTCCAATGGGAGTTACTTGATGCTGATCGATCAAGGTTGTTGTGGGATGCTCCCGGGCATCGCATATCTGGTCACTGTGAACACCGGGGTTACTTGCTGTATGCAAGTATTGTTTCCTCCGACAAGTACAGTCAGGGAGGCGCCAATATGGCATTCACTGAATGTTTCTTTCATACAGTTTGATGCTTTGATCAGAATGAAAGCCATGCTTTTACAGCAAACCGTGCCGTTAACCTCCGCTCGAGAAACCTTTGAACTTCAAGTCGCAAGGATCTCGACAGAGATACAGGCACTTATTCGTACTAACTGCCCCCTATGTTTCGTAGAAATGGTGGGATGTATCTTTAATATGTTAGATACAAGTGGCGTTGTACACCTATTTAAGGCCATGGGGTCAGGATTCCTTAACACCTTCCAGACTATCCTCGGAGTTATTCCTAACTTACTTCTTTATAGAGAAGATTGCGAAGATCAAATCCAACATCCCTTCAGCTTCTTCGCCATCTCTTCCCCCTGTCTTATCTCCGCCCTCTTCCTTTCTTGACCAGTTCTCCCCTATCTCTTTGGATTCCTTTCTTGCTCTACTCCAGAAAGTGAAGTCAGGCTCTCCAGCTGACTGCGTTCCAGCTCGCATTCTGAGAGAGCTCTTCATTCACTGCCCTGACCCTCCCCTCTCCCTCCTCAATGCCTCTATTTCTTCAGGCCGAGTCCCGAAATTTTTCAAATCGGCCATAGTTTTCCCCATTTTAAAGGAACCTGGGTTAGACCCCTCCCTTCCATCTAACTTTCGACCCATTTTGCTTCTTCCATACCTAGGGAAGATCTTGGAGAGTCACATCACTTCTTGTCTCTCCACTTTCATTGAGGACAACCATCGTTTGGCCTCCCACCAAGCGGGATTCCGCCCGGCCCACTCTACTGAGTCAGTGGTCCTGTCCGTCCTAGATGAGCTAAAGAGTAAAGCCGATTCCAACCTTCCCCAAGCCTTGGTGCTCCTTGACTTGTCCGCTGCGTTTAACACGGTCGATCACTCCATCCTTCTTGGCCGTGTCAGCGCAGCGGGCGTTCGGGGCACTGCCCTCTCTTGGCTCGCCTCCTTTCCTAAAGAACGGACTCAGGCGGTCCATCTCTCTGGCTTTTCTGCCCCCACCCGCTTAGTTTCATGCGGGGTCCCCCAGGGTTCCTCCCTATCCCCTCTTCTTTTTAATCTTTACATTTATCCCCTTATTCTTTCTCTTCTTGACATGGGGGTCTCCGTATATAATTATGCGGATGACCTCCAGTTGGTCTTTGATCTTTCCTCTCCCTTGGACTCCCTGCCTAAATTCCACTCTACCCTAGTTTTCATCTCCGAGTGGATGAACACCAACCAACTTAAACTTAATCTGGACAAGACGGAGTTGGTCCTGACTGGCCCCACCATTTCCCCTTGGTCGACCGCCTTTTGGCCTCCCACCTTCGGCCCCTCGCCAGTACCGGCGGCCTCTGCAAAGACCCTGGGCATTAAAGTCAGTCGGGACCTCTCCATGCATGGCCAGATTAGCTCAGTTGTTTCCTCTTGTTTTCTCTCCCTCCGGATTATTCGGAAAGTGTCCCGTTTTTTTCCTCCGATGCTCTCAAACTTATTATTTTGGCAATGATTCTCTCCCGTCTCGATTACGGGAATAGCCTCTATGCGGGCATTCCGGCCTACGAACTTCGCCGTCTTCAGTCTATTCAGAATCAGGCCGCCCGACTTATTTATCACCTTCCCAAGTCCCCCCTCATCACCCCTGTCCTGAAGTTCCTTCACTGGCTCCCCATTTGCCAGAGATCCCTTTTCAAGCTGGGATGTCTGGCTTTCATGGCCCGTGCCCGCACTGCTCTGGCTTTCATTAACTCTCTCATTAACTCCTACACTCCCAGTCGTGCCCTCCGCTCCTCCAATCAGGCTCTTCTCACTGTCCCTCGCTTCCACAGATCTAAGACCGGCGGGACTACATTCTCTGTATTAGCCCCCCGCTTTTGGAACAGTCTTCCACTGTCCATTAGATCTACTCCAGACTACTTACACTTCCACAAGGCCCTTAAGACCTTCCTGTTTTCTCAAGCGTACTCCTACTGATTCTCTTATCGGCAGACTTCTATGCTCCTCAGTCCTCTACTCTAGCGCCAGGAAGCCGCTTGGTCACAGTGCGCTCTACCAAGTACTGTTTAACTAACTAACTAACTGTTGGCAGCGAAGAGTTTCATCTATGCACACTTGACGTGCTATGCGAGGTATTGCATTGTTTGTCCCCTGCTGTAGCAGGCAGCGATAATGTTATGTTTCTCAGCCAGGACTTCTAATCTAAATCTGGCTCACCATTTGCTGGAAAAGAATTCAGAAATTCTCTTTCCCCTTTTCAAAATAACTTTTTTAAATTGCCACTTTCGAATGAGCATCGCCTTCTAAGTAAGCTTGCAGTAGTTCAACTTGTGTGATCAAACTCATTTAGAACTGTGATTTGCGGAACTTTAAACCAAAATGTCAAACTATTGCCAAAGAACATTTATCGCCTCATTTTAAACTGTTTTTAAATAAATTTTAAACATTTTTAGAAACATTCTATGACTTCTTGATAATATTATGCACTGACACCGTTATAAATGTGTATCTCGAAATGTGTAATATTATTGTTAAGTATAAGTAGGAGTGGGTGTTATATTTCACATTGGTACCCTAATATAGGTTTAGAGAACATCTTACTCTTTCCCTACATCATCTCCCCTTCATTTCATATGAATGATCCTTATGAGGACTTAACTCCAAATAAGGACAGAATGCCTTATAGGGACTGAACGCCTTATAAGGACTGACGCCTTTTAAGGACTAAACCTTTCACCTAGTTCTATGACGAGGGTGGGTTCTGCCCGATCGATATTGCTAAGACATCATCCTTAGCACATATGAATAATTTATGAGTATACTCTCCAGGGGCTCATACTTCACCTCTCCTATCTACGCACAAAGGTTTAATCCCCAACGTCATCTTCATACTGAACAATGGGTAACATACGCACACAGACTGTATAAATATAGCACCTCTTGCTATCAGTAGTCAGGAGGGAACCGAGACTTCAAGGCCGACACACTGACCAGAGACGCTGCCGCTACGGCATGCCATTGCTCCAGCTGACATTGGTCTAACTAACCCTGACGGGGAGTCCAACTCAAGTCCAGGACGAAGTCCCACACTCTCACTATTAAGGTATGGGGGTTCGACTAAATCCTAGCCGGATTCTTGGCTCTGAGACCTTAGGCTATTAGGCTCAGTAGCTCTTTTGCGCCTACTCACATGCTAGGTACACTCAGGTACATCTAGACAGGCATCTTAGAAGTACGCACTTTATTTTATAAATGCATTTTATATGCATGTATGTGTTCATGACTATTGCAAAATGGTAGAACTGTACTATTACTTTTCATTCACAGTACTGCTGGTTCTATATCTCTGCTACTATGTCACAGTTGTAGCAGCACATTTGTTATTCATGAGAAGAACAGTACAATAAATTCTTATTGTAAACACGCCCGACTGTTCCCTCTATGTGTCTCTCTGAGAGCAAAACAAGCAAGCACGATTGACTGGGTGAAAAGTAGGATATTGTTTTCACAAGTCTGAGGAATCAGGGTTTGCTGTGTTCTGATGTTACCAAAAATGAATCTCTCTGATAGAAGGAGATTCTAGTGGCACTGCGAGCTAGCTAATGCAAAAACATAGGCTAACATATTCGGTGGGGGTGTAAAGAGTCAGTCTACCACCAGACCCATAGTTTATGTTATCCGTAAACAGCGCAGGTCCTGCATGAAGGGTACAACAGGAGCATGTGCTCAGCTTTTTCAGTGCCTAGAACACACCAAAAGCCTTTCTTTCTATAGCACTCTACCTTTGTTCCCTGGGAAGTAACCTCCTGGAGAGGAAGGCTACAGATTGGTCTAAGCCCTCCTCATTAGGATTGGATAGCACTGCCCAAATGCCATGGTCTGATACATCTGATTGAATAGTAAACTCCTTGGAGAATTCAGGGGCCCGAGCGGAGAAGAGCTGTGCACATGGCCTGCTTCAGGGAATCAAATGCAATTTGGCATGCCACTGCCCAAACCACATTTCTGAAATGTTTCTTGGAAGTCAGTTCAGTCAAGGGTGCTAAATCCCATGACACACCTCCTATAGTACCCAGTGAGGCCCAAGAATGTTCTGTGTTTTGGGGGGCGATCAGGATGGTTTTGATCTTAGCCTGAAGGGGTTGCACTTTCCCTCTGCAAACCAGGTGTCCCAAGTACACTACAAATCCCTGCCCAGCTGGCACTTACTAGCCTTGATAGTCAGGGCTGCCTGTTACAGAGCCTGACACACTTCCTGGAGGTGAAATGGGTGGTCCTTACAGCTTCTACCTACGACAGCTATATCATCCAGATAGGCAGCACAGAAGACTTCCATACCTTGTTCACCAAACTCTGAAAGGTAGCAGGGACATTCTGGAATCCAAATCTTTTCACCCTAAACTGATAGTGGCCCTCTGGAGTTGAGAAAGCTGACTTCTCCTTTGCTCCCTCTGTTACGGTGATCTGCCAGTATCCTGATGTAAGATCAAAGATTCCGAGATGCTGGGCAGCCCCTAACCAGTAAATCAGTTCATCAGCCCGGGGGATGGGGTGAGCATCTGTTTTTGTCACTGAGTTTAGCCCTCTATAGTCCACACAGAACCTCAGTTCAGGTGTGGTGCCCGCTGGGCAGATTTTGGTATCAGAAACACAGGACTGGACTATGGGTTATTGGAGGGCTCTATCACCCCCAACTTTAGCATTTTTGAAACTTTTCCCATAATGTTGGATCTGAACTTATCTGACAACCTCTGAGACTTATTATAAACCCCTTGTGTGCCACGCCCTTTCCCCGCCCTGTGCCGGCCGTTGCATTAGCGGGCGGGGTTCATGACGAGCTGGACTCGTCATGGGCACAGCGCAACCGCGGCCCATGACGAGTCCAGCTCGTCATGGGCACACAAGGGGTTAATAGGGAGTTTGTACCATGTGTCAACATCATGGGTACAAAGGTGGGTAGTCCCAGGGATAGTGGAGGACAGAGAGACGTACTGTTCCAACACTTGGTGCCAGTCTCCGTGTTGTTCAGGAGTTAGAGTGGGGAAAAGGATTACTCTTTCCACAGACTCATATTTGTCCTTGCAGGCTAAGAGTTCAAGGAGAAGGTCCCTTTCTTGTTCCTCCTCACCATCTGTCACCAGCAGCATGGGGACCTCAGAGTTCTCAAATTGGGGTTTGAAGAGATTGCCATGGAGCTGTGGTAAATAATTTAATTACCGGGACTTAATTTGATGCGGAAAATCTATAACAATAGCTCAGTAAAATAAGAGGCAGAATCCGTGGTATTAGAGGTTCGGAACGGGCTTTATTCCAGAATCAATTTAAATCGATGAGCTCCATATTCCATCACCACGAAGGTTCAGGAAGTGAAGACCTTACTTTATTGATAAGTAATCATTTTTATACAATAGGCATTACAGTGAAACAAATGCAGGAGGCGTAACAATTGATAGTAAAGATAAAACATACATGCGTAGCAAAAGTGGGTGTAACTGGGCGTAATTAGAGAACGTCATCAGGCATGATGTCATAATAGGGTGGTTCCATGAAAGAATTTCGCAATGTCAGCAGAAATACTTGGCAGAAATGCGCGCGCAGCAGCATGACGTGTGATTGACGTGCAACTAGGGGGTGAAGGGGACTTGACATTTAGCTCTACATGTGGCGACAGAAGTCTGGAGGGTCAAGTCAACCTAATCCCAAATCATATCTAACATCCTATGTTTAAAGAACTATGTTATCCAAAAGAGAGGTCTCTCAGAGTAGAATCTTATTCTATACTGACTATACTGACTGTGAGTGCGTGTACAAGCGTCTAAGTGTCTACACAATATGCGAGGGCAGGAATCTTCCATAGTAACAGGGCTATGAATTACTTGCATAGAGACAGAGAAGCCGGGCCTTTTGCTCGGTAGCTGGAAGAATGTTTACTTAAACTACTAGACAGGAATGCATTGGGTAGGGAGCGGAGCAGATAATTTCGAAGGTGAAATACAGTTTTTGGCAGGCAACAGGCTGATGTCAGGCACCGTTAGCTGCGCAGGAAATAGGACAAAGTTCATGGATACAGATGCGAGCTCGGACTGGAGCTTTCAGAGGCAGAAGGCAGGAAAAGCTTGATGGCAGAATCAGGGCCTACTTGCCTGGATTGTAAAATGGCATAAGTGAACCATATAAAGCCGGTGGCCTTTCATACTCAGGAATGGAATATCCGGCCCATTCATGGCGGATCTGAAAGAGGACATGTTGGCGGTGGACGCACATGTGTTTGCGTCTTCATAACTGGAACTGGAGGGAACATACATGTACTTGTGATTTATACATGAAACCGTTGGGGTCCAAGATAGGGGACATAACTGACCAGAAAAATCCATATTTCCACATTCCCTCCTTGTCCCCTACTTGCCCGTCAAGAGATATCAATCTTCATCAATCCATCGATCTGTTCATATAGCATCATTTGTTCTTCTTTTTTCTTCCGTGATGAATGAAATCTTGGTGGTGGAATACACGATGTGGCACACAGACCACAAATCGCTGGTCCACATTGTAGGCATAGACAGCAACTGAATAGTATGAGAAAGCCAATACCTAGGAAGGATAGGACCTTCCATCCAAAGGTAGATAATACACTCCAAAACCAACCGGACCAAGTCCAGGTGCCTGGATTCTGGTGTATCTGGCTTACAATCTTATGAAGGCGAGTTATGGCTTTATATACAGATGGCGAATTTTCTGGTATGAAAATGCAACAACTTGATCCGATGACCCTACAAGCTCCGCCCCTATCGGCCAGGATGACGTCAAGGACAAGACGATTTTGAAGCACAACAATCCGCATAGCAGACTGCTCTTCTGTTAAATTGCCTAAGGCGGAAATAGTTTCGTTCACTACTGCTTCAAGGGTTCTGGTTAATCTACGTATCAGCTTACTATTGGTAACTGTACCTATATAGGGAAAGAGACCTTTATTGAAATCTGTGTATTTTTCCCATGCTGTCTCAGTGTAATCGACTATTGGGAGATCTCTCCTTTCTCTATTGTGTACTAAATGAGTATTTCTATGATAATCAGGAGGAGCTAGGAAAACAGGTGGCAAAAGGAATCCGATGTAGCAGGTACCATCCCAATCTAGAGGCAAACGTATGTATGCCGTCTGACCACATATGAAGTAGGAATGGCGGGAAGCTCTAAATGTAGACTTGCCTTGATCACTAAATTCTATTACAGTGGTGCATCTACTATGGCCCATATGTATGGAACCATTCTTTCTTACACATAATTCACCTTTAACTGGAAATACTGACATGGCGGGCAAAATTGGAGTAGCTTCGGATTCGATATTCAGGATCATGAGATTAAGTGTAAAATTACCTAATCCATATACTTCATTTTCTAGATCAGTTCCTGTTCTTTTGGGAAGTCCCTCCTTGTTAGGGTGACAGACTTTGAGTAAAACTAAGTTCAAATTTCCCCATACCCAGTTATTCTGATAAACTGCAGAATTCGAATCTAGGGAATTAATTAAACTAAACCATGCTCCACAGGAGCCGTTGTGTGTGAACGGGTATGGAAAGAGAGGTAAAATTCCTTTATAGTTCTGATAGGGAGGGAGTCGACCACATATCCAACAATTTGTAGCATTGCTAACCTGATGGGAATGATGTAACATACTAATAAACGTGTTATTGCGCAGCGCAAATCTATAAGACAATTCATGCGGAGGTAATTCACTAAAAGAATGTTCAGCAGTAACATTATAAACATGTCTAGAAATAGGATAATATGTGTGTAACAATATACTTGCAGTAATTATTAAAAGACTTAAGAAAAACAAAATTAATAACGTCACTGTGCAATGACTACGCAGTGATTTACAGTACGCATGTCGTTTCAGCTTTATCCTTCTGTTTTTTTCTCTATACAGGTCTAAGGGATACATGTCAGAGACAAATTCGACCGATTCACCTTGGAGAGGACTTAAACAATCAAATTGCCTGACTTGTTAGACCTAAGTTTTAGTTTGTATTGTTCATGGCTAGTCAGTTCAACCAAAGGAAGTTTAGAGTCAATCGATGAAGACACGCAAGGTGTGTCGTTTACGTCTGACGGTAGTCCATGAAATTTCTTGATATGACTTGAATGTATCCAGCCTTTGCGACCTTCGATCTTCACGGCTGTCCTCGTCGTTAACAATACGAGTTGAGGCGACCTCCACCTAGGATCCAGCTGAGACTTCCGATCAAAGTTCCTCACTAAAACTAAATCTCCTGGAATTACGTCATGGGGTTTCACCTCGGTGTTGTCGGGAAAGGCTGCAGCTACCTGTGAACGACAAGATTGTAGTGCAGACATCAAGGAAGCCAAATAATCTGTCAGCATATTACAGTCAATATCAGTTATTTTGCGTGGTATAGGCGTCCCCCACATATTTGGTGGTCTACCGAAGATCACCTCATAAGGGGATAGCCCTGTTCGAGAGTGTGCTACCATTCTCATGTAAAAGAGTGCAACGGGTAAGGCTACTACCCAGTCGACACCTTTCTCTCTGCATATTTTGGACAATCTAATTTTCAGGGTCTGGTTATGTCGTTCCACGAGACCTGCTGCCTCGGGGTGTCGGACACAGTGAAATTTCCACTGATAGCCTAACAAAAGTGAAACGTGTTTCATTAATTCGGATGAGAACGGCTGGCCGTTATCTGAGTAGACAGCACGTGGTAAACCGTACCGTGGGAAGAATTCTCGAACTAACTGTTTGGCAGTAGTCGGGGCAGTGTAATCTGAAACCGGGTATGCCTCTGTCCAACGGGAAAGAGCACAGACAACTACGAGAACATATTTGAATCCTCGACATCGTTCCATCTGGATATAATCCATCTGGAGGACTTCAAAAGGGTGATCAGGAGGTTGAAATCCACCCTGTTCTACGGGAATGCTTTTACCCGGGTTAAACTGACAACAGATCATACAGGTACGAACTTTTTGTTTAGCTGCTGCTCGTAAATGTTTATTGAACCAAATGTGTTGGATGCTGTCTAGCATAGCTTTTTCCCCTAGATGCGCTGGACTATGTACAGTGTTAATTATAACTTGGACCATTGAATCAGGAAGGAACCACACAGATTTTTCCTTCGTCATCCATCCTTGATCCGTTTGGATCCCTCCTAATTCAGTCCATTTCTTTATTTCGTCTGGTGTAGCATGCGTCTGTATGTCGATTACGTCAAGAGCGGGATCCTTAACCGTCATGCAATATGTTGGTGTCGGGACTATTGTCTTTGTCATGTCGGATGTTTGAGTTTGAGCAGTCTGTTTAGCTGTTTTGTCAGCTAGATCATTGCCTTGAGAAATGATATCAGTAACTTTCGTATGAGCTTTACATTTCATAATTGATATTGCAGTGGGTAGATGTATTGCATCTAATAAGGCATGAATGAGGGGTCCGTGCTGAATGTGGGCACCGTGAGAAGTTAAATAACCTCTCTCTCGCCACAGCACGCCGAAGTCATGTACAACTCCGAATGCATAACGTGAATCAGTGTATATATTGACTTTTTTATTTGTGGCTTGAATACAGGCTTGTGTCAGAGCGATGAGCTCTGCGGCTTGAGCTGACAAGGTTTTTATGCAATTTGTTTCAATGATTTCAGTGTCTGTTGTGACTGCGTAAGCGGCCACTAGCTCTCCTGTACCTGTTCTCATACATGAACCATCTACATACAACGTCAGGTCTGGGTCTGACAATGGGACGTCTGTCAAATCTTGTCTGGGTTTCGTCGTGATAGTGATAACTTCAATACAATCATGTGCAAGTGGGTCTGTTCCGTTTATTGGTAACAGTGTGGCAGGATTCAATGTACTACAACGTCTGATTTCTATATGTGGCTGAAACAATGTTAATTCGTAACCAGTAAGTCGTGCTATAGTCAAGTGTTGTGTTTGTGTGCGGTTCAAGAGAACCTCTACTGCATGTGGTACTTGTACTGTCAATGGATGTCCTAATACTATGGCATCGCTTTGTCTGATTGCTAAAGCTGTTGCTGCCACTGATTTCAGGCACGCAGGCAAAGCCTGAGCTACGGGATCTAATGTACTAGAAAAATAAGCACATGGTTTGTGTGATCCTGCTTGTTCCTGTGTGAGTACTGACAAGGCAGTACCTTCGCGTTCTGTAATAAAGAGTGTAAACTGTTTATTGTAACATGGTGTTGCTAAAACAGGTGCTTGGCATAAGGCTGTCTTTAGGCTTTCAAAAGCTTGTGTATGTTCCTGAGTCCAAGGGAGAACAGTCGATGTGGCTGCCTCCTGTGTTGTCAATTGAATGAGTGGTTTTGCTAAAAATGCATACTGAGGGATCCACTGCCTACAATATGAAGTGAGGCCTATGAAAGCCCGCACCTCCTTTTGTGTCTTGGGTACTGGCATATTAGCAATTAGCTGGATGCGATCTGGTGTAAGCTGCCTTCCCTCCTTGGACAGCGAGTGACCAAGGTAAACAACTCGCTGGACACAGAATTGCAGCTTAGAAGGGGACACCTTGTGCCCCTTTTCGGCCAAAAATTGTAAAACCATCAGTGAGGCTTTTTCACATTCAGGTTCGCTTCTAGCGGTGATCAGCAGATCATCGACATATTGAAGCAGGGCAGTGTTGACTGGCATGTGGATACTGTCGAGTTCTCGTTTCAGTGCTTGGCTATAGATGCTGGGGCTTTCGGTAAATCCTTGAGGTGCGCGTGTGAATTTAAAGCTTCGTCCATTTAAACTAAATCCGAACAAGTACTGGCTCTCCGGATCTATTGGGACGCTGAAGAAGGCATTCTTGAGATCAATTACAGTAAAGAATGTTGCTTCGGAATCGATGGCTGTCAGTAATGAAGAAATGTCTGGGACTACGGGGTATTGTGGTACTATGCATTTATTTAATTCGCGCAGATCAATAACCAATCGATATACTGGCGGGGCTGTTGGATCGGTTCGTTTAAGAATCGGAATTATCGGTGAATTACATATATTGGAGTCAGTTTCCACAACCACTCCTTGGGTAATAAGCTCGTCAATGATTTGTAGTAAAGCCACTACAGCATCTGGGGGTAACTTGTATTGTCGCATTCGTGGAAGTACCACTCCTGCCTTTAGTGTGACTCGATATGGTGTAATGTTCATGCAACCAACATCTGTAGGGCCTTGTGCCCATAAATGTGTCGGTAAAGTCTGCAGTCGGTGATCCATGTCTCGGGACACGTAGTGCCCTTTGAAATCTCGTAAGAACAATCTTACTCCTTCTGGAGAACAACATATAATAGCTCCTAGAGCTTTCAAAGTTTTTATACCTAACAAGTTTTCTGGACATGATTTAGTAAGCAATAAATCTGTAGTTCGTGTCAAGGGACCGATCGTAAGTGGAAGAGGCTGTGTTACTTCGTTAATGATAGGTTTTCCTGAAAAGCCAAGGGAAATATTCTGTAAGCCTGAGAGGGGTGCCCCTGGAACTTCACTACGTTTTATTGTTGTTCGGCTTGCCCCTGTATCAAGTAAGAATTTTCTATCTTGACCTAACAATTCACTGTGTACATAAGGTCCTTCTTGATCTACAGGGACCTCAATAAGGGGTAAGCCAACTTCCCTCTCTAGGCTGTTTCATGAGTATCGTTGATAATCAGGATAGTCATACTGTGCGGTCTGATACATCTGTCGGGTCGTTGTTTGTGTGGCAGCAATAGGCTGCGGTGGCGGAACTGGCATAGACTGTTGCGGAGCTGGCATGGACTGTACATGCTGCGGGGCTCCTTGTTGATTCTGATCCTGTCTAAGTGGTCGTGGTCTTTCTTTTGTATTACCTATGGCGATATTATGTTTTAAGACTGGACAATCGTGTACATAATGACCTGGCTGTTTACAATAGTTGCATGTCCCTTTTACAGGACCTGTTGAAACACTAGACTGTGTTATACCCTTCTTATGACTATCAGCTGGAACTGTCTGGGAAACTAGCATTTTCATTTTCGTGTCTTTCATGCGTCTATGTTCATGTTCTTGTTCTTCTCTGATTCTATTGTGATGGTACTGTAGCATTTGTAACATTTGTGACGGAGTGTTACCTTGCCAGGTACTCTCGAACTTCAATACTCTATTCTTAACTTGGGGCAAGGCATTTTCAACCAATTTTGTCACAAACAGATGTGGATACGACTCGCTACTTGCTTTTATTCCACTATTTATACCAAAACATTTCTCAAATCGGCAATAGAAATCACTAGTGTCTTCATCTGATTTTTGTTTACAGGCTGAGATTGCACCCCAGTCTTCCTTTTTCGTAGTTAATAATCGTGGCAGTACCTGTACTAGTAAACCTGGTAGTGCTTTGGTCTTGTCCCCGAGCCCTGAACCTGGACCTCGAGCTTTTTCTTCGTTTTCTAATGCTGTCCAATCTATCTTCTGGTCTCCCACCTCCCAATCCTTTTCCTTGAGTTTTTCGTAAATGCCCGCAGGCATTAATACCTTCAATATTGTCATAATGTCGGGGTAGGTATATTCTCCCATGAGTAACTTATCTTTAATTTCACGGTGGAAACCCGCTGGGTCTTTGTCATGACTGGGTACCACTTTCTTCATTTCTAATAGTTCTATTTTGGATATGGGTATGTATACAAACACACGTTTAAACTCATTGTCATCACCCTTTATCGGGTGCACTTCTCGTAAGGGATTTTGTCTATCCATGTAATACGTCGTTCTTTCCTTGATGGGCAGTGAGACATGTTCAGGACATACAAAAAGGCTGTACTGCCTTCTAAATTCTAGTATTTCTCTAATTAACTTAGTACCGGAACCTCTCCATTTATTCGTGAGTAATTCAGTCAATATATCAGGTAAGGGGCCAGGATCGGAGTGTTGGCTTTTATATAATATAAGGAGTTGTTGAATCATATAGATACCAGCTAAACGCTGTTCATCTGGGGCGAGGTTCAAAAACGTATGTGCTAGTGTATCATCACCATATTTTCCAGGACTATCAACCCAGTGAACGGCTGACCTGGCTAATTCTTGTTCGTCCATAGAATCGAGTATATGATAACCCCTTTGTTCTCGGAGTAATTTGTCTGCGGCTTGGAAGGAATGTTCGGGGGACCTTGTATTTATTATAGGAGTTTGGAATTTTCTGTTATGATCTGGACGTATCGGACATATCGGATCAGTAAAGCATCTAGTATTATTGCAAGATCTTCCTCTACCTACATAGGCCATGGTTTCTAACTGTCCTGTGGGCAGTTCTAATTCTTCCTCGTCCTCGGTTTGTTCAGGTTCGTCTACTGCTAATCTTTCCTCGTGTATTCGTTCTATTTCTTTATGGATCTTTCGGCTCATAGCTACTATACATGATCGTTTATCGTGTCTCCCCTCTGATATATTCTTACCCCATGTGGTAAGAATTTGCATTTCTTCCGGATTTACCCCTGGTTGATCTTGATCTCTGATCACACAGTTTATGAGGAAACGTAACAGTTCCCCCTGGATTTCCACTTTTTGGTACTCCATGGCTCTGTTAATACTCTCAGGGTCTCGCCCTGACTGAACAAAATGATATATATTTTCTAAATGTGCAGTCATTCCTGGTAGCTTCCCTAAGTATATTGCAGCTCGTCGGATACGTAATGATGCCAGCATCATTTCGTCCCCTTTTCCGGGCACTGGGTCATATCTACAATCTATTAGAAGTTCCTTGAGCGTGTTGGGAGTTACTAGTTTGGGTGTACGTTGGTGGGCTAATTCTTGAAAGGAAAGTTTATTTGTTCGTGGGTGGCGTAGAAAAAATGCTTGATGCACCTCCGGTAGCACCACCTGGGGTGCTGGATGTGAAAGGATTCGTTGAACGGGATATAGCAACCATAGGTGTGGATGCGGATGTAGAAACAGATGTGCTTGCCGGAACTTGTGTCGGAGTTTGCTGTTGCAGAGGTACAGACGAAGGGGGGTCTTGGCGTTGAACCCCCTCGGCAGACGGTCTATGTGGCGCAGCATTAGCATACTCGGGAGCTGCGCCGTCTAAATAAGAGGAAAGAAAAACATCTTCTGCGGTTCTGGGATGCCCTTTGAGATGTACTTTTATCGGAAACAATGGGGGTGGCAAGGCTTTTGGTATTTCCGGAGTAGCCTTAGGTAATCCTTCGGCCAGAAGAGGATACATACCATTCACAAGGGCATTTCTTTGTCTGTCTGTTTGTTCTGACTTTACTCGAGCACCTTCTTCAGTTAATACACTTTCTCGAACTTTATTTGAATTCTCCTTACTTTTCTCTTCCTGTCTGAGCGCTTTTTCTGTACGTCTATATGATTCTTTACGCCATAATTCAATGGCATCTTTCTGTGACTGTCTAGCTTTCTTCTTCCACAATTCTTCTTCTACTTTCATAATGCAATCTGCATCCCAGGTCCCAGCTGCGGGCCACCTCTGACTTTCTGGTAATTCCTTGGTGTAGTCTACCCATAGATCAAGAAATAATATGGCGTCTAGGCCATGTTTATGATACATGAAGTACCCTGGAGTGTCCCTAGGAGGAATGGGAACAGCTTCTTCGAGTACCCCTTTTCTAGTTGTGATCTGTCTTAATTTCGAAAAGAGCGGCATATTGAGAACTGATCTGATACCCTAATTTTGAACACGTTTAATACCATAAAACACAATAATGAACAGTCATTCACACCACAGTATACAGAACGTATTTAAAACATTTTAACATTTAACATTTAAATGAAATAGACAAATGATGGCCATTTAGGGAAACTCGTCACTAAGCATAATACTCGATACTAACTAGGTAATTCTGAATTATATACTAGACAAACTTGATATACTGCTAAACAGTACAGATACACTGCTGAAACAGTGCAGACCGGATTTGTGTACCCAAACCCGTCTTGACCGGCACAACCTATGTGCACGTCAGAACGCCTCCCCGATAATGGTACTCACCGGGTAGCTCGGAACGGAAGGCCTCGGAACTGAACTGAACTTGAACCGGACTGGACTCGACTCGGAACTTCGGAAACTTCGGAAACTGGTGGGCCTCTGTATACCTCGGATCTTGCTCTCTCAGCTAGGCTCTGGTCGGGATACTTCGCACTTCTCACCGCCTCGTCTGGGTGTTGATCGCAGCCTCAGTTACCCCCGCTCGGCAGGAGGGAGATACAGGAAATCCTGTGGGTACGCGTTGTTGTCCGTCCAGCTGTGACAGGAGACCGGGCCTGCAACGCACCGCCGGCGCGTGAGATGAGAAAGTGTCGCTGTTCGGGCGCCATTTATGTGGTAAATAATTTAATTACCGGGACTTAATTTGATGCGGAAAATCTATAACAATAGCTCAGTAAAATAAGAGGCAGAATCCGTGGTATTAGAGGTTCGGAACGGGCTTTATTCCAGAATCAATTTAAATCGATGAGCTCCATATTCCATCACCACGAAGGTTCAGGAAGTGAAGACCTTACTTTATTGATAAGTAATCATTTTTATACAATAGGCATTACAGTGAAACAAATGCAGGAGGCGTAACAATTGATAGTAAAGATAAAACATACATGCGTAGCAAAAGTGGGTGTAACTGGGCGTAATTAGAGAACGTCATCAGGCATGATGTCATAATAGGGTGGTTCCATGAAAGAATTTCGCAATGTCAGCAGAAATACTTGGCAGAAATGCGCGCGCAGCAGCATGACGTCTGATTGACGTGCAACTAGGGGGTGAAGGGGACTTGACATTTAGCTCTACATGTGGCGACAGAAGTCTGGAGGGTCAAGTCAACCTAATCCCAAATCATATCTAACATCCTATGTTTAAAGAACTATGTTATCCAAAAGAGAGGTCTCTCAGAGTAGAATCTTATTCTATACTGACTATACTGACTGTGAGTGCGTGTACAAGCGTCTAAGTGTCTACACAATATGCGAGGGCAGGAATCTTCCATAGTAACAGGGCTATGAATTACTTGCATAGAGACAGAGAAGCCGGGCCTTTTGCTCGGTAGCTGGAAGAATGTTTACTTAAACTACTAGACAGGAATGCATTGGGTAGGGAGCGGAGCAGATAATTTCGAAGGTGAAATACAGTTTTTGGCAGGCAACAGGCTGATGTCAGGCACCGTTAGCTGCGCAGGAAATAGGACAAAGTTCATGGATACAGATGCGAGCTCGGACTGGAGCTTTCAGAGGCAGAAGGCAGGAAAAGCTTGATGGCAGAATCAGGGCCTACTTGCCTGGATTGTAAAATGGCATAAGTGAACCATATAAAGCCGGTGGCCTTTCATACTCAGGAATGGAATATCCGGCCCATTCATGGCGGATCTGAAAGAGGACATGTTGGCGGTGGACGCACATGTGTTTGCGTCTTCATAACTGGAACTGGAGGGAACATACATGTACTTGTGATTTATACATGAAACCGTTGGGGTCCAAGATAGGGGACATAACTGACCAGAAAAATCCATATTTCCACAGAGCACTAAGTGGGGTTGCCTAGTGGTCTTGAGATCCACAAGGCAGGTGGTCTCACTATTGTTCTCAATCACACCATAGGGCCCAGTCCAACAGTCGTGGAGGGCCCTGGCCTCCAGTGGCTCCATCACCTGCACTTTCTGACCAGCTTGCAAATCCACAGTGGTAGAATGTTTGTTATACCACTCTTTCATAAAGGCCTGGATGGCTTATAAGTTACCTGAAGCTTGCTTCCTCGACTTAGCTCTTTGGCTCCTGAAGGCCAGCATGTAGCTCACTACATCACGGGGAGTTTTCCTTGGAGCTCGCTCCCAGCCTACCTTAACCAAACTCAGGGTGCCCAAACCGAAGCTGGAAGGGGCTGAACCCCACTCCCTTCTGTGTTAACTCCCTGTAGGCAAAAAAAAACAGGCATGGTAAGAGGATGTCCCACTTATTCCTCAAGGCCACAGGTAGGCCGCTAATCTTGCCTTTCGAAAAACCCATTGGTTTGTGGATGGTAAGGGGTGGGGAACCTGTAAGTTACCCCACAATCCTTCCACATTGACTACATATATGCAAACATGAGGTTTGCACCCCTGACAGACACAACTTCCTTGGGGAAACCCATTTGTGCAAAAATCCCCATTAAGGGCTTTGTTACTGCAGCTGCAGTCATGCTTCTCTGAGGGATTGCCTCTGGATGCCTAGTGGCATAATCCACCAGAACCAGGATAAACCTGTTGCCTGAAGCACTCTGAGGATCCATAGGCCCAACAATATTGATGCCCTTTCTCTCAGAGGGTGAGCTAACAACAGGCAAGGGATTAAGGGGGGCTTTCAGCCTCTGCCCTGTCTCCCCACTGGCCTGGCAGGTGACAAAAGTCCTAGGGAATGCATCGGAGGAATTATTATTTTTTCACTTTTTTATTGTACAATTGCTTAGCGTACAGCAAATGTAATGGACGAGTCAATCGTACAGTGTACATGTTAAACAGAGCGAACAATAGCATGAACATGAAAGTGACAGTTGTCATAAGCGGAGTCTTCACATATAACAGTGATTTCAGTCCTCCCCAAGTGGAACTCAGAAAAATTCCAGTTTCTTCCCCCTACTTCCACCCCCATCTCCATCTACTTAGTAGCCTCAGTAAGTGCATCAGTTGCCCCCACATCATTCTTTTGTTCACTAAGCCACCCCAATTTGTACACATCCATTTGCAAATCAGTCTTGACCCTGCTCATCATGGGAACAGTCCAGTCCAAACTGCTGGGTCAGGCCCTCCCTGGACCAGAACCAAGCATTCTGGAACCCATTTCTGAGTATTACCCCTCATCAGCAAAGGCTAGTTTGCACCCAGAGGCACAGCAAGCAACGGATCCACGTCTCGGCATACCCTTGGACACACTTTTTCCATTTTTTTGCCTTCTTTCTTCCTTCTTTCTCTTTCTACGTTGTCTTCTTCATTTCATTCATTCTTTTATTATTTTTGTCATTCTTTTTTGCCTTTCTTTTTTCTTTTCAACTTTCTTTCTTTTTGCCTTTCCTTTATCTTTTCTTCTTACCTCTCTTCCTTTCTTTATTTGTCTCCTTACATTCTTTCTTTCTTTCTTTCTTTTTTGCCTTCTGTCTTTTTCTTTTCTTTCATTTCCTTTTTTCCTCATAACCTTTTTTCTTTCCTTCAGTCCTTCTTTCTTTTCTTTTTACTTCTTTTTCATTTTTGCCTTCTTTCATTCTTCCTTTCCTTCTTTCTCTCTGTTATGTCTACTTTACTTTTTTCTTTTCTTTCTTCCTGTTTGCATTCTTTCCTTTTTCATTCCTTTTTTCTTTCTTTCTTTTTTGCATTCTTTCTTTTTTCTTCCTACATTCTTTCCTTCTTTGTATTGCCTCCTTTCTTTCATAGTTACTTTCTTTTTTCTTCTTTCTTTCTTTTTACCTTTTTTCTTTCCTGCCAATTTTCCTTCATTATTTCTTTTTTGCCTTCTTTTGTCTTTCTTTCTTTCTGTTTGCCTTCTTAATTCCTTTCATTCATGCTATCCTTCTTTCTTTCTTTGTGTGCCTTATTTCATTCTTTCCTGCCTTATTCTTTATTTTTGCCCTTTCTTTACTTATTTTCTTTCTTTCTGCCTTCTTTCTTCCTGTCTTTCCTTCTTTTGTTCCTTCTTTCTTTCTGTTTTGCCTTCTTTTTTTATTCTTTCTTTTTATTACGTGTTTCCTTCTTTCTTTACTTCCTTCTTTTCATTTTTATTTCCTTCTTTCTTTTTTACCTTTTTACTTTCTTTCTTTTTGCCTTCTTTTTTCCTTTCCTTCCTTTCATCTTTCCTTCTTTCTTTTTTGCCCTCTTTCATCTATCTTTCCTTCTTTTTTTCTTTCATTTTTTCCTTTCCTTTCCTTTTTCCTTCTTTTTGGCTCTTTTGAGTCTTTCCTCTTGCCTTTTTGTCTTCTGTTTTGCCTACCTTCCTTATTTTCCTCCCTCTGTACCTTCCTTTTTTGCCCTTTTTCCTTCCTTATTTGTCTACATTCCTTACTTTCTTCCCTTCTTTTTTGCCTTCAATTTCAAGGCGAGGATAGCAGCCAATGCCAGACCAATGGCTTTTTCTGGTCTGGGTTAGCCAAAACCTTTTGATCTTACTATAAGTATGTGTAACATAGTTACTCATAGGGGTTTCCAGTCATATTTCATCCATCAGTCTCCATCTAAGTCATTCACATTTTTCTTCCACCAACTCCAGCATGCATCAAGGGCCAGGGCTAGCTGAATCCGGCCATTGACTTACTTCCTATGAGTTACAGCATGCTGAATGAGCACATTCACACAGAAGGCAGATCCCTTCAGTGTCAGGTGTACTGTGGTAATGTTTACATTTTGAGACCAGAAATAAACATGTTTGCCATCAGTTATTTTTTTGTAATATTTAATGAGGGCCCGGCAACACAATAAATCGCAAAAACCCAAACAAAACAAAATTAGAATTACCAAAAGGCTGGCAGCCACACCAGGACTATTGGATTTGCCAATGTTTGTTCTGTTTGCTTCCTCGTCCTCTGTTTGCTTCCCCATCCAAAGGCACCTTCCTTTGTTAATGTACTTCCCCAAATACGCCCATACACCCTCTGTTGTTGGAACACTTAAATTCCCGCCCATCCTCTGTTTGTATGCTTCCCCATTGCCAGCATCCGTTGTCCATGTGCTTCCCAATTTTAGGCTCTTGCTTATCCATCCGTTACTTTCCTGCATCCTTCTCTCCCACCCTCACTCACTCTGTGTTGCCTCCTCCCGTGCCCACTCCCCAGCCCTAACTGACTCCCCCATTTGTGTTCAAGCTGTTTGTGTTGGTGTGTGCTTAAAAAAATGACACTACAGCAGTATCGTGATTTTTATTTTTAGGTCGAGGACTACCGGTCCGCCGAAGGCAGAACCGGAAGTCGGAGATTTAATGTTTTCTAGAGTGGCTCCTTAGCCCGCCTCTCTTTTTGCCTCTCCTCCATTGGCTGGCTTCCTAAACGGAGGCCAGCCATTGGAGGAGAGAGCCGTCCCTCCAAATAGGCTCTGTCTTTTTCAGATTCGGGGGCGTGTTCTTGCTGTTCTTTCTACTTTTTAGCCACGCCCTTTCTCAGGCATGTTTTTCTCTCCTCCAGCCAATGGCAAGAGGAGAGAAAAAGAAACACGCCCCCGAATCTGAAACCGCCGCTGCGTTTCTCCGAGGCATTTCTGCTTCGCCTCGGAGAAAGGCAGTGGTGGTGTGCTTGCGCGAGAGAAATAACCGCCCTCTGTACTTAGCCTAGACATCAGGTTCCTCAGACTGCCTCAGCTAATACGGCGCCCCAGCCTTGCCAATTTGCTGGGGCGGTGCGCTGCCACACACTGTGGCCAAACGGAAGGGCACGATTACTCTGACCCCCTCCGCGGCTGCCGACCGATCGGGTGCCTTGCCAGCGCACCCGGTTGACCTATGACCTCGTGTGCCGTTCACCGTTGCAAATAGCTGGGGTGATGTGCGGCAACAGCCAAGCCCCTTCAGGCCATACCACAGGCTGTTAATGGGACAAACGTCCGCCCCACAAGACCCAAGCACTGCTGTGTGCAGGTAGCTGCGGCTTACGTTACGCACTACCCACTCAAGGCACCTCGCGGCAGTAACAGAGGGCAGCCGCAGACACCGCATCTTCACAAGATGGCTGACGTAGAGCCGACCCAGGACAACCGACCTGTACATTAGCTAGTCCGTCTTCAGTTTCCATGAGAGAGCGAGCCCTGGACAGTCTGAAGATGGCGGCGTCCGTGGAGCTGAGCCTAGACACACTGCCCACTGACCCTTTGCTGCTCATCCTGTCCTTCCTGGACTATCGCGACCTGACCAGGTACCTGGGGGCGGGGAGCTTCTGCCATCGGGGACAGGCCAGCTTCTTTCTTCTGAGGTAAAGTGAGCGTAACAAGGAAACTGAAAGGCAGCAAGCAGCGATTTCTCAAATTAATCTGTACTATGATGAGGTATGGAAGGCGTGTTTTCCGCGGCAGTCATAAATTGGGTAACTTTAAATTGCACTGGCTTCACTAGTCACGCACAGACACACGCGAATTGTGTTGATATCGCACACACAAAGACACACAGTTGCGTGTGTAAAACCTTACTGATTTAGCATGTTTAAGTTCTATAGCTATATTTCGCCTACACGAGTTTATGGTATATGTACACACACGTACAGACTTCCTTCATGACGATACAGCGATGGGCCAATGCAGGAGGCCCTGGTTCAGCACACCGCCTGCCTTCCTAACATTACACAACGCATCAGACCAGCCCTTTAACGCCTTGGTTGTCAATCAATGGCCACACGTTCTCTGTTGCCCCCCCCCCACCACCCCACGTAGACGCTGGGATGATGAAATGTTAAACCAGCGCTATCTGTCAGGGAGTGTGTGCTGTGAGGCGGGCTCAAGCACGCCCTATGTTCAGCAGTGGGCACAAGAGCCCGCCGAGGGCTGGACGGGCCAGGCCAGGCCAGGGGGGCACACGTGAGAGGGAAGGGCCACTGTGTGCCCTGTCCCCGAAAACGAGCCATTACCAAAGGGATTGATAACTGCTACGGTGAACACACCCCGCACCAAAAGGCAGGCGACCCCCCTCACCTGGAGAATAGATGGGGCCGTCGCCCTCACCGCCCGTATCCTAAAGTCGTGCGACAAGCACATGGCCTGCTCCTTTTGGAGGGTCTCCCTTGGACCCTTACAGTGTGCTTGGGATGCCCAGCGCCCCGGTGGCGTGAGGATCAGTACGCATGGTGCAGCCCGAGGTGAGGCTGAAGAGGGAAGCTTAGCTCCGTCCAGGCTCTCCCGGCCAGGGAGGGGGCACTGTGAGCCTCGAGCTGCCGGGGGAGTGCGGAGTCAGAATGAAGAGGGAAGCCTAGCTCCGGAAGGGGGGGGCTGCAAGCCCTAAGCTGCAGGAGGGCGCGGGGACAAGTGAATGAAGCCCCTCGCAGGCCATCACTACAGCGCACATTGCTCTTCCCTGGGGCACCTACATTAAAGCCTCCCGGGTACTTAGTATGCCACCTACTTACTTACAAGGCCCTGCCGTGCCCTGGCGCTAAGTAGGATATGAACCTTTCTAGAAGCCACACGTTTGTCCAGCTTCCGAGTACCATAGATACCAAGCGAGTACATGTATATACCATTTCCAAGTGAACTTGCGTACACTGCACAGCTATGGATAGATCAAGGCCACGCCGAAGCACTACAGTTCCTCACTCTCCCAGCCCAAGACACTAGATATCGTACCCAGCTGTACGCCTCACCCACTCCCCCACAACGTAATGTAAAGCGGATCTTTGTAAACGCCCAACGGAACCCTTGCCCTGTTGGGAATCAGACTCTGGCGGATCTATATAGCGCCGACCTCAGAGAATAATCGACTCCTGGGCACCAGAGGCGCAACTAGAGCCAAATTTCAGGGGGGGCTAAGAAAAAATTTTGGGGGGGGGGGCTGAATCTTTTAAGCCATAGGCAGAGTGGAGCTGCAGGGGCTCTCAGAAGGGGTGAAACAACAGCGAGGCCTCATTAACATGCAAATGGTCTTTTAAAGACCTGTGAAGTGCTCGGGTGCGGCTGTGTGCGCGCCGAGAAGCTGTCTCATCCTGGGCTGCCACACACGACGGGGGGGCTGAAGCCCTGTAAGTCCAATGGGTGTTGCGCGTCTGCTGGGCACTATACTATGTCTTCAGTCGACGGAGCCCCTGGCCTGCCAAGATTGTCAGGCTGTTGTGTAAGAAAGTAACATTTTATTGTTGTCATGCACCGCAGTGACGGTAGGGCAGGGGTGGGGGCAGAGGTCGGTCTGCAAGTATGCCCCCCACCTTTTGCCTACAGCCTGCACCCCTCCTCCCTGTGAAGAATAACGTAGCGAGAACGTATCTCTCTCCTGTCTCTAGACTGTACCCCCCCCTTTGTTTCTGCTCAGTGCGATGGTAACTTTCGCAACCTCTGAATCACGACCCCAATTCCCGTTAAAAATTGCTCGTGCACCGTCCTTCGGACTCCCCTCTCTAGATGTATGCTATAATAGGGTGTTTCACTGGCCCGTACCCACAGACCCCGTTCGTTCTAGATGCATGCTGCAGTAGGGTGGTGTCTCCCTTGTCCCCTGTACCCACAGACCTCTCTCTAGATGCAAGCAGTACAGTGGTCCCTCTCCCGCCCCTTTGTACCCACAGACCTCTCTTCTCTCTCTAGATGCAGGGCACTACAGTGGCTTCTCTCCTGCCACCTATACCCACAGATCTCTCTCCTCTCTTAGATGTTGGGTACTACAGTGGCTTCTCTCCGTCCTCCTGTACCCACAGACCTCTCTCCTCTCTTAGATGCAGAGCAGTACAATGACAAGACTGCAGAAAGGTGTGTTATGAAGGAAGTTCATTACCCTTATTTTCCAGTCTTTTACTTGTCAAGTAATGTAACGGTATTTGTTAGGGATAACATTCTTTAAAAGTTTGAATTTGCTTTCAACGGAGCCGGCATAAAGAATGTAGCTTTTGTATTTTTCTTCATGCCCAGTACCAAAACAATACACTTCCAGTATTCCAGTCTAGAGGCTAAGATTACTGTGTATACTGTGTATCCCCAAGTCTCCCGAGGATCCTCCTTTCCAAAGAATGTACATGATGCCACCATATTTCTATCCACTTTAAATATCCCACTCATTACCTCAATCACTCTCTATCTCACTACCTCACTCTTTCTATCTCACTAACTCACTTTCACTCTCTCTTTCACTACCTCTCTCTCTATCTCACTTCATCACAACATCACTCTATGCGTATATATCACTACCTCACAACATCCCTCTCCCTCACTACCTCACTCTTTCACTACCTCACTCTCTCTATCTCACTACCTCACTCTCTATCTACCTCACTCTCTATCTCACTACCTCACTCTATCTACCTCACTCTCTCTCACTACCTCACTCTCTATTTCAATACCTCACTCTCTCTCTCTATCTCACTACATCACTCTCTCTCTGCTAATGCAATAGGTATCACATATGCAAAAAAAAGCTAATGCCAATAGAAATGACAATGCCATTTATTTAGGGATACAAAAATGATAAAAAAAATAATGAGCAATACCAATAGCTCTACCTATAATATTGCCGAGACCATTGCATTGTAAATGCTTGTTTTACTTTACTTTCAGTCATGCTACACGGCAGCCATTCTGCTTAACAGCAAGGTTAAAACAATTGCCAAAGACAGTAGGTCTCATAGGTGAGAACTATTGGCTTTGGCAATGCTTATCTGACTTGCAATGCACTTCTAACATGCACCTTCAGGTAGGCCTGGGTATTGGCCAAGAGAGCAATTCATCCCATTTTTGAGAAGGTCTAGCGGACGAGAAATGGCCAAATGTTTTCAAAGTTAAGTAAGAATTGTAATCATTAGTTAAGACTGAGATCTGTACCTGTCAGCGGTCTGCAGACGTAAGATCATGAGTGGCGGGAGTAAGTAAAGGAAACTACGAAAGCTATATTTACCTTTTAGTACGTCTTCCGCTTTCGTAAATCTACTTAAGTTGATTACACCTTTGCAGATCCCAGCAGCGCATAACGCAAAATGATGTCCCCCCGCCCCCACCTGCAAAATGTGATAAGGGACTCCTGAGTCTTTCATATATCGCAGATATTCATTAGCCTTGGGCTGATTGAGGGCCCCACATATGGTAGAGGGGTACTCTGAAGGATCCCCCCCGCCCCCCTTTTACCGCATGGGCGGCCTGTGTTTTATGCACCTGGATCCCAGATAAATTAACGCAAACACTGATTTCTAAATTGTTAGTCAATTGGCTTTTTAGTGCACTGTTTTCAATGCTGTGGATCGAATGCGAGAAAATACAGGTCACATCTAAACAATCATGGGCCTTTGAGAAGTGTCTGCTACATACAACATTTTGGTACCCAAAAATTCCCTCTTGTCTGTTGGTGTTAGTTTTGTGCACTTTCCAAATATGCTAAGTATTACAACACTGAATACAAGCCTGTGTGCCGAGTGGAATGCCCCTGGGTCGGAACTCTGCAATCTGCCCACCAGTTGTGACTTCTGAAATGAATGGTTAAAGTGTCCCCCGGGAGCGGAACGAACATCTGGATGAACTTCCGGCACAACATTCCTACTTGCACAATTTAGTCCCAGAATAAAGTCGGAGGGGCCGAAAGGAAAAAGTAATGAACTTTTGTGGAGCACAGCCAGTTCAAATGAAATTAAGAGAGCTTTGCATGTAAATATTAAACCATTTCCTGCCTGAGGATTCTATCAAATAAATGCTCGTTTAGTTTCCAAGCATCTTTGTAGTAGTCACACTATCTCATTACAGAAAGAAGGAATTTTTCTTACAGAGTCTAGAAGTGTGCAAATATTATACCACGTGA
The DNA here is from genome assembly GCF_964204655.1 of Triturus cristatus. Lineage (NCBI taxonomy): Eukaryota > Metazoa > Chordata > Amphibia > Caudata > Salamandridae > Triturus > Triturus cristatus. The sequence continues at coordinate 664,980,852 of NC_140590.1, forward strand.
ACAGTCTCAACCAACACAAACCTGTTTAAACGCTCTGTCATAACTCCTTACTCCCAGTGTGAAGAGCGTATCAGTGTTGGTCTATAATTGCAGTGGCATGTAAAACCCTCTGAATTTATTAACCTTAACCCGCCCTGTAACGTTTCATGCTTCATGGACCAGATGTATGTAGGTAATGGTTTGGGGTTATCAAATAGCGAATTTTTGCTATTTGATAATCGCAAACACCTATGTAGAAATGTGTGTATTGCACATTTTGCGATTCCTGGTGGGTCACAAATAGACCTACCTCATGAATATAAATAAGGTAGGTCTCGGTTTGCGACCCATTGGGAATCGCAAAAATCACAGGAATGGTAGACTGCAGGGGTCAAGAGACAACCATGTCTGTGTTTGCTTTTTAATAAAGCATTTTTTTTAAAATGCAGCCCGCTTTCCTTAAAGGAAAAAGGGATGCATTTCAAAAATGAAAAGTTTTCTTAACATTTCTCAAGAGCCTGCCCTCAAAAAATGTTTTTACAAACATTCACAAAGGGGAAGGTGTCCATTGCGCATTGCAAATGTTTTGCGACCTAATTCTGTCACAAAGCATTCATACATGCCACTGCGATTCATTTTTAGGAAGGGACACCCTAAACATGAACCTTCCTAATACCGAATCGCAAACCAAAACTGCGATTTGGTAACAGGTTACTGAATCACAATTGGGCCTTTGAAGATTTAAAGATGCCTCTTTGCGTTCCCAAATGGCCCTTTGCAAACGTAAAAAAGCTTTGCACATCTAGCCCCTTACCTCTGTTCCATATAAGGAGGCAAAACTAGTCAACACAGAGTAATCATATTACAGTCTCAACATCCATCTACCTGCAAAAATTAAGAGGCATGCAAATCAAGCAATCAAGCCAGAAAATGCCAACCATACCAAACACTGGCCAAGACTGTGTCTTACATTTACCTTCAGATTTACATGGACAAACTGCCACACAAAATAAAGGACCAAAGGGGTCAGATGCTCAGAGCATGTGCAATTATTTGCAAATGGGAAGGGGCCTCGAAGGACCCCTTCCGCTTTGTGAATCTTTGTAAAAAATGTTTGGAGAGCATGTGGTCTCAAAGACCGCAGCCTACTCTTAATAAATGAAAATAAATCTTTTCATTCATCTTTTTGAAACCCATCTTATTTTCCCCTAAGGAAAACGGACTGAATTTAAAAACAAGCATTGCAATGCAATAGGTCTCAGCTTTGGGGCCTTATAAGTATTTAGTTATGTAACATGGCGGCCGCCCTAATTTCTTTGCTATATATTTGTATTATTGCAGCATTTGCGGCATGGCGTGCTTTAACTGTATATGTTTAAAGCTAAAGTGTGTGTGCCGCAAATGCAACAAAAGTAAACAAACGGAAAAGAAATGCGAGCAGCCGCCACCTTTCTTTTATATTTATTTACTTTTGTAGCATTTGCGGCACGCCATGCGTTAACTTCATATGTGGCAAGAGTGGCATGCTGCAAATGTTGGAAAATTAAATAAATAGACTAGAAAGTGAGTTGACAGCAATATAACCCATAAGTAATTGAAGCATAAAAAGAAAACACAATCAAAACCCGAAAACCTTGCAGAAGACTATAAAATCTAAGGGGCATATCAGCAAGGGATTTATCTCAGTTTTTTTGGCTTTAAAAGCCAGAAAAGCGGAGATAAAACCATCGCCCTATCAGCAAGAGGGTGCTAACATGTATATTCGCATGTTAGCACCCTTTTTCCCTACGCCGACCTTTGCATCTCTAATGAGATGCAAAGTGGGCTTTCCTCCCCAGAATAACGGGAGAAATGTCGCTAAGCGACATTTCTCCTATTATCAAGCCTCACCCTAACCTGCAGAGCGATAAGAAAAGTAGCGCTAACCTCGGTTAGCGCTACTTTCCTTACGCCTGCTTTTAAACTGACTTAGACATGATATCCTTTGGAAGGTTGATATCATGGCTAAGTATGTGTAGCCCTATCAGCAACGTAGCGCCAAACGGTGTGCGATTATCGCTGGAATCCCAGCGATAATTGCACATTTGGCAGCTAACTCAGTTGTTTTTATCGCTCTGGAGATAAGCGTCACTGATAGCGCGCTATCTCTGCGATAAAAACAAGCGATAGCCGGCGATAATTATCCTCGGTCTAAGTGCGCTTAGCGAACATTATCGCCGGTTGTTGCTGATATGCCCCGCGGTCACAAGACGTTACTACCTTTGTGTAACTTCCAAGATGCGATCCTACAGGGGCCAAGGGGTGCAGCAGCTATGATCCCCGATAGTATATACAAAAACTTCTCGGACAACATTCTTGGGAGGTTGACAAGCCCCTAATGTGCTACAGCTGTGTAACACACGGAGGTAGAGGGTCAGCTGGCAGGTCAAATAAATAGAAAAGTAACGAACAACTATAAGGAGTGGTAAACAGAATACGCAACTTATATCCCAGCAAAGCCTATTGCAGCTCCTTCTTCAGATTAGTTAAAAACGTATCTGTTTTGCGAGAAGTCGCTCCACACCCACATGGTTGGACCTGTAGACAGACAGACGACAGCTTCAGGGAAGGCATTGTAAACTCCAAAAACTACTAAAATATAGCTGAACTGTCTAATAACCTGCCTCTCCCATGATATCACCCATCCGACATGCATCTGTCTATGTATGTGAGTAAGGAGAAAAGGGAAAGAAAAGAAAAGCTAAAGTGTGGCATGCCCTGAATGCTACAAAAGTAAATAAATGGAAAGAAATGTGGGTGCCCGCCTCCTTTACTTTCTATTTATTTACTTTTGAAGCATTTGCGGCATGCTGCACTCAACTTGTGCTTAAGACTAATGCGCTGCGTGCCGCGAATGCTACAAAAGTAACAAGCATTGGCATAGCCAATAGGTCTCGCTTTTGGACCTTATAAGTATTTAGTTATGCAACTGTTGCATGGCTAAACACGTATAAGGTCCCAAAAGCGAGACCTATTGGCTATGCCAATGCTTGTTATGTCTTTGTTTTACGCCCTTTACTGTACTAATCTATAGGAGAGGGAAAGCAACAAGGGTTGAATGCTGGCAGCCAGAACAAGGAGCATACCGAAGAATTATTTGGCATGAACTGCAGTTGTAAGCACTGGTTTGAAGCTATGGGTGTGTTGGGAGGTGTAGCGGGGGCAGGTGTAGTGATTCGTCTCGTGTAGCTACGAGACCTACAGGTCGGTGGTGTGATCTCTCCAGGCCGGCGCATGCCAGTCGTACACATACTTGCCATTTGAGTGGTGTATTGTTTTCGTGGAGTGAGTGGACGCCGTCTGCAAGGCTGTCGGCAGCGTCATTCAGTTCAAAGCAGGGGCGACTCGCAGGTGGCGTGCGCTCCCGGCCCTCGGTTCATATGTGATGGAATATACATCAACCTTGTATCTACTCCAAGCTGCGCCCTGCCTCCTCATTACAGAAGGGAGGGCACACACTGCACCTGCCTCTTACCGCTCGCATTCGGTGAAGGGGAGAACATGTAAACAAAACCACCCTCTCAGCGCCCTCCCACGCCCCTTGAATTTCAGTTTTAGGTAAAGATGGCCGAGGCTGCGCTGTACATTTCCTTACTGTTACAAAAGTCTGCACCACAAATGTTATAAGCAAACATGCCATTTGTCAAATTACCAGAGATGTGCATTGCTTAATGTTTTTAGTAAATATCATCCGCAGCCGGTGGACCAGGAATAACTACAAACATCACGTGGTAAAGCCTCTGGTACCCCTTTTAACCCCAACTAGCCATCGGCGTCCAAAGTCCTTTTAACTAATGAATATGATATGTTGGCAATAATTACTTGTTGATAGGGCTGTACTGAACAAGTCTGCATGTGCTATAAAGTCTACAGTTTGAGAGCAGGTTTGTTTCCCCATGCATTCCCTTGTAAGCCATAGTCTCTGTCCGGCCATCAAATGGTTTTTGCTGAGGTACTGGTCAAGCTCTCGGGACGGGGGTGGGTTGGCGGGGGGTGGGGGTATTGGTGGTTGGTTGTGTCTGCTTAACAAGACACATGTGGCCTACAGTATTTAGAGTTCAGCGCTGGGGGTGGGGGGTGGAGTTAGTGAATAGAAACCCTGAGTTTACCACCTGTAATTACGTCATCCAGCTTTCCATTGAAAGGGGAGGTGGAGGGGCGTTATTTGTTGACAATGGGCGCTTGACACAGTCTGTTATCAACTTGATTTATGGTCAGTTTGAGGCTGTGACTGAAGGGTTGTCGCCTCGGGAGTTATCTCGGATACCCTTAGGACCAAGGAAGTATTGCTCTTCTGGGGTGTGAAGTGCCAACCCCACTTCAACCGGAGCAGCACCCATCGTGCCCAGCTTGCCACCAGCTGGCGAAGTGACATATAACATACGGGCAGCCAGAATAAAGATTATTTCTCCAGCACGCACAATCCTGCGTACTTTAACAGCGCGTGTTTAAGAGTCTATTTAAAGACCCATTCACTCGGAGATCTTGTTTGTGAAAATGATCCCCCTGCCTGTGAGTGAAACCGTGCGAGCAATGCAGCCTGCCGGGGGCTTTATTTTCAGATACATCTGCGCTCCTGTGTGCACAACAATTTGTATCATGAGACGCCGACAACCATGGTATGGACACCCGTGTCCTACACATTGCCTCAAGCGACGTAGCTGTTTGGCTCTTAAGAAATCCTGTGCTTTATGAAAGGACTCATATGGCGCGCATCCGCAAAGGAAACTAGACTTGTATTGTATCCTACCGCAGGTGAAGACTTAAAGAACTTTTATTGTTAATCATTTAACTGCAAATTACGCAATTTCCCTGGTGATGCACCTACACTACCGACTCTGATATATGTGCGGTTATGAATTTAACAAAAATTATTAATTACCAGCCAAAAGAGAAACACAAAATATAGAAGCATAAGTGTATAGGTAATGTATATAATGTGCGTGGGTTTTCAAATTGATAATGATATTGGTTTGTGCTAAATTCTGTTCTCAGATTGTCTGCCCACATTGCATACTTAAAGTGCCGATGTGAGGAGAAGCCATAGCAAGGAGGGGAAGTACTTGTGCGAGGGTCCTAAAGAAGTGAGAGTATTGCTTTTACATCTGCGCCCCTTTTGCCATCAGGCTGTGGCTTTGTTTCTGCCAATTCAATGGAGACATGACCATACCCAAATCAAAGCACAAGGAAAATGCCAAGCAAAGACAAGCGCTTCGAACGGCTGCAGTATTTGTGTCGTTGCAGTGCGGGCAGCTGAATGTTTGTGTGCCTCGCGACATCATTAAAACAGGAAGGGAAGCAAAGACAGCCATTAAGTCACTTGAGCCGTTCCGAAGCAGAAACTAAACACGTGTTTGGCTTCCTTCAGGGTTGGGCAGGAATTTACGGGCTTCTGTGAAAATTTGACACATAACAACAGCAATGTGCTTTCTGTTTTTCTTTTCTCTAAAGTGTCATCCAGGCACAACTGCTCTGCAGTGCTTAAAACACAGTGATCCACACGAAAAAATATAGCAGCAGGATACAGTCCATGATCCTGCTTCAATATTTAAACGATAAAAGGCGCAGAACAGCAGACAAAACAAGCTTTGGAAACGCGGCCGCGAAAGTGAAAGTGATCGTGATTACGATCGCTACGGAGGAAAGACACATGGCGCTGTGCGCGTGCACTTTCACGTGCACTGTAGCTTTAGGCCACGGCAGCACTTTGAAAAGCCCAGATATAAAATGTCTCTTCGAGCCTTTGGCTCGCGAGACCTAAAAATAAATAGGAAGGAAAGGCGGCTGCCACCACCCACGTTTCTTTGCTTTTGTAACACTCGAAGCACACCGTACTTTACCTTTAAACATGTAAAGCTAAGGCACGGTGTGCCACGAATGATACAAAGGTAAACAAGTATCTGCACAGCAGTATGGGAAACATAAAAGCATGTGCCAAGCTGAAGCATAAAGTGTGGTGCCCGTGTACATAAAAGTTAAGCCCGCAGCAGCTCGTAAAGCGGGCGCAGTGATGATTAAATAAATAGCGCACAGTACTAGGAACAGGCACCCACATTGTAGCACAATCAGGAAATAAAACAAGGAGTCCCCAAAGGAACACATAAACACCTACAGCACAAGGAAACTGTAGTTGGCCGGGGCTTCTGAGCGAAAAACGGAAGTGATGGATCAGGAGCACCAACCAATGAGGAGCCACCAAAGAAGAATGGCACAGGAGTGAACCAATGGCAAGCAGCAGTCAGGATTACTCTTCATTTAGTAATTACAGCAGGTCTTACAGCAGCACATGCGCGCTGCCTAGGTTCAACCTGAAAAAATAGCTTTATTGAAAAGCAACCACAAACATGGTGGTCTGCTGATGCCTGAAAGCCATCTCTGTGATTTCTGTGATTCCCAATGGGTCACAAACCAAAACCTACCTCATGAGGTAGGTCTATTTGTGACCCACTGGGAATCACAACATGTGTATCACACCCATTTGTGCATGGGTGTTTGCGACAACCAAATAGCAAAAATTCACTGTTTGGTAATCACAAACGATTACCTACGTATATCTGGTCTAAGGACATTTAAAAAATCTAAAACAAATATAAAGAAATTCTTTCCTTCCCAGTCAAAAATAGGCACCCATGAAGCTATTTACAAAGTCACTACTACAACACATAAAAGAAATTGAAACGAAAAGTTGCTTTTTGCTGAGAAAAACGTACAAATTAAGATAAAACATGGTGCACAGATTCACAACAAAGACGGCAGAACACCCAAAATAAATTGGAATACGTCCTACATTAGACACATCTTGCCGTCAATAAACAGATAACACAATGGCGTGTATATATTGATACTCCCCTGCAACACCTAAAAAGCATTGGTAAAGCAAATTGTCCACCTTTGCTAAGGGTGCATTTTTGCACACTTTTGATAGAGAAATTTTAAAATAAAAATACATTAGAAAAACTTTTAAAATGCTGATGTTGGAAAGGGAACGGCTCTAGCATATGCTTTCAATTAAAGCAAACAATTTTTCTCTTATAACTATTGGCAAACCCACCTACATCAGCCTTTCTCTTACACAAAAAGACCTTTACGAACACAAACTTGCAAGATTGTGGTAGTAGTGATGACGATGTGGATGATAGTGTTAGTAGTGGCGATAGGCTGGTAGTATTGGTGACAGTGTTAGCGGTGATATTGGTTGTGGTTGTATTAGTGGTGATGATTGTAATAGTGATAGTAATGATGGCAATGTTTATGGGGATAGTATTGGTGATTATTTTAAATTCAGTAATGATGGTGATGATAGTGATGTGGTGGTAGTAAAAGTGGTGGTGGTAGTGATGATGGTGTTGATAGTGGTCCTAGTATCAGCTGTGGAGATGGTGGTGATGGAGCTATGCAGCACTGCAAGCTTGAGAAAATAAAAGTATGAGCACAGATATAGGAGGCAAAAAATAGCGAAAATGTTAGTGTTCTGTCTAGAGACAGTGTACTCATAGTTTGATACATTTATGCATCATTTTACAACCCCCTACCCTGCCCCTTCCCCAACCGCACGTCACCGCCCAGTGACACGTCCTATACAGGGCGTGGCTGGTGCTTGCATGTGTTTGTGCGTGTGCGTGTATGTGGGTGTACCACCATGAGCTTGGTCATGCCTATGCGCTATGTGAAGTTATTGTGTGAAACGCATATTAGCCCACTACACAAGTTATATCTAGGTGTTTGCCGTGTGTTTTCTCTTTATGCCATTGTATTGCATTCCTATTCTGTTAATGTATAATTTCATAGGTAGCTTTGCCTGCAGATCTAAACACAATGTAGGGTATTGGCCAAATGTTCTAATAGTGATGGATAATTGATAAATATTAATCAATATGTGTTCTGAGCCATGAACAATGCATTGGGTTACACTTATGAGAAAACATGGAATACTAAGCTGTGTGAGTACCTCCCTCAATTAGAACCTACAACCCTGATCAGGGTGATCCCTTAAAGTCAATAAATTGATCTGAGCTGATCCTCTGCCTATGGCACAGAGCAGACATGCTTACCTTAGAGTAGAGACAATGTGTAAAGTATTTGTGTAGTACTAAAACCTGACACACACACAAATCCCAAATCGATTTAGAAACCCAGACAAAATTTTAATAAAGTTTAATAAATAAAATGACACCAAAAGTACAAAAATCCAATGAGGGAAACTGGAGTTATGATTTTTTAAAAGTATAAATGCGAAAATAGTGCCAAAGCATGTTAAGTGTCTACCGTGGCCACCTGGTTGCACTTGACTGCCACCTAGGAGCAAGTTGAGGCCGACTGCAATGGAGTGTGGGTCAGATACAACACACTAGTTATGGCCCAGGTGGAAGTTTTACTTTCAGACTTAGTATCTGAAATGGAAGTAAAAAAACTCCCCAGTGGAGCAAGGTAGCTGGCAGTGGCCAAAGAGGGCTCCATGTCATCTAATAGCCACTGGACGAGGTCTTGGTGAAACCATTGCATTTTGGCGGGAAAGCTTTAAGCAATAAAAATTAGAATTTTGCACCTGGAAAAGGTCCCTTGCTTGCCAGATACTTTTCATGCCTTCAACCAGTGAAGATTTCTATCTTTGAACGTAGTCACTTTTTGGAACCCAGACTCTTCCATCGGGGCAAGGCTGCAGGCTATTACCAAAGAGGGCATCACAAGGCCAAGACACCATTGAAGAGAGGTCCTGCTCAAGAGGATTTGTTGCTGCAGAAAATCTCAGAGCGTGAGCAACTTGGATCTTTTGTCCAATGGCAACACACCTTTGTTGGAGCAGATTGGCAGGTTGGTCCCAGCCCTTAGGGTGGTCTTTGAAGCCAAAAACATTATAATAAATCCCAGGTTTCAGGATTTGTTAGGAGGAGTGGGCATTGAAGCCAGCCCAGGGTCGAAGACCCTTGGGAACAGCAATGAGTGTCAAGACTCACTCCAGCAGAGGACAGCAGCAAGATCCAGGGCAGGGCCAGTTGGAGCTGGTCTGCTGTGCAGTTGCAGGAAATGCCTCTTATAGCTTGTTGTGACCCTGTAGCTTGAACAGTAGGTCATCATTATGACTATAAAAGTCCACTTCTTTGCCAGGCTGTAAGTAGAAGAGCAGGTCCAGCCTGCTAGGGTCTTCTCGAGTCACATGCCCAGAAGGTATCTGAGGAGGGTACTGTGGATGCCACCTATATGCCTTGCACCAGCCTGAGGGTAGGAGTGACTCCTGGCCCCTACCTAACCAATAAGAAAAAACTTATCAGGGCAACCCTACCCAATTTTGCTGCAGTTTCTGTGTCTCCTACTTCAAAACACCCTCCAATGTCCCTCTCTGCCTAAATCCAAGATGGTGAACCCCTTCTCCCCTTGTGCAGAGCCTGTGTGTCCTATTCAGAGGTGTCACCACTGAAATGGGAAAGCACTCCTCTGTAGTCACTCTAAACCAGTGCTGGGGTCTGCTCCTCTCCTACATGGAATGGATTCTGTCAGTCTGAGAGAACAGAAGTGGGACCTGGCCAGGTATCAGCTGACATTTGCCTGGAACTGAGTAGGCCTCTTTGAAATTAATTAAATTCCTGGGCACAGCCTAGATGGTCACCCTGCCATAGTAACAGAACACTGCTCCACACCCTAGTCTGTCATCTCCTCTCTGGGAGCAACATTATCAAGGAGCTATTCAGGTGACAGTTGGGCTCATGTACATAAGCCTCCAGATGCTTTGGGCAGGGAAAAGGTATCATTCTTAAAGTACCTTTCCTAAAATATTTATTACAATTTGTCTTCACCAGTGAATTGGGCTTGTAGTACATATTTAAAAAAGTCCAAACATGCCATTTATAGTTGTTTCTTATCCAGAGATACAATTTTTACATTTACTATTGCATCCCGATGCTTTCCTATGAAGCAGACAGCCCTGTTACAATGAAAATTGTGTTTAGGGCCTTATCACTGTAAGATGTAAGGACGTAATTATTAACTGAACGCAAGATTTTACTGAATTTTTAAAAAATTTACATGGCATCAGAACATGCCGACATGCCTTGCTCTTTTGTATGAAAGGGGAGAATCCTCAAATAATAGCAGCTTTTATAAAATGTTTTCCTTAAAGCGGATCAGTTATTGACAGCAAAGGGACTGATGAATATTATGTAGTCTATTAACTATTTAAACATGACGTCTGTACTTATAGATGTACCCTGATTTAAGGCTATCACAAATGCCCTTTAAGAGACCTTAAATGTTCATATCAATAGAAACATTTGAAACTGGTGAAATAGAAGGGGCACTGTGTTATTTTAATTAATTAATTACTTTTCAGTCTCAAGGTTATTTTGCACGAACACGCTTGGAGTCTAAAAAGGACAAAGGCAGGAAAATGAATACACTGTAATCAAACCGATAAAGCTATTACATTGGAGCTGATTGTAATGAATATTCCCACATGTAACCATCAGCTTTTTCTATTTTTAGCTTTTGCATTTTTAACCAAATTTGTTCAAAATTACAATTTAATGCTAGAAAGAAGTTGCTTACATTCAATGAATCTGTAAATGTTATTGGTCTAGCTGTGTAAAATATTATGATTTTAATTAACTGAAATAACTGACTTTGACTTTGAGAGTGTTTAGAACTGTGAAAAGAGGTTATTTTCCCATTTCGAACTTACAGTTTAAACATGCTGTAGGAAAATGCCTCTTTTTGTAAAGTCACCCACCATCTTTTTCTCCAAATGCTCTTATGCTTTTGTGGTCTCCCCTAAAACTGTTATGTTCGACTTGGTTCCCACTAGCTGTACTGTCCTCTGACTGACCAGCCAGTGCTTTCCCGTGCCTGCTGCTGCCAAGACAGGACTCTGACCTCCCGCTAGGCAGTGGGATCACTCCCAGGAGTCAGAAACAAAGGCTGAGAAGGAAGGAGGTCACACCTCCCTCCTCCCCAGCTGGCTAATGAATTGGCACATCAGAGCGGTGAGCTTCAATGGCTGCACCATCTCGGATATGCATCTGCGCTTTCCCCCTGAGGAGGAAACATACCTCCTCTTTTCCCAGGGGCGCTTGCTCCTGGGCAAGGTGAGAAATTAGCTATGCATGAGGTGTATACCCCCAGGAAGGCTGGCTACATCTCTAGGGTGGGCAGCCTGGTCTGTACACCTAAAATTGAATTCTGCCATCTGTAGCAGGGCAGAAATAGTGAGTTCTGGGTATAAAAGGTGGCCTACAACACCGGATGTACTAGCTGCAAGAACTAGCTGCCCATTGACTACTAGCTGCCACACCACGCCAACACCTCTAAATCTCAGATTTAAGGGACCACCCTGACACCAGAACCTCCTATATGAACAATGTACTTCAAAGAAGGACCAAGAGGAGTTCTATGTCGCCAACAACAGGACTTTGGCCCCAAGCACAGAGCAAAAATGGGATACTTTGTCCCTGAGGCAGCAGACTTGGAACTCAGTGAACGACCCTTATTCTTGGCTAAAACTCCTGAAGAGAGGGACCCTTAAGGAAGCAAGAAGCACCCTCATTCTCCCCTGGACTAGTGCCATTAGTCTCCTGCAACCTGCAGGTAAAGACACTCACCAGATCCAAAGAATCAGTGACCATCTGGCCCTCTGAGGAATCAGATAGTTTGAAATTCAGCTATCCCTTAGAATATCACTGAGACACCTACAGTAATCCCTTCCTCATATTCAATCACACAACAATGTTATAAAGTTTTCAGCTCCCAAATATTGACGCAAAGGCTACCTTGTTAAAAACATATTATCATGCATTTATAATGACATAAAAAAGTTTATTATAAACTATGTATAACACATATATTTAAAAAGGCACAATTAATTCCTAAAATACAGTACAACTAAAACATTATACAAAGCATTATATACTCAAAAACAACATTTGTTAAACAGAGAGAAGATTTGACAATATAATTTGTCATTGAAAGAGCATATCAATAGAGACAAAAATGGACAACTTGGCCTTGATATACTTAGTCTTTACACCATTTACAAGACCAAGATTCTCATAGATTATCCTGTTAGTTGCGTCGACGCGTTTCGATGGTTCCTTATTGATAGTCCATCTTTTTCAAGACCGTAAAAGATTTTAGTCCCTCTGAGTATTTCATAATACAGTCGCTGTAAGCATCCTGTATGCAATGGATATAAACAAAACGATATTTTTATAAAAAATGTGGGGGGATTTTTATTTCAAAAGAACCCTATATATCACAATTCAATATTTGGTATCCTCTTAATATCATCCTTTGTCAGTGCCCCAATAATATGATTAAAATCACGCTATTTTCATAGTTTGTTATTGTTATTATAAGAGAAAGATTTTTTCAACAATAAACCACTCTTGATTCGAGAATAACTCTATATCACATTGCTACTTATATTAGAATTTGTATTTGTTGTAAATTACCGCCCACCTTCCTGCTGGTTTTACTAATCTCACCTGTTCTTTTTGACTCCTGTGCCCCTGTTGATATCTAGCACAGATACGGACTGTATATTAGCCCTTCTTTGTCTTGTACAGTTTCCTTCCTGTCTCGTCAACCTACATAAGAGAATTTATAACGTCTGTAATTATATTTTACCCCATTCTTTATTAAAATCCATATGACACTCCAATGTTTTAATGAAAACAAATCGTACCTCAATGTTAGCGCTTACGCTTGCCTCACGTGGTATTCTTTCTATTTAGTATAGTTCAGAAACGTTGAGGACCCTTAGTGTTAGCCTCGGCCTGAAATAAACATACTATTTGTAGTCGCTGGGATATATATTCTATCCAACTGATATATCCTTAAAAATGCGATAGAAGAGAAAAAAAGGTCGTACCTTTATTTAAAATTTCCTAGGGTCGTAGTCAGTTCGAATCCCAATTTGGACCGCTAGCAGTGATTAAGGGACCTAGATTTCCAAGCCTCCTCTCCCGTTTTACTGCGATTACTTTTTACTAAAAGGAAAAGATTTTTTTTTTGCTCATTACACTTAGAGCTTTCCTTTTAGAGATGTCCTAATTCTACTATTTTACCTGCCTAACGGGTGTCTTACCTTCCGTGTGGCTGTACTGCTCAAGCCTCACACGTGTTCTTTTCATTGATTCGATAAACAGAATCACGGGAACACGCCAGATTTAAATATGAGCGCGTGTTCTCTGATTGGTCAGGTCCTCCTATTTCGTCACTTACTTGTTTTTTTTGGTGATCCCTTCGTTAATTCTTTATTGTGCTGCCACTACTAGTTATGACCCAGCAGTACTTCTTGGGGTTAATACATACTCTTCATCTTACCGGTATTCCTCAGTGTGATGTTATTGCTACCAATCTTAACCCAGCAGTAAAATATTTTTCGCTGTAGCTCCAACTTATCGGTTGCATACATTTAAATAATGATGCAATCACATTCAGATTTGGATGTTATCCCCTATTCTCTATTCTGGCACCATTGATCTACTCTTGAGTCTCGCTCCTCATTGGCTCATAGTATTGTTGATAGAGCTAACTCATAACGAGAAATGGGAATGAAAATGAAAATAAAAAGGAAATTTTTTTTTTGTAAATACCCTGCATATCGGAGCGCCCCAGTTGCTGGACTATATGACTAATATCCCTGGTTTTGCAAGGGGGGTCACATGAGTTTTTGGTCCCGGGCTTGGCGACCATCTAGGGAAACCTACCAAACCCACACATTTCTGAAAAATCTATGTGGATCCAAAATTGTCCTACCACCCAGCGTTCCCCCAAGTCTCCCGATAAAAATGATACCTCACTCGCATGGGTGGGTTAAGTACCCGCGACAGGCAAGGGCCTAAAACGTATTGAGGAGACATCAAAATGACTTATCACAAAACAACCTGGTTTTGCAAGAGAGGTCACCTGGGTTTTTGGCCCTGGGCTCGGCGGCCATCTTGGAAAACTACCAAACCCACACATTTCTGAAAACTAGACACCCAGGTGAGTCCAGCGAGGTATGGCTTGCATGGATCCCCCAACATTTTCTTACCCTGATTGCCCTGCAAGCCTCAAATTTAGCTGCAGAAAACACATTTTCCACAGATTTTTCGGTGGAATCATCGTGCTGGCACAAATGTCTTCCCCACAGCATTCCCCTCAGTCCCCCGAGTGAAATGATACCTCACTTGTGTGGGTGGGGCAAGGGCCGGTGACTGGGAAGAGCCCAAAACATAGGGAATAAGGGTATAGCACTGGGAATGCTAAGCACAATTTTTTAAATAAAATATGTTTTTAGCCAATTCTGCATTGGACACCCACACAAGTGAGGTATCATTTTACTCGGGACACTAAGGAGAATGCTGTGGGGTAGGACATTTGTGCCGCCACGGTGATTCCACACAAAAATATGTGGAAAATGTGTTTTTTTTCCATCTAAATTTGAGGTTTGCAGGGGATTCTGGGTATGGAAATGTTAGGGGATCCACGCAAGCCATACCTCATTGGACTCCCCAGGGTGTCTACTTTTCAGAAATGTGTGGGTTTGGTAGGTTTTCCTAGATGGCGGCGAGCCCGGGGCCAAAACTCCAGGTGCCCCTCTCCCAAAACCAGGTAGTTTTATTCTAGGTAATTTTGAAGTCTCCACAGTACGATTTGGGCTATTTCCTGTTGCAGCCACTATGGCTACCCACACAAGTGAGGTACCATTTTTATCGGGAGACCTGGGGGAACGCTGGGTGGTGGGAAATTCGTGTCAGCCCAATGAGCCTGCAACTTTCCCACACAGAAATGTGAGAAAAAAAAAGATTTTTTCACCAAAATTTGAGGTTTGCAGAGGATTCTGGGTAGGGAAATGTTGGGGGAACAACACAAGCCATACCTTGCTGGACTCCCCCGGGTGTCTAGTTTTCAGAAATGTGTGAGTCTGGTAGATTTCCCTAGGTGGCCGCCGAGCCTGGGGCCAACAACTCATGGAACCCCCCTTGCAAACCAGGTTGTTTTGTGATAGGGTAATTTTCAAGTAGCCTCAATAGGTTTTGGGCCCTTGTCTGTCGCGGGTACTTGACCCACCCACACAAGTGAGGTACCATTTTTCTCGGAAGACATTGGGGAATGCGGACTGGTTTGAATTTTTGTGGATCCACACAGATTCCAGAACTTCCCATTACAGAAATGTGAGGAAAATTTGTTTTTTTTAACTAAGTTTGAGGTTTGTAAGGGATTCTGGGTAACAGAACCTGGTGAGAGGCACACAAGTCACCCCATCCTGGTTCCCCTTTGTGTCTAGTTAAAAATAAAATTCAGGTTTGCTAGGTTTCCCTATGTGCCGGCTGAGATAGACTTACATTTCTCTGGGGGAGCATTGCCATGCCCTTTTTGGTCAATAAAAAAAAATCCCTGGTTTCTCAGTGGGCTTTCCTACCCCCCGGGGGGGCAGAAAGACTGACATTTCTCTGGGGGGGGCTGGGGGGGGAATTGCTATGCCTTTTTTGGGCAGCCCCCACCCCAACATCAATAAAAAAAATCCCTGGTTCCTAGTGGGCTTTCTGCCCCCTCAGGGTGGCAGATTTTGGGGTTACTGCCCCCAGCTAAACCCCACAGGGGGCAGAAAGACTTATATTTCTCTGGGGAGGAAAGGGGTGGGGGCATTACCATGCCTTTTTTGGGCAGACCCACCCCAGAGGCAATAAAAAAAATGCCTGGTTTCCAGTGGGCTTTCCGCCCCCGGGGGGGCAGATTGGGGGCTAGTGCCCCCATCTGCCCCCCAGGGAGTGGCAGAAAGACTGTTGTGGCCAAACAAATATGGGGGGAGCAAAGGCCCTTGCCCAAGGGGCCGCTTCCCCCTCCCTGGCACTTGTAGGTGGATCCCTGCTTGGGGATCTCCCTCCTGGGGTGATCCCCAGGCAGGGATCCACTTGTGAAGGGTTCCATTGGAAAGGGGAGACTTTCTCCATTCTAACGATACCTCTCCCATCTTTTTCGGTGCTCGGGGCTGAGATAGCCCCACAAGCACTGAAACTGAGAAACTGAAACTAAGTTTCAGTTTTGATTTTGTTACAATGATTGCACGCCATGCCCGCGATCGTCATTGCAATGAAATTCCAAAATTGGCCGGGGGAGGTTGGGGAAGCTCTTCCCCACCTCCCCAGGCAAAAAAAAAAAGGGAAATCCCTCTGCTGTCTGCAGCAGAGGGATTTCCTGAGCATGTGCTCATGAAGGAATGGTTCCATCATGAGCACACTAGAACTTGTTCTCATGATGGAACCATTCCATCATGAGCATAGAAGGGGTTAACCCCTGGACAGACATGGTGTACCCATGATGGGTACACTGGTGACAGCAAGATGTTAGAGCTTGGGGTTATTGAACCTTCTGACAGTCCCTGGGCTAGCCCAGTGGTATTGGTCCCCAACCCTCACTCTAAAGGTGGCAAACATGAGATGAGGTTCTGTGTGGATTACAGAGGTCTTAAAGCAGTTGTCAAAACCGATGCTCACCCCAATCCAAAAGCAGATAAATTGATTGAGTGCGGCCACATTCTTGAGTACCTTTGATTTAAAATCAGGGTACTGGCCGATTAGACTCACCCCGGGAGGAAAAGAGTGGTCAGCATTTTCAACCCCAGTAGGCCACTACCAGTTCTAAGTGATGTGCTTTGGTTTAGAAAATGCACCTGCTACCTTCTAGAGATTGGTGGATAGAGTTCCTTCAGGATTGGATGACTTCAGTGCAGCCTATCTAGATGAGAAAGCTGTCTTTAGCTCCTCACCTGGGAAGATCAACTGGTCCATCTCAAGGAAGGGTTACAGGCCCTGCATCAAGCAGGCCTAACTATCAAGGCCAGAAAGTGCCAGATAGGGCAGAGTTCTGTTGTGTACACGTACCACTTGGTAGGTGGAGGCCAAGTACAACCTCTGCAACCCACCATTCTGACTATTCTTGACTGGGAAGCTACCAAAACTCTGACTTCAGTTAGGGCTCTTCGTGGCTTGACTGGATACAACAGGAGGTTTATGAAGGCTTATGGGACTATTGTGTCTCCACTCACTGAACTCCAAAAAGTAGCCTAGAAAGGTCATATGGACCCCAAGATGCCAAAAGGCTTTTGACACCCTGAAAGAGACTATGTGCTCTGCACCACAACTGGAAGCACCTGACTATGGAAACGAGGTATTTGCTTCTGAACATGGGATTGGGACAGAGTTAGCAAAAACCAATGAATAGGGCTTGGATCAACCAGTTGCCTATGTCAGCAAGCGACTCCTCCCTACAAAGTAGAGTTGGAGTGCCATTGAGAAGGATGCCTTTGTTGTGGTTTGGTCCCTGAAGAAGCTGAGATCCTACATGTGGGACTCACTTCAAGGTTCAAACCGACCGCAGGCCTCTCAGATGGCTGATGCAGATGAGAAGAGAAAACCTGAAACTGTTAAGGTGGTCTATTTCCCTACAGGGCATGGACTTTACAGTGGGACACAGATCAGGGACTGACTATGCCAATGCAGATGGCTTTTTCAGGTGTTTCCACTTAGACCTTAAGAACTACCAGGGGATAGGTTGGTTGCTTATCATCTTTCATCTCAAGGGAGTTATGTAGATAAGTGACCCTTTTTGTATGGTCACCCCATTATTTGGTGATGGTTATGACTCTGATAGTGTACTGGAGTGTGCTGCCCAGACTCTAGTGCCTGTGCTCTCTCCTACAACTGTTATGTTAGACTTGGCAATCCTAAACTGGCAAAATCTTTACCCACTTATAGATCCCTAGTATATAGTACCAGGACTACCAAGGACATTGGTGGTAAACGGGTCCCCAGGGCTGCAGCACAGTGTTGTGCCACCCTGGAAGTCCCATGCAAACTACTAACAGCAGACCTGCCACTGCAGATTGCAGAAGTGCAAACTGCTCGAACTCAACTGTGCCCTCACCAATTGTGGCACAGTCACCTACACTGCCTTTAATGTATGTAAGGCACTACTAAGGTACACCTCCTCAGTCCAGAAGGCAGGGTGCATTAAATTAAAGGTGAGGGCATATAAGTGCAAGCCTATATGTCCCTATAGTGGTTCCCCATTGGAAACTTCTGTATGTGTAAGCGGTCAGAATGATGACATGGGCTGCCAACTGGGCACTCTCGAGATTGGCAGCTCCATTATGGTACCACTAAAACATGTTTGTTATCAAACAACATGCAGTCTCCACCTTGACATGATTTTTGTGTCCAGGGTGACATGGCATTCACCTATGTGGCACCTTAGAGCTTGCCTCAGGTTGCCCCCAACTGTACTTTGCTCTGGCTGACCAGCTCATGCTTTCCTGCACCTGCTGATGCCAAAACAGGATTCTGACCTCTTGCCAGGCAGTTTGATCACTCCCAGGAATAAAAAAAAAGCCTGGGTAGGAAGGAAGACACACATCCCTCCTCCTCAGCTGGCAAGTGAATTGGCATATCAAAGCAATGATCTTCAAAGGCTGAACTGTCTCTGATATGCATCTGGGCTGTCGCTCTGAGGGTTAAACAGCATCCCCTTGTACTAGACACACATGCATCGAGGGAAGGTAGGAAATTAGCTATACAGGAGGTGTACACCCCCAGGATGGCTGACCACACCTCCATCGAGGGCATCCAGGTCTGTACATCTAAAAGTAAATTCTGCCATCTTTAACAGGGCAGAAATAGTTGGTTCTGGGTAGAAAAGGTAACCTATACCACTGGATGAGGTCACCTCATGGGCAGACTAGCTGCAGGGACTAGCTGTCCATGGACTACTAGCTCCCACAATCCTAACTCCCCTAAATCTAGGATTTAAGGAGCCCCCCTGACACCAGAGCCTCAGATCTGAAAAACGTACTTCAAAGAAGGACCAAGGGGAAACCAGTGTTGCAGACAGCAGGAGTTTGATACCAGAACAAAGCAAAATTGGAATACATTGTCCCTGAGGGAACTGACCTGGAACTTCGTGAATGACCCTCGTCCTTGGCTAACACTCAATGGTCCCAAAGAGAGGGACCCTTGTGGAAGCCAGAAGCACCCTCAGTCTCCACTGGACTAATAGCACTACTACCCTGCAACCTGCAGATAAAAACACTCACCAGATCCAAAGAATCGCTGACTATTGGGCCCTCGGAGTGTAGTGAAGGCAGCGTTTTAGATACATACATAGTTATGTTAGCATAAGCGCTTTAGATGTTAAAAACGCCATCTTGCCACTTTTGCTGCTTTTGCACTCAACACTGCAGAGACATGTTATTATTTGAAAACTGCTTGCTTGCCTTTTCTTCACATGGGAACTGTCTGTTGTTCACATCTCTAGACGAACACTGCGACCTTGGTCTGAACATTGTGTGCAGAAACACTCTGAGCTGCCAAACAATGTATGTTTTTGAGTTCAGGTTGATCGGCCCACTCTCTAGCCATATTACGCACACAGCTGCAAATACCTGAAAGTCGAGAGCCTTTAATATTGCAGTTTGCATGCATTACACACACATTCTGGAGAATAACTTTTCCAGGTGCAGAGCAAAGCTGATCCTGTGATGTGATTCACCTAAGCTGATCTTTACGGTATGGGGTTCCCCATTCAAACCTAGAGACCTTCTATTAGCATAATAATACTAGCTCACTAGTGAAGGGAAGGTGGTTGTGTTCCACTGTCATTTGTAATATGATTTCTCCCTTCATTTTCTATGGTATTGTAACAATGCTGATGGTTTTAATTATAATCATTTGTCTGCTTATGTTAGCTAAGGTACTGCATCTTAGGACACATAGTTTATAAAATAAACATTTTAAACTTTACTGTGTCTCTGATTACTCTTGTTGTGGACTGATATGAGAATAATAACGAACAGGTATTTCAGATTCCCACCATTCCTGAGAGTACTCTAAGTCGCTTGTTCTGGGTTGTCTATACATTTGGAGCTCCGAGAGAATACGGATAACGAATGGGACACTGATGCTAGTCTGATTGGGGTTCTGGGTACTGAGGTGAGTTTTTGGTACACTGCAATTCACTGAGGTCCTGGTTTCCTGCGCATAGTACTGTGCATGAGCAGAATCCCTGCAACAAGGAGCATTTAACGTTTGGTCTTCTGATTTGAAACGCCTTAGTAGTGCTTATATTAGTCCATGACACCCTCACTCTTGTTTCCGGATAGCAGGAGTGACGGTTTAGACCTACCTGTTTGTGCGATAGGTTCCCTCAAGCTTGTTAATTAAAAAGTTTTTTTTTCTATTTCTGAACCCTTGTGCTTCTGTAATATCCATTGTTGTTCTTCTCTGTGTCCTTATGGCGGTCGATATTGCAGGGCATAGCCGAACGCCTCTGCGGCGTCATTTGACGCAGTTTGGGGTGCCGGATGATGGGATGTAGTTATTTTTGTGGTGAGTGCCAATGCGTCATACCCTTACGAATTGTTTTACTCTTGGGTGACTATGCCGGCAGTAAATGCGGACGATGATACGTTTCACTCCTATACTCCCACAGGGCTCCCAGCAAACTATACGCCAGATAGGACGCAAGAAATTCCTATTTCTGCTTGGCAGCATCGTATTTGGTTTAATGGTGCCCTTCCCCATGCCGTTACACCGGTTAGAATGGGCCCTTTGTCAATTCCAGGAGCCTCTTGGCCGGTGTTGGACGGATTTACGCCTCATCCTCGGTATTTGAATGTTGCGATGGATGAGTTGTGTGTCCTCAATACAGACCTGATTACTGTGTATAGGGCTTTGGTGCAATACGTCTCGCGCAACGTGCAGGTGGGGGCACCTGCGGTTGCGGGTCAGCAGCTGGCCAGGCTGGGGTTGTTATTAGTCCCGTCATGGTTAATTCGGTAATGGGCAAGCGCCCCCAGAATAAGGACGATTTGCCTTATTGGCTTGCTGAGAAATTTGACCAGCTGGAAGCAGTATTTACACACTCTACTCCTGTGGAAAAACACAGGATCCTCACCATTAGTTTGCAGAAGGACTTAGTCCCAGAGGTGTCCGATTGTGACAACTGGGGTAATGTTTTTGCAGCGGTCTACTCGAAGTGCTTCGGCACCCCATCTATGGCTGTGCTTCCCTCCACCATCAAACGTGTTCAAGATCATCACGGTCCAGAGGCGGCAGTCGAGTTGGGAATGCGGCTTGTCGGTGTGTTTGACGTAGTTGCCACTCTCGTCCTTGGTAATCTCAAGGGAGATGCGGTACAATTTCAAGTGGCTAATGGCTTAGCCCGCGTCAATGAGCTTGACAAGCCCCGAGAGTTGCCTAAAATTATTGCGGAAGCATATAGAACTATTGGCCGCAGTAGTTTAGGGATTAAGCCAACTATTGTCATTCCAGACTTAATACAGCAGACTAAGGTGAGTTCGTCTGTCAAAGACGATCGTCCAACTTTTCCTAAACAAAATTGGAGAACAAAGAAACAGGGAAAGCAGCAACAGAAACAGGGGTCTCGTCCTGCGTCTCCGGTACAGGCGAGTGGTGAACGCACGTACGATTTGCGCGATCGCACTAACATTAAGTCACCTGATAGATTTCAGGTTACTGAACAACGTTCTACTCGTTCTTCACAGGAAACATCGGTCTCACAGTCCGGTGGCGGAGAACGTGGCAAAGGTCGGGGTGCCCAACAAGGACGTGAGCAACCACGTCAACCTGACGGTAAAGGCAAGCAGGACGAGTTTGCCCATCAACGTCACCCGTTTCAGAAGAAGAAAGTTGCTGCACTAACAGCAAGGTATGCCACAGATAGTGAGAACGCAGCTTCAGAACCTGACATGGGCACTAACGCTGCTCGACAGCGCAGCGGAGGTTACAGTAGTGCGACAAGCACTGCGTCCATATCTGGAGGCGCCAGCAACTGACACGTTTATTACTGTAGAAACTGCTGACACTAGAGTGGCTCCCCCTGATAGGCTATTTGACATCGTCCTTTTAATTGAAGGTGACATACAATGTACAATACAAGGGATTTTTTGGGATAATCTGACCTCTTCCTATGATATTCTCTTAGCAGAGGCGGACTTGCCCCCGGCTTTCATTTTGGATGCTCCTAGAGGGGAGGAGGTAATCCTCCCGTCCTTTGCGCACACAGTGCCAAAGGAACACACTGAAAGGTTTGCCGAAGAGTGGGCTCAGGTGCTTGCTCCGGCGTTGTACCGTACTCAGGTTGGGTGAGATAAATAGTCTCCAAGCCTTGAGATTCCTTTACGGTCCATGCCCCAGCTGCAGCCCCAATATCCCATGCGCCGCTTAGCTAGATCTCACGTCGCGGAAATCCTTGAACAATTAGAATATCAGGGTATTATTGAAACATGTGTGTCACCAATGAATAATCCTTTATTCACTGTAACCAAACCTGATGAGTCGTACCCCTTAGTTTTGGATTACCAGCATTTGAACGCTCATTGTCGGACATGTGCTGTACAGAATACCCACAGTTCTGCGCTCGTTGATAGACTTTTACGTAAAAGGTTTAACACCACACTTGACATATCCAATGGCTTTTACAGCCATAACCTGTCCTCTATTAGTAGTCAGTGGACAGCGTTTACTTCTGGCGGCAAACAAAAACAGTTTAAAAGATTTGCCATGGGCTATAAAAATAGCCCTGGCGTCTTTGCCGCACGTGTAGTCTCTCTGTTAGAGAGCATTGACCCTGATGCGTACTCGTATGTTGATGATATCTATCTCACAGACAACGAGTTATGGGCGCATCTGTGTCGCGTTGATCGTGTTATTGTTATATTTGCGGACTTCGGTTACAAATTCAACTTTGCGAAGTCTCACATTGCAGAGTATACAGTGTTGTTTTTGGGCTACGAGATCAACAATGAGGGTTGAGGGTTAGCTCATCACTTTCTGGAGAAGTGCTCATTCTTGCGTGCTCCTACAACACTGAAAAAATTACAGTCTTTGCTGGGCTTTCTGAATTTCGGTCGTACTTACATTCCAGATTATGCCCAGCGTATCAAGCCGCTATATGCCTTGGTACAACCTACTTTTTCCAAATCGAACTGGCTGCCAGAGCATTCAGCTATTTTGCAATCTTTGCAGGCTGATCTTCTTGCTTCGAAATACTTACTGACACGTGATAACCACACTAACCTGGTAATAAGAATTGTGCCGGGCGCAGTGGGTTTCACGTACTTAACGTTCAATGAGGGCGACACCGTCCCCATTGCATACAAATCTCACTTGTACACTTTGGCTGAACTTCGCTTTTCCACAGTCGAATAAGTTTTGACTGCGGTGCAGATGGCGATTCTTAAAGAACGAGCGCTGTCGCAAGGGAAACGCATGTTGGTGGTTACACCATATCCTGCTCTAGAGGCAGTGACGAAGGCCAGTGTACCGAATTCTAAAGCTTTGCATCCACGTTGGATACAATGGGCCACTTCTTTGACATCACCAGATGTCACCTATATCTTTGATGCCTCATTGCAGACTCAGGAGTATTTGCAGTATGAATTTGTTCATCCAGCTCCTCTGTCTTTGCGCCCGCTTGAAGATTACCATTGTGTCATTTATACTGATGGTTCGGCGCAACCGGCGACGGAATCGAAGCATGCCTACTCAGCGGCCTGCACAATTGTGGCGGGTACTTTCGTGAATGGAGAATTCAAATCTGATGTCGTGCATACGCAGTCATTGGGTGATTGTACCGCACAATTGGCGGAGCTACGTGCTCTGGTGCTTGCACTGGAGTTTGCTGATCCTCGAGTTACTACTCTTATAGTGAGTGACTCGTTTTACTGTGTTCAGTCTTTTAACGACAATCTATTCTTTTGGTCTCAAAATGAATATTGTGACTCCAAAGGTAGCACAATTAAGCATAACATGCTTTGGGTTTGTAGTTCCAGACAACGGCGGGCACAATGACCGCACTGCCCTTATGTTGTTCCCTTATTATCAATTGGATGTAGGGTGAGCGTGCACAACATGCTTTGGGTTTGAGTGGCAGAACTTAAACAACATCTGCCTCTCGTGAATGTAATTCACACTCTTGGTCACCAGCGAGTTGGTGTCCACGCTGCCGGCAACGGCTTGGCTGACAAGGCAGCGAAAACAGCAGTGGCGACATATCTAGTAGCAGCAGTTACAAGATCCAAAAGTAAGATCGATTATGACATTTTGGGAGCTATTGCTGCTACAGAGAAGGGAAGTAATTACCCAAGAGGTTTCCCTTCTCGGTACTCTTATCATTTAACCCCTTCGCCGCGGCAGGAATTCCGCCGCGGCGCTGGGGGGGGGGGGTTTGGGGGCAGCGCGGTGGCGCTGTGCTCGTGACGGAACCGCTCCGTCACGAGCCACGGTTGAGCTGTGCTCATGACGGAGTGGTTCCGTCACGCCTCCGCCCACTGCGCTAATCGCCCGCACAGGCGGGGAATTAGCGCCGCGTGGGCAGAGCGGCGGCCAACGGCTGCAGCATGACGGAACCACTCCGTCATGAGCACAGCGCAACCGTGGCTCATGACGGAGTGGGTCCGTCATGAGCAGGGAAGGGGTTAAGTCCTGATAAAGTCCCATATGTGAGAATTAACGACGTTGGTGACAGATTGATTCCCAACGTGGACTGCAGACCGTCCTTGATAACAGCCGCTCACGAGGGTATGGCCTCTGCCCATGCCGACGTGTCATCTACTGTTACTCAGTTACAACAGCGTTACTGGTGGCGCAGATTGTATAAACAAACTCGCACTTGTATATATCTAATAAACCACTTGGGTGTGTTTATTTAGATCACTGCGGTCCTTTCTCCTCTGATACTGCGTATAAGTACATCTCAGTCGCAGTGGATTCGTGCACACGTTTTCTTTGGGTATGGCCTCAAAGGAGTGCTGATGCTTGTACTGTCATAAGGGATTTGCGTGTCTTTGTGGGATGTTTTGCATGTGGTACCTTTCATTAAGATCTAGGCCCTGCGTTCGCCTCTAAGGCGTACAAAGAAGCCATGAAATCCTCGGTGGTCCAAATCAAATTTCCGTCTCCATACCGACCTGAGGGTAATAGTGTAGTGGAGCGAATGAACCGTGACAACAATCCTTGACAGCCAGGGTTTTAGGCACTGGCCGGAGCTGGTTTGCCCATCTGTATAACGTTCAACGTGCACTTAATAATCTCCCTAGAAGGTCTCTGGGTGGGCGGATCCCATACATGATGCTCTTTGGCATAAAAATGCTTGTCCCGGACCTTGATGGTCTAGACATGGCGGCGTCTGCCGCACCCTTTGACGTAGATGATCACTGTGCTGTATTACAGAGTCTACAAGAGACAGTCTCGCAAAAGAACACTTGCCCTCCACATCTGATGCTACCCTTCAGATTCCGGTAGTTGGCTGGCTACCTCGAGTTGGAGACCTGGTCCGTGAGAAGGTGGAGAACAAGAAGGAGTTCGGCCCTTCTTATCGTGCCCTGGTTCCAGTGCTTGGAGTGCAGGGTACAAGAACAGTCATTTTACCTCCACTTCCTGGTCGCAAGGATAACAGGTACATCTCCATTGACAATGTCAAACTACAGCGAGTGGCCAATTCTTCTTAGTATAACTCCAGCGGTTTCTTGCCCTGGGATGCTGAGGAATTCTGTTTTGGCTCCGGCTTCTACCACCATGCCTGATATTGCTATCGAGATGAATACAGTTGCTGATCCTTTGTTGCCACCACCGGCTGGTGGTCCGCCTGAAGATACTGAGTATGCTTATCCCACAGAAGTGTCATTGCCTGTTTTACAATCAACCGCAGTTACCCAGTCACGTTTCTCGTTTGATACTAACTCTATGACTTCCAGAACTCCATCAAAAGTTTCTATTTTTGCTGTTTGGTTTAAAAGAAATTTTTTGATTTCCCCTTGGACTTACATTTGGCTGGTGCTCATATGTATTTTTTTGTTTGTGTCCATTGGATTTGTAGTGGTATTTTTTCGTCTTGTTAATGGACACTACCTAAGAGAAAGATCGACAATTAGACTAGTTGATGGAACTTTGGCCCCCCACTCCTCATCACACATCATGAAGAGAGACCAGACTTTTGTGAATATTACTGCCTGGCCTGTGTTAGCTGGGATTGTGTGGGATGCTGTTAAATGTCAAATTCATGGACCCACTGAGGTTATTGATGTTCCGAATGTGCTTAGTGTTTCTATGGGTGATGTTGTGAAACAAACATCCGTTCTGATGATTGGGACGTTCAGGCCATAGAGCCACTGTTTTCTGATTTGACATATTATGCTGCATTTGATGCTGAAGATTTGTATTTAGACACTGCTAATTATGGGGAACTGTTTTGCTGTCAACATTATGGCAATCATTTCCTACATAAAGCCAATTCGTTTCGAAATTTTGTGAATTATGCACAATGGGAACATTGTCCGACGCCAATGCTAGGCAGCTCCAGCACATTAGTGAACAAATTTGCTTATTTTACTGATTTCAGTGTTTCTAACCCTGCCACCTTTTTATTTTGAAGTGGCAGCAGAAACTTCATCAAAGGTTAGGCTGACACACACTAAATTATTCTATTCCAAATCGTTTAGGGATGATTTGGCTATCAAGGGTTATGATCTGTGGAAAGCTACTATTGATCTTAAATCTGTTTGGGGTTCTAGACCATGGCAGGTACAAGGAACAGAAGCTTTGCATCATGCCTGCCTCATCCCAAACCATATATTATTTTTGAATTCGACTATTTTTCAGACCACCTGCTTTGGATTGGCTACTTCCAAAAAACTGAGTTCTCCCTCTACTCCGGATCTGGGTGCTTATCCAAATTGGAATAATCATACAGATCTGTCCCTTGATGCGTTGCAGTCATACATTACTAATACATCCTTCAATATTTCCAAATTACATTCTGAAGGATGGTTAACTTGGCAGACAAGCTCAGATTCCTCTCAACATCGTTTTCTGGGTCTACAACCTGGGTATACGCAGGTTCGCGTAGACCCCCGCTTTGAATCTTCTCATTCTGTTACTACCTACTCTATAGGGAAGTTATGCTAATCTTGGCTGCAACATTCCACCTTGGCATCTGTTAAACTTCATTTATCTAAATTACATGACAAAATAGATTTGAATGATTTTGTTAAGGGTCCTGTAGGTGACAGGTCCGAAAGATGGGTGTATGATGTGTATAACGAAGTTTGGAAATTATCTCAAATTAAAGCAGCTTCCAGATTGAGAGCAATTGATCAAGCCAATTTGGAAAAAGTTCTGGCTGTTATCGATAATAGCATTAACACCATTTCTTTCAGGATTACACATTAGATAATATTGTTTCATCTGTTGTTGATATTGGCGCAGGATGATATGTCTGTTTTGTATCATGGCCAAAATCAATTACGTTCTATCATGCAGTTTGCATGGACTTTGCAAACGTTAAAGGCTGGGAAAGTCCCCTGGGACTACATGAATACTTCATCTTTATTCCTTCCCTTTAATCTCACTGCGAAACAACAATTCATGTCCATGAAAGATGCAACATACTCATTACTGCATATTGAAAAATTAGAACCTTTGCCTTTCTCTGTGGCCGAATTGAACTCAGCTGTGTGGCTTATCCATGGGTTAATCACATTGCCATTTCCTTTGTTGAAATTCAGTTCGTGCATGAAACATTATGCCCTAGGCAGATATGAACTGTTGGGTACTGCTTTCCTGCATGAAGTTTGGTCACTACCATTTACATACAGGTGCATGAGAGAAAGTAAAGAAGTTTATTTGAAGGGTGAGGAATGCACTTCCACACCTGATCACTCTGTAGTCTGTAGGCACATCCAATTGCATGGCGCGTGCAATGTGCAAGTGCCTAATTTAGCATGCGTCCTGAAAGGGATGCCAGCAAGTACACCCTATTTCATGTTGCTAGCTAATGGTAGTTATTTGCTTTTAAATAACGAGGCTTGCTGCGGATGCTAGTGGGAATTCCCTACATTGTGACTGTATCACAGAGAGTAGTCTGCTGTA
This sequence comes from Triturus cristatus, assembly GCF_964204655.1. NCBI lineage: Eukaryota > Metazoa > Chordata > Amphibia > Caudata > Salamandridae > Triturus > Triturus cristatus. The sequence goes on from NC_140590.1 coordinate 665,008,787, forward strand.
AAAATGTCCTTTTCCCACCCCCGCATGGGCGACTGGATGTATCCATCTGGCCTTCCATTCCAACCTTGAAAGCAGAGTTCAACAAGATGAGCAGAATAAGGGCTCTATTGTCTCAAAAAGAAGTCGCTCTGACTTCGTCCCGTGAAACATTTGTCCTTCACGTAGCAAACACCCACACAGAGGTGCATGCGCTTTTAAATACTGATCTCCCACTGCATTTCGGTGCCCTGATTCAAACTATATTCAATGCCTCGTCCACAGCTGGCTTGGCGCATTTTTTCAAAATTGTGGGCTCCGGCCTCGTGATCTCCTTCCAAATGATTTTTGGTGTGATACCGGCATTTTTTCATTCTATTTTTTCCAGCGTCTTTGTCGGGCTCACGTTGATTCTCGCCCTCACGGCTGGAGTGCTGTTATTGATCTGCTTACTGCGCAATGGCTGCACAATTTGTGTCACGCGACAGCCTGTCCCGGCTGCTCCATCTTCGTAGCCGGATGCTTGAATATTATGGAACTTTACCACTGGCAAACCTGAGCATAGCCTATGGATTGTCCTTCCGGTTTTCCTACTTTACATGCGTGCAGCCTGTTTTTCATTGCCTAGATTGTCCTTTCAAATGGGCTCTGGATTTGTGCTTGTCATACTCGGTGTCTCCTGACCCGGATTATGATCGACTGATGTGTCCATTAGTGGCTCATGAGTTGGACTGTTCTGGTGTCAGGATTATGGCCGGTGGAGCGGCACATGGAGTCCTAGGGAATTGGGACATCGGAACGTCAGCGTATGACTTTTTGGCAAGAAGTTATCTTGAAGAACATGCCAGTTGTCCTCTGATTGTGCTAGAGGCCCCAGTTGTCGAGGAAAATGTATGTTCGTTTACATTACTAGAATGGATGGCGGACACTTTTGCAAATCGTTCCAATGACTTCCTCTTGGAGGCTGTCGCTACGTACTGTGCTTACACATAGATGGATTAACTTGGATTTCGTCCAACCTTCCTTGCACAAACCACGCATTTCCAACATCTGTGTTCCAACATCTGTGCTCGTTGAGCTTTCGCAAGATGTAATGACTTACCATTTTCTTTTTTCCAATTCATTTTGTTTTTTTTATATTTTACGTTTTTTTTCTTCGAACTTTCACGCCCCTTTATTTGGATTTCCAATACATGCACTTGGTTCCGCTCTGTCAAACTTGAACTCTGCGTTCCTCTCTTGTATCCCTAATAGTTCGTGGTCCGACCAAGGAGGGGGGTGTAGTGGAGGCAGCGTTTTAGATACATACATTGTTATGTTAGCATAAGCACGATAGATGTTAGAAACGCCATTTTGCCACTTTTGCTGCTTTTGCAAACACCACTGCAGAGACATGTTATTATTTTAAAACTGCTTGCTTGCCTTTTCTTCACATGGGAACTGTCTGTTGTTCGCATCTCTAGACGTACACTGCGACCTTGGTTTGAACATTGTGTGCAGAAACACTCTGAGCCGCCAAACAATGTATGTTTTTGAGTTCAGGTTGATTGGCCCACTCTCGAGCCATAATACGCACACAGCTGCAAATACCTGAAAGTCGAGAGCCTTTAATATTGCAGTTTGCATGCATTACACACACATTCTGGAGAAGAACTTTTCCAGGCGCAGAGCAAAGCTGATCCTGTGATGTGATTCACCTAAGCTGATCTTTACGGTATGGGGTTCCCCATTCAAACCTAGAGACCTTCTATTAGTATAATAATACTAGCTCACTAGTGAAGGGAAGGTGGTTGTGTTCCACTGTCATTTGTAATATGTTTTCTCCCTTCATTTTCTATGGTATTGTAACAATGCTGATGGTTTTAATTATAATCATTTGTCTGCTTATGTTAGCTAAGGTACTGCATCTTAGGACACGTAGTTTATAAAATAAACATTAAAACTTTACCGTGTCTCTGATTACACTTGTTGTGGACTGATATGAGAATAATAACTAACAGGTATTTCTGATTCCCACCATTCCTGAGAGTACTCTAAGTCGCTTGTTCTGGGTTGTCTATACATTGGGAGCTCCAAGAGAATACGGATAACGAATGGGACACTGATGCTAGTCGGATTGGGGTTCTGGGTACTGAGGTGAGTTTTTGGTACACCGCAATTCACTGAGGTCCTGGTTTCCTGCGCATAGTTCTGTGCATGAGCAGAATCCCTGCAACAGGAGGGATTGCCCAAATCCAGGTGGTCCAGTGCATTGTGGGAGTTGTAGACTCGCCTGCCCTGAAGTTTCAGGCTGCTATGTTACTCCTCAGATCAAGTGAAGTTACATAAGAATTTCGTTGTCCATACCACTGCCAAGGCTTTTTGGTCACCAGTCCAGTAACCAACCCCAACACTCAATGCTGCATCAACAGGGGACACTGTGCAACCATCATTCAACCTCAGCAGCGGTGTACCTGTTGTGTTTTTGCTTCATATTTCTTTCAGCGGTAAAAACAGCACCACCTGCGACACCCATTCAGCAGCAAGGACAACCAGAACAACAATGCACCCAGACTCCATGGGCAAGGTAAACTTGATCTAATTATTGTGGCCTGGCCCTGGTGCCTGCATGACCTTACTCCTATAAAGGTTCCAAGTACCCCAACCTGCAAGGTACTGATTGTCAATAGTGGATTTTGCCATTGGCCGCAAAGTTATTTTGTCCATACATTGCACTGATTTAATATTGCTCTGAAAATCTATAACTCTGCCTATATGTTTGCATTTATGTTTTGGTTTGGTGTCCAAATTTTGATAAGAATACACTCTATTTTTATACATTGTTGTCAGATTTCTCTCGAGTCATGACAATTACTTATCGTCCATGCTGTTACTCTGAAATGCTTAACGCATGCTCCTCTAGTCAAAGCCTGACTACTCTTTATGTACTTTTATGCACCAAAAACGATGCAAATAAAGTTTTCTGACTGACTGGCCTGATTGCTCGTTGCCACACTACCAGGACTGAGCTAAGGATTTATTTGTGTGAATCCAAGAACCATCTTTGGGGTATTGTGATAATATTACATGGTAAGGCTAACCAGCCATACCACATAGTTTTCCACTTTCCTACATATGCACATTCAGTCTGTTAGGTTAGGCCAGCCTTTTGTCTCTATCCTGATTACTCTCAGTGTGTTTGTACATCAGCTTGGTGGAGAAAACTCATTCCTCTCCGTACTTCTGTTGTGAAGGAAAGGGAGAAATATTTAAAAAACTGGGAATATTAAAAAGAACAAGCCTTCTGGAGGTAATTGTAACTTGCAAAAGGACATATCTTAAAGCAATTTAAAACAGGTGGGCTTTATTGATCAGATTTCATCAAAAGATGATACAAAAGTAAAATTCTTCTCTCAAATTGTCAAACAATGAATGATAAAAGTGAAGCCTGATTTATTCCTGCAGGGAGTGTCAATAATGACAGTAGAAGAGAAGGTGACTCCATACGCCAGACCTTTTTTTGAGCCAACATTCTGGATTAACAAACAAGCAACTTAAAGTCTGCTAGGAACAAATGCATAGTAACACTCAGCCAAGAACAGTTGGGTTTCTTAAAGGAAGTCTAAAAAAGACCTTATGAGGAAATGAAAAGAACAGAGATTCGTATTTTATACATATGTCTAATAGTTTGAATGTCTATGCCCTCATGGGTTAGAAATGCAGGAGTATAGTGGACTAAGTGATATTGATTTGGATAGGACTTCCCTGACAACATGTATGCTCTTTCATGGAATGGTCAGTGGTTAAGATGTATGCTAAGCACAGATTCCCCAAAGAAAATCCTAAAAGGAAATGATATTGTATGTTTTCAGGGACACATGGTTGTGAGGGAAGAATCCAGTATTAACAGGGTTTGTATAACTATGCTCCCAGTTTAGACCAAAATAGCGTAGGTCATAACTCAGGGGAGTATAAAGCTTGTGACAATACAATTAGCAAAAGTAACTAATCAGTTGTTAACAAAGATTGAGTGAACAAAAGCATGTAATATTGATCTTTCCCACACAGGTTTGCAGGGGATTCTGGGTAGGAAAACGTTGGGGGATTCACACAAGCAATACCCCACTGGCCTCCCCAGGGTGTCTAGTTTTCAGAAACGTGTGGGTTTGGTAGGATTCCCTAGATAGCCGCGAGCCCGGCGCCAAAAAACCAGGTGCCCTCCCCCTTGCAAAACCAGGTAGTTTTATGAAAGGGAAATTTTAAGTCTCCACAGTACAATTTGGTCCATTTCCTGTTGCAGCCACTACGTCTACCCATACAAGTGAGTTACCATTTTTATTGGGAGACCTAGGTAATGCTAGGTGGTAGGAAATTTGTGTCAGCCTGGTGATCCCACAACATTCCCACATAGAAAAGTGAGGGAAATGTGATTTGTTCAGCTAAATTTGAGGTTTGCATGGGATTCTGTGTAGGGAAACGTTGGGGGATCCACGCAAGCAATACCTCACTGGACTCCATAGGGTATCTAGTTTTCAGAAATGTGTGGCTTTGGTAGGTTTGCTTAGATGTCCGCAAGCCCGGGTCAAAAAGCCAGGTGCCCCTCCTGCAAGACCAGGTAGTTTTATGATAGGGAATTTTGAGGTCTCCACAGTACGATTTGGGCCATTTCCTGTTGCAGGCACTATGCCTACCCACACAAGTGAGGTACCATTTGTATTGGGAGACCTGGGGGAACACTGGGTGGCAGGACATTTGTGTCAGTCCAGTGATCCTACAACATTTCCACACAGAAAAGTGGGGAAAATATGATTTTTTCAGTTAAATTTGAGGTTAGCAGGGGATTCTGTTTAGGGAAATGTTGGAGGATCCATGCAGGTCATACCTCCCTAGACTCCCCTGGTTGTCTACTTTTCAGAAAAGTGTGGGTTTGATAGGTTTCGCTAGATGGCCTCTGAAACCGTGTCAAAAACCCAGGAGCCCCCCCTTTGCAAAACCAGGTCATTTTGTGATATGTGATTTTGATGTCTCCACAATACGTTTTGGGCACTTGCCTGTCACGGGTACTTGACCCACCCACACGAGTGAGGTATCATTTTCATCGGAAGACTTTGGGAAATACAGGGTGGGTGGAATTTTGGGGATCCACGCAGACTCCGGAACTTTCCATCACAGAAATGTGAGGAAAATCTGTTTATTTTAAATAGCATTTGAGGTTTGCAAGGAATTCTGTGTAAGAGAACCTGGTGAGAGCCACACAAGTCACCTCATCCTGGTTTCCCCTTGGTGTCTAGTTTTCAAAAATGTATTGTTTTGCTTGGTTTCCCTAGGTGCAGGCAGAACTAAGGTTCAAAATCTACAGCTAGGCACTTTCGAAAAAAGGGTCAATTTTTACTGTAAAATATTTTGTGTGTCCAAGTTGTGTTTTGGGCTGTTTCCTGCCGCCGGCACTAGGACTACCTACACAAGTGAGGTATCATTTTTATCAGAAGACTTTAGTGAATGCAGAGTGAGTGAGGAGAAGTTTGTGGATCCACACAGATTCCAGAACTTTCCATCACAGAAATGCGAGGAAAATATGTTGTTGTTTTTTTAGTTTGAGGATTGTAAGGGATTTTGGGTAGGAGAACCTGGTGAAAGCCACACAAGTCACCTCATCCTGGATTCACCTGAGTGCCTAGTTTTAAAAAATGTATAGGTTTGCTTGGTTTCCCAAGGTGCCGGCAGAGCTGGGGTTCAAAATCTACAGCTAAGCACTTTGGAAAAAAGGGTTAGTTTTCACTGTAAAAGCTTTGGTGTGTCCACGTTGCATTTTGGGCCATTTCCTGTCGGGGGCACCAGGCCTACCTACACAAGTGAGGTACCATTTTTATTGGGAGACTTAGGGGAACACAGAAACATAGAGCCACTGTTATTACCTATTGACTTTCGATGCATTTCTGCCTTTCAAATGACAATGTGTGAAAAAGAAATCACTTTGAAAAATGCCCTATAATTCACATGCTAGCATGGGTACCCACAATTTTGGAGATGTGATAGTAGCTACTGTTTCTAAACACTTTATTTTGTTCCCAATTCAGAAATACATAGGTGTCTTTCATACCAATTTTTCACTGTTTATATTTTCCCAAATGAATTGCAATATACCCGGTGTACAATAAAAAATCATTGCAAGACGCTGCTCAGTTATTGGCTCCGGGTTCGTCGGGTTCTTGGTGAACCTTCAAGTCCTGTATATCCTCACAACCAGAAGGGTCCAGCGGATGTAATGGTATATTGCTTTGAAAAATCTGTCATACTTAGAAGAAGTTACAGGTGAAAACGTTGGAACAAATGGCTGTTTTTTTCAACTCATTTTCAATTTTTCCTATTTTCAACTGTTAGTTTCTATAAAACAAAACCTTCAAGGATCTACACAAATGACCCCTTACTGAATTCTGAATCTTTTCTACCTTTTTGAACTGTATATCTTACCAGGATCCATTAATGTTTTCATACCCATTTCTACCATTAACTGGAAGGAGGTTAAAAGCACAAAAAATAGCAAAAATAGGCTATGTCCCAATAAAATGCCAAAACTGTTTATAGATTTTTGGTTTTCTGACAAAAGTCAGTCTGTCACTGAAAGCTGGGAAGATGGTGATTTCAGCACCACAAACCATTTGATGATACCATTTGCAGGGAAAAAAACAGACGCTTTTATCTTCAACACCTTTTTCCAATTTTTACCCCGCAAAATTCGAATGCGGCTGTATTTTGGCTAATTTCTGGGTACCCACCGAGGGAATCAACAAACCCTTGGTATCTTTAAAATCCCCATGATGTTGGAAGAAAAGGACACAAATTTGGCGTGGACACCTTAAGTGGTCAAAAAGTTACAGGGGCCTAAGCGCAAACTACCCCATATAGCCTGTAAAGGCTTCGCACGGGGGGTGGGGTGGCTATCAGCGAAAGGGCTAGCAAGTGTGACACCAAGGGGTCTGTTAGGATGTCGGGCGGTGGCACCACTGCGGGGCTGGTGGTGCAGAAAAATGCATTTTCTCCCCCGCGAGCAGAGGTTCTCACGTCCGCCATATTAGTATGGCTAAACTTAGCCCATTTCCCGTCCGCCGCGGTGCGACGTGCACAGCCATCAAAGTGCGCCCACCACCGTGTCGGTGGGAGCCAATCGAGACTCACCGTCGTGCGGAATGATGTCTGCCCACTCCACAAATTAGGATTAGGCCTGGGCCAAAATTCCATTCCGCTTGCGGAAATTGCGATAATTTGGCATTTTCGCGTTCCGCGGAAAGCGCGAAAATGTCAACATTTCCGCAATCCGCTTCTTAGCGGTAATTTGTTTCTTGCTCACGCTGTAAAAAATACATTCTCGCGTGCGCACGATCGCCTTACCTGAATCCCCGCATTCGCCGACAAGTTTTCCCGACCCGGTCGCGTTCTCCACGAGATGTTGGATTGTTGGTAGCCATTTTGCGCTGTCTCGCGACAGTTCACGCCCTCATTAACGTCATTTGTCGCGCGATCACGTCATTTGTCGCGCGATCACGTCTTTCTTCTCGCGATCATGCACCGCGAGAGTATGAGAAGATTGAGATCTCGAACACGTCATTCTCTACCGCGAGCGAGAGCGTGAGGACGCGGGCACGTCTAATCTAACGCGAAAAGGAGAAAGAGACCCCGAACACATCATATCCAACGCGACAGGGAGCGAGAGAACGCGATCAAGTCATTTTGGACACGCCATCGACATCCGGCGGAAGTAATGTGAAGCTCGGGAACTCGAACATGTAAAATTTTCAATTTGGAGAAGAATATCAGCTCTAGCAGCATGAAACCTTCTGCAAATGATGATTTAGGATGAAAACAACTCCTCAGATTGACATTTGGCTGTCCTTTTTTGTGCAAGGAGTCCTTTTTTAAAAAGGTGGGGAGAGGGATGAAGTGCCACAGAATCTCCAACTTCCTGTTCCTGTCCAGCAGGCTCCTCCCAGTGCTTTGTCCATCTCCTGCTCATTCTGCCTTTGGATTTTGAGCTGGAAAGATCACTCTTTTTGTCTGCTGCATCATTGCAATTGGATTTGAGGATTTTTTATTTGGATATTTTACAAGTAAGTGGTTGTTGTGTCTGTTTGATTGTGGGCATTGCAGTTGTTGTAACTACAATTTATTTTTGGTAACTATCATCATTCCTTTTTTTTCTAAATGTTGTGGGTAGTAGTAGTCAGTAGTAGGTCCGAGCTAGTCATGGCCTCATGGGTGTGTGCATGATGAAGCAACTGTTCCTTTGATGTTTTTTGAATGTATTTCATTTTCAAGCATCATTTAGGGCCTGGATGGCATTGGAATTAGTTGGGAAATGTTTTTTTTTGGGGTGGGCTTTCTGATGTTGTTGGGCCTGGCCATGTGGCTGGTGGCCATTTGAATCCTAGGCCTGCAAGCTTGCCAGGCCTTGTCTGCCAACAGGCCTGCTTTCATCCAGTAGGATCAGAGCAGGTAGCCACAGCTTTATTAATCAAGTGTTTTCTGTGTGGTCTGTTGAATTTAGACATCATTTAGGGCATGGATGGCATTGGATTGAGTTGGGGAAGTGTGTTTTTTTGGGGTGGGCTTTCTGATGCTGTTGGGCCTGGCCATGTGGCTGGTGGCCATTTTGAAGCCTAGGCCTGCAAGCTTGTCTGGCCTTGTCTGCCAACAGGCCTGCTTTCATCCAGTAGGATCAGAGCAGGTAGCCACAGCTTTATTAATCAAGTGTTTTCTGTGTGGTCTGTTGAATTTAGACATCATTTAGAGCATGGATGGCATTGGATTGAGTTGGGGAAGTGTGTTTTTTTGGGGTGGGCTTTCTGATGTTGTTGGTCCTGGCCATGTGTCTGGTGGCCATTTTGAAGCCTAGGACTGCATGTTTGCATGGCCTTGTCTACCAACAGGCCTGCTTTCATCCAGTAGGATCAGAGCAGGTAGCCACAGCTTTATTAATCAAGTGTTTTCTGTGTGGTCTGTTGAATTTAGACATCATTTAGGGCATGGATGGCATTGGATTGAGTTGGGGAAGTGTGTTTTTTGGGGGTGGGCTTTCTGATGTTGTTGGGCCTGGCCATGTGGCTGGTGGCCATTTTGAAGCCTAGGCCTGCAAGCTTGCCTGGCCTTGTCTGCCAACAGGCCTGCTTTCATCTAGTAGGATCAGAGCAAGTAGCCACAGCTTTATTAATCAAGTGTTTTCTGTGTGATCTGTTGAATTTAGACATCATTTAGGGCATGGATGGCATTGGATTGAGTTGGGGAAGTGTGTTTTTTTGTGGTGGGCTTTCTGATGTTGTTGGGCCTGGCCATGTGGCTCGTGGCCATTTTGAAGCCTAGTCCTGCAAGCTTGCCTGGCCTTGTCTGCCAACAGGCCTGCTTTCATCCAGTAGGATGAGAGCAGGTAGCCACAGCTTTATTAATCAAGGGTTTTCTGTGTGGTCTGTTGAATTTAGACATCATTTAGGGCATGGATGGCATTGGATTGAGTTGGGGAAGTGTGTTTTTTTGGGGTGGGCTTTCTGATGTTGTTGGGCCTGGCCATGTGGCTGGCGGCCATTTTGAAGCCTAGGCCTGCACGTTTGCCTGGCCTTGTCTGCCAACAGGCCTGCTTTCATCCAGTAGGATCAGAGCAGGTAGCCACAGCTTTATTAATCAAGTGTTTTCTGTGTGGTCTGTTGAATTTAGACATCATTTAGGGCATGGATGGCATTGGATTGAGTTGGGGAAGTGTGTTTTTTTGGGGTGGACTTTCTGATGTTGGTTGTCTTAAAGACATGCTTTTGTTGTGTGTGTCTGGTGTGTGTTGGTGTGCAATGCATGCACCCTGCAGACCTTTTTGGGGCCTGTGAATGTTCGTATTTGCATTTTGTTGCATTAAAAAGGCAGAGCAGTGTGCTTTAGCATGCATCCTTTACCTGGCTTTTATAGGCCTGGTGTTTCCTAGGCCCCCTGCTTGTTTGTGATTTGTGAGTGTCCATGTGGCTGGTGGCCTTTTTTTGTGTTGGGAGTTATTAGTGTCCTGCTTTTGCCATATAGGCCTGCATGGTTTTCCTATTGGCTTACTGCTTCCATCCATCCACCCCCTTTGCCAGCAGCAGCTCCATGGATGCTGATATGCTCAAATAATTTAATGGCAAATAGGGTCCACCCCACTTCCATTACATTTTTATTTTGGTGGTTCTTTTTAACTTTCCTATCCTTCCTGAGAGTGTTGTGTGTGACTGTACACAGTAGTATAACATAGCCCTTGTTCAAAAAAAGTCATAAATGGCTAGACTATATCTTTTGTTTGCACTAGTACAGTAGTAAGTAACTGAACCACAACAACAAATGCAACATTTCACTGATGTTCTTCTCCTGGCTTATTTGCTTTTAGGTGCACAAAAAGCCAGAGAAGGAGGTGTCATCAGCATCACCCGGCTACCCGTTGTACTGCCAGCCAGACAGAAGTCCTGCTGCGCATCACATACACGTGTGACCTGAACTTGCTGTGCATCTGCATCCTGCCTGACATCTGAAGAAGATGGCTCCAATGAAAGGTACCAGGTCCAGTACCAAGAAAGTTGCCGGTGAGAAGAAGGAACAGAAAAAGGAAGTGCCATTAACCACGACTGGTGGTGTACCGGCCAATGTTTTTTTTGGCACCAAAAAAGTTACGCCTGCAGCAGCGTTGTCCGGGAACTAAGCTGGGAGCCGCACCTCAGCACCAGCGGTCCAACCCCACCAACCTAGGCCCAAGGGCTTTAGTGTCGCCGAGGTAGCCAGTCTACTAACGAGCAGCGATGTTGAAGAAATGTCATTATCGCAATCAACACAGGCGCAAACTCAGCAGATAAGTGTGCAGCCGCAACAAGAACAGCAGCAGCCGCAACAAGAACAGCAGCGGCCGCAACAAGAACAGCAGCAGCCGCAACAAGAACAGCAGCAGCCACAACAGCCCACCATAGTAGTTGTTGCTCCTGATGTAGGGGCATTTCAGGAAATCGAGCTTCCTGCAGACAAAGTGGAGCAAAGTCAAACCACTGTTTCAGAAGATCTATTGTCTTCCAGACCACCAGCAAGGAAAATGAGGCTTAGTCCATCATCTTCTCCTTCAAGCCCCGCTCCTGATGATCATGATGCCACTTGGCACCCACCAGCTCAGTCTGAGAGTGATATACGCCACAAGACAATGTTTTTGAAAAGGAAGGTCCCAGAAAAACTTAGAGTTATGGAGGTAGATGTAGAAGAGGGGGGTGATGTTGATGAAGATGAGCCAGTCATCACGCACATTACTCCCGCCCCAAAGGGATTGGAGACCAACATTCTCACCCTATCCAGAAAGGCTGCGACTGAGCAGGATATAGCACGGATATCACCAACACAGGTTACACCACCACTACCTCCAGCTGCCAGATTTTCCAAGGCCCGGCAGGGACCTACATCCAGCTCAACCATCTCAGTAGGTAGTGGTAGTAAAAGTCACAGTCTAGGTGCACAGGGTCACATTTCGAGCGCACCCTCCAGTTCATCTGGTATTGAAAGTGGCACATCCAGCAGTGCCAGAAAGTTCTCCTCCCCAGTTTGGGACTTCTTTTCTGTTAGCACCAAGGAGGAGAACGTTGCTATATGCTCAATTTGACAGCAAGGTGTTCGGCGGGGTAAGCTTGGTACAAACTATGGTACCGGAGGCCAAGCAGTCATCTCAGAATACACCACACTATCGTGTGGGAGAATCACCTACTTCAGTTAAAAGAAAGTAGAAAAACTCAACCCATTGAAGTTGGTCAGGAAGAATCAGAGAGCGATATTATTGCGGTGGAAGGTGAAGAAGAGGGAGGCATTTCTAGCCCTGTCCCCAGTAGTGCAGTGGTACCGCCCACATCCTCCTCAGTAACATCTGAGTGGCACCGCAGTAAGAGCCATACTCAGAGTCAGGCTGAGACACCAAGGCGACCGAGTACCGAAATGAGACAAACTGTGTCGTTGAGCCTAAGTGGGTTAATGAAAACAGCACCACAAAGGAAAGTAATCCAGCCTACCATTGAGAGCATGTTTAGGTTGGAGGGGCAGTTCCAACGCAACTACCCAATGGCACGGTTGTACAATGCGAAGCTGGCTAAAATGTTAGCGCTGGACCTTCTTTCTTTTTCATTTGTGGAAGGGGTGGGTTTCCTTGAATTTGTGTGAGCCATCTGCCCTAAATGGAAGGTTCCCAGCCGGTCCTATTTCGCAAGAATTGCGGTTCCGGCACTACATCATGATGGGCTGGAATTGGTTGAACAAGCTTTGCAGCAGAGTGCTGTTCACAATATCCACCTGACAACAGACATTTGGACCAGTTGCCAAGCCACAGATTACAAGTGCATCACTGCACACTGGGTTTCTTTTGTGGGGGTTAGAGATAAGCCATCTGCACGAGGTGCTGTTGACACAGCTGTGATTTTTAAAGGTACTTGGAAACATGCAACTGTAGCCATGTTCGCCATGGAGAAATCTCATACGGCTGAAAACATTTTAGATGAGTTTCGCAGCAAGGTTTTGGAATGGCTGCAGCCAAGAGGGCTTAGTATTGGTTTTGTTGCCACAGACAATGGCAGTAATGTACTTAAGGCCATGGAACTTGGTTCCTATTTCTAGGTTCCGTGTTTGGCGCACTGCATAAACATTATAGTTCAAGACTTTCTGAAAAAAGAACCCATAGTTAGCAATTTACTGGCCATCTGCCGAAGAATATGCACTCATTTCAGTCATTCTTTTAAAGCTCGAAAGCAGCTGAGGATCATCCAACGTGAACATAGGATGCCAGTCAAGGCACTCATCCAGGAGGTGGCAACACGTTGGAACTCAACGTATTACATGCTTGATCGTCTGTATGAGCAGAACAGGTCACTCGAGGAATATGTCTGGAAAAGAAGAGGGGGTGCTACTGTTAAAGGCATGAACCTTGAGATGGAGCAATGGAGCCTAATTAAATGCCTGACTGAGATGCTTTGTCCTTTTGAGGTCTTCACACGTGAAGTCAGCAAGGAGGACTGTACAATGGGCCAAGCTATCCCATTATTGCAAATGCTAGAGCATCAGCTGAAAAATGTGTATGAATCATACAAAGGTGTAGAGGACAAAAGGGAAGCCTAAGACTTGGTGGGGAGCTTAGCCCGTCGCTTAGCTGAAAATGTAAGGATACAAAATAAAATTTTGTCACAAGAACATTACATTTGTGCCACAATTCTGGATCCACGTGCAAAATTTGGACTGAAGACATTCTTTGCTTTTTCCGAGATTGATGTTGCCCGCTACAAAACTTGTATAGCTGAAGCAGCCAGTAAGTTGGAAAACGAACTGCTGCTAATTAAAAGCCCGCAAGATCAACCCACAAGAAGTACTGCAGCAGGGCACATGCAGGATCAAGTGCAACTTTGTCGGCTGAGGGCAGTGCGTTTGGATCACAACACTCACCATCACTATCGACAACAGCAACAATAACTGGATCATTAGGCCCAGTACAATCGTTAGATGATTGGTATGTACAGTTAGGCATTAATAAGCACAGTGCTGATGCACAGAGAAAAGAGCACGAAAGCTTACCAGCAGCACCCCTGAACCTTGAGCGGATCCAGGCCTATCTGGACAACCCAACAGAGGGTCACATTGATCAAAACCCATTGCAGTATTGGTATAGGAAAAGGTCTGAATGGCCACTGCTCAGCAGGCTGGCGATAAGCTATCTGGCTTGCCCTGTCTCAAGTGTCACTTCCGAACGTGATTTCAGTGCTGCTGGTTCCATTGTAACATTGAGAAGGACCAGTCTCTCGCCCAAAAACGTGGAGAGGTTAACGATGATCAAAATGAATCAGCACTTCATACCACTGAATTACACAATATATGAAGCAATGGAGGAAGGTGAGGACAGCGGCTCAGGTGACGGAAGTAGTGTGTCACATGATGATTACCTACTACTGGCTGACCCCTTAGAGTTTGAGGACGAGCTATACTTCCCTGACAATTAGTCTTGCACGTACTGTCTTCCTCCCTTTTTTCCCCCCTTTATTTGTGTGTCTATCGTTCCGGTTACAAACGTATGAATCACAACAAATCCATTACCACCGTCTTCTACTCTTCTTATTTAATATACAAGTTTCAGGTGTCTGCAATTTGAAAGTACAGTCCTCCGAATCCAGCTCCTCCGCTCCATCATACTGAATCTCCCGCCAAAATCCATTGCCCTCATGAATGATGATTGGATGATGGTAAATACTAGAAGAACAAATTCAAACTTTCCTAGTCCTGCCAAAAGAAGTGAAGCATGAATCAGATGACTACTATAGCTATCCTCCTTTCAGAGCCGAGAGAGACTGCCCATTAACTGAAAATAAGATGGAACAGGTAATGATTGATGTCATGCATTGAACGCAGAGTCACAGACTGAATGATTTTGTTGTGTTTGATGTGCATGAAGTTATGTAATTGTGCACTAATCATCTTTCTACAGAACACACTAAATTTAACTCAAGGTGAATTCAATTTTCCCCTTCTTGCAAATAAGAAATTTGTACTTCTACTGCAGCTTGGTGATACATTGCTTTTAATTCAATACAGGAAGGGGACTCACTCAATCTGCGCAATGAGTATGATTGACACAACAGCACCGTCCATGATGATGATGGCGAAATAGACGGCCCGTTAACTTAAGATAAGAAGGAACAGGTAATGACAATTAATGGCATGCATTGGACACCTGACTCTGAGCGATTGGTGTTTGTGTTTTCGTTGTTTGTTTGTTGTGCACAAAGTGAAGTCAAAGTGTACTACTAATCTATCTTTCTGTACACACTAAAGACTGACTCAAGTCAATAATATTTCTACTCTTGTTGTGTAATAACAATTTTACTTCTAATGCCGGCCGATCTTCACAGTCAGTCAGTAAAAGTATCGGAGATGATCATGAAGTCAGGAGGACGTTTCATGAGTGGCATAAAACTTAAAAGCCAAAAGGTAAACACGTCAACAACAACCACAGCAGACCCAAATGTCTGTGTAGAAGTGGAATAGAGTGTAGCGGTGGGATGACTGCAGTGTATTGATTTACTAACTTAAACTGTAAAATGCTATGTTTGGAATGGATAATGTGCTTTGCCTTTGACCAACTCTTTAAAAAAAAAAAAAAAAAAGGACTCTAAAGTCTAAACATAGGATGTGCTACTGCTAAGCAACGTGCCATCAGGCCTGTCACTGTGGGCCTGCTCTCTCCTGTTATTGTTGAAGGTCAATTCTGGAAACAGACTAGAGTAGAGATGATGCATACATGCCACTTCGGAAAGTGTTCTTGTTGCACTACACCATAACTTGTGCATTTGTTTCAACTTTGTTTCTCAATATCCCGTTTGGTTTTCCATGTACAATTACAGGCCGGGCCTTGCCCTATACTTTGGAAAACATAACAATGCACACTTACCTTACCAATAAATCAACACTTTTTTCCATCCGGGCAGTGGCGAGTGGCGACACACCCAAGATTGATGGACGAGAGGACCAAGAGGAATGCCGAGATGCAAATCCAGTCCACATTTTTTACCAGGATAACACAGTAACAGTATTAACTTTTATCTTCTTTTAAATAATTTGAATATTTTTTTTGTATACAATCTTTACAACAGTGTGTTCTTGTTGTTGTTATTATCATCATTAGGTTTGCTCTCTGTTTACGATTCTTCCCTACCAATATTTAAAATTTCTATTTGCTATCTGTAAAAGTATTAAGGCCGGAACAACAGAACAAGAAGTGTAAGTAATCCGGGTCTCTCATCATCATGCATGCATTTCCTTTTTCTCCCCTAACATATGGATATGGTAGTCTTCAAAGATTGTCGTTTGTTTGTCCATGCATACTGTTTGTCAATGTCAAACCTTTCCCAAAACCCCCTTCCCATCCATTCAACAAACCCTAACCCTCTTCCTGTGTGACTTATTGTCGAGGTGTGACTAAATTAAATGTACACCAATGCTTAATCACACGCTTGCTGGGGCGGATGTGGCGAAAGCAACAGTACTTCAATTTCAAGGCAGAGCGATGATCTTCTTCTGCTTGCCCACCCATGAGTAGGATATTTTAGAGGTTATTTTATTTAACAAAGCAACATATTCCTCAGCATTAATTGCCGGCATTGATTGGATTTGTTTGTTGTCTTTCCTCATACACAGCACTAACTGTTAGGCTATAGGCCTAGTCAAGTGACTCTACACAACTATAGTTTGTAACTCTGCCTAGTAGGCTATCCCAACCACCATTATGTTTTGTTGTAAAATATTTTAGCATATTATTGTTGCTCGGTAAGTTCTGTACTGTACTTCATTCTACTACTCCTCTAACAGTTTCTCAAAGGCGATTGACTGTCTCCTTTTCTTTTTTTTGTAAATGCTGCTGCCCTGCCAGTGTCTACTACTACTACTATACTACCACCACCACCCCAATCATGGCATGTTAGAAAAAGGAAACCATCTTCACCATGCAGCCATTGCTGTGCCTAAATTAAACATCAAGCACAGGTAAGAGAGAAGTTTGGGGGAGGCAGAATTAATAATGGACATGTTTTCAATGAATTCAATTTCACACACCCCTTTGAGTCCAGATAGAGAATGCATAGACTAGAGGAGAGACTGAAAGTACTAGTAGGACAAGTCAATCAGCCAATTATTTAAATCAAACACTGGCTATGGGCGGCCCTGCACCAGCAAGGAAACAGTGTGATGTAAAACAGTAATCCCACCTACAAAACATTAACAACATTGCATGTAACGTAGAAAAATATATTTAATTTACCCTAACAAAAATAAACTAAAAACCCACAAAAGCTGACCCACCCCCCTCCCTAACCCCAACCAATGTCCGTAGGAAAGTCCAGGAGAAAATAGTAGTCCGAAAAGCAAAAACCCAATGCCCAAACCAGTTCCCACCCACCCAAACAAGAATTAAAAAAGGAGCAGAACTTGAAGACAGGGACTAAGGTGTGGGGCGGGACTGAAGGAGGACACACATCTGCTCCTCTAAACGGGCGACGCGGCGTCTGAGGGTGCGGCAGTTGCAGCCACACTGGGGGGGGCACAAGAGATGGCACTGCGGTGGCGGCGGGCAGCCGCCAGACGGTGGCGCCGTACCGCTGGAGGGCGGGGGCTGGGGCCC
The DNA here is from genome assembly GCF_964204655.1 of Triturus cristatus. NCBI lineage: Eukaryota > Metazoa > Chordata > Amphibia > Caudata > Salamandridae > Triturus > Triturus cristatus. Next base: position 665,025,918 of record NC_140590.1, read on the forward strand.
GGGGCACTGGAGGAGGCTTCAAGTGCTGGTGCAGTCTCCTCCTCCTCCTCTGCCAAGACCACCAGCCACCGGTATTCACGCTGGATTGCCTCCAGCTTCCGGCGCCGTGCCTTGGCGGCCAACTCCTTTCGATTGAGTTTAGGAGTAGCTGTGTATCCTAAAGAAAAAACAAGACAATTGTAAAATATACTCTTAGAAAAACAGTAAGAAAAGTTAACTATTTATACACTTTCAGCCTCATGCATCAAGCCAAAATCCAGTCGGTAAAATACCGAATCGCAAAAATCACCCGTTAGCGATTAAAAAATACCTACTTCAAATGCATGAACCCAAAACGTGAGCAAATAACGAATCGCAAAAAATAAATCCGCCAAAATACCGAATCGCTAATAACCAAAATGCAAAATTACCGAATCGCTAAATACCGAATTAGCAGATACCGAAATCACTATTAGCTCCCGGAAAGTGCCAATAGCAAATAACGATTCGCACCCCAATGCAACAACAGTCGCTAATAACGAAAATCCCAAAAATCGCTATTTTGCCAGAGCTAAATAAGGGGAATCAAAACCTGGAGGTAAAGTAAAAAAAAAAACGCAAATGCAAAAAAAAAAATTCAACATGTGCAAATGATTGAGGCAATCACAAAACCCTTAAATGTGGCCCAGGAGACCCTGTTGGCTCCCACAAAATAGCTGCCCTCTACGTGCTTGCAAGGAGGATGCGTATCAATGCAGCAGGACAGCGCAGGAGAAGGGTCCAGGAGCGAGTTTTCAGACTGCGCATAACCTTGCTCGGGCAGAATGAGGACGAGGTGTACGAGAAGTATCGCCTCAATCGTGCAATGATCATGCGCCTGATTGCAGACCTGGAACCATTACTGCAGCACCAGACACACCGGACCAATGCAATCCCTGCGCACGTTCAGGTCCTATGCAGCCTGCACCTACTGGCCTCAGGGAGTTTCCAGGGGGTAATTGCGGTGGCCGGAGGCGTATCGCAAAGCGCACTGTCACGCTTCTTCAAGAAATTCCTAGATGCCATGCTGACAATGCTACACACCCACATCAGCTTCCCCACAACCCCACAGCAGTTGGACCGCACCAAACAGGCATTCTACCAGGTGGCACAATTCCCACATGTGATTGGATGCATCGACTGTACGCATATCCCCATATGTCCACCCGCAGCAAATGAGTACATATTCCGGAACCGCAAGTCATACCACTCAATCAACGTGCAGGTTGTGTGCGATGCCAATAACATCATAACGGACCTAGTGGCACAATTCCCGGGGAGCACACACGACTCCTACATCTTCCGCTACAGTGGAATGCACAGGCGACTAATCAACGGAGAATTTGGAGAGGGACTCCTGCTAGGTACGTAAAAATACGCTTCCCCACACCAACACCACACATGTATGTACATCACCAATGCTAAGTCTATGCTTCTATCTTCTAGGTGACAGTGCTTACGCCCTGCGTGAATACATACTCACCCCATACATCAATCCAGCAACCCCACAGGAACATCGCTACAACGCTGCACACATCAGCACTAGGAATGTCATAGAGAGGACATTTGGGATTCTGAAGAGTCGCTTCAGAATCCTACATAAGACTGGCGGCGCCTTGCTATACAAACCTGAAACATGCTGCTGGATAATTGCTGTATGTGCAATGCTGCACAACATTGCGACCAGAAGGGGGATACCCATAGAGGTGGACAGGAATGACGACCACCGAGATGACCAACCACCCGCCCAACAACGACAGGCACACGTCCCTAACACAGCAGAGGGCCATAGGAGGCGGACATACATCATGCTAAATCATTTTTGAAACATGTGAGAATGAAACATTACAAGTTAGTTTGGGGTGCAACTGTTTAATGCACAGTAGCACTGAGGTTTGTGCAACAAAACTAGCTATGTAAATCATGCTCCAATTGCATAAAGTAAAATAAAATGTGCCTTAAAGTCACACCTGTGCATACTCAGTAAGTGGATGTCCATGGTTGCCCCATCATGGTCCTGTATGCATGTCCAACTGTCTAGTGGCGCTTCCCACGTACCCCAAGCCTCCGCTCAGGTGTCTCCAAAGCCTCACCACGGCCTGTCCCCGTGGATGCCCGCGAACTGCGGCGCCTGGTGCTGGCCTCTGCCAGTGACATGCTGCCGACACTGGAGGCAGCCTCACTAGCGTCATCCCCCCCCAAAGCTGCAGCACTGCATGTGCTGCTCTGGAAGTGTTCCACAGCAGTGGTCAACTGCCCCAGTGTCTTTGCCACATCCCCGCAGAAGTGCCCAAGGTCGACCTGCAAGGACACAGTGCGGCGTGCCAACACTGCGGTACTGTTGCTGTGGCGCATGATAGCCTTAGTAGCGGCAGCGGAACGCAACTATTGCTGTCGGTGCCTCCTCTTCTGGCACTCATGGCCCTCCCTCATGGCACTGGTGAGCTCTTGTATATCTTCCCTGAGATGACCATTGCCCTCTGCCACCACAGTGCTCATGTCCCTGACCGCCGTGCCCATGGCCGTTACTGCGGCAGTCATGGCTCGCATTTCACAAGGTGCACGATGTTGGTGCTGATGGTTGACATGTGGCGGCTCTGCACGCGCTGTACAGACAGCATCCTCTCCTCAATGCCAGGAGTGTGTTGGAGATCCAGGTTGCCTGAGGAGACCGAACGTTGGCGAGACCTGCGCCGCTGTGTTAGCCTGGCGCGGACAGGTGGTGCATCAGGTGGTGTGATGGCGCACTGACCGTGTCCTGTTTGTGTGGTGGGTGTTTCCATCACCGGCAAGGGCGCAACCTGGGACCTGCGCCGCGGCGCTTTGGTGGCTGTCGTGGCAGCAGCTGGTGTGGCTGGTGCTGGTGCTGGTGGTGCTGGTGTTGCTGGTGCTGCTGTTGCTGGTGCTGGTGGTGCTGGTGGGGTGGCAGGTGTAGGTGATGTGAGGGCATCCTGCGCTGTCTCAAGGTCTGATTCAACCGGTGTTTCGGAGATTATCAGCCGGCCGCTGTCATCTGAATCCCCAGGTGATGCATCTGTGTGTGAAACAGTGCATGGTTAGTGGGATAGTTTGACCTACGTAGTGTTGTACACATACATGTCCCTCTGTGATCCACTAAATATACTGTCTATACCCAGCTTCTACTGATCTGGTGAATGGTTATTGCATTTACCCCTGTACATGCACACTTGCCTGAGTAGACTACAACTCCCATGATGCACTAGTGTTAGGAGTAAAGCTGTCTGTTGCAAAGCTGCATGCACACTCAGATCCTGCTGGGGGCCTGGAATGGGATTTACGCTATGCTGGGTATGGCAACAGGCATGCATCTTACCTTGGGCACTTGTGGCTGCGCCGGACGTGTCCATCTGGGTCACTCCCACGACGGCTTCCCGCTCAATTGTTCCTTCCACCAGCTCCTCCAGGGCAGTGTTAGCCTGGACCGTGGAAGGGCCGCCTCCCGTTCTGCTTGCGTCCCGGAGCCTCTCTGCTATCCTCTCCTTCGCACGCTTCCGCAGGTCGTACCACCTTTTTTTTAGGTCGTCGATGCTGCGGGGCGTCACACCTACTGCATTCACCCTCTCGCTGATGCGCAGCCATATGCGGCGCTTCTCCGCCTCAGGCACCTTGAGGGACAGCTTGCCGAAGAGGCGTTCGTGCTTGCTCGAGACTCCCTCAATTAGGTGCTCCAGCTCCCTGTCGGAGAACTTGCGCTTGCGCTTGCGCGCAGCCTCAGCGCTGGATGGGGCTTCCTTCTCCATGGATGGTGTATTTTGGCAGATGGAACAGTCTGTGTGGCTTCAGTCTGCACAGGCAGTCTGCAGTCAGTGCTCCTGTTTGCTCCTCTGTCGATGCAATGAGGGTGGGGCTGCTGTATTTCCTGGTTGGTGATGTCATCTGCACGTTCCCGGTGCGACGCGGTCATTTGCGATTTTGCTAATACCAAATTCGCTATTTGCTAATTCGGAATTACCGAACTCGCTATTAGCTAATCGGAGTTTGCATGCCCCGCTATTGTATATTCGGTAAAATTAGCGATTTTTAAGGAATCGCTAATAATTACCGAATCTGTTGAGGCATGCCCAAAAGCGATTCCTTAATAACGATTCCTTATTACTCGCTATTAAGGAATCGCTTTTGGTTTGCTTGATGCATGTGCACCATAGTGACATGGTAGAGTAGCACTATAAAGCACAGTAGTACATAACATTTTAAATCTTGCCCGTCCTTCTTCCTTCCACCCGTCTTTCACTTTTTAGTTGAACAGTGCACCAGGTGCTCTTCTCCATAAAACTTTCAAAGCGGAGTTGAAATCAGATAGATGAGGCCATTGGTTACTCAAAACTCCCGCTCCTATGCCAATTAAAGGGATTCTAGTCTTTTATTTCACTCTTCAAACGTTCACAACAACTCATACTTACTTAGGACATCGGATGGCGGGCGGACTTCCTCATGCTAAAAAGGGTGGGGGTCCCGTGGGGACAATTCATTAGGAGGATGCGCCCGGCACAGTGGTGGGCGCATCTTGTTTTTTTTACATTCTGGTTGGCGATGCCGAAAGCAATGCTAAAAATACATGTTGTGCTGCTTTCCCAAGCACAACATGACAGGCCCCGCGTGGAGCATGTCACGTTTTGCTTTGAAAGGCAGGGGGGGTACCATAGCATAGGTACCCTCCATGGGGGCCCCCAAGCATACTCTGCAATGTCTGCATGCCTTTCTGTGGCAGACGGCAATGCTGTAACGCAAAGGCATTCCAAAATGCAGATTATATGGCTGGCGGTGTGTTCAGAGAGACACCACCACCATATTGAACCCTTTTCCGCCTGGTCGACATGTGGGGGTCTGACTCTTTTCTACAGGGATGGTGGGAGGTTTGCCCCTGCGGTGTCGGCGGTGAATACCGCCGGCCCGGCGGGGGCAATACGCCCGCCATCCTAATGGGGCCCTATGTCTCAACAGTACAGTATACATACAGTACACCCTTGCAGTGAGTGTACTGTCAAGTTTAACAATAGTTAAGGATTATGAATCTAACTTACCACCGCCCGCCATTGGTGCTGCCACTCCCCCTACCGCTCCATCGTCGGTATCTGCAGCAACTGCCGCATCCTCTCCCTCCGCGTCGCCTTCGCTGGCCCCGGCAATGGTGGTCGGTAGTGCGCCTAGAAAACATTACACATTTATTAGGCGTCATATACACCTCCCCCTATTGATCAGTAGCAAGGTTGAAAAATGAGTTAATAGTATACTAACATACGTCACTAGTACAAATCAGGTAGTAGTAGAGTAGAAACTAATAGTTATATATGGTCATTCTAGCCTTTGCTTAGTTAGCCCGAGCCATGCAACCATTTTACCTTTGTGTCTTTTATTTTTGCACATGTGACGTTACCTTGCAGCTTTTTGTATAAGACACTTTTGAGCCCACATGACCTGCCTCACACTGCTACTGTCTACGCGCTGCATACAAGCGGTCAACAAAAACATTAACAAGCCACTTTTTTATGAAGTACTGGTGTACTCTTAGTCCATATTGCTTATCAATAAATGCTACACTTTTTGGCCTGGCTGAGAAATGCTTGCAAGTTGCAATATACTAACGCGCACCATTTTATTTTTCGCATTACAGACGGAAGATTCCCTTCTACGAACCAGAGCTTTGCAGAGCTTATGAATGATGCAACAACTACACTACCAGTACTAGGTTATTCTAAGGTGAGGGGTCCCTTCACTCAGATCTTCATTTATAAATTTATATAAAGTAAATTCCTAGGGGATGGTGGTGCTGCCTTCCACCACTGTAGTAAGTGTAACAATGTTTATTGTTTTAATGTTATTGACTTTCCGGTTGGTGCTGCATTTTATAATAGAACAATATACAGAGCTTCTCAATTCAAAATAAACATTTTAAACTTACATAGACTTGGTGGTATTTGGTGTGGACTAACTTACACGAGTGAGCAAATTAAAGTAAGGGTGTGCATGTGCATTGCTTCCACGACTGAGAGGTTGGGTGTGTTATGTTCTGGGTTGTCTACTTGTTGGGTATCTTTGGGGGAGGGTTGGGAGACCTAATTGTTATGACAAGACAGTACTATAGTCGAGCAGGGGATTGTGGTGGGTTCTGAATTTCTGATTGAGGTGAGTGAGAGAGGTCCAACCTATCATCACCAACATCCTATTTTCTTGTGCAAAGGTCTGTATCTGCAAGATCCCTACAACAGTAGTAGTATGTCCTATAGGCTATCATATCAAAATAGTAATAAATCTGGTTGGGCATTTGTTGCTGTGAATTGTCAAAGCCTCAAGATTAACAAAGACTCAAGATCAATAAGACTAGAAGTAGTACAAGAGGACGACCCAAAGGACTGGACTCAATGGCTAGAGCTACTGGTGAATCTGAGTTTTATTACAACCTTTCACATAAAGAGTGGCACTGGCCAACTGGGCAAGCTTAGCTACTACAGTACAGACAGACTGATAGTAGTAGTAGTACTGAGAGTCATCATAGCAGAGGCAGGGATAACAAGATTTTTGAAACCGTACAGATCGAAGGATAATTGTTGGTAAAAAATAGCATTGGGAAACTGAAACAATAGTTCGTGAAAAATATGGTGCAGTAAAAGTTATGGAATAAGAAATATTATTAAAAACAAGAAGACTTACTGGGGCCAGCAGAGGAGCCCTCATTGGTGTCCTTCTGGTGGTGGTGTTCGGACTGTTGTCCCGCCGACTGCCCACTCAAACAAATACAATTTTTTTAAAGAACGGTCAAAAAACACTATTGTAAACAACAATTGCAATAACTAAGTTGACCGATCTCATCTGGTCAACAAGTAGTATCGGGGGATTCGCGGATCGACTACTTAAGTTACTATTTATCAACAGTAATCCAGTCTTCCATTCTGATTCCAGAATACTAAGTTTCAACTAAGCCTAAGTACGACGTACCACCCGACCTAGCCCACCTATTCCAGGCATGCCAATTGTACATTAAGTATGCATTTCCACTTCTTTTATTCCTCAACAATGCATATGGTCAAATGGAGGACACATGACTACATTTTTTGTATACACCAAATTTTGGGTTGATTGATTGATGCTGATGTTCTGCTAGTGGTAAGCCAATTACCACCACTCATTGAACAAACTAGAAAAGGTTCTAATAAAGACTGCTGTACTAGCAGCACGTCACATAACTGAGGGGGCATCACGCATACCACTAACAAATTAGAAACTCATACAAAGTACCTAAACCTAAGTATCAATCCACCCCTATCTCTTAGTGACAGGACAAAGTAAGGAGTGGACTAGAGTCACTGTAGCATTACGTAACTTAATTTCTCTAAAATAAACTCTTACAGAATCACGCTAAGCAAGCGCAAACGCAAAGTTGCAAATAAGTAAGATTAGTAGTAGCGCAGAAGAGCACCTGTGTCATAACCACAGAAGACTTTTAACCATAATTAACCTGGAATGTAAGCAGCAACATTCTAGCTGGTTGGAAGAAAAAAAAGATATTCGCAATATATAACACAGAGCAGAAGAACAGACACAAAGTAGTAATAATTAAATAGTTACTCACCAAGCCCCGGGACCTCCACTCCTAGCAGGTCCAGCAGGTCGTGCTCATGGTCCGGGATGTCGGACCACCGGTGCGTCAGCTGCGCCTGGGTGCGCCGGACCCCAGAGAAGCGCAACACTGCCCGGCGCACCTTCCCCCACCGCTGCCGATGCTCCCGGAGGCCGTACCCGGACCCAGGCCTGCCACCTGCTGCCAGGGTTGAGGGGAGGTGGTGCTGCACAAAGAAAATGAGTGCAGCCAACTCCACCTCCCCAAATAAGGCCCGTGCCTGCACCCCTTGTGGGCGCCGACTTCCGCAAGGTAGGCGGTCGCGGCTCTGGCTGCGACAACCAGCCCTACCCTTTGACATGGTTCTGGGACGGGGCGGGAAAGAAAAGGTAATAAAATTAAAGAAGTAAAGGAAATAAATAGCAGGCAATAGAAAGAGAGAAAAAGTAGCTAAAAAACAAAAAAAAAGTAGACAAAAACCAAAAATATAGAAGCAGGAAAATAGTTAGAGAAATAATAAATAAGAAAGATTTTAAAAAAGTGGCTTTAAACAAAGGATTGAAAAGATGTAGGGAGGATTCAAAATCAGGCCCCAGAACCATGCAATAGAGTGAAAAACAAGATGGCCGCGCCCATTGCGACCACGTGCGCAAGTACGCTTGATATTTTCTCCCCGAGCAAGCAAAAAGCAACGCGATCAAGTAAAAGCGGTCGCAAACAGGAAATATCTACCGCGAACGGGCGCGAACATGCATTGCGCGACCCGGAACAGGAAGTAAGCATCACGAGAGGGCGGGACAAGTGAAAACAAGATGGCCGCACCCGTGAGCAACCGCATGGGTAAGTTGGCGAGCCGCGATCACGCAAAAAATACCGCGAGCAGGTGGGAAAAAAACTTCTGCGTCTCCGCGATATTTCCGGCGTGTTTGTGGAGATTTTCCACATTTTCGCGATAGTTTGCGAAAGTTAATTTTGCAAATTCCGTCCACCCCTAGGTTGCCCCAAACAAGCACCACAGCGAAGAAACCGCCCAACCAGAGACGGCGGAAGCAAAACCAGAGTCCCGGTCAACACCACCCGGTCCCGACTGCCATGGATCTACCTCTACACGTTTTTCCGGTGCTGTACCTGCTACATCACCAGCAACTCATTGACCACTGCAGCGGCCGCCGCAAGTACGCAATGACACAACACATGGGTTGACACAGGGTCCAAATCCACATCAGACACCCAGGTGGGGACAGGAACACATCCACAAGGGCACCCACACATGACCCACATGCCGTCAAGTCACCCCTCCGTATCCTGGACACACATGTTCCGTGACCATGCAGCAATGTCCCGGTCACATCACCGCAGTGGTGAACACAAGGGAATACATGTGTGCTATGCAGAAGGCAGGGCCAGCACCAGGCATGGGCAGCACACAAAGACCACAGGGCCACACCCATCACACACTAGCACACCCCCTGAAGGCACATACCATGTGCCCCTCCTGTGCACCCCCATGCACAACAACAAGCCAGGTGAATCCACACCCTGCACCACACAACAAACAACCAGGGAGACGGCCACTGCAGGAGTGGCTAAAGAGGAACACACAGCACAGTAGCACAGGGCCAGGAAAACACACAAACCACAACAACACCACACTCAGGGCAACAAAAATGAGTACAAGCACCAAATGAACACATATAAGGAACAAACATCCAAATGGACACACAGCCTGCCAAGTTACACACAAATACCCCATACTGACACACAGACACATACACACACCACATGCCAACAGCAATGGAGCACAACAAATAGGAAAGCCAAAGTGGGGTGCATACAAATGGAAGGCCATGGAGACAAACAACAAGCATGTGTACATCACATGAAAGACAAGGAACAGAGGACAACACCCTCAGGCCATCAAAGCACACATGGCTGGTACAGTCAGTGAAGTCAAACCACAGACATCACAGTGCAACAACACAGGGAAACAACAAGGCAAACCATGTATAGGCACAAGGATGAAAGGAAGGCCTTGAAGTCAAACTGTGAACAGCCACACATGTAGACAACTACTTCACAGGAGTACACCAGCAGCCCATTGACACACTCCATGACTGCCAAACACCAATAGGAATCTACACACATACCCCCCTCACACCAGCAGCACACAACACCAGTGTCAAACACACTGAAGGCTGGTAATACTTGCCAGTCAATACACACAGAAACAATCACACACCCTGGGTGTAGCCACAAACATCACACACACACACAGGGATGCCAGAACACATGTCTGCACAAAAACAACAGACAAACACATAACCCAACAGAAACACACACAGAACCACAACAAGAACAGACATGTCCTGTACAGCTAAACTGTGGAAAGGCAATGGGAGCACAAACACAACAGGAGTGTACAACCTCATCATTCAGGAACAATGCACAGACAACATACCACAACACACACAAGAAGTGCACCATCACAGAACAACACAACCACATCAAACAAACAACAGATGCACAGGCAAAAAAATCAAATGGCAAACACACCAGGACATCAGGGGATGCACACCAGGCAATGAGAAGGCAACATACACACACAGCACTACATGCACAACAAGCAGTGTGTGCACACCAAGCATACCAGCCACACACAGACATGAGTGACCTAACATCAACCCACACAACACCAATCAGCACCGCACAAAGACAACAGCACACCCAGGAAGTGAAGCAATACCACAGCCAACATACATACATCCAACACAACACCAACAGATGCACAAGTCTGGGACAGAAAGGTGGAAACAACTTGACCAGAGGACTGGGCAACACACACAGTTGAACTGCATATGAGCAACCATGACTGCCAAACAGCACACGATCATCACATACAACCTATTGGTGAAATGCCCTGAGTGACACATTGCTCCTGGCCAAAGAACTGCACCACAAAGCACAGTGTCACAAATGAAGTGATGGGGAGGCACACACACATGTAAAACAAGGAGAAAGCTGACATCAAAGTGAAGTGTACTGCATATCAGTAGGGGACATGGCAGGAGTGTACCATACACAAATTGAGGGAGTGCAGACCCACAATGGGTAGGCATCTGAGACACAGATAGGGGTTGGTATGACAACACACACAACTTGCCATACGGGAGGCAAGAAGGCACCATGTGACAGCAATGCATGAGAAAACACAATCACAATGGCAGAGTGGAGCAGCAGGTCTGCACAGTCACCACAAACAGTAACAAGACACATGGATGATCAACAAAACACAACACTAACTTGCCAGTCACACATTCTGCATACTCACAAGTGACAAAAACAACAAGTAGGTGTCAGACAGAACTGCAAGGACACAGCAACACACTGCACATTGCACAACATACAACTCACACATGTGCATACAACCACATCCACAGGGCTGAACAATCAAAACAACAGGCATACAACTCTTGGGTGACACATGTGTGTAGTTGACAATGCAGGGGCATGCACACATCAACACTCCCGACAAACTGACCCCCTTCACACTGCACACTTCCTGACCATCCAAGAGCACACATGGAAAGTAAGCCATGGGACTAGGATGACTGGCCATCACAAGATGACCACACACATACGCCACTGGGCACACATAAAGGAAGAATACACATACATGATGACCCTGCCCAGCCTGCCTGCAATACTGTGTATAGAATCCCACTCTGTGCTGGCAGTGCCTCCCAACCTGACATGTGTACAATATAGCCAACATGAACAAATTAAGAAAATGACAACTGCTTTCCATTTAAAATTGACATCATTGCCCCCACAAGTATCTGGGTCAGGAAGAACTGAAGTCCCTGTCACCCCTGAAAAAATAGAGTAAGTGAGCCAAAACATTGACTATGTTAAAGTGGCACACAGACCATGTGGCACAGTAAACCATATACACACAGCAAAAGAACTTTATTCAGTAAGGAAACTGACAAAATAGACAACAGGAGCAACTGTCTTTATTCACATACTGCACAGATAGGCCCCATGACAAGAGAAGAGCACGGCACAAAATGCAGAGTATGTCCATGAGAAGCTGCACAGGCAAGGGAAACACAGCAGTGAACAACAAGGCCAGTGGCCAGGGCTAAGTGCAGAGTATGTCCATGAGAAGCTACACAGGCAAGGGCAAAACAGCAGTGAACAACAAAGCCAGTGGCCAGGGAGTGCAGAGTATGTCCATGAGAAGCTGCACAGGCAAGGGCAAAACAGCAGTGAACAACAAGGCCAGTGGCCAGGGCTAAGTGCAGAGTATGTCCATGAGAAGTTGCACAGGCAAGGGCAAAACAGCAGTGAACAACAAGGCCAGTGGCCAGGGCTAAGTGCAGAGTATGTCCATGAGAAGCTGCACAGGGAATGCTTGAATACAGCAATGAGAAACAAGGCCAGTGGCAAAAACGAAGTGCAGGGTATGTCCAGGAGAAGCTGCACAGGGAATGTGTGCGACTGTAACTTTCCATGGTCAGCAACACAGTCAGGGGGTAACAATGTGCAGTACAGGCCCACCTGTGTGAGTGACAGGTGTGTGAGGGTGACTACCACCCAGACTTGGCTGTCAGGCGGACTGGGAGCTGGCTGTGTGTCGGTGACTGTCGAAGCACTTGACCGGGGAGAGAGCGGCCCAGCTGAGGTAGAGCTATCAGTGGCTTGGCAAGCCGGAGGGCTGCTTGGACCAGGTGGTGTAGTGGCACGTGGAGGCGGGGTCATGCAGACGGAAGACATGGTGTGGCTGGGAGATTGTGGAGGGATGCCTTTCCACTTCTTGGGGATCCCAAATGGCTTGCTTGACTTTGGATCAATGGGAAGTGGTGTGGACACAACAGGAACACTCACCACCAAAGCTGCATCAGGTGCAGACGCTGGCACCCCCTCTGGTGATGTGCTGGATCCAGCGGAATGCTTTTCCTCTGTACGCCACGTAGTCGGTATAGTGTGAAACAGTCTTTCACACTATACCGACTACGTGGCGTACACGCCTCACAGGTCCTTATTCCGAAGTGGTACTTACCCGTTTTAAGCATTCAGAGTTTCTTTACTCACTTTTCCCGCACAGCCGGGACGGAATTAGAACCGGCGGAGAGATTATCTGTTCTTTCCCTGTTAGCCTGATAGCCCTGAAGAAGTCGTGGGTTCACACCCTGACGAAACACGTGTTGGCTGGGCAACGGATCCACAATAAAATAAATAAGATACAATCTACTGGATTCATCAAATGTTTCTTTGAACTCATGTTCTCTCCATTACTGTTTGTACTTACAAAGTATGACTTGTTAACGTGTGCACAGGCATCCCATGTTCAATTGTTATAAGACCTTGGTCTTTTTAGGGGGTTTAGGGTTGTTTTTTTTCCCCCGTCCTGTTTGCACCGTTGGAATTTCTTTTGCCTTTACACTCCTACACACACACCAGTGGGCGCCATCGCATACCGCAATTCCTAAAAACCCCTCTCGAGTATTTATTCTCTGTTTATTAGGTGTCACCCCAACAGTGCCCTCCTTCCCCTGTTTCACTGGGCTTGGAATGGGAGTCAAGGTGGTGGGTGAATCTGCCTTGGAGCCCTTCCTAGGTGTACCCTTGGCATGCACCACCTCCTCGGTGAGCACAGAAACTGTATGCTTCTCTTTGCGAGATGCTTTAGGGAAAGGAGAGTCCTAGGATGGGAATGCCTCTGAGGCATGTGTGCCTGAGGTCTTCTGCTTTGCTTTTTGTCCCCTGGTATCGCCTGATGGGCTTTTCTCTCTGCGCTCTGGGGTGGCTTAGGTCTTCTATGGGGATGGTGTCAGAGCCCGGGACCGCTTGGGTTTCTGCTGCTGTGTGCTTCGTGTGCCGTATCGTGACTTTGATGTATGTGGACCGTGGTCACTATCGTCAGACGTGGCCAATGCCAAGGGGGTGGACAAAGGGACCTGAAATGGACTGTGAATATGTGCCTGTTGAAGGGCAGACGTCACTGTGGAGGACAAAGCCTGGACAGTCCCGTGCAGCCCACCCACATCTGCATTTATGCCCTCCATGAAAGCAACCAACTGTGCCAAATTTTTGTCGTGGTCAATGAAGGCCTTGAGGAGAGCTGTCTGGCCTACACACAGCTGGCGCAAAAGGTCCACAGACTGAGCACTGATGGCAGCAGGGGGAACAGGGGCAGGGGCAGCGGTGCCAGGGGTGAAGGACACTCTTCCCCTCTTACTGAGGCGGACACAGGCAGCACCAGAGGAAGTGGCTGGGAGGGTGGGCACTGGCCGCTGTGTGGTGGAAGATGATGCAGAGTCCCCGTTCCCTGTGCCCGCCAACATGGATGCATCCCTGCTGGCATCAGATGATGTGGTACTTTGCATTTCAGGGTGGGATTCCTCCAGCAGACTCCTGTCCCCTCTGAGGTGCTGGTGACATCTGTGTCACTGAGCTCCTGTGCAGCTGTTGTGCTTATTTCACCACCACTGGTGTCCGTCTCCTGTCCCTCCATGACCACAGGAGATGCTGCATGAGAGAGAGAGATGTAGGGTCAGGTCAGTGGCAACAACAGAACAAACATATGCAAGCAATGCATAACAAAAGATGACCAAATCTACATGTTGCACACCACCCTGTGCAATCACATCGTGCCAACTCACTATATAGACTCAAATAGTGCATGGAAACTGATCTTGATCTTTGACCTCTGAGGCGGAAGCCGGAGGTGGAAATTTGCAGAATTTTTAAAACTGTTGTATCTTTGTGTGTTTTAACTCACTCACTCGCACTCTCACCTGTGCTTGAATTGGGGCTGAAGCGCTGACAGGATCTTACAAACTAGCGGTTCTCCGCTGTTTGGGACAGCTTTCGGTCAGGGACGCCATCGCGGCTCTTGCGAGGCCACGCCCACTTCATAGGCCACGCCCACATCCCCCTGCCCTTAAATTGCAGCGCGGAGTACCGGCGCGTTCAGTTGATCTTTGACCTCTGAGGCGGAAGCCGGAGGTGGAAATTTGCAGAATTTTTAAAACTGTTGTATCTTTGTGTGTTTTAACTCACTCACTCGCACTCTCACCTGTGCTTGAATTGGGGCTGAAGCGCTGACAGGATCTTACAAACTAGCGGTTTTCCGCTGTTTGGGACAGCTTTCGGTCAGGGAAGCCATCGCGGCTCTTGCGAGGCCACGCCCACTTCATAGGCCACGCCCACATCCCCCTGCCCTTAAATTGCAGCGCGGAGTACCGGCGCGTTCAGTTGATCTTTGACCTCTGAGGCGGAAGCCGGAGGTGGAAATTTGCAGAATTTTTAAAACTGTTGTATCTTTGTGTGTTTTAACTCACTCACTCGCACTCTCACCTGTGCTTGAATTGGGGCTGAAGCGCTGACAGGATCTTACAAACTAGCGGTTCTCCGCTGTTTGGGACAGCTTTCGGTCAGGGACGCCATCGCGGCTCTTGCGAGGCCACGCCCACTTCATAGGCCACGCCCACAACCCCTCACCTCAAATGTGCTGTCTACGCAAGCGCAGCGGACGAGCGCAGCGGGAGCGCCGATTGCGCGCCGAAGTCGCGCACAAGTCAAGTCCGTCTGCGCTCGTCCGCGACCAGCCGGGCCCCGGGGCCACAAACCCTGGTTCCCACCAAATACAGAGTAGGACTTATAGCGGGGCGGCCTTACGCAGCATAGGCAGGACTGCCACGCCCCAGTGTTCCCATATTTCTGATCCCACAGAGCTACCCGCTCGATGTCCAGGGTGCAAACACTCCTTTCGCAAACCCTTATTGGCTGCGACACAAAAGTACAGGATGTATGTGCTTAATTGCCGCTCCCTACCAAAACACAGCACACAGATTGCCCTGCTGCTCGAGGAGCAAAAGCCAGACGTGGTTTTCTTGACTGAAACCTGGCTCACTGTTCATTCTGAGCCAGACGTGGTGTTAGCTCTACCCGGAGGCTATCATATCTTTAGACAGGACAGACAGGTAGGGAGAGGCGGAGGTCTGGCAATTATATTAAAGAACCATTACCGATGCCGCACTACTGCAGAAACCATCTCTGAGTGCGAGAGTGTAGCTTTTTGCATAGAGTTCAACGCAAACAGCTCCTTTTCAGGCACCCTGATCTACCGCCCCCCCGATCCTGTAAAAATATTCCACAGGTCTCTTCCTGAAATTATAGCTGAAAGAATTCTTTCTTCCGCGACCTACACGATTCTAGGGGACTTGAATCTTCATTTTAACTCCTCGTCAGACCACATTGCTCAGGAACTTTTAGATGACCTAGAAGCTCTCCACTGTCCCAGCTGGTTGCAGCTCCGACCCATGAAAGAGGTAACTTACTGGACCCCATATTCAGTAACTGCCCGGATATAATTGTTGACCAACCCATCCCTCTTCCATGGACAGACCATTTCTTGGTCTCATTCACCTGGATCTCATCTAAAACCTCCAAAGTACCTCCGCAAGCGATCACCAGGAGGAACTGGTCAAAACTCCCTCTGGAAACCTGGCTGCACAATCTGGACGCTACGCGCCCAGCACCCTGCCTAGACCCTAATAGGGCAAATGTCAACTATGAAAATTGGATCAATCACTCGTTAAACTCGATCCTTCCGCTTCATAGATCCTCCTCGAAGAGACTACAGAAATCTGCTCCCTGGTTCTCTGACTCTCTAAGACAGTTAAAGCGCCGCTGCAGGCAACGAGAGAGAGCCTGGCGTTTAGACTTCCTTCTAGACAAAAAGGTCGCTTATAAAGAGGCGATTAAAGCTTATAGAGAAGGGATCAGAGCAGCCCAGGCAACCTACTATGCTGAGAAAATTTTAGGAGCACAATCTAAACCCAAGGAAATTTTTCAAATTATAAAGCAATGTACTGGTACCAACACGGCACCCCCTCCTAAAAAAACCCAGGACCAATGCAACGAGATTGCAGATTTCTTCTACAATAAAGTCTTAAAAATTTACTCTTCTTTTTCAATTACAGCAACATCTACGGACGTGATTAATCCTCCCCCTCATAGCTCACCCTGCCACCCTGATCGGCCTTGTCTTGATCACTTCCCTCCGCTCGACCTCGACACTTTAAGTAAAGTGGCTCGACAGGTGAAGTCAGGCTCTCCCTGTGATCCCGCCCCCCCAGAAGTACTGATGCAGGCTAGTAAAGCCACCCTGCCTGTGATGCTGGATCTTCTGAATGCGTCAATTTCTGCCTGCTCCGTCCCCACAGTTTGGAAGCAAGCCATGGTACGGGCGCTACTGAAGAAACCTAGTCTAGACCCAGATGATCATTCCAGCTACCGCCCTATCTCACTGCTTCCCTGGGCCAGTAAGGTACTAGAAAGATATATAAATACACAGTTGGTCCAGTTCTTGGAAGAGCACTCTCTACTACACACATCCCAGACAGGCTTTAGACCAAAACATGGTACGGAAACCGCCTTGTTAGCAGTCACCGAAGAAGTTAGAAGGATACTGGATCAGGGAGGATCAGTGGCAGTGATCCTCCTTGATCTAAGTGCCGCCTTCGATACGGTCAGCTATACCACCCTGCTGGACCGTCTCCATAACATCGGAGTTTCTGGTGATGCTTTAAGGTGGTTTGATTCCTTCCTGTCTGGGAGGTCGTTTCAGATCTTCGACGGTGAGATAACATCCTCCATCAAACCCCTGAGC
This sequence comes from Triturus cristatus, assembly GCF_964204655.1. Classification (NCBI taxonomy): domain Eukaryota; kingdom Metazoa; phylum Chordata; class Amphibia; order Caudata; family Salamandridae; genus Triturus; species Triturus cristatus. Next base: position 665,043,191 of record NC_140590.1, read on the forward strand.
TGCGGAGTACCACAGGGCTCCTCCCTAAGCCCGGTCCTGTTCAACGTGTACATGGGACCGCTGGCGGGCGTTGTCGAACCGTATGGCATTAAAATGGTGTCTTACGCCGACGATACCCAGCTCGTGGTCTCGCTGACAACCGGGAATGACAGGCACTCCCCAACCAATTTGTTAAAATGCTTAGAGGATGTTAAGGGATGGATGACCGCCTCCTCCCTCAAACTAAATGGAGAAAAGACGGAGCTCATGCTCCTTGGTCCAACCTCTCCGGTACCCTTCACCTCCCTGTGGCCCAGTACTCTGGGACCCCCCCCCCCTCCCCTAAGGAAAGTGTTAAAAGCCTGGGAGTATGGCTGGACAATAAACTGTCCTTTTCCACCCAAGCCAAAAAACTGTCCGCCTCATGCTTTGGTCTACTTAGAGTTTTGAGGAAGGTTCTCCCGCTTCTTCCCTTAGAGGCAAAAAAGGTGGCTGTACAAGGTCTCATACAGTCCCGCCTGGACTCGAACAATGCCCTATATGTGGGGGCTCCTGAGATGACCTTCCGAAAATTGCAGGTTGTGCAAAATTGTGCAGCACGTTCTCTGTTGAAAGTTCCGCGTACCCAGTCGGCTAGACCTGCTTTAAAAAGTCTCCACTGGCTGCCAGTGAGGCAGCGTGTGGCCTTTAAGGCACTGTGCCTGTCGCACCGCGCTTTTTGGAAAACTGGCCCAGCTATTAATAACGACCTTGTCACCCCCTACCACCCTAACAGAAATCTTCGGTCTCAAGAGGCGTTCCTTGCCGTCATTCCCAGAGTGAAGCGAGCCAGGTCGGGGGGCAGACTGTTCTCCTTGAATGCCGCCAGGCTGTGGAATGCTCTTCCCCTCTCACTTCGTTCCAATCCAGATCTTTTTTCTTTTCGTAAAAACCTGAAGACACTGCTGTTCGCCAAATCCTGCGTTCCTTAGCTCCTTCATCTTTCACCTCTCTGATCAACCCAGCGCTTGGACGCCTGCGATCAGCAATCGCGCTTAATAAATACTTTTACAATTACAATTACAAACTGGAAATTCAGGCATAAGTGAACCCTGTGATGACCGCACAGCACAACACCCTGCTAGTGGCTCCGTTCAACCAGACACACAACTAGCTCTGAGCACACCTAGGGACATGATGGGGGAACACTACGTGTTGCCACTGACAGATCTGGATGGAACAGGAGGGGACAACACAGACACAGACTACGACATGACATTCCACAATGGCCGTGAGCCCATGCCACCCACCATGTTGTACTTTGGGGCCCAAAGACTGGTGCACATTTTTGTCAGATGACTAGGCCTCCCAAATCAGGGTGCATGAAATGGACGCATTGATGAAGGCACACTCAGATCGGGGACACTGCCGTTCCCTCCCATGGGGTTCCCCAGACAACCCCAATGCAGAAGAAACCTGAAGAGCACAACTCAGAATGCAATGGGAATGCACAGCATTCAAATTACCTTTGTAAGTACAGGTAGGGCAAATGCGTAACACCGGTACCCAGCCCAGCAGCCACTTACATGCCACTGCATCACTCTACCAACATCACATAGGCCAGCGCTAGCACAGGCTCTGTACACATGCAGCCACTCCCAGCCAAAGTCACCCTCCCCGAATGCTCACCCCTGGCTTGCTGCTGATGCTTCTTCAAACGTGCATCCAGCTCAGGCTGTGTCACCGCCAAGATGCGGCCCATTAGTGGTGTCATGCTGCACCGTGCCAAACGCCCAGTGCGAGGAAGCAGCCCCAAGGTCATCTCTGCCACGTTCTTCGCCAGCCGGCTGATGTCGGATTGTAGTGGCATGCTGCATGCTCCACAACCTAGCCATTCGCAAGGAGATTCCCCTGCTCCTGGATGATGATGAGGACCCAAGGCCCCCGCCTGCAAACCAACCCGTGTCCAGTGATGAGGACAGTGGAGAGTAGGAAGGTGTTGACCTGCATCAAGAGCTCATCACCCGCTACTTCACTTGAAGGTGGGTGACAATGTACAACGTACCTATTGTCTGATGATGTTGCTGTTGTTGTGAAGGTGTATGTGAGCTTTGTGACTGCAACCTGTTGTCGGCTCAGTGCTGGCTGCCAATGTTTCTGGGACAGTGTAGTTTGGCACAGATACAGGATGTTTGTCGGTACTGTTGCTCAATGTAATGTGTGCAGATTGGAGTACCCTGATGACAAGTGTTTTGTGATGTCTGTGATGCCACACCCAGTCCAGTGAATGTTGTTCTGTTGTGTTTCCCTAGGTGCCTGCAACTTCTCCTTGCCTACATACATTCCATACTCCTGGTACATTTTGATCATGTTGAAGACTGTACATCCTGCAATAAAGACGGAGCAGACACAACAACATGTGTGTAAGGATTTTGTATTTCCAATGGTGACATGTGAGGGGGTGTACATTTACATTGAGGTGGAGGTGGAGCAGTGAGTTGACAGTTATGGTAAATGAGATAATCGAGTAGTCACCACATTGATGTGGTGACCCAGTCCAACAGACAGATGCCATTCACATGGCAGTGTGGGGAAGGACAGTCCAAAAAGTCAATGCAGTGGTGAAGAGGGTTGCCATCAGGGCTGGCTCCGTGACTGGCGTTTGGCAGGTGCTTTGCCTCCAGATACTCCCAGAGTTTTCTTAGGACGGCCCCTTTGTCGCTTGGCAGGGGGGGCCTGCTGCAGGCCCAGTGGGGTCTGAGGACTCACCCCTCTCTGTGGGCACAGGGGAGGATGGTGAACTGTCATCCTGCAGCCCACCAGAGGGAGGTGGAGGTGTTGTTTGTGGTGCAGGTCTGTCCCTCAGTACCGCCACTTGCTGGCCCAAGAGGTCCAAAATGTGTCCCATGCAGGTGTCAATGGACCTCGTCAGCAGGATGAGCTTGCATAACAGTTCATCCGACCGGCCCTTTCGTCCCTGGGCCCGTTCATATGCCCTAAGGACTCTGGTGATGTGGTCCAGGGATTGGCTCCTAGCCTCTTGTTGTCTGTGGGTGACCCTGCCCCTGCCACCTACCCTGCTGCCACGGACCTGTTGCCTCACCACTGTGGGCACCCACATGCTCTCATTGCCCTCCTCAGTCGGTGGTGTGGGTGGTCATCCTCTGGGACAGGGAGGGTGTTGCAGGTAGCACTGGTGGTGGTGGACGCACAGGCTGTAACAGCAGGGGTTTGCATTGATGTTGTTATTGCATCAGATGGGGGGGCGATGGGGTCCTGGGACCTGTTGCTCCCTGGCACACCAGATGGACCGGCTTCGAGCTCATCGTCCAGAGAATCCCAGGCGTCAACATCCGAGAGTCCAAGTACCGGGTGGGGGGGAGACTGGCTCTGCAGGTTGCTGGTGTTGTCCTCTGCAGTGAGTTCTTGGTCACCTGTGGGTCAGATGGGAAATGGTCATTGTAGTGCACCCTGCAAGCTTTGTGTTAGCTGTGTCATTCACTGTTTGTACACTACACAGTTGACTGATCATCACATTGTTTTCTATGTGCACTACTGTCCCTCCTGACATGATGCAGTGGTACATGCATTACTTGTCCATGGTTTGAGGAGTCAATACATACCATGTGCCACATGCATAGTTTGTGGATACAGGGACCTGTTGACATCTAGGGACTGGCACAACATATTATTTCATTGAGGACTTTTTGTTGATTTGTCTGACCTGGCAGACGTCACATCTGGCCATGGACTGGCCATTGTCATCTCCTGCATACCTTTGTCCTGTCATGTGCATATCTTGATTTGTACCACCAAACATGCTTTCTTAGTTTTCGAAGGGTCATTGTTGCTCTGGCCCCATGGCACTGCACATATCAATAGGTGCTGTGCATGATTGTGCCCTGACTTTCTTCTACATGTGCATTGGTGTGTCACACTTTGGTAGCTGTGACAGTTTCCTTTGCTTACCTGTGTGCACACTGTGCGTGGCTATGGGGTCGGTGTGCATATTTGTGCAATGAGAGGGCTGGTGTTGTCATATGGCACCATTTATTTTGTGACGAATGGGTGGATGCAAATACTGGCCATTTACCTGTTATGTGCTCACATTTGGCTTTGTTATGTGACACATCTGTGTGGGCGTGGTGGAGGCTTACATCATGCTCCGTGGTGTCACAAGACAGAATAATATGTCTACCTACCTGTTAGTTTGTTTGAGGTGAGCCATTAAATGCCACATCCATCTTGCTGTACTGGGGGACAAGGGTGCATGGTGGGAGTAGTGGTACAGGCCTCATACCCCCAAACACCCTCCCAGGGAAGATGGCTACCTACCTTTGAGTTTGTTTGGTCCACTGCAATGGCTTCAAACTGCTTCTGTGTGCGAGTGAGTGCTCCATCCTGCTCAGGTGTGGGTCAAGGGGCATGGTGGGAGTAGTGGTACAGGCTTCCCACCCCCAAACACTCTCCCAGGGAAGATGGCTACATACCTGTGAGTTTGTTTGGTGTACTGCAATGGCTTCCAGCTGCTTCTGTGTGTGAGTGAGTGCTTCATCCAGCTCAGGTGTGTGCAGGGGGCATGGTGGGAGTAGTGGTACAGGCCTACCACCCCCAAACACCCTCCCAGGGAGGATGGCCACCTACCTGTAAGTTTGTTTGGTGTACTGCAATGGCTTGCAACTGCTTCTGGGTGGGAGAGTGCTCCATCCTGCTGCGGTGTGGGCCAGGGGGCATGGTGGGAGTTGTAGTGCTGGCCTTTCCCCCAAACACCCTCCCAGGGAAGATGGCTACCTATCTGTAAGTTTGATGTCGGTTATGCAATGGCTGACACATGCTTCTGGGTGGGGTGGTGGAGGGCTCCATCCAGCTCAGGTGTGGGCCAGGGGGCATGGTGGGAGTAGTGGTACAGGCCTCCCACCCCAGACACCCTCCCAGGGAAGATGGCTACCTACCTGTAAGTTTGTTTGGTGTACTGCAATGGCTTCCAACTTCTTCCGTGTGTGAGTGAGTGCTCCATCCAGCTCAGGTGTGGGCCAGGGGGCATGGTGGGAATTGTAGTGCTGGCCTTCTCCCCAAACACCCTCCCAGGGAAGGTGGCTACCTATCTGTAAGTTTGATATGGGTTATGCAATGGCTGACACATGCTTCTGGGTGGGGTGGTGGAGGGCTCCATCCAGCTCAGGTGTGGGCCAGGCGGTATGGTGGGAGTAGTGGTGCAGGCCTCCCACCCCCAGACACCCTCCCAGGGAAGATGACTACCTACCTGTAAGTTTGTTTGGTGTACTGCAATGGCTTCCAACTGCTTGCTTCTGTGTGTGAGTGAGTGAGTGCTCCATCCAGCTCAGGTGTGGGCCAGGGGGCATGGTGTGAGTAGTGGTACAGGCCTACCACCCCCAAACACCCTCCGAGGGAGGATGGCTACCTACCTGTAAGCTTGGTTGGTGTACTGCAATGGCTTCCAACTGCCTCTGGGTGGGGGAGTGCCCCATCCTGCTGAGGTGTGGGCTAGGGGGCATGGTGGGAGTTGAAGTGCTGGCCTCCCACCCCCAAACACCCTCCCAGGGAAGATGGCTACCTACCTGTAAGTTTGTTTGGTGTACTGCAATGGCTTGCAACTGCTTCTGGGTGGGAGAGTGCTCCATCCTGCTGCGGTGTGGGCCAGGGGGCATGGTGGGAGTTGTAGTGCTGGCCTCCCACCCCCAAACACCCTCCCAGGGAAGATGGCTACCTACCTGTAAGTTCGTTTGGTGTACTGCAATGATTTGCAACTGCTTCTGGGTGGGGGAGTGTTCCATCCTGCTGAGGTGTGGGCCATGGTGGAAGTTGTAGTGCTGGCCTCCCACCCCCAAACACCCTCCCAGGGTAGATGGCTACCTACCAGTAAGTTTGATGTGGGTTATGTAATGGCTGACACATGCTTCTGGGTGGGGTGGGGGAGGGCTCCATCCAGCTCAGGTGTGGGCCAGGGGGCATGGTGGGAGTAGTGGTACAGGCCTCCCACCCCAGACACCCTCCCAGCGAAGATGGCTACCTACCTGTAAGTTTGATGTCGGTTATGCAATGTCTGACACATGCTTCTGTGTGGGGTGGTGGAGGGCCCCATCCAGCTCAGGTGTGGGCCAGGGGGCATGGTGGGAGTAGTAGTACAGGCCTCCCACCCCCAGACACCCTCCCAGGGATGATGGCTACCTACCTGTTGGTTTGATGAGGGTAATGTAATGGCTGACACATGCTTGTGGGTGGGGTGAGGAGGGCTCCATCTTGCTGATGCAGTGGGGCAAGGGGGCCTGGTGGGAGTAGTAGTGCTGTCTGCCTGTGCACATGTCCCCATGGTAATGTTGCTACCTACGTTTGGGGTGAATGGGAGTGAGTGAATGTTGGATCTGTGAGACATGCTTTTGTGGGTGTGTGGTGCAGATGAATGTAATTTGCCCTAGGTGGTGTAGCTGTGTAGTTGTGCAAGACAGTAAATGGTAGTGTGGTGGTAGTCACTTGTTTGTACTTACCAGCCTCCACTCCCCTGGGTACTCCTGTGAGACTCTCTGGATGCAGCATGGCAAGCACCTTCTCCTCCTATGGTATTAATGGTTTTGGTGGAATGGGAGGGCCACCGCCAGTCCTCCTAGCCAGCTCAAGGTTCTTGCTTCTCCTCTCTTTGACAACCCTCTTCAGATCATGCCACCGCTTCATGATCTCCTTTTCGGATCGCGGGGTGGCCCCTACTGCATTGACCCTTTCAACTATCCTTGCCCACATTTGTGTTCTTGTGGCTAATGGTGTCTGTTGGACCAGGCTACCAAACAGTTGTGATTCCACTCTGACTATCTCATTTACCATGACTGTCAACTCACTTTCTGTGAATTTGGGCATTTTATGTGTTGCCATGGTGTGTGGTGTGCAAAGTGGTTGTTGATGCTGGGGTGTGAGTGGTGGGTGGGGTTGTGATGTGTATGGTGTGTGATGTGCAGGGGGTTAGTGGTGCAGGTGTGGTAGTGATGTTGGTCGTGGTGGTGATGTGTGTGTGCTGTATTCTACCTCTCCTCTCTGATTTGGTGAATGCCCTTCTCTTCTGGAGTGTTGCAAAGGATTGTGGTCAGGGATGGGGCTGGTTTTATACTCAGCTGTGTGGGTGTGTCCAAATGGGGTATTGCTGTCAGGTGTGTTGTGTGTGTTGTCCTGGGAATTGTATTTTTCTTTTTGGCATGTGGTTGTATCATTGGGGTGTGTTTTGTTTATTTGGGGGGTATGGCTAGTTTGCTGTGTGCACTTTATGGCCTTATTGTGGGTTTTTTGCTTCGTCTGCCATATTTTTCACGGATCGTCCGCAGCGGTGGCTGTGCTGCAGCTCTTCCGCTGGCTTTCCCATTCATCCCAGTGTGCGACGATCGGAAACAGCGAAAAATACTGCGGGACCATCAGGGATATCCTAATTTCCCGTGCGGTGTCTCTGCTATACTTGCAGCGGGTTGGTGTTTTTCCGCTGCAAATCCGACTGCCGCTGACGGATTTTGGCCATCTCTGCCCATCACGGGCGGTTTTCCTTGGCCCTGTTCCGCCGCGGTCGGTGTTTTTGGCAGATGATCCTAATTTGGCCGTCGGGTTTTCCGCGGTACCGGCGGGTGGTTGTTTTCTGCTTCCATGGCGGTTGCGGTGGTTTTCCGCCCGCCATCCTAATCGGCCCCCAAGACTAAAAGTGTCTTACAAAGAAACAATTCTTCTGTTAGACCGTGAATCCCCAAAATGCTTAACTATTCATACAAGTGAAGATCATTTAATGCTATTAGCCTGCTGCAAAAAAATATGTACTCAAATTATTTGTTAACTAATGAACTCCCTGATATTTGAAGGCTTTTGATAAATGATTTGGTTAAGTGTTTCAAAGTTAACTGGAATTAGACAAATATACAGTGTAATGCTATTGATCACTAGAAAAAAAGGCTCAATTTGAAGCTTGGATGGACTATCTGTCAAATATATACTCTAATGAAGTGGATCATTCCTTTCAAGAGGTATACAAAATCACTGACGAGATCCTCTCCCTGTTTTCAATAACATCTATGAAAAATACTATCTCACTGTAAATAAATCTAACATTGAATGGTGGGCAAATGTTTTCCTTTGGGCCTTTTATGCATTTTCTTTAACAGGAGAAACCAGAGATCCCTGTTCTGAAGTTTTGTAGATTTTCGTTCTGAATTTGTTCTAGTCAACTGAGAGATATTGAGATCAAAACTAGAATCTCTAAGAATACAAAGATGTCTGTTGGCTGTGCTGAAAAAGCTAAATAGAAATAATTGGATAAAGGTCAAATTAGATACATCAGGTACTTTATCCAGGAAAATTAATATAGAGAATGGATTGTGACAAGACTGAGTTCTGGAAACTTCTATTTTTACATTATATTAAACTGACCTTCCCAAGACCTCATCAAACCCTCATGCTTTTCCCCATACTGGGGGAGAAACACTTTTCTTGTTTACTCTATGGAGTTTACCTACTAATAATGGATAGGACACCAATTGGGTTAGTTATAAAACTAACAGGTTTTAATAATTACTGCTAAACAAGTACATTATTCATGAATTTGTTTAAAACTAAAATTGTGGCATATGGTACAAACAGCATGGATATATCTTGTCAATTGGGTAGACAAGGGTGTAAGTAGTTTCAAATTATAAGTAGTTGGATATGGTATTTAGTAAGATGTTAAAGTGGACACTGCATATGAATTATCTAAAAGCAAGGGTATATTCTACTATAGGAGGCTTACAGACTTTTAAAAGAGATTATGGAGGCCAAATGCTTCAACCAGTTCCTGTAGCCTATAATGTAATGATACATCTACAGCTCCTCGATGGGGCACATGCATTAGGTATGTGTGGACACTTAGGGCTATAATTATAAACACTGACACAACCCTGCATTGTGCAGCATTGCATCAGAAAAATCTGTGCTGTGTTGTGGCATTTCCTTCCCCATGGATGGACCATATTTATGTTACTGCGCATCTTGGTGCAAGGACCAAAGTTGCATCACAAATTCTGATGCAACGGTGTCAGTAACGCAAATGCACCCTGCGGGATGCAAACAGATTTTTGTGTCTTAAAGCATCTCTATGTGCGTCATGCAGTAGTGCTTTGCATTGCAAGAGCATTTAAAAAAGCAACACAATCCACACAGCAACACTGCACAGTACTGAAAAGAACGTAAGGAGCCACAGGGAGCCAGAAGGGTACTAAACCCAGCACAGAACACTCCACAGCAGCCCTCAGATACTAATGAGTGCGGTGACAAAAAACTACGCATCTACTATGTGTCACCTCAAAATTGCCATTAGGGAGGAAAGAGGCCATTTGACAAACCATAGTGGACAAAATCAATGGTATAGCACAAACAAAGAGGACCATCCTGGAGTGCAAGAAGAGGCGTCATGATTGCAAGTGCAGGATCAAGGAAGAACTGGTCAGGAACTTTAAGGCAGCTTTGAGGACTGAGTTAGGACCTGATGTTCAGGAGGAGTTGGATCAATTGGAGCAATAGGTGGCATCCCTCATCCCAACAGAGAGGCCCATTAGTATGTCGGATGGATCGCCACCGCCCGCATGGTGGTGGCGATCCGCCCGACATTTTCTCCTGCCCGCCTGCCAATTCCCCCCTGCCATATTACTATGCCAGGGGGGACCCCGGCAGACGGAAAGACCGTGCGCCGGTTTTCCGCTTGTAGGCAATCCGCCCGATTGCCTATCGGGCGGAAAAGCTGTTGATATGGTGGCGGTGTCTGTTAGAAACCGCCATCCATATCAGGATGCATGCGGGGATTTGCCTTTCCGTGGCTCACATTGCGGGCCCGTAGCGGGCCCCCAGGTAATTTTGGGGGGTGGGGGGTGCACATGGGTGTACCTATGGTTCTCCCCTGCATTTGCATGTACAACATGGCAGGCACCACGCGGTGCCTGTCACGTTGTTCATGCAAATGCACAACTTGCATTTTTGGCATTGCGGCAGGCGGTGCTTTCTGCACCACCCGCCGCAATGTTAAAAATGCGGGTTGCGCCCGCCAGTGTGGCGAGCGCATCCTAATTGTATCTGCGGGACCGCCGCATGCATTGTGGGCAGTCCCATTTCCCGGGGCTATGGCGGGCGGACAAAGTCCGCCGGCCATGCTAATGGTGCCCAGAGTTTCTAGCTGGAGCCGAAGGGCAGGACAGTGCTGAACTAGAAGGCCAGCAAAAACTGTCATGCAGGGTAACACTACAACCCACTATGCTGCGCTGCTTTGCATGAAAGTGTTTCCTCATATGTTAACTCATCTTTTACATAACTGTTCTTTCCTTGGGCAGTACCAATTTCACAAGTGCAGCCCAATCCTGCCAAGTCTCCTAGGTGCATTCGTGATGTGCTGCCCCAGTCAAGGTAATTCCACACAATACTGGGACTTGTAGTGCCATTTATCCCTTCACAAAACAGGAGTGCAAGTTCCAGAATACAAAGTAGAAAACCTGGACTGGAGCAGAACATCATGCAAGGAACTTGGAATCTTGGGGGCTATGCTAGTGCCAATGCAGCCCCCCTTGCAATATGATGCAAGTGTCCCTGTGCCGGGGTAGGCAGACAAATATGCAATGTAATGTAATTTAATGTGGCTTTATGGAGGGCCAACTTGTCATCTGAGACAGTATCCAGATGCTGAGTATCTGCATGCTTTCCAAGTAGGATCACTTGAAGAGCCAGGTGAACAGTTACATGTATAAATCTATATTTGGTGCAGCTGTCCTGATGTACTAGGTGAGTTTTTTAGAGGTGTAGCCTACCTTACTGTCTTGCTTAAATGGATGTTGGGGGTGGGGGTCAGTGCAAGTGATGCAGAGCTGAGGCCTACAATTAGTGTAGTGCCTTGTATGTGTAGGGTTTGCTGACAGAATATCGAGCTGGAAATGTAGTAAAGAAATATCGAGTTATAAATATCGTGAGTTAGAAATATCAACAGTAAGAATACTGTGATCAAGAATATTGATTGTAAGATAAGAAATATTATTCTCGTTTGCAAAAATATAGTTTAAAATATCGACTTTTTATGCATTTTAGTATATTTTTTAAATGAATGTGATATATGTTTTGTATAAGATGTGTTTATGTTTTTAATGTATGTGTCACATTTTTAGTAGTTATCAATTTTATTTTAATTACATTTTGTGTTTTTTAGTTCCTTTGCGGGTTGTGGGTTTATAGGGACATAGGGTGGGAAGTAAATTAATTATATAAATTAATGATTATTTTTTTATTTATTAATATTTATTTAATTGAGATTTTATAGTGTTATTTGTGGAAAGTGATATTTAATTGCTAATTGGTTGTTAATCGATATTAAATAATTAATTGCTAATTATTTATGGTAATTGTGTAATTTTTTAGGTATAGGCTGTGGGGATTATAGGGATAATCGAAGGGAAGTAATTGTTTGATTATTAATAATTAGTTGTTAATTGATCTTAATTAATGTATTGAATATTAATTATGGAAATTGTGTAAATATTTTAGGCGAGGGTTGTGGGGTTTACAGGGGTAAATGGTGGGAAGTAATCTGTGTTTAATTAATGAATAATTAGTTGTTAATAAATATTAATTAATTAATTGTAAATTAATTATGGAAATTGAGTAATTCATTTAAGGTGAGTGTTGTGGGGTTTATGGGGTAAAGGGCAGGAAGAAATTTATGTTTCAATTAATTAATGATAAATTATTTATTAATAATTAATAATTATTTCTTAATTAATATTAATTGGAAATGAAATATGGACATTTTGTAATTAATTTTAGGTGTGGGTTGTGGGGTTTATAGGGGTAAAGGGTGGAAAGTAATTTATGTTTAATTAATTAACAATTAGTTGATCATTAATATTAATTAATTAATTGGGATTTCATTAGGTTAAGTTTTTTATTTTTTTGTGTGGGTTTTAGTTTTATAGTGGTAAAGTGTGGGGTGTAACTTAATTTTACTTACATTATAATTAGTTGGTTAATACGATTAGTTTTTTTATTGAAAATAAGTTTTAGGTGTGTAATTACATTTTTTTACGGTTTAATTTTAGCTGTGGTTTGTTGGGGTAATAGGGGAAAAGTGTGCAAAGTTTATTAATTTTATGAGTTTTAATTTGTTTTTTAATTAATAATATTTCTTTAATTGGAAAATTATGATGTTAATTATGTAAGTACATTTTTTTAATTTAGATGTGGGTTGTCAATTGTGTGGTGTTACAGGGTAGGAAATAAAAAAGGTACATTTATGTTTCTAAATAATTTCTAATCAAAAATATATATTTGTCTGAAAATTATTTTTTATTTTATTTAATATAATATTTGTAGGTATGTGTAATATGCATTTAACATTATAATATGCTTTTAAATTTGCAATATTAAATATATTTGTATTTTACTTTGTAACATATTTTATATTTTTTTATTTATTTTGTTTTTTAAATATTGTTGTTGTTGTTACCATTTTGTTTGTTTTTACCCCTCTGCAATCCAACACTTTCCCTACTATTGCACTGATTGGAGTGGGAATAATAAATTTTACCCCACCACTATACAACACTTCTCCTACTGTTCACTCACTGGAGTTACTTATAATAGTAATTGTTACCCCTCTGCTATTCAACACTTTCTCTACTGTTACACTTATTGGAGTGGGAATAGTAATGTTTACCCCTCTGCTATCCAACACTCTTCCTATTGTTGCACTGACTGGAGTGGGAATAGTAATTTTTAACTCTCCGTTATCCAACACTTTCCCTATTGTTGCACCCAGTTGTGTGGGAATAGTACAATTTATTCCTCCTCTATTAACACTTTCCCTACTGTTGCACTCACTGGAGTGGGACTAGTAATTTTCACCCCTCTGCTGTCTAACACTTTGCCTACTGTTGCACTGACTGGAGTGGGAATAGTAAATTGTATTCCTCCACTATCCAGCACTTTCCCTACAGTTGCACTGACTGGAGTGGGAATAGTATGTTTTACCCCTCCGCTATCCAACACTTTCTCTACTGTTGCACTCATTGGAATGGGAGTAGTAATGTTTACCCGTCCGCTATCCAACACTTTCCCTACTGCTACACTCACTGGGGAGGGAATAGTAATTTTTACCCCTCCGCTATCCAACACTTTCCCTATTGTTGCACTAACTGGAGTGGGAATAGTATTTTTAACCCCTCCACTATCTAACACTTTACTTACTGTTGCACTCACTGTAGTGGTAAATTTAGGTTTAAAGATTTTCAAATAGTTTCATGTTCTAATTTATAATAGAATGTTTTTTTGATAGATTTTATGTTATTGTTATATATATAAATATATATATATTTGTAAATGTTTATTTAATTTTAAAATTATAAAATAAATTAAAATTAATAATTGTTTTAAAATAAATATATATTTATTATTATGTTTGTGTGTTTAACTTTTTGTATTAAGTTTATTTGTTATATTTGTTAACATGTATAATCTACTTTATTTAAAAATAAATACATTATTATTTAAAGTATTTAACATTTAGGTGCCGATCACGATCCGGTAAAAAAATTCCCCGTACGACTCGTATCCGGTCTTTTTACCGTACGAATCATACAAGTGCCGTACAAACTGGCAATCACGATTCGCATGGGAAAAAGTTCATACGAATCGCATTGGGAATCATTCCCCACACGTCCTCGGGTCGGAAAATGTGTCCGACACGTCTCCGGACGATTTACCGTACAAATGTGAAAAGTGAAGTCCGACCGCGGAATTACGATCCATCCCGTGCGTCCGATGTTACAACCGTATGGAAAAAACACCGTCCGCACCAAACTCCCATAGCAACCATGGAGACATGTGCCCGCATACGCGCCAAACACCCCCCCAGCCCTCCTATGTACGAGTCGAATCCCCACCCGTGTATGTACACCCGTGTATGTACGAGACGTACCCCCACCCATGAATGTATGGAGCGTACCCCCACCCCAACCGTGAATGTACGACCCGTACCCCCACCCGCGTATGCATGGAGCGTACCCCCACCCCAACAGTGTATGTATGACCCGTACCCTCACCCGCGTACGTATGGAGCGTACCCTCACCCCAACAGTGTATGTACGGACCGTACCCCCACCCCAACCGTGTATGTACGACCCGTACCTCCACCCGCGTATGCATGGAGCGTACCCCCACCCCAACCGTGTATGTACGGACCGTACCCCCACCCCAACCGTGTATGTACGACCCGTACCCTCACCCGCGTACGTATGGAGCGTACCCCCACCCAAACAGTGTATGTACGACCCGTACCCCCACCCGCGTATGCATGGAGTGTACCCCCACCCCAACCGTGTATGTATGGACCGTACCCCCACCCCAACCGTGTATGTACGACCCGTACCCTCACCCGTGTACGTATGGAGCGTACCCCCACGCCAACAGTGTATGTATGACCCGTACCCTCACCCGCGTACGTATGGAGCGTACCCCCACCCCAACAGTGTATGTACGGACCGTACCCCCACCCCAACCGTGTATGTACGACCCGTACCTCCACCCGCGTATGCATGGAGCGTACCCCCACCCCAACCGTGTATGTACGGACCGTACCCCCACCCCAACCGTGTATGTACGACACGTACCCCCACCCGCGTATGCATGGAGCGTACCCCCACCCCAACCGTGTATGTACGACCCGTACCCTCACCCGCGTACGTATGGAGTGTACCCCCACCCCAACAGTGTATGTACGACCCGTACCCCCACCCACGTATGCATGGAGCGTACCCCCACCCCAACCGTGTATGTACGGACCGTACCCTCACCCGCGTACGTATGGAGCGTACCCCCACCCCAACCATGTATGTACGACCCGTACCCTCACCCGCGTACGTATGGAGCGTACCCCCACCCCAACCGTGTATGTACGGACCGTACCCTCACCCGCGTACGTATGGAGCGTACCCCCACCCCAACCGTGTATGTACGACCCGTACCCTCACCCGCGTACGTATGGAGCGTACCCCAACCCCAACAGTGTATGTCCGACCCGTACCCCCACCCGCGTATGCATGGAGCGTACCCCTACCCCAAACATGTATGTACGACCCGTACCCTCACCCATGTACGTATGGAGCGTACCCCCACCCCAACAGTGTATGTACGACCCGTACCCTCTCCCGTGTATGCATGGAGCGTACCCCCACCCCAACATTGTAAGTACGGAGCGCACCCCAGGCCCCAACACCAGCACCTTCACACAACATCGCGCATGTACGAGTCGTACCAAGCCAGACACAAGGACAACACTGTACAACAAAATTCCCGAAGTACACACCGTACACACGCTAAAAACGCACGTACACAACCAGGACAAAGCAAAACAACACAAGAATACACCATTCGAATGGCACAAAGCCACAAAACATGTCCAACAAGCACAAAAACAACACATTCACTGACCTGCAACTGCCAAAATCCAAAACAGAGGCCCAAAACACAACCACTCCTTATAACACACCCACCCAAACTTCAAACACAGCCACACCCACCAATGGACCAATAAAAAGGGCCCACACACACAAACCATGAGCCTTTGCAACAGACTCACTGCTGCCAGACCCCACAGACAACCTACAGCACCATACTAGAACCTTTACTACACCTTACACTTGCACACCTTCACACACACACACCTTCACAAACACCCCCTCATCACATTCACACACACACCTGCACAACCACACACACACACCCACAGCCATCCACACCCCCCCCATCCACACCCACACCCCTCACCATGCCCACTAACAAGAATCCAAAGTTCACTAGCCAAGAGTTGGAGGTCCTTGTCGACGAAATCCTCAGAGTCGAGCCACACCTCTTTGGAACATTGGTCAGACAGACCTGCATGACCGGAAAAACAGCCATGTGGCAGAGGATTGTTGATGCTGTGAATGCTGTTGCGGCCACCAGAAAGACCAGGCATGAATGCCAAGCCAGGTGGTACGATCTGCGGAGGAGGGTCCGAGCCAAAATGACCGACGACCACAACCAGGCCAACGTCACTGGAGGAGGGCCGCCCCGCAGACCCGTACACTACCATCCCTGGGAGGAGAGGGTGATGGCCATACTGCCGGTGGTGTCAGTGGATGGATTAGATGGACTCCGAGACCCGGGTGAGTACACAAACAACTCACCTCACATGGGGGGAACGTCATCCACAACCAAACTCACAAACAGGCACGCAACCACCCCAAGCTATCGCGTGACTCAACCACACTCCATGAACATGCACATGCCACTGGCGCCACCATGCCCCATGCACCCAGCTGGACAATGCAAAGTCACAGGCCACAGAAAACACCAACACAAGACACGGTAAACCGGATGGCGGGAGTGTGGGCCACAAAAATCACATAGTGCAACTCAGAAGCAGACAACAATGCCCCTGCCCATATGGCCTAGGTCACAGCCAGACAAACAGTGTGTCCCCATACAGGAAAGACTTGCCAGCAAATGGCGGACGCCTTGCATTAACACATGGGGGTGACGGCACGTTTTTGCACATGACAGCAGCTAATGAACAGCCAATACTGTGAAAGAGTGGCAGCACACACCACCACAGCAGCAGCACAGACACAGACACTACACCCAATGGGTGCCTGCTGATCAGAAACAAACTCACATCAACAAGCCAAGGGCCAGTCAAAGATCTGCAAAAAGTGTGTGCCTAGGAAGCTGGGCTGAGGTGACAGAGGGTGACACACAGAGGGAGGGAGAGGGGGAGAGAGAGGGAGGGAGACACAGGGAGACGGACAGAGGAAGGAGGCTGACACACAGAGGGAGGGAGAGTGGGACAGAGAGGGAGTGAGAAAGGGACACACAGGGAGACCAATTCAGCCGTAGGGGGTGTGGGAATGTCTGCTCGTCAGCAGGTGGACTGCGTGCATGTAGACAAGGGTGGCCAGTGCCTGAATCCTCCCTCTTCTCCATGGCAAAACACTGGGCCATGTGTCAACCTGTGCATGAGCACAACGCCAGCTACCTGCATTATCTAAGTGTGTGGAACAACTCCATGTGCCTACGTACAGTGCAACACGGAAGGTGCCAATGCATGGCTCGCCACACCTGCTCATTCCACTGCTGACTGCAGTCACAATTGACGCAGCAAGTAAGACTGTGCCACACATAGGTAAAGTCGCAAAAGCTGTGGCCAAGGGACATACCCATGCACAAGTGCACTGTGAGTGGAATGCAAGACATATCCAAATTCCCAGAGGAAATGTGCCAACTTAGAAACGAATGAAACATGGATGTTGCATGGAACAAAATTAACATTGTCTCTCTCACACACAGGTCAACGTCGTGGATCACCCCCCAACACTGGGGAGAAGACTCACAGGACCCGGCTCGGTGGGATGACGGACCCACCGGCATCGACGACTCTCACCACTCTGTGGACGAACCCGACCCCGACCAACCTGGCCCCTCTGGTGTCCAACCACCTGCAGCACCTGCGTCAGGTACAACTGGGCCAACCACCACCCCCACTCCTGCCACATCCCAGGAGACACCCAGGATCCCTGCCCCACCACCACAATGCAGCCAGGCTGGCCAGGAGGGACACGGTGTACCGGGCACCCAGGAGGAGGCAGGCGACAACGCCAATGCCACCCCTCAGGGGACCCGGAGACCCGAGGTGCAAGTGGGCAGGGGTGGTGGGAGTGGAGGACGGCGGAGGCGTGAGCCTGACCGGTTGGTTGCGGAACCGGTATATTCCCACGTCAGAAACATCCTGGAGACATACCGGCAGGACACCACGGGCATGGCCCAGGTTGTGTCCATCCTCGAGGAGATCAAGACCCAGCAGGCCCAGCAACATGCGGAGCAACATGCCTGTCTACTGCGACACCAACGGCGGATGGAGGACAGACAGGCTGAGCTTGTGACGGTGTTCACGGGAATTCACAGTACACTCCGTCGGATAGCCAACAACATGAGCAACCCTCCCTGTGCCAGCAGGCGTAGAACATCACCACCCACAGGGAGGGATGAGGAGGAGGAGGAGACATCCGACGGAGCATCCCAAACATCGTCACGGCCTGCTTCTGAGGGTCCCCGCAGGAGGGCGGGTTGTCCACGGAAAAGACCGTGAGGGTCAGCGCAACAGCACCATCTCCCAGGACACCTGGCCTGGCACCTGGCCCACTGGACCAACAGCAGCACAGCAGCAAAAGACATTCTCTGCCACATGGACTTGCTGGTCAATGTCTGACCAATGTTGACAAAGACTGTGGCATGGACTCTGAGGATTTCAAATGGCAAGGACACCAACTCCCCTAGTGAACTTTGGATTCCACACACCCGGAAAGCCCCTCATGTCATACCCCCCCCCGTACCCCAACCAAAATAAAAAGTTACACCATAAAGAGAAGATGCCTACATATTGCATTATTACCTTACATGAGTCTAACCATGCCTGAGTTCTCATTTGACTTCAACCATCCACACCCTGGGGCCTGAGTCTGGCACAGGACACACATGGGTCACATTGTATTAGGCAAGACAGACATGGAGCACCATACACACCTGTGATGGGCCCAACCAGCTGAGGGGGTGGCCGCACAACCGTGCCGACAGACATATTGAGTACAGCGACAGCCATGCGCAGAGGTCAGGGATCATGTGGAGTGTCCTGTGGGGCACCCAGGTATGTGTGGACAGGTGGCAGAACCATGTCCTGCAAGCTTGAGTCAGGTGGATGCAGAGAATGGTGGCCTGGCCAACGTTGGATGCATGGGGATGGCACATGTCACAATACCCACACAGTCATGGACATCATGCACAATACACAGTCTAATCCCACACAAACAGCTTGCATCTTGCTACTCTACACATAGACACATAGCCACTATCACGGAAAACCATGCCAGACATGCCGGATGCACCGTGGCAACACACCAGCATTGACTGAGAAGAGGCACCTTTGAGGCATAGTGACACCTTTATTAGTCATGTATTCCGGAATGCACTGAGGACGACTTGGTCAACGCTGCAGGCAAGATGGCGACCGGCTGATTGCCGAGTGTAGGTCGCTCCCTACTGGTATTGAAGCTGTATGTGACTCAAGAATACAAGTTGGTTTGGATTTATATTCTACGATAGCTTGACCCCGACCTTCAGAAAAGGATAATATAACATTCTTAAACCCTTCCAGGACCGAATTGAAGAAGAAGTAGAAAGACAAAGCGGGTAAGGAGACCTATGCTTACCGTTCTCAGTGTTCGACAATCCTGGCTGCGGATTGGTCTCCACCTTCCTGAGCCGCGCACACCTGAGGGCTTGGCGGGTGTGGCTCGCAGCGGAGGAGAAGAACAAGGCTGTCTCGATCTTCGGAATGCCTGCTCGTAGGGGCGGAGGCTCTTCAGCGGCGAAGCTGACGGGAGAGTTACCGTCGACCGGCGCTGCCGCTGGGGGGAGTAAGGCCCGGCCAACAGAACGGAGTCCACGGGCAAGGTGGAGAAGACGGGAAAATCAGCCGGATCAGCCGGAAGGATGTCTGCGGTGAGTGGTGGCAAAACTGCAGAGAAACCTCCCTACGGTAACTCCTTTAAGGCTAAGGCTTCAACTCAGGCGATACCCTCTGCTACAGACAACCTCAATCAAGCGAAAAGGCTTACAGTACCCGGGATGTTTGCGGGGAAAAGTACGGTGGCTAAAAAACAGATACAGGTTCCATCAGTATCTGTAACTAACCCTGTGGGCATGTTAATGGAGGGTAATGAGGGTTCTTGGATTTGGAGACAGAAAACGGTGAAAGTGCTGCAGAAACCGATGTAGATTTGGTCAACTCTGGACCTCTATTGGAATTATCAAATGCTATTCCCGCTCAGGTAAATGATAATGTTAGTGGAGGGAAGCCAATAGGCTCGAGCGACTCTGCTGTGGCTTCTAATATTTTTCAAACCCCCATTGGAGAGAGGCAAGGAAAAAATAAGGACTCTTTGCTGGAATTGATGGATGGGGATAGTTTTTTTTCCGTACCAGAAGAGTCGGATATGGAATCTGAGAGAGGGTCTATTAATGATAACTCAACCTCAAGCAGTGAGTTAGGTAGCCCTCCAAGAACAGCGGGTACATCAAAGAAGGCCTCTATTCGCTGCAACAATTCTAAGACTGTTCTTAAACATGACCAAGAGGTGGATGACAGTGATGGCTCTGAAGCCAGTAATAAACTTCAATGGGATTATACTCAGACCGCTATGAGTTTAGCTGTATTAGAAGGACCCTCTGCTCACAGAAAGGAAAAAAGAGAAGATCAAGGGGAATCTAGCCCCCCGTCTAATTCCGCGATCTATGCTTTGTTAAAATCTATACAAGGGGAAGCACGACAAGAGCATAAAAGGGCTCAACTTGCTACGTTAAAGATCCAGGGCGCAATTCGAAGAAATACAAAAGCATGTTCTGAGGTCTTAGCCAGGACAACGGCGTTAGAGGAGAGAATTGTTGATCTTGAGGCGGGGCTACAAAAGAGTGATTTGGAAACAACAACAAATGATGGTAGACTCGATGATATAATGTGGAAACTGGAAGACTCCGAAAATAGACTTCGAAGAAATAACCTTAGACTATTAGGAATAGAGGAGAATTCGGAGGGAGAGGATATTAGAGGTTTTGTTTTAAAATTGTTTAAAGCTGCCTTCCCTGAACTATCACATTGGTCATGGGATACAGAGATACAGAGAGTTCACCGATTCCCTCTTATGTTAAAAAAGACCTCAGAAGTGGGAGTTAAACCAAGAGCAATTTTGATTTTTTTTGGTAATTTTCTCTTGAGGCAAGCTATTTTTGAGAAGGCCCGTCCGGAGGCTAAAAGATCCGCAGAAGGGCACACCTTTTTTGTTCGCCCAGATTTCTGCCACACAACAGTAGAAAGGAGGTGGCGACTTCGCTTACTGATCACTCCTTTTCAAAAGAAAGGGTGCACGGTGTTCTTAATGAATCCTGCACGACTAAAAGTAATTTTTTCTGGCAGAACACGGGTATTTTCATCGGAGATAAAGGCTGAAGAATATCTTAAAGAACTTGGGGAGGGGTAAGGATCCTATTAGCTCACCAGGTCAGCGGTCAAGCACCACCATGAGTTGTTCGTCCTACTCGATTCAGAGAAACCTGACCTACTGCTCCTGACCGAAACCTGGTATAGTGATTCATCCCTTCCTGTTCTCCTAGCCACCCTACCCCCCTCTTATGTGGCCTTACGTGCCGACCGCCCAGCAGGCAGGGCCGGTGGTGGGGTCGCCTTAATCGCCCGGTCGGAATTGAACTTTCAATCACTTCCCTTTCCCCCTATCCCCTCTGTTGACTTTTTGGTTGTCCGTTCTCTGCTATCCTCCCCTCCTATTACTTGCCTATTAATGTACCGTCCTCCTCAGCCTTCGCCCTCATTCCTACCGGCATTTCAAGACCTGTTGGCCAACTTGGTGGTCCACTACGCCTCGGTCTTGGTGCTGGGAGACTTCAATTATTGGCCCTCTGCCCACATGAGTGTACGGCCTCTAAAGAATTCACTGAATCTCTCCTGTCTCTCAATTTTATTACGCATATAACTGTCCCTACTCACTCTCATGGGCATATACTCGACCAGGTCTGGTCCCTCAACCTCCCAGTGGCTTCGGCAGCAGTCTTTCCCTGCCCCTGGTCTGACCATGCCCTCATTTCCCTCTCCATTCTCCGCAACCCGGTATCAAAAACTCCGCATGCCAAAAACACCTGGGCGCGGAACTGGAACAAACTGGATTTCCCCTCCCTGACCTCCCTGCTTCGAAACTCCACTCCCACCCTCTCCGGCTTATCATCTACCTCTCAAGCCAAGGCCATTAACACCTGGCTGGCTGGTGGCTGTGATTCAGTGGCTCCCTTACGTCGCATTTCCATCCGTCGACCTAAGGATTCCAACAGATGGTTTAACGACCATTTGAAAGAGCTTAAACTGAGCGTCCGACGGGCGGAGAGGCAATGGAGGAAAAATTACTGTCCTTTATTAAAAACTCACTTCCTCACATCACTGGCCAAATATAAAATAGAAATTCTTGCTGCAAAAACCGCCCATTTCTCTGCAAAAATAACGGCCGCTGAAAATAAACCCAGGGAAATTTTTGGCATAGTAAATGACCTGGCATTCTCAGATCGAACCTCACCCCAAATCCCCCCCTCCCAGCCTCTCTGTGATCAACTCAACGCCTACTTCCTGGATAAGATTGTCACCATCAAGGCCAACATTCCACCACCTTCACCTGCATTCGTTGATCCTTCCCCTCCCACCGTTCAATGCCCTCTCACCTCCATTCCCCTCCTTTCTCAGGAATCATTTCTGGAGATCCTTCCCAAAGTGAAGTCGGGGTCTCCGGCGGATGTCTGCCCGGCACGTATTCTGCAGCAAATTTACTCCTGCTGTTCTGAACCCCCTATCGCCTTCCTCAATAGCTCCCTAGCGCAGGGTGTAGTGCCCCCCGCGCTAAAGGCAGCTACTATAGTACCCATTTTGAAGAAACCTGGCGCGGACCCTTCCATCTCGGCCAACTATCGCCCCATCTCCTTGCTGCCATTCTTGGGCAAGGTGATGGAACGCCACGTCACCGCGGTACTCAGCGCCCATATTGAGACCAACGGGGGCTGGCATCTCGCCAGGCCGGTTTCCGCCCCAGACATTCGACCGAATCGGTTGTGGTCTCAGTCCTAGATAATCTCAGAAAGGGTTTGGATGATAACAAACACCAGGCACTGGTCCTCCTTGACTTGTCCGCCGCCTTTGACACGGTGGACCATACCATCCTACTGTCCCGTGTCAGGGCGGCTGGAATCGGGGGATCAGCCCTGGTTTGGCTCTCCTCCTTTCTGAGGGACCGCACCCAGGCAGTGCGGCTAGGCATCTTCTCTGCCACTCCCCTCCCGGTCACCTGTGGTGTTCCCCAGGGATCCTCTCTTTCCCCCCTGCTCTTTAATCTCTATATCTTCCCT
Organism: Triturus cristatus; assembly: GCF_964204655.1. Taxonomy (NCBI): domain Eukaryota; kingdom Metazoa; phylum Chordata; class Amphibia; order Caudata; family Salamandridae; genus Triturus; species Triturus cristatus. Next base: position 665,066,186 of record NC_140590.1, read on the forward strand.
CTTATCTTCGCGCTTCAGCAGCTGGAGGTCACCGTGTACAACTACGCGGATGATCTCCAGCTCATCTTTGATCTGTCCTCCTCTCCCCTTTCTGTCTCTAATTTCCAGTCTACCATGACATTTATCAGGGACTGGATGAACCAAAACCACCTTAAGCTGAACCCGGATAAAACCGAGTTGGTTCTCGCCGGTGGTTCATCCAGCCCCTGGAACTCTCTCTTTTGGCCCCCCTCCCTTGGGCCCGCACCTTCCCCCTCAACCACGGTTAAAACACTGGGTGTTAAAATGAATAATCACCTCACCCTTCACCCACAGATCAGCTCCGTGGTCTCCTCTTGTTTCCTCACTCTCCGCACCATCCGCTCCGTTTCCCGCTTCTTTTCCCCTCAGGCACTCAAGATCATTATGGCCGCCCTGGTGATATCAAAACTGGATTATGCCAACGCCCTCTATCATGGCATTCCAGCTTACAGCCTGCAAAGACTTCAGTCGATCCAGAACCAGGCGGCCCGGCTGGTTTACGGCCTCCCACGCTACCACCATTCCACCCCCCTTCTCAGGGAGCTTCACTGGCTTCCCGTAAAAGAACGCTCCCTTTTTAAGACGGGCTGCATGGTCTTCCAGGCCCGCCAAGGCACTGCCCCGCCTTTATCTCTTCTTTAATCAAATCCTATGTTCCCACAAGACACCTCCGGTCTTCCTCTAAGTCCCTTCTTCAGATTCCCCGCTTCACACGTAAAAAGTGGGGTGGGGCCAACTTTTCCACCTTGGCTCCAACCTTCTGGAACTCCCTTCCTGACCATCTCCGTTCTGCTACCCAGTACCTCTCTTTTCGCAAAGATCTAAAAACCTTCCTCTTCAAACAGGCTTTCCCCGCTTAGCTCCCCATTCTTATCACTCTTGTCTCTCCCCTCAGTTGCCGATCCTGCCCACTAGCGCCAAGAAACCGCATGGTGTACGCTGCGCTTTAGAAATGTTTTAAATTAGAAATTAGAAATCAGGTATGGTGGGTTCTCCCTTTCTGCATATTGGACTATTGACTCTAGAGACTCTAGAGATAGGGAGCGACCTGCGGGCACTCTGGTATTGGAAGCCATCACATGGGTCTACTGACCTATTTTGCCTGTATTTTGGGTGGGGGGGGCTGTGGACGGGGGGTTGTGGATTGAGATCTGTTTGGGGAGAAGTTAGAAACCTATTTTGTGATAAACCACCTAAATTTGAATTTATATAAAGGATCAACGAATGGCTACTGGAAACTACTTTTTTTTGTATGGCTAATCTGAGAATAGTATCAATAAATATATGCGGACTTAATAATCCGTCCAAAAGACGCCGGATTGGGGAGGATTTGCGCTTCCTGCGGGCTGATGTTCTCTGCCTACAGGAAACGCATGTTGAAGCTAGCCGGCACAAATCTTTAGAGATTGAGGGATTCCAGCTTGTATCCTGGACTAAATTTGAGGCTAAGACTAGGGGTGTTGCAATTTTAGCAAAACCAGGAAAAGTTAATATAATCCGTTCCTCAGCGGATAATTTGGGTCGCTGGGTAATAGTTTATGGTAACTTTCAGGGCAAAAATGTTGCACTTTGTTCTATCTATGGCCCAGTGCTAGATGACCCTGATTTAGATAATTGGCTTAGCTTAGAGTTAGTGGGATGGCCATCCCCGTTTATCATATGTGGGGATCTGAATATTAATATACAGTGTGGAACGTTAAACAAAACAGGGGATGTTTACGCGGGGAGAAAGCCAAGGGTATTTCGTGCTTTACAGCACTTAATAGATTTGCATGGTTTAACTGATGCATGGGCCTTTTTTAATCCGGATGATCCTGGCTTTACATATTATTCCACACCGCATAAAACGTGTTCAAGGTTGGATTGTTTTTTTGTTTCACCTGTTTTACTTCATGGTTCTGGAGTTATCAAATTTCCGCGAGTAATGTCGGATCATAATCCTCTTCTGTTTGAATTGGACACACTAGTCTGTAGGACTCAAACTAATATCTGGACGTTTAACCGTGCTTTGCTCCAAGATATGGAGTACATCGGTCATATGTCTTTATGGATTACCAGATTTCTGGAAGAAAATATTGGTAGTACAGGTATTCAGAATGTGTGGGATACGCTAAAAGCAGGGGTGAGGGGTGAAACAACTCAGTTTGGCTGGAATTCTCAAAGGAAGGAAAAGGTTAAACTGCAACGATGATATATAGAATTGGCAGAAGCCGAGCAGAATTTAGTTGCTCAGATACGGATGGGTGGAGATTGTGATTCTGCTCAAACTCGGATTATTTTAGCTAAATGAGCTATAACGGAGCTCTCTCAGGCTAAGGCGGCTAGTAAACCTTTAATCTGGAAATCAAAAATGTTTGAAAATAGTGAGCGAGCAGGGCATATGTTAGCCTCTAGAATTAAGGAGAGGGAAGCAGCCATGCGTATTAAAAATATCCAGGATCCAGATGTCGGTGTGGTGTCTGGTGATGGGGATATTCTGCGTGCCTTCCAAAAGTTTTATCAACGACTATATAGTGAAGATATTAGCAATAATGACATGCTTCAGCTGGAAATACAAGAGTATTTGCGGGGGATAGGTGTTGATATACTATCACCAGAAAAACGTGATCTATTAGATGCTGAAATCAGTATGGAAGAGCTTTTACAAGCTGTAGATTCTATTCCGGTGGGGAAAGCTGTAGGCCCTGATTATTTGCCAGGAGAATTTTATAAGATTTTCCGGCCTCAACTTACTCCGGTTATGTTGGCTTTATTTAGGATAGTGCAGAAGGGAGAATCTTCTCCTGAGTCCTGGCAGAAAGCCCGAATCATTACATTTCTAAAGAAGGATAAAAACCCAATGGATAGGGGATCATACCGCCCAATTACGCTTATTAATAGTGACATTAAAATGTATGCAAAAGTGTTGGCAAGGAGGTTTTCTGGGGTGATTAGGACACTGGTCTCAGTCTATCAACATGGTTTTGTCCCAGGACGGGAAACAATTAACCATATCCGTCGCACAATTACATTGTTTGATTTCACTAGGGTTTCAGGGGACCCTATGGCCTTAATTCTGCTCGATGCGGAGAAGGCCTTCGATAGGGTCTCCTGGCCCTTTTTATGGGCGGTTTTGAGACATTATGGTTTTGGGGAAGGATTTATTACAGCGATACAGACCATGTATAGACAACCTACAGCGCAAATTTCAATTTTGGGAAGTCAGTCGGGAACTATTAATATCTCTAGAGGCACCCGACAAGGTTGTCCCTGTTCCCCCTTATTATTTGCCATTTATATTGACCCTTTAATAAAAAAAATTCTTTTGAATAATCTGATTAGTCCAGTTAGATCCAAGGGTGGTGAATCTAAAATACTGGCCTATGCAGATGATTTGGCCATTCTAACAGATCTACCTGAACAGGCATTGCTGGAAATACAAAAACTGACATCTCAATTTGGTAGACTGTCAGGCTATCATCTTAATGACTCGAAAACCCAAATTATCTGTAATGATAAGATTTTATTGGCGGACTCTAGGGTCACTGATACTGCAAAATATCTTGGAATTCTTATAAACTCAAATCCAGAAGAAACTGTTGAGATTAATCTCAAACCGATCTTGTGTAAGATGGAAAAAGATACCCGTAGGATGAATAATCTTCATTTAACACTTATGGGGAGATGCAATGTCGTTAAAATGCTCTTTTTACCGAAAATATTGTATCTCTTTAGAGCTATCCCTGTACTGTTCGAACCATTATGGTTTAAAAAAATAGAACGTATAGTTTCATGGTTTCTGTGGGCAGGGAGAAGACCTAGACGAGCTTTTAAATTTATGACACTACCAAGATAAAGGGGGGGCTGGTCTATGCCCAGTTTTCAGATGTATTATTGGGCTATCACTTTGAGACATATTTCTGTGTTGCTCGACTGTCCAGACCTCGAAGATTCGGAGCAATCAATCTATAAATTAATTTATGGAGAAGAAGTTTTAGGGGTTCTATTGAGGTACATAGATTTTGCTTATTTCAAACGTGTGAGGTTTAAGGGTTTATTGGCTGCCTTTAAAGTTTGGACATCTATTCGGAAACTATTTAATATAGGAAGAATACATATATATACACCAGTCAATAGAAATACTCTCTTGCCTCAAATTTTTTCTGATGGATTTTTTGAAGACTGGAGGGCTCAAGGAGTTAGTAAACTCGGGGATTTAGTTTTGGATAGTGGGGTAAGGACATTTGATTACTTAAAACAGAAATTCAAGCTTAATAATAAACATTTCTTTAAGTTTCTACAGATCCGGGACTTTTTCTCTCGTAAGACTGTTAGTTGGATCTCTTTCCCATTATTGGAGGCTATTAAAGGTGGGCACTCCACTATATCCTCAATCTATAAAATAATTAATGAAAAAAGGAAAGATGATTTACATAAACATTTTGGTCGATGGTATATCGGATTACATGCCGGACAGGAGGTTTGCGAAGAGTCATTACGGCTTAGTTATATTTCCACTTTATCGTCAAATCTCCAGGTCCAATGTTTTAAAACCTGGCATAATCTGTATATAACTCTACAGCGTATACATCAATGGGGTGGGATTTCTGGAGTTAACTGTCCTAGATGTGGAGAGTTCGCCGTTGATATTATTCATATGTTTTCTTCTTGTCCTATTTTAACTCCTCTCTTAAACAAAGTTAAACAACGACTAGAGATATTGTTTCATCGTACGTTTCAATTATCACCTCAGGCCATTATATTGGGAGTAGTCGATGTGAACATGACGTTGTCAGAGCAGAAGCTATTTTTTGTCTCTAATGGCTACACTCAGACTATGCTTAGCAACTGTTTGGCTAGATCCCACACCTCCATCTGAACATGAATGGTTTAGTAAATTTATAAATGTTGGGAAATGGGAGCTCCTGGTTTTCAAAAAGAGAGGCCCAAGGGCCCGTAGAAATGGGGAATTAATTTGGGCACCGTTAATGAATTGGTTGGATGGTGCAAATCATGATGTTTGAATTAAGTGTAGTCTGATAGTAGTGTATATATTTTGCATATATTGTATATATTGTGCTCTGGAGATATTAATCTACCGGGATAATTGGTTTAATGTTTAATTGATTTTTCATATTTATCTCCAATCCACAGCTTCTCTGGGGTGGTTGGGTGGGCTTTGTGGGGGGGTTGGGGTTGAAAATTGTAAAATAAGAGTCATGATACTGATGATATAGAGGATACATGTTCTTGTATCTCTTCTTTCTTTGTGATATGTTATTTTGATAGATGATATTAGTGTCATGTTACTCTTTAATAAAAATTAATAAAAAAAAAAGAAGAGGCACCTTTGAGGCATAGGGACACCTTTATTAGTCATGTATTCGGGATTGCAGAGGCAACTCGGAGTACACATGAACGGGTCATGTGGAGTAACATGTGGGTCCAACACTGGAACCCCCCTTCTGCAGCACAAATGCGTGATAGCCATGGAACTGGCACACAAGTGTCGGCTAACAGCTAAACACCCCCTGCTGCTCACGGAGAGGCTGCCATACACCATTGATCCGCTGATGTGGAAGTCCCACACCATGTCAAGCCAATGCAAACCGTATGTGTCCGAGGGCAGTGTAACACACATTGATGCCATCATCACAATCCACAATCCCATCACTGATGACTGTCAACAAGTCTGACCATCTATTCAGGTGTACCCAGCTGCATGTCATGTGTCCCATGGTGATGCGACATGTCTGCAGAGGAACCAAACATCGACAGGGGCAGTGTGCACACATCGTAAAACTGCCACACCCAATACACCCCAGATGCATCCCTTACCCTAAGGAGACTTCCAAACTTGTCCGTGCGTGTAACGCTGAGTCAGCACACGATGACGTGTCCATGAGGAATAGCAGTGCCACAACAGTGCAACCAGCAGAAGGCATGCGCAAGTACCTGGGGATGAGAGAGACACAAGAAGTCAGCCACAAAAAGCACAGCCACTTGCATGTGCATGTACTCGACACATGTAAGGATGACAACATGCTAGGTCACAATTATGACTGGGGAAATACACCCATCACTGGCACCACCACTCCAGTGACACATCCACACACACCTCTGACTCACGTGCCATACATGCAGATGGACACACACATGGCAACACATGCCACACGGGGACCAATGCGTGCACACACAGACACTGGTACTCACCACTAAGCAAAGAAGTCGCGTATGAGCCGACTCCGGATGTCCTCTTGCGGAACCACATCCTCCACATCTCTAGCCCCATTGCCAAGACCTTGGTCCTCCACGGGTGGATGGTCCTGATCATCTTGATCCAGGATGAGTGGCACAGCTTTCTCAACTGCTATGTTGTGCAGCATGCAGCACACCATGAAGATTTTGCAGACCTTCGCCGGGGCATATGGGAGGGCGCCGCCGGTCTTGTGGAGGCATCTGAATCAGCTCTTCAGGAGGCCAAATGTCCTCTCTATCTCTCGCCTTGTCCGGCCATGGGCGGTGTTGTAGTGGAGCTGGGCCGGCGTGATGGGGTTGCGGAGAGGTGTGATCAGCCATGGCATGTTGGGATAGCCAGCGTCCCCTACATGGAAAGCACATGGACATAAGTAGGACAGGAGAAGCGGTCGTGCTGGAAGTCTACGCAAAATACAGGACAGACAGAGTGTACCCACCAACAACACATGCTCGTTCGTTGCGCAGCAGCGTCATCATCTCAGGCACCCTGCTACGCCTCATGATGTAGGCATCGTGTGCTGATCCTGGAAAACGAGCACAGACATGTGAAATCACCATGTTGGACAGACACACCACAAGGGCATTGATGGAGTGATAGTGCTTGCGATTCCTGTACGCTACCTCCTGTGCCTGTGGTGGTACCAAAGCCACATGTGTCCCATCTATGGACCCAATGACATGGGGCATCCCTCCCAGGGCATAGAATCCACGCTTGACCCCAGTCAACATTTCAGGGGTTGGGAGATGGATGAACTCATCCAGGTGAAGCAACATGGCCTCTAAGAAATCATGCAGCACACGGCAGAACATGCTCTGGGACATGCCACCAACATGAGCTATGGTATTTTGAAAGGTACCCGTGGCAAGAAAATGTAGGGCTGCCATTACCTTCAGCTTGGGTGTCAGTGCCGTAGGATACCTGTGCAGCGGTTGCAGGTGTGGTGCCAGCCTCGCCGTCAACTCCTCAATCAACGGTTGGGGGAAGCGGTAGCACCGGATACAGTCATTCTCCCGCATGTCAGCCAAGTCTGGAATTGCTCGGGGAAGAGGCGGCGCTCTGCAGTAATTTGGAAGTGAGTGCACTACAACAACAATTTTTTGGTGCTGAGCACATGTTAATCTGTCAATACACATATGCGACATACGGAGTCAGGTATGTGCCACATGCCCTGGACACGTATGGCTGCCAGGTGACACTCCTACCAAGACCCAGCTACACACGGAGATTGTGAACCTCCACATGCCATGGCATGGGATTAGCTGTGTCCCAGTGTAAGTGAACAGCCAGACGCAACACAGGAGTGACATACATCAACACATCATCAGAAGTAGGCTGTCGATTTCAGAGACTGGTAGCGGAACACTAGAGCCACAGGTCACATGACATCACACTAGGACAGCCCACACACCTTGCCAATAAGGTGTACATGTAATGACTCCCCACACATTCATAGAGAGGATGCAGACATGTCCTTGTTATGCTACTCTGTGTCCCATGCATACATACGCACCTCACATCCCATACCACATGTGGCCTGGTGTGCGTAACAGTGTGCCATGTCCATCTACACACAGACACATGTTGGTTGCTGCAACAGCTGATGCTTTTGAGGAAGCACCAACATCAAGCTAATGGGGACACCCCACACATACATGACATAGTCACATTGTGCACCGTGGGTACTGACATGTCTGGTGTGGTAACCCCTGTAGCGGGCATCAGGGGACACTTGCGTGTGTTGTTGACTGTGCCATGCCAGTGACGCTCATCCCAAGTGTGCAGTACGACATGCACACATGTCAAAGGAGTTAAGGGCATGCTTGGCACACATTGCACCGTCACACATAACATCTGTACACATCTCTTCATACATCTGGTGCCTTCTCGACTCAGGAGTAATGTGCCACATCACAGCCTTTCACACCTGTGCCCCACACATGTAGTACTGCCCAGACAATGCCTTGATGTCCATCCATGGACAAGTATGTCAGCCCTATTCCTTCCGGTGTGCTTCCTGTCACCACTGTGATGTGTGAAAGGCACCGTACATTCGCTCAGAGGGCCTGTGTACGTTCCCTATCACTATGGGAGTGCTGCCGTATGTGTACCCATAGTGATAGTGAGCGTACGCACGCGTGTACGGTCCGTACCACTATGAGCACGCATACGCAAGAACACCCATAGTGATAGTGAGCGTACGCACGCGTGTACGGTCCGTATCACTATGGGTACACATACGCGAGAACACCCATAGTGAAAGTGAGCGTACAGGCGTGTGTACGGTCCGTACCACTATGGGTACACATACGCATGAATACCCATAGTGATAGTGAGCGTACTCACGCGTGTACGGTCTGTACCACTATGGGTACACATGCGCGAGAACACCCATAGTGAAAGTGAGCATACAGGCGTGTGTACGGTCCGTACCACTATGGGTACACATACGCGTGAACACCCATAGTGATAGTGAGCGTACGCATGCGTGTAAGGTCCGTACAACTATGGGTACACATGCGCGAGAACACCCATAGTGAAAGTGAGCGTACGCACGCGTGTACGGTCCGTAACACTATGGGTACACATACGCGTGAACACCCATAATGATAGTGAGCGTACGCACGCGTGTACAGTCCGTACCACTATGAGTACGCATACGCGAGAACACCCATAGTGATAGTGAGCGTACGCACGCGTGTACGGTCCGTATCACTATGGGTACACATACGCGAGAACACCCATAGTGATACGGACCGTACACACGCCTGTACGCTCACTTTCACTATGGGTGTTCTCGCGTATGCGAACTCATAGTGGTACGGACCCGTACACACGCCTGTACGCTCACTATCACTATGGGTGTTCTCGCGTATGTGTACTCATAGTGGTACGGACCGTACACGCGTGCATACGCTCACTATCACTATGGGTACGCATACGCGAGCACACCCATAGTGATACGGACCGTACACACGCCTGTACGGGCCGTTGCTATGCATTTGTGGTGCCCTAGGGCCCCGGTACGCACCGTACCTGTGTGTGAAACTCCAAATTACATAGGGGACACATGAGGGACAAGTATAAAGGCCTACATGCATGCTGGTTGTCATGGAGACCAAGTTTAAAGTTTGAATTTTTTTCAGCAGGTGCACAGCAGTAGTCAGTTTGAATGAATCTACTTTGTTGCAATGTGGTTCTGGAGTTGACATCATGCTCAAGAAAAAAACACAATAAGAACCCACTGACTGTGCTAGGTTTGAAGGGATTGGAGGAAACATAGGATGCAAATGTGAGTGACCAATCACTCTGTACTCCTGTGCATGAAACAGCCCAGCAAGGCAGATATAAGGCAGCCAGGTCCCATGAGGGAGCACTTGCCTGCACATCTTTGGATTCGACGACCCAGCTGCTGCTACTGATTCCCTGGAACCATGTCACGGTCTGTGGAGAGGTCACAGCCTTTCACCCTGGAGGAGAACCTGGCTTAGCTGGATGTGATCCTCCCACAGTACCCCCTGCTGTATGGGCGACCAGGGTATCAGGTGAGTGCAGAGTCTACTAGCACAGACTGTGTCCCTTGTTTGTGACCTTGACTTCTGGCATTGTGTCCAGGTGTGACACACATGCTATGTACTGTAGGGGGGGTCCCGGGGGGGGAATGCCTGATGTCTCCCAGCCAGTGCATGCTGTTGTGCATGTCTGCCGTCCTCATTTGCATTGTGTTTACTGTGACAATCACTGCATGGTGCATGCCACATTCTGCCTGTCTTGTCCTCCTGGGAATGTAGCCTCTACAGTCCTCATTTTATTATGTGGTCAGCCCAGTGTGACAGGTGACTGTACCCACAGATGTGTGTTAGTTCTGTGTACCTGTGCTGAGAGTGTCCACATGATGTGTTCGTACCCTGGACATTGGTGTGTGTGTAAGTCCCCTGTCATGTGGGTGGGTGCATATGTGGAGTGTGGCACCCGGGCTGCATGAGGGATGGATATACCCTGTCCATGTGATGTGAGTAGGGAGCAGTGCTGTGTGTCTGACGTGCAGAGCCAGCCCCACACCTGTGAGCCCCCCCGTCTAGTGGCACATGTGCAGAGTGAGGTTTGTCGCTGCATTTGGCAATGGTAGGTGAATGTCCTGTGCCTGTGTGTGTCTGTGTACTCTGCTGCGGTAGCGTCAGTGGCCTGTGGCATGTGACTGCTTAGAGGTGCTGCACATTATCCTGGTGTACCTTCTGATGCACAGTGTGAGCCTGGATCATTGATTGTGTCGTTGCCCTCATTCCACCTGTGTACTTTCAATGGCACGTACTGCTTTTGCCCTTCCCCAGATGATCATGTCCCTATGACAACGGTGCAATGCGTTGGATGCATACTATGCCTTGTTGTAAACAGCAAATTTGTTCTAATATGTCTCTCTGTGACATGTGCCTGGTGTATTGATGTAGTGTCACTTTTTCATCCTCACAGGTAGGCGCCTCTGCCAAGAAGCAGATATGGATGACCGCCGTCAGTGCCGTGAGGAAGACGGAGGGTCGCAAGCGGCGCCTGGCCCAGGTGAGGAAACGCTGGCAGGATATCCGTGCTGGACGCGGAGGATCGCACGGGTCCTGCTGGGGGACTCACCTGAGACCCATAAGAACCGCGGGCACCGCCGTCTGACCCACATCCACAAGCGTGTGCTGGCGGGGGTATTTCCAGACTTGGACAGGCGCTTACAGGAGAAGCAGCAGCAGGAATGGGGTAGGTACATGTGTGTTTGTTGTGTGTCACCAGCATTTGTAAGTGCACAGTTGCATGGATACACTGCCAGGGTTTAAAGGTGCTGTGCAGATCCAGTTACCCACAGTATAGCGGTGCTCTCCTGCCTCCCTTCCCCTCCTTGCAATGTGTTCCCTGGTCTGTGTGTAGTCACTCCTTCACAAGGTAATGTAGGCTGGCGCTTTCTCCACGTGAACTATGCCTGTAGCATCATGTGTGGGGGTGGTGTGTAACAGGTTTTGGGACCTTGCCTGTGCCCTGTCCAGTTCAGTACATGTGGGTTCCATGTCAGTTGGCACTGATGCTGAGTCCAGACATGGGAGTTAGTCTCTCAAGTGTCATGCCTTACAGCACGCATGTCCTATGTTGTGGCCTGTGACATGATGTGCATGAGTGTGCGATACGCATAGTGCAGGGATGGTGGCGTGTGTTGCAGTCATTCCCATTCAGGACCATGGAGTTGTGTGGCCACTACTGTCCCCTGGGGCATATTTTCATAGGTGTCATGTGTGTCATCACAAAACGTGGACACTCTCAGTGTCTACAGCATAGGTTGTGCTCTGTGCCATTGTCCCCTGGCACCATGTATATTGACGTAAAATGTAGTACAAGTGTCCACTGTACAGCCTGACCTGATTTTCCTTGTTCATACTCATGGTGGCCAGTGCCTGTGTGTCTTGTTACAATCATCTGATGATGACCATTTGTACATGATTATTTGGACAGGCGCACCTTGGGTATTTGGCGTCCAATCTTGCATTTATGCAGCCCCTGTGTATTTCACCCAGACTAAGAGATGTAAGTGCTTCCTGTGTCTCAACAAATTGTCTCATGTAGGGGGTGGTTGGTGCGGGCAAAGCTTACATGTCAAAACCTGAAATCTCCTTGCTAGGTCTGGCCAGTGTGTGATGTTTGTCTGGACATACACTCAAGGTGCAGTGAGCCAGTCATGTTGGGCATGTTTTCAGTATTACCTATGCAGCATGTGCCTCAAGTTCATGGATATGGTCCCTGCTCATCCCTATTTTCGGCAACGCTGTGTGGTGCAGATGCAGTGCTGGATTGTCCCCAGCGCCTGGCTCCTATGTCAAACTCCATTTCATGTCATTTGCTATTGTGTCATGCTCTCCATGGATTTTCAGTGGCATGGTGGGTCAACCAACTGTGTGTTGCATGCCCTACATCTGTACCTTGTTTTGTAGATGTTACTGATCTTTCTTTTCAGGCTATGCACTGTGACCTATGTAGATTGGACTCATGTGACATATGTATACAGGTGTGTGATTAATTGCTGTCTCTTCACCTTGCCCACAGCATCGTCGGGGGACACGGAGGGAGACATGAGCACAGACGGAGCGGAGGGACCGAGCACCAGTGCCAGCGTTGACATCGTGGCTGGCACATTGAGTGGAACTGAGGCGGAGGAGAGTGAGGCCGAGGACCTGTCCACTGGCACGAAAGAATATGAAGCTGACAGGTCCGAGGATGATCTCTCCGAGTGGGCGGAGGCTGCACCAGCAGCCGACAGCGGCACAACATCTCACCCCGCCCCCTCCATTGCCATCAGCCGCCTCCCACTTGCTCGTGTCCCTTCCCAGTGTGCCCGGTCACCACATGTCTCCTTCCTGCCAGGCACCGCACCCCCTGCCCCTGTCTCCACTGCTGCCGCCAATGCCGAGTCTGTGGACATCCAGCGGCAGTTGCAGGTTGGTCAGGCTGCGATGCTTAATGTCCTCCATGGCCACAGCCAAGTGCTGAACAACATGGAGGCATACTTGGAGGGCTTTTTTCATCGCAGGCTGACCAACGCAACTTGCTGAGGTCCATTGACTCGACACTGACTGCAGCAGTGGGTCTCCTGCAGCGCTACGTCCAACCCCCTACCCCTGACCCATCCACACTTCCCACTCCCATGCCTGTCCCACGTACACCCAGACGTCAGCATGCACCCACCACAACAGACACAGGCACCACACCAGCAGGGAAGGTCATACGCACACCTCCTGGCACGCACACACAGGGTGAAGTAGGCACACCCACTGGGTCGGGGGGCAAACGTAAGTCACGCAGCCAGAGTGTGAGTCCGCATTCCACCAAATCCACTCCCTCCAAATCCCCTCCCCTCAGCTCTCCTGGCCACATATCCGGCAAAGACTCCTTCATGGCCGCTCTGTCCCTGAGCCCCACTGTGACACCACCCCGCAAGCGGTCAAGGGAGTCCCCGGTCAGGGCGGTTGAGTCCCCCCCTGTCCACACCCTCCCCCAGTGGCGCTGCGACCCATCCCTCCGCCCCCCCCCTCCTTGGGGCCTGTGGTTCCTTCGGGTGCAGGGGAGTCGCTGGAGGACCTTGCTAAGGTGTGCAGCGCCATCCTGGCCTCCGCCTTTGGCACTGCCCCACCCCCTGTGGTGGAGTCCGCCATCCCTGCACCCACGACGCCTACCCTTCGCCCTCATGTCCCTGCGGTGCCTGGTCCTTCCCCCCCACATGATGCCCTCCCCGCTCTGGAAGATGAAGGAGCTAGGGGACACGCGTCCCACTGTGTCCCCCACCTGGATTGGAACTTTGGATTGCCCTATGGGCATTGCACTTTTTGAACTGTCAAGGGACAAACATATTTTTGGATGCTGATTAAAGCAATTTATTTTTCCTTAGTACACTACTGTCTGTCTGGTATTGCTGTTGGTCGACCTGCCCCATTATTTTGGGTGGTGATTATGTGTTGGGTGTGTGGGAATTGTCGTCTTGTGCTGGTCATAGGGTGGATCCTGGTATCTGTGTGCCATCACAAGCTGTTGGCTACATAACTTTGTTCATGTAAGCAGTTACTGCATGGTGACATCGTCCCAAGGTGTGTTCCTTCCTCTGTGTAACCTGACTTCTTCCCTGCAGGGTATTTCCAATATGTGGTGCTGAGCTGTGTCTACATTGGCTGGGTGTGTGACGGACTCGTTAGACTTGGGCCATGCATGCTGAGCGATGTCTCCACCTGCATCATTTGTGGCGTCCTTGGTGGTCACTGTACTTGTGTATGTAGACTGTTGTCATGACTTCATGTGTACGGGGCCGATTCACAGAACTAACTTAAGACAAAATCCTAAACTTACTACTTTTGGTATTCACAGAAGTTAGGATTTTGTCTTAAGTTTGTCTTAAGGCAAACTTAAGACAGACTTAAGACAGACTTAAGACAGACTTTAGACAAACTTAAGACAAACTTAAGACAGACTTAAGACAGACTTAAGACAGACTTAAGACAAACTTAAGACAAATTCCTAACTTAAGTCTGTTTTAAGTCTGTCTTAAGTTTGTCTTAAGTCAGTCTTAAGTTTGTCTTAAGTATGTCTTAAGTCTGTCTTAAGTCTGTCTTAAGTCTGTCTTAAGTTTGTCTTAAGACAAACTTAAGACAAAATCCTAACTTCTGTGAATACCAAAAGTAGTAAGTTTAGGATTTTGTCTTAAGTTAGTTCTGTGAATCGGGCCCTGTATGTTTTCTTTTTGGCGCTATGCATGTGTATACTCCCAGCCTTGCACACATGTGGTACATGTACTGCAGGATCTTTGTGCACCTGACTGACATTTGTGGGCATTGGATCTGTGGGTACTCCACCCTTTTCTTTGCAGGGGCACTGCTGGGAGTGTTGGGCACCCACCCCTCCTGTGTCTGGGCACTGCTGGGAGGACTCTGCACACACCCCTCCTGTGACTGGGCACCGCTGGGAAGACTCTGCACCCACCCCTCCTGTGTCTGGGCACTGCTGGGAGGACTCTCCACCCCTCCTGTGTCTGGGCACTGCTGGGAGGACTCTGCACCCACCCCTCCAGTGTCTGGGCACTGCTGGGAGGACTCTGCACCCACCCCTCCTGTGTCTGGGCACTGCTGGGAGGACTCTGCACACACCCCTCCTGTGACTGGGCACTGCTGGGAGTACTCTACACCCACCCCTCCTGTGTCTGGGCACTGCTGGGAGGACTCTCCACCCCTCCTGTGTCTGGGCACTGCTGGGAGGACTCTGCACCCACCCTTCCAGTGTCTGGGCACTGCTGGGAGGACTCTGCACCCACCCCTCTTGTGACTGGGCACTGCTGTGAGTGTTAGGCACCCACCCCTCCTGTGTCTGGGCACTGCTGGGAGGACTCTGCACCCACCCCTCCTGTGTCTGGGCACTGCTGAGAGGACTCTGCACCCACCCCTTTTGTGACTGGGCACTGCTGGGAGTGTTAGGCACCCACCCCTCCTGTGTCTGGGCACTGCTGGGAGGACTCTGCACCCACCCCTCTTGTGACTGGGCACTGCTGGGAGTGTTAGGCACCCACCCCTCCTGTGTCTGGGCACTGCTGGGAGGACTCTGCACACACCCCTCCTGTGTATGGGCACTGCTGGGAGTGTTAGGCACCCACCCCTCCTGTCTCTGGGCACTGCTGGGAGGACTCTGCACACACCCCTCCTGTGTCTGGGCACTGCTGGGAGGACTCTGCACCCACCCCTCCTGTCTCTGGGCACTGCTGGGAGGACTCTGCACACACCCCTCCTGTGTCTGGGCACTGCTGGGAGGACTCTGCACCCACCCCTCCTGTCTCTGGGCACTGCTGGGAGTGATAGGCACACATCCCTCCTGTGTCTGGGCACTGCTGGGAGGACTCTGCACACACCCCTCCTATTTCAGGATATGTACGCTTAGAACATACACGGGTGTGGGTTCGCTCCATGCATACGAGGTGGGGGTAGGGTCCGTACATACACGGTTGGGGTGGGGGTACGCTCCATACGTACGCGGGTGAGGGTACGGGTCATACTTACACTGTTGGGGTTGGGGGTACGCTCCATACGTACGCGGGTGTGGGTACGGGTCGTACTTACACTGTTGGGGTGGGGGGTACGCTCCATACGTAAGCGGGTGAGGGTACGGGTCATACTTACACTGTTGGGGTGGGGGGTACGCCCATACGTACGCGGGTGAGGGTACGGGTCGTACTTACACTGTTGGGGTGGGGGGTACGATCCATACATATGCGGGTGAGGGTACGGGTCGTACTTACACTGTTGGGGTGGGGGTATGCTCCATACGTATGCGGGAGAGGGTAAGGGTCGGACTTACACTGTTGGGGTTGGGGTACACTCCATACGTACGCAGGTGTGGGTACGGGTCGTACTTACACTGTTGGGGTGGGGGGTACGCTCCATACGTACGCGGGTGAGGGTACGGGTCATACTTACACTGTTGGGGTTGGGGGTACACTCCATACGTACGCGGGTGAGGGTACGGGTCGTACTTACACTGTTGGGGTGGGGGGTACGATCCATACGTATGCGGGTGAGGGTACGGGTCGTACTTACACTGTTGGGGTGGGGGTACGCTCCATACGTACGCGGGTGAGGGTACGGGTCAGACTTACACTGTTTGGGTGGGGGGTACGCTCCATACGTACGCGGGTGTGGGTACTGGTCGTACTTACACTGTTGGGGTGGGGGGTACGCTCCATACGTATGCGGGTGAGGGTACGGGTCGTACTTACACTGTTGGGGTTGGGGGTACGCTCCATACGTACGCGGGTGTGGGTACGGGTCGTACTTACACTGTTGGGGTGGGGGGTACGCTCCATACGTACGCGGGTGAGGGTACGGGTCGTACTTACACTGTTGGGGTTGGGGGTACGCTCCATACATACGCGGGTGTGGGTACGGGTCATACTTACACTGTTGGGGTGGGGGTACGCTCCATACGTACGCGGGTGAGGGTACGGGTCGTACTTACACTGTTGGGGTGGGGGGTACGCTCCATACGTACGCGGGTGAGGGTACGGGTCGTACTTACACTGTTGGGGTGGGGGGTACGATCCATACGTACGCGGGTGAGGGTACGGGTCGTACTTACACTGTTGGGGTGGGGGTACGCTCCATACGTACGCGGGTGAGGGTACGGGTCGTACTTACACTGTTGGGGTTGGGGGTACGCTCCATACGTACGCGGGTGTGGGTACGGGTCGTACTTACACTGTTGGGGTGGGGGGTACGCTCCATACGTACGCAGGTGGGGGTACGGGTCATACTTACACTGTTGGGGTGGGGGGTACGCTCCATACGTACGCGTGTGAGGGTACGGGTCGTACTTACACTGTTGGGGTTGGGGGTACACTCCATGCATACGGGGGTGGGGGTACAGTCCGTATATGTCCGTCCCCACGCTATGTGATGCTTGTGCGGCCCGTACCCAGGCCTTTCCCACGTGGGTACAGCCGTCCCGCGATTGTTGGGATGACGTAGGTGTGGGCGTGGTACGACTCGTACCCACGCTCTTAAGGCGTGGGTACGGGACGTACCCGTATTGTTGTGTTGCCGGTTCGCATCGTCAAGCACTTCCGTTGTGGCGGACGCTGGCTTCGCTGGACACGCCCCCACCCCCTCGTAGTGACCAGGGCCTGGGGGTCAGGTATGTCCAGGGCATGTGTGCTGTGTGACTTTGGTGGGGGTTTTGTGGCCTGCCCCCCACCTTTCCCCCCTCCCTTTGTTGTTCTGACCTTCTGCGGCGTCTGCGTCGTAACCTGTAGAGGAGGTCGACTGCTATGAGGGCCGGGATGGCACATAGGTTCGGGTCCATGTCTGTCCGTCGCGTGCAGGTACTCCTTGTTCGCGTCGTCCTGATTTCCCGGCAGTTTTTGGCTGCCGGAAAATATTCACCGTGCGGAATGACGTCGGTGCGAATCGTAATTCCTGGTTCGTGAATGGCAGGCTGCGTGCGTCCCGACGTCACGTCGGCGCTTTCCTGGATCACATTTGTATGTTTATTTTCGTCGGTCGGGGTTTAGTACGATTCGTACGGAAATGGTATTTCCGTGCGAATCGTAATTCCATGTTTGTATATTTTTTCGACCGGGTACGCGTCGGACGGAAATATGCTCCGTCTGACGGTTCGTACCCGGTTTTTACAGGATCGTGATCGGCACCTTAATATTTTATGTATATGTCACCAAAGAGATTAACGAATTTCTGACATGTAGCACTACCTTTGTCATCTATGTGATAGAATGCCCCTGCAAACTATGGTATATAGGCAGTAAACATGTTCTTAAGAATTATCGAGCCATTGCACATAACGATGACAAATATCCTGTGGCACGCCACTTCTTCAGAGAGAAACATTACTCTAATCCAGCACTCTTGAACAAATCACCAAGAACCCCAGAGGAGGTAACAGGGTACTTAAATTGAGACAGTGTGAGTCTAAATATATAGTTGACTTTCAAACTAAGGACCCGGGTGGCCTCAACCAGGATGAGGAACTGGCAATTCATCTTAGGGAATGTTAATTCCATTTACATTTCTGCTTAGGCAATTTTGCAGTTGTTGGTTTTCAGACTACACAAGACAGTCTAATTCTTCTTCTTTCCATTATATAATGTTTGTGCATACATGAGTTATTTTAATCATTTCAAAGTAATTTTTATCACTATTCCTTCACAGGAAGAAAGGAAGGTGCCCGGACACTGGCACTCACTTCACACGGGTCACCTACCCTTCCTTCCCCTCTTCACTTATTGATCACCTTGACTGATGGACGTTGTTTGTATGTGTGGCTGGACATCGCAGGACTACGGCATGGCCAAGTCACCTAACTTACATATATGGCATTTGCCATGATATAATTCTAGCACACATCTTTTTTCATCTTTTTTCATCTTTTTTCATATTACGTGGCTTGATTTGTGATATGTTTCTTTTATGTTTTAAATTAGCAGCCAATGAATTGATCGGTCTATAGATGATCTAGTTACCGGTCACGTGACCATATACGTGTATTATGATGTTATTTTGGTAATTGACTGACCAAATACGGGCCGACTTGCACTATGCAGAAACGGAGGTTTGGCTCAACACATGCCAATCATTATTTTGTGGCAGGTTTTTTGTTATGTGTTTGTATGACAGGTTATCTACATTACTATGCATAGCTAGTTTCATATTTTGTTTGCTAGCTATCAAATGTTGGATAACACACACATGCCAACGGCATTATCAATGATATGTTTAATTGAAATGTATGAATTGTTAATTTCTAACATTGATAAGGTGCGGGGAATACAAGTGAGCACCCACTACAAAATGGCGCCGATGTTAGAGCGATCATTTTAGTCCTTTCTCAATTTTGTGGACATGGGGGAAGTTAAAAAACATGGCGTTTCTGATGTCTTGTAACATCGAGGAAGGCATCTCGCCGAAACGCGTCTGTTGCTGGTCATTTGATTTAATAAACTGTGTTCGAACGCCCCGTGAGTGCGACATCCTTTTTGACGAAAAAAGAGGGAATTGAGCTTAATATATATATATATATATATATCATTGAAAAAACCATAGGTTTCAGGGGTGTTATAGTTAGCTGGACTTTTCACTTGTACAAAACCATTGAAATTCCCCCGTTATAGTTAGTTCAGCTAACTATAACTCGCGCGCCCGCAATGCACTGCTGATGACGTCACATATTACATCACTCATGACATGGTCAGTGACATCACTCATGACATCACTGATGACATCTCAAATGACATCACTCATGACATCACTGATGACATCATCCAGTGAATGTGTGTTTTTCTGAAAATTAAATATGTTTTATATATGTATATCTCAAGGTCGATGGAAGAATAAATGGGTATATAAGTGTCTAAATGGATGATTTGTTTTTGAAAAATGGATTGTGTAACTGACTGATTAAGGGTATCATAGTGAATACATGGCTTAGTGAGTAATGTTTAAATATGTAAATATCTGTATCAGTCTCTCACTTTGTGTATAAGTGGCTGCATGGGTTGGTGAGTAGCTACATGGGTGTCTATATAGGTTATTAGTTGGTTTTTTGAGTATCAGTCTGAGTGTCTGCATGGTTCGGTGGGGGGTATTATGTAGTGCATAGGTGCATGAATGAGTGACTCACTGTTTGTATGTGTTGAACACAGCATGTGTGCAGGACTGTATGGGTGGATGAGTGTGTGTATGGGTGTGTTAGTGAGTGAATGACTGTCTCAATAGTGTCTTTATGAGTAACTACATATGTTTTAAACTAGTATATGTGACTATTGGTGTATATATGTGAGTATATGTGAGAGTGAGAGATTGAAAGAGTTCCTGTATGAATAAGTATGTGTTTCTATAAGTGATTGTTTAAAAGACTAAGTATGTGTAAGTTTCCGTAGAAGTAAGTGTGGAGGTGTGTGTATAACTGTATATGCAAGTAAATGTATGTTTGATTCTTTATTAGCATGAGTGACTATGTGTGTGAGTAACTCTATGGATGAGTGGCATTGTGTAACAGGATGTATAGGTGTATGAGTACATATGATGAGTGAGTACATGTATGAGTGACTGTATAGGACTGTTGGTGAATGAGTGGATGTGTATGTGGATCTTAGAATTACTGAAGAGGTTGTTGTAACTGGTACTGGTATGTCCATTGTTTTGAAAATTTTAGTCTCTATTTTTGAATGTGTGTATCAAAGGTTATATTAGGGTGAGAGGAGGTCTGCCACTCTATCACAAGGATGATGTCATCAGTGATGTCATCAGTGATGTCATTTGAGATGTCATCAGTGATGTCATGAGTGATGTCACTGACCATGTCATGAGTGATGTAATATGTGACGTCATCAGCAGTGCATTGCGGGCGCGCGAGTTATAGTTAGCTGAACTAACTATAACGGGGGAATTTCAATGGTTTTGTACAAGTGAAAAGTCCAGCTAACTATAACACCCCTGAAACCTATGGTTTTTTCAATGAATTTCTGAGGTTTTTTAAATGCTAATTCCTAACTATAACGTGCCTGAAACCTATGGTTTTTTCTGTGAATTTCAAAGGTTTTTTAAATGCTAATTTCTAACTATGCCTACAGAGATAGGACATGTGAAGAAAGAAGAAAAATGCACAGAAAGAAACAAAAGAAGTGCAGAAAGAAGCAACAGAAGTCCTCAAATACGAAGATAAGTGCAGGAAGAAGGATAACGTGCAGAAAGAACAAAAAGAAGAGCAGAAAGAAGCCTTGTTGCAAAATCATCCTGTACCCTCAACTTTTTCAGACGGATACTGGTGGTAACTGAGTCTGACTAACCAGTCCTAGAGCCAGTACTATGTTAAAAGACACTTAGAATACAGTGAAAACACCTACATACACTAGGGAACATTATGCGTTGGGGTCCCCCTGTGATTAGCATGACCTCCTCTGTAAGCCCCTAGTATATAATAGGGCATGGGGATTAAAACTACCTCTTAAAACAGGCCACAGGGCGTTTTTGTACACGTTAACTCAGGCCCCGTCCCCTCCCTTCACCACTCTGTAAACACGCCCTGTGTCCAATTTTAGTTGGGAGATTAAGTTCATTTGAATCCTGAGGGTCCCTAGGGTCCAACTAGCCCACTAGGTACCTCCAGTAAGTGCCACAGAGCTGCGTTGCAGAGAGGTGTAAAAAGTGGCACGGCCTGGACCATCTCTCTGCAATGCAGCTCAGTGGCGCTTACTGGAAGCACTTGGTGGGCTAGTTAGCCCCCAGGGGCCCTCAGTATTGAAGGGAAATTATATCCCCAATTTAAAACGTGCCATAGTGCGTGTTTGCACACGTCACCTCAGGCCCCGTCCCCTCCCTTCACCACTGTGTAAACGCGCCCTGTGGCTGTTCTAAGTTGAGAGATTAAGTCCCCTTGAATCCTAAGGGTCCCTAGGGTCAAACTAGACCACTAGGTACCTCCAGTAAGCGCCACAGAGCTGCGTTGCAGAGAGGTGTAAATAGGGGCTTGGCCTCAGAACACCTGTCTGCAGCGCAGCTCCCTGGCGCATACTGGAGATGCCTATTGGGGGCGCGTTTGCAGAGTGCTGCACGGAGGGGGTATGGCCTCCGGCACAACGCCAGTCTTTTATTTATTTTAATTTTTTAAGAAGGGGGCTGTGTGGTTCCCCTTCTGATTCTAATTTATAGGCCCTGATGACCCCATCCCCCAGGGCCTGTCTCCTAATTATATTTTTTTGACCCCAATCCCCAGGGCCGGCCACTGTTTTTTATTATTTTTAAAAAATATATATTTATAGACACACCTAGGACATGCTGGACAAACCGTACGTACCTATCACCATGACGATTTGCGTGATATTCATTAAAAGGCGACTATGCATGCAATGAATCCACGTGGAATGTATTTACACCACTAGTAAAGCTCTGACATGTCTGATGCCCTACCGTGCCTAATGCCGGTAGACACCCTTGTCGTTTATTTATACAAACATGGGTAGCTATTGACGGGCACATTTAATACACATGCACACCAAGCCATTCAAAGAGGATTCGACAAAAATTCGACCAAAACTATGTAAGAAACCCCCCTCACGGTTAATAAAACACACATCCACTGCCGGATGTGTAATACTTTTTATTTTACTCTCTGGAAAGGGGATGAACATCACTTGAGAGTCACAGCGCGCTCCTGACAGAGCCCAATGCTGTGTTACACCCACCATTGCCTGCCGAGTGCCACACACCTCTGTGTTGTATTCCACTAGCTAGTGCATATGCTATGACACTCTCTAGCCCATGTGCACTGTAACACCACCCCGTGAATATGTCATGCCACACTTGTCTTCGCACGGGTTATATTGCCCCATCTAACGTGCCTTCCTCGATGCCTATGTTATAACGCACAGTGCTATGTCATACATATTACAATCTGGCATCCATATCTTTGTCACAGTGCATATGCAACGTTACACTCCCCAGCACATATTTTATATTACAACTTTAGAGACTAGTTAGGTTACACAACACTGCCCTGTGCATATTACACTCCAAGGCGCATATCGCATAGCACGCGCTAGTGCCTGTGCTATCTCGCGCTCTCCAATGAATCTGTCATTGCGCACAATGTATTGCATATTATATATCACGCCCGGTTCATCTTATATCACACTTTTTGGTGCATAGTTTATACCATACACTATATCTAGTTTTCATTTTCAATCGTGCTCTCAGGACTATGTTCTATATAACACTGTGTTCACCTACCCTTTTCACGGGCATTACATTTTGCGATAGGGGGTGGAGGGTCAGGGGGTGTTTCTGCCAAGTGAGCCCGGAGTCACAGTCACAAACGTCCTCTTCTTCCTGAATAAAAGTGAGATTATGCTGCATACTTGTTCATATTTTAAGTAGTTCGCACAGACACAATGTTTTAAAACCAATAAAGTTCCTAATACCCGCCTTCTCTGAACAGTTGGCTTGCTGCCCCATCCCCCTCCTCCCTATCCTCTGTTGTGTGAATCCATGAACTAGCCTCCTCCCTCCTGCCATGCATGGTCTAATGTGCTGCCACTGCCCTCAATTTAGTATGATGTACCAGTCCACTCCTCCTGCCCTCCATTGCCCAATTCTATGCCCCATCATTGACCTCCTGCTTAAACTCTGTGCTTAGCTTGCTGCCCCTATTCTCCTTCCCCCTGCCCTCCGATGTCTTTGTGCATGCCCCTGCTCCATCCTTTTTGCCCACCATGTTCCATGGACCTGCCACTCCTATCTACTCTGAGTGTTCTGTTGAGCTGCCACTCCCCTCCCACCTGCCTAGCATTGTCAGATGACTGTAACCTGTCCCTGCCACCTCCACCCTGCCTGTCCACATGCCATGCCCCTATCCTCTTCCTCCTGTCCTACATGGTCCATTGCACTGCCACACCCTTCTGCCCTCCCTGGTCTGTTGTGCTGCAACTGCTCCTCCTGCCTGCCCCGTGTGGTCTGTTGTGAGGTCCCTTCCCCTGAACTTTCTTGTCTGTGCACAGGTCCTGACCCTCCCTTCTATCCTCCATCGTCCTTTGTGCATGCCCCTGCACCCTCCTTCTTGCCCATCATAGCCATTGTGCTGCCACTAACCCTCCCACTTGCCATGCATGGTCTTATGTGCTGCCATGGCCCCTCCCACCTTCCCTGTGTGGTCAGTTAGCTGCCCCTGACCCCCTCCCACCTTCCCTCCATGGTCTGTGTGAATGCCATCACAGTCTCACTGTTGCTCTTCATGGTGTGTCTTGCTTCTAGTGCCCATCCTGCCTGACCTCCATGGCTATCTTGCTGCTCCTGCCCTGCCCCCTTGCCCCCAGCCCTCTGTTTACATGTGCAGACCCCTACTCCCTCCCTCCTGGCTTGTCTGTTCCATTGTAATGCCCCTGATCCGTCCCTCCTGCCCTTTATGTTCTGTTATGCTGCAGCTTTCTCTCCTGTCTGTCCATTATGGTCAGCTAGCTACCATTGCCTCTTGCCCCTCTGTTCTCTGTTGTCCATGTGCATGGTCCTGTCCCCTCCCTCTTGCTTTCTATGGATTGTTGTGCTGCACTCCCGTCCTGCATGCCCTGTGTGGTGTATTGTGCTGCTGCAAACCCTGATGCCTGCCCTGCAGGATCAGTTTGGTGCACCTCTCCATGTCCCTCCTGTCCTCTGTTATCCAAGTCCATGTCCCTATCCCATTTCCTTCCATGATCCAATGTACCATACTTGCAAACATTTTGAACTTGGTAAGAGGGAGATTTTGAAAAAAAACTGGGGTATTGATTTTCCCCTTTGAGTTACATTGAAAAAGAGGATATTGTAGACAGGAGACAGTCAAATAAAGCCCATTTGAGCTTAAAAACATTGGACGTTTCCTGGCTGAATCGGGTCTGTTGGCATGTATGGTTGTACTACCATTGCCTCTTCCTTCTGCCCACAATGGTCTATTACATTGCCACAGCCTTGAAGGAGGGTAGATTTTGTATCACAGGGGGCCCCTGGCCCGTTCTGTCCACACCTGAAGTATGAGACCCTTGTCCTTGCCCTGTCAGCCGCATTTGTAGGCCGTATTAAATTGACCAGCGGGTCCTGTGTTGCTATATAATTATCCTGAGACATCCTTACCACTCAGCCAGCATAAAACCCATGTGTAGGCCCTTTTGTTCAATATGTAGGCCTCTTTGTTAAATTGACCATAGCTCTGCAATTTTAGTGTATAGCAGTCTGAAGGCAGGTCTGCGAGGCCTTCTGCTCCAAACTAGTAGCCCCCACCCTACCCGAGTGCTCCGTGCTCGGTATCAAAGTTCAACATCCCCCTGAAGCTGTCGATATACAGTAGGCTGCATCCTGGACTGGTACTTGCTTCCTGGGCAGGTTTCCCGCTTTTAAGGAAGTGGCAACCGCAGAGCGTCAAGTTAGGAGAACTGAGAAGATTTTATACATGAATATATTGAATTCCCGTACAATACCCATTATTTTCTGCTTGCTCTATGGAACTTACGATAAGCGATTGGCCTGAGAGACTGACCTTTTCACCCAGTCCATTGTCAGCATTAAGTGGGTAAATGACGAAATGTCTGGTAAAATCTGCAGACGAAGCTTTTGGGTAGCATACGTAGGTAGATGTAGCGTGCAAAGGAGCCCACAAAATGATATAAAAAGGGAGCACCCACAGATATCGAGGGACTACCTCGCCGTCTGTATGTAGGTTAACAGGCTGTGCAGGTTTTCCCCAAGAGCTGGGAGCTCTTGTCTTCCTCTGCTTAAAATGTCTTGCTCTGCTTTGCTTGAAGTATCTTATTCTATTTTACCTATATGAAATGTCATGTTATGTTTAACCATTGTTCTCTTTACTTTTGCATTTAAAAGATTTTGTATTGTAATTGCAGGAATGCTTGCTCTAAGAGTAAACGTGAGTGTTCCTAGGTAACATTTTCCTTGGTGTAACTTGTTTCTCATGATGCATTTATAGATGTGTTTTCTCTCTCTCTCTGTCAGTACATTAATTGAGATACAGAGAATATCATGACAGCTGTATGATTATCTGGATTCTGTATTTTGTACTTTATGTCTCTATTCTGCGGTTTCTTTGAAGTTGCATCTTCTCATTAAACTGCCATTGTATTCTGCCTCCAATTCCATGTCTCATATGTCTGTTTTCTTCATTTTTGGAGCAAGCATTCCTAGGCACCCCGGCTCAAATTAAGGTGCCCCTTTTGTCCCTGACTCACTCTCCTGCTCAGTTCTGTGGTGGCTCCCGGGGCTCTGGGGACCGCCCCTAGCTTCCTTGACCGGTAATAGATCTTCCCTCCAACAGCCTCTCTTGCAAGTCCTGTATTGTTGGTTTGTTGCCCCTGCCCCCCTTTCCACTGCCCTCCATAGTCTGTTGTGCTTCCACGGCCCTTCCTGCCTGCTCAGTGTGGTTAAATTGTTGCCTTTGCACCCTCCTACCTGCCTTCAATTTTCAGAGTCCGTGCCCCTGGCCTCTGCCTCTCAACAGTATCCTAATGCACAACTGGATTGCTAACATTCTATATTTATTACAAAAGTGTGGAACGCCTGACATCATCTTGATGTAATCAAAACTGTAATACCTAGAGCATTTCCTTTAGAAATTACATATATGAGAAGGTCTTATTGGCATCAAAATTATGGTTAGTGCTCTAAAAGACTAAAATAAGGACATATTTTCTGAGTTTTCAAATAGCGACAAAGCACTTTTAAATTATTTGTTATCTTTATGTTTTTTTATCCAGTTGACCACTTGATTAAATGTTGCACTTAGGGGAGAGGACTGGTGTTACTTCCAGAACTGAAGACTTTGCAACTGGGGAACCAGGTTGATGTTTCTGCTTCAGCTCGACATTCTGTGATTCTGGTCAAATCACTTAGTTTCCCCATGTCTACAACCAAAATGAATTTGTTCTTGTGTGATGTAACCAATGCTCATGTAAAGCACTCCAATACCTGACAAGTCTGCACTATATAACACTGCAAAAACACAAAATAATAAGTGTTTTGCACACTTCTGTCATTGGGCTATATTTGGGCTACATCTGGGTGATTTTGGGCTACATTTGGGCTCTTTTGTCTCCGGTGGCCATCTTGGGAGATTTATTTGTTATGAAGTTTCCTAATTTCGTCATGTACTGCAGTCTCCTCAGTAGGAAATGCTTTCAGTTTTTTACTTTGATTCCATCATGAAGGTATTCAGATATGTCACACATTTGCCATACATTCTGAATGTTAGCACTCTAGTTGCTCATTAGATCACTGTAGTAAAACTACTGTTCACCATGGAAGACTGCTCCTGGTATTAAATGTGCATGTTTCAGTCTGCATGTCAGAATTTTTTAATGAAATAGAAGAGGATTTGAGAAGTCACTCAAAATGTGCCCTCATTTTCTTTCTTCAGCATTAATCATAATTTCTATGGCAAAATGAACCCCCTCATTGTGTTCCTTTTTAAATTAAATGTTTTAAGTGTTACCAGTTTATTCCAATCAAGATGGCTTCAGGTGTGCCATACTTTTGTCATAATGAAGACAGTAAGCGCTCTAGTTGTTTTTAAGAACATTCTGGGACATTCTGTCATTGGGCTATACTTGGGCTACATCTGGGTGATATTTGGGCTACATTTGGGCTCTTTTGTCTCTGGTGGCCATCTTGGGAGACTTCTTTGTTATGAAGTTTCCTAATTTCCTCATTTACTGCAGTCTCCTCAGTAGGAAATACTTTCAGTTTTTTACTTTGATTCCATCAAGAAGGCATTCAGATGTGTCACACATTTGCCATAAATTCAGAATGTTAGCACTCTTTTTGCTCATTAGATCACTGTAGTAAAGCTACTGCTCACCAGGGAAAACTGCTGCTGGTATTGAAAATGCATGTTTCAGTCTGCATGTCAGAATTTTTTAATGAAATGGAAGAGGATTTGAGAAGTCACTCAAAATGTGCCCTAATTTTTCTTTCTGCAGCACTAATCATACTTTTTATGGAAAAATGAACCCCCTCATTTTGTTCCTTTTTAAATTAAATGTTTTAAGAGTTACCACTTTAATCCAAGCAAGATGGCTTCAGGTGTGCCATACGTTTATCATAAGTAGGGCTGTTAGCGCTCTAGTAGTTCTTTGGAACACTCTGGGAAGCTGCAGTAGAACACAAAGGAATCAACTGACAGTCTCTGCCCTTGTTGGATGTACATGTTTTACTGAGAATGTCAGACTTCATTCTCACATGACTGAGAAAGATAATGTGAATTTACAGAAAATAAGCTCTCAGTTTAGCTTATAGATCACCTTCCAAACCTCTGTGGTAAAAGCATGAGTAAATATTTTTCTCTCAATCATGATATCCCAGCAGAAGGCTTTTTCACATGGTGAAATCACCTTAGAACATACCACAATTCCTAAAATGAGTATGGTACCATCAACAAATGATTTATAATGTAACTAAAGTCTTAAAACCTTCTATTAACTGCAATGCTTTTTAATGAGGTGCTATCATGTATATTGGTCCCAAGATGGCTGCCAACACTTCTTGGATGAAGTGCTGACAGCCAATCAGATCTCAGGACGAGATGTGTGGTTAGGCTCCGCCCACATATATATATGCTTTTAAATGCTATTTTCTCAGGAAATACTGAACAGATTTACACCAGACCTGCAAAAGGCACTTCCTTGACCTTATGGCTACCTCTCTGCCAAATTTCAAGGAATTCTGTTCAGCCGTTCGGGCTGTAGCTGTGTCTAAAGGACCTATGGAAAAATGCATGGGAAAAACGCGTTTTGAGACCCCCTTTTTATCTCAGCCCCCGCTTGACGAATCACCCCGAGACTTTCAGGGTAGGAGCGGAGCGCAGCGCCCCACCTATTTTGAAAATTTCGCGAGGATTCGTCGACTGGCGCCAAAGTTATTCAAAATAGAATGTTGCGGTTTTCCTATGGAAACAGGGTCCTAACTATAACTACCTACTGGCGACCGCCAGTAGGTAATACATATATACATATATATATATTCACTGAAAAAACCATAAGTTTCAGGGGCGTTACAGTTAGCTGGGCATTTCACTCGTACAATTGAAATTCCCCCGTTATAGTTAGTTCAGCTAACTATAACTTCCACGCCCACAATGCACTGCTGATGATGTCACATATTACATCACTCATGACATGGTCAGTGACATCACTCATGACATCACTGATGACATCTCAAATTACATCACTGATGACAAATAGCAAAGCAGTTTGCTATGACAGGGCGGGAGCCGCGAGGCTCCCGCCCTGCCAAAGCAAACTACAGTGTCCCGGGGGTGGGCACTCCAGGACACTGCAGGAGCTGGCCCTGGGGGGTTGCGGTCCCGAGGGCCACAACCAGGAGTGGGGCCCCCTTCCCATATTTTACAATGCCCCGGGGGTGGTGGTCCCCGGGGCTGGGGGGTCCGTCACAGACCCCCCAATTTGAATCTTTAGTGCCCCAGGGAGGTGGCGGTCCCCAGGGCATGTCAGGGGGCTTGAGCCCCCCACACAGGGTATTTATTTATTTTAAAAAAAACCTGGGGTGGTGGTCCCCAGGGCTGCGGGGAGCTGTGTGCCCCCCCTGCAATGTTAATGAAGTCGAGCCCCGGGGCGTGGCAGTCCCCGGGGCTCGGGGGCCTTAGAGGCCCCCCACATTAAACTACTAAGCCCCAGGGGTGGTGGGCCGTGTGCCCCCCACAATTATTCATACTTTGCTCCGGGGTGGCGGTCCCCGGGGCAGTGTGAAGGGGGTTTGGGCCCCCCCACACTTTATTTTTAACATTCCCCCAGGATTTGGCCCCCCGGGGGCTAATTAGCATTAAAGCGCGGGCTTCATTTTTTTTTTTTGATCGGCAGGATCCACGCACCCTGCGTGGATTTTGCCGACTAAAAAAAAAATTGGGGGGCCTTGGGGGTGTTTGTGGGACCCCCTGAGCAGGCCTAGGGGGTCAGTGTGTTTCTATCCTGCCCCCTTTTCGCCTTTTGTGAATTTTTTTATTAGGTTTCTTGTGCCTCGGTTCTACCGAGGCACAAGATGGCTGCCAACACTTCCTGATTTGGAGTGTTGACAGCCAATTAGAATACAGGTTGTGCACGGCAGGGTGCGCGGATCCAGCCCGGCCATCGATATATATGTGATTTTGATTTTCTCAGGAACTACTGAACGGATTTAAACCATTTAAGCAAAAGGCAAGACTCTGAAATAAGGTCTACCTTTCTGCCCAATTTGGTGTAATTCCGTTCAGCAGTTCGGGCTGTAGCTGCGACTAACCATCCCTAAAGAAATTTGCATGGGGAAAACACATTTTGGGACCCCCTTTTTTCCCGGTTCCCGCTTGACGAATCACCCCGAGACTTTCAGGATAGGAGCGGACCAGAGTGGGCCACAAGTTTTGAAAATTTTGCGAAGATTCGTCAACCGGCGCCAAAGTTATTCCAAATAGAATGTTGCAGATTTCCTATGGATAATAGGTCCTAACTATAACTACCTACTGGCGACCGCCAGTAGGTAATATACGTATATGTATATATATATATATATATATATACATATATATATGTATATATATATATATATATATATTGTACAATTATATATTGATGTACATATTATCTACTGGCGGTCGCCAGTAGATAGTTATAGTTAGGACCGAGTTCCCATAGGAAATTAGAAAATTCTATTTTGAATAACTTGGCGCCGGTTGATGAATCCTCGCAAAATTTTCAAAACTATTGGGGCGCTCCGCTCAGCTCCTACCCTGAAAGTCTCGGGGTGATTCGTCAAGCGGGGGCTGAGAAAAAAGGGGGTCCCAAAACACGTTTTCCCCATGCATTTTCCCATAGGACCTTTAGTCGAAGGTACAGCCCGAACGGCTGAACAGAATTACTTGAAATTTGGAAAAGAGGTAGTCCTCAAGTCAGGCATGTGCCTTTTGCATATATGGTGTCAATCTGTTCAGTAGTTCCTGAGAAAATTGCAGTTAAAAGTACATAAATATCTATATGCGCGCACCGTGCGCGCACCGTGCACGCACCATAACGTGCGCGAGCGTAATTCTGATTGGTGGTTACATGTCAGTCAACATTCGAATCGGTCGAAATCAGGAAGCGTTGGCCGCCATTTTGTGTGTGACAGTGAAAAAGAAAGGTGGAGAACATGAAAAGGGGGCAGAGTAGAGAGTTCCTGACCCCCTAGCCTTTGTCAGGAGGTCCCTGAAGGACCCCGAAGGGTGAAAAAAACATTTTATTTTTTTTTCAAAAAATCGTGGGGTGCGCGCACCTTGCAAGCACCGTGCACGCACGGTGCGCGCACCGTGAAAAAAACTTTAAAAAGAAATAAAACATTTTAAACTATTTATAAGTTTATAGAAGATATTAACTATGCTGTTCAACTTTATCCAAATAAAAAAAAAAGAGCTGAGCCATTCCATATTACAGGATACAGTCAAACTATAACTATATACATAGGTAGTTTATTGTAAAATAAATATATAAAAAATATAATAATACATACATAAATTAGCATTTAAAAATCCTTACAAATTCACTTAAAAAACCATAGGTTTCACACACGTTATAGTTAGGAATTAGCATTTAAAAAACCTTGCAAATTCACTTAAAAAACCATAGGTTTCACACATGTTATAGTTAGCTGGACATTTCACTCATAAAAAACCAATGAAATTCCCCCGTTATAGTTAGTGCAGGCAACTATAACTCACGCGACCGCAATCCTCTGCTGATGACGTCAGATATTACATCACTGATGACATATGTGTCTTTATGAAAAATAAATATTTGTAATATATGTATAGCTAAAGATTAATGGAAGAAGACATGGGTAAATAAGTGTCTAAATACACTGATGTAATATCTGACGTCATCAGCAGAGGATTGCGGTCGCGTGAGTTATAATTGCCTGCACTAACTATAACGGGGGAATTTCATTGGTTTTTTACGAGTGAAATGTCCAGCTAACTATAACATGTGTGAAACCTATGGTTTTTTAAGTGAATTTGCAAGGTTTTTTAAATGCTAATTCCTAACTATAACGTGTGTGAAACCTATGGTTTTTTTAAGTGAATTTGTAAGGTTTTTTAAATGCTAATTTATGTATGTATTATTATATTTTTTATATATTTATTTTACAATAAACTACCTATGTATATAGTTATAGTTTGACTGTATCCTGTAATATGGAATGGCTCAGCTCTTTTTTTTTTATTTGGATAAAGTTGAACAGCATAGTTAATATCTTCTATAAACTTATAAATAGTTTAAAATGTTTTATTTCTTTTTAAAGTTTTTTTCACGGTGCGCGCACCGTGCGTGCACGGTGCTTGCAAGGTGCGCGCACCCCACGATTTTTTGAAAAAAAAAAAAAATGTTTTTTTCACCCTTCGGGGTCCTTCAGGGACCTCCTGACAAAGGCTAGGGGGTCAGGAACTCTCTACCCTGTGAATTTGCAAGGTTTTTTAAATGCTAATTCGTAGCTATAACGTGTGTTAAACCCATGGTTTTTTCAGTGAATATATATATATATATATATATATATATCGATACCAATCCCGATAATGTAAGAGGCTGTCAATGTAGGGCGGTCCTCGCACAGGGTATCGGAGCCCTGAAATATAAAAATCCACAATTCTTCAAGCTTATAAAGAACGCCAGGACACTTTGGAAATGCAGTGAATGATACCGACTGCACCAGCAACGCGTTTCAGCTTTCGCCTTGCTCACGCTGTGGCTAACGCAGAGACAGCATCTATTTTATTAAGTGTAATAAACAATGAAAAAGGACAAAAAGTTTAAAGCTCATGTCTTTACAGTTCAGTGGTGGCCATCTTAGAACAGTAAAATTTCAATAGAAATGTATCTAATCATGGCAGTGATCATTCTTCATGTTAAAGAGAACAAAAGCAGATCAAGCCCAAGTGGGCCATAAATATGAACAACAAAATAACGCTGTCATCATCATGAAACTAATTAGATTGTGACAAAAAAATATATATATATATATTTTTCAAATGAAATATCCTCATATAGGTCCTCAGTGTATACAACAAAATACATGATATATTGTATGTTGATTGGAATTGCGCCCAAGTGGGCAAAAATTATACTCAACAACCTAATTAGAACGTTGTGTTCCCTTGTACTTGCTTCAACATGATTAGCCTGATCTGAAATACCCCATCTGAAAGATGTACAAAAAAGAGAAAACATTTTTTTATGTAAAAACATTACTTTAAAAATTGTGTTAAAATTAGAAACATACAGCTTTTGTCAAGATTCTGTGGGCCAAATCATACTATATACATCACCATAAAGTTACAGAAAATGAACCTGGAGGTCAAAAAAAGATTTTAAAATTCATACAAATTTAATATGTTACTGCCGTAAATGTACCACTAATTCCTCACTGGAATTCAATCCCACCGGGGACATAGTCTCCAAATCAATGATGTATCTTGATTCCAATTGGCGTAATGTTAGCTGTCTGTTGCCTCCCCTTACACCAATTGGAACTTCGTCAATAACCACCATTTTCAATAGTTCCGCCTTTTGAGAATGATATTCAAAGAAGTGTCTAGCCACTGGATACTGTCTATTGTGGTGTCTGATAGCTCTGACATGTTCTAACACTCTTTTCTTGGCACAGTGGATAGTGCTCCCAATATAGATCTTATTGCAGGGACACATGAGTGCATAGATACAATATGCGGTGTTGCAACTCAGAGCTTTTTTGATTTTAAATTCTCTGCCACTGTTGGTAAGGGTAAGTGTCTTACAATCTGAACTGTTTTTACATGCTTTGCACTTTCTGCAACACCGAAAGCCAGGACAGTTAGTTCCCAGTTTTACATCCTTGCTGGTAACATAGTTGGAACATATCTCATCCCTGAGTGACTTACTTCTCTGAAATGTGATTTGGGGACAACTGTTAAGGTGTTTCTGAAGATTGGTGTCCGTTAATAAAACATGCCAGTTTTTATTTAGTATTCGACGAATACACTGGGCTTGACCTGAATAGGTAGTGATGAATCTGATGGTTTCAGTGGCTGATTCAGATTTGTTAGGATGCAAAAGCTAAGTCCGTGTAACCAACTCTACTCGTTTACAAGCCTCAGAGATAGTTTTTATACTGTAGCCTCTCTCTTTGAATCGGCCAATCATGGCATCCTTTTCTCTATCATACAAGCTAAGAGAGCTACAGTTGCGTTTTGCCCGTAATAATTCACCATATGGAATACTATATATTAGCTTCCGTGGGTGGGCACTTGTAGCGTTAAGAATGCTGTTACCTGCTGTGGTTTTACGGAAAAGTTTGGTTTCAATGGAATTGTTAACAATCTCAACTTTTACATCCAAAAATTCAATCTCTCTAGTATTTATGTTTTCTGTTAAGGCAATGTTGAACTCATTATCATTTAGTTTGCAAATGAATTCTTTAGCTGACTCAATATCACCCTTCCATATGATGAAAATATCATCGATGAATCTCAGCCACAGGGCACAGCATTCAAAATTGGGGATCGTTGACACAACCTGCTCCTCCCACCAGCCCATTACCAAATTGGCATAACTGGGGGCGAAGCAGGTTCCCATGGCTGTGCCCTGGGCCTGACGGTAAATCACATCATCAAACATAAAAAAGTTGTTTGTTAAACAAAACCTGATCATGTCTAGAATCATTTCTGAATGAGACCATAGGGAGATTGAGCGGGTCTTCAGATAGTGCCTGATAGCTTGCAGACCAAAATCATGGTTGATACACGTGTATAGATTACATACATCTAGGGTTATCAAAATGAAATCAGATTCCCAGTGAATGCCATCTATAATAGTCAAAAAGTGTGTAGTATCCCTAAGATAGGCTGGTAGACTTACCACAAATGGTCTTAAATAGTGGTCGATAAAACGAGAAGTGTTTTCTAGTAGAGAGCCCATTGAGGAGACAATAGGTCTACCTGGGGGATTCTCAGGATCCTTATGCAGTTTTGGCAATAAATACAGTATAGGGATACGGGGAAATTGGCATCTTAAAAAGTTATACTCTTCCCATTCCAATAAACCCCGTTCCCTCCAATCTACAAGCAAGTTTCCATACTCCCAATTAGATTTGGATATTGCCTTTTTGTCTGAAACATTGTAGCAGATCGTATTAGTTAACTGTCTGTATCCTTCTTGTAAGTATGCACATTTGTCTAATACGACAACATTACCTCCTTTATCGGACTGTCGTATAGTTATAGTCCTATCTTGTTTCAAATCTTCTAATGCCTTGATTTGTTGTTCACTCAAATTCTTTTGAAAGTGGGGGAGTTTGTTATATCCCAGAAGACGTTTCTCTTCCATTGACAATACTCGTGATGAAAGATTCACTACAGTCATTTTGTCGCTTGCTTGCCCCTTGTTGTCATTCCCACTGGGGTTGTTGTTTCTTGTCTTCCTGCGTTGTTTGGCCTTCTTGTTCCTCTTGTTCTTCCTCTGCCTCCTCGCCCTCTCCCTCTCGGTACATTTTGGTCGTAATTTTGTTCTGTCCTTCCCTGGTTCATCATCTGAAACTGTACTAAAAAATTCGGTTTCTTTTGTTGAACTTGATTTAGAACTGCCACAGGAGCATCTGATAGACTGCCATCTGAGATATCACTCTCTGTGATGTCTCTGCTTCTGGTCGGCGCACTCGAAACATGGGTTACATTACACGTCTTCTGGGATTAGGTTTGTCTTTTTGTCCTACTTTTAATCTGAATTTTGCCCAAACCAGAATAGATCTGTTTTATTTTTCGCGCAAACTCAAATTAAAAAAATGGTTTGATACTAAATGTGTGTCTAGAGAGCCAGACACTGACAGGGATGGTCTCAGTAATCTGAATGTAGTTGATGTTGAATTGTTAAATATTTTAACTTCACAACAGGAACAAAATTTGCATGTTGACTTATCTGAAATTGCACGAGAGTTGGAAATTGACATAAATGACAACCCAGGAAGTGGTTTCAAACCTAAGTCAGTTTTCTTACCTCAAATTGAATGTGATGCGATTGATGTCTTTGAGAGAGGGGTGTTAGCTGATTTAAAGAAAATAAGATATAACAAACTCCCCCACTTTCAAAAGAATTTGAGTGAACAACAAATCAAGGCATTAGAAGATTTGAAACAAGATAGGACTATAACTATACGACAGTCCGATAAAGGAGGTAATGTTGTCGTATTAGACAAATGTGCATACTTACAAGAAGGATACAGACAGTTAACTAATACGATCTGCTACAATGTTTCAGACAAAAAGGCAATATCCAAATCTAATTGGGAGTATGGAAACTTGCTTGTAGATTGGAGGGAACGGGGTTTATTGGAATGGGAAGAGTATAACTTTTTAAGATGCCAATTTCCCCGTATCCCTATACTGTATTTATTGCCAAAACTGCATAAGGATCCTGAGAATCCCCCAGGTAGACCTATTGTCTCCTCAATGGGCTCTCTACTAGAAAACACTTCTCGTTTTATCGACCACTATTTAAGACCATTTGTGGTAAGTCTACCAGCCTATCTTAGGGATACTACACACTTTTTGACTATTATAGATGGCATTCACTGGGAATCTGATTTCATTTT
The DNA here is from genome assembly GCF_964204655.1 of Triturus cristatus. Taxonomy (NCBI): domain Eukaryota; kingdom Metazoa; phylum Chordata; class Amphibia; order Caudata; family Salamandridae; genus Triturus; species Triturus cristatus. The sequence continues at coordinate 665,102,621 of NC_140590.1, forward strand.
GATAACCCTAGATGTATGTAATCTATACACGTGTATCAACCATGATTTTGGTCTGCAAGCTATCAGGCACTATCTGAAGACCCGCTCAATCTCCCTATGGTCTCATTCAGAAATGATTCTAGACATGATCAGGTTTTGTTTAACAAACAACTTTTTTATGTTTGATGATGTGATTTACCGTCAGGCCCAGGGCACAGCCATGGGAACCTGCTTCGCCCCCAGTTATGCCAATTTGGTAATGGGCTGGTGGGAGGAGCAGGTTGTGTCAACGATCCCCAATTTTGAATGCTGTGCCCTGTGGCTGAGATTCATCGATGATATTTTCATCATATGGAAGGGTGATATTGAGTCAGCTAAAGAATTCATTTGCAAACTAAATGATAATGAGTTCAACATTGCCTTAACAGAAAACATAAATACTAGAGAGATTGAATTTTTGGATGTAAAAGTTGAGATTGTTAACAATTCCATTGAAACCAAACTTTTCCGTAAAACCACAGCAGGTAACAGCATTCTTAACGCTACAAGTGCCCACCCACGGAAGCTAATATATAGTATTCCATATGGTGAATTATTACGGGCAAAACGCAACTGTAGCTCTCTTAGCTTGTATGATAGAGAAAAGGATGCCATGATTGGCCGATTCAAAGAGAGAGGCTACAGTATAAAAACTATCTCTGAGGCTTGTAAACGAGTAGAGTTGGTTACACGGACTTAGCTTTTGCATCCTAACAAATCTGAATCAGCCACTGAAACCATCAGATTCATCACTACCTATTCAGGTCAAGCCCAGTGTATTCGTCGAATACTAAATAAAAACTGGCATGTTTTATTAACGGACACCAATCTTCAGAAACACCTTAACAGTTGTCCCCAAATCACATTTCAGAGAAGTAAGTCACTCAGGGATGAGATATGTTCCAACTATGTTACCAGCAAGGATGTAAAACTGGGAACTAACTGTCCTGGCTTTCGGTGTTGCAGAAAGTGCAAAGCATGTAAAAACAGTTCAGATTGTAAGACACTTACCCTTACCAACAGTGGCAGAGAATTTAAAATCAAAAAAGCTCTGAGTTGCAACACCGCATATTGTATCTATGCACTCATGTGTCCCTGCAATAAGATCTATATTGGGAGCACTATCCACTGTGCCAAGAAAAGAGTGTTAGAACATGTCAGAGCTATCAGACACCACAATAGACAGTATCCAGTGGCTAGACACTTCTTTGAATATCATTCTCAAAAGGCGGAACTATTGAAAATGGTGGTTATTGACGAAGTTCCAATTGGTGTAAGGGGAGGCAACAGACAGCTAACATTACGCCAATTGGAATCAAGATACATCATTGATTTGGAGACTATGTCCCCGGTGGGATTGAATTCCAGTGAGGAATTAGTGGTACATTTACGGCAGTAACATATTAAATTTGTATGAATTTTAAAATCTTTTTTTGACCTCCAGGTTCATTTTCTGTAACTTTATGGTGATGTATATAGTATGATTTGGCCCACAGAATCTTGACAAAAGCTGTATGTTTCTAATTTTAACACAATTTTTAAAGTAATGTTTTTACATAAAAAAATGTTTTCTCTTTTTTGTACATCTTTCAGATGGGGTATTTCAGATCAGGCTAATCATGTTGAAGCAAGTACAAGGGAACACAACGTTCTAATTAGGTTGTTGAGTATAATTTTTGCCCACTTGGGCGCAATTCCAATCAACATACAATATATCATGTATTTTGTTGTATACACTGAGGACCTATATGAGGATATTTCATTTGAAAAATATATATATATATATTTTTTTGTCACAATCTAATTAGTTTCATGATGATGACAGCGTTATTTTGTTGTTCATATTTATGGCCCACTTGGGCTTGATCTGCTTTTGTTCTCTTTAACATGAAGAATGATCACTGCCATGATTAGATACATTTCTATTGAAATTTTACTGTTCTAAGATGGCCACCACTGAACTGTAAAGACATGAGCTTTAAACTTTTTGTCCTTTTTCATTGTTTATTACACTTAATAAAATAGATGCTGTCTCTGCGTTAGCCACAGCGTGAGCAAGGCGAAAGCTGAAACGCGTTGCTGGTGCAGTCGGTATCATTCACTGCATTTCCAAAGTGTCCTGGCGTTCTTTATAAGCTTGAAGAATTGTGGATTTATATATATATATATATATATATATATATATATATATATATATATATATACACACAAGCATTTCCCGATTCTGGAGTCCCCGACCCTTCAGGGCGGCCTCACGGAAATGGGCTCGGAGTAACCCATCAAAACACCATCCAGTGGAGAACAAAGAGTGAGGCCCAATACTGGAAACAAGGCTTTTATTCCGGCATGCTTTTGAAATGTTGATCACATGACTGTTATGCTCAAAATACAAGTCCCACAGTGCATTGTAAAATCATTATGAATAAATGTCATGAAGATTCTCATTATTATTTCACCATTGTTATGGATTCAAAGTTCTTACTTGACAATAACACTGTTGTTAATCTAGGGTTTTCAATCAGAGCAGCCAGGCGAGTTAATAATCCTTGCATGTTACAGTCAATTTTCATTTTGCCTGAAGACAAACCCCATTGTCCAGCAAGATCGCAATATATATATATTGTACAATTATATATTTAACATCAATATTTTTTTCCAATATTTTTGTACTTACCTGTTTAAGTTTAGGGAGTTGATATTTTTGCATTCTATATTTTTTCATCTATATTTTGACATCTATATTTTTTACATCAATATTTTGTCAGTGAACCGTTTCTGGGATGTTGGAGAGTGAGGGTTTTGGGCCAAGTCAGTGGGCAACGAGGGTGGGTTAATGGTGTAGAATGAATATCATCACTTGTATCTTGTCACGTTGAGTTTGAGCAACTCATCTCACATAGAGTTAGCCATGTTGGTCAATTGCATAATGTAACAAATGTTGGTGGTATCTTCTGAGAGTTAATGTATGATCTGGGTGTCATCAGTATAAGAGATGATTTAGAGTCTCTGGGTTTTAATGACAATTGCCACATGAATCATATACATGTTTAAAAGAGTGGAGCAGAATGAAGAGATTTGCGGGCCTCTGCAGATGAGCTCCTAGGGTTCTGAGGAAATGGAGTGAGCTTGAGCTGTTGTATACTTCCAAGTGTGATGGTGGCTATCCACTTCAGAGATGGTTTCAGTTTCTACTCTTGGTAGTCTGGAGATGACTGTGTAGGTGCTAGGAAACTACAGGATTGCCCTGAAAAATTGAAATGATGGCATGAACATGCCTCTGCCCTTTCTTTCATACAGTGCAGCAATGTTGCTTGCTGTGTAGAGTTTTGCATGCATCAGAGGAGAAAAATGTGGAAATCCCCAGTTTCTAACGATGAACTGCGAGATAAACATTTGTGAGTGCCCCCTAGCCAGTTTTTCTAAGTGTGCTGTGTAGAGCATCATGCCACATTCTTTAGAACCCAGTACAGTACTATTTGCTTGTGCACCAGTGGATAAAAAAAAAAGCCTACCTTTGCAAATAACAATTTGTTCCTCCTCACTGAACATAATCCTCACGTTTATATGTAATCTGACAAGTGTTCAATAAGGAATTTGTTTTATGCACAAAACCTAGCAATTTCGGATACATGATCGCAATATCAATTCATCCACTCACATGTTTAAATGGGAGGATCCATACTTCAAAAACAATTTTTTGGGGTGAAACCATAATGAGTTTTGAATGGTTGTTTCTGAAAAGTCTACATATAAAATTTAGGTTTCAAATCCTAAACCACTTTTTTTCGCAGGTGGAGAGAGCTCAACGTAATTTCACATGCTGCCTTTGTATGTCCACGTACACCAATTACATCAATTGCAATGGTATGATGAGCAATGTGTACCTTATCAATGTCATTTCAGATTGTATCACCAAGATTCACTTTCTTGATAGACACACATTGGGAAGATTATGCCAAAGTACACACTAACTTACCACCTATAAATGAGATGTGTGAGGCATGTGAGGTCAAAACCCTGTAACAAATGTCAACATCAGTGTTACAATGTAAAACATCACTGCTCACACAAAACATAATCAAGGATACAACACTCTAGTTGGGTGTACCAATAGTAGCCAGATATCCATGCCGATAGTCCTCATGAATTAGCATAGTACTTCTGCCACGGAAGGATGCACACAGGCAAACCAATAATTTACATTATGCTAACCTAGACATGCAAGTGCACCTTGCCTCCCCCTGTCTATACTGATGAGTGTTGAGTAATGAAACTCAGGCTAAAATAGACAACTTACTCTGCCCCGGGGAAGGCCTGACATGTTTTGAGAGCGAGTGCATCCACATATCAAATCATTTGCTCATACAACATTTGAATAGGTGGAAGAAAACTAAATCTGTATCGGTGCTACTCCTCGCCAGGGGCGGGGTAAAAAAATATATTGTTTTCAGCTTTTCCCAAGTGAGCTGCATGATGTGGCACGCTAAGCAGCATATAAATCAAATTATGATGGACGTTGTCCAGATAAGTGTTTCTTCCTGCACAATTAAAAACTACACACCAATGCAGAACTCCGTGCACAATAGTGCAAAGGTAGTGTTAGAGCTATGCAGGCAGGGAGCACCATTCTGTAATAAAAACTCAATATAAACACTTACCTACCCACCCACTTACACACAGGGTGCTACTGACACTTACTTACAGTGTTTAAATATGGATATAGTTATATACATAACTCAAATGTGAGGAAGACTTAGAGTTGTCCAGAGGCCTCTGACATTGTTACATATACCTACAATGTACAAATTGTATAGCATTTACACACCTAACACAACAGTACCAACTCATGACAAATAAATGATATGCAACTAGAGAAGAATGATACATTTATTAATGTTGAAAATGTATTATCTACAAAAACTACTAATCCTACCTATCTTACACTAACTTTCCCTAACACCAGCGTATACTAACTTAACAAAATCTCATCCTATCTTGTTCACTATTCACACATGAAAAGTTAAATATCAACTCCCAGACCCTTTAATACGCATAGCTCAATACAATACAAACATCGACTACATCCTAAACATTTACTAACTACACATAGAAGCCTAAACAAATATGTATACATATATATATTTCACATTTGTTTTTCTTATCCAACATACAAAACATTAACCCCCAACCCACTTACAAGCCTAGTATAATAGAACACACTAAGAAACTATGACCTAAAAACTTCTTAATTGTCTAAAACTTATTTAAACTAAACCTACACATACAATAAACCCTAACTATCACTATGCCTACTAAATAAAAAAAGTACCAATATAAAAAAGAACTGGGAAGGGAATGTTCGAGAATCAGATCTGTGTTGCAATCTACTCCAGTGCAGCCTGGTATGTCAATAATACTTTGTGAATGCCCACTTGCTCTTTCTCAATGTGAGCCATCCTCCTGTCCATTTGCTGCATCATTTTCACCATGGCACAGTTGAAATTGGAAGGTGCAGCACATCTGTCCCTTTTTTCTCTCTTGCAGCCCGGTTTGATCCACTCGTGGATCCGGGAGTGGGATTTGTGCCACCCTGCAGCTACTGGCCAACGTGGAATATTTTGCAACAGGGGGTCTTTTGTGGGCCGGATCTGGTTCCTGATCCTGCTCCTGATATGCCACTTGCATTTGGCTTCTTGTATATTGAACCCATTTGTTGATAGCCATGGACAATCCTATGAACATGGGAATTGGGGGCCCGTCGAAGCTCCATGCTCTTGGCCATGTCTACTGTCATGGTTTTTAGGGAGTAAATGTAAACACATATTAGCTCAAGTTGCAAATATACTGGACATTTACCAAACTTTGTCTGACACTGACATGCAATCATAAGTGCCAGTCCACACCTACACCAGTTCTTGGGATAGATATATGTACAATATGCATTCAGTACAATGACATCTCCTAATAAAATATGTGAAACTCGCCCAAGTGAGGTCAGTGTAGGTGTAAAATATATCTATTTAGTTGCACTATAATAACAAGCATATCACGCATACCAGTGATTCACTCTCATTCAGATATCTTAATGGGAAATTCTAGAAATGGACCGCATATGTTTACTCTTGGTGTTGGTCGTGCATCATGTCGGGGGGCAATGTTTTGGCACAACCTACTTGAGAGGTGTTAAGATAAGCTAGTCCCGCTTGTCCAACTCTGCATTCCATAAGTAATCTGTAGTTACGCAAGGCAGCACACATTTCTGACTTGCCTTACTCTACGTCAGGGAGCAAGTCCATAGATGGAGGGTGGGTTTCTCACTGCCGCAATTTTGAACACTAAACCAATTTAGCATCATTATAAACCTGGAAACATTTCATAATGCATCTTTACACTTGTGTGACAAAACCGGGAGAAACTTTAGATTTTTACTTTTCTGTATATTCACTCTCCCTGTGATGCATTCCTCAGAGCACACAGAAAATGGCAAACGCCTATCAGTAAAGGGTGTAAGCAGGCAGGAGTACTCATCTGGCCAAGAACTGTGTTGCCTACAATGCTCGGCTCTTTACACCATGATGCAAGGGAGCCTGCATTGGTGCTAGCCAGGCAAAAGTACACCACCAGTAGGAAAACACAGTATCCTGTGCTGTATCCTGGTATCACTGTGCATTCCTGCATTTTAACTTTCACACAGTGCAGCAACTTAGCTTCACATTGATTGAATACTTCACAGAAATGCCACATAGGGGATATACTGGATGTAAGGCTGACATGGATATGCCATCCATGTGAATTATTGTTATTTTTTATATCTGCAGAATATGTGCCAGATGATGGATTATGTGGCAAATGCGTCAAATCTATAAAAATTCAAAAATCGCCACAGCCGCACTATTGCATAATTCCAGTGGCCCTGCCTATAGTGACAGTATACTCACATTAACATGCTTCTTCGTCAATTTCAAATGATTTTTAGGGCATGGCTTTTGTGTTGGCACAGTGACGATCTTTTCTTGCCAGGTGAAGAATACCTCCCCACATACATAACTATCATGAATTTGAATTTGAATTTGAATTGGGATTTGTAAAGCGCATAGCTACCCTAGGGCGTCCCAGCGCTGACATGACCTAAAGTTCCAGAGGGTGAAGTAGCAGAAGTGACAGTTTATGGAAAGAGCCAAGTTTTTAGTTGCCTACGAAAGGCCAAAAGATTGTGTTCTCTCCGCATGGCAAGTGGAAGAGCGTTCCACAGTTTAGGGGCGTTGTAGGAGAACAAGCGCCCCCTGGATCGGGACTTTTTTATTCTGGGAATGCTGGCAAGGGAGAGGGAGTCTGATCTGAGTTGTTTGTTAGAGTTATGGGGTTTGACGAAGGATCTCAGAAACGGGGGGCCTCTGCCTTGCATTATTTTGTGGGAGATACATAAGGTCTTAAAAGTAATCCGTTCTTTAACTGGAAGCCAGTGCAGGCTTTTGAGTGCTGGTTTTGCAGAGCATCTCGATTTGGTTCCGGTTAGGATTCTGGCCGCAGCGTTCTGAGCGCATTGCAATCTATAAATAACTGATGGCGGTGCCCCCAGGTACAGGACGTTGCAATAGTCCAGTCTGGAATTCACTAACCCCTGCAGCAGCAATTTCCTATATTGGAAGGGGATCAGATGGAGGATCTTTCGCGCCATTCGAATGAGGCCAAAGCAAGTGCCCGTGGTTTTTCTGGCCTGAGTTTTGAAGTTGAGGTCTTGATCCAACCAGATGCCAAGGCTTTTGACTTCGGGTTTGGGGGTAGGAGGCGTTCCCATACATGGTGGCCAAGAAAGGGATAGAGGGAGTTTGTATGGGTTTCCCAGGAGAAGAATCTCAGATTTTTCTCCGTTTAGTTTTAATCGAGATTCACACATCCAGTGGAAAATACTCTCGAGACACCTTGCCAGATTGTCTAGGCTTTTACTCATCTGGTTGATCGAGACCACCAGCTGGGTGTCATCGGCATACATGACTGTTTTTATGCCAAATGGGGCAATAATGTCCTCTAAAGGGGACATGTAGACGTTAAAAAGTGTGGGGCTCAGGGAGGAGCCCTGGGGGACCCCACACTGTAGTGGCAGGGCTGTGGACACTGCTGTGCCATCCGACACTTGGAAGATTCTTTCTTCCAGAAAGGAGTTGATCCAGGATAGGGCGGAGCCAGAGACTCCTATCAAACTTAGCCGGTGGTTGAGGATGGTATGATCCACCGTGTCGAAGGCGGCACTCAGGTCGAGGAGGATCACTGCCACTGATCCTCCTGCTTCTATGATGGTTCTTGCCTCTTCAACCACGGCTAGCAGAGCAGTGTCAGTTCCCTGTCCAGGTCTAAACCCTGTCTGAGATTGGCGCAGGAGTTTATTGGTTTCTAGAAAATTGGAGAGTTGGTGGTTGACGATTCGTTCGGCCACTTTGCTGATAGCAGGAAGAAGAGAGATGGGTCTGAAGTTGGTGGGGTCCGTGGGATCAAGGTGGGGTTTCTTTAGAAGAGCCCTAACAGTGGCTTTCTTCCAGTTGGCTGGAACAGAGCCAAGTGTGAAAGAGGCGTTAATGAGGTGGGTTAGAGGAGGGGCAACAGTGGAGGCGACCAGTTTTAGTTTACTCATGGGAGCTGGGTCTGATGGAGCACCACTTTTTACGGTTTGTAGAGTGGACAGAAATAGCTCTGTGGTAATCTGGGTAAAAGTTCGGAGGCGTGGAGCCTCGAGGCAGGGGGGGGGATGTCTGGGATTTGAAAGGAATTGGGGGCTGGAAGTGAAGTAAGAATTTTATCAATTTTTGATGAGAAGAACTCAGCGAGCTGGTTGCATCTAATACCCGATGGGTCGGGTGTGGGTAAGGGGTCTGGAATTTTGGTGAGTAAGCGTACAATGCGATAGGTTTCTTTCGCAGAGTTTGCTGCCGCTGCTATTTGTTCCTCGAAGTAGGTTGCCTGTGTGTTTTTTATACAGTTTTTGTAGAACTTGATGGCGTCCCTATACTCGTTTTTGCTTTCCGTCAATCAGTTCTTTCTCCAAAGGCGCTCAAGTTTTTTGCATTTCTTCCTAAGATTGCATAGTTCTTGGGTGAACCACGGGGATTTAGCTGTTCTCTTTTTACTGGGGAGGGGTTTAACTGGCAGGGTAACGTCGAGGGATTGGTTAATCCACTCGTGAAGTTGAACGTCTGCTCTGGAGGGGTCTGGGTCCAGTACTGGTATGGTGGAAGTGAGTACTTGTGCCCAAGAGTTTGTGTCCAGATTTTTCCACGGGCGGGAGGGTACTTGGGGGGGAGGTCTCTCTGGTACCTCAGCCGAGAATTGTAGCTTAAAGGGGACTAAGAAGTGGTCTGACCATGGGACAGGGAGGGGGGTATTTACAACTAATCTCGTGAGGTTGGTAAATATGGGGTCCAGCAAGTGGCCCTTGTTGTGGGTGGGCTGGTTACTTTGTAGATGGAGATTCAGGGAGGCTAGATCTGCTTTGAGATCAGCAGCTGATTTATTAGAGAGGTCGTCGAAGTGGAGATTCAGGTCTCCCAAGACCGTGAAGTTTGGGGATAGACAGGCAAGGGAGGAGGTGGTATCCATTAGAGAATCACAGAATCGTTGTTGCAGTCCTGGTGGGCGATAAACTAGTATCCCTGAGATGGTAGTGGATGGGGGCTGATGAATAGAGAAATGTACGTTTTCACAGTCCAGGATGGGGCTCTCTTTAAACTGGCAGGACAGGTAATCTCGGTAGATAATCGCAATCCCACCTCCAATACCGGATGGTCTGTTCTGGTGCTTTATAAGATAGCCAGAGGGGAGTGATTGGATAATATCTGGCTCCGAATCCGAAGTGAGCCAGGTTTCTGTGAGAAAAAGGGCCTCGATTTCCGAAACCTGCAGGAGTATGTTGATTTCTGCCTGGTGCTTCGGGAGGGATCTGCAGTTAAGCAGGGCCGTCCTGAGCAAGTTTGGTTTAGGGGGGAAGTGTGGGGTCAACCTGTATGTACAATTTGAACAGCGGCAATGTCCTTCCTCTACGGTAATGGTACAGCGACAGGGCGCAGAAGGGAGATCCCTTAGCCTGTGCAGGGTTTCCTGGGTATATCTTAGTGGAAATGGGGTCGGTGAAGCAGAGGTCCTGGGCTCTGGGCTCGGGCTGGCGCGGACGGGCGCAGACGGATCAGATACAGATTTCACAGAGCAACAGCCGTGTACTCTTTACACTTACTTGTCACATCTGGTTCCCGGATGCTGTTCACTTCTCCCCAGGTGAAAGGCACTTGTCCACCTGCAAGACATTGATTTAGAAATTGCATTGGAAATGGTGCAACTACACACAGTTCAAATTCAAAACTAAGCACTATGACATCCCAGTGTAATGGCACATGTCAACACCCTTACACACATATGTATACATTGTCAGAAAATGGAATGCAGCTCGTCACCTTGCAGGGCTGACCGGGCTGCAGGTAAAATGTCAGAGATATCTCACATCGTATGCCAGAATCGTGCTACAGGCATGTGATATTTTAAGTACTGTTGCCCACTTCATTACAGGTCTCCTTGCACCATGACACAAGGGTGCAACCATTGGCACTAGGCACACAAAAGTGTTCCTATGATGGGAAAGGACAGAAATGCACTGTAAAGGGTAAAGATGATGCATTCCTGCCCTTTCACTTTGGTGGAGCATAGCAAGGCGACTTGCTGTGCTATGTGGAATAATAATTGTGAAACTTGGTACATACATACTAGTCTTGACACACACACATACCTTATATCATGTGCAGTGTGTATGGTGATATGGAATGTGAATCTAGCCATAGTGGTAGTTTGTCTGACATAGTGTTCACTGTCAGCTGACTGAGCCTCAACAGCAATACATCATGTATAGCATTACATTGACATGCCAAACATTCATCCGAGCAGTTTATTGTTCAGTAGTGCCCCTCAGTTGGGGAAAGGGCTGCTTGGTATTACTTGGCTCCATGAGTGCTTGCTCCATATAACACAAGACAGATTGTATGCCAGGTATGCTGTTTAGTGTGACCCTTTGATACTTCTGCCACTTGGTGTAACTCTCTCTTGCTGTGTGTTTCACAAGGCATCCACACATTGCCGCTACATTTTGGGGTCGATTCCGATCCGGGTCGGACAGCTCTCCGAGAGCTGTTCGGAGCCTTACCTTGCGACCGACTCGTACCCAGAGCCGGTCCGTCCGGGCGAGGAAGTACCATGCGCATAACTGACAAAAATCCGACCGACACGTAGGCTGTGATTCAAGCTTCATTCTCCGTCCGTGCAGAACCTCCGAATGCCCAACCGAGTTGCCCGGAAGCAGTATCCACAGCAGTTTCCAGCCGGACAAGTACGATGCGCAAATCATACGCGCCGGACGGGTCGCTACTTACAGCACATCACAGCATCCGGGAAAGCAGCATATCGGTACGATTCGCGCCAGAACACAATCCACGGCTACGAGACGGACCAGCTAGCAACGGGTACGAGACGGAGCAACAAGCAGCGTGTACGAGACGAACACATCATGAATCCCATCGCACAGGTCATAACAGTACTGTACATCTATGACCGGAACAGGAACAGACGCGGACGGCGCAGACGGTAAGTCAGATACCCACCACACAAACAAACGACCCGTACCTGCCAAATGTCACACACACCCAGGGTATCCATATCCTGGCCACTAGCAACAGGCCTCCATAGGGGTTGCATGGCCAGCACCACTACAACCTCCACCCATAGGGCTTATGTTGCCCATCACTCCTGCCACCCCGACCCATATGGCTTATGTTGCCCATCACTACTGCCACCCCCACCCATAGGGCTTATGTTGCCCATCACTACTTCCACCCCCACTCATAGGGCTTATGTTGCCCATCACTACTGCCACCCCCACCCATGAGGGAACTTTTGCCCATCACTACTGCCACCCCCACTCATAGGGCTTATGTTGCCCATCACTCCTGCCACCCCCACTCATAGGGGACCTGTTGCCCATCACTCCTGCCACCCCCACTCATAGGGCTTATGTTGCCCATCACTCCTGCCACCCCCACCCATAGGGGACCTGTTGCCCATCACTACTGCCACCCCCAATCATAGGGCTTATGTTGCCCATCACTACTACCACCCCCACTCATAGGGCTTATGTTGCCCATCACTACTGCCACCCCCACTCATAGGGCTTATGTTGCCCATCACTACTGCCACCTTCACCCATAAGGGACCTGTTGCCCATCACTACTGCCACCCCCACTCATAGGGCTTATGTTGCCCAGCACTCCTGCCACCCCCACTCATAGGGGACCTGTTGCCCATCACTATTGCCACCCCCACTCATAGGGCTTATGTTGCCCATCACGCCTGCCACCCCCACCCATAGGGGACCTGTTGCCCATCACTACTGCCACCCCCACTCATAGGGCTTATGTTGCCCAGCACTCCTGCCACATCCACTCATAGGGGACCTGTTGCCCATCACTATTGCCACCCCCACTCATAGGGCTTATGTTGCCCATCACGCCTGCCACCCCCACCCATAGGGGACCTGTTGCCCATCACTACTGCCACCCCCACTCATAGGGCTTATGTTGCCCAGCACTCCTGCCACACCCACATTTTTTTAATTTAGATGTGGGTTGTCAATTGTGTGGTGTTATAGGGTAGGAAATAAAAAAGGTACATTTATGTTTCTAAATAATTTCTAATCAAAAATATATATTTGTCTGAAAATTATTTTTTATTGTATTTAATATAATATTTGTAGGTATGTGTAATATGCATTTAACATTATAATATGTTTTTAAATTTGCAATAATAAATATATTTGTATTTTACTTTGTAACATATTTTATATTTTTTATTTATTGTTGTTGTTGCTACCATTTTGTTTGTTTTTACCCCTCTGCAATCTAACACTTTCCGTACTATTGCACTGATTGGAGAGGGATTAATAAATTTTACCCCGCCACTATACAACACTTCTCCTACTGTTGACTCACTGGGGTTGTAATAGTAATTTTTACCCCTCCGCTATTCAAAACTTTCTCTACTGTTACACTTATTGGAGTGGGTATAGTAATGTTTACCCGTCCGCTATCCAACACTTTCCCTACTGCTACACTCACTGGGGAGGGAATAGTAATTTTTACCCCTCTGCTATCCAACACTTTCCCTAATGTATCACTAACTGGAGTGGGAATAGTATTCTTAACCCTTCCGCTATCTAACACTTTACTTACTGTTGCACTCACTGTAGTGGTAAATTTAGGTTTAAAGATTTTTAAATAGTTTCATGTTCTAATTTACAATAGAATGTTTTTTTGATAGATTTTATGTTATTGTTATATATATATATATATATATATATATATATATATATATATATATATATATTTGTAAATGTTTATATAATTTTAAAATTATAAAATAAATTAAAATTAATATTTGTTTTAAAGTAAATATATATATATATATTTATAATTATGTTTGTGTGTTTAACTTTTTTTATTAAGTGTATTTGTTATATTTGTTAACATGTATAATAAATCTACATTATTTAAAAATAAATACATTATTATTTAAAGTATTTAACATTTAGGGGCCGATTCCGATCCTGTTTTTTTTTTCCCCGTGCTACTCGTATCCGTATTTTTTTCCGTACGAATCGTACAAGTCAGGTCCGACCCGTGAAGTACGATCCGTACGGGAAAAAGTACATACGGATCTGCCCGATCCGTACGAACAGTAGCTGGAAAATTAGTACGAGACGGACCTGGACACTTCTCCGTACAAATCGTAAAAATGAAGTCCGACGTACTAGTACGATCCGGACCGGCTTTACAATTTACGATTTGTACAGAAAACGTCCCGTACACGGGGAATGACTTTGCCCGCTATGAAGCGAAGTTTGTACGCACCATACCCCCAACGCAAATGTATGGTGCATACCCCCAGAGCGTAGGTACGCACCGTACACCCAGCGCGTAGGTATGCACCGTACCCCCAGCGCATAGGTACGCACCGTACCCCCAGTGCGAATGTACGGTGCATACCCCCAGCGCGTAGGTACCCACCGTACCCCCGTGTGAATGTACAGTGCGTACCCCCAGCACATAGGTACGCACCGTACCCCCAGTGCATAGGTATGCACCGTACCCTCCGCGCATAGGTACGCACCGTACCCCCAGCACGTAGGTACGCACCCTACCCCCAGCGCGTAGGTACGCACCGTACCCCCAGTGCGAATGTACGGTGCGTACCCCCCATGTGTATGTATGGTGCGTACCCCCAGCGTGTATGTACGCACCGTACCCCCATTGCGAATGTACGTGCGTACCCCCAACATCACGTATGTACGGTGGATGTTGCGGGGGTGCACTGTACATACGCGATGGCGGTCTACGTACCCGCACCATACATAGCAATGTCCGTGTACGCACCTCACATCCACTACGCATGGGGGTGTGTGGCTGTACAACTCGTACCCCTGTACCGTACTGAACCACTGAGGTGTTCAGGTTGCTATGGTATGATTAGCGCAGTATATCTAATGATAGTATGATTAGTTATGGTGTATTCAAGGGTTCGAAATTCCTGTTATGCTTAGTACGACTGAAAGGGCCGAGAACCAAATCGCCTCCATCTTGGATTGTGGCTCTCTCGCTCAGGAATCACATGGTCTCTTCCGCACACCATCTGCTTCCCCTTTTTCATACATTAGTTAGGAGACAGGCTGAATTGCTGAGAAGCAAGGTCACATCTGCTAAAAGGGAGTATCAAGCAAATTCCTCTAGACCTGGGATGAGAAGGGAGTCACCCTTTCGACCTTCTCTGTAAAGATAGTAACCCTTTGTATGTGTAACCGAAACTAGATATAGGCATGAGCTCATTAGGAGCGCCAGGACTAACTGGTACTTTTCCACATATAAGGTTTTGTATGCTGAACTGATAATGTATAAAAGTGTGTTACTGTCAAGGAGCCAGCAGTCTTCCTCGGCGCACCTGATGGGTGAGGATCGACGAGGCTCCTCTATATAGAGTTCTGTGGTGGCTAATAAACGTTTGAACCTTCCACGTTGCCAACTGCTCCTTATTTTATTTAATATTGCGGGCCAGTGGTAAGTGTGGCCCCTGGAATAATTATTTGGACACAACAGTTGGCGACCACGAAGGGACCCCGTGACAGGGTCTCCCCCCCCGTATTCGGGTGGTGGGATTGGGGGCGTCCTGATCGGTTGGCGGGAGAGGAGCTTGAGGATTTCTCCCACTCTGCACGACTTCTCGGTACGTCCCCTGTTGCTAGTCACCCTTCACCGGGGCTTAACCCAGAAAATGGACTGATTTGGTCGGGAGAAGTTGGCAGCGGAGAATGAACATTCGTATCTGGGTGCACCCGGTGAGTATAGATTGATTTGATTTGAAGCACGCGTTGTAAACGGTGCATTATTTTGTTGAAGCACGCGTTGAAGACGGTGCGCTATTTGATTGACTTGAGAGCATTCGTTGAGAACGATGCATTTTTTGATTTGAACACTGGCTGCATTTGTTTGAAGCTCGCGCTGGACAGCGGTGCATTGATTTGAAGGCGCGCACCGGAGAGTGGTGCCTTGTTTGATCGGTTTAGCATTCAGTGTTTTGATTCGAAGTACGTACCTTTTGATTGATTTGACTAAAGCGGCGCGCCGGAGGAATATAGACGGATTGCACGTGGAAGGACCTGCGACATAGACTGGGTAGCCACAGGGCATACTCCTGACGGGGCTAGTCCTCGTTGGGGGCTGGTCTTAGTGGTGAGCCGGAAGGGTGGCGGGAATCCCGCGTGCAGTTTGGTGACTGAACCGTGAACCAGAGTCGACGGGCTTGGTTCTCCGATACCGATCGTATATTGTGTATGATTTGTGTTGATTGTTGTTTGTGTGTACATGTCTGAAAACTAACAAAAATGTCCTGTTTTAGTAAACTAAATTGTTTTGGCTGCTGCTGCAGAACAAGTGACTCCAGATTAGCTGAGAGCCAACCCGCCCCGCCGGAGGGCTGTCCTAGCCATTTTATGTACGTCAAACATGGGATCTCTCCCTTATTGTTCTGCACTCTGTGGCATAAGTACACCAAGGGTAATGAGGAGTTACGATGGCCCAAGACAGGTTAGATGATGAGAAGAAAATTGCGTTCCTACAGGAACAACTGTTTTCTAGGCGAAGTAGGCAGGCCATGTTCGATGCTCTAATTGCATGGCAGAAGGAGGCCAAACAGCGGCGAATGAGGGAAGAGAAAGTAGCTAGAGCCAAGGCAGGACAGAATATAACTCAGAAAGCTATGGCCTATGACCGAGACAGAGTAGAAAAGGGATTGGATTGCATGAATCGCGAATTTAGATTAAAAGTTGATAAGAGCTCTGTGACCCGCCCGAATGCGGAAGATGAAATAGAGGATTTATTAGACACCAGGCCACCGCCCCCTTATGTACCGCAGAGAATATATCCGGAGGTGCCAGGGGCCTCGGCCCCGGTCCCAAATATGTCCCTGGGGGCCACGGCTTCGGCTCCCCGGCCACTTCTACCCCTCCCTCCCTGCCGGAACTCTCCCGATTGCCGACATCTGTGTCTGAAGTTATGGCCATGCTGCCTAATTTATTGACGGCAGCTGCAGCCGGGACCCCTCAGCTGTTGCCGGGGTCAACATTTTCCCCTTCTGCTCTGCCCTCCTCCTCCGCCAGTACAACGCCGGTAACAGCTGTAACTACTCCGATACATCCGGCCAGTCTAACGGAGGGTAGGAGGTTGTTCACTTGTTCCGCCTTGGGGACGGAAGAAAGGGAAACTATTGCCACACAAGCGTCCCAATGGATGCGGCATCCTATTTATACTCTTTCTGATATTTGGAGTACTATGAGAGACTATGAACCGGTGATGCAACAGCATGCTCTGGAACATATGGCCAACCGTCTTATTTCTGTATGGGAACAGGTACACCAAGGAGGGAGAGCTCCGGCTATATTGTATGATATCCTTGATCAGGTTCACAAATCTCAATTGACGCCGGAAGACGTGTATGGGAAGGTGCAGACTTTGGTATCTTATAGAACTCGTTTGCAGCCTGCCATTCCCGCCGGATTCTCCCAGTTCCCTATGCGAGAAGTGCACCCTATCTTCCATCCTGAGGTTACCGAGGTGGTGGATGCCCAAGGTGTCGTCACCCGTCCGAGAATAGACGCCCGGTTCCAGGAACAATGGGTCTATACCCCCTGGAAACGGAGTGAGGTATTGTCCCTAAAAAGCCAGTTGCCAGATCCTAGAAAAAACCCCACTGCATATTACAAGGAACTGACCGAGGCCGCCTCGTCAGCAGTAATGACGCTGGCGGATATTGAATTATTCTTTGCCTTATTAGTACCGGTGGACATTTGGCGCCAGGTACATGACCAGGACCATGTTACGGAATTTGGTGGGACATGGGACCAACTGAGAAACTGGGATAGAGATCGTAAACCGGGGAACAAGCCCCGATCTGAGATACTGACCTTGCCTGAAAAAATAATAACCTAAATGCATTCATTGATCCCACCCAGGAAAGTAGATTGGGATAAACTGACGGCTTGTAAGCAAAAGAAGGATGAGAGTGTATCCGATTTTTTCACGAGGTTTGAGGGAGTATTCATTGATTTCAGCGGACAGGACCTGGCCACGGAAGGGGGTGTGCGTTTATTTGTTAATAGATTCGTAACAAATCTGCTACCTGAGGTATCGGCCCGGGTTACAGGCAGCTGAGAGTAGGGGTGGGCGGAATTCGCGGAATCGCGTTCCGCAAATCTCCGCGAAATGGTAAAAAATCTCCGCGAACAGGTAGAAATTCCACGAACACGCGGAATTGCTTGTTAGCGATACTTTTTTCCTGTTCGCGATCGCTGTTTGCGTGCTCGGGGTGAAATATCTCGCGAACACGCATATTGAGAACGCGAACAAGCAAAAAATTTCGCGAAGTCGCGGAACGCAGATTTTTGGGCAATTTCGCGTTCTCCGCGGAACGCGAACTTACCCAAATTCCGCAAATTCCACGAACGGAACGGAATTTACCGCCCAGGCCTAGCTGAGAGTACCTGGACACCACCTCGCCTTCCACAATATTAAGCATGGCCCAGTATTATGAGCATCGGGAAAATGAGAGCAAGGATAAGACAGAAAAGAAGTCGAAGGATTTGAAAACACGAGTGTTACTACAGCAGGTAGAGAGGGGTAGAGGACGAGGAAGAGGGTTGCAGAATTTCGTTCCAAGAGGGGCGGGACCCACGCAAACGGTTGGACGAACGGATCTAGGCATAAATCAATGTGCTTTCTGTAAGGAGGAGGGGCATTGGAGAGCCCAGTGCCCGTTGTTGTATGAGCAGAATAATGCTTCAAGGGGTCGTGGACGGGGAAGGATGAGTGGGCACCGAGGTGGATACACGAGACAAGAACAGTCAGCCCGAGGTGAGAATAGTCAGAATTATTTCGACCAAAGCCAAGGTAAACAGTACTACCATGAAGGACGTGTGACGGACGAAGGCTCCGGATATTCTCAAGCATAGGACAGCCAAGGGCAGAGTAAGGGGCATGTGTCAATCCCGATAGATCAAGCTGGACCTTATGTCCATGCACAATTACTGGATGCATCAGGTAAGTTTTTGGTTGGCACAGGGGCTATGAACAGTTCTGTTTCACGTGCCCTGGTCCCGGGGGCCGCTCTGTCTGGCCAGAATAATGTGTCCGTGGGGTTCTCTGGAACTCCGGTGGTGAGCCCCATTTCTAAGCCACTTTCCCTTACTCTGGGACCGGTAATGATAGAATCGCCTTTCCTCCTCACCTCCCAGTGTGGGGAAAATCTCCTGGGTATGGATATATTAAAAAGACTGCATGCCCGCATCTTTTGCTCCCCCGATGGAGTTTACCTGACCATTAGGAATACCTCTATCCCCTCCACTCAATGTTTTTCAAAAACGGACTCCCTACCCCCTGAGCTTGCAAAACTCCCGAGGGATCTTTGGGCCCTGGGGGACACTGATGTAGGGTTCCTACAAATTCCCCCGGTGTCCATCACTTTGAAACAGAATGCCAAATTGCCGAGGATCCCACAGTACAAAATAGCCCCCGAGGGAGAACGCGCTTTACTGGCCATTATTTCTGATTTGATTAGAACAGGGGTGGTGGAGGAAACGACTTCCAATATCTGCAACAGCCCTATTCTTCCGATTCTTAAACGAGCTCCCGTACCCCAGTCCCCTGATTATGCTGATACCTATCGATTTGTGATTGATTTGCGAGAGATTAACAAGATTGTGGTGCCCCAATATCCTGTGGTACCAGATATTAATTCTATTTTAACAATGATTCCTCCCACAGCGATCTTTTTCTCGGTGATTGATTTGAAGAATGCTTTCTTTAGTATTCCCATTCATCCAGATAGTAGACATTTGTTCGGTTTCTCATTGGGAGGCCGCAGCTTTAGGTTCTGTCGCGCCCCCAGGGGTATACCGAAAGTCCTAGTATCTACAGCCAAGCTCTAAAAAGAGTTTTGGATACTTTGCAATTGCCGTCCTATTGCAGTATGTCGACGACCTCCTTGTGGCCTCTGATACAGAACATGGTTGCCGCGATGCCACGGTTGCCCTGCTACTTAAGAACTCCAAGGAACAATATCGACGTCAAGTCCTTAAAAAACATTTGCCCGACACCCAAGTATAGTGTCAAAAACTTGTTCCCTACTTTCTGGAGGCTTCCTCCTGTTGGCACTCAAAAAATACTGTTAGTCTGTGAGGACTAAAAGAATAGGTCCCAGGTATTCTATATGAAATGTGTAGGACTCCCCTTGTTTGTTGAATATTCCACATTCCGTTGTCCAAAAAAGTAGCATTCAGAATTGTCCTTGTCTTTTCATGTAAATATTGTTGATGCACATGATTGTCCAATTGTCGATTTGGTCTTTATCGTTAAGTGTTTCTAAATGTTTCTTGTAATTTGATTTAAAGTTGTACAGCACTGAACAGACCTTGATGAAAAAGATGAAATATAGTCCATGAATATTACATGTACAAGGTGGAAAATAAAAATCCACTTTAAGAAATCGACCTTTTGATTTATGGTGACAGAGGTATCATGTGTTGTTACTATGGTTGCCCTGCTACAGCATTTGGCTACTCACGGTAACAAGGTGTCGCTCTCTAAATTTCAATATTGTCGACCAGAGGTGACCTATCTCGGTCATCTCCTGTCGAAGGAGGGAAGACGGTTGACTTCTGAGCGCATCGCAACCATAACTAACATGCCTGTTCCTCGCACGCAACGTGATGTCCGCGCTTTGCTTGGTATAACCTCCTACTGTCGCCAATGGATTGCTAACTATTCCCTCTTGACTAAACCTTTCCTGTATCTAACTACGAAGGATGTGCATGAACCTTTACCTTGGACTGATGAATGCCAGACTGCTTTTTCCGCTCTGAAAACTGCTCTTTGCTCTGCTCCTGTGCTTGGCACCCCTGACTACCGGAAGCCTTTTGTGCTCTACGTGCATGAGGTGGACGGTTGTTCTCTTTCAGTGTTGACACAGGACTTTGGTGGTAAGCAAAGGCCTTGTGCATATTTCTCGGCGGTTTTGGACAATGTCGCCAGAGCACTTCCCAGTTGTCTGAGGGCTGCAGCGGCAGTGGCCATAGCAATCAGACAATCGGAAGGGCTAGTCCTGAATACGGATCTGACAGTAATGGTGCCTCATGCTGTGGACGTATTATTAAACAGGACACAGACGCAGCACTTAACTAGTGCGCGTCTTACATGGTACGAATTGACCCTGTTCGCACCTCATATAACGATCAAAAGATGTGTTAATTTGAACCCTGCCACGTTGTTACCCCTCCCTTTGGGAGACGGTGGACAAGACATACATGATTGTATCTTTCGAACTGAAGAAGAAACCAAGGGCCGGATAGATCTAACTGACACCCCACTATCTGATGCCCAAGGAGAATTGTACGTTGATGGGTCATGTTTCAAATTACCTGATGGTACGACAGCTGCGGCTTATGCGATCACTACCCTGCAAACGGTAGTTGAGGCAGCAAAGATACCATACCGGTCGGCCCAGGCGGCCGAATTGGTTGCATTATTCAGGGCCTGTGAGTTGGGGAAAGGCTTGAGGCTAAATGTCTACACCGACAGCCAGTACGCGTTCGGTGTAGCACATAGCTTCGGGAGGTTATGGGCGGAAAGAGGATTCTTGACATCCCATGGCGAGAAAATAAAGAATGGACCATTAGTTGAACGATTACTAGCCGCATTAACATTGCCCAAGACCTTGGCCATAGTCAAATGCAGTGCACACAAGGTTATAATTGATGATGTGGGGAGGGGAAATTTCTTTGCGGATAGAATCGCCAAGTAAACGGCCCAGTCTGACACCACTTCCATGTTTGTAGTAACAAGAATGATAGAAGCAGAGGTTTTTAACAACACCATAGATAGTGTGAAAGAGCTACCAAAGGAAGTG
This sequence comes from Triturus cristatus, assembly GCF_964204655.1. NCBI lineage: Eukaryota > Metazoa > Chordata > Amphibia > Caudata > Salamandridae > Triturus > Triturus cristatus. The sequence continues at coordinate 665,124,170 of NC_140590.1, forward strand.
ACCCCGGAAGAGCTGACATACTGGCAAGAACAGGTGGGGAGGCTTGATGAGAATGGATGTTGGACTGACTTGTCAGAAAGGTGTAGATGGTTGCTGCCAAACGCATTTGTAAATGCGGTAGTAACCATGGCACACGGACCTTCGCATGTGGGAGTTCAGGGCATCTGTGCAACATTGGATCCTGTCTGGTATAATGTTAATATCCATAAGACAGCTAGGAGCTTGGTCCAGCATTGCATAATTTGTCTCCAGCATAATCCTGGGGTTGGTATTCCCGTCCTGGCGGGTAGTTTTGCGCCACCCACTCTGCCTTTTAAAGTACTCCAAATGGATTACATACAGCTAGAGCGAGTTAACAATCTGAAATACGTGCTAGTGGTGATTTGCACTTTTAGTAAATGGGTGGAGGCGTATCCCACAAAAGAAAATACTGCCCTGGCAACTGCGAAAGCTCTGGTAAAGGAGTTTTTCCCTCGATATGGGTTGCCACGGGTGATTTGGAGTGGCAATGGGACACATTTTAATGCTAACTTAGTTAAGTATGTATGCAAAGGTCTGTCCATCCAGCAGAAGTTTCACGCAGCCCGACATCCTCAGTCAGCGGGCCTGGTTGAGAAATATAATGGGATTCTGAAGTTGAAACTGGCTAAACTTCAGGACACGACAGGATTAAAATGGCCTGATCTCCTGCCCCTGGCCCTGTTGTCTGTGAGAACTACTCCCCATTCACGGAGCGGTATCTCCCCTTATGAAGTAATTTTTGGCAGACCTGCCAACGTGTGGGGAGTACCCCGGCCCAAATCTTTCAGGGACATTGACCATCCTATGTTGACTGACTATTTGTATGCTTTGACTAAAGATCTTCATTCCATTCATCAACAGATATCTGCCGTACTGCAGCCCCTGCCGGAGGGTCCTGGACACAGCGTAGAACCTGGACAGTGGGTCTTGGTCCGAAACTACCAACGAAAGTCGAGTTTGGATCCACGCTGGTCCCGGCCGTACCAGGTGCTCCTGGCTACGCGAACGGCGGTGAAAGTCGAAGGGAAGCAGCACTGGATCCATATCTCCCATCTTAAGTGAGTTCCCCTCCCATTGCCAAGGGAGCAGCGTGACCAGGAGGAAGGCCTGCCAACTCAAGGCGAACCCAGTACTGAAGAGTCACTTTCCCTGGACACCCGCAGAGAGGTTGACGGGCGAGGGGAGAGTGCTGTGAGCTTGGAAACCCCTCTTTGTGGCCACCCAATTGCCCAAAGCAAGGTATCTGGTCGGGAGCCCAGCTCCTCGTCTGACCCCACTGTGCCCACTTTGTTTGTTAATCCTGAAACCCCTGGTCGGGATCGATATCACCTGCGGCCCCGGAAATAGAGAATCCCAGGTCTAGCCTCGGCGAGTGAAGTTGGAGGCTCCAGCAAAGACCTGAGGATTGTTGGAACACTGGACTGAACTCGTTGAGAGCATGGAACTTTAAGTAAAGCTCTGTTCAGAACGAAGATAGAGACATTGATCAGTTGGTGGGGCCCAGGTGGAGTTCCTTTTCGACACGGGTTGCGTCAAGTGTGACCCCAACGCGAGAAGTTTTTATCTTTTTACCTTTTTTGTTTTCTCTGAACAATAGGAGTCTGCCTGTGAGGCTCTATACGGACACAGGAAAGAAGCACCCTCCGGCAGGTCGGACTGCTTGTAGACCCCTTTTTCCCGAGATTATATTGGACTTTTAGTGAGAAAATGTACCCTTTTGCTCGTTTTGTCCCTGAAGAAGGGCGTCCCATAGTACCCCGTACCATTCCCCCGCATTTGCCAATGTTTTCCTCATGGAGTTTGCGTGTTAAAATTGTTTTCATTTCTATATTGATTGTATCATTCGTACTATGCTTAGGTTTGTTTATATATCTGGAGTTCCGCCATCCTGTACACACCTTGATAGTGTCTACTCCTGCTCCTAAGGAACATCATTTCCAGACCTTTGCCCCTCATAAGGAAAGGCACCGACAGACGTATGTACATAATGCCTTCATTGAGATGCTGCACCAGACTCATAGTTCCACAAATGTTACTGATTGTTGGGTCTGTGGTCTCCTCCCGTCAGTGATGCATAAGCAAGATTTGTTTATATCAATGCCCTTATCTTATTTAGGTAGTTGCGAAGCCTGGTTCAAAATGTTATCCATGCTGTATGAACACTACACTATAGATAAACGTCGGTTCTCAGAGAAGGATTATGCCTTGATTCTAGCCTATATAGAGAAACACCAAGGTTTTACTCCTAATGCTGAGGGAACAGATGGTACCCTTGATCCTACCGCCTGCATGAACGTGTACACTGATCACGAAAATGATACCTGGTTGAGGGATGAAGTATTGGATTTCGTGACTTTTAACTTTACTGAGTATTTCAAATATTTTCAGGAGCGAAATGTCTCAGATGAAAAAATCATTCCGGTCCCGGTGCTGAATACATCCTCCTCCTTCTGCGTGCAGGGTACTGGACATTTGTTTGTAGGTTATAGCAGATGTAATTACACTTATAGACTACAGACGTTCAGCAGTCCCCCAACACTCACCCCTCCCAATGTTTATTTTGTGTGCGGTGAAAACGCATACACTTGGCTACCCAGAGGATGGGCAGGTAGGTGTTACTTATCTTTCCTTTACCCACCGGTTTACATAGCCCCTTCTGATTATCATAGGTCCCATTCCTTGAGTCGGCGGAGTCTGGGAGCTAGAGCCGCTAGTAATGATGCCACTGACCAGACTGACACTCCAGCTCAACACTTTGTTGACATCATGAAAGGGGTGTTGCCCATATGGGGACCCATCCTCACTAGTAAAGAAATTAGGAGGCTATCCAGAGTGGTGGAAGGGGTGGTTAATACTACTGCAGGGATATTAACTAATATCACGGTGGAGCTCCAGGCGACCCGGCTTGTGACCCTTCAAAATCGTCTTGTTTTAGATGTTATCCTGGCTGATCGTGGAGGAGCTTGTAGAGTCATCGGCAGCTCCTGTTGTGTATATATACCTGACTCCGCCCCTTCCGTCCATTTAGCCATCCAGAAACTGCATCGGCTAGCTTCTGAAATTCACACCGAGACTGGTACTTGGTCCTTGTCCGGGTGGTTTTGGGATTTGGTGACTACCTGGGGATGGAAGTTATTCATGATTCTTTTGGGAATAGTAGGGTTCATTTTCACCTGCTGCCTTTGTCTCCAGTGTGGGCCTGCTTGCTGTGCATATTGCGCTACTCAGGTTCGCCGATCTATCCCTAGGCCCAAGCCCACCCAAACCAGGATGGATACCCAGCGGGCTCGGAAGGAGATGCATGACTTAATGCAGATCGATGAGGGTATTTTTGAAGACTGACTCCGCCATTAGCTATGCTGCGCTAAAAGGGCCGTTCTGAGGTGTTCAGGTTGCTATGGTATGATTAGCGCAGTATATCTAATGATAGTATGATTAGTTATGGTGTATTCAAGGGTTCGAAATTCCTGTTATGCTTAGTACGACTGAAAGGGCCGAGAACCGAACCGCCTCCATCTTGGATTGTGGCTCTCTCGCTCAGGAATCACATGGTCTCTTCCGCACACCATCTGCTTCCCCTTTTTCATACATTAGTTAGGAGACAGGCTGAATTGCTGAGAAGCAAGGTCACATCTGCTAAAAGGGAGTATCAAGCAAATTCCTTTAGACCTGGGACGAGAAGGGAGTCACCCTTTCGACCTTCTCTGTAAAGATAGTAACCCTTTGTAAGTGTAACCAAAACTAGATATAGGCATGAGCTCATTAGGAGCGCCAGGACTAACTGGTACTTTTCCACATATAAGGTTTTGTATGCTGAACTGATAATGTATAAAAGTGTGTTACTGTCAAGGAGCCAGCAGTCTTCCTCGGCGCACCTGATGGGTGAGGATCGACGAGGCTCCTCTATATAGAGTTCTGTGGTGGCTAATAAACGTTTGAACCTTCCACGTTGCCAACTGCTCCTTATTTTATTTAATATTGCGGGCCAGTGGTAAGTGTGGCCCCTGGAATAATTATTTGGACACAACACCACGGACACTGTAAAACAGCACAAGGAGGGCATATTCGACTCGCACAACACCACAAAACATGTCTACACTGCACAAAAAATGGAAAGGACTGACCTGGACACATCCAAACAGGCAAACAGAGGGGCAAACTCACAACCACCCTTTATAACACACCCACCAAAAATTCAAACTGAGCCCCACCCACAAATGGACCAATAAAAAGGGACCACACACACAAACCATGAGCCTTTGCAACAGACTCACTACTGCTACAGAGCACACACAAACCACTGCACCCATCCACCTTAACATATACACCTTCACACACACCCCTTCACACATACCCCCTCTCCACATTCAGACACACACCATCACATTCAGACCCACAACCATCCACACCCTCACCCCACACCATGCCAGCCGACAAGAATCCAAAGTTCACAAGGGAGGAGCTGGAGATCCTTGTCAATGAAGTCATCAGAGTCGAGCCACAGCTGTTTGGCACATTGGTCAGACAGACCAGTATAGCTGAAAAATCACGCCTGTGGCAGAGGATCGTCGATAGGGTGAATGCTGTTGCACCCATCAGAACGACCAGGACCGAATGCCAAGCCAGGTGGTACGATCTGCGGAGGGCGGTCAAGAGAAAAATGAATGAAGAGCACGCCCAGACCAACATCACTGGAGGTGGTGCGCCCCGCAGACCAGTACATTACCATCCCTGGGAGGAGAAGGTGATGGCCATGCTTCCGCCGGTGGGAGTACATGGACTCCAAGGACATCCAGAGCCTGGTGAGTACACAAACAACTTACGCAACATGGGGGTAATGGCATCCACACCTCAACTACACCAAATGCACGCAACTACCCCAAGCCCTCACCCGCCAGAACCACAGTCACAAACAACGTGAATGCCAATAATATGTATATGCCCCATTGAGAAAGCAAGGCCATGCTATGTCCCATGCTACACGAAGCACCAACCCAAAAATGGATGTCCGGTATGCTGGGAGGGTGGGTGCATCAAAACGCATGTTTGAATTCAAAATCAGACACAATTGCCCTCATCCCACATTACCCAGCTACATACCCATGCACCATGCGCAATGCCCAGGGATTGGGAAAGTAATGACAAGATAGCTCACACTTGGCCCTGGTGTAGGCAGCACAAGGCCCTGCTGTGACCAGTGCAAACACAAACACCAACACAACAAGCTCAGATATCTAGGAAAGGAACTCACACTCACTGTCATGGCAGCATGCTCCATGGGGGGATAGCTACATCACCTGGGAGCCCCAGTGCCAAATCACACTACACCCACCAGCAGGCCCTGTCACACACACCCCTTACACAAGCAGACACCACCAGGACAGGCAATGGATTTACCCACTGCCACAATGGACATGTAACACAACAAGACCAATACATAGCCGAAGAATCACCCAAGCCACAAATGGACATGTCAAAGACTCAAGAGAACATATCAATCTGTCCCCCGCAACATACCCATACACAAGTGAACATTGAGGAGAATGCTAGGCACATACAACTACCTGGAGGAACAGTGCCAACTTGAATGTGTATGAAACATGCATGTTGCATGAAACAGCATTAACATTGTCTGTCTCTCACACACAGGGCAACGTGATGAACATCCACCCAACAATGGGGTGAAGAATTACAGTCACAGGCTTGGGAGGAACCGGATCCCACCAGCAGCGACGCCTCTCAACACTCGACGGATGACCCCGACCGACCTGGACCCTCTGGTGTCCATGCCCCTGCAGAACCTGGTTCAGGGACATCTGTACCAACCACCACCCCCATTCCTGCCACATCACAGGAGACACCCAGGAGCCCTGCCCGCAGTGAACAGAGCCAGTCTGACCAGGAGGGACAAGGTGCAGCGGGCACCCAGGAGGAGGCAGACAACACCGCCACTGCCATCCCTCAGGGGTCCTGTCGACCCGATGTGCCCACAATGGCAGGCCAGGCTCGTGTGGGCAGGGGTGGCGGGAGTGGAGGCAGGCGGAGGCGAGAACCTGACCAGCTAGCTGAAGGGACCGGTATGTCACACATCTGCAACATCATGGAGGCATACCGGCGTGACACCAGGGAGATCAGCCAGGTAGTGGTGACCCTCACAGAGATCAAAAACCAGCAGGCCGAGCAACACGCCAGTCAACAACAACACCAAGGACGGATGGAGGCAAGACTGGCTGAGCTCCTGGCGGTGCAAAGGGACATAAGCCATTCACTCCGTGGGATCGCCGACAACATGGGCTACCCTCCCTGTGCCACCAGGCGCAGACCAGCAACAGCCACAGGGAGGGAGGAGGAGGAGGATTCGTCCGACAGAGCGTCCCAAACATCGTCAAGGCCTGCATCTGAGGGTCCCCGGAGGAAGGGTGGTCATCCACAGAAAAGACCGTGACAGGCAGCGGGCCATCCACATCTCCCAGGTCACCTGGCCTGGCACCTGGCCTTCATGTGCGACAGCATCACCTCATTGATTGACATCATCTGCCACATGGACTTGCTGGTCACAGTCTGACCAATGATGCCAAACACTGTGGGCTGGACTCTGATGACTTCAAATGGCAAGGATCCCATCTCCCCCTGTGAACTTTGGATTCTATGGTCCCTGCATTTCCCCATTTTCTGTGCACAAATCACGCCCCAGAGCTAGAAATTTAAAAAATAATAATTGAAATTTCATGTTGCAGTCATTTAGCATGAGTCCACAACATACGTGTGGGGATATGTCAAAGTATGCCTGAGTGTGGAACTAACTCCAGCCATCCATACACTTGAATCTGAGTCCGGTCGAGGACACACATGGCTCGCAATGTATTACAAAATACAGACATGGAGCCCAACACTCACCCCTGATGGCCTCAAGCCACTGAGGGGGGCTTGCTATATTGCTCTGACAGACCAATTTGGAAGAGTTACATGAAGGTGTAGAGGTCATGGGTCATGTTGATGTGCCCGGGGAGGGAGTACCAGGTCTGTTTTGCGAGGTGGGAGAACTATCTCCTGCATGCAGATTTTATGTGGATGTGATGAATGGTGGCCAGGGCAAAGTGGGCTGCATGGAGTAGGGCCAACGGCGTGTTGGATGACACACGTCCAATGTCGGTTTGGGTCTAGGGTTGTGGAATGCCTCCTGAGTGTGGTTGAGGAGTCTGAAGGTGATCCTGCAGCACACAGTGAGCCATTGTACCTGTCTCAGGTGGACGGTGATGTGGCTGGGGCGGGGGATGTTGCAGATGAGGTGTGCGGATGCACCCTGGATGTGGATAAGTTCTCCTGCATGTTTGCTGTTGTCCTCTGTAGAGGCCGGTGCTGTATTTGAGCCGGCTGGTGTCCTGGACCAGGGGGACGGTCTGTCTTGCCTTGGAGTGGATCTATCTGGGGGTCATCAGCAGCATGTGGAGGGTGTTGCAGCATGAGGTACAGATGTTGGTGAGTTGCATGTTAATTGTGAGCGATGGGTCCATGATGAACACCAGCTTGCCTGCGTGGCCACTGGGTGCTGGTGCAGTGCACAGACCAGTGGGACGCAAGGAGTTGACCCAGCCGTAAGGGGACAATCCTCAGATGATGAGATGATGACCTCTGTCCTGTCCAAGTCCTGCCTCAGATGGCTAATGTTCAGCCATTCATCAACGGATCTCATGCCTTCTTGAAGTTTGGATCTGGCAATGGCTGGCTCTTTGGTGAGTTTGAGGAGCAGCTGGGTGTCAATGGCATACCAGATGATGATGAGGTTGTGTGCGCATGTGATGGTGGAGAGGGGGGTCATGGAGACATTGAAGATCGTCACGCTGAGAGAAGAGCCCTGTGGCATGGGCCAGATGACCCAAGTGTACTACATGTTGAAGGGTGGAGGCAGACTCCCTGGGCCTTGCTGGTGGGCTACTTTCTGATTTAATCCTGGGCCCTCCTCTGGATACCAGTGTTGGAGATGTGTGAGCTGACAGTGTGGTAGCAGATGGTGTAGAATGCCGTTGAGAGGTTAAGGGTGGTGGCCTCACCATTGTTGAGCAGGGCAAAGTAGTCGTTGGTGGTGGCAATGATGACGGTTGCAGTGGTGTGATTACTGTGTAAAACGGTCTGGTGCCGGTTGGCTGGAGCTGGTTGCATGTAGGAAATTGGTCAGTTGCTTGTTGAGTGTCTTCCTGGTGACATTTGCTGTGTAGGGAAGTAGGGTGATGTACCAGGAGATCCTGCGGTACTGCTGTCCGTTGTTTAAGAAGGGCCTGGGGCTCTGCATGCCTCCTGCAGCCATGTAATGTGGCTAACTCAAAGGAGACATTCATGACGCGCTGGACGTGGGCTTCAAGGATGGCGAATGATGTGGTTGAGATATTGTGTGGGAAGGGGCCTGATGGAGAGCCAGAGTGGATGGTGCACATGATCCCTGTTGTGTACTTGCTGCTGACGGGAGTCCATAACCTGAGGGGGGTTTGTCCAGGGGATAATAGTGCTGTCTGACTCTGTGTGCCAAGGCTGTTGTTTATGGTCATGAGCTTGCAGTGGTACAAAGTTGCAAGGGATGTGATCTGCCTTGCAAGGGTGGGGTGTCTTGGATGGAGATCTGCTGTCAGTTCACTCACAATGCTGATGAGCTCCTTGATGTCGTGTGTTTGGGTGTCTCGGCACCATCTGAAGTATCTCCACTTGTCCTTGCTGATGATATGGTGATGGTTGTGTGTGGTGTTTTCCAGGGTTGTAAGGAAAATGATGTCTCTTTGTGTTGCAAGGTTTGCACAAGAGTCCGGCTAGGTCTGCCTTGTCCCAGGTGCCTTAACTGTTGTTGTGCTTCACAGGAAAGTCCGTCAATGCGGCAAGATTGTTGGATCAGTTGCTGATCCAGTGTGTGAGTTTGCAGGGTGTGGCGGTGGTGTTGTTTTGAGTGTTCCACACAGCTTGTCTGTGGCGACTTACATCAAGCATCTTTGGGGGATTGGTAGCGGGGTGTGTGGCACTGTGTTGCTTGTTGGAGACGTGGATTCAAATGTTGATGGACCAATGATGGATGGTGATGTGTGTCCCCTCCAGCAAGAAGTTACTGGCCCCCAGCCACATGTAGCCTGTGGAGGTGAGAGCCTGCGTGCAGATGTACGTGTTGATGGCTTAGCGGAATAGTGGATGTAGGCCTGCAGATCTGTAGATGAGTGTTACTCCGAGGGTTGCTAGGGAGTTGCTGCGAACCCGGACTTGTGACTCTGAGGGTGTACTTGTGAATAATTAGCAATTCAGCCGTGTTGGCGTCCCTGCGGGTGATCTTGGATCCCTCTGAGATGGCAATGAAGACGTCATGTGCTGAGGATGCTTTTGTCCAGGTTACTGTCATGAAGGTGATGTAGTGTTGAGGAGGTAACAGAGTCCAATGGCGTGCTGGTGGATGGAGCGGGTGTGGAGTAGGAGGCACATTACCTGGTTGTTCTGACAGGGTCTGGTAGGCTGGGCAGCGCTGTGTAGGCAGTTGGAGTAGCACACTCAGCATGCAAAGGTGTTGTGTGTGTGCTTAGGGGTTGCCTGATGGCAGGAGGATGATTGTCACCAGGACATTGCTTGGAGAGTGGCTGCAGCATGAGCCTGTTGTATGATGTTGGTCATGCAAAGACTAGAGGGTCGTGCACTGTGCATATTGCAGGCGCAGACGGTCCTGCCTTTGGCACGGCGCTGGGGCTACAGTGGCACAGAAAAGCTGCTGGCTGCATTTCAAATGGGTGGAGGGGGAAGGGCTGAGCATTTTTGAGGTGTGGGGGTTGCAGAATCATGGCACTCAGAGTGGCGGGGCCGCAGGTGAGGCAGCAGCAGGTGGAAGGGGTTAGAAATCATGCAAAAATCAACACACAAAGACAAGGAGGTCTGCAAGGCACAGTGCAACAGGTGTATGTCAAGGAAGGAGTGTCAGCTCACTCATGGATAACTCCCAGAAAGTGTATGATCAATCACCATAAATTACAGCCACTGTATCAGGCAACAAACTGCGGAGATGTGCAAAGGAGATACACCATCAGCAGGTATTCACGTCCCGTTGTGGGCAGCAACCTGCACAAATGCATACACAACCAGGTACTTCATGCACAATAGAGATCATTAGCCATGAAGCACTGCATGCATGTTGCCAAAGTACACATACACTCATATGCTCAATCTTTGTCAATTATGCCATAGATGATGCATGCAAACTGGTAAGAGATCTGCAGTGACCGAGATGAGACACTTTGGATTGTGCTGAACACCTTTATTCCACATACACACACAAAGGGATATGCCTCCATATTAACAGACTCACAGGTCAGTTGACAGAACATGTGGGACATACGCTGGACCCCCCCTTCACAACACGGATGATGTCAATCCCAATGAACTGGCACATAAGGTAAGGGGATGAGCAAAACACATCCTGCTGCACACGGAGAGGCTGCAATTCCCCATAGAGCATGTTGTTGTGATGTCCCCCACTATGTCCACCCGTAGCATCTGCAATGTTTTAGAGCCAAGGTTCACACACATTGATGCCTTCATCAGACGCCATATTCCACTACAGATGACTGTCAAGAAGGCTGACTATCATGTCATGGGAGTGATGCTACATGTTATATGCTCCATGGTGAGAAGCCATGTATGCATGGTACCACAACATGCACAGAAGCAGTCACCACACATTCCCAACCTGTACCACCACCAAAAAGCCTTGATGCAATACTTACCCAAACTGACATTTCCACATGTCCGTGCATGGAACGCTGATTCAGCACACGTTGCAATCCTCACGAGGAATAGCAGGAGGACAATGATGAAATGACCAGACAACAGGTGCAAAATACCTGGGAATGACAGACACACGAGAAGTCACCTAAAAACATTCTCAACGCACACATGGAAGTGTACAAAACATGAACAATGTTGGACACATCTAAATTGCCAATCAAGTCTCTCCGCAAAACTGTGTTGCATGACATCATCACTCGAGTGACACATCAGAACACACATCCAAGTCACTTTGCATTCAGTCAGCTGGACACACACATTGCAACACATGACAATCAATTCTACAAGCTTGCACACTCATAGCCAGTGACTCACCATTATAAGAAGCAGTTGCGTATGAGCTAACTCCGGATATCATCCCCCTCCTCCTCCTCATCACTAGCCTCCTGACCAAGCCCTTGATCCTTCACGGGTGGATGCTCCTGCTCATCTGGATCCAGGATGAGTGGCACTGCCTTCTCATGCAGCACACAATGAAGATTTTGCAGACCTTCTCCGGGGCATAAGGGAGGGACCCGCCTGTCTTGTCCAGGCACCGGTTTCGGCTCTTCAGGAGTCCAAACATCCTCTCAATCACTCGCCTGGTCTACCCGTGTGCATCGTTGTACCGGTGATCTGCAGCTGTTCTTGGGTTGTGGAGAGGTGTCATCAACCATGGCATGTTGGGATAGCCAGAGTCCCCTACATGGAAACATCATGTAAATAAGTGGGTCAGGAGATGCCGTAAGAGACAAAGATACCGCAACACATAGGACAAAAAGACTATACCCACCCACAAGACATGCTCGTTCATTGTGCAGCCGCAGCATCATTTGTGGCACCCTGCTACGCCTCATGATGTAGGCATCGTGTGCTGATTGTGGAAAACGTGCACAGACATGGGAAATCAGCATGTTAGCAAGACACACCACAAGGGCATTAATCAAGTGGTAATGTTTGCGGTTGCGATAGGCTTGTTCCTATGCCTGTGGTGGTACAAAAGCCACATGTGTACCATCAATGGACCCAATTACATGGGCCATCCCACCCAGGGCATTGAAATCCCCCTTGACATCCCTCAACCCCTCTGGAGTCGGAAATTTGATGAATTCATCAAGGTGCTCCAACATGGCTGCTATAACATCACGCAGGACACGGCTGAACATAGTCTGGGACATCCCACCCACAACAGCTATGGTCAATTGAAAAGTACCTGTGGCAAAAAAATGTAAGGCTGCCATCACCTTCATCTTGGGGTCAGCGCATAGGATACCTGTGTTGCGGTTGGAGGTGTGGTGCCAGCTTGTTTGTCAGGTCCTCAATAAACTGTTGAGTGAATCTGTAACGGCAGATGCAGGCACGTTCCCTCATGGCACCCAAGTCTGGCATTAGTCTTGGGACAGGTGGTGCCCTGCAAAACAGAGTTTTGAAGAATGAAGATTGAGAGTCGGCAAACATCAATGTCAATGAACAAAGCACATGCCACACTGCTAATACACATCAGGTAACTATGGAGTTGGGTGTGTGCAATACATCCAGGACACAGATGCCAGCTTGCTGGCAATCCTACAAAAAGCCTGATACACCTGTTGATTGTCAAGTCTACATGACATGCCCTAAAATGATTTGGGGGCCAGTCTGAGTGAAGAGCCACAGATATGACCGGAGTGACACACAACCACATAGCTGCATTTGAAAGATGTCATCTCATCCAGACAGCTGACTGCAAGGCACACGCACAGGTCACATGGAATTTCAAATGTACATATCAAACACAGTGCGATAAAGGGGTACACGTGACAACACAATGACACAGCCATTGAGACAACAAACACATGTATGACTGGAAATATATGATGTCCGATGCACACAGACCCTACAGCCTTGGGAATCCACATGTGGCATGGTGTGCGTAGATGTGTTACATGCCAATCTCCACACAGACCCCTGTTGGATGCACCAACAGCAGATGCGGTTGACGGGACACTGACATGAAGCTCATGGGAACACATGACACACACCTGACATAGTCCCAAAGGGGCATGCTGATCGTGACAGGTCAGTTGATAAAGTGTCCCTGTCCCTGGCATCAGGAGACAGGTGCGGGTGTTGATGACTGTGCCACCCACTGCTGCTATGCATGACACAGTTGGACTACAGACACACATGTGGCAAGTGTCAAGGTGATGTGTGCCACATCGTGCTCCCTCACACATGACATGTGTCCACAGGTCAGAACACATCAACTGTGCAACTAGATGAGAGGACCTGTGCAATATCACTGGCTAACACACCTAGGGCCTGCACATGAAAGTATACAATGACAAGTACTTGATGGACATCCATGTGCGACTCATAGCCCTTCATTCCTGGCATGTGTACGGCTGTATTACCATTGCAAGCGTGTGAAATGCATACCCGTACATGTACGCACTGGTAGTACACGTACGTGTACTAAGGTAGTACACGTACGTGTACAACTAGCGCGTACACGTACTTGTACACGTACGTGTACTACCAGTGCCTACACGTACGTGTACAAGTACGTGTACGCACTGGTAGTACACGTACATGTACTACCAGTGCCTACACGTACTTGTACAAGTACGTGTACACACTAGTTGTACACGTACGTGTACTACCAGTGCCTACACGTACTTGTACAACTAGTGCGTACACGTACTTGTACACGTACGTGTAGGCACTGGTAGTACACGTACATGTACTACCTTAGTACACGTACGTGTACTACCAGTGCCTTGTATGCACTAGTTGTACACATATGTGTAGGCAATGGTAGTACACGTACGTGTACTACTAGTGCCTACACGTATGTGTACAAGTATGTGTACGCACTGGTAGTACACATACGTGTTCTACCAGTGCTTACACGTACATGTACAAGTACGTGTACGCACTAGTTGTACACATACGTGTAGGCACTGGTAGTGTACTACCAGTGCCTACAAGTACGTGTATGCACTAGTTGTACGTGTACAAGAATGTGTAGGCACTGGTAGTACACGTACGTGTACTACCAGTACCTACACATACGTGTACAAGTACGTGTATGCACTGGTAGTACACGTACGTGTACTACCAGTGCCTACACGTACGTGTACAAGTACGTGTACGCACTTACTAGTACGTGTACTACCAGTGCCTACACGTACGTGTACAAGTACGTGTACGCACTAGTTGTACACGTACGTGTACGCACTGGTAGTACTACCAGTGCCTACATGTACATGTACTACCAGTGCCTACACGTACGTGTACAAGTACGTGTACGCACTGGTAGTACACATACTTGTACTACCAGTGCCTACACGTACGTGTACAAGTACGTGTACTACTAGTGCCTACACGTACGTGTCAAACACACTGTGCAACTGGTGCCGTAGGGGTACGTGTGAAATGCATCGTACCTGTGTGTGGCTTTCAAAATGACATAGGGGACACATAAGGGACAAGTATTAGGCCCTAAATGCATGCTGGTTGTCATGGATACCGAGTTTTCTCTTCAAATTTTTCCATCAGGTGTCCTGGAAAAGTCAGTTGGCCACAAAATACAATGTTGCAAAGTGGTTGTTGACTTGACATGATGCTCTAAATTTGAACGACGCAAATGCTGTCACTGGTGTATGTTTAAAGGGATTGGAGTAAACGTAAGATGCGAATGATTCTGACCAATTACTATGTAATCCTCAAAATGAATGCCCCTGAGCAAGACAGATATAAGGCATCCAGTATCCATGAGAGGGCACTTGCCTGCACAACTTTCCTGTCGACAACATTGCTGCTGTCTCTGCTTCCCTGGACCATGTTTCGTGCTGTGGAGAGGGCCCAGCCATTCACCCAGGAGGAGAATCAGGCCTTGCTGGACGTCCTCCTCCCACAGTACACCAGTCTGTGTGGGAGACCAGGGGAGCAGGTGAGTGCTGAGTCCACTACCTTTGCCTATGCACCTGTTGTGTGACTGTCAATATTGTGTCCAGGTGGGACTGACATGCAATGTTGTTCAGAGTGTGTCCCTGGGGGGGGGTCATGCTTATGTCTCTCATGCAGAGCATCATGTAGTTCCTGTGTGCACTCCTCACTTGCATGGTGCTTACAGTTACTTTCACTGCATAGTGCATGAGACATCCACCCTGGCTAATCCTTGGGGGCTTTTATTCCTGTTGTCCTGAGGTGATTCAGTGGTCCCCCCGGTGTGACAGGTGACTGTTCCCACAGATGTGTATGAGTTGAGTGGACCTGTGGTGAGAGTGTCCAAATAACGTGTACGACCTCATGGATATTGATGTGTGTGAATGTTCCTTGTCATGTGGGTGAGTGTCTATGTGAAGTGTTGCACCACAGCTGCATGTTGGAGGCTACTGATCTAACCATCTGATGTGACAAGTGAGCCGTGCTTTGTGTCTGACTTGCAGAGCTAGTACGACACCTGTGACTCCCCCCTGGCCATTGGCACATGTGCAGAGTGAGGGTTGTATCCGCTGTTGTCAATGACAGGCCAGTGATCTGTGGCTGGGTGTGTCTGTCTAGTCTGCTGAGGGTGCTGCCCATCAGCCTGCTGTTGCATGTGCTGCACAGTGTGTGGCATGTTCATTGAGTGTTTTGCACCCCTCATGCCACCTGAAGACTTTCAATGCCATGTACTGCATTGGCGCTTGCACACAGGCCAATTTCATGTTGTGAATGAGGCTATTCATGTCAGCATCCTATGCCCTGTTCAACATTTCAAAGATGTTCTAATGTGTGTTTCTGGGACATGGAGCAGGAGTATTGATGTTTTGTCACTTTGTCATCCTTACAGGTAACTGCCTACGAGAAGGGGGTGATCTGGACGAACGTCGTCAGGGCCGTGAGGACTGCGGGGGGGGCATGATCGGCAGCTGGCCCAGGTCCGCAAGAGGTGGCAGGACATCCGGTGCTGGACCCGGCAGATCGCTCAAGCTCAAGCTCTCTCCTCCTTGCCCCCACGTCGGCCGCCGACACCTGACCCACCACATGAAACGTGTCCTGGCGGTGGTCTTCCCTGACCTCGATAGGCAGTTACAGGAGAGACTGCAGCAAGGAGGGGGTAGGTACATGGCTTTTTGTCGTATTATGTGTTGCCAGCTTTAGGAAGTGCTATTTTGCATGAATACACTCCCAGAGTTTATATGTGCAGTGCATTTTCTGTTCCCAAATGTCATCTGGGGATCTTTTTCATCCCTTCCTCTCCTTGACATGTGTCCCCTGGTGTGTGTGTAATCACATTTTCACATGGTCATCTAGGGTGCCAGTACATCTAAGTGCACATTGCTTTCTGCATCATGTGGGAGGGTGGTCTGTGACTTGTGTCGGTACCTTGCCTGTGCCATGACCTGTTCACTATGTTGGGGGTCCATAGTTGTTGTCACTGATGCTGATTCTCAACATAGGAGTGTGAGCTTTCAACTGGACACCCTTGCAGCATGCATGAGCAATGTTGTGGCCTCAGACATGATGTGCATGAGTGTGAGATATGCATAGTGCCATGACGGTTGAATATGGTAGAGTCAGCTCATTCCAGGACCATGGAGCAGTGTGCCCGCTACAGTCCCCTGAGACACCATGGCCTCCTAATCATGTGTTTCATCCAACACTGTGCACATTCTCTGTGTATGCTGCATAGGTCTGCCTCTGTGGCATTGTTCCCTGGCCTAGTTTGGATTTTGTTAATGTGTGCTACATGAGTCCACTGGACAGTGATACACCATTTTGCTTGTGCATACTCACACTGGGCAGTGCTTGTGTGGCTATTCACAACAATCTGTTGATGGTTGTTTGTCACAAATATGTGTTGTCAGCCCCACGAGGTGATGTGGTGTAAATGAAGCAATTTTTCTAGCACAGTTTTTGTAACCCTGAATAAGAGGTGTCACTTCTTGATCTGTTTAAATCACATTGACTCAGGTATTGGGGAGGGGAGGGGGGGAGTGCAGGAGAGCCATACATGTGCAACCCTGATTTTTCATTGCCAGGTCTGACTTGTGTGTGAGAATTACCTGGACTAAAATACACTGGGCAGTGCCCCTGTGATGCTGGACAGTGCGTAATGTACGTGCTTTGCAGCCTGTGTCATTTTTTTACCAACAAGAATCCTGCTCATACATTTTTGGCACATGTGTGGTTCAGATGCAACTCAGTTTGGACTTTGTGTGCTGACATCTGTGTGTACATTCTGGCTTGCCATGAGGGTGTCCCCACAGTACAGCTGGTCTTTTTTACCAACTAATTGCAGGCCCATTAGGTTATGCATTGTCCTGGGTGTGGACATGTGTGCCACTCCAGATGACAGGCAGTAGGTCATATCGGTAGCCAACTGTGTAATCAGGTGACGGATGGCCTGGTGACAACTGACATGATTCAAGTTGTTACTCTTCATGAATTGTACCTTGGCACTCACAGCACTTGTCAACAGTTGTTCATGTTTAACATGTGGACATTTGATGATTTGTGTTAAGAACACTGATGTGCCTGCATGCAATATGTCGCACAAGGCAGTGCACACAAAAGTACATTGACACTGTCATTGAATAAGCTGGCACCTTTTCAAAGAAGCCACTGTTATAAATAAATGGTGTTGCAGATTCTCCATATACATGTTCCCACGGTGGTCTTGATTTTGTGAGACTCATTAGTTGTCGGTGATACAAACTAACGAGTGTCAAGACGTCAAGACCTCCGTGGGCCCATGTATATGTACTTTCTGCAACACCATCTATTTCTAACAGTGGCTCCTCCGAAAAAGTGCCAGCTTCTTCAATGACAGTGTCAATGTACTTTTGTGTGCACTGCCTTGTGCAACATATTGCATGCAGGCACATCAGTGTTCTTTTCCCGAAATGGCCAATTGGCACATCCCAAACATGTAGATTGGTTAAAATATTGTGAGTCCCAAGGTACCAACATTTGTTCGTTTTGTGTTCCAAGGGACTTACAGGTCTCTGAGTGTGGTGGCACCTTGAGTATTGAGGTGTGTTAGTTTACCTTGAGTGCACCACTCCTGTTTATTTCAGGGTAAACAAGAGGTGTCATGACTTCATTGTATTGCTGTGCTCACCGGTTCACAGACACTAGCTTCTCAGTGTATTGCTCATTCAAGTTGTGGCCTTTTGTGTATTGAGTTTCCTGGTGTCAAAGTGGCATGGTGGGTCTACCAACTGGGCAGTACAGGGCTTACATATGTGCGGAGTAATCCAGCTGTTACTCATGATGCATTGCCTGATATGCACTGTGACCAATTGTTCTTGTGCTCATGTGTCAGATGTATACAGGTGACTGATGCTTTCTGGTTTCTTCTCCTTGCCCACAGCATCATCATCCACAAGCGAGGGAGACACCTGCATGGACCTTGAGGAGGGACCCAGCGACAGTGCCACCAGTGCTGTGGAGTCAGCAGGAGACAGTGGCACGGAGGGCGAGGGGAGTCAGTCGGAGGACCTGTCCGGAGGCGAGAGCATGTACGACACCGACGGGTCCCAGGCTGACATCCTTGAGGAGGCGGAGGATGCAACAACATCTGGCAGCATCCCACCATCTGTACCCGCCTCCTCCATTGCCATCTCTGCCCTCCCAGTTGCTCCCGTCCCTTCTGTCTGTGTAGGGTCCCACCGTGTCTCCTTCAGACCAGGCACCGCAGTCCCTGCCACCCCTGCTGCCCTCAGTGAAGAGTCTGTGGACACACTGCGGCAGTTGCAGGTTGGTCAGGCATCGATGCTGCATGTCCTCCATGAACACACTAGACTCCTCACACAGTTGGTGTCGTTCGTGGAGGGCATGTCATCAACGATGACTGAGCAACGCAGGTTTCTGCGGTCCATGGACTATTCACTGACGGAAGCAGTGTCTCTCCTGCGGCGCTCCGTCCCCCCCTACCCCAGACCCATCCACACTGCCCTCTCCCATGCCTGTCAAATGCACACACAGACAGTCACAGGCACACACCCCAACAGACACATCCAGCACACTCCCAACTAAGGCACAGCGCACACCTCCTGGCACGCACACTCAGGGGGATGTAGTCACAACCACAGGGTCTGGGGCAAATCCACATCCAAATCCACTCCACTTAGCTCCCCTGCCAAAATGTCACCCAAAGAGACCTACATGGCTAGACTGTCCCTCAGCCCCACTGTGACACCACACTGCAAGCGGTTGAGGAAGTCTCCGGCCAGGGGAGTTGTGTCCCCCCCATGTCCACCACCTCCCCCAAGAGCGCTGCACCCCATCCCTTGGACACCCCCCCTCCGTTGGCCCTGGTGTTTCTTCCGGTGCAGGGGTTCCTCTGGATACCCTGGCAGCAGTGTGCAGCGAGCTGCTCACCACTACCTTTGGCACTGCCCCACCCCCTGTGGTGGATACGTCCAGCCCTGCACCCACCACACCTACCCAACCCACTCCTGTCCCTGCGGTGCCTGGTACTCCCACTGATGATGCCCCCCCCGGTCGACAAACCTTGAGGTGACTTTGTGCAGGCAAGGTAGGGGTGGACACAGTCACATACGTCCACCCTTGGACTCGAACTACGGACTGGCCATTGGCCTTTGTAAATAGTGTCTTCTTACAACTTTTGTTTTGGTGTGCTGAATAAAGCCTTTTCATTTAGTTTCCACACTATTGCATTTCAGGTACTTGATGTTGGTGATGAGGCCCATGAAGTTGGTGTTCTGGTAATGTGTTAGGGTTCTGAGAGATGTTTTAGTATGATGGTCATGAGGTGGACCATGGTATCTACGTGCCATCACAATGTCTGTGAAAATATTAATTGGTAGTGTGTGTTCCTTTGGATTGTGAGACATTGTCCCAAGGAGTGTTCCTTCCTCTGTGGCACCTGACATGTTCCCTGCAAACAGTTGCACAATTGTTGTGCTGACCTGTGTCAACATATCCTTTGTTGGTGACGGATCCCTTCAACAATGGCCATGCATGCTCACCGATGTCTCCTGCTGAATTGTCTGCGCCATCCTTGCCAGTCACTGTACTTGTGTTTTGTGTATGTAGGAATGGCATCAGGGACCAATTGCCCCTTTTCAGCACTATGCATGTGTGTAATCACGGCCTAACACACAAATGGCACGTGTAATGCAGGGTATTTGGGCACCTGACTCACAATTGTGGGCATTGTATCTAGTCGCAGTGAACCCTATTCCTTACATGAGTGACAACATCTGGGTGGCTGGACCAGCACCTGGACATTCCTATCACTCCTGTGATGTGCGTGACAGTGTGTGTTCCCTTTGGCTAACTTATTTTAGTATGCATTTCCATGACTATACAGTCTGTTGGCATGAAATCAGGGTGTGTATTGTGGGGCATCCGCCATGGGTGGGTATGCATGTGTTGTATGTCCTCACACCCACATGTGGTGTGTCATGCAGTGTGTGAATGACATCCAGCCTCCTGGGAGTGGGGCACTGCTGGGAGTCCTCTGCACCAACCTCTCATATGTCTGGACACTGCTGGGAGTCCTCTGCACCCACCCCTCAAATGTCTGGACACTGCTGGTAGTGATATGCACCCACCCCTCATATGTCTGTCCACTGCTGGGAGTCCTCTGCATCCACCCCTCATATGTCTGGACACTGCTGGTAGTGATATGCACCCACCCCTCATATGTCTGTCCACTGCTGGTAGTGATATGCACCCACCCCTCATATGTCTGTCCACTGCTGGGAGTCCTCTGCACCCACCCCTCATATGTCTGGACACTGCTGGGAGTCCTCTGCACCCACCCCTCATATGTCTGGACACTGCTGGGAGTCCTTTGCACCCACCTCTCATATGTCTGGACACTGCTGGTAGTGATATGCACCCATCCCTCATATGTCTGCCCACTGCTGGGAGTCCTCTGCACCCACCCCCATATGTCTGTCCACTGCTGGGAGTCCTCTGCACCCACCCCTCATATGTCTGGACACTGCTGGTAGTGATATGCACCTATCCCTCATATGCCTGTCCACTGCTGGGAGTCCTCTGCACCCACCCCTCATATGTCTGTCCACTGCTGGTAGTGATATGCACCCACCCCTCATATGTCTGTCCACTGCTGGGAGTCCTCTGCACCCACCCCCATCTGTCTGTCCACTGCTGAGAGTCCTCTGCACCCACCCCTCATATGTCTGGACACTGCTGGTAGTGATATGCACCCACCCCTCATATGTCTGTCCCCTGCTGGTAGTGATATGCACCCACCCCTCATATGTCTGTCCACTGCTGGGTGTCCTCTGCACCCACCCCTCATAAGTCTGTCTACTGCTGGTAGTGATATGCACCCAACCCTCATATGTCTGTCCACTGCTGGGAGTCCTCTGCACCCACCCCCATATGTCTGTCCACTGCTGGGAGTCCTCTGCACCCACCCCTCATATGTCTGGACACTGCTGGTAGTGATATGCACCCACCCCTCATATGTCTGTCCACTGCTGGTAGTGATAGGCACCCACCCCTCATATGTCTGTCCACTGATGGGAGTCCTCTGCACCCACCCCTCATGTCTGTCCACTGCTGGTAGTGATATGCACCCACCCCTCATATGTCTGTCCACTGCTGGGAGTCCTCTGCACCCACCCCTCATATGTCTGTCCACTGCTGGGAGTCCTCTGCACCCACCCCTCATATGTCTGTCCACTGCTGGGATTCCTCTGCACCCACCCCTCATATGTCTGTCCACTGCTGGTAGTGATATGCACCCACCCCTCATATGTCTGTCCACTGCTGGGAGGCCTCTGCACCCACCCACGCACCCCCTTGGAGCTGTACACTGCAGGCCAGGACCTACACACACAACAATATGAAGGTAACATGCTAGGCCAGTCCTCTATGCACACATTCCTGGCATGTGTACGCCTCGTATTCAAATTTTCCTGCTGCCGTAACGGGGTACGTGTGGTACGGACCGTACCCACGCATGTATGCGTGGGTACGGTCCGTACCTGAGTGCTCATGGGGCCGTAGGGGTACGGACCATACCCATGCATGTAGGCGTGGGTATGGTCCATACCTGAGTACTCATGGGTCCGTAGGGGTATGCACCGTACCCATGTATTCATGCGTGGGTACGGTCCGTACCACTGTTGTCATGGTGCCGTAGGGGTACGTGTGGTACGCACCGTACCCACGCATTCATGCGTGGGTACGGTCCGTACCACTGTTGTCATGGCGCCGTAGGGGTACGTGTGGTACGCACTGTACCCACGCATTCATGCGTGGGTACGGTCCGTACCACTGTTGTCATGGTGCCGTAGGGGTACGTGTGGTACGCACCGTACCCACGCATTCATGCGTGGGTACGGTCCGTACCACTGTTGTCATGGCGCCGTAGGGGTATGTGTGGTACGCACTGTACCCATGCATTCATGCGTGGGTATGGTCCATACCACTGTTGTCATGGCGCCGTCGGGGTACGCACCGTACCCACGCATTCGTGCATGGGTACGGTCCGTACCACTGTTGTCATTGCGCCTAGGGGTACGTGTGGTACGCACCGTACCCACACATTCATGCGTGGGTATGGTCCGTACCACTGTTGTCATGGCGCCGTAGGGGTACGTGTGGTACGCACTGTACCCACGCATTCATGCGTGGGTATGGTCCGTACCACTGTTGTCATGGCGCCGTAGGGGTGCGCACCGTACCCACGCATTCATGCATGGGTACGGTCCGTACCACTGTTGTCATTGCGCCTAGGGGTACGTGTGGTACGCACTGTACCCACGCATTTATGCATGGGTACGGTCTGTACCACTGTTGTCATGGCACCGTAGGGCTACATGTGGTACGCACCGTACCCACGCATTCATGCGTGGGTACGGTCCGTACCACTGTTGTCATGGTGCCGTAGGGGTACATGTGGTACGCACTGTACACATCCACTTCCTTGTTGCGGTACGCAGGGGTTGCTGGCCACACCTCCCCAAGTGACCAGACCCTGGTGGTAATGTATGGCCTCCATATTATAGGTGTGTGTTTGCATATGGGGTATGTTTCCTGGCCCTCACCCCCCCCTGGCCCCTGGGTTTTGTTCTCACCTTCTGTGGCGTGTGCGTCGGGTGCGTCGGGTGCGGTGCACCAGGTTGTAGGCCAAGAGGCCCGGGATGACACGTACAATGGGGTTCATGGCTGTACGTCGCGTACCGGGGCTCCGTGGTGTAGGGTTCTGCTATTCCAGCAGTTTTTCGCTCCCGTAGTCACAGTGAGGTACGTAGTGACGTCGGTACGAATCGTACTTGCTGGGCCGGAAAACGCTGCTGAAATACGCACGGACGTCGCGTACAAGCAGTTCCGGATCGGAATCGTGGGTATTTTTTTGCTGTATGGTCTTTTGTACGATTCGTACAGAAAAAGGCTTTCTGTACGATTCGTACTTCCTAGGTTGTAGAATGAGTTTACCTGGTACGAGTCGTACGGAGAAAACGCTCCGTACGACTAATCGTACAGACTTTTTCCATGATTGGAATCGGCCCCTTAATATTTTATGTATATATATATATTTATATATATATATATATATATATATATATTCACTGAAAAAACCATAGGTTTCAGGGGCGTTATAGTTAGCTGTACTTTTCACTCATACAAAACCATTGAAATTCCCCCGTTATAGTTAGTTCAGCTAACTATAACTCGCGTGCCGGCAATGCACTGCTGATGACGTCACATATTACATCACTCATGACATGGCCAGTGACATCACTCATGACATCACTGATGACATCTCAAATGACATCACTGATGACATCATCCAGTGAATGTGTGTTTTTCTGAAAATTACATATGTTTTATATATGTATATCTCAAGGTCGATGGAAGAATAAATGGGTATATAAGTGTCTAAATGGATGATTTGTTTTTGAAAAATTGATTGTATAACTGACTGATTAAGTGTATCTTAGTGAATACATGGCTTAGTGAGTAATGTTTAAATGTGTAAATATCTGTATCAGTCTCTCACTTTGTGTATAAGTGGCTGCATGGGTTGGTGAGTAGCTACATGAGTGTCTATATAGGTTATTAGTTGGTTTTTTGAGTATCAGTATGAGTGTCTGTATGGTTCGATGGGGGGTATTAGGTAGTGCATAGGTGCATGAATGAGTGACTCACTGTTTGTATGTGTTGAAGACAGCATTTGTGCAGGACTGTATGGGTGGATGAGTGTGTGCATGGGTGTGTTAGTGAGTGATAGACTTTCTCAATAGTGTCTTTATGAGTAACTACATATGTTTTAAACTAGAATATGTGACTATTGGTGTATATAAGTGAGTATATGTCAGAGTGAGAGATTGAAAGAGTTCCTGTATAAATACGTATGTGTTTCTATAAGTGATTGTTTAAAAGACTAAGTATGTGTAAGATTCTGTAGAAGTAAGTGTGGTGGTGTGTGTATGACTGTATATGCAAGTAAATGGATGTTTGATTCTTTATTAGCATGAGTGACTATGTGTGTGAGTAACTCTATGGATGAGTGGCGTTGTGTAACAGGATGTATAGGTGTGTGAGTACATATGATGAGTGAGTACATGTATGAGTGACTGTATAGGACTGTTGGTGAATGAGTGGATGTGTATGTGGATCTTAGAATTACTGAATAGGTTGTTGTAACTGGTATTGGTATGTCCATTGTTTTGAACATTGTAGTTTCTATTTTTGAATGTGTGTATCGAAGGTTATATTAGGGGAAGAGGAGGTCTGCCACTCTATCACAAGGATGATGTCATCAGTGATGTCATTAGTGATGTCATTTGAGATGTCATCAGTGATGTCATGAGTGATGTCACTGACCCTGTCATGAGTGATGTAATATGTGACGTCATCAGCAGTGCATTGCGGGCGCGCGAGTTATAGTTAGCTGAACTAACTATAACAGGGGAATTTCAATGGCTTTGTACGAGTGAAAAGTCCAGCTAACTATAACGCCCCTGAAACTTATGGTTTTTTCAGTGAATTTCTAAGGTTTTTTAAATGCTAATTCCTAACTATAACGTGCCTGAAACCTATGGTTTTTTCAGTGAATTTCAAAGGTTTTTTAAATGCTAATTTCTAACTATGCCGACAGAGATAGGACATGTGAAGAAAGAAGAAAAAACGCACAGAAAGAAAAAAAAGAAATGCAGAAAGAAGCAACAGAAGTCCTCAAAGACGAAGAAAAGTGCTGGAAGAAGGATAACGTGCAGAAAGAACAAACAGAAGAGCAGAAAGAAGCCTTGTTGCCAAATCATCCTGTACCCTCAACTTTTTCAGACGGATACTGGTGGTAACTGAGTCTGACTAACCAGTCCTAGAGCCAGTGCTATGTGAAAAGACACTCAGAATACAGTGAAAACACCTACATACACTAGGGAACACTATGCGTTGGGGTCCCCCTGTGATCAGCAGAACCTCCCCTGTAAGCCCCTAGCATATAATAGGGCAGGGGATAAAAACTACCTCTTAAAACGCGCCACAGGGCGTGTTTGCACATGTCACCTCAGGCCCCTTCCCCTCACTTCCCCACTGTGTAAACACGCCCTGTGGCCATTTTAAGTTGGTAGATTAAGTCCCCTTGAATCCTGAGGGACCCTAGGGTCCAACTAGCCCACTAGGTACCTCCAGTATGCGCCACAGAGCTGCGTTGCAGAGAGGTGTAAAAAGGGGCACGGCCTGGACCACCTCTCTGCAACGCAGCTCAGTGGCGCTTACTGGAAGCACCTGGTGGGCTAGTTACCCCCAGGGGCCCTCAGGATTGAAGGGGAATTATTTCCCCAACTTAAAACGCGCCACAGGGCTTGTTTGCACACGTTAACTCAGGCCCCGTCCCCTCCCTTCACCACTGTGTAAACACGCCCTGTGGCCGTTTTTAGTTGGGAGATTATGTTAATTTGAATCCTGAGGGTCCCCAAGGTCCAACTAGCCCACTAGGTACCTCCAGTATGCGCCACAGAGCTGCGTTGCAGAGAAGTGTAAAAAGTGGCACCGCCTGGACCACCTCTCTGCAACGCAGCTCAGTGGCGCTTACTGGAAGCACCTGGTGGGCTAGTTAGCCCCCAGGAGCCCTCAGGATTGAAGGGGAATTATTTCCCCAACTTAAAATGCGCCATAGGGCGTGTTTGCACACGTCACCTCAGGCCCCGTCCCCTTCCTTCCCCAGTGTGTAAACATGCCCTGTGGCCGTTTTTTAAGTTGGGAGATTAAGTCCCCTTGAATCCTGAGGATCCCTAGGGGCAAAATAGCCCACTAGGTACGTCCAGTAAGCGCCATTGCTGAGAGGTGTAAAAAGGGGCACGGCCTGCACCACCTCTCTGCAACGCAGAGCAGTGGCACTTACTGGAAGCACCTGGTGGGCTAGTTGGCCCCCAGGGTCCCTCAGGATTGAAAGGGAATTATTTCCCCAACTTAAAACGCGCCACAGGGCGTGTTTGCACATGTCACCTCAGGCCCCGTCCCCTCCCTTCACCACTGTGTAAACGCGCCCTGTGGCCGTTCTAAGTTGAGAGATTAAATCCCCTTGAATCCTAAGGGTCCCTAGGGTCAAACTAGCCCACTAGGTACCTCCAGTAAGTGCCACAGAGCTGCGTTGCATAGAGGTGTAAAAAGGAGCGTGGCCTCAGAACACCTGTCTGCAACGCAGCTCCCTGGCGCACACTGGAGATACCTGTTGGGCTAGTTGGCCCTCAGGGACCCTCAGTATTGAAGGGCAATTAATTCCCCAACTTACAACTGGCCAGGGGGCGCGTTTGCAGAGTGCTGCAAGGAGGGGTATGGCCTCCAGCGCGATGCCGGTCTTTAATTTATTTTATTTTTTAAAGAAGGAGGGCTGTGAGGCCTCCCTTCTTTTTCTATAATACTGGCCCTGGGGACCCCATCCCCCAGGGCCTGCACCCTAATTGTTTTTGTTGAAAAAAATACATTTGGCCCTCCCAAGGCCTTAATCGGCCCCTGGGACCCCAACCCCCGTGTCATGGCCTTTTTTAAATTTTAATTCTTTAGGAGGGGGCTGCGTTGCCCCCCTCTTCAGCCCACTTATAGCTCCGGGGACCCCATCCCCCGGGGCCGGCCTTTGTTTTTTATTATTTTAAAAATAGATATATTTATAGAAATACCTAGGACATGCTGGACAAACCGTATGTACCTATCACCATGACGATTTGCGTGATATTCATTAAAAGGCGACTATGCATAGAATGAATCCACATGGAATGTATTTACACCGCTAGTGAAGCTCTGACATGTCTGACGCCATACCGTGTGTAATCCCGGCACCCCCGCCAGTGGGTACTCTCCAAGTAGACACCCTTGTCATTTAAACACGGGTAGCTATTGACGGGCACATTTAATATACACGCACACCAAGCCATTCAAAGGGGATTCGACAAAAATTAGACCAAACTATGCAAGAAACCCCCCTCACGGTTAATAAAAAACACATCCACCGCCGGATGTGTAATACTTTTTATTTTACTCTCTGGAAAGGAGACAAACCTCACTTGAGAGTCACAGCGTGCTCCTGGCTGAGCCCAATGCTGTGTTACACCCACCAGTGCCCGCCGATTGCCTCACACCTCTGTGTTGTATTCCACCATCTAGTGCGTATGCTATGACCATGTGCACTGTAACACCACCCTGTGAATATGTCATGCCACACTTGCCTTCGCACGAGTTATATTGCCCCATCTAACGTGCCTTCCTTGATGTGTATGTTATAACGCACAGCGCTATGCCATACATATTACAATCTGGGATCCATATCTTTGTCACAGTGCATATGCAACGTTACACTCCCCAGCACATATTTTATATTACAACTTTAGAGACTAGTTATGTCACACAACACTGCCCTGTGCATATTACACTCCAAGGCGCATATCGCATAGCACGCGCTAGTGCCTGTGCTATCTCGCGCTCTCCAATGAATCTGTCATTGCGCACAATGTATTGCATATTATATTTCACGCCTCGAATCATCTTATATCACACTTTTTGGTGCATAGTTTATTCTATATACTACTTCTAGTTTTCATTTTCAATCGTGCTCTCAGGACTATGTTCTATATAACACTGCGTCCACCTACCCTTTTCACAGGCATTACATTTTGCGATGGGGGTGGAGGGTCAGGGGGTGTTTCTGCCAAATGAGCCCGGAGTCACAGTCACAAAGGTCCTCTTCTTCCTGAATAAAAGTGAGATTATGCTGCATACTTGTTCATATTTTAAGTAGTTCGCACAGACACACATTTTAAAAGCAATAAAGTTCCTAATACCCACCTTCTCTGAACAGTTAGCTTGCTGCCCCATCCATCTCCTCCCTATCCTCTGTTGTCTGAATCCATGGACTAGCCTCCTCCCTCCTGCCATGCATGGTCTGATGTGCTGCCACTGCCCTCCATTTAGCATGATGTACCAGTCCACTCCTCCTGCCCTCCATTGCCCAATTCTATGGACCATCATTGACCTCCTGCTTAGCCTCTGTGCTTAGCTTGCTGTTCCTATTCTCCTTCCCTCTGCCCTCCGATGTCTTTGTGCATGCCCCTGCTCCATCCTTTTTGCCCAGTATGTTCCATGGACCTGCCACTCCTATCTCCTCTCAGTGTTCTGTTGAGCTGCCACTCCCCTCCCACCTGCCTAGCATTGTCAGATGACTGTAACCTGTCCCTGCCACCTCCACCCTGCCTGTCCACATGCCATGCCCCTATCCCCTTCCTCCTGTCCTCCATGGTCCATTTTACTGCCACACCCTTCTGCCCTCCCTGGTCTGTTGTGCTGCAACTGCTCCTCCTGTCTGCCCCACACGGTCTGTTGTGAGGCCCCTTCCCCTGAACTCTCATGTCTGTGCCCAGGTCCTGACCCTTCCTTCTATCCTCCATGGTCCTTTATGTATGCCCCTGCACCCTCCTTCTTGCCCATCACAGCCATTGTGC
Source organism: Triturus cristatus (assembly GCF_964204655.1). Taxonomy (NCBI): domain Eukaryota; kingdom Metazoa; phylum Chordata; class Amphibia; order Caudata; family Salamandridae; genus Triturus; species Triturus cristatus. The sequence continues at coordinate 665,152,897 of NC_140590.1, forward strand.
AGCCACTAACCCTCCTGCTTGCCATGCATGGTCTTCTGTGCTGCCATGGCCCCTCCCACCACCTTCCCTGTGTGGTCAGCTAGCTGCCCCTGACCCCCTCCCACCTTCCCTCCATGGTCTGTGTGTATGCCATCATAGTCTCATTGTTGCTCTCCATGGTGTGTCTTGTTTCTAGTGCCCATCCTGCCTGACCTCCATGGTCATCTTGCTGCTCCTGCCCTGCCTCCTTGCCCCCAGCCCTCTGTTTCCATGTGCAGACCCCCTATTCCCTCCCTCCTGGCTTGTTTGTTCCATTGTAATGCCCCTGATCTGTCCCTCCTGCCCTTTATGGTCTGTTATGCTGCAGCTTTCTCTCCTGTCTGTCCATTATGGTCAGCTAGCTACCATTGCCTCTTTCCCATCTGTTCTCAGTTGTCCATGTGCATGGTCCTGTCCCCTCCCTATTGCTTTCTATGGATTGTTGTGCTGCACTCCAGTCCCGCATGCGCTGTGTGGTGTATTGTGCTGCTGCAAACCCTGATGCCTGCCCGGTAGGGTCAGTTTGGTGCACCTCTCCATGTCCCTCCTGTCCTCTGTTATCCGAGTCCATGTCCCTACCCCAATTCCTCCTGCCTACCATGATTCAATGTACCATACTTGCGAACATTTTGAACTTGGTAAGAGGGAGATTTTGAAAAAAAACTGGGGTATTGATTTTCCCCTTTGAGTTACATTGAAAAAGAGGAGATTGTAGACAGGAGACAGATCAAATAAAGCCCATTTGAGCTTAACAACATTGGACGTTTCCTGGCTGAAACGGGTCTGTTGGTATGTATGGTTGTACGAACACTGCCTCTTCCTTCTGCCCACAATGGTCTATTATATTGCCACAGCCTCTCTTGCCAGTCCTGTATTGTTGGTTTGTTGCCCCTGCCCTCCTTTCCACTGCCCTCCATAGTCTGTTGTGCTGCCACTGCCCTTCCTGCCTGCCCAGTGTGGTCAAATTGTTGCCTCTGCACTCTCCTACCTGCCTTCAGTTTTCAGAGTCCGTTCCCCTGGCCTCTGCCTCTCAACAGTATCCCAATGAACAACTAGATTGCTAACATTCTATATTTATTACAAAAGTGTGGAACGCCTGACGTCATCTTGATGTAATCAAAACTGTAATACCTAGAGTATTTCCTTTAGAAATTACATATATGAGAGGGTCTTATTTGCATCAAAATTATGGTTAGTGCTCTAAAAAACTAAAATGAGGACATATTTTCTGAGTTTTCAAATAGCGACAAAGAACTTTTAAATTATTTGTAATCTTTATGTTTTTTTATCCAGTTGACCACTTGATTAAATGTTGCACCTTGGCGAGAGGATGTGGTGTTACTTCCAGAGCTGCAGACTTTGCAACTGCGGAACCAGGTTGGAGTTTCTGCTTCAGCTCAACATTCTGTGATTGTGGTCAAATCAGTTAATCTCCCCATATCTACAACCAAAATGAATTTGATCTTGTGTGATGTAACCAATGCTCATGTAAAGCATTCCAATACCTGACAAGTCTGCACTATATAAAACTGCAAATACACAAAAAAATAAGTGTTTTGCACACTTCTGTCATTGGGATACATGTGGGCTACATCTGGGTGATATTTGTGCTGTATTTAGGCTCTTTTGTGTCTGGTGGCCATCTTGGGAGATTTATTTGTTATGAAGTTTCCTAATTTCCTCATTTACAGCAGTCTCCTCAGTAGGAAATGCTTTAAGTTTTTTACTTTGATTCGATCAAGAAGGTATTCAGATATGTCACACATTTGCCATAAATTCTGAATGTGAATGTTAGCACTCTAGTTGCTCATTAGATCACTGTAGTGGAGAAGTGAGGCTCAATGATTAGAGCGGCAGACCCTGATGCAGAGATCTAGCCCAGGACCAGGGTTCAATTCCCAGCCTCGGCGGGTCTTGGGCTCAAAAATTCCACGGACCTGATCATTCTCGCCTCGGTGCCTATTCCAATCATGGAGTCCCACTCTGCAACTCTGGGCAATAGCTTGCTTAATCTCCACAACGGCCTCCACAACGCTAAGGATGCCTGGCCTCCACCTTGGGGGTGCCCAGGAGTGGACGCCTCACAGGGAAAGCCAGGATGGGTTCCACAGCGGTATTCGTACAAGCGCCTTGAGACCCTTGCGGGTGAGTAGTGCGCTATACAAGTATCAAATTTACATTTACATTTACAATTTACATGTAGTAAAGCTACTGCTCACCATGGAAGTCTGCTGCTGGTATTTAAAGTGCATGTTTCAGTCTGCATATCAGAATGTTTTAATGAAATAGAAGAGGATTTGAGAAGTCACTCAAAATGAGCCCTAATTTTTCTTTCTTCAGCACTAATCATAATTTCTATGGCAAAATGAACCCCCCCATTGTGTTCCTTTTTACATTAAATGTTTTAAGTGTTACCAGTTTATTCCAATCAAGATGGCTTCAGGTGTGCCATACTTTTGTCATAAGTAAGACAGTACGTGCTCTAGTTGTTCTTAAGAACACTCTGGGACATTCTGTCATTAGGCTATACTTGGGCTACATCTGGGTGATATTTGGGCTACATTTGGGCTCTTTTGTCTCTGGTGGCCATCTTGGGAGATTTATTTGTTATGAAGTTTCCTAATTTCCTCATTTACTGCAGTCTCCTCAGTGGGAATAATTTCAGTTTTTTATTTTGGTTCCATCAAGAAGGCATTCAAATGTGTCACACATTTGCCATAAATTCTGAATGTTAGCACTCTAGTTGCTCATTAGATCACTGTAGTAAAACTGCTGCTCACCAGGGAAGTCTGCTGCTGGTATTCAAAGTGCATGTTTCAGTCTGCATGTCAGAATTTGTTTATGAAATAGAAGAGGATTTGAGAAGTCAAAATGTGCCCTAATTTTTCTTTCTGCAGAACTAATCCTAATTTCTATGGCAAAATGAATCCCCTCATTGTGTTCCTTTGTAAATGAAATGTTTTAAGTGTTACCACTTTATTCCATTCAAGATGGCTTCAGGTGTGCCATACTTTTGTCATAAGTAAGACTGTTAGCGTTCTAGTTGTTCGTTGGAACACTCTGGGACATTCTGTCATTGGGCTATACTTGGGCTACATCTGGGTGATATTTGGGCTACATTTGGGCTCTTTTGTCTCTGGTGGCCATTTTGGGAGACTTATTTGTTATGATGTTTCCTAATTTCCTCATTTACTACAGTCTCCTCAGTAGGAAATACTTTCAGTTTTTTACTTTGATTCCATCAAGAAGGCATTCAGATGTGTCACAAATTTGCAATAAATTCAGAATGTTAGCACTCTAGTTGCTTATTAGATCACTGTAGTAACGCTTCTGCTCACCAGGGAAGTCTGCTGCTGGTATTGAAAGTGCATGTTTCAGTCTGCATGTCAGAATTTTTTAATGAAATAGAAGAGGATTTGAGAAGTCACTCAAAATGTGCCCTAATTTTTCTTTCTGCAGTATTAATCATACTTTCTATGGCAAAATGAACCCCCTCATTTTGTTCCTTTTTAAATTAAATGTTTTAAGAATTACCACTTTATTCCAACCAAGATGGCTTCAGGTGTGCCATACGTTTGTCATAAGTAGGACTGTTAGCGTTCTAGTTGTTCCTTAGAACACTCTGGGAAGCTGCAGTAGAACACAAAGGAATCAACTGACAGTCTCTGCCCTTGTTGGATGTACATGTTTTACTGAGAATGTCAGACTTCATTCTCAGTCATGTGAGAAAGATAATGTGAGTTTACAGAAAATATGCTCTCAGTTAGCTTATAGATCACCTTCTAAACCTCTGTGGGAAAAGCATGAGAAAATAGTTTTCTCTCAAATATGATTCATGATATCACAGCAGAAGGCTTTTTCACATGGTAAAATCACCTTAGAACACACCACAATTCCTAAAATGAGTATGGTACCATCAACAAATTATTTACAAACCAACTAAAGTCTTAAAACCTGCTATTAACTGCAACGCTTTTTAATGAGGTGCTATCATGTATATTGGTCCCAAGATGGATGCCAACACTTCTTGGATGAAGTGCTGACAGCCAATCAGATCTCACGATGAGATGTGTGGTTAGGCTCCGCCCAGATATATATATGATTTTACTTTTGATTTTCTCAGGAACTACTGAACGGATTTACACCATTTAAGCAAAGGGCACATGCCTGACCTGAGGACTACCTCTTTGCCAAATTTCAAGTAATTCTGTTCAGCCGTTTGGGCTGTACCTTCGACTAAAGGTCCTATGGGAAAATGCATGGGGAAAACGTGTTTGGGGACCCCCCTTTTTTCTCAGCCCCCGCTTGACGAATCACCCCGAGACTTTCAGGGTAGGAGCTGAGCGGGGCGCCCCATTAGTTTTGAAAATTTCACGAAGATAAGTCAACCGGCGCCAAAGTTATTCAAAATAGAATTTTCAGATTTCCTATGGGAACTCGTTCCTAACTATAACTATCTACTGGCGACCGCCAGTATATAATATATATATATATATATATATATATATATATATTCACTGAAAAAACCATAGGTTTCACACACGTTATAGTTACGAATTAGCATTTAAAAAACCTTGCAAATTCACTTAAAAAACCATAGGTTTCACACATGTTATAGTTAGCTGGACATTTCACTCGTAAAAAACCAATGAAATTCCCCCGTTATAGTTAGTGCAGGCAACTATAACTCACGCGACCGCAATCCTCTGCTGATGACGTCAGATATTACATCACTGTATTTAGACACTTATTTACCCATGTCTTCTTCCATTAATCTTTAGCTATACATATATTACAAATATTTATTTTTCATAAAGACACATATGTCATCAGTGATGTAATATCTGACGTCATCAGCAGAGGATTGCGGTCGCGTGAGTTATAGTTGCCTGAACTAACTATAACGGGGGAATTTCATTGGTTTTTTACGAGTGAAATGTCCAGCTAACTATAACATGTGTGAAACCTATGGTTTTTTAAGTGAATTTGCAAGGTTTTTTAAATGCTAATTCGTAACTATAACGTGTGTGAAACCTATGGTTTTTTCAGTGAATTTGTACGGTTTTTTAAATGCTAAGTTATGTATTTATTTATTTATTTTTTTCAGGTTTTTCACCGCGCGCGCGCTGTGGGCGCTCGGTGCGCTTCGCGCACCGAGCACCCACGGTTCGCCGTGCGCGCAACGTGCACGCCCCTCGCGATTTAAAAAAAAATAAAAAATTGTTTTTTTCACCCTTGGGGGCCCTTCTGTGACCCCCTGACCAAGGCTAGGGGGTCAGGAACTGTCCACTCTGCCTCCTTTTCACGTTCTTCACCTTTTTTTTTCTCCCCCTCAGACTGCGAGAGACAAAATGGCGGCTGACACTTCCTGGTTTCGACCGATTCGAATGCTTACCGACATCTAACAACCAATCAGAATTGCGCTCGCGCACGGCAGGGTGCGCGCACCGTGCGCTCACGGTGCGCGCATATAGATATTGATATGCTTTTAAATGCTATTTTCTCAGGAAATACTGGACAGATTTACACCAGACCTGCAAAAGGCACTTCCTTGACCTTATGGCTACCTCTCTGCCAAATTTCACGTAATTCTGTTCAGCCGTTCGGGCTGTAGCTGCGACTAAAGGTCCTATGGAAAAATGCATGGGGAAAACGTGTTTTGGGACCCCCCCTTTTTCTCGGCCCCCGCTTGACGAATCACCCCGAGACTTTCAGGGTAGGAGGTGAACGGAGCACCCCATTAGTTTTGAAAATTTCGCGAGGATTCGTCAACCGGCGCCAAAGTTATTCAAAATAGAATTTTGAGATTTCCTATGGATACTAGGTTGTAACTATAACTATCTACTGGCGACCGCCAGTAGATAATATATATATATATATATACATATACATATATACATTACCTACTGGCAGTCACCAGTAGGTAGTTATAGTTAAGTCCTATTTTCCATAGGAAACCCGCATCATTCTATTTCGAATAACGTTGGCGCCGATTGATGAATCTTTGTGAAATTTTCCAAACTTTTGGCCAGCTCCGGTCAACTCATATCCTGAAAATTTCACGGTGATTCGTCAAGCGGGGGCCGAGAGAAAAAGGGGGGTCCCAAAACACGTTTTCCCTATGCATTTTCCCAAAGGACCTGTTGACGCAGCTACAGCCCAAACTGCTGAATGCAATTACACCAAATTTGGCAAAGAGGTAGTCCTCAGTTCAGACTTGTGCCTTTTGCTTAAATGGTGTAAATCTGTTCAGTAGTTCCTGAGAAAATTAGAGTTAAAAAGATAGATATATCTGGGCGGAGCCTAACCACACATCTCATCGTGAGATCTGATTGGCTGTCAGTACTTCATCCAAGAAGTGTTGGCAGCCATCTTGGGACCAATATACATGATAGCACCTCATTAAAAAGCATTGCAGTTAATAGAAGGTTTTAAGACTTTAGTTACGTTATAAATCATTTGTTGATGTACCATACACATTTTAGGAATTGTGGTGTGTTCTAAGGGGATTTTACCATGTGAAAAAGCCTTCTGCTGTGATATCATGAATCATGTTTGAGAGAAAACTATTTTCTCATGCTTTTCCCACAGAGGTTTGGAAGGTGATCTATAAGCTAAACTGAGAGCAGATTTTCTGTAAATTCATATTATCTTTCTCAGTCATGTGAGAATGAAGTCTGACATTCTCAGTAAAACATGTACATCCAACAAGGGCAGAGACTGTCAGTTGATTCCTTTGTGTTCTACTGCAGCTTCCCAGAGTGTTCTAAAGAACAACTAGAGTGCTAACATTCAGAATTTATGGCAAATGTGTGACACATCTGAATGCCTTCTTGATGGAACCAAAGTAAAAAACTGAAAGTATTTCCTACTGAGGAGACTGCAGTAAAGGAGGAAATTAGGAAACTTCATAACAAATAAATCTCCCAAGATGGCCACCAGAGACAAAAGAGCCCAAATGTAGCCCAAATATCACCCAGATGTAGCCCAAGTTTAGCCCAATGACAGAATGTCCCAGAGTGTTCTTAAGAACAACTAGAGCGCTTACTATCTTACTTATGACAAAAGTGTGGCACACCTGAAGCCATCTTGATTGGAATAAACTGGTAACACTTAAAACATTTAATTTAAAAAGGAACACAATGAGGGGGTTCATTTTGCCATAGAAATTATGATTAGTGCTGACGAAAGAAAAATTAGGGCACATTTTGATTGACTTCTCAAATCCTCTTCTATTTTATAAAAAAATTCTGATATGTAGACTGAAACATGCACTTTTAATACCAGCAGCAGACTTCCGTGGTGAGCAGTAGCTTTACTACAGTGATCTAATGAGCAACTAGAGTGCTAACATTCAGAATATATGGAAAATGTGTGACATATCTGAATACCTTCTTGATGGAATCAAAATAAAAAACGGAAAGCATTTCCTACTGAGGAGACTGCAGAAACTTCATAACAAATAAATCTCCCAAGATGGCCACCAGAGACAAAAGAGCCCAAATGCAGCACAAATATCACCCAGATGTAGCTCACATGTAGCCCAATGACAGAAGTGTTCAAAACACATTTTTTGTGTATTTGCAGTTTTATATAGTGCAGACTTGTCAGGTATTGCAGTGCTTCACATGAGCATTGGTTACATCACACAAGATCAAATTCATTTTGGTTGTAGACATGGGGAGATTAAGTGATTTGACCAGAATCACAGAATGTTGAGCTGAAGCAGAAACTCCAACCTGGTTCCCCAGTTGCAAAGTCTGCAGCTCTGGAAGTAACACCACATCCTCTCCCCTAGGTGCAACATTTAATCAAGTGGTCAACTGGATAAAAAAACATAAAGATTACAAATAATTTAAACGTTCTTTGTCGCTATTTGAAAACTCAGAAGATAAGTCCTCATTTTAGTATTTTAGAGCACTAACCATAATTTGATGCAAATAAGACCCTCTCATATATGTAATTTCTAAAGGAAATTCTCTAGGTATTACAGTTTTGATTACATCCAGATGACGTCAAGCGTTCCACACTTTTGTAATAAATATAGAATGTTAGCAATCTAGCTGGTCATTGGGATACTGTTGAGAGGCAGAGACCAGGGGCACGGACTCTGAAAATTGAAGGCAGGTAGGAGAGTGCAGAGGCAACAATGTGACCACACTGGGCAGGCAGGAAGGGCAGTGGCAGCACAACAGACTATGGAGGGCAGTGGAAAGGGGGGCTGGGGCAACAAACCAACAATACAGGACTGGCAAGAGAGGCTGTGGCAATATAATAGACCATTGTGGGCAGAAGGAAGAGGCAGTGGTAGTACAACCATACATGCCAACAGACCTGTTTCAGGCAGGAAACGTCCAATGTTTTTAAGCTCAAATGGGCTTTATTTGATTTGTCTCCTGTCTACAATCTCCCCTTTTTCAATGTAACTCAAAGGGGAAAATCAATACCCCAGTTTTTTTCAAAATCTCCCTCTTACCAAGTTCAAAATGTTCGCAAGTATGGTACATTGGATCTTGGTAGGCAGGAGGATTTGGGGTAGAGACATGGACTCGGATAACAGAGGACAGGAGGGACATTGAGAGGTGCACAAAACTGACCCTACAGGGCAGGCATCAGGGTTTGCAGCAGCACAATACACCACACAGCGCATGCGGGACGGGAGTGCAGCACAACAATCCATAGAAAGCAATAGGGAGGGGACAGGACCATGCACATGGACAACAGAGAACAGAGGGGAAAGAGGCAATGGTAGCTAGCTGACCATAATGGACAGACAGGAGAGAAAGCTGCAGCATAACAGACCATAAAGGGCAGGAGGGACAGATCAGGGGCATTACAATGGAACAGACAAGCCAGGAGGATGGGAATAGGGGTCTGCACATGGAAACAGAGGGCTGGGGGCAAGGGGGCAGGGCAGGAGCAGCAATATGACCATGGAGGTCAGGCAGGATGGGCACTAGAAACAAGACACACCATGGAGAGCAACAATGAGACTATGATGGCATACACACAGACCATGGAGGGAAGGTAGGAGGGGGTCAGGGGCAGCTAGCTAACCACACAGGGAAGGTGTGAGGGGCCATGGGAGCACAGAAATCCATGCATGGTAAGCGGGAGGGTTAGTGGCAGCACAATGGCTATGATGGGCAAGATGGAGGGTGCAGGGGCATGCACAAAGGACCATGGAGGATAGGAGGGAGGGTCAGGACCTGGGCACAAACAAGAGAGTTCAGGGGAGGGGGCCTCACAACAGACCACGTGGGGCAGGCAGGAGGAGCAGTTGCAGCACAACAGACCAGGGAGGGCAGAAGGGTGTGGCAGTAAACTGGACCATGGAGGACAGGAGGAAGGGGATAGGGGCATGGCATGTGGACAGACAGGGTGGAGGTGGCAGGGACAGGTTACAGTCATCTGACAATGCTAGGAAGGTGGGAGGTGAGTGGCAGCTCAACAGAACACTCAGAGTAGATAGGAGTGGCAGGTTCGTGGAACATGGTGGGCAAAGAGATGGAGCAGGGGCATGCACAAAGACATCGGAAGGCAGGGGGAAGGAGAATAGGGGCAACAAGCTAAGCACAGAGGCTAAGCAGGAGGTCAATGATGGGCCATAGAATTGGGCAATGGAGGGCAGGAGGAGTGGACTGGTACATCAAGCTAAATGGAGGGCAGTGGCAGCACATCAGACCATGCATGGCAGGAGGGAGGAGGCTAGTCCATGGATTCAGACAACAGAGGATAGGGAGGAGGTGGATGGGGCAGCAAGCTTACTGTTCAGAGAAGGTGGGTATTAGGAACTTTATTGTTTTTAAAATGTGTGTCTGTGCGAACTACTTAAAATATGAAAAAGTATGCAGTATAATCTCACTTTTATTCAGGAAGAATAGGACGTTTGTGACTGTGACTCCGTGCTCACTTGGCAGAAACACCCCCTGACCCTCCACACCCCATCGCAAAATGTAATACCCGTGAAAAGGGTAGGTGGACGCAGTGTTATATAGAGCATAGTTCCGAGAGCACGATTGAAAATGAAAACTAGATATAGTATATGGTATAAACTATGCACCAAAAAGTGTGATATAAGATGAACCGGGGCGTGAAATATAATATGCAATACATTGTGTGCAATGACAGATTCATTGGAGAGCGCGAGATAGCACAGGCACTAGCGCGTGCTATGCGATATGCGCCTTGGAGTGTAATATGCACAGGGCAGTGTTTTGTAACCTAACTAGTCTCTAAAGTTGTAATATGAAATATGTGCTGGGGAGTGTAACGTTGCATATGCACTGTGACAAAGATATGGATCCCAGATTGTAATATGTATGGCATAGCGCTGTGCGTTATAACATAGCCATCGAGGAAGGCACGTTAGATGGGGCAATATAACCCGTGCGAAGGCAAGTGTGGCATGACATATTCACGGGGTGGTGTTACAGTGCACATGGGCTAGAGAGTGTCATAGTATATGCACTAGCTGGTGGAACACAACACAGAGGTGTGTGGCACTCGGCGGGCACTGGTGGGTGTAACACAGCATATGGTTCAGCCAGGAGCACGCTGTGACTCTCAAGTGAGGTTCGTCTCCTTTCCAGAGAGTAAAATAAAAAGAATTACACATCCGGCGGTGGATGTGTGTTTTATTAACCGTGAGCGGGGTTTCTTGCATAGTTTGGTTGAATTTTTGTCGAATCCCCTTTGAATGGCTTGGTGTGCGTGTGTATTAAATGTGCCCGTCAATAGCTACCCATGTTTGTATAAATAAACGACAAGGGTGTCTACTTGGAGAGTACCCACCGACGGGGGCGCCGGGATTAGGCATGGTAGGGCGTCAGACACATCAGCGCTTCACTAGCGGTGTAAATACATTCCACGTGGATACATTGTATGCATAGTCACCTTTTAATGAATATCACACAAATCGTCATGGTGATAGGTACACACGGTTTGTCCAGCATGTCCTAGGTGTTTCTATAAATATATATATTTTTAAAATAATAAAAAACAAAGGCCGGCCCCGGGTGATGGGGTCCCCGGAGCCATAAGTGGCCTGAGGAGGGGGGCAACGCAGCCCCCTCCTAAAGAATTTAAATAAAAAAAAGGCCCAGGGTTGGGGTCCCGGGGCCGATTAAGGCTTTGGGAGGGCCAAATGTATTTTTTTCAACAACAAAAAATTAGGGTGCAGGCCCTGGGGGATGGGGTCTCCAGGGCCAGTAAATTAGAAAAAGAAGGGGGCCACACAGCCCTCCTTCTTAAAAAAATAAAATAAATAAAAGACTGGCATCGCACTGGAGGCCATGCCCCCTCCTTACAGCACTCTGCAAACGCGCCCCCTGGCCAGTTGTAAGTTGGGGAATTAATTCCCCTTCAATACTGAGGGTCCCTGAGGGCCAACTAGCCCAACAGGTATCTCCAGTGTGCGCCAGGGAGCTGCGTTGCAGACAGGTGTTCTGAGGCCACGCCCATTTTTACACCTCTATGCAACGCAGCTCTGTGGCGCTTACTGGAGGTACCTAGTGGGCTAGTTTGACCCTAGGGACCCTTAGGATTCAAGGGGACTTAATCTCTCAGCTTAGAACGGCAACAGGGCGCGTTTACACAGTGGTGAAGGGAGGGGACGGGGCCTGAGGTGACGTGTGCAAACACGCCCTGTGGCGCGTTTTAAGTTGGGGAAATAATTCCCTTTCAATCCTGAGGGACCCTGGGGGCCAACTAGCCCACCAGGTGCTTCCAGTAAGTGCCACTGCACTGCGTTGCAGAGAGGTGGTGCAGGCCGTGCCCCTTTTTACACCTCTCTGCAATGGCGCATACTGGACGTACCTAGTGGGCTATTTTGCCGCTAGGGATCCTCAGGATTCAAGGGGACTTAATCTCCCAACTTAAAAAACGGCCACAGGGCATGTTTACACAGTGGGGAAGGAAGGGGACGGGGCCTGAGGTGATGTGTGCAAGTTGGGGAAATAATTCCGCTTCAATCCTGAGGACCCCTGGTGGCTAACTAGCCCACTGGGTGCTTCCAGTAAGCGCCACTGAGCTGCGTTGCAGAGAGGTGGCCCAGACCGTGCCACTTTTTACACCTCTCTGCAACGCAACATTGTGGCGCAAACTGGAGGTACCTAGTGGGCTAGTTGGACCCTAGGGACCCTCAGGATTCAAATTAACTTAATCTCCCGACTAAAAACGGCCACAGGGCGTGTTTACACAGTGGTGAAGGGAGGGGACGGGGCCTAAGTTAACGTGTGCAAACAAGCCCTGTGGCGCGTTTTAAGTTGGGGAAATAATTCCCCTTCAATCCTGAGGGCCCCTGGGGGCTAACTAGCCCACCAGGTGCTTCCAGTAAGCGCCACTGAGCTGCGTTGCAGAGTGGTGATCCAGGCCGTGCCACTTTTTACACCTCTCTGCAACGCAGCTCTGTGGCGCATACTGGAGGTACCTAGTGGGCTAGTTAGACCCTAGGGACCCTCAGGATTCAAATGAACTTAATCTCCCAACTAAAAACGGCCACAGGGCGTGTTTACACAGTGGTGAAGGGAGGGGACGGGGCCTGAGTTAACGTGTGCAAACAAGCCCTGTGGCACGTTTTAAGTTGGGGAAATAATTCCCCTTCAATCCTGAGGGACCCTGGGGGCCAACTAGCCCACCAGGTGCTTCCAGTAAGCACCACTCCGCTGCGTTGCAGAGAGGTGGTCTAGGCCGTGCCCCTTTTTACATCTCTCTGCAACGCAGCTCTGTGGTGCTTACTGGAGGTACCTAGTGGTCTAGTTGGAGCCTAGGGACCCTCAGGATTCAAGGGGACTTAATCTCCCAACTTAAAACGGCCACAGGGCGTGTTTACACAGTGGGGAAGTGAGGGGACGGGGCCTGAGGTGACGTGTGCAAACACGCCCTGTGGCGCGTTTTAAGAGGTAGTTTTAATCCCCTGCCCTAGTATATACTAGGGGGTACAGAGGAGGTCATGCTGATCACAGGGGGACCCCAACGCATAGTGTTCCCTAGTGTATGTAGGTGTTTTCAGTATAATCTGAGTGTCTTTTAACATAGCACTGGCTCTAGGACTGGTTAGTCAGACTCAGTTACCACCAGTATCCGTCTGAAAAAGTTGAGGGTACATGATGATTTTGCAACAAGGCTTCTTTCTGCTCTTCTGTTTGTTCTTTCTGCACGTTGTCCTATCTCTGTAGGCATAGTTAGAAATTAGCATTGAAAAAACCTTTGAAATTCACTGAAAAAACCATAGGTTTCAGGCACGTTATAGTTAGGAATTAGCATTTAAAAAACCTTAGAAATTCACTGAAAAAACCATAGGTTTCAGGGGTGTTATAGTTAGCTGGACTTTTCACTCGTACAAAACCATTGAAATTCCCCCGTTATAGTTAGTTCAGCTAACTATAACTCGCGCGCCCGCAATGCACTGCTGATGACGTCACATATTACATCACTCATGACATGGTCAGTGACATCACTCATGACGTCACTGATGACATTTCAAATGACATCACTAATGACATCACTGATGACATCATCCTTGTGATAGAGTGGCAGACCTCCTCTTCCCCTAATATAACCTTTGATACACACATTCAAAAATAGAAACTACAATGTTCAAAACAATGGACATACCAATACCAGTTTCAACAACCTATTCAGTAATTCTAAGATCCACATACACATCCACTCATTCACCAACAGTCCTATACAGTCACTCATACATGTACTCACTCATCATATGTACTCACACACCTATACATCCTGTTACACAACGCCACTCACCCATAGAGTTACTCACACACATAGTCACTCATGCTAATAAAGAATCAAACATCCATTTACTTGCAAATACAGTTATACACACACCACCACACTTACTACTACAGAAACTTACACATACTTAGTCTTTTAAACAATCACTTATAGAAACACATACTTATTCATACAGGAACTCGTTCAATCTCTCACTCTCACATATACTCACTTATATACACCAATAGTCACATATACTAGTTTAAAACATATGTAGTTACTCATAGAGACACTATTGAGACAGTCTATCACTCACTAACACACCCATGCACACACTCATCCATCCATACAGTCCTGCACACATGCTGTCTTCAACACATACAAACAGTGAGTCACTCATTCATGCACCTATGCACTATGTAATACCCCCCACCGAACCATACAGACACTCAGACACTCATACTGATACTCAAAAAACCAACTAATAACCTATATAGACACTCATGTAGCTACTCACCAACCCATGCAGCTACTTATACACAAAGTGAGAGACTGATACAGATATTTACACATTTAAACATTACTCACTAAGCCATGTATTCACTAAGATACACTTAATCAGTCAGTTATACAATCAATTTTTCAAAGACAAATCATCCATTTAGACACTTATATACCCATTTATTCTTCCATCGACCTTGAGATATACACATATAAAACATATGTAATTTTCAGAAATACACACATTCACTGGATGATGTCATCAGTGATGTCATTTGAGATGTCATCAGTGATGTCATGAGTGATGTCACTGACCATGTCATGAGTGATGTAATATGTGACGTCATCAGCAGTGCATTGCGGGCGCGCGAGTTATAGTTAGCTGAACTATTTATAACGGGGAATTTCAATGGTTTTGTACGAGTGAAAAGTCCAGCTAACTATAACGCCCCTGGAACCTATGTTTTTTTTTTGTGAATTTATATATATATATATATATATATATATATATATATATTAATGGTGGGCGTAGTGGGCGAAGTGGGGCTATGTGAAGCAGCGCGTAGTGTGCCCACATCTACGCACACTCGCGCACTCCGCGTAGCCCCACTACGCGCCGCCCGCCTCCCGCCCACCCTCCTTTTAAATAATACCCTGCATGTTAAATAATTAAAAGTAAAGAGACTTACCTGAAGCGCGGCGTCTCCGGGGCTCCCTCTTCCTCGTTTCCAACTTCTTGCGACAAATGCGCATGCGTGGACGCCCGCGCATGCACATTTCTCGCAAGAGGTGCGTGTGCGTCGCGCTTGCCTGCTTCGCCTACTTCGAAAACTGCGAAGCAGGCAGCGTTACGTACACTACGTGGGCGAAGCGTAGTGTAACGCCCAGGGTTAATATATATATTGTACAATTATATATTTAACATCAATATTTTTTTCCAATATTTTTGTACTTACCTGTTTAAGTATAGGGAGTTGATATTTTTGCATTCTATATTTTTTCATCTATATTTTGACATCTATATTTTTTACATCAATATTTTGTCAGTGAACCGTTTCTGGGATGTTGGAGAGTGAGGGTTTTGGGCCAAGTCAGTGGGCAACGAGGGTGGGTTAATGGTGTAGAATGAATATCATCACTTCTATCTTGTCACGTTGAGTTTGAGCAACTCATCTCACATAGAGTTAGCCATGTTGGTCAATTGCATAATGTAACAAATGTTGGTGGTATCTTCTGAGAGTTAATGTATGATCTGGGTGTCATCAGTATAAGAGATGATTTAGAGTCCCTGGGTTTTAATGACAATTGCCACATGAATCATATACATGTTTAAAAGAGTGGAGCAGAATGAAGAGATTTGCAGGCCTCTGCAGATGAGCTCCTAGGGTTCTGAGGAAATGGAGTGAGCTTGAGCTGTTGTATACTTCCAAGTGTGATGGTGGCTATCCACTTCAGAGATGGTTCTCAGTTTCTACTGTTGGTAGTCTGGAGATGACTGTGTAGGTGCAAGGAAACTACAGGATTGCCCTGAAAAATTGTAATGATGGCATGAACATGCTTCTGCCCTTTCTTTCATACAGTGCAGCAATGTTGCTTGCTGTGTAGAGTTTTGCATGCATCAGAGGAGAAAAATGTGGAAATCCCCAGTTTCTAACAATGAACTGTGAGATAAACATTTGTGAGTGCCCCCTAGCCAGTTTTTCTAAGTGTGCTGTGTAGAGCATCATGCCACATTCTTTAGTACCCAGTACAGTACTATTTGCTTGTGGACCAGTGGTTTAAAAAAAAAAGCCTACCTTTGCAAATAACACTTTGTTCCTCCTCACTGAACATATTCCTCACATTTATATATAATCTGACAAGTGTTCAATAAGGAATTTGTTTTATGCACAAAACCTAGCAATTTAGGATACATGATGATCGCAATATCAATTCATCCACTCACATGCTTAAATGTGAGGATCCATACTTCAAAAACAATTTTTTGGGGTGAAACCATAATGAGTTTTGAATGGTTGTTTCTGAAAAGTCTACATTTAAAATTTAGGTTTCAAATCCTAAACCACTTTTTTCGCAGGTGGAGAGAGCTCAACATAATTTCACATGCTGCCTTTGTATGTCCACGTACACCAATTACATCAATTGCAATGGTATGATGAGCAATGTGTACCTTATCAATGTAATTTCAGATTGTATCACCAAGATTCACTTTCTTGATAGACACACATTGGGAAGATTATGCCAAAGTGCACACTAACTTACCACCTATAAATGGGATGTGTGAGGCATGTGAGGTCAAAACCCTGTAACAAATGTCAACATCAGTGTTACACTGTAAAACATCACTGCTCACACAAAACATAATCAAGGATACAACACTCTAGTTGGGTGTACCAATACTAGCCAGATATCCATGCCGATAGTCCGCATGAATTAGCATAGTACTTCTGCCACAGAAGGATGCACACAGGCAAACCAATACTTTACATTATGCTGACCTAGACATGCAAGTGCACCTTGCCTCCCCCTGTGTATACTGATGAGTGTTGAGTAATGAAACACAGGCTAAAATAGACAACTTATGTTACTCTGCCCCAGGGGAGGCCTGACATGTTTTGAGAGCGAGTGCATCCACATATCAAATCATTTGCTCATACAACATTTGGATAGGTGGAAGAAAACTAAATCTGTATCGGTGCTACTCCTCGCCAGGGAAGGGGTAAATGGGAGACATATGTGAAAAAAATATTGTTTTCAGCTTTTCCAAAGTGAGCTGCATGATGTGGCATGCTAAGCAGCATATAAATCAAATTATGATAGACGTTGTCCAGGTAAGTGTTTCTTCCTGCACAATTAAAATCTACACGCCAATGCAGAAATCCTTTCACAATCGTGCAAAGGTAGTGTTAGTGCTATGCAGGCAGGGAGCACCATTCTGTAATAAAAACTCAATATAAACACATGCCTACCCACTCCCTTACACACAGGGTGCTACTGAACCTCACTTACAGTGTTTAAATATGGAAATAGTTATATACATAAGTCAAATGTGAGGAAGACTTAGAGTTGTCCAGAGGCCTCTGACATTGCTACATATACCTACAATGTACAAATTGTATAGCATTTACACACCTAACACAACAGTACCAACTCATGACAAATAAATTATATGCAACTAGAGAACAATGATACATTTATTAATGTTGAAAATGTATTATCTACAAAAACTACTAATCCTACCTATCTTACACTAACTTTCCCTAACACCAGTGTATACTAACTTAACAAAATCTCATCCTATCTTGTTCACTATTCACACATGAAAAGTTAAATATCAACTCCCAGACCCTTTAATACGCATAGCTCAATACAATACAAACATCGACTACATCCTAAACATTTACTAACTACACATAGAAGCCTAAACAAATATGTATACATATATATATTTCACATTTGTTTTTCCTCATCCAACATACAAAACATTAACCCCCAAACCACTTACAAGCCTAGCATAATAGAACACACTAAGAAACTATGACCTAAAAACTTCTTAATTATCTAAAACTTATTTAAACTAAACCTACACATACAATAAAACCTAACTATCACTATGCCTGCTAAATAAAATTTTTTATCAATATAAAAAAGAACTGGGAAGGGAATGTTTGAGAGTCAGATCTGTGTTGCAATCTACTAAAGTGCAGCCTGGTATGTCAATAAAACTTTGTGAATGCCCACTTGCTCTTTCTCAATGTGAGCCATCCTCCTGTCCATTTGCTGCATCATTTTCACCTTGGCACAGTTGAAAGTGAAAGGTGCAGCACATCTGTCCCTTTTTTCTATCTTGCAGCCCGGTTTGATCCACTCGTGGATCCGGGAGTGGGATTTGTGCTGCCCTGCAGCTGCTGGCCAACGTGGAATCTTTTGCAACAGGGGTCTTTTGTGGGCCGGTTCTGGTTCCTGATCCTGATCCTGATATGCCACTTGCATTTGGCTTCTTGTATATTGAACCCATTTGTTGATAGCCATGGACAATCCTATGAACATGGGAATTGGGGGCCCGTCGAAGCTCCATGCTCTTGGCCATGTCTATTGTCATGGTTTTTAGGGAGTAAATGTAAACACATATTAGCTCAAGTTGCAAATGTACTGGACATTTACCAAACTTTGTCTGACATGCAATCATAAGTAAAAACCAAAGGAAATGATGGACGGAGTGTTGAACATTACAAGCACTCACCCCCAGTCAACTGATCTGGGTTTAATCCATCACCGTTCTTTAGCCCACTCTGCCACCCCAGTTCAGACATGGCCATATGCAAATCAGTCTGACCCTGTGCCTCATGGAAACAGTCCAGCCCGAACTGCCAAGCCATGTCTTCCCTGGACCGGAAACAAGCTTCCTAGGACCGGTTTCTGGCATTTCAGCCGTCTTCAGCCAGGCTTGCTTGAATCCAGTGGCAAAGTGAGCAAGGGACTCACGTCTGAGCATACCCTGCCAACTTATGGCAAACAAAGCAAAAACCAAAGGAAATGATGGACGGAGTGTTGAACATTGCAAGCACTCACACCCAGTCAACTGATCTGGGTTTAATCCATCACCGTTCTTTAGCCCACTCTGCCACCCCAGTTCAGACATGGCCATATGCAAATCAGTCTGACCCTGTGCCTCATGGGAACAGTCCAGCCCGAACTGCCAAGCCATGTCTTCCCTGGACCGGAAACAAGCTTCCTAGGACCGGTTTCTGGCATTTCAGCCGTCTTCAGCCAGGCTTGCTTGAATCCAGTGGCAAAGTGAGCAAGGGACTCACGTCTGAGCATACCCTGCCAACTTATGGCGAACAAAGCAAAAACCAAAGGAAATCATAAGTTCCAGTCCAGACCTACACCAGTTCTTGGGATAGATATATGTACAATATGCATTCAGTACAATGACATCTCCTAATAAAATATGTGAAACTCGCCCAAGTGAGGTCAGTGTAGGTGTAAAATATATCTATTTAGTTACACTATAATAACAAGCATATCACGCATACCAATGATTCACTCTCATTCAGATATCTTAATGGGAAATTCTAGAAATGGACCGCATATGTTCATTCTTGGTGTTGGTCGTGCATCATGTCGGGGGGGCAATGTTTTGGCACAACCTACTTGAGAGGTGTTAAGATAAGCTAGTCCCGCTTGCCCAACTCTGCATTCCATAAGTAATCTGTAGTTACGCGAGGCAGCACACATTGCTGACTTGCCTTACTCTACGTCAGGGAACAAGTCCATAGATGGAGGGTGGGTTTCTCACTGCCGCAATTTTGAACACTAAACCAATTTAGCATCATTATAAACCTGGAAACATTACATAATGCATCTTTACACTTGTGTAACAAAACCGGGAGAAACTTTAGATTTTTACTTTTCTGTATATTCACTCTCCCTGTGGTGCATTCCTCAGAGCACACAGAAAATGGCAAACGCCTATCAGTAATGTGTGTAAGCAGGCAGGAGTACTCATCTGGCCAAGAACTGTGTTGCCTACAATGCTGGGCTCTTTACACCATGATGCAAGGGAGCCTGCATTGGTTCTAGCCAGGCAAAAGTACACCACCAGTAGGAAAATACAGTATCCTGTGCTGTATCCTGGTATCACTGTGCATTTCTGCATTTTAACTTTCACACAGTGCAGCAACTTAGCTTCACATTGATTGAATACTTCACAGAAATGCCACATAGGGGATATACTGGATGTAAGGCTGACATGGATATGCCATCCATGTGAATTATTGTTATTTTTTATATCTGCAGAATATGTGCCAGATGATGGATTATGTGGCAAATGTGTCAAATCTATAAAAATTAAAAAATCGCCACAGCCGCACTATTGTATAATTCCAGTGGCCCTGCCTATAGTGACAGTATACTCACATTAACATGCTTCCTCGTCAATGTCAAATGATTTTTAGGGCATGGCTTTTGTGTTGGCACACTGAAGATCTTTTCTTGCCAGGTGATGCATACCTCCCCACATACATAACTATCATGGATCAGATACAGATTTCACAGAGCAACAACCGTGTACTCTTTACACTTACTTGTCACATTTGGTTCCCGGATGCTGTTCACTTCACCCCAGGTGAAAGGCACTTGTCCACCTGCAAGACATTGATTTAGAAATTGCATTGGAAATAGTGGAACTACACACAGTTCAAATTCAAAACTAAGCACTATGACATCCCAGTGTAATGGCACATGTCTACACCCTTACACAAATATGTATACATTGTCAGAAAATGGAATGCAGCTCGTCACCTTGCAGGGCTGACCGGGCTGCAGGTAAAATGTCAGAGATATCTCACATCGTATGGCAGAATCGTGCTTCAGGCATGTGATATTTTAAGTACTGTTGCCCACTTCATTACAGGTCTCCTTGCACCATGACACAAAGGTGCAACCATTGGCACTAGGCACACAAAAGTGTTCCTGCGATGGGAAAGGACAGAAATGCACTGTAAAGGGAAAAGATGATGCATTCCTGCCCTTTCACTTTGGTGGAGCATAGCAAGGCGACTTGCTGTGCTATGCGGAATAATAATTGTGAAACTTGGTACATACATACTAGTCTGACTCTTGACACACACACATACCTTATATCATGTGCAGTGTGTATGGTGATATGGAATGTGAATCTAGCCATAGTGGTAGTTTGTCTGACATAGTGTTCAGTGTCAGCTGACTGAGCCTTAACAGCAATACATCATGTATAGCATTACATTGACATGCCAAACATTCATCCGAGTAGTTTATTGTTCAGTAGTGCCCCTCAGGTGGGGAAAGGGCTGCTTGGTATTACTTGGCTCCATGAGTGCTTGCTCCATATAACACAAGACAGATTGTATGCCAGGTATGCTGTTTAGTGTGACCCTTTGATACTTCTGCCACTTGGTGTAACTCTCTCTTGCTGTGTGTTTCACAAGGCATCTACACATTGCCGCTACATTTTGGGGTCCATTCCAATCCGGTTTGGACAGCTCTCCGAGAGATGTTCGTAGCCTTACCTTGCGACCGACTCGTACCCAAAGCCGGTCCGTCCGGGCGAGGAAGTACGATGTGCATAACTGACAAAAATCTGACAGACACGTAGGCTGTGATTCAAGCTTCATCCTCCATCCGAGCAGAACCTCCGAACACCCAACCGAGTTGCCCGGAAGCAGTATCCACAGCAGTTTCCGGCCGGACAAGTACGATGCGCAAATCATATGCGCCGGACGGGTCGCTACGTACAGCACGTCACAGCATCCGAGAAAGCAGCATATCAGGTACGATTCGCACCAGAACACAATCCACGGCTACGAGACGGACCAGCTAGCAACGGGTACGAGACGGAGCAACAAGCAACGTGTACGAGACGAACACATCATGAATCTCATCGCACAGGTCATAACAGTACTGTACATCTATGACCGGAACAGGAACAGACGCGGACGGCGCAGACGGTAAGTCAGACACCCACCACACAAACAAACGACATGTACCCGCCAAATGTCACACACACCCAGGGTATCCATATCCTGGCCACTAGCAACAGGCCTCCATAGGGGTTGCATGGCCAGCACCACTACCACCCCCACCCATAGGGCTTATGTTGCCCATCACTCCTGCCACCCCCACCCATAGGGCTTATGTTGCCCATCACTCCTGCCACCCCCACCCATAGGGACTATGTTGCCCATCATTCCTGCCACCACCACCCATAGGGACTATGTTGCCCATCACTACTGCCACCCCCACTGATAGGGCTTATGTTGCCCATCACTACTGACACCCCCACTCATAGGGCTTACGTTGTCCAGCACTACTGCCACCCCCACCCATAGGGGACCTGTTGCCCATCACTACTGCCACCCCCACTCATAGGGCTTATGTTGCCCAGCACTCCTGCCACCCCCACTCATAGTGGACCTGTTGCGCATCACTCCTGCCACCCCCACCCATAGGGGACCCGTTGCCCATCACTCCTGCCACCCCCACCCATAGGGGACCTGTTGCCCATCACTACTGCCACCCCCACTCATAGGGCTTATGTTGCCCAGCACTCCTGCCACCCCCACTCATAGGGGACCTGTTGCCCATCACTCCTGCCACCCCCACCCATAGGGGACCTGTCGCCCATCACTACTGACACTCCCACTCATAGGGCTTATGTTGCCCATCACTACTACCACCCCCACTCATAGGGCTTATGTTGCCCATCACTACTACCACCCCCACTCATAGGGCTTATGTTGCCCATCACTACTGCCACCCCCACTCATAGGGCTTATGTTGCCCATCACTACTGCCACTCCCACCCATAGGGGACCTGTTGCCCATCACTACTGCCACCCCCACTCACAGGGCTTATGTTGCCCAGCACTCCTGCCACCCCCACTCATAGGGGGCCTGTTGCCCATCACTCCTGCCACCCCCACCCATAGGGGACCTGTTGCCCATCACTACTGCCACCCCCAATCATAGGGCTTATTTTGCCCATCACTACTGCCACCCCCACTCATAGGGCTTATGTTGCCCATCACTACTGCCACCCCCACTCATAGGGCTTATGTTGCCCAGCACTCCTGCCACCCCCACTCATAGGGGACCTGTTGCCCATCACTCCTGCCACCCCCACCCATAGGGGACCTGTCGCCCATCACTACTGACACTCCCACTCATAGGGCTTATGTTGCCCATCACTACTACCACCCCCACTCATAGGGCTTATGTTGCCCAGCACTCCTGCCACCCACACTCATAGGGGACCTTTTGCCCATCACTCCTGCCACCCCCACCCATAGGGCACCTGTCGCCCATCACTACTGCCACCCCCACTCATAGGACTTATATTGCCCATCACTACTACCACCCCCACTCATAGGGCTTATGTTGCCCATCACTACTGCCACCCCCACTCATAGGGCTTATGTTGCCCATCACTACTGCCACTCCCACCCATAGGGGACCTGTTGCCCATCACTACTGCCACCCCCACTCATAGGGCTTATGTTGCCCAGCACTCCTGCCACCCCCACTCATAGGGGGCCTGTTGCCCATCACTCCTGCCACCCCCACCCATAGGGGACCTGTTGCCCATCGCTACTGCCACCCCAATCATAGGGCTTATTTTGCCCATCACTACTGCCACCCCCACCCATAGGGCTTATGTTGCCCATCACTCCTGCCACCCCCACCCATAGGGCTTATGTTGCCCATCACTCCTGCCACCCCCACCCATAGGGACTATGTTGCCCATCATTCCTGCCACCACCACCCATAGGGACTATGTTGCCCATCACTACTGCCACCCCCACTGATAGGGCTTATGTTGCCCATCACTACTGACACCCCCACCCATAGGGGACCTGTTGCCATTAAACTACTGCCACCCCACTCAAAGGGCTTATGTTGCCCATCACTACTGCCACCCCCACTCATAGGGCTTACGTTGTCCAGCACTACTGCCACCCCCACCCATAGGGGACCTGTTGCCCATCACTACTGCCAGCCCCACTCATAGGGCTTATGTTGCCCAGCACTCCTGCCACCCCCACTCATAGTGCACCTGTTGCGCATCACTCCTGCCACCCCCACCCATAGGGGACCCGTTGCCCATCACTCCTGCCACCCCCACCCATAGGGGACCTGTTGCCCATCACTACTGCCACCCCCACTCATAGGGCTTATGTTGCCCAGCACTCCTGCCTCCCCCACTCATAGGGGGCCTGTTGCCCATCACTCCTGCCACCCCCACCCATAGGGGACCTGTCGTCCATCACTACTGACACTCCCACTCATAGGGCTTATGTTGCCCATCACTACTACCACCCCCACTCATAGGGCTTATGTTGCCCATCACTACTACCACCCCCACTCATAGGGCTTATGTTGCCCATCACTACTGCCACCCCCACTCATAAGGCTTATGTTGCCCATCACTACTGCCACTCCCACCCATAGGGGACCTGTTGCCCATCACTACTGCCACCCCCACTCATAGGGCTTATGTTGCCCAGCACTCCTGCCACCCCCACTCATAGGGGGCCTGTTGCCCATCACTCCTGCCACCCCCACCCATAGGGGACCTGTTGCCCATCACTACTGCCACCCCCAATCATAGGGCTTATTTTGCCCATCACTACTGCCACCCCCACTCATAGGGCTTATGTTGCCCATCACTACTGCCACCCCCACTCATAGGGCTTATGTTGCCCAGCACTCCTGCCACCCCCACTCATAGGGGACCTGTTGCCCATCACTCCTGCCACCCCCACCCATAGGGGACCTGTCGCCCATCACTACTGACACTCCCACTCATAGGGCTTATGTTGCCCATCACTACTACCACCCCCACTCATAGGGCTTATGTTGCCCAGCACTCCTGCCACCCACACTCATAGGGGACCTTTTGCCCATCACTCCTGCCACCCCCACCCATAGGGCACCTGTCGCCCATCCCTACTGCCACCCCCACTCATAGGACTTATATTGCCCATCACTACTACCACCCCCACTCATAGGGCTTATGTTGCCCATCACTACTGCCACCCCCACTCATAGGGCTTATGTTGCCCATCACTACTGCCACTCCCACCCATAGGGGACCTGTTGCCCATCACTACTGCCACCCCCACTCATAGGGCTTATGTTGCCCAGCACTCCTGCCACCCCCACTCATAGGGGGCCTGTTGCCCATCACTCCTGCCACCCCCACCCATAGGGGACCTGTTGCCCATCACTACTGCCACCCCCAATCATAGGGCTTATTTTGCCCATCACTACTGCCACCCCCACTCATAGGGCTTATGTTGCCCATCACTACTGCCACCCCCACCCATAGGGGACCTGTTGCCCATCACTACTGCCACCCCCACTCATAGGGCTTATGTTGCCCAGCACTCCTGCCACCCCCACTCATAGGGGCCTGTTGCCCATCACTATTGCCACCCCCACTCATAGGGCTTATGTTGCCCATCATGCCTGCCACCCACACCATAGGGGACTGTTGCCCATCACTACTGCCAACCCCATCCATAGGGACTATGTTTCCCATCACTCCTGCCAACCCCACCCATAGGGGCCTGTTGCCCATCACTCTTGCCACCCCCACCCATAGGATGGGTGATGCGCCACACATCCATCATACACAAACATTAGGTATGTCAGCAAAATACATCCACCCTAACATCATGACAACAGTGTGTAGTCTGTGACAAATGCCCACAACAGTGATTATAACTTCGAACATACAATGTAACTACCATCACATGTGTGACCAAAAACTGAGTGTGGCCTACACAAGGCAAGCATCACTAAAGCACTGTGTCAATGTACACTAACACTCCCTCACTGTGTAGAACAAAAGTTAAGTGTGGTGTTCCAAACTGCAGCAAATGTTGAGCATTGTGGTAATGGGGTCTAAAATAAGGGTGGGCGTAGTTCGCAAAGTAGCACTTCGCGAAGCTACGCAAAGTGAAGTTCGCACTACGCGAGCTACGCGCAGCACTTCGCGAACTGCGTAGTAACATGTTCGCACTGTGCAAGATGTTGTTTTCAATGATTGCACAGTGCGGACAAGCAACCGGCACTGTGCAATAATTGAAAATGGCATCTTGCACAGTGCGAGCTGTAGTTTTCTGCTGCTCGAGTAGATTTTTACTCGAGCGGCAGCTTTCTCACCGCAAACTGGAAGTTTCTCATCGCGAGCGGTCGCGAGCATACGCAACCACTCGCAATGAGAAACCTGACCTCCTCGCGTTGGGAATCTCGCCGGGAGGTTTATTTTCCATGCTCGCGATCGCCAACTTGATGTTGCTGATCGCGAACAAGGAAAAAGTCTCGCCGGGATGTCATTTTGCTTGCTCGCGGTCGCCAACTTGACGTTGAGGACCGCGAGCAAGCAAAAAATGACCGCAGCAATACGCAACACTACGCTACGCGTGTTCGCACTGTGCTACGTGCAGTTTGCGTAGTGCGAAGTAGCGCGAATTTCGCAAACTACGCGAGCGTAGCGTAGTGCTTCGCCCAGGCTTAGTCTAAAAGCCCCCTCATCACAGTGACCAACAGGTAAGTGTCATCATGGTCAAAGCTGCAAATGCCAAACAGCATGTATGATTCCTGGTCCCAACAGATGAAACACTTTTGGGGCAAAGTAGTTGGTGTGTCCCATACCCACAGAGATGCGGTGAGGCTAACAGTGCTGTGAAACCCTAACATACTCTCGGCCATGTGCAGACAAGCACCACCCATGGGGGCTGACATTGCATACAGTGTACAGTGACACAAAAGCAGAAGTGACCATCACAAAGCATACACACATCTCGAAACTAGACACACAAATCAAAACATCCTGTGTAGACTGTAGGTGTCAGGTCACAAACTCCCTTTCCATGGCAGCAATGGGACCTAACAACCAGGATGAATGTGCAGAATGATGTGATATGACTCACGGGGACAGCAGGGAAAATCACAAAAACAACATCCAGACAATGGCCCACAACAGCAATACCAATGCACTGGTGCAGATGCACAAACACAAACAGGCAACCTCACACTGCACATCTGACACAACATGTGTGTGTGTGTCTCAGTATCCACAGGCAACTACACAACACATAAGGGGGGCTGAACCACAGTGAGACAGATGTGGACACAGTGCCATACAAAAGTAACCCATCATTGAGCCCCCCTTAGTGAACAATCAGTTATTGTGAGATGAGAGGGAGCACAACAGACACATGTGATACAAGCTGGAATGATCAGCAACTAACAGAGCAAGAGACTGACACACAACAGCACTACCCCCAGGGACCAGACATTGGGGTGACACAAGCATGCATGACACGTCCACTGTGATGACAAAGGTAGATGTTGTACAAACTGTGAAACCCAGATATGTGTCCTGTGCCAAAAACGTACATCACACCTACACAAACACAAATCACTCAGCATGGCCCGTCATCCATGGAAAAACGGGAGCTAGGGGCCCATCCATGTAAACATTTACATCAGTCCACCCTCAACACCACACACCCTGAACTGCACCAATGAGCATCTTTGAAGCCCACATGGACTGGTGAAATTGCACATGCACCCATGACAAACACAGTAATGTTGGGAGGAACTAAGGTGCACAGACTCATCACACAAGGACAGTCTCCAACCCTGGTGAATGACAGACATACTGCACAGTATGCGGTACATGGCCATGACGTCAAAGCTCCTGTAACCTTCGGAATACCTGCCACAGTCCCAGGACAATGCAGAAGCCAAGGAGAACCACAAGGCACACATGCTGACACCTGCCAACATTGCAGTCCTGAACCGGATGAGTGGGAGCAGTCACACACACATACACATGTCTCAATCACTGAAAGGTACCACCTAGGGACAACTACATGATATTGCGAACAAAAAAGTGCCTTGGGGACCCCTGACTGTGTCCCATCTGCATCTGATCACATCATCACCACTCAGAACTGACAAATCCCAATGATGAAACACCAATTAACAGTAGTGTGTCATGCACCCACACATCTGGTAGCCCATGGCAAAGATGTGGGATGAACACAGTACAACTCAGCAAGCATCAACAACAGGAACATATCAAGGGAACACTGCCTGTGTATGAAAAGGGATGTTGACACACACACACATGCTCACACAACACACACCATGGGCCCAGGCAATGTCACAGAACAACACACTTACTTGAGGGGACTCAACTGCTGTGGAAGCTCAGCTGTACCAAACATAGTCCCAGCAGGTCTCAGTCATGTCAGCAGAACACTCAGTCAGTCAGCCATCAGTTACCACACAATGAAGGCTCTGGTCACAACAGCCTGGGTGCGGGAGTGTTCCTTAAGTCATCTGTACATACTCTATACATATGTCCAGCAAGTTGCACAGAGGACCCAGTTGCTCCTACACCAATGATGCCCACACCTACATGTCCAGTGGAGATGCACCCACAGTCAGGAAAATAGACAAATTGGACAATGAGAAGCACATCATATGTGCATGTGTGCAAGCCACAGATGTGACCATGCAAATGAAATGTTTACAGAGATGTTCACAAATTGTTAATCATGACACACCCAGTTAGCTGCAAAGGATGACATGGATCCCGACCAGAATAGGATACATATCTCATGGACCACATGGAGTACCTCACAGCAACACCTCAGTAATCAACATTGGAAAACCAGCATTACAACTGCAAGGTCATGCTAAACATCATCAACATAATGTACAGCTAAATCAAATTCACAAGGACAAAGAAAAATGCTTTATTCAGCAATTTTTAAATGCAAAGTCCTTTCAAAACAAAAGCCAATGGCCGGTCCGTATCCAAATGTCAAAAATCTAACTTGAGTGACAACTGTCACACGTTGCTTGCCTGCACTGGTAAGGACAGGGGACATCCCCTCGGAGGGGCATACATGGGGGCAGGCCAGGCACTGCAGGGACAGGATCAGGGCTCAGCAGAAGGAGGCTGTGAAGGGGTGGTGGATGCAGGAGAGTCATTGGCAACTGCAGTGGAGCTGACTGAAGTAGTGGGTGCAGTCACAACTGTGGGGCACAAGTCAGATGGGGTAGGTGCCGGCACAACTGCAGTGGGCAGGTCAGATGGAGTAGACTAAGACCCCACTGCAGTGCCCAAGTCAGACTGGGTGGTCGTGGACTCCACTGCAGTGCCTAACTCAATGGGAGCAGAATGGGGTTCAGGTTAGGTCGACAGGACAAGGGGGACATGGTCCCCACATCAGTGGCACAAACTGTCTGACCGGGGGTGGTGGGGGTGGAAGAGCAAGTGGTAGGGGGGAAGGGCCTGAGCATTTTGGGGATGGTGTATCTGTGGGTGGGGAAACCTGCGGCAGGGTGTGGCGGGGGAACCTGTGGAGTGGTGGCCTGGGGGATGGAGGACGGAGACTTTGTCATGGAGCTGCGGGGCGGGGGTGGGGTCTTGCTCTTCCGGCTCCGGGGGGGACTTGCGGGTGGGGGCCTCAGTATGACTGTGCCTGGGGGAGGGTGTCCGGGTGTGCACTCCCCTCTGTGTGTGGGGACTTCCTCTTCCCCTTGTAAGCTGGATATGCTGGGTCGGTGGGGAAGAGGCCATGGTCACAGAGGAAGAGCTTCTGGGGAGATGGGGTTGTAGGTGAGACAAGGGAAGGGGGCTGGGAGGGAGAGGTATTGGAGGACTGCGGAGTGGTTGTGGATGACTGTGTGTGTGTCTGCAAACCATCCCCTGTGAGTGTGGTATCAGTCCCCTGAGGTTGCTTGTGTGCATGTCTAGCCCTTGGTTTGGGTGTTTGGGTGCTGCCCATGTGTGTGGGTTTGTGTGCAGGTGTGTGTGTGCTTGGGACAGGTAGGGTGCTAGGAATCGTGGGTGGTGCAGGGGTAGTAGGGGTGCGGGACTGTTGGAGAAGGGACACTGCTGCTGTCAGGGAGGAGGCCAGGGACTGATTGGTCCTCTGTAGGGTAGACATGCCCAATGAAATGCCCTCCATGAACGACACCAGTTGTGTCAGCAGACTGGTGTGTGCATGGAGGACACTCAGCATTGATGTCTGCCCTACATGGATCTGTCGAAGCAAGTCCACAGACTCCTCACTCAGGGCAGCAGGGGACACAGGGGCAGGGGGTGCAGTGCCTGGCACAAAGGAGACATGCTCCCGAACACGAGAGCCTCCATGGACCTCTGGGATGGGAGCCGATGGAAGGGTGGTGATGGTGGTGGTGGGGGCGGTGGTGGGGACAGCCTCACTAGCTGGGGTTTGGTCCCTGCTGACACCCACCTCCACAAGGGAGTCATCCTCTAAGCTGCTGTGGCCCTCAGCTGGGGTGGATGGTAATGAGGACTCCTCGGTGTGGCTCAACTCGCCCTCCATGCCACTGGGTCCCTCCTTGTCTTTTGTCCCAGTCAGGCTCTGTGGCTCCTCCTGGTCCATGGAGCTGTCCCCTCCTGTGGTCGTGGATGTATCTGGATAGAATTAGGAAAAAAAGAACAACATTAGTCACCTCCACTGACCGCACACACCACAGTGAGTACAGCACATCACTGGGCAAGCCCTGGCATCATCAGCTGAACACTGCTCAAAGTGCTCACACTGTTTAGAATAAGCCAAGTGTCAGTCTCACCATCAACCATGGCACTCATATCCCTCCTGGACTTGCACCCATATGTCTGTTGCATGTTGGATGCTAATACACCAATGTTCCGACATGCACCACCTACATATTTGTTGGACATGCAAGTGAACATGTAGGAGTATGTCACTATACACACATCACATCTCTTGCCACTGACTCAGAACAGGTGTCAGGATGAAGGGATGGCAAGAGTCTCATTTCACATGCTTGTGATGCATGCCAGCAACACACACTAGGATGTTCTCATGTCCTGATAGTCAATGCCACAATGGGGTGCATGGAGCACATTTGATCACAATGCAGGATCCCTCATAGCTAGTTAAATGCCATGGCATTGGCATGCCTGGAAACTCGGTCAACACTGTCTCCTGTCACAGGGACAGGGCATCCAGACAACAACAGTATGCACTGTGTCACAATCATAGGTCATGGGTAAAGCAAACTCTGCAGCTGACAAGTGTACTTGTCCATCCCCTGCAAACAACATATCCCGGACCCAGAAGACCCCACATCAGACAAAACAGACATGAGTCTCTGCGAACACAACTCCCTGTACATGAGCACATCACAGTCTGCTGTGCATGAAACACAGCTGCCTGAAGTTCACAGTTGCATACACCATTGTGCACTGTCAAGTGATCACACACCTATATGTCACACAGGTCTTGTCTCTCATAGTCACATCTCAGATGTCCTGCTGACCCTCAAACTCATGAACACCCCAGTTGTCCGGAAAAGAAAGCCACACCACAATGACAGAGAGGCAGACACCTGAAGGCACATGTCACTAAGCACAACCTGTAAGTTGATACATAGGAGTGGGATTACAGAGTGTTTCTAAATGCCCTTGAGTAGGCATGACTGCCCAGGTCTACGTGAAACAGTGTATAGCCCTGGACAGTAGTCAGGTGGCTAAGCAAGTGTGACACACTTGATATACATACTCCTGAGGCCCACAAATTGGAGTCCCTTGCTGCATGGGTGTGTTTGAAATACGCTAAAACAACAGTTGATGAACAGAATGCAGAACAATGTCATACATTCACCAGTACAGAGATCTGGGCCTAAATCCATTATTTGTTTGCTCACCATGCCATTCCAGTTTGAACCCAGCCATATGCAAATCAGACTTGACCCTGTGCCTCATGGGAACAGTCCAGCCCGAACTGCCAATCCAGGTCCTCCCTGGACTGGAAACAATCATCCTAGGACCGGTTTCGGGGTTTCACACCTCTTCAGTCAGGATAGCTTGATTTCAGTGACATGGAGAGACTGATTTGCATATGGCCATGTCGGAACTGGGGTGGCGTGGTGAGCAAAATAAGGATGGATTAAACCCAGATCTGTGACTGGAGGTGAATGTTTTGCCTATGTGCATCATTCCGTCCATCATCTTGTGTGTTTTGCTGTTCGCCCTATGTGGGAAGGGTATGCCCAGACGTGGGTCCTGTGCTCACTACGCCACTGGAGTCAAGCTAACCTGGCTGAAGAGGGGTGAAACCCCGAAACCGGTCCTAGGATGCTTGATTCCGCTCCAGGGAAGACATGGCTTGGCAGTTCGGACTGGACTGTTCCCATGAGGCACAGGGTAAAGACTGATTTGCATATGGCCATGTCGGAACTGGGGTGGAGTGGTGAGCAAAATAACGATGGATTGAACCCAGATCTGTGACTGGGGGTGAATGTTTTGCCAATGTGCAACATTCCGTCCATCATCTTGTGTGTTTTGCTGTTTGCCCTATGTGGGAAGGATATGCCCAGACGTGGGTCCCGTGCTCACTACGCCACTGGAGTCAAGCTATCCTGGCTGAAGAGGGGTGAAACCCCGAAACCGGTCCTAGGATGCTTGATTCTGGTCCAGGGAAGACATGGCTTGGCAGTTCGGGCTGGACTGTTCCCATGAGGCACAGGGTCAAGACTGATTTGCAACGGGAGACAGGGGTGTGCCCGACAGGAGCAAGATGGCGGCTGCGTAAACGGCCGGTGCAGTGTGGCGGTGAAGGCAGAGAGCAGAACGTTCGGATCGATGAAAGTTTAAATGTGCACGGAAAGGAGATGGGATGCGAATTTCCCTCGATATCTGAGAACTTAAGATGCTGCTGATATTGATAGTTTTGACTACACGAAATACCATTTGTCGGCTGACCGAGGGTGAGGCGAAGTGCACAGCGTCCTTGGTTCGGTGCAAGCCCCGCGGAAGAGTGGGGAGGTGGAGCCTAGCCAGAACAGTGCAGAGTCGGAGGAGACGGAGCGGAATTGAGCGGAACGGAGTGGAGGGGACTGTTGAGAGCAGGATGGCTCCAAAAATCGCGGCCGGACAGAAAACAGCGTCCCAAAGGAAGAAAGCGCTTCGGGAGGATGGCGGTACCGAGGCCAAGGCAAATGGGCTCGCTCTTGAAAGAGGAAGAAAACATATACAAGGTACGACAAAAACTCGCCAGGCTCCCACTTCAATCGCAGATATTTTTCCGAAAGCTGGTAAGGAGAAGGAGAAGGAGGGGGGAATGGAGGCTGCGGTGTCTACGGCCGAGTTGATGGAGGGCAACACTATTGCACCGAAGGACAGAGGCTCAATGGGGGGGTCAAAAGGAGACCCTAGCAATGAGCCATTAACAAACCAGGAGGATGACAGTCTATTGTTTACTAAATTGCTTCCCCAGACTAAGATAGTTGAAAAAGTGGTTTCAAAAACTGTTTTCCCGGTGGAAGTGGATCAGACGCCTCAGAATTCAATGAAGCTAGATTCAAGTAAACCGAGGCTAGAAGCCATTACGGTTGACATTGGGGAGATATCAGTAACACGACTAGAGGATACCTCTGATACGGGCCTTTTAAGAATCGAGCCGGATTTCGAATTGGGAGATCCCTGCAGCGAAAAGGAGAAAGTTCCAAGTGAGTGCTTCTTTTCAACTTCTGAGGGGGCCGGTTGGTCAGAAGATGGTGAAGATAGCTCTGATCCAGAGTCTGAAGTCGGCTCAGACAGTAACCCAGAAGTGGACGCCCCAGTAACAGCAACCAGACCCCCTATGGCGATAAGTCATAAAGCTCAGAGCCGCAGTGATATCAGCTCTAATCAACCTCCCACTCTCCCTCCTCTTCTTCAGGAAGATCCTGGCGCCAATAATACCAATCTTTCATCATTGGAGACGATTCATCAAGAAATTATCGCACATAGAGAGGAGACACGCCAGGACAATCGTAAGGCTCAGGCAGCGATGAGGAAGATGCAGGGCGTCGTGAGAAAACTGTCTAAGGCTTGTGCTAATACCGGGGATAGAGTTTCAAACTTGGAAGAGAGAAAAGTAACATTGGAGGCAGAAGTAGTTGACTCTACTTCTAAGGTTAATGCTCAATGTGCCCAGGTGGTGGATCTCCAGTGGAAAACAGAACAGTTGGAAAATAGGCTTCGTCAAAATAATCTGAGGGTCTTGGGGATCCCGGAGGGGGTGGAGGGTCTCGATATAAAGGCTTATATCATCAAGCTCTTTGAGCAGGCTTTCCCAGAACTCTCCAGTTGGAACTGGGTCACCGAGATCCAGCGTGTCCATCGTACACCCTTTAAAATACGTAAAAATGCAAGAGGTGGTGACAAACCCAGAGCGATACTGGTGTTCTTTGGAAACTTTATCTTGAGACAGTCTATCGCCGAAAAAGCGAGACCGGATGCGAGAAGAGCCGGCGAAGGTATCTCGTTTTTTTGTCCGTCTGGACTACTGCCATTCGACAGTCGAGCGAAGATGGAGATTAAGGGAGATGATTAAGCCTTTTCAAGACAAAAAAATACAAGCCTTTCTGATTAACCCGGCACAGCTTAAAGTGATATCTGATGGTAAAACTCTATTCTTTAGCTCTGAAATCAAAGCTAATGAGTACTTGGACTCTATTGAATGGCTATAAATTAGGGGTTTGCTCAACACAATCCTCGACAAACAGGGGGGTAGCAGTTCTGGTCAGATCATCTTTGGGAGGAGTGGGACGGACCAAAGCAGATAGTAATGGGAGATGGGTTTTAGTGGAGTTAGAAAAAGGTTTTACACTATGTGTAGTGTATGGACCTAATAATGACGATCCAGAGATTTTTGATTTTTTGGAAGTAGAGCTAGCCACTTGGGTAACCCCTATAATTCTCTGTGGTGACCTAAATATTTCAGCAGATTGGGAGCCGAATAAAGTTTATTCTGGACGAAAACCTAGAATCTTCAGGGCTGTCTCATGTCTTATAAGATCACATGGGCTATTAGATGTATGGCGGATGAAGGAGCCTAAAGATCCAGGATATACATATTTTTCAAACCCGCATCAGAGATATACTAAATTGGATTACTTTTTTGTATCAGATTCAGAAAGTAATAGAGTAGCAATATCTAAATTTCCAAAGCTACTATCGGATCATAACCCTTTGGTTTTAGTATATGAATTGGAGAGATTAGAAAGAGTTCCCACCAGGTGGACTTTTGAAAGGAAATTACTACAAGACAAAAGATTCGTAGCTCATATAAGGAAATGGGCTGGAGAATTCTTTTCTGCTAATAGATATAGCGCCCCACGAAATATTGTGTGGGAGGCGTTTAAGGCAGCCTTAAGAGGTGAATTAATAAGCTGTGCTGCAAGATTGAGAAGAGAAGATAGGAGTGAGGTCGAAAGGTTAACAAGAGAATTATTAGGAGCTGAGGAACAACACACTTCTGATATAACACAAGGCAGAGAGACCAGTGAGAGCCAAAGGAAATTGCTAGTAGTTAAAGCCGACCTGCAGAAGCTGGTCACACTTAGGGCAGTAAGTGAATACCAAACTTCGAGGCTTCAACGCTATGAAACCGGCGAGCAAGCTGGCAGAATTTTGGCATTACAAATTAAGCAAGAAAGAGTTAGAAATAATATCATCAAAATAGAAGATAATGGGACAGAGTTTACTGAAGCTAAGGATATTCTTCAGGTCTTTAAGAATTTTTACCAAGGCCTTTATACTGAAGGAAATCCAGGTGTTCATCGAGCTCAAGAGTTCGTTGATAACGGTCCTAGGCTTGGTAATGCTGCCAGAGAAGAGCTGGAACAGGACATCAGTGAGAATGAGATAGTAATAGCTTTGCAGGAACTACCCATTGGTAAGGCTTCGGGCCCTGACGGGATTCCATTGGAGATCTATAAATGCATTGCGGCAGAGATTATCCCGCTTTTAACTGACTTATTCAATGGTGTGGTATCTACAGGGGTGGTTCCAGACTCATGGAGGGAAACGAATATAGTGGTTTTTCATAAAAAGGGCAAACCCAGGGAGAAACCGGGCTCATATCGTCCTATATCTTTAATCAACGCGGACACTAAACTATATTCGAAAATTTTGGCAAAAAGGTTGGGCAGGGTCATTGGCTGCCTGGTCTCCCCGTGGCAACATGGGTTTGTACCAGGGCGTGGCACTACGGATCACATCATGAGGGCAATAACTTTGTTTGATGCCCAGTCCATTGTGGGAGACGAGATGGCCATGATCCTGCTCGATGCAGAGAAGGCCTTCGACCGAGTGGTCTGGAATTTTCTTTGGGGGATTCTAGCAGGAAGAGGATTTGGAGAGAAAGCTATAAGAGCACTCACGGCAATGTATGTTAATCCAGTCGCTCGAGTCGTGGTTATGGGTCAGAGTTCTGATATTATAACAATAAATCGTGGTACGCGTCAAGGATGTCCTTGCTCCCCAATTCTCTTTGCCCTATATATTGATCCGCTTATTCAAAGGATATTAGGTTGTCCAAGAATTAGACCTGTGATACGTGAGGGGCATGAAACCAAGATTCTGGCGTATGCGGATGACCTGGCTGTGATCACGATTGATCCGCACCAGGCATTCCCTGAGCTGATACGAATGGCAAAGGACTTTGGCGAATATTCAGGCTATCTATTAAATGAATCTAAAACGCAAATAATATGTACCAAAAATATTATTAAAACAGATGAAAGATTTGTAGAATCGGCTATATATCTAGGTGTCAGAATTAACGCATCAATAGCCAAGATTATAGATGAGAATTTTGGTCCACTGAGTCATGCTATAGAAAAAGATTTAAAAAGAATTGATGCTTTACATCTTTCATTGATAGGAAGGGTCAATGTTTTAAAAATGACAATGTTCCCCAAAGTTCTTTATCTATTTCGAGCCATACCTCTTCTGATAGAGGAAAAAACAATTAAAAGCCTGGAATCTATTTTTATAAAATTTGTATGGCAGTACAGAAGAGTCAGGCGCTCTACTAACCTTATGTCTCTCCCTAGGGATAGGGGCGGCTTGGTATTACCGAATTTGAGGTTGTATCATTGGTCTTGTTCATTGATTCATATGTCTATTCTTTTTTGCCCAGAGCCACAATTCATTCAGGGAATTCATGGCAGTCAGACTCTTCCCACAATTTATGAGCTATTAGTTGGGAGAAAAGCTTTTGGTCTGTTAATGCGGGAAATTGATCGTAGATATTACAGGAAGGCTCGTTTTAAGGTATTGGGAGGTGTATGGGGGGTTTGGAGAGCCATCTCAAAGTTTTGTCGAATCCCAAAGATAAACCGATATTTACATATATACAATTCTAGACTATTCCCGCAGATGGTAGCAGATAGGAATTTGCAAGCCTGGGAAGAGTTAGGAGTTAAGACACTTGGTGACATAATGAGGGGAGGTCAGATTTTGGGATTTGAGGCTCTACAATCTAGATTTGGCATTTCCTTAAATCATTGGCTACTTTATACTAAAGTGACTAGCTGGCTGAAGGTTGTAAGACCAAGGACCGTATTGTTAGTTGAATTCCCCATCATCGACCAGTTGGTTAAAGGGAGTGAGAAGATCAGGGTATTTTATAATCTACTATGTGGGGAAATACAGGATGATTTAGAAAAAACAGAAGCAGCTCTGGCCATAAAATTGGGAAACCCCGACATTGACTTAGACCTCGCCCTCCTATTAAATAAGAAAATATTTCGCTCTACTAATCTGAGGGCACAGCATTACAAAACGTTGTTTAACTTATATTACACCCCTGCAAAGCTATATGCCTGGGGTATAAGGGAGGACGATACGTGTCCCAGATGTAAGGTAGGCGAGGCAGACCAACTCCATATGTTTTTTGAATGTGAGTCTCTGCTGGGAATACGGAGGGAGATAGAAAAATTTTGGGAGATGTTGTTAGAAAAAAAAATACCTTTGTCATCTACTTTAATGGTTCTAGGTACGGACAACAGATTAAAATTAGCGAGAACGGAGGCGGCCCAGGTGTTTATCTCTGTGGCTGTATTTCGGTTATTAATTTCTGCAGGCTGGAAAGATACAGTACCCCCCTCCTTTCAAATGTGGCTTTCTAGATTATTAGGTATGCAAAATATTGAGATTTCTCTGTATGCACAGAAAGGGAAAAAAGTACGGGATTTTGGGGAAAGCATCTGGGCTCCTATCACAAAGTGGAGAGAGGCCAGTCTTGCAGAGGAATAAGAAGGTAGAGGGGGTTTGTGTTTTTTTTTTTTGTTTTTTTTTCTTTCTCTCTCTATTTCTTTTTCTTCCCTCTGCCTCTTCTCTTGATTTAGTATCTTTGGAGTAGATAAAGAATTGGTGTTATTCTTGTATGTGGTAAATTGGAAATTTGAATACTTGCACTGATATCTCATGTTGAAGTGATGTCATATTTTTTTTTATATATATACTTACTGCAAACCAAAAATAAAATTTAAAAAAAAAAGGAGTCAAGCTATCCTGGCTGAAGAGGGGTGAAACCCCGAAACCGGTCCTAGGATGCTTGATTCTGGTCCAGGGAAGACATGGCTTGGCAGTTCGGGCTGGACTGTTCCCATGAGGCACAGGGTCAAGACTGATTTGCATATGGCCATGTCGGAACTGGAGTGGCGTGGTGAGCAAAATAACAATGGATTAAACCCAGATCTGTGACTGGGGGTGAATGTTTTGCCAATGTGCAACATTCCGTCCATCATCTTGTGTGTTTTGTGTTTGAAATACCCCAGGCACATGTGGCGAGTCAGACCAGCAATTGTAATACATATCAAGGGCACACACAGATCACATGTTAGATCTCAGGCATTGTGTAAACAATTGACCCACCCATGAAACCCACAACAGAGTCACGGTAACAGATGCTGTCCAGAACCTGAAACATAGCTAACTGCAGGGACACAGTGCCCTAGTGATACAAGCCACAGACTGTAGGGTCCACACCTGTGGATCAGATGAGGAGGGTGCATCACACAATTGAGGGACATGAGTACTGGACTACAAGACCTACATAATGTGGAAGCGTGACCAGGCCAAAAGACTGCAAATAGCATGTCAGACATAGTACACAGATTAGGCTTGGACTTACCCCCTCCTTGCTGCTGTCTGGCCTTCAGCTGCCCATCCAGGTCCGGGAAGACCACCGCCAGGATCCTGAGCATGTGGGGGGTCAGGGTCCGGTGTCCACCCCTCCTGTGAGGAGGCAAAACAGCTTCAGCTGGACCCTTGCGATCCTCCGGGTCCAGCCCCGAAGGTCCTGCCACCTCTTGTGGACCCCCACCGATCGAACTGCCCGGGCAATGGTCAGCCATATCTCCTGCTTCTGATGGGCATCAACCTGTGAGGATGACAAAGTTAAATGTCCATTAACACACATGGCCCATATTTGTGCTGCACACAGTTGGATATACATGTTGTCATCACAAATGAAAATGAGTTACACAGGTAGTGCACCCATGGAAATGGACAAATGTCCTGCATTTCTGACATGTTAACAGTGCTTGGGAAACTGAAGCTTGCACAAATACACTTTAGCTGCAGAACACCTGTTCATTACATGTACCTACACACTTTGGGGGATGAAAGTACTCAGTGAGTATGCTTGCCACTGGTGTACACACTGCTAGTACTGCTAGTCAGACAACATGCACAATTAGGAAGGCAGTAGACTGCACACTCACCTGCTCCCCTGGTTTCCCATACAGCTTGCTGTACTGTGGAAGGAGCCCGTCCAGCAGAGCCTGGTTCTCCTCCTCAGTGAAGGCTGGGGCCCTCTCCAGAGTACGTGCCATAGCAGTAGCCAGAGGATGTAGAGACAGCAGCAGTGGTAGCAGAGATGTGGTCCAGTGGCATGTAGTGCAGGCAAGTGAGCTCCCTCAATCAATCAATCAATCATGACATTTGTAAAGCGCGCTACATACCCGTGAGGGTCTCAAGGTGCTGGGGGAAGGGTGGGGCTGCTACTATTCGAAGAGCCAGGTCTTGAGAAGTCTTCTGAAGGCAATCAGGTCCTGCGTCTGTCGTAGGTCGGTGGGGAGAGTGTTCCAGGTCTTGGCGGCGAGGTGGGAGAAGGATCTGCCGCCGGCGGTGGATTTCCGGATGCGCGGGACTGCGGCGAGGGCGAGGTTGGCAGAGCGGAG
This sequence comes from Triturus cristatus, assembly GCF_964204655.1. Classification (NCBI taxonomy): domain Eukaryota; kingdom Metazoa; phylum Chordata; class Amphibia; order Caudata; family Salamandridae; genus Triturus; species Triturus cristatus. The sequence goes on from NC_140590.1 coordinate 665,192,737, forward strand.
GCTGCGGGTGGGAGTGTAGAAGTTGAGTCGGTCGTTGAGGTATTCTGGTCCAGCGTTATGTAGGGCTTTGTGCAGGTGGATAAGGAGTTTGAGGGTGATCCTCTTATTGACGGGGAGCCAGTGCAGGTCTCTCAGGTGGGGTGTGATGTGGCTGCGTCGGGGGATGTCGAGGATCAGTCGCGCTGAGGAGTTCTGGATGCGTTGCAGCCATCTCACAAGCTTGGTTGTTGTTCCTGCGTAGAGGGTGTTCCCGTAGTCCAGTCTGCTGGTGACGAGGGCCTGGGTGACAGTTCTTCTCGTGTCCGAGGGGATCCATCTGTAGATCCTGCGGTGCATTCGGAGGGTGTTGAAGCAGGATTAGGAGACCGCGTAGACTTGCTTGGCCATGGAGAGGGAGGAGTCGAGGATGACCCCCAGATTGCGTGCGTGGTCGCTGGGTTCTGGGGCTGTTCCCAGCGATGTTGGCCACCAGGAGTCGTCCCAGGCTGAGGGGGTGCGGCCGAGGATGAGGACTTCCGTCTTGTCAGAGTTCAGCTTCCGTCTGCTGTGCTTCATCCATTCTGCAACGGCCTTCATTCCTTTGTGTAGGTTGGCTTTGGCAGTGTGAGGGTCTTCGGTGAGGGATATGATCAGCTGGGTGTCGTTGGCATAGGAGATGATGTTGAGGCAGTGTTGTCGTGCGACGTGGGCGAGTGGTGCCATGTAGATATTGAACTGCCGGAGAGAAAAGATGTGGTCCATGCCAGGGCCTTCTCTCGGATACCGGCGTCATGGAGGCGTGCTGTTAGGGTGCGGTGGCAGACTGTGTCGAAGGCTGCTGACAGGTCCAAGAGGATGAGGGCAGCTGTTTCTCCTTTCTCCATGAGGATTCGGATGTCATCGGTGGCGGCGATGAGGGCCGTCTCTGTGTTGTGGTTGCTGCGGAAGCCAGACTGGGATGGGTCCAGGATGTCGTTGTCTTCAAGGTAACGGGTGAGCTGTTTGTTGACGATCTTCTCAATAACTTTCGCCGGGAAGGGTAGCAGGGAGATGGGTCGGAAGTTCGTGAGGTCCTCGGGGTCCGCCTTGGGTTTCTTCAGTAGGGCGTTGATCTCGGTGTGCTTCCAGCTCTCCGGGAAGGTTGCTGTCTTGAGGGAGATGTTGATAGTCTTCCGGAGGTGGGGTGCGATGGCTGTGCAGGCTTTGTTGAAGAGGTGGTGGGGGCATGGGTCAGATGGAGATCCGGAATGGATGGAGTTCATGGTCTTGATGGTGTCTTCGTCATTGACGTTGGACCAGGTGGTCACCCGGCTGGTGAAGGTGGTGTTCTCAGCGGTGGCGGTCTCGACGATGAGTGTGGGGGTGGCGGTGTTGAAGCTGTCATGGATGTCGGTGATCTTGCGGTGAAAGAAGGTGGCCAGGGAGTCGTACAAGCCTTGTGAGGGTTGGATGTTGTTGGTGTTGGAGCTGGGGTTGGAGAGTTCTTTCACGATGTTGAAGAGCTCTTTGCTGTTGTGTGCGTTGCTGTCTAGGCGGTCCTTGAAGGCGGTCTTCTTGGTGGTTCTGATGAGTTGGTGGTGTTTGCGGATGGTGTTCTTGTGGGCTGAGTGGCTGTCTGGTGTTTGGTCGTGGAGCCAGTTCTTCTCCAGTTTCCGGCAGTTGCGCTTGGAGGTCCGGAGGTCTTTGGTGAACCAAGCGGCCTTCTTGCTGGAATGGTTAGTGGTGGAGGTCTTGAGTGGGACGAGGGTGTTGGCGCAGTCGATGATCCATTGTCTGAAGTTGGTGGCGGCGGTGTTGGGTTCGGTGGGATCTGCGGGAGGTCCCAGGGCGAGGGTGGCGGTTAGTTGGTCCTCGGTGACCTTGCCCCAGCGGCAGCGTGGCATCTGTTGGGTGCGGTGGTGTGTGGTGGGTTTCCTGAAGGTGAAGTGGACGCATCTGTGATCTGTCCAGTGGGGTTCAGTGGTGTGGTTGAAGGAGACGTGGGGGCTTGCGGTGAAGATGGGTCCAGTGTGTGACCAGCGGCATGGGTGGGTGTTGTCACGAGCTGTTTGAGTCCGAGGTTGGTGAGGTTGTCGATCAGGGCGGCGGAGTTCACGTCGTTGTTGTTCTCGAGGTGGAAGTTCAGGTCCCCGAGGAGGATCTAGTCCGTGGAGGTGATGGTGTGGGTGCTGATGAAGTCGGCGAAGGTGTCGCAGAACTGTGGTCGGGGTCCGGGTGGTCTGTAGACGAGTGTTCCTCTGAGGGTGGTGTTGGGGTCGGTGTGGATCTGGAAGTGCATGTGCTCGGCGGTGGTGAGGGTGTCGTCCGTGTTGGTTGATACTCGGAGGGTGTCCTTGTGGATGATGGCGATTCCCCCTCCTACTCTGTTGATGCGGTCTCTGCAGGAGATTTTGTAGCCCTCTGAGATGGCAGTGGCGATGTCTGGTGCCGAGGTGGTGTCCAGCCAGGTCTCCGTCAGGAAGGCGACGTCGGGGGTGGTTGAGTCCAGGAGGTCCCAGAGATCGACGGCGTGCCTGCGGGCGGAGCGGGTGTTGAGGAGGATGCATCGGAGGTGGTTGGGTTCTCTGGTTGATGCTGGTGTAGTTGGAGTTCCGGCAGGTGAAGGGTCCTAGGGCGCGCTTTGGGGTGGCATGGTAGCAGGCGTGATGTCGTCCAGGGTTGAGTGCGTGGAGGCTGATGGAGTCGTAGTGCAGTCTGGTGTTGTGGTGGCTTCGGGATCCAGGGGTTCTGGTGCTGGGCGCTGTCCAGGCGTGGACGGGCGCAGATGGGCTTGCCTTTGGCACGCCAAAGGCGCGACCGCACAGCGACCGCACAGCAACACCATAAGAAGGGGAGGTGGGAGGGAGGAGCAGCTGGGAGGGAGCCAATGGGGGCGGGGGGCCGGGCCGCTGGGACGCAGCGGCGGTAATGGGCAGGAAGAACAAGCCTAAGGCAAGGCAGCGGAAAAACGGCAAAAACAGGGCAAATAAGGTCACAAGCGAAACGGTCACAGTGCAAAAGGGGGCACAGAAGCAACGGGTCACACGGAGAAAGGGGGCATAGAAGCAGAACGGTCACTGTGCAATAGGGGGCACAGAAGCAACGGGTCACACGGAGAGAAGGGGGCACAGAAGCAGAACGGTCACAGTGCAAAAGGGGGTACAGAGCAACGGGTCACAAGGAGAAAAGGGGGCACAACGAGCAGTGGCAACAACAAACCTGAGGCGATGAGGCGCAGGTGGAGGCCTGCGGGTGGAGGCGGGCCTCGAACCCACAAACGAGTAGCAGCGAGCGGAGCAGGAGCACAGGCGCAGTCTGGTGGAGCTGCGCGGCGTGGGGAGCGACCTGCCTAAGGAAGGGTTAAGGGTCGCTCTTACTGCCGCGCAGCGGCCGCCATAAGAAGGGGAGGTAGGAGGAAGGAGCAGCTGGGAGGGAGCCAATGGGGGAGGGGGGGCGGAGCCGCAGGGACGTGGAGATGATGGTGTAGGTGCTGATGAAGTCGGCGAAGGTGTCGCAGATCTGTGGTCGGGGTCCGGGTGGTCTGTAGACGAGTGTTCCTCTGAGGGTGGTGTTGGGGTCGGTGTGGATCTGGAAGTGCATGTGCTCGGCGGTGGTGAGGGTGTCGTCCGTGTTGGTTGATACTCAGAGGGTGTCCTTGTGGATGATGGCGATTCCCCCTCCTACTCTGTTGATGCGGTCTCTGCGGGAGATTTTGTAGCCCTCTGGGATGGCAGTGGCGATGTCTGGTGCCGAGGTAGTGTCCAGCCAGGTCTCCGTCAGGAAGGCGACGTCGGGGTGGTTGAGTCCAGGAGGTCCCAGAGATCGACGGCGTGCCTGCGGGCGGAGCGGGTGTTGAGGAGGATGCATCGGAGGTGGTTGGGTTCTCTGGTTGATGGTTTGTCGGGCTGGATGCTGGTGTAGTTGCAGTTCCGGCAGGTGAAGGGTCCTTGGGTGCGCTTTGGGGTGGCATGGTAGCAGGCGTGATGTCGTCCAGGGTTGAGTGCGTGGAGGCTGATGGAGTCGTAGTGCAGTCTGGTGTTGTGGTGGCTTCGGGATCCAGGGGTTCTGGCGCTGGGCGCGGTCCAGGCGCGGACGGGCGCAGATGGGCTTGCCTTTGGCGCGCCATAGGCCGCGCCAAAGGCGCGACCGCACAGCGACACCATAAGAAGGGGAGGTGGGAGGGAGGAGCAGCTGGGAGGGAGCCAATGGGGGCGGGGGGCCGGGCCGCTGGGACGCAGCGGCGGTAACGGGCGGGAAAAACAAGCCTAAGGCAAGGCAGCAGAAAAATGGCAAAAACAGGGCAAATAAGGTCACAAGCGAAACGGTCACAGTGCAAAAGGGGGCACAGAAGCAACGGGTCACACGGAGAAAAGGGGGCACAGAAGCAGAACGGTCACAGTGCAAAAGGGGGCACAGAGCAACGGGTCACAAGGAGAAAAGGGGGCACAACGAGCAGTGGCAACAACAAACCTGAGGCGATGAGGCGCAGGTGGAGGCCTGCGGGCGGAGGCAGGCCTCGAACCCACAAACGAGTAGCAGCGAGCGGAGCAGGAGCACAGGCGCATTCTGGAGGAGCTGCGCGGCGTGGGGAGCGACCTGCCTAAGGAAGGGTCAAGAGTCGCTCTCACTGCCGCGCAGCGGCCGCCATAAGAAGGGGAGGTGGGAGGGAGGAGCAGCTGGGAGGGAGCCAATGGGGGCGGGGGGCGGGGCCGCAGGGATGCAGCAGCGGTAACGGGCGGGAAAAACAAGCGGAAAAACGGCAAAAACAGGGCAAATAGGGTCACAAGTGAAACGGTCACAGTGCAAAAGGGGGCACAGAAGCAACGGGGGCCAGACAGCCTTATATCTGTGCTGCAGAGGCAGAATCTGTGCCATGTGTCCCAAGTGATAGGTCCAACACGGTTGCATTCTATGAATCTGGCCAATCCAGGGAAATGTACGACTCGTACACGTCTTCCGCATCGTTCAAATCTTCACCTTCATAAAACCCTAGTAATTAAAACATTGTTGTAGGCATCCAACTGAATTTCCAGCGCACGACTCGTACAAGTTTTGAATCTGCATCCGTCTTCATGACAGTCCATAGCCAATGGGTGTGCACTGCTCGGTCAACTGACTGTACAACGCGTAGTTTGAAAATACTCACGCACCCGTCTCCATACGATTCAATGGCCAAGGCGTACGCAGGTCTCGGTCCATGCCTGCACGAAACGTATGCATGATAGTCACCCACATCGGTTCACATTGTAGTCAATGTCTAAGCGTACGCACGGCTCAGTCCTGAACTGTGCAATGCGTACGCATAGTCGGTCCTGAACTGTGCAATACGTATGCATGATAGTCACACGCGTCGGTTGACATTGGTGTTACTTTTTGACGGCTTCCACCCACAATTACTTGCCGGGGACTGAGGTGCACACCTACCACACTACAGCATGTGCCACGCTGTGTGCCATGGCATGTTAGGCTGCATTACCTGTGTGTTTTGGTGGGCAAAAATTTGGTTGGTTGTGTGGCTCTTTTGTGCAGCCACTCCCAGGCTGTGCACGTGTTCATGGGGACAGAATCCTTTGAGTGTTGTGCACATTACAACTGTGATGTGCAACTGTACAGTTATTGTCATGAGTCATGGACACAGTTGCAGGTTGGATATGTCTAGGACATGTCACATACACCCTGAGTCTGGGTGTGATGGTGTGTATGTCACAGTGAGACCTATAGCCACAATTCTGATGTACACCCACTGTCTGTGTGCATGTTGTGTCTCAGATGTGGATGATCAAATGTGCCCAATGTGGGACAGTCTCAACATCCATGTGGTTTGTTCATCAACATTGATTGTGTGTGTGTGTCTACGAGACGTCCATGTAGGGCCTGTAGAGACAACAGTGGCCACTACCTGTGGGACTCACGGTTGTTTTGTGGCTTGAACATGATACACCATGTCATGCCAGTCTCCATGTGGCAATACAGGGACCCAGGTATCTGCATGTCAAAGAGCTGTGATGCCTGGGAGACATCAGGCCTCACTTGTCACTGTGGTGTGTGTTTGTAATGTGACAGCAGTACATAGGTACTCTGTCACAGCCCAACGATTGGCCATTGCACTACTTGGAACTTATGTAGACATGTGGACTTGAGATGTGAGGTGACGTGCATGTAGGTGACATATGTGTCCATACCCAACAGCACACACCTCAGTACATTGTGTATTGTCATGAGGTATCATGTGATATTTTGCTTGGTCATAGCCACATGGGTGGATGAATGGACAATCTTCCTTTGTTCATCTCTGTACTGCAGGGCACCAGCTGTCCATAAACCGTTCCCAGACCTTGAAACCATGCAGGAACCCGACTGCATCCGATGGTACCGCTTCACCAGGCCACTGATTGAGGAGTTGGCGGAGCAGTTGGCGCCACATCTGCTACCTGGCCGGACATACCCTACAGCACTGACCCCAGAGGTGAAGGTGATGGCAACCCTGCACTTCTTTGCTACTGGTACCTTCCAGTACACTGTGGCAACTGCTGGTGGTATGTCGCAAACTATGTTCAGTCGTGTGCTACGCGATGTCTTGGAGGGAATGTTGCATTTCCTTGCCTGTACATCAAGTTTCCTAGCCCAGGTCAACTCACTGAAATAAAGGATGCTTTTTATACACTGGGAAGGATGCCGAACGTCATTGGATCTATTGATGGTAGACATGTGGCCCTGGTACCACCACGGGCACATGAGCAAGCATACCAGAACAGGAAATATTTCCACTCCATCAATGCTCTGGTGATATGTCTTGCAGACATGTATATCACACATGTGTGTGCACGTTTCCCCGGTTCTGCGCACAATGCCTACATCATGAGGAGTAGTCGCATTGCAACGCTGATGTCACAGATGCCAGAACAGCGTGCCTAACTTATCGGTGTGTACTGGCTGTTTACCATTGTGTGTGTTTGGCTTTGTTGCATTCCACCCTCTTTCAAAACTCAGCTAATTGTTCAATTGTTTGTATGTAGGTGACTCCGGGTACCCCAACATGCCGTGGTTGCTGACACCCCTCAGGAACCCTGTGACACCAGCCGAGATGGGCTACAATGAGGCACATGGTCAGAGCAGATGGGTGATTGAGTGGACATTTGGTCTCCTGAAAAGCCGCTTCTGCTGCCTGGACAAGACCGGAGGGGCCCTCCCATATGACCCTGCCAAGATGCCCAAAATTATCCTTGTATGCTGCATGCTACACAAAATGGCAGTTCGAAGAAGTTGCCTCTCATCCAGGATGACGATGACCTACCTCCGCCACCTGTGGAGGATCCAGGCCTGGAACACGATGCCAGTGATGATGATGATGAGGGTGACGTCCGCACACAGCTCATCAACAACTTCTTCACCTGAATGTGAGTTTACAGGGTTGTTATGTCAATGTATTGAGTTAGCCTGAAATGTGTTGGGACTGCTCTGTTGCTGTTTGAGTGTGTCTGTGTGCCACTTGACTGGATGTGTGCAGTGATGTGTCCTTTCAGGTGGTCTGTACTCCACAATAGTGTCGAACTGCTAACTTGTTTCTGTGTAGGTTTGTTTTGACATGTTTTGCGCATGTGTATTGCATTTCTCTCCTGTTCTGCTGTGCTTTTGACTGTGTCTTGTGTCTGTCCTTCCCAATTTTGACTGTGCCTTGTGTCTGTCCTTCCCAGGGTACTTTGCCTGTTGTTTGCTCAACAATGACCCCCAACACCCTGAATCCAACACCATTGTGGAAGTTGTCAATTCCCATCAGGTGATGTGCCACACACCCCTGGGCTTCAATTCTCCGACACTTTGTGACAGTGTGTACACTGTAACGTACAATTACCTTGCAACTATTGTGGAATAAACATGTTGCTGATGTGTAATGAACCTGTGCTATGCTTTGTTAGATGCGTTGTCTGTCTTCCCACATCTGACTGACATTTGCTTACCTCACCTGTGGGATTGTTACCACTGACTGTGGATAGGTGTGGTGTCTGTGCATTCCAATGTATTTCAGGTCAGCATCATTGTGTGGGATGAGTTACATGGCCATGGTGAGTATGTGTTGTGGTGCCATGTGGTGTGCCTCCCTCACATGTGTCACCTCACTTCACCATGACTCACATAACGTTGATCACATTGTAGTAGTATTTGGCGTGCACTGTGTTGTTTAGCAGATCAACATCTTCATGACACATGACAAGTTGGAATCACAACATAGTATAGTGTACTGGTGAATTTATTTACAAACATGTGTGAGTATAGTGCACAGGATGGTGGGTGCTGTACATTGGGTTTTGAATCCAAAGTTCACAGTAGAGTTGGAAGAGTTGGTAGCTGAAATGTCCAGAGTAAACTCCACAGTCATCTGCTACATTGGACCAACATGAACCCTCCATGTCATGTAGGCGAGTTGTGTTAGATACGACCAGGTGAACGGTTTGCGCACAAAGAACATTGTCCAGAACAGGTTTAGAGGCCCTGGCGGATGTGCATGGACATCTGTGTCTCACTTGTCCTTCTTCGGACGGCCCCTCTTCTTCTTGGGGAGGGGATCCTCAGGTGCAGGCATCTGCGGTGCAGAGGACTCTCCGCCAGAGTCATCCTCCCTCCCTGTGGCACTGGCAGATCGTGCGGCAACAGATGTTGTGGCCACACAGGGAGGTGTGGACATGTTGGTGCTTATCTGGCGGAGGCATTGGAGTATGTCCCGATGCACCGCAGTAAGTGCATCCCACTTTGCCTCCATGCGGGCATGATGGACAGCCTGCTCCTGTTGAATGTCCTTGAGGATCCCCACTACCTGGCCGAATCCTCCGGTGCTATCCTGGTACGCATCTATGATGCGTGCGAGTTGGGGGTCATCATGCAGTCCAGCCCCCTCTACAAGGCACGCCCTCTGCCTAGCACCCCTCCCAGCACTCCTATCCACACGGGCAGGACCTGGGGTGGCACGCACAGGTGACACTGGGCCCCCTTGGGTGTTGTTGCTGGTGGTGTTGTCCGTAGCTTCTTGGGGGTCCTGTGTCCCTGTGCTGTCGGTGGTCTGTGGCCTTGGTCTGTCCGTGTTGGCTGGGGTGCCCTGTCTGTTGCCAGATGCTGGAGGCGTGGGTACAGGGGGTGCAGATGTTGGTACTGCTGGTGCTGCATGATGACTCACACTGGAGGTGCCAGGTTGTTTGTCGTCATCAGAAGAGAACAGAGACGGATCCACACCAGAGAGATGAGGGTCCACCAGAGTCTGGGAGAGGGACTCCTCTTCATTTGGTGCTGTGTCCCCAGCACCACCTGTGTTTGGAAGAGACACACAATGTAAGTTATGTTTCTACAGGCATCAATGGTTTACATACATGACATTTTCTACTGTACGTCAGGATGCGTGCCTGTACACTGCTTTGTCCAAGGTTGTCACGGACAGAGATTGATATTGTTGTGGCACATTGCCCAGCCCAAATGAAACATTTCAATGTGCATGTCGAAGTGTGTGCATGCCCAGCTCATGTATACATTTGGCTGTAAATGGCCATTACTACTCAAGGGCCATCACGTTGCTGACACAGGTGTGTCATCCCTGTACACATTTGAGCTTTAACAAGGACATATGTGCAATTCCACTGAGGATATGTTGTAAGATTGGGGCATGTGTGGTAGCAGATTTTGCTAGTCTTTGTGTGTCACTTTGGTGTATTGGTACGACATGGTCACAGTCCTGTATGCCTGTGATATCTTGGGAGGAAGTGTTTTTTTACAGTGTTCCTAGTTCCCATCTCATTTCATACAAGTGATAATGTCACCATCATTAATGAGTCTGGTGCTGAGTTTTGTACGTGCATATGTGATTTGACTTGTCAATGTTCTCCATGGGGACATGGATTGGGCAAAGTAGCACTCTGGCTTTTCAATGCTCATGACAGTGAAAACCGGTGGTGTGTGTGTTGCGGTTTGGCTGCTGTGAGTAGCATGTCTCCTCCAATGCAGTCCAGGTTAGACCTTGTGTCTACAGTGTCTATGTCAGTGAGTGGTGTGTTGTGTGAAGGATGCCTATGTTTCAGCACGATGTAGGAGTGGAATGCAGATCACAACAGCACCGAGTGTGAATGAGACCATGCTATGGTGTCGGCTATATTGGTGTGTCCATTCCATTCACTGTTAGATGTCCCCTGTCAATGAAGTATATGTGAGTTCCTGTGTGTTTTGTGCAATGTACTATATATGGCTCTCCACACTTGTCATCTGCAAGACACACCTCCACAGCCAGGCCAGCATCGGTGTTATTTGTTTTCAAGTCAGGACCTCCTTGTCTCCAGGCCAGTTATCCCATCATGATGCGTGGCACCATTGCAGTGGGTGCAGGTTAACTTTCAGGATGTCAGTCAGTGCAGTCCTGGTGTTTGCTGGTGCCCAGTTCCCCGCATGGCCTTGTGCTCCCCACTACAGAGCCCAGTGTCAGACATCTTGTCAGTCCATTCCCACTCCCTGTGAGGCGCACATGGTTCAGTGTGAGCTTGCTGGGCCATGTGGGTGGGTGGGTAATGTGTGTGACTGCAACTCGCATCATGCTTTTGGCTACACCCCCCTTCCCAGCATGCCCATACTTCCTTCCTTTTGACTCTGCTTCCCTGTGAGGGGGTGTTACAGCAATAGCAAGATGGCTGACTGTGCAGTCCTGGTGTTTGTTGGTGCCCAGTTCCCCGCATGGCCTTGTGCTCCCCACTACAGAGCCCAGTGTCAGACATTTTGTCAATCCATTCCCACTCCCTGTGAGGCGAACATGGTTCAGTGTGAGCTTGCTGGGCCATGTGGGTGGGTGGGGAATGTGTGTGACTGCAACTCCCATCATGCTTTTGGCTACACCCCCATTCCCAGCATGCCCATACTTCCTTCCTTTTGGCTCTGCTTCCCTGTGAGGGGGTGTGACAGCAATGGCAAGATGGCTGACTGTGAAGTCCTTTTGTTTGCTTGGCTACAAGTCCAAAGAGAGCCCCTGTGCTTCACACAGCAGCACCCAGTGCGGTGTATCTCTGGGTGATATTTCACTACAGGGGTGTGTGTGTGTGTCCACATGCTGGTAAGTATGGTCAGAGCTGTCAGTCCTCCTTCCCACCCGGCCAGGCACCCCACCATGAAACGTGGTTCCATTGGAGGGCGTGCAAGTTGTCTTTCAGGATGTCAGGCAGTGGTGTCCTGCTTCTGATTTGCGCACAAGCCCTACCAGGGCCTTGTGCTCCCCACAGCAGGACCCAGTGTCAGCCATATTGTCAGTCATTTTCCACTCCCTGTGATGTGTGCATGGTTCAGGGAGGTCTTGATGGGCCAATTTTGAGGGGGAGCATTATCTGTGACTACAAACCCCATCATGCTTTTGGATACACTCACTTCACCTGCATACCCACTATTCCTTCCTGTCAGTCAGCTTCACTGTGAGGTAATGTGTTTGTGGTGGCAAACTGTCTGACAGTGTTTATTTAGCTTCATGCCACTGCCTTGCTCTATTTGTTGGTAGGTTTGTACATGTCATTACACAGTTACAAGTCACTATGAGATGGCAGGTATTGTGTTTGTCTGATTAGCATACACATCTTGGGCGACCCTTGACCCCACCAGGTAAGTCGCTCCCCCCTCTGCACAGCACCGCCTGTGTGTCCCTGCCCCAGCTGCCGCTGCTGCAGAGGAAGTTCGAGGCCCTCCACCACCCGCAGGCTACAACCTGCGCCTCATCCCAGGTGGCCAGTGATAGGCCATAGGTTTGTTCATCTTCCGCTCTATTGTTTTATTGTATTGCCTGTATTTCATTGTTGTGTCTGTGATTGCTGTTGTTCTGTCTTCCTCCGCTGCCTGTTCGTGTTCTGTGCCCGTTTTCTTCCCTCTGTTCCCCTCACTGTCCCCGTGTCTCTCAGCCCGGTTTTTCCTTCTGTACCCCTCGTTGCCCCCGTGTCTCTGTCCGGTTTTTCCTTCTGTACCCCTCGCTGCCCCATGCCTCTCTGCCCGTTTTTGCCTTCTGTTTCTCAGCTGCCCCTGTATTCTTGTGCCCTGTTTGCCTTCTGTGACACTCGTTTTTCCTGTATTTCTGTGCCCCTTTTGCCTTCTGTGCCACTCGTTTTATCCCTGTATTCTTGTGCCCTGTTTGCCTTCTGTGACACTCGTTTTTCCTGTATTTGTGCCCTCTTGCCTTCTGTGACACTGGTTTTTTCCCTGTATTCTTGTACCCTGTTTGCCTTCTGTGACACTCGTTTTTCCTGTATAAGCCTGGGCCAGCGTGAGCGTCGATGACACCATCAAGACCATGAGCACAATCCACTCCGGCTCTCCGTCAGACCCATTACCGCACTACGTCTTCAACAAAGCAAGCAGCTCCATCACACCCCACCTGCGCAACGTCATCAACCTCTCCCTTGAGACCGCGACCTTCCCTGAGAGCTGGAAACTTGTCGAGATAAACGCCCTACTCAAAAAACCTAAGGCAGACCCAAGAGACCTCAAGAACTTCCAGCCCATCTCTCTGCTCCCCTTCCCGGCCAAGGTCATCGAGAAAATTGTCAACAGACAGCTAACCCGATACCTCGAAGAAAACAGAATCCTGGACCCTTCCCAGTCAGGGTACCACAGCAACCACAGCACCAAGACTGCCCTCATCGCCGCCACCGACAACATCAGGACCCTGCTGGACAACGGTGAGACCGCAGCACTCATCCTCCTAGACCTCTCTGCCGCCTTTGACACCGTCTGCCACCGCACACTACGTGCATGCCTCCACGCAACAGGGATCCGAGACAAGGCTCTGGAATGGACCACCTCCTTCCTCTCCGGCAGAACCCAGAGCGTCCGCCTCCCCATTCCGTTCGAAAGCCTCCGAGATCATCTGCGGCGTACCCCAGGGATCCTCCCTCAGCCCGACACTGTTCAACATTTACATGGCCCCCGCTCGCACACGTCGCCCGACAGCACAACCTCAACATAATCTCCTATGCCGATGACACTCAACTGATCCTCTCCCTCACCAAGGACCCCATCACCGCCAAAGCCAACCTCCACGAAGGAATGAAGGCCGTCGCCGACTGGATGAAGATCAGCCGTCTGAAGCTGAACTCGGACAAGACGGAGGTCCTCATCCTCGGCTCCAACCCTTCAGCCTGGGACGACTCCTGGTGGCCGTCGGCACTGGGAAAACCAATAAAGAAAACTACCTGCCAAGATAATTCAAGAAGGCCCTGTAAAGGGTCCGGGGATGGGTGACCACACACCGTAGGCAGACCAGGACAAACTTCAAATAAATAGCAATGTCTTTGAATCACACTCAACTTTATTGATTTTTTAGTGTGATCAAAATTATTTAATTAGATTAATAAAATAACATTTCAAGATTCACGAAAGTGTAATAGCTCAGTCCCACACATCTCATTCACAAGTCACAATCATACTAACACACATTCCACATTAACATCATCCTTTTACAAACAACATATAGATTTGGTTCACATAAATAAAAAACAAATTAGGATCGTAAGGCTTCCATAGGATGATCAATCCTATGGCAGCCTTACAATCCTAATTAGTTTTTTGATCACACTAAAAAATCAATAAAGTTGAGTGTGATTCAAAGACATTGCTGTTTATTTGAAGTTTGTCGTGGTCTGCCTACAGTGTGTGGTCACCCATCCCCGGACCCTTTACATGGCCTTCTTGAATTATCTTGGCAGGTAGTTTTCTTTATTGGTTTTCCTTATTTCCCCTGCCCTACCTGCCACTATTGTATACCAGGGGTCCCCCTTCTGAGTGGCGGTCGGCACTGGGGCCAGCCCCGACATCCACCGACCACGCACGCAACCTGGGAATCATCCTCGGCTCAACACTCTTAATGACCAAGCAAGTCAATGCCGTCTCCTCCTCCTACTTCAACACCCTCCGCATGCTCTGCAAGATCTACAGATGGATCCCAACAGATACAAGAAAGACAGTCACCTAGAACCTCATCAGCAGCAGACTCGACTATGGAAAAGCCCTCTACGCGGGAGCCCCAACCAAGCTCATCAAACTACTACAACGCATCCAAAACGCCTCGGCACGACTGATCCTCGACGTACCACGACACGGCCACATCACCCCCCACTTGAGAAACCTGCACTGGCTCCCCGTCAACAAGAGGATATCCTTCAAGCTCCTCATCCACGCACACAAAGCACTCCACAAGACCGGCCCAGCTTCCCTCAACAGACGGCTCGCCTTCTACATCCCCAACCGCCAGCTACGCTCCGCCGACCTCTCACTCGCCACCGTCCCGTGCATCCAAAGAACAACCACCGGCAGGAGATCCTTCTCCCACCTTGCCGCCAAGACATAGAACACCCTCCCACTGAGCCTACGACAGACCCAAGACCTGCTGACCTTCAGGAGTATACTCAAGACCTGGCTGTTCGATCAGTAGCGCCCCCCCAGCACCTTGAGACCCTCGCGGGTATGTAGTGCGCTTTATAAATGATTGATTGACTGATTGATTGATTGATTGATTGGGATGATTATCTATTGGTTACTGTGACTTTGCTAACGGTGCATGGTTTCACTGTCCCCTTGCCACACAATATTGAGTATGTTGGTTGTGTACTCACAAGGCTCTGGTATGTCTGCTAGACCATGGACGCTCTCTGGTGGTAGGATGTCCTGCACCTTCTCCTCCCAGGACCTGAAGTATACTGGTTTGGCAGGAGGGCCACCGCCAGTGCGCTGACTCAAGGCATGATCTTTCTCGATGAGTTTCTTGACCCTCCTGCGCACGTCATACCACCTGTTCTGGATATCGTCCTTTGTGCGCAATGTTTGTGCTTGTGTGTTCACCTTGTCCACAATCCTCGCCCACATCTTTGTTTTGGCTCTACTCTGATGATCTTGTCTACCAGCACTTCTAGCTCACTATCTGTGAGCTTTGGATTCTTCTTTGGGGGTATGGTACTGGGTGGTGGTGAGTGATGTGTGTGTGAGGGTGCAAGTGAGGGTGGGTGAGTGTCGGTTTTGCTAGCTGTATGTGTGGGTGCTTTTGGTGAGGTGCTAATGGTGTGAAAGTTGTGTGATGGGTGAGTTGTGAGTTGTGAGTGTGTCTGTGGTTGCTGTGTGATGGTGTTTTCTGCTGGCTGTTGTCTTCTATTTGCAAAGGTTCATGGTAGTGATTGATGTCCTTTATATAGGTGCAGTTGTGGGTGTGTCTTTGTTCCAAGTTTTTTTTTGCATATTTATTGACTTTGTCATTGCTTGTTTGGTCCTTTTTTTTGTATTCTTTCATTTGGGTTTTCTAGGCATGAAGGAGACGTTCTTCTGACCGAGACAGACGCTGATGTTGGCTCGTGCGGGCTTCTCCAGGTCTTTCACGCTGACTTCTTCTGTGTTTCATACGCGTCGGTCACTGAGCTCTCTATTGCAACAGGTCCCTGTTTTCTGTGCGTGTCGGTCATGTGGCTTGGGCTCCGTGCGAGTCGGTCTGGGTTTACACGCATTGCATCGTACTGCATGGATTGGACATCGCGGGTACGTGTCGGTCGGGATCATTCCTGGTACGTGTCGGTCAGTGCAAATCGCGTCCATTTTCCGGCCGAATCAAGGTTTTCCCTACAGCTCGGTCATACGGCTTGTATTCCGTACGTGTCGGTTGTAATTTACACGCGTTGCATCGTACTGCACGGGTCGTATGGCACCGGTCCGTGTCGGTCGGTCTCCATTCCGGGTCCGTGTTGGTCGTACGTTTTGCGTCCGGAATCGGAATCGGCCCCTTTGTGTTTTGATTTTAGCATGACTAATATAGCAACATTACTACATGATGATGGCACGTAAATACATACCTACGGGGCCTCCAACCAACTCCAAACCCAGCAGGTCCATCACATCCACCCAATGGTGCTTGAGCTGCAAAATGGTCTGGTCTTCTCAAAAAACCTGGGTCATTTGCTACTGGACCACTTCCATCTGTCCTTTCAATCTTTGAAGGGTAACTTTGGCTCACTCTACCCATGGAAGCCACCATGTGTGGCAGGTAGTGAATCACCAGCTATATAAATCTAATAACTTCATTTTTGTCTCTATCCTTCCCAGGCATGGCCTTATTCCTCATACACATCCTAAATAAACAAATAAGACCCCTTAAACCACAAATTTTCGCTAGATTACAAAACTCCCAAAAAGGATAAATACCTAACGATTCGAAGACAAATACAGTTACAACTTACAGTACAAAGACACAAAAAGTGCACAATATAGAGAAAACAGGGACAGATCAGGCACAGACTACACTACAAACAGCACAAAGCCCAGCAAAACTCTCACTCCACTCCAACAACAACTAGCTCCAAACAACAGACACTAACAGAAAGTGAAAGTAACTTCCACACGTCCTTGTATCTAGCCTGCCATACCCATTGCATCATTTTCTCGTTGTAACCAGCACGTTTTCTACATGTGCGTCAAAATGTTTGACGCATTTCAATACAAATTTACATTGTGTGATGTACTGCACAGTTGTGCTTATGAAGCTACGCTAAGGCCAATGCAATTGCGGCGATGAGCTGGTTATGAGCCACACAACAGGGGTAATGTGCTGGTTCTGACCGATCCAACAGGGCGATGCGCCCATTCCAAACCACGCAATAGAGGCGATTGATTGGTTCTGACCGGTGCAACAGGAGTGATGCACCGTTCGAAACTGTGAAAAAGAGGCGATATGCAGGGCCTACTGAAGAAGCATGGTATCTGCTCCTACAAACACCTTAGGCCCACTTCGCTGAAGCAGGGTGGTTGGAAGTCTTTAATGTCCCTGAGAATTCATAACAGGAGGCCAGGCAAGTTGGCCTTGGAGTCACTCTAGAATCAAGGGATGCATGTGCAGTCCTTATCACCCAGCCAGGGGAACAGCAGGCAGCAGGGCAGCACAGCAAGGCAGGACTCCAGAGCTGATAGCTCCTACATCGATTGTCATGCGAGTTACCAGTGTACACTCCTGGATATCAGTCACAATTATATGTGCATTAAAAAGTTGATCCTGGGCCCTCTGCTTTTACATTCCCTATTCATCCTAATCTCCCTCTTCCTGAGATGTGTTTGGGCCCTTTCCTTGTGATATATGACTGATTCAACACACACTTGGGGAATCACAGAGACAGGCTGGTTCTCCCATACTCCAGCGTATGTACCACCCAGCTTGCAGCTTTGCTGGACTATCAAACAAACAGCAGTTGACCTTTACAAGAGGTGACTGAACCAGTAGGCCTCACTCCAGTGACCAAGGGTTGAATGATTATGTTCACTACTACTGATCCCTACATAGTATGCTGCCACCCCAATGCATGCTCCGTTTTAGTCCCGGAGAAGGCAGGAACATACCACAACTATGAGAGTAGGTCTTTGTGTGGCCCTCCTGATCCAACTAGATTGCAACCCATCCCATGACACAGGCCTATGTCATGGAATACACACATATTCCATGTTCTTCTAAGGGTGTGTACCAGCATTAGTGATCCAGGCAACAATACAGATGGGCACCTTCTCATCCACCCAACATCACCACTGTACCATATATATTACATGTGTATGTTCACAACCTTTTATGCTTGCATTTTAATATACATGGTCACACATTACCCATCTGTCTTCCTGAAGCAATGTGATGGTTGTCAAACATCTCCCATGTCTTACCTTTCTGTTAAATTAAAGGCATTACTACTTCAGCATTTTAGTATGTTTTGATATGGGCCTTCAAGTCCCCTTGTATTGCTCTGCAAAGCATGGTAAATGTGTATTGTATCAAGTGTGGTCAAATGTAGACCCCACATTAGGCAGGCCTGGAAAGGTGTTAGATGAGTGATGTTTTGTGGATCCCCACACATGAATGCATGCAATCTTTGCAAATGCCATTTACACATATACACCAAAGTCTAGGCTTATGGCCATGACAGGTGTCTCCCATGATCCGTGATGGTATCTGCTACAAGGGCCGGCTTTAGGGCGGTGCGACCAGTGCCACCGCACCGGGTGCTGACTTCACATGGGGGCGCCTGTTTGCTTAAAAGCACCTGCTGCTGCGTTCCTGGCCTCAAGCAATTTTCAGTCAACAATTAAAATGCCAAGAAAACTCCAGTGATTAATGTTCTTCCAGGCAAGATCGGAGTTTTGTCTTAGTAGAAATTTTGACTTGTGGATGTTTTGAAGGTTGCACAGAGGGTTAATATGCCTGCTGCAAATAACATGTACCATGCAGATAACAACGTGAATATAATGTAAACAGGTCAGTGGGTTATGGCTTTTGTCAAAGACTTCCTTTTGTTAGTTTCATTTACAGTGAGTTATTAACTGTCATCAAAGAACTGCGTGCAGACTTCAAGGTATAAATTAGAGCTATGGATTTTTTCCCCAGACTTTCATTATTGTAATGTTGCAAAAAGGGGTTCATTTTGGGTACAAATCAATTCTTGCTATTGAAGAGAGCCCCAAGCCATTGTATAACATTTTAAATTCAGAGTTTGTGCTTCTCCAGACCAAGCACTCTTCAACAACATTTACTATACACTGATTTACAGACCTACGATTGTCTTTGTGTAATGCGTGTGTTATCTAAAATGCTTTGACACCCTTCACTTTTATGAGTGACGCTATAAAAATAATTAAATGCATCTGAGAGAGAGGTTATGGAGACTGTGAAAGGGTGGTAATGAGGTTATCCGTGACTGAAGTCGTCGTTGGAGGCGCCAAAAAACATTGTCGCACTGGGCCCACCAGTGCTAAAGCTGGCCCTGTCTGCTACAACATATGTACCAGCAAAGTGCTGCCACCTCTCTGCATGGTAGTCCATATGTGAAACACACATCAATTTGAACATAGCCTCAGGGATTGACTTATTGAGAGATTTTTCGTTCCTTCATACACTGAGTACCAACTTTAACACACTTTAATGCAGCAGAACACAGCAAGACTGCTTGCTGTGCTGCACTCCACTGCTTAAAATAGGGAGGACAAAAATGGCCCATATCAATACAATTATGGGGCAATACTGGTCTCTATCTTTGATGCAGTGCACTGGATCACATTGACTTGCTGTGTTGATTTGATGCGCCGGGACACTGTGCGCGCTACTAGTGCTGTTAACATAACAGCTCAGAAATTGAAATTATACATGTTGAGGCCTACATCTAGTTGAGGAGATGTGAGTGACTATAAAGGTACCTTGACATTCACACACACACCACACAATGGATGAGTGCAAATCATATTTATTGTATTATAAGTTGACATAGTTTCTGTCATCATTTCCATTTTATTAGGAAAAACAGTTAGCCACTCCCCACCTGCCATAGTGTGCTCAGTGTCAGCATCATTTTCATCCTCCTTTTCCAGTTAATGTGGGATTTCTGCCTCCTTATCTCCCACATCACATTGGTTTAAAAACAGATGTTATGTAAAATTGCACATACTAGCATGATCTTGCAGACCATAGGAGGCGAGTAGAGTAGTCTTTCCCTGGATTTATCCAGGCGGCGGAACCGGGACTTTAGAACCCCAAACATCCGTTCAAGGACATTACTTTTTATGGTCAGAGCAGAGTTGAACTTTTTTTGGCCCTCCGTCTGTGGGTTTTGGAATTGGGTCATGACCCATTAGTGCAAACCATATCCTTGGTCACCTAAAAAACGGAATATACAGTCAATGATTTGGTACATTGTTACTTAGACATAATTAACTATGTGTGTCTTGTGTGTAGGCAAACCTATACACATTTCTTTAACTTTTAACAGATATTTTTTAAGTATGGTTGACCACTGGTTTGCACATGTATGTTTAACTTATATGTGTGAATGCACATAATGTCCATGGTGCAATACATACAACACATCAACATGCTAACGTTCAGTTTTAGACAGTAAATTACAATGATAAGTACTTCATTATGCTTTTAACAGCTATATGATATTTGCAATCAATATGTATGCAAAGTATCAAACTTATGATCAGATTATCTTGTATACATTTAGCCCTATATAGGTAGAGACAGTGCCATCATGTTTGACACTCACACATACATTTGCCCTTTTATCACCAATGATGTCCTTGCTTGCCTACATGACATTTGCACAGCTTTTATTTAACGTATTTTAGCATGGCTATTTGCTTAGGTTGTATAACCAATTTTCAACATGTGACATGGATATTTTAAATCTAATTTATTAATACATCAGCTAGTGCTTTGTGTATGGCAAGTTGTCTTGCTGAATTTAGATTAACACGTGTGGCACTGTAGGCTTTTTCATATGGGACAGCATGATGTAGATATTGTTCCTTTATACTACAGACCAGTGCACAACACTTTCTGTATTCAAAAGTATGTATGTTATTCTGCCTTGTAGGTAATGCTGCGCTTATCTGCCTTTATGTTGACATCCTTAAACTAGCATAAGAGGGTTCCGATTTGGATCATGACTACACTGCAAAACCTACATTTGTTGCATTTCACCTAGGTTATTTCCTAGTGTATGACATTTTTCACAGCCTATTTATTGACTGTGTCAGTTTGACATTTTTCGACTGAGAAGCACGAAATGTAGGCAGCTTGAAGCACCAAACTGTTCTTCTATCACATTGATGAAGTATGCCAATGTGGCTTATTATCTTTGAGTATGTCTGCACCTAGGATGTTGGAATGCCTGACAGATATGTGCACTTTGTACTTGTACTAGGGTTTGACTTTTCCCCAATATTCTGTGCTGCCCGTTCAGTGCATGACATACATGGAATGTAGGATTTGTTTTTCTATTTTTGCTCCTGTTACTTTGGCCAGCCTAAAGATTAGCCCCCATGTGACACATATGCTTAGGAACACATGATTGTTTTCCACATCCATTAGTTTAGTGGAAGTTTCACTAATAATCCAGGCCTCATACTTAGCTAAGATGCACCCTTTCTACTCATATTGATTTTAATTGTGGACCACATGAATTCTGGTTTGATTTGTTTGACATTGCATAAAATGTGGCTATGTCCACTCTCACAGTATGAGATGGCGCAATACCTCTCTGTGGGATTTTTCCAACTTCCATTACAGGATTAGTGAGGGAATGACACGTGGCATCATTGACTACATGTTGGTGTTCTTCCCACTTCCCACTTCGTGCACATGACACATGATCCATATGCAAATTCAGAGGTAGCTATTAAGTCATACATTACAACATCTTAGTTAGTATTAAGTATGTTTGTGCTTTCCTTACCAATGATTAGGCCATTCCCATTTGAGTCATTTGAGTCATCCTGAAACCACTCATTGATGGTACGGTGGCAGAAGATGTAACGATCATGAGCACTTTCTGGGAATTTTCCCAGTACATTTATGAACATTCCCTGATGGTCCACTATCGCCTGCCCATTGATGGAGTAGCTGTGCTTGCGGTTCCAGTACAGGTGCGATGTTGCTGCAGGGGGCACAAATTACACGTGTGCAATCAATAGCGCCAAGAACATTGGGGGATCTAGCAATGGTGTAGAAGCCTTGCTTGGTATCCTGTTGTTGTTGGGTAGTTTTTGGGGAGAGACAGTACTGGGGAGTTTGAAGATAGCATTTAACACAGATGGGAGAAAAGCAAAAAATGATCCCTGTGAGATGCCTGCCAATTTGGACACTGTGGTTTGGAAGGATCCTGATGCCAACATGAGTAGCACAACCATCAATTTAACATGTATTTGAATGGCATGGGTCCTTGTAGTTGCTGTCTGGAGACTTGGCCCTATCTTCTCCAGCAATTCTATGATGGACTCCCTCTTCGATCTGTAAAACTGCATGACCTCCTCCTTCCTGAGGGCAATGAGGGATAGGCGTTGGTGAGAAATACGTTCCTTCCTCCTTCGCTGTCTACATTGTTGTCTCCAAGCTACTCCCAGTTGCAGTATAACAACCTCCATGGTGTACTTGAGTTTGCCAAGGTGTTCTGTGATGATGGGGAATTTGTATTATAGCCAATGCATCATTTCATATGCCTGGGTTGCCAAGTGCAGCAATTCTGGTGCGTTTCTATCTGTGCGTGGCAATTGTACACGATGCGTTACTACAGTACTACACTTATAAATACCACTGCATTAAAGTTGCATTGGATCTTGCGAAGTAACGCTTATGTTGCATATATTATTTCCTGCGTGATACAGCAGGATTCGGCGCAGCTTTTATGCCGCACATTGCTTAAAAAACAGTGCATTTCTGTAGATGCGTCGTTTTTTTTATGTGACTGCTTGAGCCGGCCTTGCATCACACTATATGATGTAAGGCCAGAGCAAACCCTTGATAAATATGTCCCTAAGATTGGGAGAAGGTAGGAGGACTGTGTTTGAAAAATCTTTTATGCCTCCCAAAATACACAATGACACAAGCAGTCAGAATGGAAACTGACATGAAATCATGGCCTTTCAGAGCTCGTATCCAAACCTTGCAGGTTTCAAATAAACTGTTGATCTCTGACCAGGCCAAGATGACCCAGCTTTAGTAAAGATGAAATAATTACCAACAAATTAGGATGGGATAAAGACCTAGGAGAGCATCTGATCTCAACCGCTAACAACAAGATTAAGGGCTTTAAAATAGTTTCTTTAGTTGAATTATCTAAGAGGGAACTGTCTATTTTAGGGATGGAGGAATCAAGAGAAAGAGATTTAAGGTATCTAGCCTCAAATATTTAAGCAACATATTTAAGAGGGTCTTGGGAGAAATAGATAACGGTGCCATACTTATACTCTACCCCAATCTGTATATGCATAATACAATGTTGACATTTAGAATAGGTCTAAATCATCTCAATGCCCACCCACTAGACATAGTAGCTTTTATGAAACTTTTAAGAATCATGATAGGAACTACCATAGTTAAGGTTTGGGGGAGAGATGTACAAATGCTCATATTGTCCTAGATTGTTTACATTTTTCATATTTAAAACATGTATCTTTAAGATGTTTTTAAAACCATTTTTTTAAATATAGGATAAGATATGATAAGATCAAGGATGTCTGCAGTTGAATTTTTATTTGTAAGGAAATCTTTTGATGTAACCTGATCATTAGCAAGCTTGTTAATGCTTTTTAAACGATTTCAAGCTTTAATTTGTATTATTCTGTAAATAATTGTATTAATTGCTGTTGTACTGTTTGAGAGATGAATGTCTTAAGTAAACAAATGTATAATCTGAACTGAAACATCTCCAGAAAACCTATGTGCCAGAAGAACAGGCAGGGAAGGACAGATGAAAAAGAAAGCAAACTAAACTAATTCTGAAAGTGCAGACAGAGAATCCTCATTCCCTGTCTGATTAACCTGTATCAAAGTGGGAGCCACTGACCCACTTGTTGTTTTACGTTCTCTTCAACCAAGGAAGAAAGAGTTCCACAGAGTACTCATAGGGCTACTGAGCAATCAGAACAGGTGTCTGTCTGATAACCAGCTTCCCAAAAATGAGGGCACATCACCTGTCTGCTCCAAGAATCAGAGTCTTTGGCCTGGCCTGCTTTGAAGTCAATCTGCTTTTGAGAGTGGGAAGGAGCATGCCAATCCTGCGGAGGTATGACTGACCTGACGAGACAGAGCAATTTCATCACATGTGCTGTTGCAGTCAGTGGACAAATGTAGACTGGGCATCCCCTAAGACTTGTCGGCAGCAGTATGTCCATAAAAATGATTCCAGGAGTGAAACGCGGTCAGCAATTATTGCCTCTGTCAATGAACAATTTAGTTTGTGTTCAAGGTGCAGCATGCCTCAGTCAAAGATGTACAATGGGAAGACATTTTGTGCCTGAGTTGAAGTGTGCTGCCACCAAAAAGTTGTGCCAAGGCCAACTGTGCCACCACCATTCATGTCTGTTTCACAGGTGTAACATGCACCTGCAACTGAAACCCCACTGCAGTTGCCCTCAAGGCAATGTGGCCTATGACCATTGACAGCCCACCTACTGCACCCCACCAGCACCTTAAAATCGGGTCCACCATTGCTAGAGTTGTTGCCTACCTGTGAGGGTGGTGGCTTCTGCTGTTGTCCTGGTGTGAATATTCCCCAGATTGTGGATCAAGCCTCCAGCAGGTGTCTCCTCCCAGAAGTGGAGGTGAAGTGAGACCGATGCTTATGGTACCCACCGGATGTCCAAAGAAGACCTTCACTGTGATGGGGCTGTGCAATAGCAGAAACTTGCTTGAGAACTGAGTGCTTAAACAGAACTCTGGGAGTTGCTGGTGAGAGAATCAGATTAGATTAAAGTTTCTGGGTTACCATTGATCCGGACTAATCCTTCCTCTGACAGGCCGATAGGCCTTCACCGTTGTGGTGAGAAGAGAAAATTAAATCATCAATCTCTCCACAGCTTGTTATCAATATAGGTGTGAGTCAATGAAGAGGGTTGGGTAAGTTTTAAAGGTTTTATTAATTAAAATCTTTTAGTAGCTTGTCCTTACATTGATCATAGTTCATTCATCAATTTGTATTGTAAATCACATTAATATCAACACAAAGGACAAATCAATAGAATCAATAAGCGTGTTCAATCAAGGAAAGAATCACTAGTCTGAATTAGAGAAAGGAGTCAGTTAGAACACATAAAGAGCTCAATATGGAGAGAGTGAGAGCAAGCACAAAGCTTCAGTAAATTTAGTTCAATGAATCAAAAATATCAAAGCAGAATGTCCTTTCAGAGAAGTTCCATAAACTCATTAAAGCCTTAGAGCAATGTATCATAGGATCTGGGGCAAAAGGAGTAAAGCTTCTGAGTCAGAGATTCGTGGACAGAGAGAGAGAGAGTGTGTGTATATGTGTGTGTGTGTGTGTGTATGCGTGCCTGCCTGCCTGTCTGTCTGTCTGTCTGTGGGGGGCAAGAGCAAGGGTGGGTCCAGGAATAGTGGTGAGGAGGAGGCGCAGGTGCTGAGTGTGGTGGGGTTCCAAATTACCTGCAGTTATCCTCTATACTAAACCTGGGCAATCATGGGCAGGCTTGCTACTGACTGAGACTGTGTGTTTGACGCCCTAGTGCCAGGCCAGGCCATCTGCTCCATCTTGCCTCTGGCCTAATGAAGCAAATGACTGACTTTACCCTTTCCTGCCTCTTTAAAAATGCAACATGTCTATCTTCTGATTGCACCTTATAAAGGGAGTTTTGCCAGCTCCAAACATTACCCATCATTTAATGAGTGAGAGGTAATTCTAGGCCTATATGCCTAGACGACGCTTGTTTCCAGTTCAGGGAAGACCTGGCTTGGCAGTTCGGGCTGGACTGTTCCAATGAGGCACAGGGTCAAGATTGATTTGCATATAGCTGGGTCTGAACTGAGGTGGCAACGTGAGCTAAAGAATAATGATGGATTCAACCCAGATCTGTAACTGGGGTGAGTGTCTGAAAAGTTTCAGAATTCCGTCCATCATCTCCTTGTATTTGCTTTAGCCGACCGCAAAGGCACCATGCACCCTATTTCAGAGCTCAGCTCACACCAAAATGAAAAATCACCTCCATTCAATCTATTTAACATTCTATATAGCAGTCTTCTCATATACTTGTGCTGAGTTATGCCCCCTAGGCCACATGCGTGCTCTGCAAAACACCAAATTGATAGAAAAAAATGAACACATTGATAAATGAAGATAAGGTTTTGCCCATATTTCAGATAATTGAGAAATGGGGGGGTTGGGAGGTAAAATATTTTTACTTTTGGGGCACTAGTGCAAAAAAGAGTGGCTCAAATTAAAGATGAGTAAATGGAAAAAAAAAACGCCTTGATCTTTTCCCACCATTGGCAGGATTCAAACCTTTGCTGTGAAGGAGCTTGTGCCACCAGAGGCAGAATACATTTCCAATGAGCTATAGGTCCTTGGTTACCTCCTGTAGTGCAGGAGACGCTACCAGCAACAAAAAGGCCTCTATTGCACGTGAAAATTAATATATGACGTTACATCGCAGTGTTTACACCGCGATGCCTTTATAACGCAGGGATTACAACGACTTGCGCTGGAGGGCGCTGGATTCAGGAATAGTAATATTTACTATTCCAACTCCAGTCTACGTACAGTAGGGAAGGTGTTGGAATAGTAAATCATACTATTCCTTTGGTTAGAGCAAAATCCAGCGCAAGTCATTGTAATTATTTGCGTTGTAATACCTGCGTTGTAAAGATATTGCGGTGTAAACACCGCGATGTATGCGATGTTTCCCCGTGAAAATGGATAACCATGATATAGGGAAAATCTCAAAGAATACAGACATGGAAGCCAGTGTGGTCAAGTGGGAAAGTTCTTGACTTCTAGCTAAACAGCCAGGGTTCAAACCCTGGGGTCAGAACCAGGTGAGTGATGGCGGTGAAACAAAGGCAAGTTGTTAAGTAAAGTGTGTATGTAAAGTTAGGTGCCTTGTTGGTGGATTGCAGAGTGGCCGTTGTGTGTGTTTTGGTTGAGCTAGTTCAAGGATTATGTGGTATATTGAGCCATTTCCTTTCTTTATTTTTTTTCCTTTGTGTGAGATAACATTCCCTGGCTCCATTGATGTCAGGGTAATTCCACTATGTTTCAAGCAATTGACCATGACTGGAGCAGATATGAGCCTGATTTGTCTGTAATACTTTCAGTATGTGTGGGTGCTTACAAATTGTGCCAGACCTAGCTGGTTGGAATAAATCTTAAGTCATTGATGGGGTCAGCAGTCCCAGTCATACGAGCCACCCTCAATCCAAGAGGATGGGCATTCCTTGGAGAAGGATACATTCCATAAGAACCCTGGTAGAGCTCTACCCTTATATAATCCTCATAAGGGGTCACTTTTAAACCTACAGTTAAATAGAATGAGTTCTAGAGATGTGTGTGATTATTGCTAAAATTCAATTTTAAGCTCCAAAGTGGAGTAATGCAGAAAAGATACTTTTAGGTCTTTTCAACAGAGAACCAATAATCCTCCTTTGTTATTATCAGCTTAACAAAGACTTGTTTCAAAGAGATACAGGGTTGGAAGGAGCAAGGATGTAGGAGGTTAGTGAAACAATGAGAAGGCATGGGGAGGTAGTCTTATAGTTTGTGGGTAAAAGACACCTTTCCTCTGGACACCCCTGATTCGTCTTGTCTGAAGGGACCCTCTTCCTCACTGTTGTTGGGCATTTGACTGTGTCTTGAAGTTTAGAGCAATCAGTCAACGGATGTTCAGAATAATCAGTCAACAGAAAAGCAAGTCAGTAACCTACAGTGCGGTTCATATTTTATAATTAAACTGTGTATTTCAAGTCAGTATAGTATTGTTAGGCTCCATGGTTCTTAAATTTCCAAAATGCCAAAAAGTGGCCTCTCAGTGGAATGTCGCACTCAATATCCTTATTTACCTGTAGAATACCAGCTCTGCAGTGTTTGAAGTAAGAATGTATGGGTCAGAAGAGTTTCATATAACAATGTGATACAAGCAAGAAGTAATATCAAGTTAAATGCATTCAAGGTACTATGCACAGACATATATTCTGGCCCATATAGAATAATATTTAGATGCAATCAGACAAAGAAATGATGTGCTTATGTCACCACGTGTTTTACAGGTCAGGCCAAACTATAGCAATCAATTCTATGAAGCTCCTCAACACACACTTCACAATCTACCTCATACATTGTCTACCTCAAAATTATTTTTATCTTGAACTGTAAACACTAGGGCAATTCCTTTTAACCCCTTCGCCGCGGCAGGAATTCTGCCGCGGCGCTGGGGGATTTGGGGGCAGGTGCCGTGGCGTTGTGCTCATGACGGAACCACTCTGTCACGAGCCACGGTTGAGCTGTGCTCATGACGGAGTGGTTCCGTCACGTCTCTGCCCACTGCGCTAATCGCCCGCACAGGCGGGGAATTAGTGCCGCGTGGGCGGAGCGGCCGCCAGCGGCCGCAGCATGACAGAACCACTCCGTAATGAGCACAGCGCAACCGTGGCTCATGACGGAGTGGTTCCGCCATGAGTGGGGAAGGGGTTAAAAGCTTAGAAATAAGAACAGTGCAACCTTCCTGATACCATGGAAATCAAAGAATCTGAACCAGCCCACACAAAGGCAACTTTGTTAATCCCTAAAATGCCACCTTTGATACTACTTGCTTGGTCCAGCCACAACCCCATGCCGCTCGTCATCCTCCTACACAAACAAAGCAATATCTGGATTCATCATTGACAGAGACCTCCTACTAAGAACACCTATTGCAAGGAAATTCAAGCATCATGGTTCTAGCTATAAATTATGTGCAGGACAAACCCCTTCTTTCCTGCATCAGACTTCATATATTCCATTTAATGCCTATTCCTTTTCCCATTAGATGGTAGCATTTACCAAAATAAAAGAGAATATACATATTTTATTTTTTGCATTATATTGTATTTGTAAGGACTCAACAAATATATTTGTTTGTGATTTGTATTATTTTATGGCAGTAGTCATCCATTGTGTTTGTAAACAAAGTGCCTAATTTTTGATTCATTACACACAAAAGGGAAATTAACTTTTTGTTCCTATCTCCGGAAATGCCATAGCTAAATAAAAAGAACCTACCTAATTACTTTGAATGTTAAAATAAGCTTCCCTATCATAATTGTAATATCTACTTCTAAATATAGGATCTTAATCCAACATAAAATGTCTGTTAACTATAACATGACACACACATATCCCACTCACAGCTAACGCATTTCATCTATCACACCTTATTCTCATCATACACTCAACTCCCCTTTTCTCTTTGAAAGTCTATGTCTGGGAGGTATCTGTAAATTCTTAATCATGGTATCATCTTTCAAATGAAACTCCATTCCTTTAATACCACTCACACTCTTGTTTCATTGGATTCTCTAAGAAAATTATGATCAACGTCAGTCACCTTACACACACTATTCTCATTTGTTCCATTAGTAACAGAATTGTAAAACAAAGAAAATGTGAACAGAACAATTCATAGGAAAGAGGAAGCTGCATATAATCACCTTCTGAGACTGAAGGTGAATGTGTGCAGATTAAACCATTAGAAACATTAATAATCTCTTTCTGAGCACAATGTAAATTAGAATAAGTATTTTCTTCATAATTTCCATTAAGACTATCTCTATAGTCTAACCTCTTATCTTCAGTAGTGTTATTATCCTGTGCATTATTTATTTTGATTTGAAACATCAAACAGGAGAATAAAGACTCAATAAGATTCCATTAGGTATTATCAAAGTAAAAATGAGAGGAAGTATTTTACTCGCGGATCAAAAAAATCTTCTTTATATGAAGCTATATTCTTTATGTTAAAAATCGATTTTCTCAAAAATCTTAAAGTCTCAAAACGAAATGCAAAGATTAATAAATTCTCCCAAAACGTTACACCTAATATTGTGCTAGCATTAACAAAAATAGTCCTTTAATCAACAGATGTGGAAAAAATCTTGATGCTGGGAGACATACATTCTTCTTCAACAATATGTTCAAATGTCAAGAAAAAGATGCCGGCTGAAAAGTTCATCCATTAAATACTAATGGGGTTCTCCCGGAGAACGTCTGAGGACCTGGGAATCTATACAGTATAACACTTGGTCCTGACGTGTCTTACCAGCCCTCCTCAGGTACACAGGACTATAGAAATCAATTCAAACGGTCATACAAAGAACATTAATTCTTGTTGCAGAGAGAAGGACCAAAGGCAACAATGTTTCTAAGAAAAAATCTTTCTTTATATAGTCTTCATGAACATGCAATATTTAATCAATCATTATGACAAATAGACAGTTGTCAGAAAGAAAGTGCTCATGTGCAATGTGAAAGGTAAAGGAACAATCAGGAAAAATGAGAAACAAAAATACCCTATTTTATATACACAACAGTGGTTGGATTAAGTGATTAGCCGACCGAACCTATTTTGGGCCTGAATACATTGTCATTCCACTATCTTATTCCCTGGATGACCTCTTGGAGATTAAACAAGGGTCAAAAGGTAGTAACGCAGGCCAAAGAAGGAAATTGTCGAAGTTTCGACCTGTTTCCACGATAAGGGTAATTTCTACCTCCGCATACGTGTCTTCATCAGGAAAAAAGGACAACCTAAATATTATACAAATATAATTAAGACCTATCTCTCTACTGTATTAATGTGGTGTGAACAATACAGATTCAAAAACTTAAGGATACTGACCGCTGTGTTAGCCTGGACATTCAATAATATCGATGTTGCCTAATTAGGATGATGGTAATCGTAGAAACTATGAGAGGGTGGTCTGAAACTATTAATGTATCCTAATTAGGCAACCAACCTTATCTTGCAAAACAGCTCAATGTAAATTGTTAAAAATGCAAAAAGAGAGAACTTAGCCCCAAGACACGAGTAAAGGGGCTCCCAACAATGCTGCCAAAAATTTCAAAATTACTGCGAGGTAAGCGCCACACAAGATCAATTGTATGTCATTACATGGGCAACTTGCCAGACAAATCTAAACAAATAGGTAAAAAAGCCTTAGCACATTCTTAGTAAAAAAGATTAAAGTACTGTCAAAGGGAGAGCAATATAAAAAAAGATTTTTTCTTATAAACATTGTTACTGATCTATTAGTCTCTTTATCAGTCACATTTGTTACTGTTTCAGCTCCTTTTTTCTATATTTCTCTTCAGACTTTTACATTTTGATAATGCTCTACTTTCTCGCACACATTCAAACCAGCTTTCATTTTCTGGTTTATCTTCTTCACTTGTTCCATTTTCATTGTCATTTGTGTCTTCATTTTCAACTGGAATGCTTCGATTAACTCGAGGGGTTTTCAGAGTTCAATTTTCATCTTCTTCTTGTTGACATGTTTGAATTTGGGCATCAATTCCTGAACTTCAATTTTCATGATTTTTATCTCATTGTTCTACTTGTTAATCCTGTTGTTTTCTATGTTCTCCTGCAACTCTTTGTTCTCCTACTTCAGATCCATGTAGCAAACTCACGCTTATCACTGTGAATCAGAAGCATGTATCACTGCATCTTCACTTTTTTGTGAGGTGCATGGTTGTAATATGGACAACCGCCACACTTCAGAGCATTTTTAATTTCCAATATGAAGTGTTAAAGCCCGCTCAATCTAGGCTGAAGAGAAGGCAACCCAAACTCCAGGTTCTAGGGTGTGGCAGGATTCTACTAACATAAAATGGGAAGAAGATCTGAAAGTTTATTGGTCTATAAACTGTCAGAATAAAGTGTGTAAAAGAGTCATAAATCTTCGACAGCAGCAAGTACAACTCAAGCACTATATTTTGTACATAATAGATTATTGATAACACCATTTTCACTATTTAGATGGGAGGTTATGACACAGAATAAATGTTGGTCATGTGATATGCTAAAAATGTATTTGAAACATAAATTATTTATATCTACCTTTTGTAAATGAGTTTGGAAACAAACGAATATGATTTTAATGTCAATATTCCGTATATATTTTCAAATATCTTCCTAGAAAGCATTTCCCTTTATTGATATGCTCAATCTCATTCTTGAAAAATAGCAGACTTTTTCCCAGCTCTAGCATTTCACCAGATTACTACTAATTTGAAAAATAATGCAAATGTTACCCTTAAAGCTTGGTTATATGCTGTATGCTGCAATAATATGTTAGACAGAGCATATGTTAACCCTATCACTTTGGCTATTAAAAGGAAATAGATGTGATTGTCTTTGAAAACATTTCTTACCAATCTAGTCTTATCAGTGAGACTAACGACATATATATGCTGTAGAATTAGATACGTTTAAAGGTCCCAAATGTTTCAATGTATCCGAGTTATATTTACTTATATGACAAGAATGCCACTCCTTTAAACTAGTCGGCCACAAGACAGCAACTTAGAAGGCCCATTAAAGAGCTGTCACATGCTCCACAAATGTTTCCACAGAGCGTTTGCAAGACTAGTTAAATCTGTTTATTCTTCTAAAGCTATTTACTCACTCTTACTCACAAAGCAATGGCAATGTACCTGGTACAGAAATAGGATTCCCAAAAGGCTCCATGTTATCAGAACATCTATTTCTGCAGCCAAACAGTGCACCTGGTTCAGTTTAATTTAACACATCAGAGCAAAACACCTGAAAACACAGACTTATAAATACATAGAAACAATTGCATAGGAGCATTTATGAAGTCACAGCATAATTAAGAGGCTTCATTCCAATCCCATGACAAAAGGACAAACAACTATGGGCCTGATTTTGAGTTTTGTAGGCAGACTTAACTGTGTCAGGATGGTGGAGAACAATAGCTCCAACACCATGAGGGTTCTCAGCCCGTCAAATTTAGAGTTATCCACTGTCCCTGTGGAAAGCTCACTGCATTGACCGGAACTGCAATATTGGTCATTCCTACCTATACAGGAAAAGTTAGACGGATGGTACCGTCAAACATGGTGGCCAGCAATCCTTTCAAAAAACAACTCCCAAAGGGGGAGTTTGTTTTTGAAAAACAAAAATCGAATTGCCCACAAACAGGATGATGGGGTCATTTTGTTTTTTTAGTCCCTTACAGCCAGATTGTATCCTATATTAGGAGTGGATGAAATTCATGGAGTTTCACTCTGTGGAATTCTGAGGAGTTACCTAAAAACTCAGCGAGATTCCGTGGAGCCCCGCGAGTGGCTGAATTTCAGTACGTTGCACTGCTCGGGCTGATTTTTAGCACCAGCAGCTTGTCTCACAGTAAAATCAGTGCAAATGGCACCAGGTGACACGCCAGAGGGCTTTGCTTTTTCCTACTGCTCAAGTAGATTTCTACTTGGGCAGCAGGCTTCTCGACGTGAGCGGCAGGTTTCTCAACGTGAGCGGTAGCAAACTGCCGGGACCGTCTGCATTGAGAAATCGCTCTGGGACTCATACTAGTGCTCAATTTTCTTGCTGGTGAGCCGTGTTCAAGAAAAACTCTGCCTCCCGGCAGTTGGTGGAGTTTTTCGGGAACTCCATGTTTTACCACCCACCCCTACCCAATAGGATGAGCGGTATAAAGTCCTTCATCAAACGGTCACAGAGTGTCAGGTCATGAGAGGAAGTATTCCATCGAGAAGCCACACACAACGGAATGGTACTGTAATTATTTTAACTGAATGTCATTGGAATGTGAATTAATTCTCACAGTAAATCAGAAAAAGACATATTGGCATCAAAGACACAAAAACTCACAGAGATATTTTATTCATTGACTTTATTACAAATATTGTGAGAAATAAGACACTGAATTAATGCACAAGCATTGTCAGAGACATTTTTTTATCATCATTGTTGTTGCCTACAGATTGATCATTTCACAGTTCTACTTTTATATTAATTTCGCAGACAGGGGATGTGGATTCACTGCTGAGGTTTCAGAGCAGATTTGGTGTAATTCTCTTTCAAATGTAATCTTCTGGCTGTATCTCAGACACAGCCTTTGTGCAAGGTGATGATTATCACAGCAGTAGCAATAGTGCTGGCTCTATGCATGAGTTTCCAAAACAAGGGCACAATGAGGTATGAGATTTCAGCACCTGGCTATCATCAGCCTTCCTGAGAAGTCATCATGCAGAGACAAAAATGCAGCACTGCTAAGACTCTTTGTCACCTTTAACAAGAGAAGGCTATGACCTGCACCCCACTCCTACCATCTGCCCTAAATGGTCAATGAGGAAAAACTAACCAGCAATCCTTCACTAACCAGGACTTCACATAATTTCCGGGGGGCATCATTTTCTCCATCTGTTCAGGGTCACCACCCCCACCCACAGAGATACAGTTAATACACTTTCACTGCCTAGGGAAGCTGTTTACACTCTCTATCATGTCATGCAAAATCATCCCACTAGTTCATGCACCTAGACTTTGACCACACAAGAAGGGAGATTTACAGAAAACCCATGCAAAGCAGCGCAACGCAGCCCCCTGGGAGGCTGCGCTGTGTTGCGTGACAGGGAAGGAGCAGGAGAGCACCATATCTTCAGAGATATGGCTCTCCCATCCCTCTTGCCTTGCACTGGTGCTCATTCTAGCTGCCGTGTGCCAGGCACACACCTTAGCACCATAGTGCTATGGTGTGTGCATGAGTCTAGCATAGGTTTTGTACAGGGTACCATTCCTGTACAAAATACTAAGCCTAGACATGATGCAAAGCTTTTCCCATTTCGTATGCGTCGCGCACAGTGCAGCATGCATGCAAAGTCGGAAAAGCACGGAGAAATGAAAGCATTTCTCCAGTTAGCGCCTCCTTTGAAGGGGCATTAACTTTTGGCGCAAAACCATGTCTACAATTCTTTTTAAATATGGTTTTGTATCAAAAGGCATGGGCGGTTGCATGGGAACGCTCATGTCCACCCATGTAACACCCCCTCGGTGCTAAGTAACACAAAGCAGTGCTTTGTGCAACTTTGAGAGTGCTGCCCAGTAAATAGTAAAAAAAAAACATTTTGCGCCAGTTAGGATCCCTTTTGTGGCGCTAACCCAGCGCAAAATGTTTGTAATTCTCCCCCAAGGTGTCTTACTCCTACACATTAGTTACACATCTACTGCACATATACTCACATGGAATGTAAGCACAGTTGTCGGGGAATCACCAGACTCCTCTGCTGTTCTTGACATTAAGCGCTTCTTTGCTGGCCTTCCAAACACTTCTGCTGCATTTGTATCTCCACCAACCTTCATCTAGCCCTCGGAGCAACACAGATCACCCATCCAGTGCTGAAGCTATCACTGTTGGCTTTGGTCCCAGTGCAATCACAGATGGCAATCAGAGCTGTTTGTTTCTCAGAAGGCCTCTTAGAGCCATCTAAGACGATCTTTCTGGACATCCCTTGTCCCATCTTCTGCTCATTGGAACCTTCTTATGATCCTGAGCTTCCTTTTGCTGATTGCCGCAGCCCCTTAACACCCTATGTTAGTCATTAACCATTTTTGCTGACTTCAACTGAGTTTCTCAAACCCTTTCTACCATTTTTCACAAGCCACACACTCTCTTCACTAATCTACATTTAGACCCATCTGCTAAGTTGCAGTCCCTCTGCCCTCAGACCCACAGACCACTGTGCCAGCATTAGACAGCATCTTCTATCAATCAGAGTGTAACAGTCCTGACTTCTTATTCATTTTGCATATTTTGATTTTACAGAAAATAAATTCTAGGTCTATACGTGGGCTAAAAAAGGTGGACATTTCTAGGGTATGACAACATAAGAAGCATGAATAATAACCACTTAAATCCTTGAAACACAAAAGGTGCCCTTCTATCCCCAGTCTATTTCCATCTCCTCCAGGTCCTTATGTGATTTCTGGTATTGATTCTGTTTAAAGTCCTCCTTTTTTGGGTTGTTTTGGTCCTCGTGATCCTCACCTTGGCTCTGGTCCAACTAGTTCCGGTCACCCTACTATTGGTTTCTTGAATCAGGTGGTCCTTGTTCTAGTCCTTCTGATCCCACTCTACTTGAACGTGATCTGGCCCAACCTTGAGTTAGGCTTCTTTGGGCCTCTTAATCCTCACCCTGATCCGGCTGGTCTGCTTACTCCCTCTCCACCTACTCCTGTTGCCCTGGTGCTCCTAGGTATAGCTCTCTTAGTCTTCCTGGATTGGGTTATCCTGCTTTTCCTTGCCCTGGTCCTTGTTGTCCACCTTGTACTGTGTCCACTACTCCTGGTCCTCCTTATTAGGTACTCTTGGGTTGGGCCTGTTCAATTTCATCCTGGCCTAGTCCCATTGGTCTTTGTGACTCTGGTTGTCCTGGTTCCCCTGATCCTCGCCAGTCTATTCCTGATACCCCAGCTGCTAGTCCTCTATCTGCAATTGGCACATCAAGTAGTAGGCCTCTCTGGCCTTCCTAGCCCTGTTCCTGTTTATTCTGATCCTTCTAATACACCTAATCCTCCCCATCTGGTCCTTCGACTGAATGGGCCTAGCCCACCTGCTCCTTCCCTGACTAATTCTCCTGTTCCTCCTCCAATGTATCATGATGTTTTTAGCCCTGGTCCTCCTGCTTGATGTCAAGCTGGATCTGCACTAACATGTCCTCTTAGTCCTGATCCTCCTTGACTCAAGTTGTCCTGTTCTTAGCCACCTGAATGTGTCATCCTAGCTCCTATCATCCTTGCCCTCCTTGTCTTGGCCCTCTTTTTTTGATAGCTGCACTAGTCTTCTTTGTCCTAGTATCAAAGGTTCTGATACTCCTGGGTTCCTTTGACTTGATGTTCCTTTTTCCCTTGATTGTTGCCCCACTGGTCTTCTTGCCCTGGTCCTCTTAGCGATTGTCCTGCGGGATCTGGTTTCCTGCCCATCTCCTCCTGATTCTCTGGGTCCTATTCTTCCTAGTCTTCCTCACTGCCAGTCTGGTTTGGCTAGCAATGTTCTTACTTTACCTGGTGGTACAATCTGCGTTCTATTCCTGATTTTGAGCCCACTAGATTTGATTATTTTGCTTCTGGCTCTCCTTGTTTGGGTCTTTGTGCACCTAATCCTATTGGTTCTGGTCCTCCTGGCCATCCTGGTCCTTCCAGGACCCCTTCTATGAGCTCTGCCTCTTATCTTCTGATCTTCTACTTGACCTGGTCCTTCCGATTCTTCCCACCCTGCTCATCTAGTTCCTAGTACATCAGCTCCTGGTCCTCCTGGTCCCCTCTGACCACATGGTCATTTGCATCTTGGTGCTCTTAGGCCTTGTCTTCTTAGTCCTTGTTTGGATCATCCTCATCCACCTGGTAGTGTACCTTGTCCTCATGGTCCTTCTGACACTGCACCTAATAGTCTAGGCCCTCTTTGTCCTGGTTATGTTTGTTTTGAGCCTCATCATTTTGGTCTTTGTAGTCCTTTTCAATCTGGTCTTGATTCTCCTGGCAATAGTCCTCCTGCTCCTTGCCCTTGTGGTTCTGCAATAGCAAGTCCTGGCCCAAAGATCATTTTAGCCTTTCCAAATTCTGATGTTCCTTGACCTCCATTTCATGTGAGCCTCACAACTTTCTGGCCATGTACTTCCCGGTCCTGCTCTGTCTGGTCATCTTTCCTATAGATTCCTGCCCCCGTCCTTTAGATCCTGGGTCTCCTGTTTCTCAGACTCTCAGTCATGGACCTTTCTTTCCTCCTCATCCTAATTCTGTTCCATATGTCCTCCTGGTCCTCCTCTCCTTGGTTATCTAGTTCCTCTGGTTTGCCTGTTCCCAATCCTTCTGCTTCGGGTCCCCCTCGTCGTTGTTGTCCTGGTTTTAGTTCTGGTACTCCTTTGTCTAGTCCTCATGTATTGGGTCCTGTGGTGCTGGGCCCACTGACCTTCATTTCTCGAGGTCTCTTAGTTACCCAGTCCTTCTGCCCCATCCTAGTCCTCCTGGTGTCCTGGTTTGCTTGTTATACTTTGTTCTTGTCCATCTGACTGTGGCCCTCTCAATCATGGTCATCCTGGGTCTCTCGTCTTCCTCATCCCTGTTGTATTAGTTTTTCTAGTTACCATGTTGCAGGTCAACCTCATTTATAGTGTCCTTGTTACCCTTGTTTAGGATCTCTTGAGTCTGACCCTAGTCCAACTGAGCTTCGATTTCCTGGCTATTTATATCCCTACTGGTCATACTGATCTAGGGTCTGCTGGTACTGCTAGCACTGATCCTTGCTGGTTGTGGTTTTCCTCAATCCTGGTCCATTCGCCTCTAACCCATTGGTCCTCCTTGATCTAATCTCCATGGTCTTGGTACTCCATTCTCTGACCCATCTTTACATTGGTCTCCTGGTACTCATCCTCATTGATATGTCTTCCTGGCTCTGCTATTCCTGGGCATGGACATCATTGACCCTCTGGCCCTGGTTGGTGAACTAAGGCCACCCATATTGTTATGGTACAGGACCTTCTATTCCTGGCCCTTCTATTTTCTTTGGGCCCTTGTCAGCTGAGTTGAGATCTTCCTGACCCTTCTGATCCTTTTCATCCGACTCTAATCCTGTTTTTCCTTGTGTCTTCCTCATCTGTTTGTCTCTGGTCCCCTCTGGCATTGGTAACCCTGGTCCTCATGGATTAGGTTACCCTGAACCTTGTTCTTCTCGTCCTTGTCCTCATGACACAGATCACTCTAGCCCTCCTTCCCTTCACTCTCTCCGACTGGTGATCATCCACCTAATAATGGCCTGCTCCTTCCTTTGCCAGCTCCCTCCACAGTGTTTCTAAACAGTGTTTCTAAACAGTGTTTCTAACAGCCTCCAAGCCTGTCACTCAGATTTGTATTTTATATTACTTCCAGATTTCTTTTGCTGAGGCAGCACTGTCAAAGACATAAATGAGAGTTCAGTAGAAACATAATCTCGCATACTTAAAACACTGCTTACCATGTTTAAAATTGAAAACTCTCCTTCCCAAGATACATTGTGTGGGTGACTAAAATGTCAGTGTGCCTGAAGAGGTCACTCATGACATGGGAAATCCACTCTGCTGGGTGAAATGAACGAAAAGCTTGTTTAATCAGTAGGCAGGTGAGTGAACTCCTCCCATGAATTATCCAGGTGCATTACTTAACTGTCTCCTGCTTTCCCTTCCCCATTTCACAGAAGTCACATTACTGTGTCTCACTCAATTTACCTCCTGCAAGTGTAAATTTTGAAATAACAATTAATGTGTTGTGGACGCAAATTAACTTTAACTTGGAACCTGGCTAAATGTGTGGGACAATAACTTGAACTGGGGCAGCTGCTGTTTGACACATGTGAATTCAGGCTTCTGAATAGTTATGTTTTTTGACTGAACGTTTCATGATACATTTATGAACTGAGGAGGGTAGATTTATGAACTGAGTTTTTAGTACTAGCTGTATGCAATATAAAGGCTGATACAATATGAAAACTTGTTGGTTTAATTGACGTGGCTATTTGTGTTAACAATTGAGGCTAGGTGACTGACTTGCTGAACTGCATAGGCTGTCTATGAGAACAAAAGATAGTTTAACAAATAGTGTGAAAAACAGAATGAAGGCAACACAATTCTGATGAGCTATTTTAATATACATTATTGTAAAATTTAAAGAAACATGCTATAGTTAGAAAGTGCCACGTAAAATATATTCAGACATAGATGGCCATCTCTGATGTTTAAAATGTTAGATTGCTTTATTTTGTTGTTATGTGGTTAATACGTTTTAATGAAAAAGGTTGCAAAACTGAGCATATATTTTCTAAAATACTTTGTATTGAATGACATATCATAATTGTTAAAATTGATAAAGTATATTTTAATCAGTGTACAATTTAATGCCACTAGTGTATGTTTCCCTCAGAAACCGGCTGAAACTTTAGCTCACTTTGAATCCCTGCACCGTGTGGCAGGTACTGTGAGGTGCCTGCCACACAGTGCAGGTATTTACAGGGGGGGCCCCAACAGGAGGCCACTGGGAGAAGGGGGCCCTGCTAGGGGCTCCCAAAGTCACTTTTCAACAGGCTTTTCATGTAGGAAAGCCCGATATGAAAAGCCTGTTGGAAACCAATATAATAATCCCGATGGTGGAAACGTCATCTGTAGGGGATTATATGCTGTCTTGAACTGGCCGACGGGCTCATTGAGCCCATTGGAAGCCAGCCGGAATGATGGCGGGTTTGAGTTCTGACTGCCATAATCCTAATACGGCGGTCGGAATTCAAACCAAGGATGTCAGTCGGAGGGCCTAAGTTGTTCAATTGGGTGATGAGTGCCTTAGTGTTGGACAAGTCAGCTGAATTCACTTCCGTAATGTTCTAAATCAATCAGTAAAGAAACACTTTCCCTACCACTGCACTCTGCCAGCAGATTTGCAGGTTAATCATTTGTAATTCTGCTCTACTTCTTCATCAAGTAAGGAGAAGATAATCAGGAACAGATAGTTGGTAAACCCTTAAGTTTACAGTGAATTCAAGTTCAGGCATCTCTAGTTCTAAAACGTTTCTATAGATGGTTTTAATTGTTAATTTTCCTAAAAAGAGTATTTGTCTGATTGAAAAAATCAACGGTATGTGACCTGTTTGTGGACACCTTGGCTGGTTTGTAAAAATAGAAGAATGACCAGCTGCAAACACTCCTCAGCTTGTTTGAGGCATCAACAAAAGGTTTTGAAAGGGGCTTGTTTTGAATCCTAGCGAAAAAGAGTTAGGGGCTGATTTAGAATTGGAGGGTAATGGAATTATTTAGAATAGTTAATCTGGAGCCACACCCACCTGAATGACTCACACTACCATAAGAGCAGTATTATTGATTAACCTCTCTCTAATTTACAACTTACCACACAAATTAAGGGAATTTTACTATCACCACCAAACACCAACTCAAGCCACTCACCATGTTTTATGGCGGCAATGGAGACATGCTGCCCAGCGTTAATGTCACACATCTGTGAACCACATTTGATTAGCCAATGATGTATAACTGCCATGGCATCAGAGCTAGCCACAAGTGCCACTGCTTACCACAGATAGCCACACAAATGCATAGAAAAGAAATATAACACAACATCGGACTGAATCTAAAATAGATACTTTTCTCTCATTCAGAGACTTTCATGGGTTGTCGTTCAATATAAATGGATTTTGATGTAACTTGGTCATACACAAATCATAGAAGTAAAATAACTGTCTACACATTTCTAACAATTTAGGCATCGTCTCCACGAAGTTGCTTCCATTCAAACGTTGTATCCAAAGCCAGGTCAAAATTATCTTTTTCCTGCTCTTTGGTTAATTCTATGAACACCTAAAACAAAAAGAAAAGAAAAAATATAATCCCGTCAATTACTTAAATCCATAACAGCAAATACAAAAAAGTAAACACACTGAACAGGAAGTCCAGGGAGGAATTTCTGCCATGCCCTCCACTCCATCGTTGACTTGAGACTTTTCTAAATATCAGCAATATAAAAAAAAAGGAAGATGCCAGCAACAACCTGAATCATACAAAATGTGTAATACACAACGGCAGCTCCTCCGCAATGGCGGAAGAGCGTCGCTCCACTGGCTCAGAGCCAGCAGGTGAAAAATCAAACGCTATTTTACTATCATTTTATTTTTCACCTGCTTGCTCAGCTAGTGTGTTCAAGGAGGGGCGGGCCATGGCAGGGGGGAGGAGGACCGGTTACTGCACTGTAAGTGCTCATGTGTATTTGGCCGGCCGTCTCAGGCTGGCCAAACACACATTCTCACTTAGGTTTGCTCCAACCTGGCTGTATTAAACAGCTGGGCTGTAGAAACAGCACAGACTCCCTGTACCTACGGAGCGTCAAAGCAGCCCACTCAGGCTAATCTCCGCAGTGCTCTAATATTTGAGAGCAGCACAGGTTTGCACAGGGAGTCTCTGATGCTTGCTCAGGGGCTGCTGGGACCCAGAAAGCATCAGAGAACTGAGGAGTGAGGTGGCAGAAGCAGCATCTGGTAAGTTTTAAAAAAGCAATGAAACCTGCTATCTCCCCTCCACAATTGCCCCATGCTCCCCCTATACCCCTTTGCTCTCTCATGCACCACCAGGGGAGGCGTAGTATTTTGACGCATTCCCAGGTTTACCTGTACTGATACATTAGGGAGTGCACTAAAATATATCGGTGGATACGTGGGAACACCGACGCTCCACCTGTTGAATGCCTCCCTGGGGAAGAGTAACGCAATACCGTGATTTGCGCTGCATTGTGTTACTCTAGATTTATCAAGTTAAGCAGGGCCACCAAAGGTGGCCCTGCATGACTTGATAAATCTGACTTTGTAGTTGCGCCCTTGGGCTCCCTTGAGTGATGCCTGGACAATGCAATTCAATGATAAATTTGGCCCTAAGTACTAAAGTAGTGCCATTGTATTATTGGAGCTGAAGGACCTATTGCAGTAGACCACATGGAGCAACATAATTTAAATAGGGCCGTTCTTTGACATAATTGAACTCTTGAGTATTCCATTCTGACTATAACAAATGATACAGGGCTATGACTCCTACTTCAAATCACATAGATCAACTTGGTTAAGGGTTTTACTATTACAAAAGCAGTGTTGCTCATATTATCTGGTCCGAGCGTTCACACGGTGCACTGTACATTCTTACATAAATTATAAATTAGTGTATAAAAAAAAACATAAATACAGAATTTAGGGGCTCATTAAGTCATTGTAGTGGGATCGGGACCTCCCACCTGCAATGCGGCAGTCCCGCACCCCTAATTATGATGCGACGGCCATCGGGGCAGTCGAATCTGGCAATTTAAAATTGCGACAGGTGCTGGTGGCTGCAGCACCAGCCCCAATGGTAAATGGCCATGTTGTGCATTTCCCTGCACAACG
This sequence comes from Triturus cristatus, assembly GCF_964204655.1. NCBI lineage: Eukaryota > Metazoa > Chordata > Amphibia > Caudata > Salamandridae > Triturus > Triturus cristatus. Next base: position 665,234,951 of record NC_140590.1, read on the forward strand.
TGCAAAGCCCCGCGCCATGCCTGCCACCTTGTGCATGGAAAAGTAGAGGGGTACCAGGGGTAACCCCAGTGCCCAACAGCCCCTCCACAGAGGGGGCCCGTAACGGGCCCCCGAAGCCAGCCTCCACCAGCCTTTCCATGGCGGTAGAACCGCTGACACCAGCCTTGTGATCTGGCGGGCGGTGCCTTCAAGGCACCGCCCCCATATCCCCAGGCTTATCCGCTCTACCAGGCAATCATTACTATTGCATGTGGCGGAAAGTGCCCGCCACGCTTGTGGCACATTTCCCCCCACCATCCTAATGTGGCGGGGGGAAATGGGGGTCAACAAGAGGGGGGACTATGGAGCTTTTTATCGAGGACCGGCACAAATGCCCAGTCAGATCCTACTGCCTAAAGGTATGCTGTTCCTCTTGAAGTGGTGCCTAGACAATAAAAAGTCAGAAATCCAACCATCGTCATAGTCCCTCCACTCTCCCTCCCAAGCCAGATACCACCTACCCTGTCATTACGAATGATGGTGGTTGGTTTTCTGACTTTTTATTGTCTAGGAACTACTTCAAGAGGAACAGCATACCTTTAGGCAGTAGGGGGGAATTGGGGCCAGATGGCGGAGGGACTAATAACGGTACAGACTACAGAAACTTTTGTTTTTTAAAATGCTTAGCAATACAAAAGTAAAAACTAATATTTCTAAATAAAACACAAAATGCCATACCTGGATGCAGCCGATGCAGATAAGGAGTGGTGGGTGGATACAGTTGATGCGGGGGGTACAGGGGGTGCACACGCGGTTAATAATTTAAAAAGAAGACATAGCTGGTGCTGCTGGCTGCCTCCTGCTCCTCTGCTTCTGCATGAAAGCAGCATGGGGATTGGCCTGAGTGGGCTGGATTAGCTGTTGCTCAGGCACAGGGAGCCTCTATGCTGTTTCTTCAACCCGCTGTCAGTTTGGCCGGGCGGCCAAACTGACATGCACACTTAAACGTACGCATACCACTCCTCCTCCCTCTCCCACATCCCAGACCACCCCTCCCTGCACCCACTGGCTCAGTCAGCAGCAAAAAAATGACACAATAATAGAATATTGTTTTATTTTTCAGCTGCTTGCTCTGAGTCAGTGGAGAGATGCTCGTCAACCATTGCGGAGGAGCTGACGCTGGCCGTATCTCTAAAGGTTGTGACATGAATTCCACTTCTAATGATTGTAACAGGTCTTGCTCTTTGTGGCGTAGCTACATTTTGGCAAATATTGATTTAGTAGTTCTTGAGATCTTATGAAACCAGTAAGTTGCATACTGTAGTGCTAATGTGAGGTTTTGGGCTCTCCATTCTGCCAAATACGCATTTCTATCTTTTCATTAATTCTTTGCCCATCAAAAATCTAATATTACAGTAGCCCAAAATGCTATCAGTATCTAGAAACGTTGATGTCTTTTTCAAATTCATAGCAATAGCTGTGACATTATAAAGGTTTTCTCTCCCAACAAAGTTGGGTAACAACTGCATGTGCAATCAACCATTGTGGTTTTAACGTTTTTATAGGGCATGAGAAAATGCATGGAGGCACACAACATCCACACATGCAGTGAAATACATGAGACATACATGCAAATATGCATACAAGCAACATACCTACAGACATCTATTCTCAGAAAAAACCATGGCAACTGTCACCCACTAACATTGACCAGCAGTCGAACAGGCACCCATGCACAGAGATCTACTGCTACCCATAAACAGAGGCCACTTAACATCAATTCACCCATTAAGAGAAATTGGTTTATGTAATATTGTTTGCATTTGTTTATGCTTCTCAAAGGCCACGTCGAATTGCACGATGTGTCAGGAGAGTGGAAAGTAGCTTACAAGTAAGAAGGAATAAAAATCGTTGTGAATTGAAGGCTGGTAGTTGTAGCTGAACTTCGGTGTCTGGAAGGCACAGAAGAAGCAGTAAAGGAAAATAGGCTGCAGCAGATTGACCAGGAGAAGTTAGAAGATTTAAATTGGGGGTGGGGTGGAGGGGAACAGACTGAGGAATCATCCCCTGCAAGAATGATAGACTATTAAGGAGGTGTCAGACCAAGATACTCAAGCGTTCAGGCCCACAACAGAAGTTGACACACATACAAAACAAACATGCAGGGACCCATCAGTCCTACAGTTGGAATTCCTGTATTTACACTGATACACATGGAGAGAAGGAGAACATTGGTGTCAATGCTAATTCAATATTTACCATCTACTGGATGATGGAAAACTTCAGTCTCCATGCCCATTTCATTACTACCATGTTCATCTGTCAATTAAAATGCAGTGCTCTCAGCATGCCCATTCCTTTCTTAGCCATATGTAGCACTACAATTCAACTCTTTCATACAAAAAATGTCACAGGGAGGTGAGCCAGACCACAACAGCTACACAATCCTTTGATATCCACTCTAGACTTTCCATTTCTTCATCATTTTTATTATAGAAAGCATTGTTATAGATTGTATTTTTTAAGCTGTGCCACTACTGAATTTCATTAAAGTTAAATAAGAGTTTCACTATATTACAGGTCTCTGCAAGCATGCCCCTCTAAGCTATTACTTTAAATACTCTTCATAAAGCATCCTGGGACAGTTAAAAGCCTTTTTCAATGTTTTAACAGAGCCGGATGTTTGAAGAAATCATCCAGTTTATCAGAATAATTAAAAACACCATTTACCTGACAACAATTGTAATTCCCTAGTTTGTGAAGTCTACAAAGTGAAAGGAAAAATCCCAAATAACCTCTTTCATTGATAAAATATTCTGAAAGTAAAACATCTACTTCAAATATAGCTCCTCCTGTTCTAACATACACCATGGGATGTTTTTGAAGATCCAGTCCTGTGAAGACCTTCCCTAACATGTCCTCCTCGTGAGAAGTCAAAACACAAAGAAACTACTGGGGAGGGCAGACACATCCTCAAGTTTACTAAAATGTCTGCCTCATAACAGACTGATTCCAAGTGGTCAACAGCAGGTTGAATTTTGTTATAGAAAACGTCACTGAAAGGACAGTATATCCTATCACGAGTGACTCAAAGATGCTATTCTTTGGATTTTTGTTATGTGATATTTTCTCACACGAAAGTGATACTTTGGTGTCAGAAATTACTCTCAAAATGTATAATCAAGAATTGACCGGTCCATTTTTAATTAGAGAAGATGTACCAAGAAAGGGTATTTGAATGTTTTCTTAAAAAAATTATAGATTGAAGAATGTAGCTGACACTTGGGGGCTGATTACGATACTGCCCGTAAAGGCTCCGATCTTCGTTTGCAGACTTTAGTGCCGCATTGTAATGGGCTGGTCGGTTTCCTTTCCGACTGCCTCACCACGATGGAGGTGGTCGGGAAGGAAACTGGCCAGTCATTTCGTCAGGCTTCCGTCGAGCTTGGAGAGCCTGTCCTCCAATCGGAATCCATCCTGCAATCTCGAGGGCAGCTCTTTCCGCCCTTGAGATTACGACCACAGTTTACGACACAGGTCCAATGCTGGTCTGTCAGACAAGGAAACCATATCGGATAGCGTGTTAGGGGGCCCCAAGCAGGGCCCACTTTGGTGCACAGCCTCTGGTTGGAGGTCGAGGGGGCCCTGTTGATCCCTGCACCTTGTGGTAGGCACATTGAGATTGAGATGAACTACACCTCTCATTTCACTATGGGAGCATGCATTACGGCGGGTTTATGGCCATAAAGCATGCTCCCATAGTAAAATATTGGTAAGCGACCAAACAGGTTGCATCCTAATGGGGTGGTCGGGACCGCCCGCCGGGTGTCGGTCGGTACCATGACTGAGTTGGTGTCGGGCGGGAGTGATTACGCCCGACATCATAATGAGCCCCTATGAGTTTTCCCTAAAATGTGACCAATGATTGATTTCGAAGTGGAGATTTATATTCATATTGAGTTTAGTTGTTTAATGTGTCCCATCCTCACCATTTATTGGGCATCCACATTTTACAGAGTCACTGTGAGACTACAACACCCACCTGAAAAAGCATTATGCATTATTTCCAATAATGCATAATGCTTTTTCAGGGGCATAATATGACTATTTTTAAAAAAAAAGATCAGGGTGTCTGAGGCACAATTGAAATTGTTTAGCTCAATAATTGTTCCCATCTTTAGAATTAAGTCCCATACTAAGCATCAACTCGTTTTTGTTGGCTTTTAGGACTCTGTGTACTTTTTCCATGCTAACCAGTGGTAAAGGGATTTTCCTCTCTCCTTAAAACATGATAAAAATGGCCTATATCTGATTGATACTGTTAATTTACTTGTAAGTCTCACTTCATATACCCAGGGCCTGTAAATTAAATACTGCTAGCGGTTAGTAACATTTATTGTGCCACTCACTAAAGTAGTCTTTTAAAAAAAATATCTCAGGCCTGTTACTGCAACCTGTAGTGCAGTTTTTACATGGCATTTCGAACTGGCAAAATAAACCTTTTTGCCAGGCTTAAACCTTCCTTTTTAATACTTATAAGGCAACCCTAAGGTAGGCCTTAAAGGGTCATAGGGCAGGGTGCATGGCATTTAAAAAGTAAGGCGTGTGTTCAATATTTACTTGTCTTGACAGTGAAAAACTCCTAAAGTCGCCTTTCACTGTTGTAAGGCCTGTCTCTTCCATAGGTTAACCCTGCAGTACCTTGTTAAATTTGATGACTGCTTTGTAAAATCTCTTTATTTTTTCTAACAAAAGACATAACATCCTCTTATAGCATCCCCCCAGCCAACTTTTGAGCTTACTGTGAGCATTGTTCAAATCACAGTGGCCACTGGTATCGCAGATACCACCATGCATTTACCGAATCACAGTTACATAGTCTTAGCATATCGAAAAGACTCCATACAACCCTCAAGCAGTCTATTAAACACCATGTTGCTGGTCAATTTCCTCATCAGGTTCCTCAATTGGTGTTTGCATTCTAATGTCCACCATGTCCGAATCAGTAAGACCACCCTTGCCAGCGTTCCTAAAAATCAGTGTGTGAAGTACCCTGCACTATGCCTGCTCCCAGCAGGCTAATTCCCTCTCCTGTCACTGCTTAGTGGGGAGTCTACCCCAGATACCATTTAGTGCTATGTATTTCTTGGCCACAACCAGCCCTATCTCAACCACCCTGCCCATGACTTTAGTGTGTTAGGAGCGGGGCACTGATCCCAGTAAACACAACTGCACCATGCTGTGTGAGCCCAGTGAGTTCATGCAGTGCAGTAAACACCTCCTTCCAATATTCCTGTATCCCCAGATACTCTGCATTTCAGGCATATCTCTGATTTAGATTAATCTAGTTTGTGTAGCCATTGTGACATTACATAATCTCTTTGTACACATTTGTAGTGGATCAATTTCAGCGAAGCATTACCCATGACCTGTCTGCAATTACCTATAATTTTCCTCCATTCCCGGTTCCCTAGGTCCTCTACTGTGTCCCTTTCCCAGTGTGTTTTGAGTGTAGTCATGCGAGCATTTATCCATGGGAGCAGCAGCGTATAGAGTGATGATATTAATTTTGCACTGCCAAGCATGTCAGGCAGTGTCTGGTTGTTGATGTGACTGTACGGCATGCTCTCTATCCCCTCGAATAAGAAGTCTGGGGTGTCTATATTTGGTGCATATGTGTTGAGGAGTACCGTGGGTATCCCACTAATGGGAGTTACCACCCCTACATAGCACCCATCTGTATCTCTAAATATTGTGTCTACACTGAGGGGGACAATGGCATCACCCCAGATCAAAACCCCGCACCCAGATGATGTGAGGCTAGCATACCAAACTTACCTGCACCCTTGTCTCAAAGTTTCTCACGTTTCACAGGGAATTAGTGTGTTTCCTGTACCATTACTATGTGCACCTGCTGTTTTCGTACATAGGACCATATTCTCAGTTGTTTAATCGGGCTCTGGATCCCCTTAATATTCCAAAACAATTCGATCACCTTCATCCGTTCATTGGAGACCAACCCCGTGTTCCAGGGCCTAGTGTGTGGTGCTGAAACTTAGGTTCGCTGATCACATGAGCTTGTACCTAACAACAGTGTCCCAACCCAACTCCATCCTCTCCCATGTGGCCATTCCCAACCTGGCCTCCACAAGTGTCTTCCCTTCCCCCCCGCATAATACAATTAGGGCCATATGTAGGAAGCCAAATACCGGTCGGTTACGGCCGATTTTCGGTAAATATCCCGTTACCGACCGGTATTTAGGCATTTGCTATGTAGGGGGCATATTTCAGGATTCGGTAATTTACCGAATCGGTAAAATTACCGATTCGGTAAAATGACCGATTCGGTAAATACCGAATCCTGAAATGAGATGTAGGAAACACTCTAATGAGTGTTGTGTAGGAATTAGAATTCGGTATTTACCACCAAATATAGGTTGGTGATAAATACTGAATACATTGCAAAAAGCAATATTTTGCTGAAATAAGAGTGCCATGTGGCAGACATACATGCCCTTAGGGCATGTATGTCCGCCACATGTGCACACATGCAGGAATCAGGGGTGCAACAGGGTGTCAATGTGACACCCTGCCACCCTTGAATGTGCTCCCCCCATTACCGAATCGGTATTTACCGATTCGGTAATGAGGCATACCTTCCCATTGATTCCTATGGGCCTCCAGGCCCATAGGAATCAATGGGAAGGTATGCTTCATTACCGAATCGGTAAATACCGATTCGGTAATTACCCAATTTCTCCGATTCGGTAACATTTACCGAATTATTACCTACATACAATTTACCGATTCTTAAATACCGAATCGGTAAAATTCGGTATTTAAGAATCGGTAAATTGTATGCCACCTACATATGGCCCTTAGTAATTTCCCACCTAGCGCGTGGTTTCAGCAGCTCCTAGTGCAGGTCATGCCAGAGACCACTTCAACCAGCACTTACGTACAGGAGGGTAGATGAGCACAATTAATAACAAACAACTCACCTATCGAAGCCGGCATTGGAAGTATTTTCATTTTCTCTGGTAACCATGGGTTACTAGATCACATTATTGGCACCGCCACCCCAACAGGAGGCATGTAACGTCACCAAACTAAATTGCGAGTGTCTCCACCAGTTTATCCATTCAGTTGCTTTCCACAAACTACATAGCATCCTCTGCATGATCAACGAGGTGTTGCTTAGTGAACCGAATACAGCAATACATAAGGAAGGGTGCGATACCTTAGTTTCTTCTTCACTTTCACAAATGTCTTTCTTTTCTTCTGGGTTGCATTAGCATAATCTGGATAGAAGGAGATTCTGTTTCTGTTGTATTCCACTGCTTCTTGCTGGCAGGCCACTGTCAGAATTTGCATCTTGTCTTGGTATCTCAGCATCTTGGCCATGATCATACATGGCAGCGCCCGGTGTCCTGGGAGCCCTGCCCACCTGCATGCCCTCAGTACATTCCATGTGCGTCAAAACGCTGGCCAACCAACTCTCTAAGTATTGCTCCATGGGTGAGGACTCAGTCCCCTGCAGTAGGCCCAGGATGTGTACATTATTCCATCTTGACCTCTTTTTGAGGTGCCCCAGCTTACTTTCCTGCCACTGCAGTGGACTCTCTTGATCCCAAGTTGATGGGAGTGGGACCCCACAAGTTCCTCAATGTCATCTGCCCTGGTGCCAAGCTCCTACACACGATCCCTCATTATGTCCATGTCCTGGAGTAGCAGTGCCATTGTGGTGGCCACCCCATCAATGTCTTCCATCATCACTTGATTGCCCTCCAAGATTAATTGCTTTAATTCCAGGATGAAGTATGACTCAATGTCGGCCGACTGGGATGTATCTGCGTGTGCTGTGGTCTTTGCCATCTTTGTGATTCTGTCCTTGATCATATATCACTGTTTTGAGGCAGTACCCAGACCTCTACGTGGCTTAGATGGCATCCGTAGCACCACCTTCACCCCCATGGAGCAGGTGCAGTCCACTGCCCAGCATACACCACTGCAATTCAGCTGTTTTTCCAGTGGATCTGTCTGTTTAAAACTGTCGCTCCACTCAGCGCAGCCCATGATAGTCCTCAGGGGCAGCTGCATACACCAAATCCCGCAGTTGCGTGGCACAAGGCAGCTCAAAGTCTCTGCTGCTGTCGATAGTGGAGATGGGGCAGGGGAAGGAGAGCGCTACCACCAATGGGACTACTCTACGGACTATTTTCTTCATCTCATTAGTGCGTCCTGAAAACGTGGTGACGCAAACCAAGTTGTATAGAGGCACCCAGCTTCATGTCTTATCAGAAGGTCCAGAAAGTTCATCTCACTTTTGTCATTACTTTATTGGAAGGACATCCCTTTGATGAGCAAGAGGAATATCTAGTAACGCTTGATATCGTTAGCCTTTATACGAACATCCCACAGGAACAAGGGTTGGAAGCAATCGAATTTTTCCTTCACAAACGTGAACGTCCCCACAATGTCCCTACATCCTTTATCCGGAGATTGGCGGAAATCTGCTTAAAATACAATTTTTTCACATTTAATGGAGCCCAATTTGTGCAAATCAAAGGAGCCGCAATGGGTTGTCCATTTGCGCCGGAAATGGCCATTATGTTTATGGCACTATTTGAAGACATGTGGGTTTACAGCAATAATCCATATGACGGCCACATTAAAATGACTACTTGGCACCTTAATAAATTATCATCCTGAGAGGACTTGAAAAACATGAGTCCCTGGAACTCCATATAAACAATGCAGGACTTTTCCTATATGTATAACATTCTACACACAGTTGTTTAAAATAGCATGAGGAGATTCTTTGTGTCTAGTATACAGAATTGACGCTGTCTGTTATGTGAAGATTGTTTAAGTATATGACGTTGTTGTCTTTTATGTGAAGATTGTTCAAGTATATGACATTGTGTCTATCTGTCATTTGATTTTTTAAGTCTTCTGAAATATTTGTGTTTTTTTGTAGTCACAATTGCACAGAATCAACAGGTCTTGGTGTAAGAATATGAAATGTAATACGTGTACGGTGAATACAAGTAGTAGAAAATAAAAATCTACTTCTGAAAAGTAAAAAAGTTGATTTATGGTGACAGAGGTACTATGTTTTGCTAGCAGTATTTTTGATTCCAACCTCTGTTCCCCTTAAGAGAATCAATCCCCTGTTGTTTACAGAGTTTATGGTGATTCTGAGCACTGATGTTTTTCCCGCACTGTAAAATTAAAGCACATGACACCATGCACAGTGCAAGAGGGCACAGCTTCATTTCTGCTTCTCGAGTAGATTTTCTACAAACATTGGTCTGAGGTCGACCTCTCTGCCCTAAAACCATATTGAACATCACTCAAAATTTTGTTTTCTTCTGCCCAATCGCCCAGCCTATTTAAAATCACCCTCCCCAATACCTTGACTGTTGGATCCAATAAAGATATTGGTCATTGTGAGTTCTCTTTGTCCCCATTCTTGAAAATGGGAACAATCATGACAGTGGGCCAGGAGGGTAACGTCCCCTCCTGTGCAGCCGCATTCAGGACCTGCGTTAAAATTGGAGCCCAGACCTCTATATTTGCTTCGAACAGATCTGGCGGTATACTGTCAGGGCCCGGGGCCTTATTACTAGACCAGGCATTCTTGCCTTGTGTGACTTCATCTAGGGTAAATACCCCTGGGTTACCAACTGTGACCGATGCAACAGAGGTTTTCTCACCCCCACCATCCCTCTGACTATAAATACCCTCAAAATGATCTACCCACTGTTGTTCTGTGATGGCATACGAGCGGGCAAAGCAAGGCATGTTCACTACTCTCCAAAAGAGAGAGCTGTCCCCAGTCTCACAAACTTGATAGCTCCACCCAGGCTGATTCCTGATAATTATGTTTGCACGTAATTTGAGCCTGCTTATATAAATATTTAATAATGGGAAAATCAACAGTAAAAACCGGCCCATAAACAGCCAAAAAAAGGCCCACACACTGACCTGTCAAGCCAGCCAATCAGTAATTTTCAGATTGCCCTGTAGGCCAGTCCCACCCTGCAGTTTGCAATGTGATATATTTGTCAAACTGATGTCGCAGAATGATCTCCATCTTCATTCATTTCTCATCACCAACTTAGGGTTCGCCACTGGTGTTAGTAGTGTTTCGTGGTCACCCTTCTAGTGTCTGGATTTGAAATCCCTAGCCTTGCTGTCAGTTAAAGAGTGAATTCTGGCAGATATAACTTTTGCAAGGCAGCTATAGAAATCAGGGATGTGTCAATATCCAATCTTTTTATTATTTAGTATACCACGTAATAATTCAATCCAAAAGTACCCTCCAGTTCCCATTCGTCAATAAGATCATGCTTTCTTTTATTTTCTCAATCAATCAATCAATGAATTTGTAAAGCGCGCTACTCACCCGTAGGGTCTCAAGGCGCTGGGGGGAGGGGGATCCGCTACTCCTCGAAGAGCCAGGTCTTGAGCTGTTTCCTGAAGGAGAGATGGTTCTGGGTCAGTCGTAGGTGGGTGGGGAGGGAGTTCCATGTCGTTGGGCGCCAGGTAGGAGAAGGATCTTCCTCCGGCGGTGGTCTTGCGGATGCGCGGGACGGTGGCGAGGGCGAGGCTGGCGGAGCGGAGGTGGCGGGTGGGTGTGTAGAATGTGAGGCGGTTATTGAGGTATGTGGGTCCCATGTCGTGGAGAGCCTTGTGTGCGTGGGTGAGGAGTCTGAATGTGATCCTCTTGCTGATGGGGAGCCAGTGCAGGTCTCTCAGCTGGGGAAAGATGTGGCTGAAGCGGGGGGTGTCCAGGATAAGTCGTGCAGAGGTGTTCTGTATGCGCTGGAGTCTTTTCTGTAGTTTGGCTGTGGTTCCAGCGTAGATGGTGTTTCCGTAGTCCAGTCGGCTGGTGACGAGGGCCTGGGTGACCGTCTACCTGGTGTCGGTGGGGATCCACCGGAAGATGTTTCAGAGCATGCGCAGGGTGTTGAAGCAGCATGACGAGACGGCATTGACTTGCTTGGTCATCGTGAGGGAGGAGTCCAGGATGAAGCCCAGGTTGCGAGCACTGTCCGTTGGCTTTGGAGCGTAGCCCAGGGCAGGGGGCCACCAGGAGTCGTCCCAGGCGGAGGGGGATGTTCCCAGGATGAGGACTTCCGTCTTATCTGAGTTCAGTTTCAGCCGGCTGAGCTTCATCCATTCCGCGATGTCTTTCATTCCTTCCTGGAGGTTGGCTCTGGCTGTGGCGGGGTCGTTGGTGAGGGAGAGGATCAGCTGGATGTCGTTGGCGTAGGAGATGATGTTGAGGTTGTGTTGGCATGCGATGGCTGCGAGGGGGCTCATGTAGATGTTGAAGAGGGTGGGGCTGAGCGAGGATCCTTGCGGGACGCCGCAGATGACATCGGTGGCCGCAGACCGGAACGGGGGAAGGCGGACTCTCTGGGTTCTGCCGGCGAGGAACGAGATGATCCATTCCAAGGCCTTTCCTTGGATTTCGATGTTGCTGAGGCGCTGTATCAGGGTGCGGTGGCATACGGTGTCGAATGCTGCCGAGAGGTCCAGGAGGATGAGGGCAGCTGTTTCCCCATTGTCGAACTGATCTGGTTTCAAGATAAAGCGCATCACTTAAAAATGTACGTTTTAGAATGTCTCTTATCATCGATCTAGAAACCACAGAAGCAGAGGTACAAAAACACAGTCACTATAATACTTTGAGCCAATGGATCAATGGGCCAATCTCGAAGGCATGTGTACAATGGTGCAAAATGGATCTGCCCAAAGATTTCCTGACTTTCCACCAATACGTACATGACACATTAACAATGGCACATTTTAGTCTCTTGCTGCGCATGTTGTGGGGTTAATGTGCTTTACTCTGCTCCCTAGTCTTCCTCATGACAACATGTCCTGCACATCTGGTTTCACAAAGAGTCTTCCTCATGCCTGTAGTGAACCTTATTGCAAAACACAGACAGGCGGATGTGATAGCACTAATCAAGAAAACGATGACCTGCTTTCAGTGCACGTTTTAGCTTATTTGATAATACATGCCTATAAGAGGTGTGAGTAAAGTAGACTTGGTGACCTCATCTCCCCAGATCAAATACTATACTGGGCATGACCTTTCAACATGAAGAATGGGGACTCGAAAACATTTGGTTTGTGACTGTAATTCATTCCAGCATGTACATCTGCTCGTCATGATCTCTTGACAAGTAATATGTATTGTATAGTTCGAAGCTGCATACTTTACCTGTTCCAGCGTGGACTGAGAAAGGCTGTACTCTTCCAGGTGAAACTTCCGCTTCACTTTATATAAAAAAGAATTAAAATAAGATACATAAGTTACTTCGAAAATAACCAAAATGAATCTTACAATTTCTGTGCTTCGATCTCGTTTAACAACCCGCACACATACACAGTCTGTCCACACAACAGGGAAGTTGGCCTTCCTGCAGAATAACCTCATTGTCTAGCTATGCACTGTTTCCTAGTCAACCCAGTTCAACACAGCGGAACTATACTGGGTCAAAATGGGTTCTTCTTGTTTCTCAGTTTTTAAAATGTTCAAAAATGAGAATATAGTTATCATGCAAAGAGAAAACTAGAATGTTTATCATAAAAAAGCTCTAACACAAAATATTTGTATTTCTAACAGCCGGCAATTCCAATAGGTTTTATGTTTTTTCTCTGTGTTCTAGGTGTTCTTTCTGGTTTCAGTTTAGCTTACACTTGGAGACCCTTTTTGAATCAGGCTCTTACAAATAAGTATGTGATAAGCCAATAGGTCTATCTTATAATGGAAAGTGCCTCTTAATTGATAGCTTCATTTTTATTGTTGCCTTAGCACATTGAAATTCAGAGTGACGGATGTACAAGATCTTCGTTTAGGAGGTTGGAGGCTTTCCTGTATAAAGAATTGTTCAGTGTCAGAGGTCTGCAGGTGCAGGCTCCCGGGTACAGCCGTGGCCCTGCTACAGAGATTGTGGGTGACACAGCGCTTGATCAGTGATTCCGGGGTCCCTGCATGGGCCCTGAAAGGGGAATAGCTCAAGCGGTGGGTGGCTGGGGACAGCCGGTCGAGCCTGATGTCCCCCACGTAGCGCTTGGGCCTGGCCACGTACTCCGTGATATGAGCTGACTGCAGCCTGGTGGTCACACACTGTTCGTGTGATTGTCGGAGTGGGCTATACCTGGTCTGGGGTCATTGCCCAGCATTTCATAACCGCTCAAGTCTGTCACCTGTCCCTGGTTGCTTGATGTATGGCTGCTTACTCCATATTACTGCAGCACCCTAGATCCATGCATATGATGGTTATTACCCCAATTTTTAGGTTGAATGCTCGAGACTTCTTTTATATACTTTAGTATATATTTCTTTGTGGGCTTCAGCACTGCCCACTGCTTTTCATTTGTCTGTTTCAGTGTCCTTTAAAAACCCTTGCTTGCTAGTGGTCATTCCTTCCCCTTTGTCCTGTAGTGAAGGTAGCCACATACATTGCTATGGTAGCATAAGCGCGTTAGCTTTTAGAAAGCCATCTTGCCACTTTTGCTGCTTTTGCACGCAACACTGCAGATACATGTTATTATTTGAGAAACTGCTTGCTTGTCTTTGCTTCACGTGAGAACTGTCTGTTGTTCACCTCCCTAGACGTGCACTGCGACCTTGGTCTGAACATTGTGTGCAAAACACTTTGAGCAGCCAGACAATGTATGTTTTTGAATCCAGCTTGATCGTCCCACTCTCTAGTCATAATATGCACACAGCTGCAAATACCTGAATGTCGAGAGCCTTTAATATTACAGTTTGCATGCGTTTGAAACACATTCTGGAGAAGAACATTTCCAGGCGCAGAGCAGAGCTGATCCTGTGATGTGATCCTCATAAAGCTGATCTTTACGGTATGGGGTTCCCCGTTCTAGCCTAAGAGACCTTCTACTAGTCTAATAATATTATTTTACTAGCGAAAGGAAGGTGGCTGTATGCCACTGTCATTTATACTATGATTTCTCCTTTCATTTTCTATGGTATTGTAACAATGTTGATGGTTTTAATTATAATCATTTGTCTGCTTATGTTAGCCAAAGTACTGCATCTTAGGACACGTAGTTTATAAAATAAACCTTTTAAACTTTACCGTGTCTCTGATTGTGGATTGATATATGTATAATAGCGAACAGGTATTTCCGATTCCCACCATTCCTGAGAATACTCTTAGTCGCTTGTTCTGGGTTGTCTATACATTGGGACCTCCGTGATGATACGGATAACGAATGGGACACTGATGCTGGTCCGATAGGGGTTCTGGGTGCTGAGGTGAGTTTTTGGTACACCACAATTCGCTGAGGTCCTGGTTTCCTGTGCATAGTTCTGTGCATAAGCAGATTCCCTGCAACAGTCCCTCCTATTTTGTCTTTCCTTCCTCCCATGGAGCAGGGACGAAGTACTGTATGTTTATGTGTTGGTTCTTTATCTGTTCTTTGGGGGCTGCCTATTTATTTATTTACTGCTTGTGTCAACCTTGTCAGGCCGGTACAATAGATTTCTTTCATGCTGGTAGCAGAGGTGCAGATATTTTTTCAAAAATAAATGCAATTGGCTGGGCCGCTGTATTTTTCAAAAAGTCAGCTACCGAATGCTGTCATTCTCACCCATCCGTCCCTTGTGTCTGCATCCTGCCTTGGCCTCCCATTGGATAATCATAGGTAGGGTCAGGCTTGCAGCTGAACTGGAGTGAGAGAGGCTTGGAAAGCGCAGGCCTAGGAGGATCTTGGAAATGAAGGCATGTGAGGAACAAATGAAAGTGTGTACATTTGCTTCTCTGTCTGGTCCCCTAGTGCCCCTAAAACTCCTATCAGTGTGCTCACAAACTACCACCACTTTCATGCTCCTTGTACCAGTAACAGTATACTATACCAAGGCCTAGCACCATCACTCCCAAGCAAGGCCAGCTACAAGTACCCACAGTGCCCCTCTCTCCCTAGAAGGTGCCCGGAGCAACACCGTGGAAGCGGAAGGTAGAGTCACTGGATGCTGGAATCAGCACCCGCTGCTGAGAGGTAATTAGTCAAGGTAGGAAAGGACGGGAGAGAGTGAATCCCAGTGAGTGCCTCTGTTTTTGCCTCTCTGTGCCTGGCCTCGTTACACAGGCTATTCAAAGGGAGAGAAGCCCTGGCAGATGGGCTTGGTCCGGTGTAGCATGTGCCCCCTCGCAGCCTGTGCTCGCCATCCCTGTTTAGTCACAGTGTGATTGGCTACAATCTCAATACTGAACAAGCACACAAAGAGAAGTCAAACACGTAGCAACACACACTCCTTTTTCTGTGTACTCAACAAGTGTGACATAACTATGGCATGATTGAGATGCTGATTCAGAGACATATGCGTTGGGGTTTTACCGAGCTCTGCAGGGCCCTAAGTACTCATCGTGCAAAAATATCCAAAACGGCAGCATTGTTGCACATGTTCAGCACCCTCATTCACTGTCTCATAAATCCTGTCGCACTTACTCTGTTCCAGATCCTGCAGTTACATTCTCTCCAGACTTCAGCAACAGAACTTGAAGATCCTATAGGCTTGTGCAGCTGTAGAAACTTATAACACGGACCTGTTGAGCCCCTCCCTCTATATATAACATTATCTGGTGACTGTATTGTGGTACATTTTAGAGATCCTAATATTGTTCAGAGACTTTTAGCCTGTCCTACAGATTCTTTTTCTGGCCTTTCTCAGATATTTCCCCTCTCAATGGGCTATTTTTACAAATCCCCACCTTTTAGGCCCCCTTCTGTTCTGGGTTCAGGACTAGCCTCTTTTTCAAGACCATTTATTCCGCATTATAGTCCTAATTTTCACCAATAGATTCACACCCTTGGAAGATATGTGGGGATGTGATTGACTTAGTGGTGCACGTGCTGTCAAATCTACAACCAGCAGGGAAGGTCATCATTTAAGTGTTTTTTTAGGCTGTTAGTAACTACATTTTTTCTTCCATGCCTAGCGCAGTTGCAGCACAAAACTGCCCTTCAGATAATTGATTTTCTGTTGGAATTGTGGTGGTCTTAGTTGATCAGAGATCTGTCCCTAGCACTAAGTACAGGGGTAATTTAACCGAGTTTAGTTTGATCTCCTGGAATATTGCAGGGATTTATAATAAATTTGTCCTGAAAGATTGCCTCTCCCTGGTTGAACAATATGACTTGATCACCTTGCAAGAAACCTGGGCTATATCCCCGCTGGAATATAAGGGATATTTGTGTTTTCCATCCCTGCTACCCCCGTCCCCTTTGGGTCGACCAAAAGAAGGTTTGACAATTTGGGTAAAACTTGGAGTTAAGACCAAAGTTGTCCCTATGGATCTTTGCTACTCTGAGGTCAATGTGAAAGAGCTGATTGGTTCTCATCATTTCAAATTATTTATCATCACATTTATAATAATGATTTTTCCAGTTCTAACAATCGAAACTTTCAGTCTTTATTCTGTACTGTTGACAAACTTATATCTAATTTTTATTCTGACCCATTGAAATGTAGTATTCTGATTTGTGTTGTTTTTAATGCTAAACTTAGTTTTACAACATCTGACTCTAGTTCCCTGCTTCATCGTAACATGTGTGGTGTGACCGGCTCCTCTGATAATAGAGGTGCTGATTTAGTTCATTATCTTTTGGTTCATGATCTTGTAAACATGCATGAAGATGTCTAAGATAGAGTACCAAATCAGTTATTGATTATTTATTCATTACTTGCGGTCTAACACAATATTTACATGGATGAGATATACTGCAGTCATCCTTTAGTGATCACAATCCACTGATAGGTAAATTCTTTCTTTCTATGGACATCATTAGAGGTGCAGAGAATGCAGTTAATCAGCCAATGCCACAGCACAAGGGACTTAGGCTTGTTTGGCCCATTCCCTATCCTTTAAAAATTTCGGATGAGTTAGTGAAGTCTAATTTAGACATTTTCTTGGCCTGCTTATCTGATATTTCCAGAGGGGAAAATGTGTGTAATTATTTTAGAGCACTTTGCAACGTAATAAACAATGGTTTACTGAAGCCGACTGCTAGACCAGTTTGCTCCCCTACTCAATGCTTTGATAGATCCTGTTCCCAGGCAAACAGAGATCTGAGTCTAGTCTGGTCAGCCACTCCCAGAAATCCAAGTGCAATTATCTTGGCTCAGCCATATTAAAGAAGGGGCCCTGGGAATTAGGAAGCGTGAAATCCAGAGGGCTAATTGGAATCATCTGTCGAGTGCAGTTTCACTCAAGAATTAAAGTGAATTTTGGGGAGCGGTTAGTGA
Source organism: Triturus cristatus (assembly GCF_964204655.1). Taxonomy (NCBI): domain Eukaryota; kingdom Metazoa; phylum Chordata; class Amphibia; order Caudata; family Salamandridae; genus Triturus; species Triturus cristatus. The sequence continues at coordinate 665,252,226 of NC_140590.1, forward strand.
ATTCCAAATACAAAAGATGACACCTGCTTTCCTGAGTAGCCATAATATGGGTGACCGGTGGGTAACTCACTTTAATAACATTTATTGCAGCGCCTCTGATGGTGTTGACTGAGAAGATTCTTTTTCCTGGGTAATATCACTTATATACTCCAAATTTCTGTATTCTGTATACAAGGTGTTTACTGCTCTTAACAGTAGTACCTGCTCTAAAGATCCTGGGCCGGATGGAATCCTTATTGATATCTTTAAATGCACACTTGACCTTTTGGGCTCCTTTGTTAACTAACGTTTTTGTTAAGTTGGACCCCAAAGCTCTTCCTCCCTCTTGGTCTAGTTCCATTACAGTTCCCATTTTTAAAAAGGGCACCCGCCTGAACCTAAGTGCTATAGACCTGTACCTTTAATTGACTCAACCGTTAAAATAATGAGAAGAGTCTTTTTTAACAGGCTAAGAGATAGGTGCAATGGAAAAAGTATTTTATCTCAAAATGGGTTTAGGCAACGCTTGGGAACAATGGAGCAGTGTTTAAATCTAAATGTGTTACTAGGGAAAAACACTATATCTAAAACAATCGCCTTTATACCTTAACCTTATGGATCTATCTTCCACATTTGAAAAGGTTAATCGAAATAAGTTGTGGGGTATAATGTTGGAGCTAAGGCTAAATACCACGATTGTTCACTTCTTGACCTTCCTCTATCAATATCTAAGTGCCAGAGTGACGTTTGTACCAAATGGGGTATTATCCAACGCGATTAAGTTACATAGTGGAGACAGGCAAGGTTGTGTTTTAGCATCACTTTTATTTATTTTATACATTAACAAGGTCAAGGTTGTCTTAAGTGCTGCTACAGAAGATGTCCCCCATGTCCCATACCCGTATTGTTGTACACTCGTGATGCGGTGCTTATGGCATGGACTCCAAATGCTCTCAGGTGTCCGGTACAAGCTTTTTCTGAGTTTATGCTTGATTTAGATTTGTCTATAAACTATACTAAATCTCAACTATGGTATGTGCCGGAAGCATTATATGTTGTGCACTTTGCGGATTAAGGAGAGCTGATTAAAGAACGTTTCTAAATTCCCATACCTTGGTTTAATATTTGATGCAAGTGGGTCTTGGGCAGAAAACATTAGTGTTAGAAACACTAAATATAAGTAAGCTATACGTTCTCTTTTTAATGTTTGCAAGTCACTAGGGGTTAACCGATACTTATAGAAATATACTGTAAGCAATGTGTACCTACTGCTAGCTATGGGTGTGGAATTTGGGGTTAGGAAGACTGTCCTATATTTCAGGCTGAGGAGAATCGCTTTGGCAGACGACTCCTATCTCTACCCCCTTCTATACCTCTATACTTTTGTACATTAAAATGGGCCACATTTTGTTGTTGCTATCCATATGGAGCAATCCAAGGGCTTTGTTTACTCACAGCATAATGAATGACTGTGTTCATAGCGTCCATGGCGTACTTATAGCAAGAAAAATCTTACTACTCTGGGGAAAGCTGCTTTATTTGAAAATCCTTCACCCATATGTAAGGCTGACAAGAAAATTGTGAAGCGCTTGTTCATGGAAAGACACTGTGCTAAAAGGGACAGCGTAGAGCTAAGTAAACCGCTTGTATAAAATTATTACCTTTAATAGCAGTCCTGGCCTTGAACCATATCTAACGTATGTGACAAATAATTGGGAAGCAGCCTTATTGTCAAAATTCATAGCGGGGGCTATATCTTTTCTCCTGTGTTTCCAGCGGGATTTTTATGGGAACTTTGCAGAGAGGAAATCTGCTTGTGACAATGTTTGCTGCACTTTATATTTTGAAAAGTGATTTTAGATTTTGTATGTTTATCTTTTATGATTCGCAACGACTTTCGAATAAAGAGAATTGAAATGATTGCTGAGTTTGTGTTCGGGTATTATGAATGGGTAGCGGCATAAGGGTGAGGGGTGACTATGGATAGAAGCATTTGGGTGCATAATGTTATAGGCATCGAGGCTAAGAGCAGAGAGGACAAGAGCAGTTGCCTGGTTGGGACTAGGGCCAGAAATGCTGCCCATGTTCCCATTCAGTAATACCCACCCATAATTTATTCTCACTATAGATATGTACCTATCTTTGTGAATTGTCGTTCGCCGAGGGAGTCTACTGCATTTTTAAACCTGGTTTCTGCATTTTATTGAATTCATTCCTTGGAGCTGACCCCTGGATTTGTTGCCTGCTTGCTGAAAGAGGGAGGGCGCTGAGGACGGGACTGAGAGGACCAGCAGCCCCGTGATTGTCATCAGCTGTGTCCTCTTCCCGCCTTCGCTGCCTGAAGCTACAAAACTCCTCACGGACCCTGCTTCGCGGGTGCCGTTCGCCGAGGGAGTCTACTGCATTTTTAAACCTGGTTTCTGCATTTTATTGAGTTCATTCCTTGGAGCTGACCCCTGGATTTGTTGCCTGCTTGCTGAAAGAGGGAGGGCGCTGAGGACGGGACTGCGAGGACTAGCAGCCCCGTGATTGTCATCAGCTGTGTCCTCTTCCCGCCTTCGCTGCCTGAAGCTACAAAACTCCTCACGGACCCCGCTTCGCGGGTGCCGTTCGCTGAGGGAGTCTACTGCATTTTTAAACCTGGTTTCTGCATTTTATTGAGTTCATTCCTTGGAGCTGACCCCTGGATTTGTTGCCTGCTTGCTGAAAGAGGGAGGGCTCTGAGGACGGGACTGCGAGGACCAGCAGCCCCGTGATTGTCATCAGCTGTGTCCTCTTCCCGCCTTTGCTGCCTGAAGCTACAAAACTCCTCACGGCCCCTGCTGCGCGGGTGCCGTTCGCCGAGGGAGTCTACTGCATTTTTGAACCTGGTTTCTGCATTTTATTGAGTTCAGTCCTTGGAGCTGACCCCTGGATTTGTTGCCTGCTTGCTGAAAGAGGGAGGGCGCTGAGGACGGGACTGCGAGGACCAGCAGCCCCGTGATTGTCATCAGCTGTGTCCTCTTCCCGCCTTTGCTGCCTGAAGCTACAAAACTCCACACGGCCCCCGCTTCACGGGACACGCACGGGCGCGTGCCGGGCGAAGCCCGGGCCAAGGGCTGGCCCGTCTGAGCCCGTCCGAGTGCGGCTGAGGACGGGACGGGGCTATTATCGTACATCCAGTGGTCGATATTTTGTGAGTTAAGGTGTCACTATTTCTAGAGATATTGGGCCATATGTAGGTAGCATACAATTTACCACTTCTTAAATACCGAACTTTACCGATTTGGTATTTAAGAAGTGGTAACTTGTATGTAGGTAATCATTCGGTAAATATTACCGAATCGGAGAAATTCGGTAATTACCGAATCGGTATTTACCGATTCGGTAATGAGGCATACCTTCCCATTGATTCCTATGGGCCTGGAGGCCCATAGGAATCAATGGGAAGGTATGCCTCATTACCGAATCGGTAAATACCGATTCGGTAATGGGGGGAGTACATTCAAGGGTGGCAGGGTGTCACATTGACACCCTGTTGCACCCCTGATTCCTGCATGTGTGCACATGTGGCGCACATACATGCCACATGGCACTCTTTTTTCAGCAAAATATTGCTTTTTGCAATGTATTCGGTATTTAACACCAACCTATATTTGGTGTTAAATACCGAATTTCAATTCCCTCACAACACTCATTAGAGTGTTACCTACATCTCCTTTCAGGATTCGGTATTTACCGAATCGGTAAAATTACCGATTCGGTAATTTTACCGATTCGGTAAATTACCGAATCCTGAAACATGCCCCCTACATAGCAAATGCCAAAATACCAGTCGGTAACAGGATAATTACCGAAAATCGGTCGTTACCGACCGGTATTTGGCTTCCTACATATGGCCCTAAGGGCCATATGTAGGTAGCATACAATTTACCACTTCTTAAATACCGAACTTTACCGATTTGGTATTTAAGAAGTGGTAACTTGTATGTAGGTAATCATTCGGTAAATATTACCGAATCGGAGAAATTCGGTAATTACCGAATTGGTATTTACCGATTCGGTAATAAGGCATACCTTCCCATTGATTCCTATGGGCCTGGAGGCCCATAGGAATCAATGGGAAGGTATGCCTCATTACCGAATCGGTAAATACCGATTTGGTAATGGGGGGAGTACATTCAAGGGTGGCAGGGTGTCACATTGACACCCTGTTGCACCCCTGATTCCTGCATGTGTGCACATGTGGCGCACATACATGCCCTAAGGGCATGTATGTCTGCCACATGGCACTCTTTTTTCAGCAAAATATTGCTTTTTGCAATGTATTCGGTATTTAACACCAACCTATATTTGTTACCTACATCTCCTTTCAGGATTCGGTATTTACCGAATCGGTAAAATTACCGATTCGGTAATTTTACCGATTCGGCAAATTACCGAATCCTGAAACATGCCCCCTACATAGCAAATGCCAAAATACCGGTCGGTAACGGGATAATTACCGAAAATTGGCCGTTACCGACCGGTATTTGGCTTCCTACATATGGCCCTAAGTGTGTTAGCCCGCAAGGGTACGGGCAGGCATTCCTGTATTTACTACCTATTGTTTCAGTTTTACCGGCCTAAGGTAATGGCCGCAACAAGACTGGGGAAGGGGCGAAAGTCACTCAATGGGGCGGGAGTGGTAGGCACTTTGGACAATTTTCTAATCAGGGCTTCGTTCGTGTTACAGAGAGAAATTGAGCTGACTGAAAAAAGGCTCTCCATCGAACAAGAGTTGGAAAAACGCTCTTCATTGGGAGCAATCGTGCTGGAAAAGTCCCCTGTTCTTCTTTTAATTAACAGCCAAGCCAACTCACCTTTAGACCCCACTATTGCCGAACATGGAGGGGAAGAAAATCCACGTCCAGCTACCGACTATAGCTTGCTCAGTCCAATGGAGCAGGGGGACTCCCCCATAATTGATTCTTCCACTTTAGTGCACAACGTGGGAACCACGAGATCCGGGTTGCCAATACGACTGATACCGGATGCAAATGTGGAGGCAAATGGCCGGTCGATAGAACAGGTTGTTAGACGAAAACGGAGTGGTACGGCTATGATCAACAAGAAAATGAAAATTCAAAAACGGGCAACTGAGGGGAATATTGATCCTGTGGCTAATTTAGATAATCAACACAGAGTGTCCACTGCTCATTCTACAGCCCATGGTATTGAGAACCCAATTCCGCAAGAGTATAGAAGAGACTTTTGGGCTAAAATGGAGCAGTTATTCACAGCGACCTGTCTCCCGATTCATGACAGATTGGACTCTATTGAAAAGACACTCTCTAAGCTGGAACTAATGTACGCCTCATTGATCGGGGGGAAGGGGATACGGGTTGGAAGGGGCGAAACTGAGGGCACAGGGTTATTGGCTAAAGAATTAGACGGTTTTCAATGCCCCAACTCTGAAATAGTAAATAAAGTGATAGATCTTACTGCTCAACCAACCCCACAGGGAAATAGAGTGGGACTTGTTGACCAATTGGTACATAATGTGCCAATTTCATCAGTACTACTGGGGAATCCAAGGGGAAAGAAGGACCATGTTCCTGCTAATATACCACCTGAGATTGAAAGCCTTAATTCCATTCTCCCTAAAATAACCCCACCAAAGTCTGTGTTCCTATCCAAGCCTGTGCTGCCTTGTTTGGACCTGCCCCCAGAGTCTATTCCCTATGTAGTGGTTCTTGTGGGGGTTCCTATTTTGAATTATGGAAAAAGGGAATTATTTAGTGAACTCAAAAATAAGTGTATCCACTGGTTAAATTGCAACAAACCCCTCCCTATCCAGAGTAGAAGTGAACTTTTATTTGCAAGACGTGTAGATTGGGTGGGCCCAAGAGCCAAGGATAAACAGGGTGACTGTGTCGTAATTAATTTTAGGGATTCTAGAACAATGAAGTACATTTGCTCAATGGAGCCAGGTAGTCTCGAATCAGCAATACAAGCCCTTCCTCTCACTTACTTCTATCCAGGGGCCCCCAGTTATGGGTTTGAAGCTTCCTTGAGAGGTTGGGTGGCTCGACCACAAAATGATTCGGAGGGCTGTATCCCTCACTATGGAAACAATAATCAAATTAACAACCAATACTGTCCGCTCCCACTCGAAGCCTTCCACCATATTAACAGATTCAGTGTCCTGGACCTAGTCGATTGACGCCCAGAAGCAAACAAATCATTCCTTACGGTCTGGGATTATACAGGCCTACAGAACATCAAGGAAGGTTCTAACGAACTGAATCTAAATCCTCCCAAGCAGGGGCTCACAGAAGTACTGCTAAACATGAATGATATAGCGTGTCCATCTACGAAAAGCCCAAGGAGTAGGATCATAGAACCATTAACAATACGAGCGTTGAATGGGTTGGAGAAGGGGCGTGTGTGGGGAAGTACTGGTAGGGTAATCATTCCATCTGATGCTAACAGGTATCCCAGTGTTCTGACTTCTACTACAGGGAAGCCTAATATGAATATCAATATACTCTCCTGGAATGTGGCAGGATTAAAAAATAAATTGATCTGTGAAGAATGGGGCAAGTTCATAGATACTTTTGATATCTGCCTAATGCAAGAGACATGAGCTACGATTAATCATCAGCGGATTGGCTTTGTGTCTTATAATATACATGCAATAGTTAGTGGCAGGGGAAGACCTTCAGGGGGCCTAAGTATTTGGGTGGCTCTGCATTTGGGAGTCACAGCTAGACAGCTCCAAACTAGCTCACATGATATCCAATGTGTCCTACTTGACCTGCCAGGGAATAAACATTTAGCTTTATTGAATGTCTATTCCAGACCTTCTCCGAGCGGGCAGGAGTCAAAGGTTATCACACAGTTGAATGATTATATCTTGACCCTAGACCCGGAGTATTCTGTGATAGTAGGTGGCGATTTTAATTGCCTGTATGAGTCACTCAGTATGTTGGATTTAGATGATCCGATTGTGGAAAACATACACTGGAATATTCCTGAGCCTCTGATTCCATTGGTTAAAGCCTGGACTCCATTGGTCTTGCAGATTTTTGCTCTTACTCTTTCCTTATCTTTGAGGTCTTGCAATGGTAGATTCAACTCCGATAGACCTGGTCATTCCACCTTTAATAGAGTGGGGCAAACCTCCATTCTAGATTATATCATGATAGAAACATGATCCTGGGACAAGGTTTCTGACTTCAGGATTGTTGACCGAGACGATAGCGATCACAATGCCCTGGTCATGTCCTTAAAACCAGGAAGTTGGGGTCTGTCCAGTTACGAAATTGTGGTACTTCAACCTCTCATTCTGCATAACAACAGACGGAGAGTAAAATGGCCACATATACTTGCCAGTTCAAACAAGATGGCAGAAATATATAGACTGGTCCTGCCCCACCTAAGTGAAATGGCCAGTGAAGGGTTGAATTGTTCTACCCCTGGGTGGGGTATTAGGACGGCCGAAATTCACAGTCAGCTGGCCTCTAAACTGGCGGAGGTGTTCTTTACGGTCGGGAGCCCCAAGGATAAATTGGTTAAAACCAATTCTTGGTACAATGCTGAGTCCCCGAAGTTGAAAAGTGATTTGATCCAAGCAATTAAGGCTAAGGATAAAGAAAGGATCAAAATACTCCGAGCACAGTATAGAAAGAAGATCGAAAGTGCAAGAAAGACTTGGGAGGATGATAAGTGGGAGGAATTAAGATTAGCCCTGCAGTACAAGGATTTTAAATCCTTTTGGGCTATTGTTAGTAATGGAAGAAAAGAAACTGACACCACAATATTCTCTAACATAGCCCCAGAAGCCTGGGAAGATCACTTTGGGAGTCTATACTCATGTATAAACCCCAACGAAATAGCTTCAACTGCTCTATATCCCCCTTTGGAGTGCCGAGCAGAGGTTCCGGTGATCTCGATAATGGAGGTGGAAACCGCTATTCACAAACTCTTACCCAACAAAGCGCCAGGACTAGATAAGGTCCCAGGCGACCTATATCGGTCAGAACCCAAAGTATGGGCTCCCTATCTCTGTGTCTTGTTTAACTCTATACTACTAGGTGCGGATCCACCAGAGACTTGGCGTGGTGCAGAGATTGTGCCTATTTATAAAAAGGGATGCCCTTTACAACCCTCAAATTACAGGCCTATAAGTCTGATTGATATTACTCAAAAGCTGTTTGGACGTATAGTCCTGCATAGAATTCAGACCTGGGAAAAAGATAACGATATATTGAGTACCCTGCAGGCGGGTTTCAGAAAGGGTACCTCAACTATCGATCAGCTATTTCGACTCCAGGTCCTCTACTGGAAAACTGTGAGTGTGGAGGGTGGCAGCCTCTACCTCATTTTTGTTGACCTGAGGTCTGCTTTTGACCTGGTGCCTCGAGGAAAGTTGTGGAGAGTTCTTCAGGAACTCAACGTCCCTCCATATCTTTTGGATGTCTTGAGAAGACTCCACTCTGAAAATAAAGCTGTCTCAAATTGCAGGAGGAATATCAAAACTTTTTAGAGGTTCAGCTTTTAAGCCTGTAGCGCCACCGGTAGAAATTTACAAGACACAAGCTAGAGCAGCGTCCATCTATGGAGCAGAACTATGGGGACATAGCAAGCCTCCTAGCCTAACTAGGACTGAACATTCTTTTATGAGAAATCTGCTGGGCTTGCCCCCAAGCACTCCGTTGGTTCCGATTAGGCTCGACCTAGGGTTGATTCCCGTGGAGGAGGAGGTGGCGATGCGACCAGTGATATACTGGAAGAGACTCTGGTCTACCCCGGAGTTGGGTTCTTTTCGTGAAAAATTCAAGGGGGTTTGGCCCCTAATCAATAACAAGAAAATCCCCTGGTTAACTCACATTAGGGATACTTGTGATAAGATTGGCCTCCCAGAATTATGGGCTTCCCGGAGGTTTCAAGCTTGGGCATCCCAAGGACAAATCTGGTAGATCGGTTCAGGCACCATCATCTTATGAGCCTCCATATGAATTCTGGTGTTGGCAGACTGACTGCACAGTTTCTCCAAATTAAAGTTGACTATAGGAGGGAGGAATTTCTTGACCTGATTTTTCCTGCTGTTGCTAGGAAGTTGTACTTCCAGCTGAGAATAGGCAGTTTACCGCTTAGGTCTTTTACTTCTAATTGGGAACCAAACAAAAACACTGATTGTCCTGCCTGTGGTTTTCGAATGGAAGATGATAAATATGTTTTCTTCTTCTGTCCAGTGTACCACCAGTTACGAAATAGATGGGTAAAACCCATTTGTAAGAATCTGGGATTTAGAGAGTGTGAAAATGCCTTAAGAGTATTGAAATATGACACCCACCCTCCGATTGTCTTTGCAGTTTCCCGTTTTCTAAATGCCATGTGGATTAAACGCAGAAAATATTGTAATTAAGTAACAGGCATTAATGCATTCCATGTACTTTTATTGTATCCTAAGTACAATTTTGATTCTATTGTCCTCCATTTTTTCTTTTTTATCGTGTAATGATGAATTGTATGTTGCTATATTTTATGTGTACTTTTATGGCCTTTGCGGCCGAAATAAAGTTTATAAATGGAAATGGTTATAGGCCAGACCTATTGGCTTTAACACACGTTAATTTTAGTATACAATGACCTCTGGCAACACAGCTGAAACGCTCTCCAGACAGACCTAAAAAGACTAGGGAAAAGGAGTAAAGAGGGAGTAAATGTAACACAGAGGGGTATCAGAGGAAAAAGAAAAATAAGTGGAGCGGATTAAAAGGGCACAGATAGGGAAAAGAAAAGTATAGGAGGAAATGTTAGGAAAAGGGAAGATACTGTTGCAGTGCCCACAATGGTATGATGTTGACTTCCTGCTGTTTTGTGTCTTCTCACACTGTCCTCCTCTATTGCTCTTCACGAGGAGACTTCTGAAGTTCTCTTTTGTAAGCTTCTCTGGGAGATACTTTTGGTGCCATACTCCATTCTGTTCTGTGCTTTTAGAATCTGGACCTTCCTAGTCCTGAAGTATCATATAACTTGCAATCCTGAAGCCTGTGCTACTCCTAAAGTCTCCTGTAAGCTGTGCTTCTGCACTCTGTGTAATAATCCTGCATTCTGTTATATGCACATATAATCTGTTCTGTATTACCACAGTGTCTGCTGTTATCCTGCCGTTTTTTCTGTGGTCCTAGAGTTTCTCATGTGCATCTGCACCTTTCTACCGCTGTCCTGTACTGTGCTTCTCCAGAGGTCTAAGCTGGTGCTGTGTTAAGGTGGTATGTGATGTGGTGCTACAGTCAGAATCATGCTCCTGCTATCTGTGCTTTGGTCTGCAGTCCTTTGCAGTCCTCCCCCATCAGTGCCGGGCTCCTGCAGTCTTTGTTGGGCCTCTGCAGTCTCTGCTCTGTTCTTAGTTTCTTCTCTGCACCTGCCATCTGTGTTATGCTCTGCTTGTCAGTTGGTGCTGCTGTGCTCCTACATCTTTGCTGTGCTTTTGCAGTCTCTGATGTGCTACAGTAGTCTGTGCTGTGATTCTGTGGTCTGTGCCTTGTCATGCAGTTTCTGCTGCGCTTCTACAGTTGTTGCTGTGCTTCATCAGTATCTATTTTCCAGTGGCGTAGTCACTGCGTCTGCTGCCCGCGGTGGCATAATCGTAGACCGGGGGTGGGGGGGTGGAGTGGTGCTTTATTGCGCTGCGACAGCCGGAGGTAAGAGCGGGGGAGGGGGGCCGGCCGCCACCCCCAAAACTCGTGCCACCTGGGGTGGTCTGCCCCCACCACCCCCACTAGCTATGCATATGATGCTTTCTACAGCAACCTGTGCCTTTTCCTCTGGTCTGAGCTGCGCTTCTGCAGCCTACGTTTGCTTCTGCAGTTCTCTGCTGTGCCCCCTTTATTTATTTATTTATGCATTGTTATATAGCGCGGACTTTACCCAAAGGTGTCAGAGCGCTTTACAATAGAACCAGTTACATCACATAAGGACTTCAGAGTATATGAAGTACATAAAAGATACGAAACAGATAATCTCTAAACTTACATAAGGATAGCATTAAGTACATATGTCTACTTCCGATACTAGTGGTTAGAGTTACATATATACAAGTTGCTCCCTTCGACTCTCCTGTGCTCCTACAGCATGTTCTGTGCTTTGGTAGTCTTTGCTGAGTTCCTGCAGGACGAGGTTTGGAGGGTGACGGTGGGAAGAGGGTCAGTGGCAAGAAGGAAGTACATTAGGCAGAAACCAGTCGTGGGGCGCTTCATGAGTTATTGACCTTGGTGGCACATAAAGCAACCACTTTTCTTCTGTTTCCTCATAAATTGGATAGGCAGATCATTCTTTATCTGAAGCTCCTTAAGAAATGTTAGCAGCAGAAGCGAACTCCAAGATTTCTACCTCGTCAAATTCAATTTTACTTTGGCCAGTATTTGAAGACAAACACATCTGTGAAATAAGATGAAAATAGCCTTACCTTCCTCTAAAACAGAAAACGCTTGTGATAAGGACTTGACATTATCCATGGGTATTTTATACGATAACAAGGAAGAAAACCTGTACGAGAGAAGAAAGACACACAGGCAAAATGATTCACTATTTCATGTACCTGCATCACTCCCATTCGGGGATTTATACATTTTACATCGCATTTTGACGGATAAATGGGCAAAAAAGAAATGTTAACAAATTAGGCATATACTTACTGCAAATGATGGGTAAAAGAGAATAAGTTAATATAGTATGAATGGACAGTTATTTTTGATACTTGCAGCATTATTTCCTGCGAGAGTGTTTTTGTAATCCTGGATGACAGTTATGTCGAAATACTTGAGTTGGTCATTAATATCTATGCTCATAAAAGGCATCGATTTATATATTAATAGCGGAAAGTGAGAACAGCGGTGAGATACACAAACAAGTGTTTGGAAATGTTGTAGAACTATTGTTACTGCAGGCATACCTGACATTGTATGGCGCCCTTGAGATTATTTTTTTTTGTGTAAAGACCTTAGGCAGCTTATTATTTTACTAGATATAGTAAGATACATGGAGCCCGGCAAAGCAAATAATATTCATAATTTTTTATTATCAAAGATATACATTTTAAAATCAAGGCAAATTACTGAGAACTCCAATAATTGAGTCCTATCCTATGTGTAAACTAAGATATCACATTCCTTCATCTAGTTATGATAGGATCTATGTATACACAGATTACTAAAAAATTACGAGGGTTAGGATTTAGGGTGGCAGGGATTTTGGTCTCTTGACTAAAGCTATCAACTGTTAGACCTGGTATCCTTGGCCGTGGTTTCCCCTAACTTTTTGCCAGCAGAAACGCTGTTTTTGCTGACATTGTGTTTTTTGGGCCTTAGAATTCTACGCACTTCCCCACTGCCAACCCGTGCTAAAGTGCTTTCTTCCTAAAACGTGGTCCAATTGGGGTATCCACAATTGGCATATTTAATTTACTTATAAGTCACTAGTAAAGTGCACTACCTGTGTCCAGGGCCTGTAAATTAAATTATACTGGTGTGCTGGCAGCCCTGATTGTGCACCCACTTAAGTAGCCCTTTAAACATGTCTCAGACCTGCTTTTGCATCTAAAGTTCACTATCTTGCATCCCAGCAAGGCTGCCTTTCACCCTTCTGATTGTGGTAAACTGTGCACCATTCTTTGTGGTAACAGTAACACCAGCTATTCACAATGGTTGAAAGTAGTACCGAATGAGCCACTAAACAAAAAGCAAATTATTATTTTTATTATTAGCATTAATATTATTATAGGCAGACTCTCTGCCATCATTTTCTTGCTTTTCCTTGTCTGCCACAGTAGGGACTTACCTATATGCATTTTCCTGTGTACTTGAGCACAGAGCCTTTTCCCTATGTCTTAATGAAAAGTCCATTCAATGTGTTTTGTGTCCCTCTTTTGGTTTGAGTCACCCCCCATGTTTCTAAGTGTAATTAGTTGCAATGCACATTTAAAAAAGAACTTGAATGGTCTACCAATGCTTAATTTGTAAAATATTAAGTGTCAGGGCCCAGATCACTCCATAGAAGTCCACATCAGCTGACAGAACCTAAAGCCCTGCCACTATTTCCGAATTTCATTACCAGGATTACCTAAGTGCTAGATTCATAATTTTTGAATAAACACTGCATTGATAAATTCAGCTGAAAAATATGCACACCTCATCACTGTGAGATGTAATCCCATAAATATTAAGCACTGCATTCGACCACTGCAACATTCAATACATTTTAATTATATTTAGAGAGACCATATCTCATCTGTATTACTTGTATCAAAAACAATCCCAACTAACGTTCGATTATAGGCAAATGTCCAAGATAAACCACCCTGAAACCCAGCAGAATGTTGAGCAACATGCAGACTAACCTATTAAATCCACAGGATAATACCTGAAAACACTCCTATTAAATATATGAAAGAACCTGATCACTGGAGACAACATAGTTGACTTATTGACACATAGAATGGACTAGAGAAAGAAAAGACTGGAGAAGTGGAAAGACTGCATAGAGAGTGCAAAACTGTGAAAATATGTTGTGGAGGAACATTACAAAGGAGCGAAACAAAAAGCTGCTTCAAATGGGGAAGGTACTCAAACTCATTACATCCAAGAATGGGAATACCAGAAACTACCATCATTGAGAGAATGGAAGCGTACATTGAAACAATGCTCAAAAACCTGTTTGATTCATCTGCTTTTGCCCATATGTTCGTGATTGAACCAGCCCACTGAGCTGTAATGACCGAAAACCCCTCCCAGGTCGCTGCCCTGCCTTCTTACTTTGATTCTAAATATCAGGACACAGTGCTTATACTTGCAGAAGAAAATCACAAGCTGCCATATGCTGGAAACCAAATTTCCATATATCCAGACTTCACAATGGGGGTGAAGGAGGCAAGCCATGAATTTATTCTAATCAAAAATAAGGTTTAAGAAGCAAGTGTCACATATGCGCTACTAAATTCAGCACACCCACAAGTGACAATTCAAAACAAAACTCATGACTTCCAGCAGTTTTTTAAGATAAACATTTTGTGACCATCTACACAGCCTGAAAATGATAGCTGACCCTCCACATCACACTTAAGTGACAATGGATGTTTGGATAATTCCCATATTCGCCACTTGGGGAGGTTGCATGGGGGCCAGTGAATTACTGATTTTCATGATGTCCCTATGTATACCACTTCCATGACTGTGAGGAACAAATGACACCCTGGTTAAGGTTCTCTTTAACCACTACCCCTATGCCGAGTTCCAAACAGCGGCCCTTTGGAGTGTACCTGGGAACGTTACCATTGAAACTCAATGATGCTACTTGTTCCAGTTAATATATGCAATGGCACTCACACACAAAAATAACCAGGGCTGGCTTTGCCCAATCGGTAAAGTTCTACGGCTCATCTCTCTGAGGTCACCAGGGCACCCACCTTTTTTGTTGGCAATTTACACTATTCATTAGATGTCTCTTGTAGTTTGGGTGATTAAAAAAATTGAGGGTAAAGTTCCTCTTATAGTTGGTGGAGACTTTAATGTAATATCTGGACCCTTATTAGATAGATTATGTCTTACTAAATTTTGACCTCCTAAAGTTTTTTTTGCTTTTAAATCATTTTTTCAAACTACAAAGCTAGTTGATATTTAGAGATTACATTTTCCCCCACATTTTTTTAAACATTTTTTTCAAATCCACAGAATTCTCATTCTAGACTTGATTATCTATTATTTTCCCGAAAATTAATTAAATCCGTAGTTACTCCTACTATTGGTAATATTGATATTTCAGATCATGCCTTAATTTCTTTTATTTTGAAACTGAATTCTAATGTTACTACACAATCCAGATGGAGAATGAATACTAGTATAGTTCCTAATGAACAAAATAAACCTAAACTCTTAAATACTATACATGATTACATTCTTCTTAACCCTGAAGGCTCTACTTCTATGGTGAATAGATGGGACGCCTTTAAAACTTATATTAGCGGTGCTACTATTTATCTTGTGGCCCATGAAAATAAAACTTTTAATGCAAATATTAAAAATTTGGATAAACAAATTGCAAAATATGAGAGACTTTTTATTACGTCTAATGACCCTCAATACAGATTCCAATTGCAGAAACTTAGATATGAGTTTAGCTCAATCCTTAGTAGAAGAGCTGGTATTCAACTTTCGAATTCTAAAGCCAAATTTGCTTTTAATGCTAATAGATCTGGAAGACTTTTAGCCAATTATTTACGCATCAAAAAAGATAAAACACAGATAAATTCAATTCATAGCTCTAATGGTAAAATTGCTCTATCCCAAAATGACATTGTTTATGAATTTCAGGATTTTTATACTACTCTATATAACAAACCTAACTTTGATGATGCTACCTTAATTGATTCTTTTTTTAAAAAGTGTGGTTTACCCAAGATTTCACAATCAGATAACATTGAACGTGACTCTCCTATTACTCAAGATGACATTTTATTAGCCATAAAATCGCTCCAAAAAATAAATCCCCTGATCCTGATGGTATTCCCGCTGAGTTTTAAAAACAATTTCAGTTACGGCTTATCCCTCATTTATTTCGACTTTTTACCTTTTTTTGGTTCTACGGGAACTACTGTTGGTTATTTTACTGAGGCTCTAATTATTGTATTACCCAAACTTAATAAAGACCCTACCCTGGTGTCAAATTATTGTCCTATCTCTTTAATAAATCAAGATGTACATTGTATGCCAAAACTACTTGCTTCTACATTATCGTCCATGTTAGAATCTAATATTCATCCAGATCAGTCTGGTTTTATGAAGAATAGATATTCAGCCAATAATACTAGAACTCTGTTGCACGTTATTGAACAGTGATCCATTTTATCTCTACCATCAGGAATCCTCGCATTGGATGCTGAAAAAGCGTTTGATAAAATTCCCTGGCAATTTTTCATTCATACTCTATTATAATTTAATTTTGGTGTCATGTTTTATACGTATGATTTCTGCTTTAAACTCTTCTCCTACTGCTCGTTTATTTATTAATGGACAAATTTCTAATCAATTTTCTCTTTTCAGAGGTACAAGACAAGGTTATCCCCTTTCCCCCCTTTTGTTTCTTCTTGGTATCGAACCCTTACTTGTTTCTATAAGAAAATGTGATAATATTGCAGGAATTAATATCAAGGATGTTATAATTAAAACTTTAGCATATGCTGAGGGAAACATCCTTTACCACGCAACCATTACACCGCGGTATGGTTACATCGTGGTTTTTACAACGAAAGTCGTTACACCGACTTGCACTGGAGGGGGCTCTAGACTAAGGAATAGTGTCAATTACTATTCCAACACCTTCCCTACTGTACGTAGACTGGAGTTGGAATAGTAATTCACACTATTCCTAAATCCAGCGCCCTCCAACGCAAGTCGATGTAACGACTTGCGTTGTCAAAACCGCGATGTAACATACCGCGTTGTGATGGAACGCGTTGTATCATCATACATCCCATCGTATTGCTAGTTATTAGTGATCCTTTATCCTCATTCCCTTCCCTACTTAAAATTATTTCATTTTTCGTTTTTTCTATATTTTGTTTGTTTTCCTTTTCTTTCTCCTCTTTCTCTTTATCAACTGTTTTGGAGTTACTATTTTCCTCTCTCTATCTTCATCTTTTTCTCCTTTTCTTGACCTTCTTTTTCTTTCTTTTTCAATAAGGCTAGTGTTCATAATATTAAAATAGTTTCTTTAAATGTCAAGGCGTTAAGTCATCCTGTTAAACGTATGGAAATATTAGATTATTTGGGTGGCTGTAAAGCGGATATTTGTTTTATACAGGAACCTCATATTGATGACAACATTTTAGAGTATATGAAAACAAAATGGGTTGATAGTATTGTATCATTGCCTGTAAACAGCAAATTTTCAGATACAGATGGAAGATATGTTATTGCTAAAATTAAAGTTCTCAATTCGGTTATGTTTTTATTAAATGTTTATGGTCTTACTGCTGATGATGATCTCCACTTTTGGTCTGTCCTGGCAACCGAAGTTCTCAAATTGCACAGTTTCTGGATATAAGTTAAATACTAATAAAACAGAATTATTTCCTTTAAATATTTATTGTACTCCTGATATTATATCCATGAATGATATCATTTGGCAAAAAGATACATTTAAATATCTTGGAATTGAGTTCTTTTCATCTATAAAATCAACAATATCGCTAAACTGTGACTTCATCATAAATTATATTAATGTTAAAATAACCAAATGGTCTTCACTTAATCTTTCATGGTGGGGTAGAATGGATTCTATAAAAATAACTATCGCACCAAAATTAGTTTTACACTCTTGCCATGATTCCCACTCAATTTCCTTTAAAGTTTTATTAAACTGTAGATAAACTCATATCCAAATTTCTTTGGAATAATAAATCATCTCTTATCAGTTATAAAAAATAAAAAATACCCAAGTGTAATGGAGGCTTTGGATTACCAGATTTGTTTTTATTATCACAAAGCTTTTATTTTAAAAGCAAAGCTCTATTTCGTTTAACCACTCTTTTTTAAATAATCCCCCTAATTGGCTTTTAATTGAAAAATCTTTAATAAAACCTTTTCCATACCCACTTTGTTAACTATGTCTAATAAATCTCATTTGTTTTCATAATTCTGTTATCTTAAAATCCACCAAGCTAATTTTTAATGATTTAGATTAAATTTTTCAATCACCTATGTCCTCTACCGAAGACATGTCATTATGGCATAACCCAGTTCTAAAACTTAATAGAAATGTTAGATTTTGGTCTTCATGGATTAAAGCTGGTGTTTTCTACCTTAAGGATGTTTATCACAATAATGCTTTCGTTTCATTTGACATTTTGCAAACAAAATAAATTTTTTCTTCCTCTGATTTGA
This sequence comes from Triturus cristatus, assembly GCF_964204655.1. Taxonomy (NCBI): domain Eukaryota; kingdom Metazoa; phylum Chordata; class Amphibia; order Caudata; family Salamandridae; genus Triturus; species Triturus cristatus. The sequence goes on from NC_140590.1 coordinate 665,270,111, forward strand.
TCAAATATGATTCATTATGTAACTCTATTTTAGATTCATTTCCTCATTGTATTCCTTCTAATGTTAAATCAGATTTATCAATTTATATTCAAACTGTTTCCACTTTACCTCATGGTGTCTCTATACTACATAAAAAAATGTCCATCTCTTAAGGAACCAACATTAAGGTGATCTCAACATTTTGGAATAATGAACTTTCAATCTCTTTCTCAATTGATACATGGAAAAATATTTGGCTTAATAATATTTCTGGTTGGTTACCTGTTTTGCTCTATCAAACAAACTCATATATTTTATATAACTGTTTATGGACTCCATTTCGATTATTTCATGCTAAACTTCTTCCGTCTTCACTTTGTTGGCACTGTAAATTACACATTGGTTCATTACAGCATATGCTTTATGATTGTTCTTTAGTTTTTAAATTTTGGAATGAAGTTTGGGTTATTATAAAAAAAGATATTTAATATTCATGAAGATGTTTCATTAAAATTGATAATATGCAAATCTGTTATTCTTTCTCAAAAACTAAATGAATTAGAAGGTACATTTTTAAATTTTTTATTATCAGCTGCTCTAAAATCCATTACAACATGTTGGAAAGATGTTTCTTTCTTATCTGTTCACGTTTGGTGGTCTTGGGTTATTTTTCCTAGAAGAGGAGCTCAGTTATCTTTACATGGTATTAATCATAATTTGAACTTATTTCATTCTTTTTGGAAACCTATTGATATCTATTTATCTTCTTAAATATGTATTAATTCATGATATATACTGTTATTATAATATTCCAGAGTTTAAGTTTTAGTAACTCTTTTTTGTCACTATTATATTACATTTATAGATGTTCCCTTTCTCTCCCCTCCTCTTTTTCTGTTCTATAAATATGATATTTACTGTTTACCTATTGCAATTTAATTAATGTTCTCATGATTTCTCTATTGTTATTGGGTATTTATTCAGTACTATTTTTTGTATTGTCTCTTGTTATTGTTGATTTATGATGAATATTTCAATAAACTATTTTGAACAAAGACTGAATAACCTGTGAAAAATTAAACAGGTCTTTGTCTAGATAAGGTGGCTATGACCCTTCTCTCAAAAACTTACCTCACCAAACACACAGTTTTTGACTTTGTAGCCACATGGTGCTCAGACCGCTATACAGTGTACTTCTTTCCCTGTTCTAACCCCAAAACGATTATAAAAGACAATGAGGGGAGATGTATAAATATTCATGAACCAACATTGATGATCCAGGCCTCTCCCAGGAGATGTGGACCAGGTAAATTTGACTAAATCCGCATTTGATTATCTGGGGAAATGATTTCAATGTGTTCATTGACCCTAACCTAGACAGAAGCGACGTAGCCCTTCGCCCAAACCCTAATGCAGCTAAGGTCTGCTTGGGCATAAGAGAGACCAAGGATCTAATTGATGTTTGCTGCAGCAGAATAATTTTTTTCCAAGAGGGCACTTGCACGTCTGCTGCCCACAATTACTGATTTAGGATTGACTGCTGGCATACCTCTAGTGACATCTGCAACTGGATGACTGCTAAAAAACATACAGCCAAACAGACCTTATCAGCCCTCTATTCAGTCCCTCTGGAGGTGGCCTTCTCTGGCCCATTGTAGAATGCATATACTTGGAGCTCTACTATACACTGTCATCATGAGTGAAGTTCAGACTACAACACAATATTCATTTATATACAGTGTGGACTCATAGCATAAGGTGCACGCACTTTGCAAAGCATTCACAGTGGTCATCAAAGGGGTTTGCATTTCCAAATAAATTGGCATAATGAAGGTGCTTAGGTCCAATTTATATAAACTAAAAACAGAACTGCATGACGCACACCAGCAATAACTAGACAATCTATCAGAACTGAAGAGATCAGTGCATGCCAAGGAGCCAGGTATTAAGAGATAAAATATAAATTTTCTAGTCCCACATTGCCTTCAATGTTTGAAGAGGTAAGATCTACTCAGATTCTCCCACTTAAACTGGAGGGAAGCATTATTAATTCTATTATTAAAGCAGGACAAGCTCCCTGGTGAGGCAGGTCCTACCAACCCACTAGCTCACATCAACACCAACAAGATATTAGCCAAAATACTAGCTAATCACCTACACCCACATAATTCTTGGTGTGATCATGCCAGATAAATCAGGCGTTATCTGCGGCACATCCACCTCCCACAATTTATGTATCATCTTTGCACTGCTGTGCCAACTTAACCCCCAAATTAGTGCCATAGCATGCCTCCTTGATGTAACAAAGGTGTTTGACCTGGTGTGGATGTGTGTGGGACAAGTATTTTGAGCTAGAACCCGCCGCTCTATCACTACTCTGCAACATGAATCAAGATGAATGCCATGCTATCCGCCCCTGACAAAATCACTAGCAGAGCTAGGCACAGATATTCTGCCTCTCTCATCCTCTTTGGGGTCGCCCATGGAGCTCTGAGCCTGTACATTTAGACATCACGACTCGGAGAGAACTCAGCTTTACAGCACAGTGGTGGCCCCCTGTTTACTGATGGCATGCCCCGGTTCATTCGAGACCCGAGTATAAACATTTAAGACACCGTTAAAGAGTTTGTAAAATATTGCTATTTCTCTAGCATTACCATTTGCTAGGGCACGTTAATTATTGTCCCGCTGGCACAGTGCTTACTGAATAAAACAATTAGTGCCAGGGCTGTGAGCAATTTGTAAAACAATAAACCTGGGGCCCAAAGTCCCACGGCCTGCTCTAGCAGTATTTGGTGTGCCGAATACCAAAGCTGCGTAGTCTTGATTCCACCTAATGCCGCCTTTATTCACCACCAGTCCCTCCCTGTTCATTGTCTCACTCTTGCCGGCTCTTTATGTCACTGTTTTTCATCTTTCTCTTCCATTCCGTGGTTTGTGTTTCCTCGTTGTTGAAAATGAAGCACTGCACTGATGCCAAAGAACCGGGAATGAGCACTACATTTCCCATTAGCACGGTGCTCCTCATCCACAAAAAGTCTTGGCACCTTGGTAAGCAGAGACATTGATCTAATAATGGGAAATAATTATGGGACATTTTTCCAGCTTACTATGGCAGAACAGATCACTTTTTTGAAGATGGATGCCTCTACCTAAACTCCTTGGCATGTTTCTGAATATTCTTATTGTTCGACTTGGCCCTTTTTGCCTTTCTCCAAGTCTTTTTTCTGACATTCTGTTGGTGGTTTTAGGACTCTGGGCACTTTAGCACTGCTGTTCAGTGTAAAGTGCGTGTGCTCTCTGTGATAAACATTGTAAGATTGGTCTACACTGTTTGGACTATTTAATTTACCTGTCAGTCCGTTGTAAAGTGGTATCCCATATACCCAGGGCTGGTAAATTAAATGCTACTGGTGGGCTTTCAGCGCTGATTGCGCCACCTACCAAAGTAACCTTTCAAATCTAACTCAGGCCTCTGCCATTGCAGGGCCTGTGCGCCCAGTGTTACTGCCACTGTGGCCTGGCACCTAAACTGTGTGCCATGTCTGTGACCCCCCCTTTTACTGCATGTCAGTCACCCTAAGGTAGGCCCTAGCTAGCCCTATAGGCAGGGTGCATTGTAGGTGAAAGATAGGACATGTACCTTAAGTGTGTGACATGTCCTGGTATTGACAAACAGCCATTTTGGTTTCTCACTACTGTGGGCCTGCCCTCCCATAGGAATGCATCGGAGATTTCCTGATAATTGTTTCAGTGGTAATTCTTGATATGAGAGGCGCAGCGTGGTCAAGTTTGGTACGTTTGGAATAGTGATAATAAATACTACTCCCTCACTGGTGAGGTGTGTGTGGCTCCAGAGGGGCAGGGTGAGTCAGCGCTAGGCCAAATGGAACATCTGCATTTTGAGTAGTGGGAGGAGAAGTACCTGGTCCCTGAATAGGATTGTACCTGCCCTAGTGAATGCTGGCTCTGCCCCCCTGTGGTTTGTCTGATGACGAGCCCCCACCTAACAATGGAGAAGAGGAGCCCTGTCAACAGAGTGCTCCAAATCCCCCCTGAACCAGTTGCATCTGGTTTCCCCAAAGCCCTGTACTGCAGACAAAGGAAATGTTAGTATAAAAATAGGGTCTGTGACCCCATGAAGGTGTGCTGTTTGGGTGCTCACTTGGACCTGAAGGAAGGACCTGGCCAGGAGGTACTGCCGTGGGGGTCCAGCTGCTGACCTCAGCTGGTAGGCCCTGCGTGCTGGCCTGCCTGTGCCCAGCATCTGGACTTGGCAAGGCTTGGCCATTGGTGAATTGCCTTGCTCAAATCTCGTGCAGCGTGCTTTGTGATCGCTTCCAATTTTGCGGTCCAAGGAGGGGGGTTGCTCTGTGTAGGAGCCTGGTGAGGAGCGCTCCTTACCCTGCAGGCGTGGGCAGCACAGTCCTGTACTTCGGGACTTAAAGCAACGGGAGAGGAGAGCTGAAGGGAGAGAAGCACTCTCTCCTCCCCCGGCTGAATTGCCTGCCTTTTGTTTGGTGTAAGGGCTGGCAGCCGGGGCTCTGTTACGTGGCCCCGGGCTGCGAAGCTGTGCCTGAGCTGTTAGACTTCCTAGCGCTGGTTCAAGGAGGTGCGGGCAGTGTAGCGAGGTCTCCATGTAGCACGTGCTGAGCGCTCCCATTTTTCCAGTGCCGAGAGCTGCAGCCAAGGCCCACAGCAGGACTCTGTTGGCTGCCAGGGCAAGAGGAGGCCGCCTGGAGCAGAGGCACAGTGAACTACGAGGGCGAGACGGGCACTCCGTAAATTACCTGTCCCGGGCCCGAGAAGAGGGCTCCAACTTCTCTCTGGCCGATTACCATGGCTGGAAGTCAGGCAGCGAGTGGGTGTCGTGATTACACTCTGTGGACAGGGAGGAAAGGCAGGTAAAGCACACACGCACCTTAAATTCCTCCCTTGTATGCATGGACACTGGTTTGCATGGAACAGGAGCCAAATGCACTACTTTTCCCAGATGTCCATGCGGCGCAGCAGGGAAAAACAGACTTGGCATTCTCAAGGAACCCGTCCCATATAAAGCACCTCCTCCTCCGGAAGAAGGTGCTTGACAATTTGGCCCGTGTTCATCGAGAAAGCGGAAGGTATTCCCCGCTGGTCGCTACGAAGAGGTTAGAGGCGTTTTTCCTTTCTTGTGCTACTGACAGCCTGACAGATTGTCAAGCCCAAGTTGGACGCCCAGCCTGGCCGAAGGACACCAATGCGGTGTTAACCTCCCTGTTGGAGAGCCTATGGGCCCTACAGCATGAGGTACAAATCTCTCGTTTGGAGAATTAAGACCTTAGGAAAGAGATGAGTATGTTACGTAGGGAGGTAGCCGGCCTATCTAGGAAGGGCAAAGGGGCAGGTTCTTACATTAGGGAAGGAACACTACCCCCTCCAGTACATGCCATGCACACACCCTCCTCAGTCACCACACAGGGGGGAGGTTTCTTTTCAGCCACTCCTGCTCCCCCACCTTCTACCAACTCCACTCCCACCGTCCATGTGATACAAAACACCGGAATTCCATTGGCGCCTCCAGAACATTTCTATGGAGATCCTAAGAAAATCGAAACCTTCCTGAATCAATGTCAGCTGCACTTCTTGTGTAAACCTGCTGTCTTTCAGGATGAAATGGCTAAGACAGCTTTTATGATGTTGTACATGGAAGGGAATGCAGCCAGCTGGACATACCGCTGATGGAACGAAATGACCCCGTTTTGCACAGATTCACAGACTTTTGTGTAGAAATTAGGAAAATGTTTGACCGGAAATCCCATATGATGACCCTGGATCGTGAACTGATAACCCTTAGACAAGGGTCTCAGGATTTACTGACTTACATCACCACGTTTAAACGTATTGTAGTGGAAACCGATTGGCCCCAGGAGAAGCGAACCACTCTATTCTACCAGGGGTTACGGGTAGATCTAAAGTATGTCATTTCGCAGGTGGTACAGTTATCCCAGACCTGTGAAGAGAAGATTGATCTTACTGTACAACTGGACCACCGACTGCAGGAAATGCGAGGGGACAGAAGCAGGGGGGAAACACGTTTTCTGTTCTCCAGACCTAAACCCACTACTGAAGACAATCCCTCAGAAGGGCCCGAACCTATGCAGATAGGGGGTATCCGAGGTCCCCTCACCAAAGAAGAGAGAGAAAAAAGACGGAAGCTTAAGCTATGCCTTTATTGCGAAAGGGAGGACACTTCATCAGACAGTGTTGCACCCGGGCACAGCTCCCGGAAAGAACCAACGCTCCTTGGGCGCAAGCAGCAATAGGGCATGGGGGAAGGTCAGAAAACTGAAGAACCAGGGTCAGGATCAGATCACTGGTTCGGGTGACAGACGTAATTCGATCTCTTCAGTAATCGCCAATACCATACAACCAGCCGTGGCGCATTTACATGTTGGTATGTTTCTTTGGGTTAACAGGGAAAAAACCCTTGAGGTGGCTGCCTTTTTGGACTCCGGTGTGATCAGAAACTATATCGACCAGAAGTACGAACTGACCATCGGAGTACCATGGGGAAGAAGGAGACCCCAGAAAGTGTGAAGGCAATAGACGGAACTGCGCTGACTTCCGGACCAGTCAGGTACCATACTGTTCCCCTCATGATGCAGTTTGGCGCAGATCATTTTGAATACATCCAGTTTGACCACATTGATGCACCACAGTTTTGTCTCGTCTCATACTAGATATGCCATGGCTAACTCTGCATGACCCTGTCGTTTGCTGGGCATCCCGCACAGTTTCCCTTAGTTCCAGCTATTGCAAAGAGAATTTCACCAAACAAGCGGCCCTTCAAGAAGAAACCAAGGGCACACAGGCAAGTGTATTGACAACTGCATGTGCAAGAGACCTGTATTGTTGTTCCACTACTTTGCCCAAAGAATATAATGAGTATCAGCCTATTTTTGATAAACAGAAGGCTGCCCAACTTCCACCACACCGAGGTTACGACTGCCCCGTTGAGCTGGTGCTCTTATGCTCTTACCGAACCAGAGACACACTACCTGAAGATCTACCTCAAAGAGAACCTAGCGTCTGGTTTTATCAGGCATTCCTCATCACCCGCCTCATCCCCTCTTTTTGTCATCCATAAGAAGGATTGCGATGAACTTCGGTCCTGTATAGACTACAGAGCGATCAACCGAGTCACCATAAAAAACCGATACCCATAACCACTGATACCTGTGCTCCTGGATCAGCTCAAGGGGGCTCATTATTTCACGAAACTGGATATACGAGGTGCCTACCATTTGGTGCGGGTTAAAAGTGGAGACGAGTGGAAGACAGCATTTCGGACAAAGTTTTGACTCTTTGAATATCGAGTGATGCCCTTCGGGCTCTGTAACATCCTGGCGGCTTTTCAATACTTCATGGACGAGGTTCTTTGGGGGTTTTTGGAAACGGTCTGTGTGGTCTACATAGATGATATCCTCGTCTATTTGTCTAGTCCTCAGGAACACATGACTAATGTAAAAGCGGTCCTGGACAGGTTCCAACAGCATTCGTTGTATGCCAAGTTGGAGAAATGCCTATTTCATGTTCAAGAAGTTGCCTTCCTGGGATACAAAATCAATGCATAAGGGTTCCTGATGGATACGAGCAAGGTCAAGGCAATCACTCAGTGGAAGACCCCACACCACGTAAAATCAGTGCAGAGTTTCCTGGGATTCGCCAACTATTATCGGCGTTTTATTATGGATTTCTCGAAGATTGTACATCCCACCTCCAGCTTATTGAGAAAAAACACCCCTTTTCTTTGGGGAGAAGAGGCTAAACGGTCTTTGCAGATCCAAAAGAAAAGGTTCACTCAGGCTCACATACTGCGGCATCCTGACCCACATCTCCCCTTCATTGTCGAAACAGACTCCTCCCAGTATGCGATTGGGGGCGTGTCATCTCAGCGACATCCCAAAACAGGGCAGCTACACCCTGTGGCCTACTTTCTCAAAGAAACTCACCCCCAGTGAAGTGAACTTTTCCATTTCAGACAAGGAACTACTGGCAATAAAAAGGGCTTGCGAGGAATGGAGGCATTATCACACCATCGAAATCTACACAGACCACCGGAATCTATTGTTCTTTAAAACAGCCAGAGCTCTTACACCGTGTCAGCTGCGATGGACTCTTTTCTTTTCCGATTTTGATTTTGTTATCAAGTACCGACCAGGTCCACAGAATGGAAAGGCTGATGCTCTCTCCCGCATCGAGGATCCCGGGGATAGTACTCAACCAGAGACCCCAGAACCACCTTCGATACTCTCTGAAGTAGCCTTCCGGGACGATCCATCGCGCTGATCACATCACAAAATTTTCTAGAGGACATCAGAGTGTCCTTAGCTGACGTGGATGTTCAGGCCTGGATCCAGAAGGACCCTGAAAATCGAACGGAGAACGAGGAATTGTTGTGCCACTACCATGCATTGAATGTTCCGAACACCTATTTGCAACTACGAGTGCTCATGACTCACTGTTGGGAGGACACATGGGAAGATACAAGACCATTGCCTGTATTGAAAGTTCCTTTTGGTGGCCTACATTGAGGAAAGATACTGAGGAGTACCTAAGGAATTGTTCTGTTGTGCGCAGGGAAAAGCCAGTCACTCTACACCAACAGGTTTACTACAGCCGTTACCCGTCCCTCCTCGGCCCTGGAACACCGTGTCAATGGATTTTATTGTGGAAATGCCCCCCTGTGAAGGGTACACCACCATTCTGGTGGTAGTAGACCATTTAACCAAGATGGGACACTTCATTCCTTTGGAACGATTGCCCACGTCTTCCGAACTAGCCCTTGTTTTTCTTCAACACGTGGTAAGAGCCCACGGAATACCCAGCGTTCTCATTACAGACCGGGGCACGCAGTTCACCTCTCGTTTTTGGAGGCCGTTATGCAAAACTATGAACATCGAAGCCAGGCTTTCCACCAGCTACCATCCGCGAATGGATAGAAAAACAGAACACTTGAATCAGACTTTGGAGCAATATCTTCGCTGTTTCACCCTACAAAACACCACAAACTAGTACACACTGCTTTGGATGGCTGAGTTCACCTACAACAACGCGGATCACTCTACGCTAGGTTGTTCCCCATTTTATTGTTTGTACGGTCACCATCCAAACATGCTCCCTTTCGAATGGCCAATAGAATCCAGGCTTCCAAGCATCCACGAACATCACGCTCATCACAGGACAGTGTTAATCAACGCCAAACGACATCTTGCTACAGTACAAACTGCACAAAAACATTTTGTTGATAGAAAAAGAACCAAAGAACCCGTTTATCAGGTGGGGGATAAGGTTTGGCTAGCTACAAAGAACTTATACCTTAAGGGAGTAGACAAACTAAAACCCAAATACGTTGGTCACTACAGCATTGAGAAAATCATAAACCCCGTAGCCATGAGGTTGTCCTTGCCCCATTCATGGCGTATCCACCCTGTATTCCACGTCTCCCTAGTCCAACCATGTCCTGCTAGCATGAGGTTACAGGAATGGCCTCTCCCTTTGGCGGTTGATGGCCAGGACGGGTTTGAGGACATGAACTCATGGATTCTCGACTGGTGAGGGGGGGAGTACAGTATCTGGTGGATTGGAAAGGTTTTGGGGTGGAGGATAGAACCTGGGAGCCAGTTGTCAGGAACACCCGTCACGCCATCCACAGAGTCCCCTGCATTGTTTGTCAGCACCCATATGGCGGGAATATCAATCATATTGCAGTGCTCCTACAATAAGTACTTTGACCAATGCTTGTTTTTTCTTTAATGTATTTGCTTTTGCCAATGTTTATTCTTTTTGTATGGACCTTGCCAATGCGTGTTAGATATCTGAGGACCAGGGGGCACAGGTGCAGCTGCTTGCAGTGGGTTTAACACATGAGCTGTAAGGGCAACGCCCAGGATCTTGGTTATAAATAGCCTCGATCTGCAGACACCTGTTGCTTGGCTTTCTGTTTCCTGCCACAGGCATTCCCTGGAGCCTCAGGTTGGAGCCTCAGCTGAAGAGAAGGATTTCACCTTGTGACCTCTGCCAGCAGAAATTCTCCCTGTCTTTGAGCCAGCTCAGGACTGCGATAAGAACATTCCTGGACTCATTTTAAAAGTGCTTCAGAGCTAAGTGCTCAATTGAAGCTTTACATTCTTTGTTGTTATTGTAAATGATCAAGAGCTAAGTGTTCTATTGAAGCTTTACATTTTGTGTTGTTATTGTAAATGATCATTAGTGCTATTTAAGTGAAGAACTTGGTTTTTAAATTATTGGTATTGCTTTTGAATGCAATTTGGAAAACTGCCTGATATTGTTGCACATGTGTTTGATTGTAAAATGGGCAACAAATCTTCCTGGTGTTTTTGAAGCTTTCTGATGCTTTATGCACACGTTTTCTGGTTGTGTTTGGACAACAACTCTCCTTGTATTTTGAAATTGACTGATTTTGGTTGTGCACTTCTTTGGCAGTAGTAAGGGGACAGTTGATAACATTGTAAAGCGCCAAGGACTATATGTAAAGTGCGCCTTTTCTGATATTGTTGCGCGCAATTGCATTTTAGTGCGCCATTCTTAAAGTTGCTGGATATTTTGGGCAGCATTTTAAGGCACAGTTGCTTAGTGTGTTTTAAAACAGGCTTGGATTAAACCCTGGGAATATATTTGGAAACGTCTTTGGAAAAGTCTTATGCACAATCAGGTGAGATCTTAAGGTATTACAAAAGAACAAATATACTACGTAAATTGATAACATAGAATACACAGTCTAATACAAATTCCTGTTTTATGTTCATAGAAACCTGTAAATACATTTCTTAAATGCTTATTGAGAGACAAACTGTTTGAAGCGCCATCACGCCTAAAAGGTAATCAGAAGTAGTAGAAGACGCAATGTTGGTATTGCTAGTAGTTTAAAGAGTTTTTAGGGCATTCTGTGCTTATCTACCTCTGTATATTTTAGGAAAAGTTACGAGTGGTTCCCCATGTCAAACTCCAGAACCTGGCTGGCCCAGATGGCACACACCCTCTTCTTGGCACAGCGTGAAGAGTAGCAGTCTCTCTTTCTTGTCTTTCATCCCAAATCCCCTTCCCTCTTAGGGCACCTGCCAGGGCTTCTGTTTTTGGTCAGTAGCACTGAGAGGTGTTCAGGGGGGTTGAGGAACTGTCATTGTCCCTGCAGACGGACCTGGTTTTCAGGTGAGTGGCTAGACTCACATATAACACCAGTACAGAATCTCCACTGTCCTGAATTAGTAGAACGCTTTCATGCAGCAAATCCAGGAAAGCCTGGACGACCGCCGAGTCGGCGATTCTTGAGAGGGGGTTCTGTCGCGATTACACTCTGTGGACAGGGAGGAAAGACAGGTTAAGCACACACGTACCTTAAATTCCTCCCTTGTATGCATGGACACCGGTTTGCATGGAACAGGAGCCAAATGCACTACATCTCCCAGAAGTCCAGGGTGTTGGGTCCTGATGGAACTAGGCTGTGGATAAATGTTACATACTGTGTGCCTTCCCCCCTTTTTATGGTCTACTGTGTGGCGCGGGAGCTAATGCCCTGATATATGCCTAATGTGACCTATGCCAAATGAGGTTGCCTACAGTGATTCCGTAATGTGTTGATGCCTATGGTGATTGCATACTTTGTTTATGCTTAGGATATTTAGGCGTAATGTGATTTGGGCGTAATGTTCTGGCCTAATGTGATGCAGACATAATGTATTTATGTTGCAGGTGCTAATGCTAAGTACAGTATTTTAACAGTAATGACTGGTTGTGTCTTATATCTACTACTAGTACTTTCTAAAGGTTCTGACAGTGATCCGATTGGCTCTGTCATGTATATAATCCCCTGTGAATATTGCCTAGTGCCAGTTGGCACAGTGTAAATCTGTGATTACGTTTCTAATGTGTTTATGATAATACAAAGGCTATTTTTTATATAACCTTGTGTGGAGTTCCTTTTGTGGTGTGCCTAGTGTGTTGCTGCTGTATGTGTGTGTGTTGCGCAAACGCTTTACACATTGCCTCTGGGATAAGCCTGACTGCTCGTGCCAAGCTACCAAGGGGGTGAACAGGGGTTATCCTCAGCATTTAACTACCTTACCCTGACTAGAGTGGTGGTTTCTGCCTGGCTTTGGCGCAAACCTTACCTAACCAGAAATCCCATTTCTAACACTTATTTTCCTGCCCACTCACTTGTTTGGTCATTTCAGGTCAGTAATTGTCAAAGTAGCCTAGGCAGGCAAACATCAGAGACAAAAAAGGGAATTACTTACATTGCCTTATAGCCACAGATGGTTCACGTCCCCACATTTTGAACTCTATTATCTATGCACTAAGGGTCATTATGCACACTGCAGGCATTACCCAATATCATATCAACCCCACTTAGCAGCTGAAACAGGCACAGCCCATCCCATATCCATAACCACCACCTTCTGCTCTCTACTGAAGCGTCCAATGACAAGAAAAGATACTGACTGGCACGCACAGTGTGGGCCTGAGACAGACTCTGCACTCGAGCAAATAGAGCCAAGTTCCTAAACCTGACCTGAGCGCCCTGTTTCTCAGCATGCCGGATAGAAAACTGTTGTTGGGGGAGACTTCAACATGAATTTATGTAAACAACAAGTTGGCCCCTCAAACTAACAGGGCCCACTTTTCGTCCTCTACCTGATTTCCTATCCTCCTTTGGCCTGACAGATATATGGCGTGCTCATAATTCCAGAACACAGCAATACATGTTCCATTCGGGATCACATGGCAGTCTATCTTGAATAGACTACCTTTTTACCCTCAGACACCAACTGCAGTATTATTCAGGGGTCCAACACTTGGGAAGAGGATTAACAGACCACTTTCCCACATGGACTGAATTTACTCAGTACAAGGGCTCAGTGCAACAAATCATAGTGCTTAGTCCCTGGTATCTTAAGGTGCCTCACATTAGGGAGGGTTTTCTTGACAGAGCAATATTTCTCTGAAAATGAGAATTTGGTTCACTCCACTCAGACCATAGGTGTATGAGCATGTCATAAAAGGGCAGGCATTTCCCTAAATGTGAGCCATTGTTAGAAATGGGGGTCTCTGGTTGGCACAGGTATGCACTTGTGACAAGCAGGGACTCTCAATTCCAAGTCAGGATAAGGGGATCACCCTTTCAAATAACCCCTGCTCACCCTTTAGGTAGTGTGGCGCAAGCAGTCAAGACTATTCTCAGGGCGCTATAGGTTAAGCATTTGTGAACACATACAGTAATGCAATGACACACCACAAATGGACACCAGTCAAGGTTGTATCAAAAATAGTTTTCTTTATATAAGGCTTAGCACAAGACCAGAATAATGTTTAGAAATGACCACAGTATTATTTCAAAGTTCAATGTTCTTGCAAAAAGGCTTAAAATGCAAAAATAGGCTTCTTTTACTCAATTCTGCTTCTTTACAGGCTTTGTACGGTTCGTACCTGGGTGTACGACTCGTCAGCATTAAAACAAAGAAAGTACAAGTCAAACAATCGGTGCGGACTCTGGGGTCCAGGACGTGCACACTGTGGTGCGAACTGAACAAAGTACCTTTAGTTCGTGGGGTCTGCAATGGACAGTGCAGGACAAGTTGATGGGTCCGGGTCGTAGTTCGGCAGCGTACTCGGTCTGGTCCGGTCGCGGCGTCGGGACGCGGCGTTGGTACGGGACCTTCAGGGGTACGGGCGGATATCCGGATCAGCTTGCAGAGTCCGTGGCGTCGGCGTTCGGGCCGTACCTTCGGTGCGGATCAGCGGCGACACTTCTCGGCGCCGTACAGCGTACGGGGATGATCAGCGTACTGCGGCTTCTCGGCTCTGAGTACGGCACGGTGCAGTACGTTAGCAGCGTACGGACCGTACCTGCGGGACAGCGAAGCTTGAGTCCGGCGTACAGGGTTCGGCAGCCAGGGATGTACGTCTCGAATCGGCGGGGAAGGTTAGGTGCAATGCAGCCGGGAGGGATACGGTGCATACTAACGTTTTTGGTTCAGCGTAGACACACGGTGCCGGGCGGCAAAGACACGGCTTCGCAGCGGATGTAGTACGAGGCGTACTGGGGCCAAATCCAGCGGGAAACAAGCAAGAATTGTCCAGGCAACTCAGTTTTTGAAGGCAGATGAGTCCAATGGTCCTGGGACTCAGTTCAGGGGGCAAGCTCTTCTTCCGAGCCCTTGGAGATACTTGAAAAACAAAGTGCAAAGTCTCTTTCAGTCTTTTCCTCTCCTTTCTCAGCAAGGCACCAACTGCAGGCCAATCCCTCAGGTCAGGGAAAGTTACTCCTCCTTCAGCTTCTTCCAGGTCCTTCTGGTCAGGCAGAGTTCCTTCGTGGTTCAATCAGGATCTGATTTCTTAGGAGCAGGGCTCCTACATTTATACTCAGTTTCTTTTGTCTTTACAGGTCAGGGGGGCCTTTGCATAATCCCAGTCCAGTTCTTTTCAGTGAGGAGCACTTTGTTATTGAGACTCTGGCTTCTTCTTTCAACAGGCAGGGCAGAGACATCAGACGCTCCCCAGGGGGTGGAGCCAGCATTGTGGAGGCAGAGCACTGTCCTATTCAGAGTCAAGGTGCACTCCACCCACCCATCCTGGTGTAATCTTTCTATTCACCACCTGGCAGCCCCAGCCTGTTTCCTGGAACTTCCCAGCCCTGTCACTCAAGCTACACACAAAGAAGATAGCCCTCCCCTCCAGAGGCGGACTGAAATGGTTAAGCAAGCAAATGCTAACTTTCTAAAAGTAGCATTTGCAAACCCAGGATATTAAAATAACCTTTACTAAAAGATGTATTTTATTATTCTGAGTTCAGGCATACTAAACATGAATTTCTACCATGCTTCCTGAGCCTGCTAGGATTATAGAGTGTTATAATCTAGCAGCCCATTCAGGCCTATGGAGAGCAGGTAGCCTTGCAATAGTGAAAAACGAAAATGGCTGTAATTCACTATTAGGACATGCCCCACACCTCAGGGCATGTCCTACCTTATCCTTACAATGCACCCTGCCCTAGGGCCTACCACAGGGGTGACTAATATGAAGGTAAGGGAAGGTTTAGGGACTGGCAAGTGGGGACACTTGCCCAGTCAGCATGACAGTACCAGACTGCATGCAGGTTCTGCAATGGCAGACCTTAGACACATTTTACCAGGCTGCTTCTGTGGGTGGCACAACCAGTGCTGCAAGCCCACTAGCAGCATTTGGATATACAAGCCCTTGGCACCCCTGGTGCACTCTACTAGGGACTGATAGTAAACCAAATAAGCCAAACATGGAAGTCAATTCACATAATACATTTTACCATAGGGAGAGCATATGCACCTTAGCACTGGTCAGCAGTGGTAATGCGCCCAGAGTCATGAAACAGCCAACACCAGGTCAGAAAAAATACAGGAGGAAGGCAAAAAGTTTAGGGATGACCCTGCAAAAAGGGCCAAGTCCAACAGCCATAAACTAGATAATCTGGCTAAACTACAGACACTTGAGCAATATATTCAAACATTAGAATGAGACCGTATTGATCAGCAGAGCACAGATGTCAAGCATGTCCTACAACTTAAACAGAAAGAATACAAATATGTCACAACTGATGCCGCCAAGGCAGGCCACAGGGCTATGCAACACTGCCTCTATGAGGTTGGCAATAAAGTGGGCAAACTTCTAGCGAGGCTGGACAAGGTAAAACATGCTGGGCGATGGGTACTGGATTATAAAACCAATAGCATTACTGTTAGGTACAAACAAGGTGCAGCAGATGCCTTTGCCACCTACTATACTCGGCTCTATTCCCCAGCTGTGTCTGCCACAGTGGAGGAATCCAGAGAACTACTGGCTGATAATCATCAAGTCTCACAGATACTGATAAAGCTCTCCTGGGGCAGTAGATCACAGAGGACGAAATTGTGAGGGCAACCCGCAATTTAAAGTCTGGCAAGGCTCCTGGTCCCTATGGAGTGCTGATTGAACTGTATAAACTGACCACTCTGAAGCTTGCCCCTTACCTCCTCTGCATGTACAAAGAGAGTTGACAGCACAGAGTGCTGCCTAGAGATCATAGATTGTGATATATAGTAGCTATAAGGAAGGTAAACCTCCAAACGACTGTTCTTCATACCGGCCGAAATTACTCCTCAATGCCTAGGTTAAGATCCTGCCTAAAGTGTTGGGATATCGTTTAATAAAAGTAATTACGCCACTAGCCCATCCAGGCCAGTCAGGTTTTATATCTAATAGAGGTATCACTCTCAATTTGAGGCACCGTGCTGAGCCAAGTGGATAATCTCCAGGAAAACACCCAGGTACTCTCGCTAGGTGCCACGATGGCGTTGAACACTGTGGCATGGGATTATAATATTGAAGTATTAGCCAGACTGGTTTTTGACTCATGCTTTGTGAAGTGAGTGTGCCTCCTGTATTCTAACCTGTTGGCTCAGGTTAAAGTCAACAGGGGAAGGTCCCAATATTCAGGCTTCAAAGTGGCACGAGGTGGGTTTGACCTCTGTCACCACAGATTTTTGCTCTAGTGCTAGAGCCCTTTGCGGCTTGGGTTCAACAGGACCCGTTGGTAAGAGGCCTACAATGGAGTGATGAATGGGAAGACAGAATATTATTATAAGCTGACGATTTGCTGCTTTAGGTCACAGATCCAGTTCTCACTTGCAATAGATTGAAGCATATACTTACTTTATTTGGCCTTTACTCTGTGTTAGAAATTGAGTTTCTGGTTGTCTAGGGTATGCACCTAAGCCCAGCAAAACCCACCACTCTAGCTCACCCCCTTAGTAGCTTGGCATGGAGCAGTCAGGCATATCCCCAGAGATGATTTATAATTCTTTTTTGCAACACACTCACACCAGTGACACAATAAATACACAATAAAAAAGAGACTCTACACAGGATTACATAACATATATAGTATATTGCGCATATAAACATAGATCAAAATCACATGAATCATAGATTCTGTGCATACTACGCAATTTCTGAAATAGTACTCATTATCCTGACAGTGCAAGGAATAAAACAACATACCTTAGGAAGCAACATGGTAGGTAGTGCGACATATTATAAAAAAGAGAGCCCGCGAAACATGAACACTGTGCGTACTATGCACTCCTGAAATAGTACTCGTTATCCTCAAAGTGCAAGGCATAAAACGATATACATCCCAATATCAGGGCATGCAGTAGTTTGGTTATGACAGGAGAACACAGGAATTACCATACTTCATTAAAACAAATAAATCGCAGAATATCACCATACACAACAGAGAGCAGAGTGCTCCTGCACTCTTATTAAGCTTTATGTGGTAATTAGACATGAAAACGTAGGGTACAGAAATATCTGTTCATCCACTACCAGCAATCGGTACTTAAAGCACAAGTAAAGTGCTCAGCTATACCTACATGCCTATAAAGTGTGCTACAGTAATTTGTAAGCTCTCTGTCAAATGCAGGATCACAACATCAACTACATATACCCATGTGGTAGTACAGTCTAAACCACCAACAGCATTGCAGTAATATCCCCTACATGACTAGAGGCAATGCAGGAGAATAACGTGACCAATTATGTACATTGTCACTACGAAAAGTCTTCCCCAGAAGGAATGTAGGGCCCAGGAGCACCAGTGGAGCAAAATAAAAGCCCCTCAAACTGCAAAGAAAACAGAACTGCTATGTCGGGACAGCTCGGGTCCGGCTCAAGCAAAGAAAGTCAGGTAGAGGCGTCTCAATGCGTGGAGCGCAAACTAGTAGGGCTGGGACTTATTTGGTTATTGACGAAAGCAACGCCAAATTCCAACCTGCAGTGAGGATGGGCTGCTGCAGTGTGTTTCAACCTACAGTCAGCCTTCTCATTCTTTACGATCATATTGGATCTCGCCATTTGTTTATTTGTTTATACTATGTAATGTATAAGGATATTATAACACCTATGAATGTTAAATGAATTGGCTTTCATGGATACACAACTGTGATATAATGGTTATTTTTGTAATGATGGTTTTCACAATATAAATTATTAGACAAAGTCCTGGGCACATGTTCAAAGTATAAATACACAAATATGTTTTTTTGTTATTGGAGGTACAGTAAGTTGTGGTCGACACCAGTAGGTTCTTTATGAATAATTTTTGAATCCTTGGAATAAAATAGAGGAAAAACAACCAGCCGACACGTGTTTCAACATCTGGGAATTACTCTTCAGGGCTGGGAAAGACATAAGAAGTGTAGCATAAAACAGGGAAATATGCACATTGTCTATAGGTCATGAGAACTAGGCATATGTGCTAAAAAAGAGAAGGCACCTATATAAAGTGGAAACCCTACAAGAATTGTGGAAAGACAAAATTAGTGACTTCACAGCAAACGGGAAAAGGGGGTTAAGTGGGGAAATTAGGTGATCATTGTTAATAAGAAACAAAGGATGGTCATGAGCGTATTTGCAGCATACCTCAATCAAAAACGGGGCGTCATTGGAGTGAAGTGTGGGTGAGTGAGAAAACCGTGAATGTGAGAACTTATCAATTGATTACATTAGGCACAATACATAGAGTACACTATTTATGAGTAAGTAACATGTAATACATTAGAAACCGTGTAATTACAAAAGAGAGGAGGATGGAGGAGTTCATAGTTACAGGAGATACATGGGAACAGATTCCCAAGAATGGAAAAAGAAGTATCTAAAGGAATTCTCCAAATTTGAGATTGAGTATTCGTGAACTAAGTAGTTGTCCAGTGAAGACAATATTGAGGCAAAAAAGAGAATTGCGAGAGTCCAGCAGTAAAAATGAAGGAAGCTACCTGTATGAGAAGATTCTGATCGAGCGTTATCTGGGAAGAGAGAGGGGGGAATGTTGGAGTAAGGAGAAGGCAAGGTAATAGAAATTCACAATGGGCAAACTGAGGGACGTAGAACAATAACACACAAGTGATAAGTAGTTCAAAATGAAAGCTCACCGCTGGACCGGTGATAATTCTAACCCGGTCTGAACGGGTGTAGTGAGAAAGATTCCGACGATTAAAACGGTGGCAGTAAAATAGTGAAGGAGACAGGGAGGATGGGTGGGTCACAAACCCCGTTTGTCGGATCCAAACGGATAGAACGGGCGGATACGTCCATCTTGGGAGTCGTCCTGTATGAAAAAAGGGGGTGTCTAAGTCATAATGTATGACTTGAATGTCAAGTCGAAGGATGCAATATATAAGGGAACGCTGTAGCAGAGCTTACCTAATGCAATGGTGGTTGGTGGTTGACCGGATCCAACAGGAGTGAGCGGGCGGGTGCAGGCATTTAAGAGTCCTAAAGTTAGGAGTCCTAACTATACTGCTACTAAACTGAGAAAAATCCTAATTTTAAGACTTTCGGTATTCACAGAAGGCATTTAGGAGTCCTAAAGTTAGGACTCCTCACTTCTGTGAATACCGAGATGAGTAAGTGTCTTCTGTGAATACCAAAATGAGTAAGTGCCTTCTGTGAATACGAAAATGGTAGTAAGTTTAGGATTTTGTCTTAAGTTAGTTCTGTGAATCGGGCCCTATGTTTTAGGATATGTTGAGGCTTGTATTAGATTCAAGGAACGAGATACAGTAGGCAAGGTGTATGTGGCTGAACGGGATGACAACATGTTGGGATGGAGACATCAGAGGGATTTGGGGATTATGCTTAATCCCAATGCCAAAGATCCCAGAGACCAGGTCATGTTGGTTGAAGATAGAAATAAGTGTGTAATTGGGAATGAACAAGATAATGAATATTTTGGGAGATTTCCTGAGGTCTTAACAGATGAGTTAGGATGTCTCAAGGGGTTTGAACACCATATTATTCTCAAGGACAGGGCCACGCCTTGTGTTCACAAGGTAAGGAGGGTACCCAACATGATGATGGGACCTCTCAAGACTGAGCTCAATAAATTGTTGAATCTGGGTGTCATTGATGAGATAGAGGCCTCAGAGTGGTTGGCGCCCATTGTTTTGGCCCCGAAGGATGGTGGTGCTGGGGTCAGGATGTGTGTGGATTTGAGGAGCCTGAATGAGTGGATAGGCAACCCTTGCCAAATATCTCGGAGTCGTTGAGTATGCTCATTTTTAGTGTGTTGGATTTGTCATCTGCATATCACCAGATTCCCTTGCACGAAGACTCGAGGCATCTTACCTCGTTTGTGACACCACTTGGAGCTTATAGGTTTTTAAGAATGCCATTTGGGTTGGCCTCGGCTGCGGCGTGCTTCCAAAGGATAATGAAGAAAGTGTTAGGTGAAGTGAAGGATATATTGTTTTTTCAAGATGACATACTGATTCATGGTAGGGATAAGGAAGGACATGATAGAACCTTGATTGAGGTTTTGGAGAGACTCAAGGAAAAGGGGTTGACTGTAAAGAAGGAAAAAGGTCGCATTGGTGTTCGGACCGTTACATATCTAGGCCATGTGATTTCAGGCGAGGGTATTCAGCCCAAGCTTGAACTTGCACAAACTGTGGTTGGAGATCCTGTGCCAAGGGATAAATAGCAAGTAAGATCGTTTTTGGGCCTAGCTGAATTTTAAATTTGTCAGAGGATTTGCGAGTGTAACGGAACCTATCAGGGCCCTGCTTAAAAAGGGATCGGTTTTTGCATGGTCTGAGGAGTGTCAGGAAGCTTTTGAGGTTATTAAAGGGGAGATTGGAAAGATGCCCACTCTTGGACATTTTGATGTTAATAACAAAACGATCCTGACTACGGATGCCAGCCTTAAGGGGTTGGGTGCTGTTCTGTCCCAAGTGGTAGATGGTGAGCAGAGGACGGTGGCTTTTGCTTCAAGAGCGCTTAGGGATGCTGAAGTCAACTATTCGTGCATAGAGAGAGAGGCTTTAAGTGTGTTCTGGGCTGTACAGCATTTCAAGTTTTATTTGTGGGGAATACCGTTTTTAGTTAGGACCGATCATCGGCCGCTTGTGCAAATTTTTTCTTGCAGACATAGCGAACATATTACTCCCAGGATAAAACGATGGAGTGAAGGATTGCAAAAGTACAATTTTGTGGTGCAGTATATCCCTGGTTCCAGCAATAAGACTGCAGATTGTCTTTCTAGGTTGCCTGTTAACATGGTGAGTGGAGACGGTGAAAGTGATATTGTATGTTGGGTGGCTGAACCGTCCTTGTCCTTGGAATCATGGATTGAGGGAGTCAACAAGGATAAGACTTTGGGGTCACTAAAGGGCTGGGTGACTCATGGTTGGCCCGAATATAAAACTTTGGATCCTGAAATGAAAGCTTATTGGTCGGTAAGAGATGACTTGTCTTTTACAGGAGGTAATCTCATGAGAGGTGAGAGGGTGAATTGTTAACACAGGTCATGAAGGTCATTTGGGGCGGAGTCTTGCGAAGGCCAGAGTGCGAGAAAGGTATTGGTGTCCAGGTATGGATCGTATGATTGAGGAGGTGGTAAAAGATTGTGTGTCCTGTGCCGTCAGTGATAAGTCACATGTCACTGGTAAGGTTCCATTGACCCCTGGTGTAGTTCCTGATGTGGTCTGGTCAAAACTAGGTTTGGATATTGTGGGTCCTTTTGAGCTGCTGCCGTCTTATGAACGTTTTGTTATTCTGGTAGTAGATTATACTTCTAAGTGGGTGGTCACCAAGTGTGTGTGTTCTGTGACCACGAAAGTTGTTATTGAGTTTCTAAAGGATGTCTTTCTATCTGAGGGGGTACCAAAGTTTCTTGTCACGGATAATGGTGTACAATTTTTGGCTCAGGAGATGGCTGAATTTCTCAAAGATTTTGGTATTGTACATCAAAAGACGGCATTGTATGCTCCACAGGCTAATGGGTTATCTGAGAGAATGAATAGAGTTGTGAAGGATTGTGCTCAACGGGCATTAAGTTCGGGAGTCTCATTCAGTGGGGTTTTGAGAGACACATTGTGGGCACACCGTACCACGCCCAATGCGGTTACACAGGTCTCACCATTTGAGGCTTTGAGGAGCAGGAAAGCTACGTCGAAACTCAATCCTTTTAGGTTGCCTGTGTCTGCTGGGCCTGTGAGGAGCAGGGAGGAATGCCGAGAGAAAGTTTTGGAGTATCAGCATAAGTATAAGGCTGATTATGATTCTAAGATGAGGGTTAAGAGCAGGAAGTGGAATGTGGGGGACAGAGTTTTATTGAAGAATCCTAGACACAGTTTGAAAGGAGAGCCCTCCTACATTGGTCCCTTTACCATTGTGACTATCAGGAAGAACGTGGTGAGAGTTGATTCTGGTACTATGTGGAGTATGTCAAGGTTGGTGAAGTATCGGGGAAACTCTTACAGTGATCGTGTGGTAGAGGGTAATGGTGAGGTTGGTGTGGGATCTCACAGTGGAATCCTTAAGAGTGGGGGTGCTGGGCCAGTAGGTGTGCGTCCTTCAAGATGGAAATGTATGCCAAGGAGATTCAAAGATTATGTGTTACAATAATTGAAATGCTGTTTGGAATCTCTTTGAGGGGTAAACTAATGATAAGTGTGTTCTAGTCACGCTAAAGTTGGTAGATGATTTATTGATGTAAAGCTGTATCATTATTGTATTGTTGTTATTTTTGCGTTTCACTTTTAGGTTAAATATTCTTTGTATTTTATTTTCCTCCATGTAAAGGGGATGTGTTGTAATCTACCTTGGAATGTTATGTGTAGAACATGTAGAGGTCATAGGATGTTAGTGGGGGAGATTCAGACTGAAGTGGGAGGTCGTGGTGAGGGGAGACCGTTGATGCCTTTCCACCTTGATTCTTGATTAAACATCTTATCAACATTTCTTATGCTGAGAAGAGTCTACTTTTAACAACGGGCTAGAAAATGATGAGCAGACGGAGACACTAGCATCCCCAAGAGAGGTGTCCATCCAGGCGGGATTCCGCCTAGTTCAACTTAAGATACTCCACCACTCCTATTATGCACAACACACTATGTTCAAAATGGGTAGAGCCACCGATGAGTATTGTAGGTGGGGCTGTGGAAAAATCGCCACCTTTTATCGACTTGTGTGGGACTGCCCAGTACTATGATGATTTGAGGAATTGATTGTGGAATAGATGGGTTCACCCTTCAGTGGTATTTATGACCACAATGTGGTGCTTACTACATGTTTGGGGAGGGACAGATCTCAATCGGGTTGATCAATGGTGGATAACAGTGGGACTAGGGACTAGCAATTACAAATAGGAACATTGCAAAACTTTGAGGGGCAGAACAAGTGCTGCAGCTGATAGACTGACAGAGGGACATGGACTGGTGTATGTTGGCTGAGAAAGTCGTATATGAGGGCTGCGGATGCCCCCAAAAATGGGCAGAAATTTGGGGACATTGGAATTAATATAGGGGTATAATCTGTGATTCTCTTGCCCTGGCTAATCCTAAGGGGTTTAGATCAGGACAATTGGTGTCAGACTTAGCTACCAACTGTACTAAGAGAAGGGGAAGAAGAGAAGCAAGTAATATCATATGCTATTAAAGCTACTGACCATGTCAGTGCTCAAATATGTTTTTACTCTGTTATTATGAAAAGGTCAATAAAAATGTTTATTAAAAATATTTATATATATTGGAAAACAACAGACACAATTGCCTGTTGACATATATATTTTAATATTTCCTGACTCAATAGTCCTCCTTATAGTAATTGTGCGCAAAGTTTACTCTGCCATAGCTAGAACTTGGTCCCTTTACATTACATACATATTTATGCACCTGTCACTCATCCCTCTTGTTTGACTAGCTGCCACATTCAAGTAGCAGTCGATTTCCATTGTCTTTTGGTGATGTGGGTGTTTCAGGGGAGGTTTTACACATGGAAACGCTCGTCAGTTACTCCTACTTCTTTTTTATCAAGCACATTTTTATTCGTTTTCTAGTAAAGTAACAAACGATAATATAAAACACTGTAATCAATTTTCCACATCAACACGCATTAGCGTAAATGCCATCGGAATGTGCCCATCTATTCATATCTCTATTCCCCTCTGAAATCGGGGGGGTGTTCTTTCTCAGCCAAGAACCGGACATGTCTCTAGTTGCAATTGAACATCCTAGACCAATCCGCGTGCGTTTATGTTTGTTATGTGCCCCCTCACGTGCTGTCTGTGGTGTAAGTATAACCGGTACCATGAGAGCCCGAGTGTCTTCTGGATGTTGTCCCAGTAGGTCATAATATGTGCACAGGACCACACTACATGAACAAAGTTGCACAGGTCTACATTACATCTCGGACATTGCCCATGTAATAGCTTCCCCATTTTTTCGAGGTGCGTTGCCGTGCAACACTACTTCTGTAGGAACTTGAACTGCATCAGGTTAAGGCACACCAACATAGCTAGCCCTCTGGGTGCCATTAGCCTCAATCGATTCTTGGTCCTCAAGGGTTCAATATCCTCTCACCAGTGCATTATAAATGTGACATTCTTTTTCCCCGTGGAGCTCAATAGTGGCCGTTGATTTCAGGAGGTTGTTTTCAGGAATCGTGTCTAGTTCTGGGCTATAAACTGAAGGAATCTAAAAACTGACTCTTGTTAAAATTGAATTAATCTGCATGCTCATCAAAAGACTTGAGGTGTGTGGTGTCCCATATGTCAGCCAATTAAATCCCAACCTTCAAATCCCACCGGTGCAGGTACTTTGGGCAATCAAGTGCCATTCCATGGCGGCTTTTTACCATTGTGCCACGTGATCCACCTTAGGACAAGTCATCTGGCTTCCATAACCGCTCTAGTATGTTACAGTAACAATTCAGGGATCCTAGATCTACATAAAAGGTTTGCTCTTCCAGTGCTCTCGACCGAATCTAGTTCTCATAGTATCCTGATGTCATCACTATCACAAAAAAACTACTGGCAAAAAGCCCAATGAAAGCCATCTAGTACTTAATGCAAACCTGCTAACTTACTAAGTGGGTCAGGACATTCCTTAAAAACGCCCTCCTATTCTCACTGCATGCACACTATTAAGATGCCTCCTCCTCTAGTAATCTGGCCCCTTGGAGTTATCAGGGGTATTGAGTCACTGGATAACATTAAAAAACACAGTCACCTCAAAACCTTCACTCACCTTTCCAGACGTGCAGCATGAGGGAAGATCTTCAGAATATCACTATGAAGGTCATCCACTTGATGGAGGTCTCTAACTTTAATTTCCAAGAAATAACCTTTCCCAAACTTGCTCTTGAGTTGCTGAGTGGAACCAATACACCTGTATGTAGGAAAAACTACTGTCATTTTAAGACGGAAATGCCGACAGAAACAATAAATATGTTCTCTTAAATTGAGTCTCTACTCATCTTTGAGCCAATACACATCAATCAATCTTCAGTGGGAGGCGTAGAAAATACTTGCGGTCATGGTCATATTACTGCCTCCCCACGTCATTTCACACAAAAAAAAATCTATTTTCAGAGAGAAGGGCCAAGATTTATTATTATTTGGAGCAGCGCAACACAGCAAGACAACTTGCTGTGCAGCATCAAACTGAGAGACTAACATATGGCGCATTCCTGCTGTCTCTCTGCACTGTCACACACAGTGCAGCCTAGCACCAATGCAGACACCCTTGCGCCATGGTGCAAAGATGCCTGCGATACAGGCAGGATTGTTTTTGTGCAGAAAGGGACCTGCACAAAACAATCCTCAGAGGCATTTTCCTCTTTGCACTTGTGCTACAGGTAATAATGAGAAGTAAAGAACATATTTTTCCTTGTTATGCCTCTGTTGGGAAGGCATACCATTTTGATAAATTCCCAGGTTTATTGTCTTTCTAAATCGGGGTCTGTGACAAAATCCATAGATGGATGCGCGGGAACACCCAAGCTCCCCTACGGAATGCCTGCCCAACACAGAGTAACACAAAGCAGCGACTGAGTTACTAAGCCACCCAGATCCACTCAAGGTGGCCTTGCGCAGCCGTGCATGATGCAATGGCAGCGCAAGGGCTTTGTAAATCAGGACGCTGCTTTCGAACAAGGGCAGCACTAAAAGCAGCTCTCAGAAGTAAGTGAAGGAGACTTAGTCATCACCAAATTACTCTGTTCTACTGAGCAGCAATAGTAAAACAATTGAACATGCAATGGAAAGTTTTCTGCCACTACTCCATTTTTTCGGGAAAGTGAAAGTTGAACATTTTTCATCTTGAAGAGAAAGTCTGTATATAAAGTGTGGCTTTCAGTGATGTTAAGCAACAGCAAAAAAAAAGGTTATACAGTTTAGTTCACAAAAATGTTTTCATCTCCTAAATTCTTGTGTTAAGCCACTCAAGATCAATTCATATGGAGCTCAATAAACACATGAGCACATATCCTCCAGCCTCATGAACAGTTTTTTCTAATTAGAAGTCTAATTTGCCAGCAACATGCAGATTTGCGGCATCCCTCTGTGCCTTGTTAATTACAAGGCAGTTTACCTTAGTTTTCCAGATACCATGATGGCCACCCGGTCACAGACCGCCTCTGCCTCCTCCATGTAATGCGTTGTGAGGATGGCTCCTCGCTCTTTGTTTTTAAAGGCAGCTCGAATAGCTCTCCTGTAAACAAAGTAGACATTGTTGTGATTACTGAACTGAACAAATCTTTTGCAGGCAATTCATTCCATCCTTATCCCCCTTTTGTTCTTTGAATACATCTTGCCCAAAATCTCTGCTCCAGCACATTATTTTCGTAGATCAATTTCTTCTTCCTCGGTACGGCCAACAGTTGTTTTTAAAGAGGCTCACCACATAACTTAGTATTAGTAAACTAGTCTTATTCACTGACAGATTGATATGCAAAATGAAGAGGTATATTTGCATAATACTTTAATATAACATCACTACCATGGGAAACCCTTTCTCTAATGTAGTCAAATCTTCTTCAGGACTCTGTTGTTCCTTCAACAGTTCCTGTTTTACTGTAATTTTTGTATACCACCAGCGATCATGGGGCGCACAGAGACATCAAAACAGGAGGAGGCGGGGGAAAGAGACTGTGGTCAGAACGGCAAACAAGTCACAATTGGACACAGACCGGGCCACAGTGCTGTTTGCGGCACTGCGCGAGCCTGTCATCATTATGGGAACGGATGCAAGCAGCAGGGATGGAACACGAGACTCCCACTGGGGTCTGGACGAGGAGGGGGTCACCCACCCCAATCCACTCAAGAACTGATATGACACTGATGTCCAGCTAATGTGGGACAGCTGTCCAAGGGGTTCCAGATAACCACTGCGTCATGATGGTGGATGGCCTGGACCCGGCTGCCGGGCGAGGGACAGCCCCCCAGTCGTTCTAGACTGAATGAGACCCCAGTGGACAGTTCTACAGCATTCCAGCCTGGGGTCCGTAACGCATGTATCTTCCCAACTGGAGCGGCTCCTCTGGGCCCAGCCCACCCCACCAGACCTTAAGTTTCCTTTGCAATACTCTACCTTATTTTTCTCATTAGTTTCTCGCTACCATTGTTCACCGGTCCTTGACTGGCTCTGCTTCTCTATCTTTTTTTTATCTTCTCTCTATCCTTTCCACTCTAGACTGGACACCCTGCCTATGCAGACCCAACTCTGCTTCTTCTAGTCTTTCCTTTTGATGTACATGGACGGGACGTTCTATTTCCACCCGGGGAGGAGAGTTAAGGTTGGGGTTTTGGTTGAGTGTTTTTGTTGTATTGTATTATGTAGACATGAGGCCACAACACACTTTCTTAGACTCTGTGAGTACTGTGGCATATAAAGGACTGCTGAACATGCAGGTCATGTGGGGTTGGGGGAACCAGGGAAATGGAGGGCAGGCACGGAACCATTCTAAACTCAGTAAACAACTCACACTCACTGCTCACGTTGAACACCCTGCCCACTCAACATTCTTACAAAGAACATTAGGAGATTAGGTATCAATCAATAACTCAATCAGCATTAGTAAAGCATAACACTGTCTTCCTTAGGGGTATCTGGACGCTGTGTCTCCATCTGAGAGCCAGGTCTTGAGTCTCTTTCTGAAGTATGCCAACACGGGAGTTGTATGGAGCTGGAGGAGTAGGTCTTTTCAGGTCTTGGCAGCAATGTAGGAGAAGGAGTGGCCACCGCTGCAGCTGTGACAGATGCGGGAGTGTGTGCGAGTGCAGAGAAGCGCAGGTAACTAGAGGATTGGTGGAAGTTCAGTTGATGGAGAATGTAGGCAGGTCCTAGGCCATGAAGGGCTTTGTAGGCACGTGTGTGGGACTGGCATCTCTTCTGGATGGGGAGCCAGTGGAGTTCTCTCAGGTGGGAGGCAATGTGAATTTGTTTGGAGAGGTTCATGATGAGTCTGGCTGTGGAGATCTGTATGGTCTGCAGTCTTCCGAGGAGCTGGGTGGAGATGCCGGCAAAGAGGGCATTGCGGTAGTCGAGGTGCCTGGTGACGAGTGCCTGAGTGACGGTCTTTCTGGTGTTTGTTGGGATCCTTCTGTAGATTCTACAGAGCATGCAAAGTGTGTAGAAGCAGGAGAAAGTGACTGGGTTGACTTGTCATTTAATGGTCAGTTGGCTGTCGAAGATGATGTAGATGTTGCATCCATGGTCAGTCGGTGTGGGTGTAGGTCTGAGTTCTGCAGCCCTCCAGCTGTGGTCTAGTGCGAAGGTGTTCTTCCTGAAGATCAGTACTTCAGTTTTGTCAGAGTTGAGTCAGAGGCAGTTGTCACTCATCCATTTAGCTATGTTGGTCATGGCATTGCAGAAGTTTGCTTTGGCGTTGGAGGGGTCCTCAGTGAGCGAGAGTATAGGTTGAGTGTTGTCTGCAACAGATATTATGTCGAGTTCATGGGATCTGACGATGTCTATGAGAGGGGTCATGTCGATGTTAAACAGGGTGGAGCAGAGGGATGAACCTTGTGGTACGCTGCATATGATGTTTTTGGTGGTGGAGGTGAAGAGAGGCAGTCAGATGCTCTGCATGCCTCCTGTAAGGATGGAGGTGATCCACTTGAGGGCAACTTGCTGTATGCTTATGTTGTAGAGTCTGTTGATGAGGATGTTGTAGGAGACTGTGTCGGACCCCGTGGAGAGGTCAAGGAGGATCAGGGCAACAGTCTCTCCATGGTCGAGTAGTGTTCTGATGTCATCAGTGGCGGCAATGAGAACAGTCGCAGTGCTGTGGTTAACACGGTATCCAGGCGGTTTTGTTCCAGGAATTCGGTGAGTTGCTGGTTAATGGCTTTCTCAAGTACTTTGGCCGGGTTGGGGGGCAGGGAGATCAGATGATAATTTTTGAGATCGCTGATGTCAAGCAGGACTTTCTTTAGGGGGGGGTCAGATGTCGGCGTGTTTCCATCTGTCTGGGAAGGTTGCCGTGGAGATGGATTTTTTGAGGAGGTTGGTGAGTTGCGTGCTGATTCGGTTAGTTGCAGGGTTGTAGAGGTGGTGGACGCAGGGGTTGGTGGGTGCCCCGGAGTGGAAGACATGATGGCTGAGGTGGTCAGAGCGGCAAGCAGAGACCAGGTGGTAATGTTTTGACTGATGTTCGCTGGTTAGTAGAGGTCATTGGGGATGAGGGTGGAGGGTTGGAGCTTGAAACTGTTGTAGATGTTGGTGATCTTGCTGTGGAAGCAGTCTGAGGAGATGTCACAGAGTTCTTGGGAGGGGTGGATGGTGTTCTCTATGGCTGTTGAGTTGGAGAATTCTTTGACTAGTTTGAAAAATTCCTTTGTGTGATTGGCCGCTGAGTTCATGCGGGGGCTGCTTTCTTGGCTTCCCTGATGTGCTGGTGATATTTGCTGAGGGCTGTTTTGTGAGCTGCTCTTTCGGAGAGGTTCTTAGAAGTGCACCAGCATTTCTCCAGCTGGCGGCAGTTGCGCTTGGTGGTGCTAGATTCAGAGATGTATCAGCTGGCATGTTTGGAGGTTTTGTTGGATTTTGTAGGTTTCAGTGGGGCAACTCTGTCGGTGATCCAGACGGCGAAGTTCTGGACGGCCTGGTCAAGGTCTGTTAAGGCCTTGGGTTAGGTGGCAGTGAGGGCTTGTGACCACTGAGTTTGAGTGACCTTGCTCCAACTGCGGTGGGGGGAGCTGATGCTTGGTGATGGTGTGCTGGGCATTGGTGATGGTGAAATATACAATGGTGTGGTCTTTCCAGGTGAGGTCTGTGGTGTGGCTGAATTTGATTCTGTTGCTGAATGTGAAAAAGGGGTTGAGTGTGTATCCGGCTTTGTGCGTGGGTTCAATGACCAGTTGGATGAGGCCGATGTTGTTCAAGTTATCTAGGAGGGTGAGGGAGTTGGTATTGTTGGTTAGGAGGTAGTGGTGAGAGTCGATTGCTAGGGGGACGATGAGGTTGTGGATGGTGTCACAGAATGTTACTCAGGGTCCAGCGGGTCTGTAGGTGAGGGTGCCTCTTATTGCCAGTCTTCACGTTAGTTTGTAGTAGGAAGTTGAGGTGTTCCATTAGAGGCGTGGGGTCGTCATTGGTGATGGTGCAGCTGATGGTTTCCTTGATTGTTGGCATGGCCTTAGTATATCATCTTGTAGCCTTCAAGAGTGGCAGTGGTGATGTCAGGGTTCAAGGAGGGGTTGAGCCATGTTTCGGTGATGAAGGCAACATCTGTGGCAGGTGATTGTGTCCCATATTAGTGTGGCGTGTTTGCAGAGGGAGCGGGCTTTGAGCAGGATACAGTGGAGTGGTTGAGGGATGCTCTTTATCTTGTGGGCAGGAGTGGTGCTGGATCTTTTGTGGGTTGTGTTATAGGAGAAGTGGCAATGTCAGCAGGTGAAGGGTGCTTTTGTGGATAGTGGGGAGGAGGAGGCACAGCTGTTGTTTCGGTGTCCGGGGTCCAGGTCCATGAGTTCCTTGAAGGAGTACCATTGGGGGGCGGGAGGGCCAGAGATCCTAGCGCTGGCTGTTGTTCAACCGGCGGTGCATTGACAGTGTGCCCGCTGATCTACTGCATGGCCGTGCAGTGGCCTCCATTGGTGGTCTTGATGGGTGTAGCGCAGGGGCAGGGACAGCAGGCAGCACAGGAACAGTACAGGGGGAGCGACAGCACAGGGGCAGTGACAGCAGGCAGTGCAGGGAGGGCTCAGGGACAGCAGCAGCACAGGGACAGCAGGCAGCACAGGGACAGCACAGGGGGAGCGGCAGCACAGGGGGAGCAGCAATAGAGGGGCCGGGACATCAGGCAGTGCAGGGGGAGTGGCAGTTCAGGGGCAGGGAGAGCAGGCAGTGCAGGGGTGGGGGGGAACAGTACCTTAGGCTGGGACCAGGCAAAGAGTGGTGGCCCAGCCCAGTCTCCTCTGGGCTCTGATGGGCACGGATGGGCCTGACCTTGGCCTGGGCTTTGCCTGAGTGCCACCCGCAGGTGTCCCATGATGGGGGAGCCACATGGGGGCTATAAAGGTGCCAGGAGGCAGGCTGAGGACGTGAATCCCCTCTTAACAGCTCAGCTGTGTTGCCTTGGATGATGCTGTTGTTTCATAGTACTATGAAGGAAGAAATAACACCCTACTTTGAGCTCAACATGGGCTCAGCATTATCTCCACTGATCAAGCGGGACGTGTTTAAGGCATACACTGGGGGGACCTGCAAACTCAAGCAGAGTGCATTTCGCATAGCGAACCTATCTGGAGTCTGGAAATATGTGTGGTAACTATGATGGAGGCCCACCATTACCTGACCCTGCTCAGACTGGAACATGATGACATAGGTTCTAAGCCTGCCCTTCAGAACTATCAGGAGTACCTGGTGAGGACTCACGCTGACAGGAATTATGTGGGACACCTGCTCACCGGCCTGCTGAGTGTAGAGGGTGCTCATCACGTCATCACAGCCATACAGCATCCGGACAGACATTATGTATACAGAAAAGCTGACATCGTGGCGGTGTTCTCTGGTTATTATCAGTCCCTGTGTAGCCTGGTTGAACAGGTGCCTGAGAAGCTCCTGGACTCCTATTTGCCTGACACCACCTCTTTGACCATGCTGACTCCAAAGGCTAGATTGCATATGTAAGGTCCTATCAAGGAGGCCGAGATAATGGTTGTGATTAAACAGATCACAGCCGGGAAGATGCTGGGCAGAGATGGCCTCCCGCTTGAATTCTTTAAATGCAGCCAAGCAGAACTGCTCAAGCCCCTAGTTAAAATCTATGAAGCGGCACGCAAATCCGGCTGTCTGCCGAAGACCTCACAAGAAGCTGTTATTGTTATAATACCAAAGCGAGGCTGAGAACCGATGGACAGGAGTGCATACAGGCCCCTGTCCCTCCTCAACTTAGACTGCAAGATCTTAAAGAAAATTATAGCAAATTGGATCCTCTCTGATTTGCCATCACTGGTTCACCCAGACCAGAGAGCGTTCTTGCCGGGAGAAAGACATCCCCCAATATACAAGTTTATCCACATAATGGACGCACTGTCAACCGGACTCCACCATGCCAGCTCGTATCTGGCAAAACACTCTATGCATGTCTTCCTACTTCAGGAGACATACCTAACCAAATAGGAAGTTAATTGCTTATGAACCCGATGGAGGGCCAACTTTTTTTACACCACCTACTCAGCGGCAGTGGCGGCAGAAATGGAAAAGGCCTTTAACAGCATTTTGTGGGCCTATTTGCCACAGTCCTATGTTGCCTGAATTCTGCTGCTATATTCAAACCTGAGAGTGAGAGTATAGATCTGTCATGAATACTTGTTGGCAAATAGATAGGGACCCCCACCAGGGCTGCCGGCTATCATCACGCTTGTTTGCGTTTGCCATGGAACCACTGGCATGTTGAATGCAAGAGCTACTGGAGGGCCTCAGACTGTCAAAAGAGAGGCAGAATCACATAATTCCATTTAGGCAGGCAACATTCATATATACTTGAAGGAAATATAGGCAGCCAGGGGGCCTATAAACGCACCACCTGAAGTAAACATCAAGTATTTAGCCCAACTAAAAATGACCAGCTACCAATTTGCCATACATTGGACACTTTAAAACATAAATTGAGAGGCAACAAAAAATAAAATGTCGTAGACAGCAGTTTGGACACAGGACCAGAGCAAACAAGACAAGTCCGTCCCTGCTTGTCGTTTTTTTCTTTCTTACTTGCTTCCATCCCATTTCAATCCATTGCTGGCATTCCCCAGACTTCTAAAATTATGGAGAATTATATCACCTCAAATCTAAAAGTTTTCTGGACTCCAATCAATTTGGCTTCTCCCTCAAAGATTGAACCAAAAAGCCTCTCTAAATGTGCATTACAACATCCTTGAAACGACTGACCGGAAATTGCTTTGCATGCTGAGCCTTCTCTCTATGTCCACTGCTTGTAATATGATGAGCTACAGCTTTCTCCTGCTCAGACTTCAATCAGAGGCCCAGGTCACAGTTCAATCATGTGAATGTATCAAATCCTTTGTCACAGAAAGGTCATAAAAATTCAGACTTGTATTCTCACCTCTCTCCTTTGTCTGGTAACTTGTGGAGTACCTTCGGGCTCTCCACTGTCTCCTTACTCTTCAATATTTATGTAAAACCTCATTCATTCCTTCAAACACTCAGTCCACCCTGTATTGCTGACATGCATGTATATCTAGAAGTAACAGACTCAGAAAACCAATTCACATATGCCTCCAATGGCCTAATAGTAATTGAAAGCTCAACAAGTTGCAACTGCCTAAATCTCAATGGCTTTTTGACCAAAGTCCTAGTATTAGGGTCCTCTCAACCTTCTGAAGAGAATTGAACTCACCTGTGCCCTTTCAATCCACTTCAGAGAAATTGTAGCAAAAAAGCTAAGATCAAAACCTTAGGTACTTTCTAGGATGCAGACTTAAACCTCAACTCCCAAACGGAGACAGTGGTCCCTTTTACATCCAACCTACTAAATTTGCTAATAAAATCTTTAACATTCATATCAGAAGACCAAAACCTCTCAGTTTGTAGAGCTCAAATAAACTCTTGGTTTGATTCCCAAGCTTCCTATTCGTTGAACCTGCCCGCCAAGCAAACAAACAGCCTCCAGAATTGCTGCTTTCTGTCTCATCTGTGACTTGGGCAAAACTTTACTCAGATTTTCAGAAAACTCCTCTGGCTGGTTGTAAAGCAAAGAGTCACCTTCAAAGGTGTGTGTTTCACATTGAAATGCCTTGATGGCTCAGCAACGAAATTTCAAGAGAATACAATAAAAAAAATACTTCCAGGCCACTTCATTCTAACATTTTCAACCTTCTTGCAGTCCTAAGAATACACTGCAAGTCCAAAGAAGACAGGTGCCTTACAGTGGTTGGACATCAACTGTGCAACAATCAGCCTCAACTCCTTCATAACTCCAACAACCATGGACATTCAGGAAACAACTGAAAATGTATATATATATATTAATCTCTGACCCCTCTTCTGTGGCCCACTATCCTCAAAAGTCTCCCAAATATTTATAATTAAATGAATAAATAAGTGATGAGAAAAGCACTTCTCTTAGGGTGACTGAAGGGTAGATTGTGAAAAGCATATCAGAATAATAACTAGAGTCCTGAAATCCTTTTAAAGCAGGTATTGACTTACCACACTCTCTGTTGTCCTTTAGGGTCCATCCCAGTTGAAGGTTCATCCAGGAGAACTACAGTCGGGTTAGCTAGCATGCTTAATGCGAAACACAGCTAAAAGACAAAGCAAAGACCTAAATATCATATTCCTTTTAGTTTTTTAAGATTCTACTATAACTGTGAAAGTCATTCTACTGTAGAATGTTGCTGTGAAAAGCATTCAGCGTATTGGATAAAACATGTTACAGGGGACTGGGGTGTCACAGCTACATAACTGAGCCCTGAATACTCAAGCAAAGGATAGTGTCAGAAAATGGGAAAGAAACTGGGAGTGGTTGCCCTGCCAACTTGTTAATGCACAATTATGTTGGTCACAACACATTTCACTGAGAAACTCTACTTAGCTCATGGTAGTTATGGGACAAGCAGCATGCAATCCACCCGGGAAATGTGGGACAAGCAGTAGTAAACACTGTTAAAGGTAAGAGCACAACAAAAATGATATCCCATCCAATTTAGAAAACTTGTAAAATGTAATATGCTCAATGATAGAAAAGTGGTTAAAATGGATTAAGGGGTCTTTAGGTATACATGAAAGTTTTAGGGCTAAAAGAACAGATGGCAATTAAGGTCAATCTTCATGGTGGCTCAGGACTTACAGATGATTGGAGGTGGACCGTGAGGATCAAGTAAGCCTTGAAGGTCGCATGAGTCACTTTGGGACTTTGGATTGTTACTTTTCCAGTTTTTAGTTTCATGAAGAGGGAAAAGGTAGGATGCTTGAATACATTGAGGAAAGCAGCTATGTTGTCATGGAGTGTTTGCCTAGGCTTTTAGGTTTGATGCCAAAAACGCAGAGCAGACAAGGTCAGATTTCACAGCCAACAAGGTCACCTTGCTACTAGAATGAATGTTTTGCCTTACCATAGTCCCATGTCCTAAGTTTACAGATTTCTTCAGTTTGGTAAAGCAAACATCTGTACCAAATAAGGGCTACCTGAAATCATATACTTCTTTTTCTCATTCACGCTGTAGCCTTGAACAGTGCTGGAAAATACTCTGATTGAGAAATACTAGTAATTCATAGCTGGCTAGGCTTCACCATTCTTGGGCAGCTTTGGTGCCTTGCCCTGTCTTCCAATAGTCAAAACAAATGACTAAGGTAACATATTTTGTGATGCTGGGAAATTCACTCCTGGTTTCTCTTAAGGCCCCCAGAAGCCCAGGGCATGCTTCACGGCTCCAGGTCTCTCTTCAGCAAGGGCTCCCACACGGTCTAGTTCATTCCACTCTAAATCGGGCACTTAATTCTTCCACTCCGGATGGAGTGTACTTTCAGCCTTTTGTGCCTTCTGTGTCTATGAGGCAGACAACAGAACAGCAGCCAGCTGCGCATTGGAGAGTAGTTTCAGTCTCTGTGTACAAATAGAGAGCCAGAGTAATTCGTGCTACTTCACTAGTGGGTCAGACAGAATTCTTCTTTCTTAAGATTTTCTGAGGAGTCTTTGACTGGGTGCCATTTTTATCCAGTGATAGAAGATTCTGCTAGGTCCAGTCAATGCACAATATCCACTAAATCCCAATCCTGTAAACCTTCACAGAAGCCTCTGCTCAAGGTAGCAGAAGATGATGTTCCCCTCTCAGGGGCTCTGAGTCCCCAAAAACATCCACCCTGATAGGGATGAGAAAGAACCTCTCCTTCCAGATCTGAGCCAAGATAAACATCAGAGAATGTCTGAGAAAGTGCTCTGGATGAAATGTGAATTTCAGTTGTGGTGGGGTGTAAATGTAGGAACTCCTCTGTTACTCTAGGATATATGTAGTGGATCCTAACTGACCTAAGGTGTGTTAGGGATCAAATGTTTGTGTTGTGCTGATAAATCCCAGGGGTATAACTTATTCTGAATGCTGAACTCTCACACACCCTGTGATCACAAACCTCGTCATTAGATCATCTCATCACTAGTGTGTGACTGGTGAAAAGGATAGCGGGATCACTTTCAAAATAAGTGAGGTTTTTTGTGGGATGGTGGAGATTAATTTAAGCAAATTAATGTGTATTTATTTCAAATATACTGAACCGGTAATTCTGTTATTTTAGTCATAGGGGATTCACCCTTCTCCCCAATGAAGTACAGACACAACCTTGCCAATCTCTATTCTCACTATACTGAAAATACTGGTTTAGGATATCTGAAAGAAATATATTTTTCTTTTCATCTTTGTTCAGTTATCTCTGCCTCTCACTAGGTAGACAATGCACTACATAATCAGGATTACCTACCATAGATTTAGACTAGAGATAAACGTTTTGATGTAATTTTTCTGACCTTCTAGCAGGCACATGTAGAAGGTTGCAACATGCCAACCACTATTTAAGGAGCAATTCACTCCACTGTTTTTTTTATACTTAACCATTCGATTACCTGAATAAAACAGAGACTAGGTCTACCATATGGCATTTATAACGAAACAATGTTGGGCCCATGCCATTTGTTGCATTGAGGTCGGAGAAATTGCATTCTCATTCTTTGTTACCTTGACTGGGACCAAAATTAATTTCTTGCATCCTGCATAAGAACTTCTTTACTTTTAAGATGAGTCCAGTCATGTGTTGACCAACCACACATGTGTGATGTGAGGAATGGAACCGATGATGAAGCTTAGCACGCCAGGGTTGGTTGAGGGCTAAGCGTCCTGAATATGACATATTTTTGAGACCTGTCAACCTAACACAAACATTTGATCTCTCGTAGAACATAAAGCACATTGAATCACACACTCATAACTCCTAGAACTGTTCGGTTTACATGCAGGTTTTAATATAGTTGAATAACTTTCTCTCCCTCGACATGAGTCATTAAGGTGGTGAACATACTCATTGCAGTCCACATATTGTAATAAAATTTCACATCACTGTTGCATTTTCTCTGCCAAACACCATGGACTTACTGGGAAGTTGAACAGCCAATTGGGTGTAAACAATTGCTATCATATTTATAGAGAAGAGCACACAACTGATTGGCAGAGCCACAGAGCATTGAGCAGCAGAAAACCAAACTGAAAATGTGGACGGGGGACTCAAAAGGGTGACTGTACTTAAAGGTGCAAATCCAGAAAGTATTCTCAAATCGGCCACATTCTTTTTCTCAAAAAGCTAAACATGAGTTTGAATTATTGCATGCTTATTTCATAATAACACAATTTTTCACTATCCAAAACCGACATTCTTTTTACGTGATTGTTGACTCTTCTGTGTTCATCCTGGTTGCCATTTTACCGTATTGTGTTCCAAAACATAGACAGGTGGCTACTACTGGTAGTAGTTGTTTACTGTTAAAAAAACGTGTCAAACTCTGACTAGTCTTCAACTGTTATGGACACTTTTTTACTGATAGCTTTGACTCTGTAGTCTCTTTAACCCAGCGAGTGAAAAATGGTAAGACTAACCTTGTACACATAACTAACTGATTCGAGGAGGTGAAAAGTGACATTCTCCTTTAATAAAACACTACAAAAATATATACTAAGCATGGGTTTCTTATATCTAGTTCTCTGAAGCCAGTGCCAACTCCACCTGCTGCTCATATTATGAGTGGTGCCTTATTTGGGAAGCACTTGACAACTCACAGAAAACGCATCGACCAAGGCCATATAGCTATTGACGAAGTTCAAAGAACATACAAACCATTCATGATTTTCTAATGGTGGTTCTTATTTGTATTATCCTACCATGGAACTGCAATGCCAGGTGCTGACAATTCACCATAAATAAAAAAAAAATACTTTGCTGGGTCTTCAAATAAAGTGATATGGCAACTGGCCATAATTGTGGATCTTAATGCTAGTATTGTTAAATAATTTGATTAATTTGTATTTTTGTGCATCACTTACAAAGTGCAGAAAATAGTTTTACTCTTGATTATAAATGCACACAGTGATATAGAGTGAAGGTCTTTTAAACAAATTTCCTTTGACTTGTAAAAAAATGTTTTCCAAACCCTTGCTAACTAGGTCTTGACTTGGGCCTGGAAGCCATGTTTTTCAAAATGGATGTCTCACCCCTGCACATTTATTTTGCTTTTGTTTCTCTGGATGAAATCTTCGTTATCTTGGTCCTAAAACCATATAGTTTTCCAAGGTCCTTCCGCTAGCTTACCATGCCCTAATCATTCACAATAGTTTGCTGTTATTCATGTTCAACCAGCTCCTGATGACATTGACATATAGTGGGCAGCATGAATATTCATGTAGTGGGATAGTGCTTAGGTGAAAAGGCAAATGGTGTTTAATAAAACTGTTCTCTGATTTGCTGAGAATGCAACATTTTTTATCATACCACATGATTCTGCAGTTTTAGTGAATTAATATGCCAAAATAGTGTATATAAATCCTTTATTTTGTGGGTGAAACCAGTATCTTTCTAAAGCTGCTAGGTATGCTGTCCATTTATCACTTGAATTTGCTACCCGCTTGATACAATAATTTTGATTTTGCTCTACTCTAGAATGCTGTCTTTACTAAAGAGCCTCAATGGCAAATAATTTGTACAGAATATTTTAATTCATTTTTTAATAAAACCCTTACATTTATTACGCTGTTCTACAACTCAATTATCGAGTAGGCCCTATTTAAATAACTGCCTGTCAGTGGTTGGACAGGTGTATGAATAGGCGTTCAAGAGGTTGAATGGGGGTGTGAGTATGAGTGTGAGTGGTTCTGTGGGAAGATGTCATCAGCGATGTCATCAGTAATGTCACTGACCATGTCATGATATAATATGTGAGGTCTTAAGCAGTGGATTGCGGGGACGTAAGTGAATTTTACTGGTTTGTACACGTGTAATCTGAGCCTAACTATAATGTCCCTGTTACTTTTCTATTTTCAGTGAATTTCTAAGGTTTTAAAAAAATTGTATTTGCTGATGTCAAATCCACCGTGGCCAGTGCAAGTTTAGGCAAAGTTGGATTGAAGGTGGGCAATTGTTTAAGGAGAGCAGTAAAATACCCACGTTGGAGGAGACTTCAGTTTACCTCTAAGAGAGCCTTAAAACACTCTCTGAGAATGCTGCAAGATTCTAGTAACACTAATCCAGGAAGTGAGGTTCCATTACTAATGCAGGGTCAGCAGTCTAGTGTTTATAGACTCGTGAAGGACAAGGAGACTAATGCGCATGTTCCAATTAGGAACAGCGCACTTCAACTGTACCCATGAGGCGAGCAAATGGTCTTTCCACAGCGCAGTATTTCTGAGGAGAATTGTTGAAGCATTTCTGAATTTGCAAGCAGTTTTCTGAACGGTTCCGTTTCCTTAATTAAGAAGTAGGGAGAAAGAGTCTCTGTTTAAACGAATGCGCAACAAACATTAAACTAAGCTAAATATAGCAAGAGGCAGCTGCGTAATTAGTTTAATTTAGAAGCTAGTTTAGTTAAAAGCAAGTCTCAATTAATCTATTTGAAAACTTTGTCTCGTGAAAGTATTCTTGAAGAATTTCTTTGCCAGTAAGCCTCACTACAGTGGAAAACTCAGCGAGAAGATTAAGGTATTGTCTTTTCCAGCTTATTTGTATCAGTTCATGCCACTTCCGATGAAGAACAACTTAAATTAACACGAAGCATTTAAACTAAAGACTGTTACAAGTTATCTCTCACTTCTGTAAAAGTAAAAGAACTGAATTCAATCGTCTAAATCAATATTGAATGTCACCACAGGAAAGCTCATTATACAACAACGAATAACTGAGAGAATAACAATTTCTACAAGAGAGAAGCAAATGCCTTTTAGTCTTGGGGCAATTAGGATGTATAAATAGTCTGACAAAAGTAATTGATATTTGAAGATGTTTAGATTTGCATGTTTGATTATTTTCTTTCCTATGCAGATGCTGGGATACAAACCCAAGGCAGAATAGACGGAGACGCAGCAGGGGACTTCTGATACCTCCGTGATAAGACAGTCTCTCATTAGCCACTTCCCCTTTCCCCCCCATTGTTGCCCTCACCAAGAGAATTAGCTGTTGATGGAGGTACTGGTGGAGGGGCTTTGGGACCATCTTCGGCTCCTGTGGAATCAGTCAAGGTGCTTGACAGATTGAAGTGCCTCTAAACTCTTTCCACCTGAGTCAAAATGACGGAGGGGTTGGATCTAA
Organism: Triturus cristatus; assembly: GCF_964204655.1. Classification (NCBI taxonomy): domain Eukaryota; kingdom Metazoa; phylum Chordata; class Amphibia; order Caudata; family Salamandridae; genus Triturus; species Triturus cristatus. The sequence continues at coordinate 665,310,745 of NC_140590.1, forward strand.
AGGCCTTGCAGGAATATTAGAAAACCTGCAAATTCAGTTAACTCAAACTGTGGAAGAGAATAAGAGTTTAAGGGAAGAGATAAAAAGGTCTCAGCAGGAAACACATATAATTAGACAAAGAACAGAGGAATTTGTGGCATGATCATGATCTTCCTCATTACCTGGTTTAGAGGCTAATAGAAAAGCAGCTTCAGAGGTGGCTACCGAAGTAATTCATTCAGATTCTCCTATCATTCCATTGGCCAATCCTGAAAGGTATAGTGGGGACCCACACAAAGAGCAAGTGTTTCTTACACAATGCTTTTTGCACTTTCTATGTAGATCAGTAGTGTTTGCTGAAGATCAGGCTAAGGTTGCATTCATGCTGTCTTATTTGAGCGGTGATGCAGTTCATGCACAATGCCTTTGTTATCTCGCAACAACCCAGTTTTGTATGATTTTGAACTTTTTAAAAGAGAGTTTTTGAGAATTTTTGACAGGAGATCTGCAAAATCAAGCCACGGATAATGAGTTATTGGATCTCAAGCAGGGAAATGGAGACCTTGTTGCTTATATAGCCCAGTTTAATAAATTAATTGTCGAAACTGAGTGGCCAGAATGTAAGCGATCAGCAATCTTCTACCGTGGACTCAAGGATGAACTGTAGGATGCCCTGGCGCAAATGGAGCGACTGGCAATTTTTGCGATTTAAAGTATGCAAAAGAAATTGGAATCCATACCATCAAAAAGAAGCTCTTAGAAGTGGTCAGAGCAGTGGACGGTTCAAATCTCAAATCAGGACCCATCACTGAGGAGATAGAGACCATTGAGTTACTTGGATTGCAGGGTTATCAAGAGTTTTTAAGGTTCAATTTAATTGATGCCCCCTAATTCCACTTTATTCTCGGTCTGCCAGAAGAATTGCTTTCATAAACAAGGAATCAAGTCAGAAGGTTCTCCAGCCACCGAATTGGCTCAGCTCACCAACAGGATCTGTGTCATGGAGTTATAGGAAATTCACACAGAATACCAAGATCTAGCCAGTGTATTTGATAAAAGAATGCGGGTAAACTCCCACCCCACCGAGAATATGACTGCAAGATAGAGCTAGAACCTGTAGCCATCCTCTCTTGCAGTCGCATTTACGCACTTACTAAAGCGGAAAATCAGTGTCCCAAGACCTATTTGGATGAATACTTAAAGAATGGTTTTATCCAGCCCTCTCAATCCCCTGCTTCATCACCACTATTTTTTATCCCAAAGGAAGATGGGAGCCTTCCCATCTGTATTGATTACAGAGCCCTGAACCAGGTCACAATAAAAAATCAGTATCTCTTGCCTTCCATTTCACAATTATTGGATCAGGTCTAAGGGGCGAAGGTATACACCAAGCTAGACTTGAGAGAAGCCTATCACTTGATAAGAGTTGTTGTAGGCGATGAAAGGAAGACAGCCTTCCAAACCAAATACGGTCTCTTCGAATACCAGGTGATGTCGTATGGTTTGAGTAATGCCCCAGCAGCCTTCCAACATCTGGTGAATGATGTTTTATGTGAATTATTGGATCGGGTGGCTGTCGTATACATTGACGACATATTGATTTTTTCCAAAAACATGGAGGACTACGTGAAACATGTGAGAGTAATTTTGCACAGATTATTGGAAAATCTCCTTTTTTTCACCACAGGAAAGCTCATTATACAACAACGAATAACTGAGAGAATAACAACTTCTACAAGAGAGAAGCAATGACTTTTAGTCTTGGAGTAATTAGGATGTATAAATACTCTGACAAAAGTAATTAATATATGAAGGTGTCTAGATTTGCATGTTTGATTATTTTCTTTCCTATCCAGATGCTGAGATAGCCAAGGCAGAATAGACGGAGACGCAGCAGAGGACTTCTGATACCTCCTTGATAAGGCAGTCTCTCTTTATTCACTTCTCCTTCCCCGCCCCATTGTTGCCCTCACCAAGAGAATTAGCTGTTGGTGGAGGTACTGGTGGAGGGGCTTTGGGACCATCTACGGTTCCTGTGGAATCAGTCAAGGTGCTTGACAGCTAACTATAACTACCCTGTATCCTTTAGCTTTTTAAGTGAATTTCTAAGGTTTTTCAAAATATATTTCCTAACTATAATTTGCTAACTATAACGTCCCTGTAACCTTTGTATTTTGCTGTACATTTCTAAGTTTTTTTTATTGTATTTGCTAAATGTAATGACCCTGTAACCTTTAGTTTTTTAAGTGAATTTCTAAGGTTTTTCAAATTCTATTCCCTAACTATAACGTCCCCAAAACCTATGCTTTTTTAATTGAAATTCCATGTTTTTTTAACTAGTAGTCGTGTTTGCAGAATGGTGGAGAAAGGGGGCAGGGCTTCCGATGAGCTCTCAGGAATCCCACAGTGTTGAACTTACTGGAGGTAACAGGAGGGTCTCTTGGCCCCCAAGAGCCCTCAGGAGTAAAGTGGACTTCAACCCCCAACCAGTAGTGTGCCAGGAGTCGCGTTTGCAGAGTGGTTTAGAAAGGGTGCATGGCCTTCAAAGATCTTTTAGCAATCCCACTGTGTGGGAATTACTGGAGGTAACAGGAGGGGTAGTTGGCCCCCAGCGACATCCTCTGGCCTTGGGGGCCAACTACCCTTCCTGTTACCCCCAGTAATTCCCACACAATGGGTTTGCATAGAGGTTTTCAGTGACCTCGACCCCCCCCAGGGCCCGTATTTTTTTTCTTTATTATTAAAGGAAGGGGGGCTGAGTGGCCCCTCCTCCCGGGCCATTTTCGGCCTGGGGACTCCATTCTATAGGGCCTGCCCCCCCTTTTTTTTATGTTTTATCAAAAAATGGGAGAGGGTGCTGCGCAGCCCTCTCCCTGCCCGATTTCGGCCCAGGGGACCTCATCTCTCAGGGCCTGGCCTGTAGTGTTGGAGCAAAATGCTCTCGCTTGCTCAAAGCAGAGCACTGTTTGCTATAGCTTGGCGGGAGCAGTGCTCCCACCAAGCCATAGCAAACAGCAATGTCCCAGGTGTGGGCACCCTGGGACATTGCATGAGCCGGTCGTGGATGGTGGCAGTCCCCAGGGCCATGTACGGTTCCAGGAGGGAGGGCTGTTTGCCCTCCTCCTTCCTTGACCAGGGAGGTGGTGGTCCCCAGGGACGAGAACGGCCCAGGAGAGAAGCCATGCAGACCCCCTCGAATTTGTTAAATAAACACTTTGGCCCCGGGGAGGTGGTGGTCCCTGGAGCAGGTGATGGCCACGTGGCCCCCCATTACATTAGCCCTGGGGAGGTGGAGGTCCCTGGGGCTGTGGTGGAGGTCATATTGGCCTCCCTCACACTTAAATTTATAATTATCCCTAGAGGTGGCAGTCCCCGGGATAGCAGGGGGGGTCATGCGGCCTCCCGCACCTCTTTACATAAATTTTCCCCAGTGAGTAGGTGGTCCCCAGGGCATAGGGGTGCCGCATGGGCACCCCCCACATTACTACATTACTATAAAAACTGCGCCTGGGACTTGACCAAATTTGGTATAGTTCAGTTCAGGCTGTAGCCATGTCTAAAGTTTGCTATGGAAATTAACATGGAGAAACCCCCCCCCCCCCCCTTTTTCTCAGCCTTCGCTTCATGGATCGCCCCGTAATTTCAACACAGCAGCTGACATGAGTGGCAAATTAATTAGGAAAATCCTGTGAAGATCCATCAAACAACACCAAAGTTATTGGCAAAAGAAAAAACATTCTTCCTATGGAAACTAGGTCCTAACTATAACTGCCCACTGGCTTCATTGTGAGTGGATAGTGCATCACTATTTCATAAGATAATGGAATATATGCAAATAATGCAGTAGTCCTAGGCCATGTGTAATAGAAATTACACATTCATTGCCACACCATACATCACAAGTAATGAAGCCTGTTGTATGCATGACAGGAATGCGATTTTGTATATAACTTTGATATACAGAGATTTTACAGGTGCAAGGAACTTCTGTATTTTGAGGAAGCATAGAAGTCTCAAACAGTCTGCTTAAAGTTCACAAAGACACACAGTTATGTAGGCTGATGCTATATGTCTGCTTCTTGACAACATTATAGTATAACAACAAGACAGATTGGCCTTGCTTCTCAAAGGCTGCTGACTGGGACAACACTGACTAACAATCAGCAAAAGTTATAAGTTAAGGGCCACCTAGGACAATTGTTATTACAGCTTTGGTTCACCAGACTCTCAAAAAGCATTTGGCCATGACACCTATAAAGAATACATTCTAGAAACACCTGATGGACACTTAAAATTACCTTCTACAGTTAGTGTAGAAATACAGACAGTGGGTGATACAGTGTGCTCAATAAAATCTGTATTCTTTTCACACTCATTGGACGTCTAAGACATCATCCTTGCTGAGTGTGGTTGGTCTCCACCCTTTCTATATACCTTGTGTTAAGCATTTTCCTCTTTGGTGTATGAGGTTCTCAGGACAAATACGCACTTCTATATCACATGTGGTTCCCTTTGGAGTGAACCACAGTTACAGGCTCACAATCAATTAAAATTAGGCTTGGGTGAAATTTGTAATCATACTAGAGTAATTGGCTTAATTCTGTAATTTTTCATGAATACATTTATGAGTTAATACGGAGATTACACCATTATGTCACGTCACATAATGATACCCCATCTGCTGTGGTATAACGCAAGACATCACATGGAAACAACGCAATCAGCATGAACGAGAGTGTCATTTTCCCAACAAGATTGGCTGTTCATTTAACATGGACAGTCAACAAATATTTAAGGTCGTTTTTTTACCCATGTGGACCGTGCAGGTAATTTTTTAACCTCAAAAGCGAACAAGTTTGTCTGTTTATTTTTATGCAATCGACTACAACGTTTTTTTTTTTTGTTTTTTTTATTTATGTCAGTCTGGAACACAGCTATTCAGCCGACATCCCGGAGGTTCGGCAGCCAATTAAGTACAACACACGGAAGTGTCCACAGCTCTGGTACAGGAAAAAACAAAGGTTCCTTTTTTAGAACAACCTAAAATAAATAACACAAGCAAGGCATTATACACAATAAACTCGTGCCAGTTCCCGATGGGGGCGTGGCCCCATTCCCAAAGACAGAACAAAGCCACCGGTCGGGTGGATGAGGGAGAAGCAGAGGCGCTAACAATCTAGCATATTATCCTCATAAAAATCCCAAGTTGGAAGTGAAGCTAGGGGGAAAGTTGCTCCTCTAACGGTTCAGTGGCCGGGGGCAGACATATATTACCCCTATACTGGTTCCATCGCCCCCATACCTTATGCCATTTCTTAGGCCGCCCCCGGGCACTATACACCGTCTTCTCCCTAAACATGCTCCAGTCCATATTTTCCATCCATGCTTCCATGGCGGGAGGTCTCTGAGAACCCCACAGTCGCGCAATATCACGCTTCGCCACCATATTTCCTAGGGTCACCCATTGAGTCTGCGCCGCATCATAGTCAGTAGGACCCCAGACATTCAGAAGACAGCGCCGTGCCTCTGGCAGCAGTGCAATGCCTGTGACCTCCTGCATTACAACATGACTTCGCTTCCAGAACTCCGTGATCACACCACATTCCCATATGATATGTAGGAAGGTGCCCACCATCCCACAGCCCCTCTTACATAAGCCATCCTCGGAGAAACCCATATGAATCAGTCGGGGCCCCGTGACATAGACTCTATGAAGTATCTTAAGCTGTACCAGCCTTAGCCGTGCCGGGATCGCGACCTCCTTAGGAGAGGAGATGGCATACTGCCAGTCCTCATCATCCAGTTCAAGGCCGTCCCTAGTCCACTGATCACGCACCCCGAGGAGGAGGTCAGTCCGGACATTAACAAGCTTCTTGTAGATTAAGGAGATTGTACTCTCCGGCATATGGCCATCTAGGATCCGATCCTCCAAGGGAGAGGACTCAGGCACAGTCTCCCCCTCGACCAGGACGGACCGCAGAGCATGGCGCACCTGTGCATACCGGAAATATTCCAGAGAGACTGCCATGCGCCCCTGAGTGGAAGGTGTACTGCCGCTGAGTGGGATGCAGCAGTCTCCAACAGTCAACCAGACCAAGGGTATCCACGAAATCTGTAAGCCATTTCTGCGCCCCCCCAGAGCTTCTTGGCGGGTGTCTATCAAGCAATCCGGAACCAACCGCATTAAAATCGCCACCCACCACCAACATCCCTTCTGGGAGATCCAGCAGGGCCCTCCCCAGGTCCTCAAATGTGGAGGGCTGCAGCGCAGGAGGGACATAAACAGAAACCAGGACCAGCGTCCTGCCCTCCCACCTCCCCGCCACAGCCGCAAATCGCCCCCTTTCATCAACAGTTGTGGAGTCAACCTCAAATGGCAGTGAGGCCCTAACAAGTATTCCAGCCCCTCTGGAGCCCGAGGAGAACCCCGAGTGCGCAACAAATTTGTAGCCCTTCCTGTTAAGTGCGCAGCACGTGTTACCTATCAAATGCGTCTCTTGCAATAAAACTATATCAGGGGAGCATCGCTTCAGAAAATGCAGGACGATCCCTCGCTTAATACGATCCCCTAAGCCGTTAACATTCCAACTGAGTATCTTTAAGCCCCTACCCCCCATCCCGAAATGTAAGGAGACCACCACCCCCCCCGAAGAACCGCACTCGAGCTACAGAAGCTTGCATCACTACGCCTTGCAAAACAAAAACCAACAACAACCACCTCAACAACCCCATTCCACCCCCCACCCTGCACCCCTGCGTAAGCTTGAAAAGCCCCCCCAACTTGCAGTGTGCCTGTCGCCCTATTCTAAAACTAGTCTACAAAAAGAACCCCAGAGGAGGAAAAAGCTCCCTTCATACCCCCGCCGCCCCCCGGGTACTACCCTCCCGGAGAGACCGAAAACTGTGCTTCACTGTCCTGGGCAAAGTCAAAATGATCTAGCACCAGAGTCCTCACTCTTGTTCATCACCGCCACCTTCTGCTCCACCAGCATGCTCCCCGCCAGCCCGTCGTTGGGGCAATGTATCCAGCCAGTCTCCGACCATGTCCGGTGATTTAAAAAAGAAAGTCCGCTCTTCATACACCACACGCAATCTGGCCGGGAAGAGCATGGCATATTTCAGTTCCATCCCTCTGAGCCTTCTCTTAACCGCCAGGAAGCTCTGCCTTTGCTTCTGCACCGCCTGGGTAAAGTCAGGATAAAAGCTCACTGTGGTGTTCTGGAAAGTCATCGGGCCGGACACTCGTGATGCTTGTAGAATGGCGTCGCGGTCCCTGAAATTAAAGATCCTGGCGACAATCGGTCTCGGAGGGGCCCCCACCTTGGGCCTCCCACCAGGGACTCTGTGGGCCCATTCAACAGTAAAGAACTTACTGAGGCCTTTGGGCGCCAGATGGTTTACCACCAAGTCCTCCACGAACAGGTCCACCGACTGTTCCTCCGAGTTTTCCGGGACCCCAATAATGTGCACGTTATAGCGCCGTGCCCGGCCTTCAAAGTCCTCCAGCCGTCGGGCAAAGAGGTCGTTTGCGGACCTCAAATTTCGGACTTCCAGCTGCAGGTCAGAGACATCACCCAGGAGGCCAGAGGTTTTAAGGTCCAAGGATTGAACCCGTTCATTGGTTTTCCCCAGATCTGCCCGAATCAAGTTGACGTCGATCGAGATTGTGTCCACTTTATGTGCCAGGGTCTCAAATTGCCGCCCGATAGAGGCCTGCATCCCCTCGATGGCCCCCATGACATCCTGCAGGGTTGGTGCCGTAGCGGGGGGCAAACCATCCTTCAAGGCTTCCAGTGGCCGACCCGATCCGCCCGGTGACTCCTTCTGCTGGGCATAACGATCCATGTTGTTGGTTTGGGTGTATCCTCCCCGCCTGGTGTTCTTGGGCTTCTGTTTTTCGGCTTCCGATTTGGTTGACATCGTGATCTGCTGCCGAAAACAGTCCCCTTGCCCATCCAGAGAAGACAATGCAACAAGTGACCGGCGCGGCTCCCTCCCAGGCCAGGGCGCGATGAAATCAGGAAAGCGAAAGCGAAAGTGATGACACCGTCCTTCCGATTGCTCGCCCCTCACACGGCCGCTGTTGTTCAATTAGTGCTCGGGCACCGTGCCAGTGCAAGCCCCGGGCATCGTCCGGGGAGTAGGCCGCAAACTTCCATGTGGCACAACTTCGGCCTCCGGCAGGCGATTTCAGTCCGGACAGCGACAATCACCTCAGCAACGGCTCGCCTCCAATGTTCCGGGTGTTAAAGGCAGGATTCTTCACAGGATATTTGCCGGAGGGAGCGAGGGTCTCAGGAGCTCTGAGCTCACGCGGCCATCTTGGTCACGCGCTAGGCTCCTCCAATCGACTACAAAGTTAACTCAAAATTAAATCTTTGTGTTGAATTTTATACAAATGAGTAAATTCAAAGACATTTGTGATCAAGAAATGCATTTTTATTTTATTTTTTAAAGGAGGAAGGTGCCATTGAGACTAGGATCAAAAATAATGGGAAACCTAATCTACCCATGAGGGCCTGGGCAAAATCAGATAAACAGGTAAAAGTGCCTTCAAGGGGTTTGTTTACAATACTTAGTTATATTGTTTACATTTATCATTCAATACAAGAGTTTTCAATCACTTGCTGATTAATTTCTTTTCCTATATAACTTTCATGTGACATATATTTCTATGATATTCAGTTCTATATGAAATAAGAACCACGGCTAAATCATAGTAGATATAACCAAAGGATATACAGACACGGGTGTATATAAAAGAGAATTTTATCTTTCAATAGTTCGTAAAGGGTACTTTAAGTTCAAACATACAATGCAACAAAAGGATATCGTAAACACTTGAATGGTCCTACAATGTCACAATTGTATACACTTTTCCTCATATAAATTATTTTCAGAAAAAAGTGTTAGAGTCGATGTTTCGGTCTCTCACGCAATCGTCCATGAGACCATCTTCAGGACTATTGTGTACAATATAGATGACCCCTGAAATTGGTTTCAACTGAACCTCGCAACGGTACAGTTGTAGTGGTCAGTATCAATGTACAATGGAGGAAATAATCATTATTCAGTACCTGTTGTTTTAGATGTACGAGTAATCACCACAGTATTAATGTAATTATCAAGAGACTCATGTCTTTTTATCTGGAGTCCCTCAGTTTACTTCTTCAAGGTGAAGTTTCGATTATGAATTAATCTGTTATTTAGTATCTCGCATATAGGATTGACAGTCTCTCGTCCAATCTGCATTGAGGCTAGGAGGCTGATGACTGCAGAGTAGCAACTTCTTCTTCCTGTCAAAAAGTCTTCTACCTCTGGTTTGTCCAGCCATTGGTCATATTGTATTTAGATTTCCGAGGGCAAGCTTACCTCTCTGTTTGCAGTCTCTGCTGCATCCACAAGCATAGAATTTTTCCTTTTTGGAAAAAATCACGTAACTTCTATGCATTACTTTACAAAAGGGACGTTAGGCATCATTATATTGTTTCATTTTTTTTCTTTTTTTTATTGTTGTTCGGTGGCCTAGAGTTAGGAGTACTTGCCCTTGTGAGATAAAGCTATATTAAGGGATACAATTTGCTCATTTTTGGGCTGGTGGAGGCATGTAGTTATAAAATACATCCCTCTCTTTTCACAGTCCCGCCTTCACTTGGTCCCTTCACTGTGTGTCCTCTTTCTTCGCATGAACAGCTCAGTTACAAACCTCACACATCCTGTTTAGACCGATCATTTTCTGCACCAACAGGTAGCGTGAAAATCAAACTCGATGTCAACAGGTCAGCAGAGCAACACAAGAACCAGACAATGCTAAGCAACATAAGGTCATAAGCAGTTACCAACATGTAATTACAATAAAATGATCAGTGGTACAACCAACATTGAAAAGCAAATACCTACTACAGAATGGGGAGGGTCCGCATCTTCACTAGTCGATGGGTTGGATAATCCTCGCCTCTGTGTCCTTAATAGAAGTGAAACGTACCTGTACTTTAGCTAGGCTAATTTTCATTGTATGTCAGGACCGGAGGCTCAGATTATGCCAGTTCAAAGCGTATCCACCACCAGTTGAGCAACCTCCAACACTGGCTTGAAGTAATACCTCTTAAAGGTCAAGTCCGAGGACCAATCGGCCGTGGGCATAAGATCTTCCAGACACGCTCCGAGTGAAAACGCCTTAGAGGCCATAGTCCCCCTTGCTGAGTGGGCCCGAAACCTCTTGGTCTCAATCCCCGCCTCCTGCATCACCCAATCACCCACTGTACCCATCTGGCTATGGTTGGTGAGGAAATCGCTTTGTACGTTTTTCTTAGTGCAATCAGCAGTTGTCGTAACCGCCGGACGCCGGACCTCCTCTGTCAACTCTTCAGATGCTCAGAGGCACTGTACCACACACAACTTTGGAGATTCTCAAAATGCTGGGTAGGAGATTACCCTAGTATGTCATATGGTCCTTCTACTGACTGTGAAAGAAACCCCGTCTGGGGAGAAGACTCAGGCCGAAATGTCTAGGGCTCATACATCAGACACGGCCCTGCATGATACCAGGCATAAGAGGGTTGATAGTTTTGCTGAGAGTTCCTTGTGAGACCGAAATCTATTCGGCCGCCAGGACAGGAAAAGATTCAATATTATGTTTACATCCCACAACGCAGAGTAATGTGGTTCCGGTGGGAGGGAAAGGCAAACGCCGCAAAGGAGCATACACACAAATGGGTGCTCTCCCACAGGATATCCCTGAATAGGAGCATGACCCGCTGAGATTGTGGAATGGAAGGTATTGATAGAGCTGTAAGCCAGCCCTTTCTTCGCAAGGCTCACCAGAAAGTTGAGAACCTTGACTACATCTGCGCCCACGGGATTCAACACTCTGTCGCAAACACCAATGATGCCATTTGTTCCAGGCAGAGCGGTATCTTTTAGTTCTGCTATCCGCCCAAGCCTTGACTAATAAGGACTCAGCGTGTCCCGAAAGGCCCGGGAGTGACCAGCATCACCTGAGATCCACCAGGCCATCAGGAGAGTTGCTTCCACTACCAGGAGGTCGGGATTGAGATCCAGATCCAGTAGAATGTGAGTAAAGAGGGGGAGTCGAATTGGAAAATCCCAGGAAAGTTCCAGAAGAACTGGAAACCACACTTGAGATCTCCAAAGCGGGGTTATCAGCACCACCTCCACCTTCTGGTGGGGAATGTGAGCAGACAGTCTTGTGATCATGGAGAGAGAGGGGAATGCATAACCCTGTTCCCGCTGTCAGCCCTGGAGGAACGCATCCGTCGCCTCAGCTAAAGGATCTGGTCTCCAGCTGAAGAACCGTGGTAATTGACGGTCTAGACGCGACGCAAACAGGTTGACTGAACAAGGTCCCCACTTTTTCATCAGTTGGGTGAAAACCTGGAGATCCAATTTTCAAACACTGATGTCTAGGAGATGACAGGAGTGCCAGTCCGCTACCTCGTTCACTCGGCCTGGGAGGTATTCAGCCATCACTAATACCTGGTTGTCCAGGCAAAAATTCAAAAATTCCTTGGCTAGGTTCACCAGCGCTCGGACTTGGTGCCACCCAAATGGTTGATGTATCTGACGGCAGATATATTGTCCATCTTGAGGAGGACACAGGACTGCACCCTGTCTCTCATCCAACACTGCACTGAGAACGAACCCACCAGCAACTCCAGACAGTTGATGTGTAGCAACTGTTCTTGTGCACACCAGGCTTCACCGGTGGAGAAATCTCTGCATCCGGCTCCCCAGCCAGAACTGCTGGCATCTGACTCGATCACAATGTCTGGGGGCAGAGCCAAAGATTGCTCTTCCATTCCACGCCTCCATGTGAGAGAGCCACCAAGTCATCTCCTCCTTCACTTTTGCTGTAAGGGGACAGATTGTGAATACGTCAGCCCCCTCAGGAGGTGGTGTGCCTTGAGCTGCCGCAGCGCGATAATGCAAAGGCCCAGAAAACATGGCCTGGATCGAGGAGGAGAGGAGGCCTACCAGATGAGCCAGTTGGCTCAGAGAGATGTGTGACTTGGCCAAGTTTTGGCGAAGCTCGTGCCTGATTTTTGCCATTTTCCGGGCCAGCAGACTTAAGGCCGAGGAGGTGGAATCTATTCTAAACCCCAGGTTGAGCTTTGGACCGGGGTCAGGAGAGATTTCTTCTTGTTGATGACAAAACCGAGCCCCTGCAGAAGGTTGACTGCCCTCTGCAACTGATCGGTCAGGGTCTTGGGGCATTAGGCCATAAATAGCATGTCGTCGAGGTACACGATCATACGGACAATTAAAGGGAGTAGTCACAGATGTCATGGTCGAACAAACTATCAGGTTTGCAACTGGATGGTACTATTCCATTCATCAATAGTGTTTAGGCCTTGGTTAACAGAATTGCAGCGTGTAATCCATTTACACTCACTTTTGTTGAGTAGAGATTGTGGGTTGCCCCCTCTGAGTGGAAGTCGAGGTTGGTCAATCACTTGCCACTTTACGTCAAGTTACACGCTGCAATTCTGTTAACCAAGGCCTGAACACTATTGATGAATGGAATAGTACCATCCAGTTGCAAACCTGATGGTCCGTTCGACCATGCCATATGTGACTACTCCCTTTAATTGTGGTCTGACAATTTATTTGTCATTTCCAGACTCTTCACCCTCGCTTTCCTTCACTCCACCTGAACCACCCCTTACTGCCCCCCTTTTTTCCATCCCCCTACCATTGGTTCCTTAAAACAAGATGTCATGACACCTATTTTCAGCCAATGTATTGCGTGCTTCTACTGTTTTAATGCCGTATCTACATGTGTATCACATTGTTTTAACCATATTTCGATTTATGTAATTTCTGCAGTCACTTATGGCCCGTATTGTTTAAATCTTATTACTGACTTTGACCGCTAATGCAGATGTTTCTGGTTTCACTTCAATGCCCCCCTAGTATCTCTTCCCTTTCCCTTCCACCGCCGTGACTATAGCCTAGCGTCCCTAACCACACCCCTCCCACCGCCCCAGGGACCTATCAGCTCCCTCTCGTCATCACGCTTTGCACCCGCTGGACCTTTCCCTTTTAACGTAGCGTCCAACACACACCCCCGAGACATCGGCTGAAACCTGCACACGTCCGTGGCGGCCCGGCGATACTCGTCCCCCGGATTTCCTTGGATTCAATCCCTCGCTTAGAAGGGCCTACCTAGGTAAGACCTGCTCACTTTTTAATCCGAATCCCTCGATTTCAATCACTACCGCCTCGCGGATTCCTAACCGCTCCATACTCCTTTCCTAATAGGATTCCACCAGGTTCCTGTGCAGTGGATTGGGGCTCCGACCCTGCTACGAACATTCAACAACTAACCCCCCCTCTCTCTTCCACCGGATGGTGAGTTTTCGATATCACTGCTCCCCCTGTTGCCGTCTCTTCCCCCCCCTTCTCCCTCCCATTGTTCTTACACTTTTTGCGCCCTGCATCTATTTACAGATTTTACTCATACGATCAGCCCTGTACAGCTGACGTCCTACGACGCCGGCCAGGCATCCTAAATCAGCCATTCTTCCCGCTAGCACTGATCCCTTCGTGCCACAGGTAGGCAGTTCTCACACCTAACTTTCCTCCCCATGATTCCACCGTCCCAAGCCACTCTGACACTTACCTCTTTTACATACAGCACTCATCAATTTGGCTACCCGGTCTTGATGATGATCCTAGCTTGAAAGGATCGAAACGCCGTCGAGCCGCTCACATCAGCAAAAATCCTTTGGAGGACACCATACTTTGGTTCTCTGAATCGCTGAAAATTATAGCCTACCTAATAAAAATAATCATTATGTGAACCAATAATTCCGTATATATTGTATAATATGCTTCACCTTGCGCCCTGCGCTGTGTTTTCCTCACGTTGTCACTTCAGCCATCACGTCTTGTCACGAGCACAATGTGCACTTTTTTCTTTTGGGTTGCCACTGCATACATGCTTAACAGTGCTGTTACAACTGTTATGTATATTCCACTCTTCTAAATATATGATGCCTAAGAGCACATTCAGCAAATAATTTGGAGTCTCTCACCTTTGTTCCTCTACTGTAATGTCTTGCACATATAAGCATAATTATTTTCAATGAATCCGGTTGAGATATTGTTGCATATTTGTACTCTGGTGGGGTAGAACATGTTGTAGTGTGTGCGGCCCTGGTACTGACCTCGCCTGAAGCCTTGCCCCCTGTCAGGGTTGGAGTTGGGCCGGCCGGTCAAGCAGCCCCTGCCACGACCGGCCCTGTGGAAAACCTGGGGGACTAAGCCTTGACCGGTGGCGTGAAAGTCGCAAAAAACTTTCTCAGTTCCTTCACAAAAGGGTCTCCAAACAAACCCCTGGACTACAGCTCCGACCTCCGAAGAGGCGAGGCCCCCCAACTTAGGCCCACCTTTAATAAAAGTTACCTGCACCTCTCCGTGGAGAGCACGCAGTTGGCGTTCCCCAGGAACACAATGGCACGCTGTGCCCACCTTGACAGGACCTCGGTGGAGATGAGGGAGCCCGATGCCTTAGCTTCCTCGGCCATGTCTAGAATTTTGGTGACAGGCCCTACAGCATCTAGGAGTTTGTCCTGGCAAGAACGCAAGGACCGGTCAATACCCTTCTTAGAGTCCAGGAACGTCGCCATTTTGGGGTCATTCCGCTCGTAGGCGGTTACGAGCATCCTTCTCCATCGGTTTACGAAGACGGCTCACCATATACTTGGCCAACTTGTCTCTTGGGACCCAGTCTGTAGACCTATGATGGACAATGTTGTCTGGGTCCAGCATATCTGAGAGGCCTTCAGGAGCCGGAGGGTGGGTGGGAAGCCAAGGCCTCGATTGGCCTGTGTCGTCATCAGTGTCTCCAGGGGAATGCCCGGCATCCTGGGGGTCTGGGGTAGCAGTGCGAGGGGGGGTTAGGGAGCTATCCAGGGGTGCCACAGACACTGACTGTGGGGGAGGGGCTTGCGCTAGAAAGGCTTCCTTCAGGCGTGTAAAAGCATCAGCATCTACCCCAGGGTTGCACTGCTTCTTTGCAGGAGGGGCCCTTCATCCTGTGTTGTCTTGATAGCCTTAGGAGGGATTGAGGTGGGTTTGGCCCATTTGGCGCAGCCCGCGCAATATGCGCAGAGAGACGCTGTTCTAAGGGCTTCATAGCCTTCTTCACAGCTCTGTAGATGGAATCATCCACTGCCTGGTAAAAATCATCATCCCAAGGAAGGAAGGACAATGCCTCCTCATCCTGATATTGGTCCTAGCCCTGCATGGCAGGTAAGTAATCACTACTTGCCAGTAGGCAGTCCCTTGAGTGCCAAAAGCACCACAGTCAACAAGGGCACGCAGAGCATGGCAATATGAGCTGGGAGGGGGCCCAGACAGATGTGAGTGTACCAGAGGCACACAATTTTGCAGGCAGAGCCCTGGGGACACTGCATGCCCTGAAGAATCAGAAGGGCTCTGGCCATCCGAGAAAGTGTACCCCACGGAGCTGCATCCGGAAATTCTACCCTGCGGGGCGTCAAATGCACAGATAATATACAGAACCCAGAGGGCATAAAGCAGAGATGGGCAGTACAGACGGACTTTCGGGTGTCAGGCGGGTGGCAGGGAACAAGGCTGGCTCTCTGAAGGGCGGCGTTCGTCAGACCTCTATCTCTAGTGGTTGACTCATGCTGCCCATAGAGAGGACACAAAGCCCCCTGGCGGCGGGAGGACCTCACCACACTCAGTCTGGGCAAACGTCATGTAAGGTACGCAAATGCGTCCCGCGACAACAGGGAATCTGTGGAAACAGACAACATTAACAGCGCAGCAACAATCACTGCAATAATCACAAATTCCAACCCCCAAACCAGGAGAAAGCAGAAAAACAAACTTAACTTGCTGCTGAGCAGCGAAGAAAGAGGAAGAGGAAACACAGTGTAGGGACCAAGTGAAGGCTGGACTATGAACAGAGAGGAAGGACTCCTGTTGGAACTTTTCTGTTTCCTACTCCCTGCGGTTCATGAGAGTAGTATGTTGGTTATGTTTTAAAATATGGCTGCTGAAAAATAAAGCAAAGGAAGAATGGCATAATCGGAGCCTCCTCCGGTCCGGACATAGAATTTGTGTTGCCATGAGCTGTTTGTGTTTGGGGGATTTTTAAAGTGAATGTAATTTTCTTTTCTGACATTGCTGATTTACTGGTGATGGCACATGTCCTATGCGTAGGCCCAGATACATTTGGGTATGTCGGTGCAATCCTTTCCCTGCAATGCTAATAGATCATTTTTTGAGTACGGGGATGCTCCAGGCAGAATTGGGCAGCTTACTATTAGGCCTGGGCGGTAAATTCCGTCCCACTCGTGGAATTTGCGGAATTTGGGCAATTTCACGTTCCGCGGAGAACGCGGAATTGCCCACAATTCCGCGATCCGCAGCTTTGCGGAATTTTTTGCTTTCAAAATGCGTGTTTGCGAGATATTTCCCACCGAGCACGCAAACAGCATTCGCGCACAGGAAAAAAGCAATTACGCGTGCTCGCGGGATTTCTGCGTGCTTGCGGAGATGTTTTACCATTTTGTGGAGCTTTGCGTACCTCGATTACGCAAATTCCGCCCACCCCTACTTACTATCTCTTCACCATATCTCATTCTTTGCTAGTCATATGGTGGTGGCCATTTTATATAGCGGGTGTTTGTTTGTCAAAAGCAGATATTTTTTCTTTGCTCTAATGCCTCCTTCATTGCCTGTGAGTAAGTGTTATGGCCATTTATGGCTTCTTTTGTGCTGGCCATGCTGTGACCACCAGTGAGTGTGTGGCTATTTTATCTTTGTTTTCCATGCCTCCCTCTTCATTGGTCATGTGGTGGATGCGCTAGCCCCTACCATTTTGTGCAGCTAGTGTCTGTTTCAATCCTTTTATTCCCCTTTAAAAGCTATTTTCTAAGAACATTGATAAAAGATCACCCATGGCATGTTTGTGTTTTTTCATAACATATTTATTTGTACTTGTAGTTGGTTGTAATACAGTGCTTTTTTAAAATTACTTTATTAAATTGTTCCCTGCCCCATCTGCCTCCCCTAGGGAGTATTTCATTCAATTTAGTGAATGAAGTGTCTTGTATGGGAGGGGTGGTTCCGCAGGGAACTGCAGGTACAGGTCATAGAATGACAGCTCTGAGTCTGCATTATAGAAATGTAAGCATGGGGTGGGTCAATCTCCTTCCCAGTGTAGGTCAGGCAGATTTATTAACTTCCCACCTCTGTATGCATCTCCCAGAGTGTGTATCCCTGCCGCTGTTAGCAGAGCCAGCGATCCCGCCTCTGACAACACCGATATCCTCAGATGATGTGCGACCAGTATCGCTGGTGCATATATTGGTACTACCTGTGCTCTTTGTCCTAGGGCTTTCCAGGCTTGTGTGGTGCAGTGAATAGTGTTTATTTCATTTCTTTAGCCTTCTTGTATTCATATGGAATCATGGCCCTCAGAGGTACAGGATGTGCAGCATCTGCTTCGACTGCTATGTGTGGTAGATATTTAGGAGCTTGTATCCAATAATGTGTGAAATGTGCCTGTGTGCATAGATAATAGAGTTTTAGATCTGGTGCAGTATATCCCCCCCTTGTCAAAAGGGCAGTATATCCCCCCTTGCAAAGGGTAGTGTTAGAGTATCCCATTTTAGTCTGGGTTGCTTCCTGGCCCATGCCAATCTGATCAGGTGTGTGCATAGAGTTGTGAGGGCAGAAATATTGGGATGTTTGTGAGAAGATACAAAAATGTCATCATCGCTATTCTATCGGCCAGTGACAAAGGAAGGCATATCCATCTCGACACCTGCTCTTCTAGCCAGTAGATGGCTTTATCATAATTATACTGTAAGACTAAACTTGGGTCTCTTTGAATCCATATGCTTAGGTGCCTAATTGGCTCATCACACCACTCCAGGAGGATTTCCAGTTGAACCGGTGTTGTGGGAATGTAATTGATTTTCATCAGTTTATCCCCAGACTTGAGTATCTTCTCTGTTAAAGTCTTTGGTGTTGTCTATCTTGATCATTTTGGCATATTGCCAAATATCAATTAATATATAAGTATATTGGCTGCAGTTGATTCCCACTCTAGATTTCTGTGGGTTCGGTCACAAAAGGTTGCCAGTGCTCGATCAGTAGTTAAAGCCTTCACGTTCCTAGCAGCAATAGTAACAATTCATTTATTTCATGATGGTCCTGCTTTCACTGACCAAACCTTTGTGAATGCTATCTCTGCTGTGGGAGTATTATTGCTATAATTGCATCCTTTCCATCTGGAATCGGATAGAAACATCGAGCAAGCCAACAGCATACTTAAACTATTCTTGACTGTGAGGATATTGAATAAGGATTGTTGTGATATCATATTTTACATAGTACTCAACTAGCACTCAATACTTTGGCTAGAGGAGCATTAAGTAGCAATACACCACTCAAAATACTCTTCAGGGTGCCCATACATGTGCCAGATCTTCAGGTCCTAGGAGAGGTGGAGTCGAATATTGATTCATCAATCCATTTACTGTAGAATATATAGGACAAGAGAGAAACATTTTGCAAATAAGAAGGGTAAGCCAGACTTAGCCATTGAAGAGAAGGATGCTGTTAAATTGGTGGATTCAAAGAGTGTGGGGACTAGTCCAAGAATGGATTCCTAACAAGATACCTTTTGGTTTGTCTTATAGAATATTTGTGCCAGTTCTTGAGGTAGAAAGCACTTACATTATAACCCTGCAACTACTGCCTGCTGCAAGAAAAAATAAGAAGGTTTTGAGCACTCACATACAGAAGCATCATGTGGTGGACTCTGTTTAGGTGCCCATTGCCAGTGCCATAGTGCATTGTCAGGAGACAAACAGTTTTTAATCCTGAAGAAAGAAGAGCTGTTTTCCTTCCATCTCTCCCATAAACGTCAGCATCCAAAATAAGTGGACAATACATATAGATCCCTGTGAGAGATATATCTATCCACCATGCTCATATAGTTCGATTTTTGCTACAATTTTAAAATTCCATTTGTGGATTACCACGATTATTGTTTTGAGTAAAGTGCATGTGCCCTATCTTCTTGAAAATTCTCTGAAATCTTCAGTGCTATAGAGTTACAGCCACATTTTTCCTCAAATAGAAGAAAAAGAGATTTATGCTGTAAATATTACCGCACATCAACTGTCTGATGGGATTCTTTAGGAAAGGTTTTGATCTCTATAGAAGTACTTCAAAAACCACCTATGTGATACATTTCATTGGATTACATCATCACACTAGGTATTTATGGAAATTCATGACCCGTCAAAACAGTCAAACAATATATGAATGATCTTGATTCATATTCTTCATTAGACAATGAAGATATATATCTAGAATCTAGAAATCGGCAATAACTTTTTTCTCCATCATATTAATCACTGAATTCATATGTCAACTGTTCAATGTCTTATGTATCATTTTACACTATGAGAACACTACCAGATGCCTTCAATGTAGAACTCAAGGGCATTTCAGAAGTGTTTTATTTATTGTAACGGTGGGGATGGGTATTATCCATCTGCTCATTATTTACAAGATCCAGAAAAATTGAAGAAGAGTCACTAGACAGAAATACATGTATTTCTCTGAGTTTCTGGAATTCTTATTGCACAAGTGTAAGACATTTGTGGCCAGATGTACGACCCGTGTTTGCATGTGAAAACGGGTTTGTGACCCGTTTGCGCATGCAAAAACCTACAGGGCCATGTACAAAGCCTATTTAGCGAGTCGCAATTTATTTGCAGCTCGCTAAATAGGTTTTGCAACTCGCTATTAGGAAGGGGCATTCCCTTCCTAATAATGACCGCAAAGCCATGTACCAATGTTTTATACCTGCAATTGCGGTTGCAAAATACTCGCAAAGATTTAAAGAAACCTTTAATTCCTAACCAATATCACACCCTTTTCAGATTGGAAATAGAAAAGTAATATATCTAATGACGACGTGATTGAAATTATTCAAAATGGCACTTAAAACATCACACTGAATGATTCAAATAGAATAGCTTTATCTACTGGATGGAATGTCTGTATCAGGAGGTTCTTATCAAGAGCTAGAGGTCTTTTAGCGAATAGGCCAGACCCTAGGTATGATGCTCTTTCTTCTGTGGAAAAAGTACATGGTGAAAATAAGTGTAATATTGACTTGAGTGATTTTCTTTTAAACCCAAATCCAGACAAGAAGATAAAGTTTATTTTGTAAGAGAAATGGCTGAAAGAACAAGAGAAATTGACAAGGGGATCATGCGGAACACACTGAAAATCTTTGATTAGACAGTGGTTTTCAAACCTAACTAAATATACATATATTATCTCATCTATCTTTGGTTTTAAATTCATTTAATGAAGGCATGCGTTCCTTATAGCGAGGACACTTAAATGTCACAAAGTGGTCTTGTCTCTCATTAACAAAGTTGATATTTTCCCGGCCAATAATCTTGTTGCAAACAGTGCACCATCTCTAAGAAAGAAGCATTCTGCAGCCTTCTCATGATTCAACAAATAAAGAGTACACTTTTTTCTCCCGCAGTTGATTCACATTTAATGTTGTTATTGCATGGGATTATTTCTTCACCTGTCACTACTTTAATCTCTCTGGCTGTCAGAAATGCACATCTTTAAATTGGTACAAGGGACAATTCCTCAAAATATTTTCATAAATATATCTATGTGCACTATTTCCTTGGGTCATTCACTTATTTGTGACCAAATCACTATTTATGGCTCTTGCAACCCATTCAAGCCTGGCCTTCTTTGCAAGGTATTTATTGCACCTGTATCCTTCATCCCTTTTTACTATGCTCTTCTAAACAATGGAAGTTATGTTGTTGAGTGACCGCTGCGCCTCTCACCCCCTTGCTCCCCCTGCCGCCTCCTGCTCCTGCCTGCCAGCCTTGCAGCAGAACCGCCCGCTCGCCAGTTTCCCGCCGCAGCTCACCACAGACCCCGCCCACCACCGGCCCATTGGCCGAGCCGCTCCCGCCGCCCAGCTGACCCGCCCTCTCGTCCCCCTTCTTATGACGCCCCCAGAGCGACCGCGCAGCGGACGCGCGCAGCGGGAGCGCCGACTGAGCGCCGAAGGTGCGCCAAAGGTAAGCCCGTCTGCGCCCATCCGCGCCTGGCCCACGCCCAGCGCCAGGACCCCTGGCCCCCGCAAACCCCAGCCTACCCGCCGGACGTACGACGCCGCCATCCTCAACGCACTCAACGCCGGCCGAATCCCAGGGTGCTACCGAGCCACCCCGAGACGCACCCACGGACCCTTCTGCTGCAACGCCTGCAAGTTCACCTGCATCCGGACCAGCACTACTCCAGCACCAACCAAGACCAAGACGAGCAACAGCAGCAGCCACCTGAAATGCATCCTGCTCAACACCCGCTCCGTCCACAGACACGCCATCGAGCTCTGGAACCTGCTCGACACAACCTCACCAGACGTCGCCTTCCTCACGGAAACCTGGATGAATGCCTCTTCAGCGCCCGACATCGCCATCGCTATCCCAGACGGCTACAAGATCATCCGAAGGGACCGCATCAACCAGACCGGAGGAGGCATCGCCACCATCCGCATCACGACCAACACCAACGACACCCTCGCACCCGCCAAGCACCTGCACTTCCAGGTCCACATCAACCCCAAGACCACCCTCAGAGGCACTCTCATCTACAGAGCCCCGGGACCACGCACACAATTCAGCGAAGACATCGCCGACTTCATCAGCCCGCACGCCCTCCTCTCCGCTGACTACATCCTCCTCGGGGACCTCAACTTCCACCTGGAGAACAACAACGACCGCAACACCACCACCCTGCTGGACAACCTCGCAAACCTGGGACTCAAGCAGCTGGTCACCACCCCCACCCACTACGCCGGATACACACTCGACCCCGTCTTCTCATCCAGCAAGGACATCGCCTTCAGCCACGCCACCGGACTCCACTGGACGGACCACAGCTGCGTCCACTTCAGCTTCAGAAGGACCACGATCCACCATCACCAGCAACAGGTTGCACGCAGAAGCTGGAACAAGATCACAGCCGACCAGCTCGCGACCTCCCTGAGCATGAACCCTCCCACCAGCGCAACGAACCCAAGCCAGGTGGCCACCAACCTCGCGAAGTGGATCAGCAACTGCGCAGATGACCTCGCCCCTCTGAAGACCCCGCCTAGCAGACCCAGTAGCAAGAAAGCCCCATGGTTCACCGACGAACTCAAGAGCTCCAAGAAGAACTGCCGAGCCCTCGAGAGGACATGGCGCAGGGACCCAACACCGGACAACATGACTGCCCTCAAGCTCGCCACCCGAAAACACCACCAACTCATCCACGCCACCAAGAAAACCGCATTCAAGGAACGACTGGACAACAACGCACACAACAGCAAGGAACTCTTCAATATCGTTAAAGAGCTCTCCAACCCCAACGCCGGAAACAACAACATCACCCCTTCGCAAGACCTCTGCAACTCCCTCGCCTCCTACTTCCACAACAAGATCGCGGACATACACAACAGCTTCAGCACTCAACCGACGCACGCCACGACCAAACCACCACCCCCCACCACCACCCTCCGCGCCTGGACCCCGATCAGCACCGAAGACACCGTCCGCACGATGAACTCCATCCACTCCGGATCTCCTACCGACCCCTGCCCTCACCACGTCTTCAACAAGGCCGACGCTGTCATCGCACCCCACCTGCGGGACATCATCAACACCTCCTTCGACACCGCTACCTTCCCGGAGAGCTGGAAGCACGCCGAACTCAGCGCTCTACTAAAGAAGCCATCAGCCGACCCCACCGACCTCAAGAACTACCGCCCCATCTCGCTGCTCCCGTTTCCTGCAAAAGTCATCGAGAAGACCGTCAACAAGCAGCTGGCCACCTTCCTCGAGACGAACGGTTCCCTCGACCTCTCGCAGTCTGGCTTCCGGGCCAACCACAGCACCGAGACCGCCCTGATCGCAGCCACCGATGACATCCGAGCACTGCTTGACAACGGAGAAACAGCAGCCCTCATCCTCCTAGACCTCTCCGCGGCCTTCGACACTGTCTGCCACCGTACACTAGTGCAGCGACTCAGCAATGTCGGAATCCAGGAGAAGGCACTGGAGTGGATCATCTCCTTCCTCGCCGGAAGAACACAGAGAGTCCGCCTCCCCCCGTTCAGATCTGAAGCCACCGAAGTCATCTGCGGCGTTCCTCAAGGCTCCTCGCTCAGTCCAACCCTCTTCAACGTCTACATGAGCCCCCTCGCAGACATCGCACGCCAGCACAACCTCAACATCATCTCCGACGACACCCAGCTGATTCTCTCCCTCACCAACGACCCCGCCACCGCCAGAGCCAACCTTCACGAAGGGATGAAAGAGGTAGCCGAATGGATGAAGAACAGCCGCCTGAAACTGAACTCGGACAAGACGGAAGTCCTCATCCTGGGATCCTCACCCTCCGCCTGGGACGACTCCTGGTGGCCCCCCGCCCTAGGCAGCGCACCCAAACCAACAGACCACGCACGCAACCTGGGCTTCATCCTGGACTCCTCCCTCTCCATGACCAGACAAGTCAACGCCGTCTCCTCGTCGTGCTTCAACATCCTGCGCATGCTACGTAAGATCTTCCGGTGGATCCCCACCAAGACCAGGAAGACGGTCACCCAGGCCCTCGTCACCAGCCGTCTGGACTACGGCAACTCCCTCTACGCCGGAACCACCGCCAAACTCCAGAAGAGACTCCAGCGAATCCAGAACGCCTCAGCACGACTCATCCTGGACATCCCCCGTCGCAGCCACATCTACGGACATCTGAGAGACCTGCACTGGCTCCCGGTCAACAAGAGAATCACCTTCCGACTCCTCACCCACGCACACAAAGCCCTACACAACCAAGGCCCAGGATACCTCAACAGCCGCCTCAACTTCTACGCTCCCAAACGCCAGCTTCGATCGACCGGCCACGCCCTCGCCGCCGTCCCCCGCATCCGAAGAGCCACCACAGGGGGACGGTCCTTCTCCTACCTCGCCGCCAAGACATAGAACTCCCTCCCGACCCACCTCCGCCTGACCCAGGACCACCTCGCCTTCAGGAAGTAACTCAAGAACTGGCTGTTCGAGCAGTAGCGGACCCCCCTCCCCCAGCGCCTTGAGACCCTCTGGGTGAGTAGAGCGCTATATAAATGCTTTGATTGATTGATTGATTGTTTGAAAAAACACTTCAAACTGGGTCTCACCCATGAATATGCGAGTCTCCTAACTGCTCAGAAAATAATAAACTATTGTGGGGTTATGTTGCACCCTCTTCCAAGGAAAGCTTGGATTCGAAGGTCAATTTAACAAATATGTACTTTGATAAATTGAACAAGTTTATTGCAGGTTTAATACAAAAGAAGGCTCCTTTGACCTCTGCAGCAGAAACGTTCAACTTTCAAACTGCACACTGTAGCAGAAATACAGCAGTTTTTAAACACCCAATTCCCAACCCACTTTGCTGATTAACTCAGTGCTGTGTTTCATGCTGCCAATGCTGACTTTTTATGCGTTTTAAAAAGAATTGTCTCTGGATTTAAGACTGTTTTGGTAACTGTGCCTGCATTTTTTAGATTCTTTTTTTTAAACGTATTTCTTGTCATAGACTTAATTGTCATTGTTTTAAGTGCTTTCATATCCTTCTAAGGCAATAAGCATAAACACCAACACACCATCACAGCCTTCTACTTAGGACAGGCCTTGCTTTCCAGTCTGACTAAACACTGGACTCTATTCGCTCACTGGCTTCACCCTCCTTATGTGTGACCTTTCTTTCAATACTTGAATATTCTCTTGGAACAACATGCTGTGCTCTCTATAGATTGCTGTGATCTGGTTCAACCAATAATGCAACATTAGGCATATGGTGATGCCATGCAATTGCCCACCCTCAAAGCTGCTTCAATTGATTCTCCAATGGTGCTGCCACATGCTGCAACCAACATTTGTGGGCCCACAGCTTTCACCATCATGAGATGCGTTAAGTGTTACTTCATGTGTGAATCTCATTATGGCATTTGCACAATTAACACCAAAATTGATGCTGAATCTGATGCCTTATTTATCTACACTGTCTACAATTTTGCGAATTGTATATTGGTATCCACCATGTCTTAAGTAAATTGTGGCAACTGGTTACTCCTTCATCTCTTGCATTTGCTAATATAAGCATGACTTGTCACATGTCATCACCTCTAATTCCGCATTCTGTCTTCAATGCTGCAGATCTGGAAGACTCACTTTTTGATATGTGGACCATTTCAAAATGTGAACAAACTCAGATAAATATGAAAAAAGTGATCAGTTGCTGTTGGTTCTTATGTAGCACCTGTCATCAGCTTTTTAATCCACTTTGGATTTTTGCTTTTATACTATGCTGTTTAGTCAAATTAGGCTCCATGCATGCATGTATGAATTAATGAATTAAAGAATGTATTTATTTATTCATGATCAATTACTTAACAATATTACATGAGACAATGAACACAGTATTTCCTGGGTACAAACATAAAGGATTTTAAAAGTGTATTAGAAATCGGTTCACATTAATTATTAAAAGGAATGGCATCACAATCAGCATTAAACATTTTTTAAAGAAATAGCATCGCAATCGTGCAACATGCATATTAACTCTTCTTGACATACAACTAAGACCAGATTATTTTTTCTGAAAAATATAAATAGATAAAATGCTCAAAGAGTTGAAGCAGAAGACAAGAAAGTCCAGAGAACTCGTGGCACGGCTTGACTAGCGGCAAGGGCCAAATTGTGCAGGGCGCATTCTATTTTTAGAAATGTGCCATTGCAGGGGAAGAGGGGGACTAGACAGCAGGCTGGGACTTTGGACCCTGGGGGTGGGAGAAAGTTCATGGATCACATTGAGTCTGGGCCAATAGCA
The DNA here is from genome assembly GCF_964204655.1 of Triturus cristatus. NCBI lineage: Eukaryota > Metazoa > Chordata > Amphibia > Caudata > Salamandridae > Triturus > Triturus cristatus. The sequence continues at coordinate 665,336,695 of NC_140590.1, forward strand.
CCCATGTTTGACAATTAAAATGCTGGTCGAATGGCACCAGTGAATGCTTAGGTCATAGGGGTGTTGTTGGAGAAATACAGGTCTGAAACTTTTCTGCAGGTTCTCATTCTATTGGTGTGGAATAAGGAGATTCACATGTGGTGACGGTCACTGGCTAGTTTGGGGCCGCAACACAGTAAGTAGAATCAGGATTTTCTGCTGTAGTTACAAAGTCTGCAGGACCTGGCCTCATCCTGCCTTGTGCAAGGTGAGTTGAAATCCATACTTGGTAGGTCAAGGAGCCGCAAGGAGCCACATGTATATGATTTTCCTGCATGTGTGGGCTGTGAGGACTTGGTAAAAGTAGGGCTGGGCTTTCCCCAGTGTATAAGAAGCATCAAGTGCCTCAGAAATGTGGCAGCGAAGAAGAATTTCTGTGTCCAGTTCAAAAGAGATTTTCTTGACCTTCAGGTTCACTTCACTTTTCCGGGCTCAGAAAGTATGTCAGGGCTCTGTAAATTGGGTTTTAAAGTTGTTAATTGCCTCAGATAGATATGCTTGCCATGGGGAGCCCCCTGCCTCGAAGATTATTTTGAGCTGTGATTTGAGTGTGTTCTTGGAGGCCCACAGGATCCTGATGTAGTATTTTAATATGTTCCTTTGGCATTTAAGGTCTATTCTCCTGAGGTCTAGCTCCAGTCTCAACCTCGCTCTTCTGGGTTTCCGAAGTGCATAAAATAAAAAAAGTGTATGCTAAAATTTGGGTGCCCTTTAGTTGCGTTTCTAGTGTGCCAGGAAAGGATAGATGGCCGTAGTTTAGAGGTGGAATCAGTTTCGCTCTCAGGACTTTTAGCATTGGTTCAGCGGTTGGGCTTTGCAGGCGACTGTTGTGGCAATTTAGGCTGTGACTGACTCTCCCACCCTATTGAGTTTTGAGCTGCTTTAGGTGAGCCATAGGTTTGGCCTTTCGGTGAACCAGACCCTTAAGTAGTTGTAGCTTCCAACTGTTGTTATTTGTAGGTCCCTGAGCAGCCAGTGTGCTTGTTTATTATGGGTGTATTTTCCAAATATTATGATTTTGATTTTTGCCTGGTTCGCCTGAAGTTTATTGGCCTTGTTGAACCTATAAAGTGCATCAAGGGCTCTCTGTAGACCTGTTTTAGTGCGGTCCATGATCACTATATCATCTACATACTGAAGAATTGGGAGAAGCAGTCTTCCCAACCTAGGTGTAACTAGGCTGGCGCCTTCTGTTGCTTTGCCCACATCAGCAGTATAAAGGTTGAAACGGAGGGGGGTCAACATGCAGCCCTGTTTGAGTCCATTGTTGGGGAGGACTTTTGCGGTTGCTGTAGTGGGGCCTGTTTCTATCCAGACCCAAGTCCCCTAGTATAGAGATATTATAGCTTTGAGCAGCATGCGGGGACCCCCCATGCTATAAATTTTACCCACAGCTTACCTTGATCCAATGTGTCAAAGGCTGCACTGTAGCTAATGTACCAGCAGAACAAGGGTGATTGTTTACTCCGTGTGGCTTGGTGCAATAGGTACGCTAATGGTTTAACGTTGTCCATTGTGGAACTTTCTGGCCTAAAGCTGGATTGGAAGTATGGAGGGATGCTTTATCCTGTTGCCCAGGCTTCCTGCTCTTTAAATAGGATGCATGCTTCCAAGTCTAAGAAGGCAATTAGTCGATAGTTTGAGAACATAGGATGTCTACTTTGTGAAGGTAATCGAGAGTGGAGTTGTCCTCAGAAATTTTCTTGAGGCCTGCCATATTCCAGGAAATGATAGTTAACTCAGGGCTGGAGACTGCCCCCCCCTTGGATGTTTGCTTTGAGTCCAAGTGTGGGTGGTATTAGGAATGCAATTCATCGAGACTAGGTAGGGAAAGTATGCGGTTCCTGTTCCCGGTCCTCCTTGGTGTCCCAGGAGTACATCAGCCTCTGATCGTTTATGCACGATATTGTAAACGCAATATGCCTCTTTAGTTCAGCTTGATATTCAAAAGCATAATGGATGCTATTTGTCCCTCACAGTATGGAATTGGCTCTTTTCTTCAGAGATTGGACTTGGAGCACGTGTGGATATTTCTCTGTGTGATTTTGTTTGATGTCTTTTCCCCATTCCACAATCATGGATGCTTCTTTGAGCATGACAACCTGATCTGGTTGTTGGCATAGGCCTACCAGAGTTGATTCACCATGGGTGTGTTGCTGGGGAGTTTTAGTAACCTTCCCCAGACAAGATCGTCCAAGCGAATGTGGGCCAGGGATAGCACATAAGGTACATGTTTGAGTAGGCAAAGAATGTTGTCCCTGTTTAAGATGTCACATTGACCTTTAATATGGTATCGGGGGTTAGCACTATCTCCAGACTGCCCAAGGTGGCTTTTGCGGTGATTGATTCCAGTGCTAAGACCCGCCATGCCGGGGGGGGGGGGGGAGGTTAGTTGGGTCAGTGCCCAGGGTTTCCGCAGTTAAATACATGTTTTGAATGACCTGGTTTGACAAGGCGGTGGGCAGGCTTGTGGTGCAGTAGTTATGTTAATGGAGGCCCGGCTGGGGTGGTCACTGATATCTGTGCATGGCTTATGAGTTAGGGCAGCTTGGGTACATCCATGCATTCTTTCTTTGTCTATTGGTTGGAGAGGAGGTGTCTTAGGGGCTGAGCTTGCCACAACAATGTCCTTCCTTTCCCTGTTTGTCTTTAAAAGTGGAGGATTCGTAGGGGCTGGTCTTATTATGAGATCTTTCATGCCAACATGCCTGTCTTAATGGTGAATATCGGGTGCAACAGAACGAGGTCAACTTCAGCAGGTGGATTCTGTTTTTTGATGGTTATCAGAAATGCTACCGTTTGCTACCATGTGACCCTGTCCAATCTTTTTTTAGCCCTCCTGGAGTGTGGCGCACCTTGCTGTAATGGCCTGGGTGGAATCTCCTTGTTTTCCCCTCCTGTTGGCTAAGCACTAATGCTAGGACTGCAGTCCGTGATAATAAGTGGATGGTTTTGCGGGGATGTTGAGCTCAAAGGGCAAGAATTTGACTGAGGACTGTCTATTATGTATATTGTTGGGATGAAATGTGACCCTTTCGGGTCCTCAGCCGCCGTTTTTTGATTGCAGTGCTCAGAGGGCCTCCTGACCGCAGAGAGGTTGGCTTTACTTCTGACTTCGGTAATTAGTCTGTTAAGACCTCTGGGAGTGTGGTCAGTCTGTTGATAATGGCTGCACAGGAGCACATCCCGTCTTCTAGACTGCCTTGGAGTTTGATTTTGATGAGGTTCATCTTGACATTCAGGTCTCTGAGGCGCAGTGTAATCAACTGTAGGAGGTCTATCTGTAGCTCCATTTTGGTGGACTTCCATATCAGTGCTCTGGCCATGGAGTTTTGCACAGGAATAATGGAAGTCAGTTGCAGGTCTGCCATCTCATTGATGTCTTGGGTATCGGGAGAAGATTGTCTTCTTGCATCCGGAGTGCTAAACAGCTTTGGCCTGAGTTCCAGCATTTTTTCTCTTTGACTCCAGATGGTGGTAGAAGGATGCTGAGAGACTGCCCAGATCTTGGTTGTATTCAGTTGCAGCGGTCGTGGTCGTACTTGGTCTTTTTCAGTCAGGAGAGGTGGCCTGAGGTGTGGCCAAGTTGGGTTGATGAATTTGTGTGGTAATTACTTGAACTCATTTCGCTGGCACTTCGGAGTTTAGCACATTCTTATATGTTGTTTGTTCTTGCTCCGGAGATTCTAGGACAAAGAAGTTGGCAAACATGTTGGGGGGACTTCCAGGAGTGATACTTACCCCCTGGAACCTCTCAGAGCCTTGGGCAGGACCAGGACCTGCATTTCCCAGTTGGAGTGCACTGACCGTTTGCAGGAAGGGGCTTACTTGAGCAGTCCTTGGGCAATGCCACTTCTTTGTGCCTATGTTGCTTAAAGAATTTGCAGAGAGTAAATTGCAATGAACATGAGTGGCCTTGAAATACTGCATTATGAGGCCTTTTGTGACATAATGGGAGGACTGGGAGCTGATGGCTCCTGGCCTGTGCTCCGAGGGAACACTGAGGTGGTGGAGACTTTCCCCAGGTGGTCGACTTGGACTGTGCGGAGGGTTTCCTTCTTTGCTTTCTGTTGTTGTTTTCCCCTATGCTACCCCTCTGTGATGTACTCCAAAGTGGTTTGTGATGCCCAGATGCTGGGGATTGCTGATTTACCACAGTTCTAAGGCTGCTAAAAGCAGCCCGTTCTTGCCTGCAATGAGTTGTGTAGTCTGATAAGGATGCTGGGAGTGTTGAGAGCACAGGCATGCAGATAGTCCTTTCTCGGGTGGGTCGTAGTAGTCCCTTACTTACTTAATGCCAACTGTGTGCATACTTGTCACGGACAGAGCTGTGTCCAGGTGATAGCCACAGGATTGCTTGCTTAAACAAAGCTTTCTTGTTTGGCTCTGCTCCTAGAATCAAGATGAAGTCTGGTGTGTTGATCAGTGAGGCGCGGGGGCACAGAGAGAGAGAAAAACTGCTTTGTATTCTGGTCCGACCATTTCTGTCCCTCTCCGGCTCAACCCTGCGGCTGCAGTCCTAACGGCTATTGTCAGGCCTGGCAGGCCGGAGGGACAGAGCAGACCTGGGACGTAGCTGGCGGAGGTCTGTTGTTTGCAAACCTTGGCTTGCTGCTCCCTTACATTTGCAGGACAGACTGATGCTGTTCTGGCATCCCTGAGGTCTTTCCACCACCTTCTTACATCTTATTTCCCAGTCGCAAGTTGCGGGTTGCGGGTGCTGCCGGTCACGGTATACGGACATTGTGGAAGGCGCAGTTACAGGCACGGCAGATGCGTCCGCACTCACCCTGTGTGCCGCGTTGGCATGGGTATGTACTCTGCATTAATTCCGCTCAGCATCTGACATACTTCCTGTTCTGGCTCAAGGCATGCACATATTTTCTAGAGTGTTGCTTCATCACTCTGAGGATTTCCTATGCCTGACACTTTTCTTGCTTAGTGAACCCTCATTGCCTTAACATCATCAATATTTTAAAGTGCATTATATGATTTTGCTTGCTATTTCATTGATGTATTCATAATATAATAACTGGTTGATATTGCATCACTCCTTCATATGATAATCTGATATTTAGAAAGACATTCAGTAGTCCTAATCAAATGTGCCGGAGAATTCTCACATTTTTATTTATATCATAAGTCAAATGTTTTTCACATAACAATGGTGGGAATTCAAGAGAGCATTGCAGTCACCAAGTCTGCTTGAAGGTCACATACTGGTGTAAGCTGGTGCTATTTGTCTACTTCTTGCTAGAAGTGCAGCATAACAATAGGATTGCTTGGCCTACCTTCTCAAATCAAGGATGCAGAGTGAGAAAACACCATCTAACAATGTGTATGTTATTAAGGGCTATCTAGGAAACTTGATATTTTGGTATTTGTTGCGCTATTATAGATATTAATTAGTGGCTAAGAAGGGAGGAGTTCAGACAAAGACTGATTCCATCATTCAAATGTTTTAATGATTACCATCAGCTATGTTGCTGATTTTCATAATTTTTCATGTATTCGATTTATTATTTTGACCATAATGTTTATATCTGGAATATCGCTCATTCACATAATCTGCACTGAAGCCGGTCTTTATTACTTAATAAAGTGTTTTAAAGTATATAGGGCCAGATTTACTAAGGGATTGTGTTGCCCTTGTGTCACGGAAAGTGATGCATGGCAACACAAACCCTAAACTGCGATTCACATAGCCACGCAAAACCACCTTGCTTAGCTCTGTGTGGTTTATTAAATCCAAGGTAGCACAAGGCAGCACATTTCACTGCCTTGCTTTACCATGCGGCAAGTAGGCATTCAATGGGTGGAGTGGGGGCGTTCCCTTCCATCTACTTTTGGAGCATTCTCATATTTACAAGCAGTTGTAAACATCATGGGCGGTTCCCTTTCATGAGCGGTGGGGCTCCTTCCCTTAATTGTTTCGTAAAAAATTCAATATTCCATTCTTCATATTTTTTATGTGATTAAAAAATAGAGATGCAAGCTGCCGTCATCCTCAGCCATGTGCTCTGGTAAGCGTGGAAGCGCATGTGCACCAATCTCAGCTATTCATATATTTGCCAGGCTCATGATATACACAGCCCTGAGGCCTGTGATGTCATAAGTATGGCAAAGCAATTGCCTTGTGGGTGTGCTCCACCCCCTGAAGACGTTGTAATGCAGTTAGCCGCAGGCTGTGCCGGTGAAGGCTTTGATTGTACTCTTTGCACACTCTAGTGCTGAGCTTAGAGCGCGCTGGCATTTCCTGAATGGATAGAGGCCGCAGAGGTATGCCAACTGAACGGTAAAGCCAACCAGGTGGGCGGCGTCTAATGAGGTCAGACACTCGACTATTTGACTTTTGATATTTAAATAAGAAGTGATTGATAAAAAGCTGACTCATATAACAGGCCGGTTCGCTATATTAAGCACATTCTGGCATTCAGTAGCGGCTGCTACCCAGCTAAGGGTGTGGGGTGGGGGAGGGGGGTTTAATTAACAAAAAAACACACTTACCTTAGCGGTCCCTGCGTCCTCTTCCTTCTTCCTTTCTGCAGTCCGACCGGAAGCAGGAAGCATCCAGCACACAGGCTCCCCTGAGCCAATCACAACACTGCAATGCAGCGTTGTGATTGGTCTGAGCGCTGTGGATGAGAGCTCAGACTGGAACAGGGAGCCTATGCATGTTCCTCACCAGGCTGTGTAATGGACCGTGGTGGGGAGCATGCAAAGTGCACATGAACTGTTTGGTCAGCCCAAGAGGGCCAGCCAAACAGTTCATACTCACTTTGGGGGTGCAAACCACTCCTCCCCTGCCTGCTCTGGCCAGCCCCACCGTGCCCTACACAGGCCACTGACTGAATCGGAAAACTAAAATGACAATAATGATACATTATTGTCATTTTATTTTTCCTTTTTGGCAGTGGGCAATGCTTTTCGGTCTTTGGGGAGGAGCCGCCACTGCTGGCATTGTACATATTTACTATGCTTACGGAGAGCTAAAGGAAGTTTAAGAAAGAAAAATCATCGTCCATTTTATCTTTGTAAATGAAATCAGGTAATTTAAAAAAAAATCTGCTTCAAAGTAAGCTGCACTGATCCCTGTAAGAAAGAAGTTGAGCAAAATAGCACAGAGGTGTGATTTAGCACCATTATGCATACAGTAAAGGTGAGTTGTTTGCATCATATATTTTTGTGTCAGTATCATTTTTTCGAGAGCAAAAAAAGTATGCTTGAAAAGGCAAAATACAAAGCACCGTTTGGGGGATCCAAAACTTGCACTACATCACCACCACGCCCAGCCCCCCACCCCACCCACCAACAGACCGCATTACTCAATTAGTATTTATAGCTCAGCCTGTGGAGTGCACAAAAACAAACCTGCTTCTAACAGTCACCCTTGCACCATGATACAAGGGGGCCTATGTTGGCACTAGACAGCACACAGTGTGACAGTGCTAGAAGGCAGCAGAAATGCGCCATATCTTTGTAAATATGGAACATTTCTGATTTATCTTTTTCAAGCAATGCAGCGCTGCAAGTTGTCTTGCTTGATTGCACTGCGTGAAATGTTGGTAAATCTGACCCTTTGCGTTGATTTCCATCTTTTTGAGAAAGGTGTTTCAGAACCACTATTATAAATGGACTCTAAATGTATTCCTGGCACCCTGTGAGGGCATTTATCAGTACCTAGTATTCATTATCTTAAAGTAAGTTGTGAGAGGAACGAGGTCACAGCCTATAATCCTTCCAAACTCAATCTGGAAAATTGGTCAAAGGGTTGCTGAAATCTTACTGGGCCATACTTGCAGGTGACTCCCTGTAACAATGCATCACAGTTACAGGCCATTCTCTTACATGCACAGAAATAATCTAAGAGGATTGAAATGATAGCAGGTAACTTGGAGACACTCCCTCTGTGGGTGGATAATGCTATTAAAATTGATGTATTGGTCTGCTTTAGAGTGAATGGAATTGTGTCCATCTCATTTAGTAAAGACTGTGATAAAGAATGAAATGATAAATAGGTATTAACCAATGTGTTTGCATACAACATTCGCAAAGGGACATACCTGCATCTTAATTACACTATTTTGCTTTAACCTACCACCTAAAGATACCTTAATGTAAATCCTCATCCTTTTTCTTACTGATAGAGCGATATTTAAGTTGAATAACTTCTAAGAGATAAAATTAGGCAAACTTGATGTGTTTGTAAAGTTCTTCACTTAAGGAACATTGCTATAAAAAACACAAGAAAAGCATACAAAAGTACAATATAAAGAAAGGAACAATCTGATAGCAAATTGCAAAGTTCAGGCCTGCTCAATAGTTAAAAAATTAATAAGAAATAAAATGTGAAACATAAAAAGAGAGCGGTGGGGGGAGCAACGTAGGACTTGAGGGCGAGTCATGGCTATCATCTGAATTCTGTTAAGCAGAACACAAAGCAGGGAGAGTCTGGGGTGCCTCACATGTGCTGAGAGGTAGGTTTAGAGTTGGGAAAAAAGCTGAAGAGGACAGGCAGGCAGGGAAAATAATGGATGAGCTGTGGAGTAGAGAATGAGAAACGCAACATGGATAGTACAGGAGGGCAGAGATGTGAGGGGGAATCAGCACATGTGAAGAGAATAAGAAAATACATGCATTTCCATTGAGTTTTGAAAGAGAAAGAAAAAAGTAGTTCCAGGAACAGTGGAAGGATGCATGTTTTCCAACGAAAAAGATGTTAAATAAGCCAGGCTCCAGGGCTGGGACAAACACAAGTAGAGGGAGGAAAGTCATTGAATATATAGCAAGCAAATACAACTGACAAGAAAGCCAACCAATGATAAACGATGGGCTGGCCCATAGTCCACTTCAAGCACTTCTGTTGTACATAACAGGTATTTTGACATCACACAGATAAGGTTGTCTGTAGGCAAAACTTACAAACTGCTTCAGACATTTTGAATATCTCCTACCTTTCTCTTTTCCCCTTTGGAGAGTTTTCGTACTGGTGTGTTCAGTTGTTCATTGAGCTCCAAAGCATCTGTTACTCTGTTTAAAAAAATACCACATACCTTAATGCATTTATTTGTTTTAAATTGTGTTGATTTCTTTTAAGTCAACTCTGTTGTTTATGAATATACTTATGAGCTTATTATTGGAAATCATTTGTAGACGTGCAGGAATAATGCATTATGTCCTGATTACAAGTTAAGTGGAGTGGAGTTTCTATAAAACCATAGTTTATGCATCTGGATTTCCCTGCTGCAAAAAACGGGCCCTGATTGTACTAGCTAGAAAATCAGGCTAGCAAAATTGAGTTAAGAATGGACTACAGGGCATTCAGGCCTGTTCCCTGGCCCCTTGCTTAAACCTATATATATATATATATACCAAACGAAACAAACCACATTCACTGGATGATGTCATCAGTGATGTCATCAGTGGTGTCATTTGACATGTCATCAGTGATGTCACTGACCATGTCATGAATGATGTAATATGTGGCATCATCAGCAGTGGATTGCGGGCGCGCGAGATGTAGTTAGTACAACTAACTATATTGGAGGAATTTCAATGGTTTTGTTCGAGTGAAATGTCTAGCTAACTATAACACCCCTAAAACCTATTGTTTTTTCAGTGAATTTCTAAGGTTTTTTAAATGCTAATTCCTAACTATATCAGGCCTGAAACCTATACTGAAAAAACCATAGGTTTCAGGCCTGATATAGTTAGGAATGAGCATTTAAAAAACCTTAGAAATTCACTGAAAAAACAATAGGTTTTAGGGGTGTTGTAGTTAGCTAGACATTTCACTCGAACAAAACCATTGAAATTCCTCCAATATAGTTAGTTGTACTAACTATATCTCGCGCGCCTGCAATCCACTGCTGATGATGCCACATATTACATCATTCATGACATGGTCAGTGACATCACTGATGACATGTCAAATGACATTTCCCATTTAGTAAGTCCTGAATGTGCAATTCCTCTATTGCAGAATCAACCTTGCCGTGGGGAGTGGCACCATCCATCAATGTTAAGGAGGCTGCAGGGTTGGAACTGTGTCCGTACTCGAAATGCAGCATCAGAAAAGAGGTAACTCACTTGCTTTACCATACTGGGGTCTATTAAGACATTTGATTCCGCAATACAGGAATTGCACATTCAGGACTTACTAAATGGGAAATGTTTGTTCTCAACGGGACTACGAGTCCCAGTATGGATTGGATAATTGCACTCAGCGGAGATAAATAATGTGTCATGAACTTCCTGTTTGATAATCCTGGCAGTGACCTTTGAAAAAGAGAGGCAATCTCAAAACGCTTCAGGTCTTGGCACTGCTTATCGAGGAAAAATAAAGCAAGGTGCCTTTGAAAAGAAAGCTGGATGGTTTGTTTCTGTTGTGTGCACTCCTAAGCTTATGGGCGTTTTGGTGATTGACATATTGCACGGTAGCCCTTGCCGTGGGGAGTGGCACCATCCATCAATGTTAAGAAGGCTGCAGAGTTGGAACTGTGTCCGTACTCGAAATGCAGCATCAGAAACGAGGTAACTCACTTGCTTTACCATACTGGGGTCTACGAAGACATTTGATTCTGCAATACTGCACATTCAGGATTTACTAAAAGGGAAATGTTTGTTCTCAATGGGACTACGAGTCCCAGTACGCATTGGATAATCGCACTCAGCGTAGATAAATAATGCGTCATGAACTTCCTTTTTGACAATCCTGGCAGTGACCTTTGAAAAAGAGAGGCAATCTCAAAATGCGTCAGGTCTTGGCACTGCTTATCCAGGACATATAAAGCAAGGTGCCTTTGGAAAGAAAGCTGGATGGTTCGTTTCTGTTGTGTGCGCTCCTAAGCTTATAGGCGTTTTGGTGATTAACATATTGCACTGCAGCCCTTGCCGTGGGGAGTGGCACCATCCATCAATGTTAAGAAGGCTGCAGGGTTGGAACTGTGTTCGTACTCGAAATGCAGCATCAGAAAAGAGGTAACTCACTTGCTTTACCATACTGAGGTCTACGAAGACATTCGATTCGGCAATACAGGAATTGCACATTCAGGACTTACTAAAAGGGAAATGTTTGCCCTCAACGGGACTACGAGTCCCAGTATGGATTGGATAATTGCACTCAGCGGAGATAAATAATGCTTCATGAACTTCCTGTTTGACAATCCTGGCAGTGAACTTTGAAAAAGAGAGGCAATCTCGAAACGCGTGAGGTCTTGACACTGCATATCTAGGAAAAATAAAGCAAGGTGCCTTTGAAAAGAAAGCTGGATGGTTTGTTTCTGTTGTGTGCGCTCCTAAGCTTATGGGCATTTTGGTGATTGACATATTGCACGGCAGACCTTGCCGTGGGGAGTGGCACCATCCATCAATGTTAAGGAGGCTGCAGGGTTGGAACTGTGTCCGTACTCGAAATGCAGCATCAGAAACGAGGTAACTCACTTGCTTTACCATACTGGGGTCTACGAAGACATTTGATTCTGCAATACAGGAATTGCACATTCAGGACTTACTAATAGGGAAATGTTTGTTGTCAACGGGACTACGAGTCCCAGTACTCATTGAATGATCGCACTCAGCGGAGATAAATAATGCGTCATGAACTTCCAGTTTGACAATCCTGGCAGTGACCTTTAAAAAAGAGAGGCAATCTCGAAACGTCAGGTCTTGACACTGCTTATCCAGGAAAAATAATGCAAGGTGCCTTTGAAAAGAAAGCTGGATGGTTTGTTTCTGTTGTGTGCGCTCCTAAGCTTATGGGCATTTTGGTGATTAATATATATATATATATACACACACACACACATACATATTCATATAGCTAATATACATATAATATAAACATATATATATGTATATACAATATAAATATATATATATTCAAAATGATTTACCGTGCCACACAAAATCCTACCCCATGCCCCCCCCAAACATCCCCATCCGCCCTCCACTACACCCCTAGCACACATTTATCACCTGCTCAGAAGCAGGATGTATGTCTGTGTATTAAATAACGTGGAATTGGGAGTCTCATGTGGAATTCCAGATGGAAAAAACAGATGCGCACAATTATTCCCCATTCCGTGAGGTGTAATTCATATTAGCAGTGAATATGCAGAGATACCAGTCATAATGGAAATTCTGGCCACCCGGAATCTCTGCACATATTTACTCCTAATTCATATTTGGGGCCTCTTCAAACACTACTCTATTAGGGCACTAAATTCATGCAATTGGGAATAGAATTACTTTTCAGCGTGTCTTGATAGAAAATAAAACACTGAAACCCAAAACAAGACTTGTTTGATCTCAATTTGTGTCGATGACGGATTTGCTCTGGCCACTCTGACTTTATAATCTTAAAAAGGTAATTTTCAAGACACTGACATGTTACTTTACAGTCGATGACCTGTTCTACAAACCTGTGTTTGCGTTAAAATACAGCAAAAATATCTGATGGTTAAATCCTATCTCCCAGATAGTACAATTAGACCATTACATGTTCCTGCCGACAACCTACTTCTTGCCAGTCACTATCAATATGACTCAGAACTCTAAGAGGTATGCTGCATGTTACCATTGAACCTAAACTAACAAGCATTGGCATAGCCAATAGGTCTCGCCTTTGGGACCTTATAAGTGTTTAGCCATGCAACAGTTGCATAACTAAATACTTATAAGGTCCCAAAAGCGAGACCTATTGGCTATGCAAAGCGGCCGTGGCGAAAGTGAAAGTCATCGTGGTAAATCGCGGCGCGAAAGTGAAAGTAATCGCGGTAAATCGCGGCGCCCGCGCACATGCACTGTAGCTCTAGGCTGGCCTGGTAACACTTTTTGGAGCCCTCTCAATAAGTCTTGCCAGACCAGCGCATGCGCTGGGTGAGGCGCGCCCTAATAAACACCGAGCACTCACTGTAGTAAGAGCTAGAGTTTGCATTTGTAAACGGCAGAGTTGAACAGGTCATCAAGACTTTGCTCCTCTACTGTGTGGCCTGAACACACACTATTTGCCTGGCGTGAATACATTTTAGCTTTCTGGCACCTTCTAGGTCAGGTCTTGGAAGAAGAAGACAATCGACCCCAATCAGCGGCTGCTCAGTTACATCAATAACAAAGCATGAACAAATCATACCGAAGGCAGTGGGGGCTGCCTCGAATGGAGGTGGTGGGAAGGCGGGGGAATGGATTATAAAAATAAAATAAACTTGCCTTTGCAACCCTCTCCTCCGTTGACTTCATCTGGACTGGCAACACTGGAAGCAGCCAATCACGACACTGCATGAGCATCATCATGATTTGTCTGAACGTCCCGTTTGGCCACTCAGGCAGTGCCTGGGAGCCTTGGCATGTTCTCCGTCAGGCTGTGCAACACAGCCAGGTGGAGAACATGCTAATTGCGTATGAATGTTTGGCCGGCCCAAGATGACCGGCCAAAGAGTCATGCACACTTAGAAAGTGCAAACCACTCCTCACTCTGCTCTGGCGAGCTCAACCTCACCCCGACCAAGCTCCAGTCCCGCAAAGAAAAACAAAATGATAATGACTTGTTATTATCATTTTATTTCTATTATTGCACTGCTCAAATAGGAGTGGGGCAAAGCCCCTCCGCCTTAACGGAGGAGCTGACACTGACTGAAGGCAGGATATTGATTTAACATGGCAATGACAGACAAGCCACTACAGGGCGTGCTAAGACGAGAAACATGTTGGTAAAAAGGGCTATCTGTTCAATCAGAGCTGTAAAAATACCAATGATATATTACAGCATTATCTTCTTTGATACTAGAATTATAGAGCTTGATGTCAAAACAGAGAACAACATTTGATACAGGTGCCACCGGAGCAGATTTCCACACATTTTCCCTTTTTCTTATGTCCTATACACTAGGCTGGGTCACTAGAATTATTTGACTCGGATGTGTTTTCTGCATAATTATGGAGTTGCAGCACTTGCCACATAAACAATCACGGACTGCATTATTTTTAGATTTTAACAAAAATAATTTTCTCTCGCTCAAACAGATTAAAATTTACTAAAAATACTTCCACGGGCGTCGTCATGCAGTGGAAGGCCCTTTACAAGAAGGAACAGGTCACTTTTCAATTAATGGCTGCTGTATTTATATGCTAAACTGATACTAATGAGGTGAAACCTCTGCCCAGATTGAGTTAACTTGCGTAAAAATGACAGTATGAGGAACTATTTCTATCACAAAAGCACTGTATTATGCCGCACAATTTGTCTTTTCTGTCTTCTTAAGTTATTTTAACACTGCTGCAAAATGTGGTCGCCTCCTGAAGCAAAATTCCGGTGGCACGGCCTATGCACTATGTTCAGTGTAGAAAACATTAACACAATAGGCTCGTATCGCATTTCTTTAAATTGCCTTGCCCTTTACGGGAGTGAAATCTGAGACAAGAGCCCTTTGAAACATCTGCAGTGTGGTATTTGGGTTCCGACACAAATCCGCGGAAGCCTTCGCAAAAAAAAAAAAAAAAAAACTACTGCTGCGGGAACATTTGGGCACGGAACCATGTTTTTCATTTTTTTTTATTCTTACAAATGCAGTGATCTCCCCGACCAAAACATGCAAGTATTCATCAGTTTAGCAACCGACACGCGTATATTAAGATGGTTCCCATTCCTCATGCGAGCCGCAGAAATTAATACAGTCGTGCCATTTCGGAGCAGTACAATGATGCACTCTGAGTCTGTCATGAGCCGTCACCGATTTCGATGGCAAATCTGCATGACAGCATGCGAGGGGGAGCTAGGTGCCGGGGAATAAGGCTGTGTTGTTGTTATCACCTCGGTGCCATTTTCAAACGCAGCGAGAGGGTGAAGGGCAGTGACCTTCCCGCGCCGACGGAAGCGCCTGACGTCCACTATGCTGTGACTGACGGTCAGCAGAAACCGCCCACAGCGCCGAGTGCACTCTGAGGCTGTCATGAGCCGTCACCGATTTCGATGGCAAATCTGCATGACAGCATGCGAGGGGGAGCGAGGTGCCGGGGAATAAGGCCGTGTTGTTATTATCACCCCGTGCCATTTTCGAACGCAGCGAGAGGGTGAAGGGCAGCGACCTTCCCGCACCGACGGAAGCGCCTGACGTCCACTATGCTGTGACTGACGGTCAGCAGAAACGGCCCACAGCGCCGAGTACTGCAGCACAACAAAAACAAGAAGGGCTGGGCGAGAAGGGAGGGGGGAATGCCAGCAACAGAGGAGCCCGCGAAAGTGAAAGTGATCGTGATTACGATCGCTGCGGAGGAAAGACACATGGCGCTGCGCGCGTGCACGTTCACGTGCACTGTAGCTTTAGGCCACGGCAGCACTTTGAAAAAGCCCAGATATAAAATGTCTCTTCGAGCCTTTGGCTCGCGAGACCTAAAAACCGAAATAAACGGCAAAACCTGAAAAGTAATTTGTGGCATCACAATCCCAGGTGGTCTCCTCTAGAGCGGCCAGACAAATAGAAGGTGACAGAGGATTAGACAACACAAGAGTAGGACTCAGCTGTGGATCACTGCACAAATATGTGTGCTATAGGGACTATGATTTCGGCTATCATCAACAAAGATGCACTGTGATCTATCTCGAGGTGTGGCGATCTCGCCACGCATAAGGTACAAAGAGTACCAGTTGATATACAACAGAGACAGCTGAACATGGACTAAATGAATTCAGAGAGTGGCAGCGCCTTGCCACAGTGCAATGCTGTCCTGGTCTGATCTCTTTTTCACCCGACATTACTCTCTAGTTTTAGTGCTTCACCTCGTTCCCTTTTAACGTCCTGACCTCTTAAATATGTAAAAAAATTACCCATCACATGCGCAAGAATACCATGTTCCTTAAAAAAAAAAAACTATACTACAACCTGCAATTGTGCACGGGCATACTTTTGCAATACATGCTGTGCTATTACATTTTTAATTATAAATGTGTTTGTTTGTTCATATGTCAACTCATGAGGCAAGGCTACTACTGGTCCTTCCACAAACATGCCATGCCACTGCAGCCGCATCTTTCGCCTTTTCCTCGACCCAATAACTGATTACATTAACAGTACATAGTCCTCACATTTGTGGCACACTGCTTCCTTATTTGACTCGATTCATTCATTGTGGGGTATGAGTTAAAAGTAACTCATTACCTACATTGCATTGTTTTAGAGCTATGTATTCGCTGACCACCGGAGCTATTCTCACTTATGTAGGCAAGGGAGGTGAGCTCACAATAGTTTACATTACTTAGTGGTGTGCCATTAGGCTCTCTGTTCTGTGTTAAGCACTCATTGTCCTCGCTGGTGCCATGTTTTAGATGTTTTCCTCACGTCACCACTAGACAACGCCTTGTCTTCCTCGGAAGAGTGTTCCATGCAGGATCTTACCAGGTTTTAAATTGCCATGTGCTTGCAAAATCAAACTGCTAAAGTCTCTTTTACACTGCAGTGTATGGTGGAGCTCGGAAAGATCTTGTCTAGTCCTACATAATCTAAGTCTACTCAATGGCAGTGTGTAACGCAACAATACAGGTAGTCGGTCGCCATCTACACCTGATCAGGAAAGAGCATGGGATTAAAGCAGTGCCTAATCTGAGCCGGTGGTTGCCCTTGGAGGCCACGGGCACTAATTTTTTGGGTCAGGCACTTGTTTTTCCGAAGCAGATATTTCCGGAGAGCAAGAAAGGCAAAATACACAAACGGGAAAGATGGAGAAGAAAGATGGAAACCCCTTAAACCAGGGAGAAATCAGAAACCAGCAAGAGCGAAATAAAGGGGCAGGGAGTGTCTGGTAGTGAATTAAAGAGAGGTGAGGCGGATTCAGGACTACAGAGCCCTGGTATTCAGCGAGCTGCCATTTAATAGGGCTGGCTGGGCTCCTGAGCAGTGCTTTTAGTACCCACACTCTTTACTTGAAGTATTAAGCATTAGATTAAAGGCCAGAAAATTCATGAGAAACCGGATAGGGGCACTGAGAGTGATTTATGACCCCCAGCAGTTTTGGAATAACAGCTGTAAATTTATACTCAGTAGTACAATATTTTAGCCCAACTCCATACCTTTTGATAGCAACAGTTGCATCCCCCGTCCTCATCCCCTTGATAGCAGCATAGGCCTTTAAATGTTCCTTCATGGGCAGCTTTGGCCATAGTGGGTCGTCCTGTGGGCAGTACCCCAAGAACCCTGTAGTTTCACTGTGTCTTAAGTTGGAGGCAGCTGGACCACTCTCGTACCCCGTTATCAGCACCTGTAATCAATATATTTGACTTAATATTATTAAAACATTAATTTAAGAGAAAAGCACAAGTTTTTACAGTCACTCGAATCAGTGTACATTTAGGAGATCCCAAACGAGCAGAACTAAACTCACAGGTTGTGGTTCTAAAACAGACAATAACATTGTGATTAATTTCTCTCAATATTGGCCACCTGGAGCAACTTTTGTTGATTGGCACTCAAACAGCGTTCACTCAACCTCCACTACAGATGGCTCTGCTCACATAGGGCCAATTGTACTGTTGTTCAGGTCACAATTCGCAGCGCCCTTTTGTGGCCAGAAATGTAACTTGGTAACCGACCTATGAACAAACAAGTCGGTTCACAAAATAAGAATTCGGAGTGGGTCTAAGTCCAACCTATAATATTAATTAGGTTGGTCGCAAACTGCAACACACTCTGATTGGTCAAAATCACAGAAATGATGGCCTACAAGTCACTATGCCTGTGACTGTTTTTAATTAAAGGAAACTTTTTAAAGCAGCCAAAATTCCTAAAAGGCAACCGGTCTTAAAAAAAAGTTTCTTTTTTTCAAAGTTTCAGTGAGTGTTAATTTTCCTGAACAGACTCAAACTACGTCATCTCCTAAGGCCTACCACAATCCATCCATCCTCCTCTATAAGTATGGCTCTGCTCAGTTATCAGATTATGACAAGATGATAGGACCACAGCTGGCAGCGCAAAAACTACACTGAAATGTAACCTTTCTTGTCTGACCTACAAAGTCCTCCATCACAACAAATCTATGCATATAGCTCCTCTTCATATACCCTTCTCAACCAGACCTGCTCCGCAAGGTTATACAAATATTTTAAGACCTGTCTAATATATCCTCTATATCCTAACTTTTTCAATCCACAAATGTTTTAAATGTAAGATCACTCTGTATCAAAATTTGCTTCAGCATTTACCACTTAATCATATGAGGAGATTTATCAGGATGAGAAAAATCTTCATTAGACTGAAAGCACCTACTTTTGGAATCAGCAATACATATGTCAGTCCTTTACTGGCACAACAACATGCATCCTAAATTCAGATTCTATCTTCAATCTACATTCAATCTGATATGCTTTCTCTCTGTAAGAAACAAAAGACATTATTTTTCCAGTTGCTAGAGAAACTGAACTGTTAAAAGATTCACATGTCAAATCTAAGCGCTCTATTTACATTTCTCCAAACATTTCCACCCCTTTCCATCCCTCCTCTCAACCCATCCCTTCTGCACGCCATCTTTCCAAAACCACAACTAGTAACTCCATCAAATCAAGCTCCTTCCTCTTATCTAGGCCCTCACTACAGGAAAATCAGTCCATCTCCTTACATCCTTTTTCTCCCCAACTCACTGTCAAGATACGTACACCCTAACAATATAAGCATAATTTCAACATAAATGGTCATCAAGAATGCAAAGTATAGGCAGTGCTATTACTAATGACATGCATTCTCAATTTTAGAGTATGCATAACTAGGTATGTGCGGCCACATTAAAGTAAGTAATTACCTCCTCGTCCTTCTTCCCGTCCACTTCCTTACACTTGAGCAGTTTGCATGCTCCAAAAAAACTATTACCTAGCTGAGGTCAAAATACATCTCTTAATATGGCGCTGACTACCCAGCATGTAGAAAGGGGGACGCACGTCACTATGACATCCTGAGAATACCAAAGAAACTCATAAGAATGAACCCCCATAAAAATCACCATAAACAGAAACCAGGGATGGAGGGAAGGGTTCTGGAATGGAACAGGAAGACCAGGACTTAGAGTAATGAAGATTACCGGCGAGTATTCGGGTATTCCAAAGTACTCTTTTAGTAATCAAGTGCTTGACAGACTGCAAGCTAGCTAACATCCCTGATACACTCTATACTAGATCCATAACGTCTCCATTATCCTCAATACTTACAATTACATCATAAGCAAACCGATATGCAGTATTGCTCCTAATGGGAGGGAGTGTGCACAAACATGTAATACAAGGGTTTTTGTATTGCTCATTTAAGTGGTCTCAAGTGCAACATTCATTGAGTAAATTTCCTTCAAATTGACCCATTTGCAGTTGGCTGGAATTGAGCCTGTTGCCTCAATCCCTGATGACAGATGCAGTGGTTGGTAATTGTATGGGGAATTACAAAGGATTTTATATTAAGTGGAAGATATAGTTTATCACCAGAATATAATGTTGATAAAATAATGTTATACAAAAATATTGAGGCCAAGACAATGAGAATCGAAATATTGTAGAGGTAAGTATGTGTAGGTATGTAGTCAAATCAAAATCCTTCACTTCTAAGAAATACATTCTTATAGAAATATTACATAGACTTCAATTAAAATTGAAAAAAATATCATAAAATCCATACATAACACTTATTTTAATCAATTCACTGACACTTATCACCAGCCTGAAATAAAGAACAAAGGGAGATATATGACGCATTGTACTGGTTGCAAACGGCTCATCGGGCCGTTTGGGACTGGTAAGATTCATTTCAAATATACCAATCCTATTTTGACAGTTGGTGACCTATAACCAGCTTGTACAATTGGGGTTGCGAGTCGTTATTAGGAAGGGGCATGCCAAGGGTGTACCTTCCTAATAGCGAGTCGCACTGGCATGTAGGAATGTTTTGCGAGCATGAATTTGGTCGCAAAACAGTCGCAGTTTACCACCAATTTCAAATTTGTGGTAAGCCATTCACAAATGGGAAGAGGTCCCAAAAGGACCCCTTTCGCTTTGTGAATGGGGGTGCCAAAATTTTTTCTAAAAAAAAATAAAAAGAGAAATTTGTATTTTTGAAAAGCCTCCCATTTTCCTTTAAGGAAAACAGACTGGAAAAAAACTGCTGTATTTAAAAATCAGTTACAGACATGGTGGTCCTCTGACCACAGCAGGCCACCATACCTGTCAGTACCGGCTATACCCAATGGGTCACAAATGGTGACCTGCCTCATGAATATTAATGAGACAGGTCCCTTGTGACCCATCTGGGAATCACAAACAGTGTCTCAGACAGTGTGGTACATCAGGATTTGCGACTCGGAAATTGCAAGTCAATAAAACTGCAATTTGGGACTCGCAAAAATTGATGGTTACAGTATAACATTTAGGATTTCTTCAAATTCAAACTCAATCAAGGGCCATAACATTATTTTACACCTATTAAGAACTTTTAGGATATCATTTATTACCCAAGACATAAAGTTCATGTAGGCAGGTAAAATATTATAAATTAAATGAGCAGGGCCATACTTTCTTAATTCCCAAAGTCTTGTTCCACCTAGTGCCTCACATTATCTACCCCAACCTATCTAAGGGGTACAAAACTTGGTAAGTTCACAACACATTATCGAACCTATGAATAACTTTCAAGGATACTGAGTTCCCAAGGCATACAACTAGTTTTGCCCGATTGAGTATTAAAGTGCAGAGTGCAAGGAACAAACTGCAGTGAACCTCAGGGTCCCATTCAGTCTATTTTCTGACGTGACCTAATTTAAAAAGAACAAAACTCAGTATAAGGTTACAGGCCATTATCACATACCTATAAAGAGCAGTTGGAAGGGAGGAATATATCACCCAGGGCCAGCAGCTCATTTAACCATCTAAAGCAATATAAAGCGCAGCCTACAAACTAACCCCATTTTCATGTAACTGTTAGCAGCATTTAAAAAAGGTGGTAATTGCCCAAGGCATGCATCTCATTTTGCCAACTAGCATTATAAAGTGCAGTGTGCAGGACAACTATCACAATCCCTGGTCTCCCATTCGATCAACCTCCTCGCATATTTGGGATCGGCCTATCAAATAAAAATAAGCCCCTACCAAATTTAGGAGTATAAATCCTACCCTTAG
The DNA here is from genome assembly GCF_964204655.1 of Triturus cristatus. NCBI lineage: Eukaryota > Metazoa > Chordata > Amphibia > Caudata > Salamandridae > Triturus > Triturus cristatus. The sequence goes on from NC_140590.1 coordinate 665,357,870, forward strand.
TCTGAATCAATTGACAAGAAAAAGCCTGGCAAAGGGGGGTTACAATCTTCTGCAATTGACCAGTAGCAATCGCTACATCCTGGAACCTGAGACGAAACATTAGGTAAGTAAACAATTACTTTTCCCTGGTTTGTGGATCCTGTGTGTACCCAATAAAAAAATCAATTTGATTGCATGAGAGAGCTTTTTTTCCTGCAATTCATTTGGGTTCCACAAATCCAAAGACTGGTCTGCAAACTCAAACTTTTCTTGAACAATAAAATGTTGTAGCTTCCATTACAGGGCATGGGGATTAGGTAATCACATCCTGAAACAAAAAAGTGAAAGAGCCATAAATGTACAGGCCTGGTTGCAAGGGAGTTGTAATAAAAAAAAGAAAATCAGATTTTGTCACTGGGTTGATGGACCCCAAAGGCTTGGTTTGTGGTCACCAAGCTCTGTTGCCTAAGTTCTGTGAATCCAGGTCAAGAGTTTGCAAACCCTAATCAAAGGGTCTTGAACTCTTTTTTTTCATTTGAAATATTTTATTGATGTTCTAACGCATATGAGTCTCAGTAGAATTCTACCAATAAGACAGTCAATCTTTGTTTGACATTCTTTTATTTCAAGCATCCATTACTCAATGTTGGACCTGCTGTGGGTTTATGGACACGGTGCAGGGTCCACAAACCCTGCAGCTTGTCTAAGAGTTTGTGAAGGTCTGCAAAACTTAAAGAGAGTTTGCTGACCCTAGCAAACCTAAATAATTTAGACAAACAGGGGCTAGCTCTAAGGCAGGCCCGGCAGCCACCCCCTCAGCTCAATGTCAAGCATGAGTTGTCTGCCTGCAGTGGACTGGCAACAGGGCAGGTGTTAGAAGTTAGGCTGTTGGTTGACTGGGGTGTGAGCCCTGGTCAAGCAGCTACCACAATCCTAGTTAGGTTAAGGTGCAAGCAAACCCCAGATTAACTTGTGCTCAACCCACTAGTAGCTTGGAACAGATCAGTCAGGCTTAATTTAAAGACAATATGTAAAGTATCTGTGTCACACTTCATACTGTAAAGCAGTGAAAACACCACTCAAAATGTAACCCACATCAGGTTAGGAAAATAGATCTGAATTTAATAAATAAAACAAGACCAAATTGAGAAAAATCCAATCAGTAGAATTAGAGTTATACATTTTTAAAGAATAAACTGAAAACCTTAACCTAAACCTAAAAGCACAAAGCAACAACTGGGGATACCTAATCGTGCTGGACCAGGTCAAAGCCAAACATTCAGTTCAAAGTTGTTGGAGTGCGAGTCAGATGCAGTCCTATATTATAACCACTGAAGGTTTATCTTCTCAAGTTTTGTGCAGTCTATGTGAAAACGGGCCCCTTTGCGGTCGGGAGGAGCCCAAAAGCTTGACTTCAGGAGCACCTGAGCTACATCAAAGGCCCAGCACGTCAGAGGCATCACTTGGGGGTCAGGAACCCACTGCAGCTGGGTCCAGGAGCTGTTCGGGAGACTTTAATGTCCCCCAGGCTTTGATCAGGAGCCCAGCAGAGTAAGGCCTTTGAGTCACTCTGGGGTCCTGGGTTCAAGATGAAGTTGCAGGTCCACTTCTTCACCAGGTAATAGGTCAGCAGGTAGGCACACCAGGGCAGCTGTTCCTTTGGAACAGCAGTCCAGCCGAGCGGCAGTCCTTGTAGCAGCAGAACAGTCCTTCCTTACAGAGTATCCACAGGTTCAGAAGTGTACTGAAGACTTGGTGTCTGAGGTCCTTCTTTTATACACAGTTGTGCCTTTGAAATGGGAAGAAGCTTGTAGTGGCAAGCCTTAGAAATGCACAGATGCCATGCCTTCTTAGCCCTCGCTAACTAGAGGGGTTATGCAGCCCTTTGTGTAAAGGCAGGACACAGCCTATTCAAGTGTAAATTCAGCCTCCCATCCTGCCAGTGATGACCCATCCAGTCACACCTAAGCTCACAGTGTGTGCGGATGTCTAGGAGGAATACACAAAGCCCAAATTATGCTCACAACAAGTCATGTGACCCAGAGACAGTCTGCAGGCAGCAAATGTCTAAGGCAAGAAAATGCAAACTTTCCAAAAGTGCCATTTTCAGAATTGCAATTTAAAATCCAACTTCACCATAAATTAGGATTTTAATCTGTAGATCCAGAGAGACTATACGAACTGGTTATCCCTTCCCATTTGGAAATTACACTTATAAAATGTAATAAGGCAACTCCAATGTTCTCCTATGGGAGAGATAGGCCTTGAAGAAGTAAGAGGTTTTCTCTACCAGGACATGTAAAACTTAAAAGAATATGTAATGGTTTTTAAATACATTGCATCCTGCCCTCTGGCCTGTCCATGGGTGACTTATATATATTAAAAAGGATGATTTGCCCCTGGCAAAAGGTTTATTTTGCCAGGTCAAAATGACAGTTCAAACTGAATAAAAAGGTTCTGCAATGGCAGGCTGAGACATGTTTAAGGGACTACTTAAGTGGTTGTGGCAGGCCCACTAGAAGCATTTAGTTTCCAGGCCCTGGGCACATGTAGTGCCACTTTACTAGGGACTTACAAGTAAATTAAATCTGCAAATTAGTTATGAGCCAATGCTACCATGTTTTAAGCAGAGAACACAAGCACTTTAGCACTGGCCCGCAATGACAAATCCCACAAAAATAGGAGGAGGAAGGCAAAAACATTTAGAGATGACCCTGCAGAAAGGGCCAAGTACAACAGCAGGCCTTACAGGAAACTTCCACTCCACACATCCTTGGCAGTGAGCAGCAGGACTTAGCTACCCATAACATGTTGAGCGTATTTGGCATAAGGGGTTGGGGTTGACCAATCCTGGTGGGTTGGGCACAAGGCTTGTGTGCGGCCAACTCTTGATCATAATGAAGTGGGGGTTGGCTGCCCGTGGCAGCTTGGGGACAAGAAACTGTTGCATGTAAAATATGATTAAAAAAACACGTAAAAAAGCAAATGTTGAAGTAAAATTATGTCAAGGTTTGGTTATAACACTGTCGCACATATTTAGCAAAAAGTCTTAGAAATGTACTTAAAAAAGTGCTGTTATGGTTGTGAATTAAAACCAGAAAGTCATTAAAAAGTGCACGTTATGGTTAGGACCACAATCCATAACTTGGAAAACAACCATACAAGCCACAGCTTGCACAAATGCGTACAACCTTACAATATTAATACTAATAGGTACCACCACCTTAAAACAATACATTAAATAACAATAGGTGGGGTGCTCAAACCAATAAATAATACTGCATTAAGACTCCTCTTTTTCACATTGATATTAAGGGTAATATATGTATAAAATGTCATTTGTAAGATTATTTGTAATTGCATCTGTCAAACTAAGGGCATCATTAGGATGTCTGCCCGCCATCCTATCGTAGAATGGGACCGCCCGCCATTGGTGCGGGGGTCGTGTTGGTGACATTAGGATGCGCCCGCCACACTTGCGGGTGCATCCTGCATACATGACATTGCAGCAGGCGGTGTTCTCAGCACCGCCCGCCGCAATGCCAAGAAGGCATGTCGTGCTGTTCCATGCACAATGTGGCAGGCACCGCGTGGTGCCTGCCATGTTGTGCATGGAACTGGGGTACCATAGGTACCCCCCATGTGCAACCCCCACCTCCCAGAATCCCTGGGGGCCTGGTGGGCCCCCAATGGCAAGAACCGCCTGCCTTTCCGTGGCGGCGTTGCCGCCACGGAAAGGCATGTCCCCGCACATATGCTAATATGGATGGCGGTATCTCCCAGAAACCACCACCATGTTAACAGCTTTTCCGCCCGGTAGGCAATCGGGCGGATTGCCTACCAGCGGAAAACCGGTGGATGGTCTTTCCGTCCGCCGGGGTCCCCCCCACCATGGTAATGTGGCTGGGGGAAATTGCTATGCGGGTGGTGGTTTTTGGCGGGTGGATCGCCACCGCCATATGGGCGGTGGCGATCCGCCCGCTATCCTAATGGCCCTCTAAGGGTCTGAACATGAGAGCATTGCATTTGATGTGGAAGGTATGGTTTTCATGGCAGTTGTGTGAGTAATTGATTGTGGGCATAACCATAACTTGCAAATTTCAGTTTTTGATTTTAATTTGCACAAGTATATATATACTTAAATTATGTTGTTTAAGTGAACTCAAAAGTTTTTTTAAAACATGCATTAAGGTGCTGTAACCAAAGCTAACCATAACTTCACTTTAACCTATGTTCTTTAATGAATTTATTTATGTACAACCATTAAAAAATACATATACATCATATTCAAATTGATAAAGAAACATATTACCTTCCAACTAATAAATCTAAAAATAAGTGGGGGCAAAAGGGAAATCAGGCAACTATAAAGGGAGTATAAGGTAGATAATATCAACAATCAAGCTATTCAGAGTATAACTCAAAACAGAATGACCAATTAATATCAATCTTTGCACTAGCACTCCTGTATTCACAGAGAGGTTTTCTAGAGTTGCTTCCATGCTCAGGTTCCGGATCCAGCTGCCCTCAGTTGGGCTGCTTGTGCGTGAAACTCAGGACCTGTCCTCCCACAATCAAGGAGATTTGGTCCACAACTTTCCTCTAAGAAACATTAACTCTGAAACATGAATCCATCAATAAAACATGCTTTAAACCTGCCACAGGCCTAATATGAATCATCCTCTTTAATATAAACATTATGCTTTTTCATTGCAGACCACTAAGTTCTATAAAGACATCTTTGGTGAAATTTAAAACAATCTCTAGTCAACATTCAGAGTGAAAAAGTGGAGACCTCTACTGCCATCTTAAGGCATCAAAAGGGTCACAATGATAGGGAAGGGGGTTAGGCGGGCTTTCCTGTCGGGGGCTTTCAAAGGGGGAAAAAAGGGCAGATTTATGAAGAATAGAAATTAGGATTAGAACCTGACAAAATAAGCTTAAATAGTAGGGGTAAGGTGCTGAGAGCAATTTGCAAAGTGCTCTCATGATGTAATCTTTTGAGAAACGCAAAGTGTACCGTTAATGTTTTAGCTAACAAAAATATATATGGGAGTTTACTGGGGTGACTATCCTCTTTTTTACCAGAGGTTATTTTCTTACAAGAGACCCAACTAAAGAGCAATACCCCAAAGTCAGTTCTGCGTAAATACTCCCACACATTTTGCTCATCTGCAAAGGCTGCGGTCAGGGGAGTCACAATATGTTTAGGAAATGGCATTGATTAGGAGATCTGTGATCCACAAGCCAGATGGATATGGGTCAAAGTAGCAATCAGTGGGTGGGGTATTCATTTTATAAACTTCTATAGCCCCATAAAATGGCATTATTGACTTCCTTACCCCGATCCACGATATCGCTTTGGAGGAAGTATGTCCTTTGATTTTTGGAGGGGATTTTAAATTATTCAAGACTTGGTCAAAGATACATCAAATAGGAATAAAAACACTTAAAACCTAAGACTAAAAGAATAATAGAAGCATTCAAGTCTAGTTATCAGCTGATAGAGAGAAGAGTACACAGATGCCAAACAATACACATGTTTTTCACAGAGATTTAAAACTGCCTCACGAACAGACTTCTTTTTAGTCTCGAAATCACTGAGTAGTGGGCAGACTGATATCTGGGCTAATGCTTTTTCAGATCATTCAGTGGTATCTGTAGTGGTGGATATTGGCTTAAATAATAGGGACAGACCCAGATGGCAGCTAGAAAACTCTGCTCTCTAATCCCCAGTCGATCACAGAAATTAAGCAGTTTATCCCCGAGTTTATCTCCATTAATACTAAAAATGCTTCTTTGTTTACAATATGGGAGGCTTTCAAAGCAACACTAAGGGGAAGGATTATTGCTTTTAAAGCAAACCAAATTAAACAATGTTCCCAGTGGATAGCAAGCCTACAGGCAGCAGTAGATAATGCCATAGAAGTAAGGGAACAAAATTCCAGAATTGAGCAAGATGCAGGCTTAGCAATAGCAAAACACAACCTCTTAGATTTTGGCATATTGGAAGAAATGAACAAGTCTAATACCTATCAACAAAAAATATATGAAGAAAACCAGCATATTCGCAAGTTTCTAGCCTGATTTACTAAAATCAAATGTGAAAAGTCGGCGATAAAATCTCTAGAGAATCCCATCACTGGAAAACTGGTAACAGACCAGGAAGAGGTCTGCAAAGTATTTTTTCAACATTATAGTGACATTAATCAGACTGACTATACGGCATCAGTGACTAACATAGAACAGTATTATGCTACCATTCGACTCCCCAGTATATCAGCTCTCTTTCCCAGATATTGAAGAAGCCTATAACACCCATTGAAATTAAGGGAGTGCTTAAGAAAATTCCAAAGCATGTGGGAATGATGGGTTTCGCACAGAATTTTTATAGCTATTCTAAAGGGAACTTGTGCCATTTTTAGTGAAACTTTTTAACTGTTGTAAAGAAGGGGTAGAGATCCCTCCAACCTTTCGAGAATCAATAATAGTCTCAGTATAAAATAAAGATAAGAACCCGAAATCGGTCCATTAATACAGACCGATCAGTCTGCTTAATACGGACTATAAGCTGTTGATGAAAATATGCACCCCCGCATAATGCCAGAAGCACAACACTTTTAATTCATGAAGATCAGTGTGGCTTTGTGACCGGCTGATGAATGTTGGCAAATACACAGTTTTTAATCCAGACAATAGATTACTTTTCTGTGAATCATACAGAGGCGCAAGTTATGATGGCCGATGCCGAAAAGGCATTCAATCTGGTGAACTGGGATGCCTTGTTTCATAGACTTCAAAAATGTGGTTTTCCTTCCCAGTTTATTGCATTGCTTTCAAACTTATACAGTGGAGCAGAGGCTATGATGATAGTGAATACCAAGATGGCTGGTACATTTGCGATTAAAATGGGCACGTGGTAAGGATGTCCTCTTTCCCAAATTGTATTTACTTTATTCATTGAACCCCTTGCGGAACAACTCCGCAAAGGTTATATAAGGGATGACTAGGCTTACATTATTTGCACACTATATCATTTTAGATCTACAGCCTGACGAGGAAAACATCAGGAGAGCTATGCAGACGATAACAGATTTTACTAAAATAAGAGGATATAAGATAATTCAAAGCAAAACAGAACTTTGCTTTTTAATGGAACAACTGCTGACCTTCCAGTATTATTACAGCCTCAAGCATGGACACAGTCTCCAATAAGATATCTGAGGTTATCAGAGACAAATAATTTTTCCGGACTGTTCCATCTTAACTATGATTTATTGTAACGAAAGATAAAGGGATTGTCCGAGAGGCAGTCACTGCTCCCCTCGACAATAATAGGGTGTATCTCAATGAATAAACTGTCCTTGTTACCACTGATGATATTTCTCTTTTCCAATAAAAATCCGTAACAGTTTTTTTCAGGATTTAGATTCAGTATTAAGGAGTTTTATTTGGAATAAGAAATCATTCAGGGTAAATGTGGGGGTTCTACAACTCCAGAACTAACAAAGAGGATTGACTCTTCCGAATATGGAAAGCTACTATCAGGCCGCTTTAATTGATGTTCTCTCTAGGTATTTTAACAGAAGCAGAGCATTATATATATTTTTTTACCCGATGATTCAGGAATCAAAAATTAGCTTACCAGTTTTTATCAAAACACCGAAACTACAGAAAAAGACAAGATTTAAGTTTCTACGGTAAACCATCGGGCAGATGAGCACCTTAAGCAGACTCTATAAGTTTCATTTTGATGGATTTGTATGTGGGTAGATACCTGGGGCTTTTGTTTTGCAGATTGTGTGGTTAAATTCTGGAGCTACCTTGGTTTTAAAACCCTTTGCGACTTTATCATATGGGGAAAAACTATTTCCTACAAAGAACTAATATCTAGGAGTGGCTCACAATGTAATCAACATTTTTTAAGCATCGGCCAGATTACGGATTTTAACAGGTTAACATTAAAAGTGAGAATCAGGAGCCCCATCCAATTAGTAGGGCTCTGGTTAAGAGCAGATTGCTAGGAACAGGACATTGGTATAGATTGTTTGAAAGATCTTTCCTTGCAGGTGGACCTAACTAGTTTTTTCCCAGGGTATTTGAGAAAACACAATGTCATCTGTCAGAGAGTGATTGGTATTAAATAACTGCGATAGGAAACACATCTCTCCAGGCTGTAAAAAGAATGTAATTCCTGTCCAGATAGATGGCATATCAAACCCCGGACACTCTTCATAAAATGTATGCAGCAGTATCAAATAATTGTTATTATTGTCATTAAAAAGGTGAAGGAGGTTGACTTCATATGTTTTATTCATTCCTACATCTTTCTAATTTCTGGCAGGAATTGTTTGAGTTAATCGCCCAGGCTAACGAGTGTTCTGTATTTCCAGATGTTATTCTTGTACTATTCAGCGTTTCAAAATGTAGCCAACAATTAGTAAAGGGTCAACAATACTTGATATCTATAGCATTGATGATTGCACGCTTTTTCATCCTCCAGAATTGGAGGACTGATGAGATTCCGACAGTCCAGTGCTGGGAGAATAAAATGTTTTGTACTACGAATTTTGAGGAGGCATGTGACTTAAAAGGTTTAATGGCATTTGGCAATACTTGAAATAAGTTGAAAGGCTATTTAAAGCTTTGTGCCTTACTATAAAGGGATAGTCCTTCAGTTTGTCCCATTACTATATTAAAATTTGGCTCTTGGCTCATACCATCAATGTGCTTGCACTAAGCAATAGATTACAGAAATTGCGGAAGTGTTTTTAAAAAGATGTCCTGAATCTGGATCTTTGTTCTGCATTCTATATTGCACTTTTGATGCACTAATGCACTTTCTTTTTAAGATATTGTAATGTATTAAGAATGTGATAGGAAATGTAAAATATCTTTGGGAAAAGTTAAATATCACTGATGCACCTTAATTGCCTATTGCACATGTTATAGATGATGATCTATGGCTCTGAAAAGTTTGAGTTGAGCTACTGAAAAAGCTATCAAATCAGGCTCTATTGAATATATAGCACTTTATTTCTTATTATGGATGCGCCAAAGCACATAATGTTTTCAAGACACTTTAATGCATGTGAAATGTGTTTAGACATTTAATATTACAGTCAGAGAATCAAGAATAACTGTTGCACTTTAAATTGCCTAAAATAATTATTGACTAGTTTTAGCATATATTATAGCCAAATGTTCAAGGTCAGACTGGTGCTATTTGTTATATGTCTATTTATCTGTATAATTTTCAGTTCTAATTTAAGAAGATGTATCTACTTATTTGCGGGATAAAAACAAAAACATTTTTAAAAAACATTCAGAGTGAAGTTCATTGCAGAGCCTCCTCTAATTGTAGAGAATAATCTTCTAGCAAGATTACTGATGTGAATTTTGAACTATACCACCTTAAAAACCATACAGCTGCACTGTCTAAACTTTCTTATATCCACAAATTGAATCAAAAGTGGATTTGATAAAACAAAAATCCCCTGAATGGATTCTTGATAATAATTAGTAATTCACACAGAATGACATAACTTATCTTTCTGATTCTTCCACCTTAAGTATGAGTATGAAAGAATTGCAAAGTTTAGCAATAAATCATCTATCCAAACTTTGTTTAGAACTGGAACATCTCCCTTAATCCAGAATCTCCAATATCACTTTCTTTAAGTGTTTTTTAAAGAATGGATGATGCCACAGTGAAAAAGAGTCACAAATATGCTTGTAGTAATCAAAAATCAACATCAAATTCTGCCAGATTAATACATTCGAGGTTTTTGCATTACTTTACCCTTGTTGCTGATGGGTTCCAATTATTTAGTATGCCACAATATTTTGCTTTGGATCACTTATTTTTTTGAGCCACTACTGTGGGCAAGTTTCACTGCCTGAGTCTCATTCATGATAAGTGCATATTGATTGGACTACACATGTCTACTATCAGTGCCCATATTTAAAGATAAGGCCACTGCGAGGCAGCTAGAGCAAGGGGCACTGGGATGGTTACACATGAGTACATGTGCATGTGTGTGCATATGGGTGCAGGGTACATGTGAGAGACTACGCTCCTTCACAGCCAGGTAGCTGCACACATGTAACAAGTCTGTGATGTGGCAGTTTTAAAATCCAAATTCAACCTGTCAAAATAATCCCTTTTGAGAGACCCAAGCCTTTCTTTTAAATATTTATAAGCAATTCCTATATAGGGCTTAATAAACATAAAGGGTGGGTGCATGATATTTAAAAGTAGGACATGTAGAAATTAATGTTGAACATGAGTGGATCTTCTGGCTGCTAGATGGGCCCTCTTTAAGGATAGCCAGAAATTAAATGAAGCTGATAGGGTAAGTGGTGGTCATCTATTCTCAACAAACAGAATGACAGAAAGTTATTGTCAGATCACACTGCATCAGCTCTGAGGGCAAGGGAAGCAACTACCAGAGGTCTCAGGTGGGAAGGGATCCCCAACAAAAGAAACTCCTCTATGTGACAGTCACATACTGAAAGGGGGTGGGACATGGCAGGGGTTACAGAAATGGGATGTGATTCAGATCAGTGGACTGGGAGATGTTTGGGAGTGGGTGTCATGATTCTGCCATATCAGCTTCCTGGTGCACCTTGTCTGGCACCTGTTTACTGTTTTCTATTGTTTTTACCAATGTTTGTTGTGATTTTGCCATTTGTATGTGCCAATGCATGTTTCAGACTATGATGTTATCAAGGCCTATTGTCCCTTCTCAGCTCCAGTACTTTACCTGTGAGCTGGAATCTGGAAGCTTCTTCCTGAGCTGAGCCCTTTAAATAGTGGCCACACCCTGTTCTCATTGCTGGTTATTGAGAACCCTGAGCTTGAGCAGCAGCTGTTTCTGTTCTCCGGTTGCTGAAAGAAGATTCTGGTTGCAGCAAGGAGACTTCTGTTTTCTTTTCCCAGGTTGTAGATCCTCTCTCAGCTACAATCAGGTAGGATCATTCCTTTCTTAACCAACAGCATTGTGAAAGGAAATACGTGCTGTTTTTGTTATTTGCTGTTTTTGTTATTTTGCATTTTGAAAGAAAGTTGCATATCGCGCTGAAGCGCTCTTTGAGCATTTACATGTTTGGTAATTTTGGCACTTTGTACATCGCGCTGAAGTGCTCTTAGGTCATTTACATGTTTGGTGATTTTGGCACTGTTTTACATTGCGCTGAAGCGCTCTTTGTTCATTTACATGTTTGGTGATTTTGGCATTTTTGTATATCGGGCTGAAGTGCTCTTTGCCCATTTTCATGTTTGGTGATTTTGGCAACTTGGCACATCTCGCTGAAGTGCTCTTTGGGCATTTACATATTGATGACTCTGACATTTTGGGCACATTGCGCTGAAGCGCTCTTGGGGGGATTTGCATACCTGATGACTTTGGCATTGTGTCACATCGCGCTGAAGCGCTCTTTGAACATTTGCATATTTGGACTCAGTGCATCACGCCGATGCGCTTCCTGGACATTTGCATATTTGAACTCTGATACATAGCGCTGAATCGCTCCCTTTGACATTTGAATATTAATCTGCCTCATTAGCATATGTAATGTGTTGTGTATTGCAAAAAGGTTGTTGGAAGTACCACTGTGATATTTAACAGTGGTTAAAGCACATCATTACGGAAACATTGTGTCTAAAGCCAAGTGGCTCTTTATATGAATGTATGCTTCATTTTGAAACATGGTTGTTTAGCCATAACATTGTATCCTTGAGAATTATAAGAACAGAATTTGCCAGTGAAGCCTGAGAAGACGTACACAACATCTGTTCTATGCATAACCTGCTTTTCTTTTACAGGTATATTGTCACTGTTTAACCCATGTTAAATATAGTTAAAGAGTTTACTAAGCACAAAAGGAAAGCTAATCAAAGACAACGTCTCGTTCCAGGTATCCCTCCTGAGGTTCTGGACTTTTAAGAGTCCAGAGGTGTCAGGGAAACAACACCCAAAGACCCCTGAGTTCCTTCCTGCCTTGGTGCACAAATAAACAGAGACGCGGGCTTCTCAATGGTGGCGTCAAAGACCAAGGTTTATTTACTGCAGGGACACAGAAGTCATAGGAACCACACAGAGGCAGAATCTACGAGACTGTTCAAATTGCACGAAGTGGGTTGTGCCTTAAATACACAAAATATGTCTTTAGGCAACATTACACGAATATTTCTCATGCCCAACCCGGTATCCCAAACAGACAATAAACATACATCAAACAATAATTAGTCGTCGGTTTTCGGTATTCGATCAGGTCTCCTTGTCAGTTTTCCATTCTTTGCCCGATCCTCCCCATCATAAAAATCGTAACCTCCCCATTGTAAAAGCCCAGAAGGAGAGGAGCAGAGCCAGGTGCAAGGGATAGAAAAAGTCGGATAAGAGGTGTTTATGGATCGTAAACGGGCATGGCTACCGTATTCGGCCTCTCAATCAGGACAATGGACACGAGAACCAGTGTAGCAGGATTGGCCTCAGGTAGGGGAGGCAGCTTGATTCTGCCTAGTCACGCAGCGTCAGCTTTCTCTTGGGAATTTGAGCTTACGTGTCCTTAACAAGGTGATTCTGCCGGGGTCATCGCTCGTCCATTGACTATGTGAGGGCAAGAAACAAAATGGATGCCGTATCTAAAATGGATGCCATGATTTAGCAACAGAATGCCCTATTTCTCAGTGAATTCATGCTCGTTGCGTAGCGAAAAACACTGTTATGCATATAATGGATCATTTACGGTTCATTGGTACCAAAATCGTGTTAGTACTACGATACCGAATACACGGGATCGGATCGCTACAGAACCTCAGACCGTCCTTTTGCCCTTACATAGGCAATAGCTCACTCTATATCAGAGTCCATCTCTATGTTCATCAGGTCACTGATATGTTGCTGGAGCATCATTCTATCTCGTGGCGTATCTCCAAAAACAGGTGGTCTTCTTACGCATGTTGAAACACAAACGCCACACAAGGCAGGACCACACTGAACAATGAGACAGCATGAGAATAAAAATACCGATGCAACACCAGTGACTATCAGAACCTTCCATCCCCATGCAGATAACAGACTCCAGAACCATCCCATTAGTGACCAGTTACCTTCCTCTACATGAATAGAGTCAGAGATTTTGTGTAACTTAGAAATGGCCTTATATACCGTTGGCGCATTATCTGGGATAAAAACACAGCAACTTGATTGGATCATCTTACATACCCCACCTCCATCTGCAAGTAATACGTCAAGGACCATACGGTTCTGTAACGTCATGAGGCGATCCGCTTGAAGCTCAGCTGTTAGGTTACTAAGGGCACCTGCAGTTTCGGTAATAGTGGATTCAACTACCCGTGTTAGTTGCCGTAAGTTTCTACTGTTGGCCATAGGCCCCCAGAACGGAAGGAAACCTTTGAAGAAGTCTCCTGCCTCTTGGCCAGCAGTATCTTCCTTATTGAAAACACCTCTCACAACTCTAGTTTTGTGATAATCCGGTGCAGCAGTGTATGTCGGAGGCAACAGTTGAGCGATATAACATGAGCCTGAAAAATCAGCAGGCAGCCATGTATATGCTCTGTCTTGACAAACAAAATAGGTGCCCTTAGCAGCTAAAAATGCAGGGGAAGACTGACGGGAAAACGTATGTTTCGGTACAGTCGCTCTTCCCTAGTCGAGCTTTCGGATTCCTCCCATTTCCTTGCAAGCAGACCTGACCTTGGTGAGGTACGACCCAGATCGGAGTCGAGCTTTTACGTTTGTTCTCACCCAAAGTAATGCCATATTCCGTAACGTTCCAACCCATGTAAACTTGCAATTCATCCTTGGGAATAAACGGAGTGTTATTGACATCTCTGACCATGTCAGTAATTCCCTTTACCAAGGCTCTATTAGCGGAGTTATACCTAGTGGAACGCGGAGGTCGAGGGGGATAGGTCTCTAGGGCATAGGCGAACATGGTCTGAAATGCCCAGAATGATCCATTATAACTAAAGGGCAGAACCAGATAAGGGATACCCTTGTCCATGGTATGTGGTATCAAGCCACACACCCAGCAGTTTGTTGTGTTAACCACTAGTTGATGTTGGTGCAAGAGCTGAATGAAAGTGTTGTTTATAAACTCGGAGCGTCGGGCTTGCTCATGTGCAGGAAAAGGATGGAAAGAATGAATAGAAACAACAGTCGGAGAAACAGAAACATGGGGAGATACTGTAGACGTAACAGGTGCAAAGATCAATTGAATGCCAAAAATAATTCCGCCTGCCAGAGTTATTAAAACAATCAGAAGTGTCAGAGCACATTGCATCAGAAAACATTTGCTATACAATATTTCATATAATTTTGTCTTGCGAGCATTTATGACGTAAGCCCGTCGCAGTTCAGGAAGCTCCATCTTCTACATCCGTTCGCAACGGATGGTTTGTACCTGTTAAAAATTGCCTCTGTCTACCCTGGGAGTTCCCAAAATAAACAGAAGAAACCGACCTTGTGTCTGGTTCCCTGCAAGTTAAAACAAGGCACACGTTACGACCCTACGGTAACCCAGATGGCAAGGTGAGAAAACGACAAAAACAAAAAATTATAGAGCGAACTTCCTGACTGGATGGAATGCGATAAGATCAAAACATTTTCAAATAGAAAGGTAATTATGCAATGTCATTGGTTCATAGAATGAGAACGTCGGTTAAATCTGTATTTCCCGGGTCTTGTCTGATCTTGAAACAATTGTTCTACAGGTACAGTAATGTTCGAGTCCACAGGTGACAAATGTTCGCCTTGTATGACACTCTATTCAGGGTTCGAAGGCACAGTTCCTGGTGGGGTATCAGAGTTCTGTGTTTCAGTTCGTTTGTCCGTTATGTACTCTGCATCACTGAAGGGAATGAGCCTAGGAACAGGTTCTGTCTCGGATGAGCCTTGTGGAGCGCGCTTGAACCTGAAACTGCGACCTCCTAAGGAGAAACGAAAAAATGTCTCTACTTTCCTCGGCTATCGGAATGCTGAAAAAGGCATTCTTCAAGTCGATCACTGTAAACCACGAGGCTGATGCAGGAATCAACGTCAATAATGCAGTGATATCTTGTACCACAGGAAACTGCGGAATCACGATTTTGTTGACCTCTCTGAGGTCAATCACAAATCTGTAGATTGGAGGTTTGGAAGGGTCAGTGCGTTTCAAAATCGGCAGAACAGGACTATTGCAAACATTTCCTCTAGTTTCCTCTATCACATCTTTCTGTATTAAGTCTTTCACGATCAGTAAAAGTGCACGTTCACCTTCATTTGAAATCCGGTACTGTGGGATTCGTGGGAATCTAACATTCGCTTTCAGACTTACCACATAAGGGGGAATTTCCAAAAGGCCTACATCATTAGGACCAGTCGCCCAAAGAGTATCAGGGAGAGAACGCAGCTCCGGTGGGAGCTTATCCATCGACATGTACATTGGAGAAATGACTCTTTTGCCTAATGTGAGCTGTACTCCCGAAGGAGAACAGTACAGTGTCGCATGCAGGCGTTTCAACAGATCTAAACCAAGCAGATTTTCATTACAACCGGTTGTTAGGATAAGAGGTCCTTCTAGTTTGCAGGGGCCAACAGAAATTGACAAAGGACTAGAAACAGGATTGTGAACAGGGGCGCCTGAGAAACCTGCTGAAGTGTTCGTTAAGCCAGATAAAGGTGCGCCAGGGAGTTTCGCATGCATAATTGAACTTTTTGCCGCACCAGTATCCAACAGAAACGGTTCGACCACGCCTGATGTAACTACTGTGACATAAGGTCCACTCTGATCAACTGGAACTGATACTACTCCCTCTCTTTGCCTGTGGCTGTCCTAGTAATCATTTTTCTGAATTTCTTCATTATTTTCATAGTAATCCTCAACATGATAGTGTGAAGATCTACCTAATTGCGTAGGTTGTACATTTCGCTGATCGAAATAATTTGATTGGCGATCAGCCTGTGGAGTCATTGTACCACGTCCTCTACCTCTAGGAGCTTGCGTAAACCCACCACTACCTCTCTGTGCTGGGACACCACTGGTTTGTGTGTGCAGTACTGGACACTCGTTCTTATAATGGCCCTCCTTTTTACAATAGGCACACTGATTCCATGCTAACTGTTGTCGCGGAAATCCATAATTAAATCTTTGGGACGTCCCTTGTTGCAATTGTGGCTGGTGCTGAAACTGGGGTCGCTGCTGTGAATCTGACTGATTCGAGCGAGGCGGATATGCTTGTTGCAATAGTACTTTAGTCTTTAAATCTTTTGTCTTCTTTTCTGACTTTTCCTTCTCTTCTTTCTCTCTATTCTCGTAATACTGAGCAGTTGCAAGTATTTGTGCTGTCGTTGACACTGCCCAGGCACTCTCAGAATCCTTTAACTTGTTACTAAGCTCAGGCAGTAAATTAAACACAAACTTGTCGACAAACAACCTCTGACCTCCCTCGGTACTCATATCTTGCCCACTGTGGTCTACGAAGGTCTCTTCAAATCTAGTGAAGAAATCAGAGACGCTTTCGTCTTTCTTCTGCTTGCATGCTGATAGTTTATCCCAGTTGAACCGTAACACTGGCATCAGTGTTTTCATCAGATTAATTATTCTACCAGGTAAAGCAGCAATCAGAGGCTCAGGTTTAGCACCACCAACTTGTTGCACGTCTGCCGCTATAATAGCTGGCCAATCACCCCCCAGGGTGACGGGGTGGTTCTCTTGCCGAATCTTGGCCCATATAGGCTGTGGCACTACATTACCAAATAGCATTTCAATGTCTGCCAAATTCATGACACACGCCTGAACTGTCTGTGTTAACTCTTTATAATAACCAGCAGGATTCTTACGCGGGTCCGGTAATGCCTGTTTTACTGCTAATACTTCTGCTCGTTTCCAAGGGATGTGTACCCACACTCTATGGAAATGTGCCGGAGCAGCTGCAATACCATTAACCGCATCAGCTTGAACTGCTTCGCGCCATATGGGTGGAACTTCCCTCATCGGATACTGACCTCGTCTTTTCCTAGTATTCGGTGAACCATCAGAACCCCTTAGAGACTGAAGAGGAGAGTCATCCCTATAAGCTAAAATCAGTTCTATCGCTTCCATTACTTCTGAACCTATCACCATTCCTGCGGCGAACTTTTGCTGAACATTTATCAAATCAGAGGGGACGGAATCTAAATCATCATCATCCCATTCCTCACGCACAAGAGAACACATCACGTCAAAAACATAACGTTGAGTTGGTTCATTCCATTGCATAAAGGTATCTAACACTCTTCGTGCATCATACTTCGCGGCTTTCGACATCCACCTAAGAGCTGTCGAATCTAACATCTCTCGTTCCTGGGGACCAGGAAGCTGGCTACGTCTCTGCGTAGAGTCAGAAACGGGGGTCCCAATTAAAGACCTGTAGAGAGGAGTTAAGATATTAGTTACAGAGTCGGTTATTTTCCGACGAACAGAAAGCGGAGTCAGAATGTTTACAGGGTTTGGGAACAGGGCAGCTGGAGCAGATGAAATAGTAAGGGTGGGAGTAGTAGGTAAAGCAGTTGGCGAAACGATAGGCAAAGGTGGAATAGGCAACCCAGGAAGAGGGGGTGCCGAGGGAACATTAACCCCTTCAGTGCCCATGACGAGCTGGACTCGTCATGGGCCGTGGTTGCGCTGTGCCCATGACGAGTCCAGCTCGTCATAGACCCCGCCCGCTAATGCAACGGCCGGCACAGGGCAGGGAAAGGGGCGGGCACTGAAGGGGTTAACCACAGGAAGGGCAGGAGCTGGAATCAAAGGAAGTGGAGCAACTATTCCAGGCTGACCAGCAGCTGGCTGTACAACAGGTAGTAACTGTGGCGCTGCAATACCTTGTGCATACGGTGGAGGCGATCTCAACAGATAAGACAACAGAGGATCCTTTTCATGGTCCTCTATCGGCTTAGCAGGACAAGATGGCAATACAGGGTAGCATTTATCAATTGCCAAATTATGTTTTCTATTTGCCATCTCCATTGTTTTCTCAGTCTCGTTGAGATGCAACTGCCTAGCAGACTCCATTAACGTCAACCCTTTCTCTTTCTGTTCCTTCTTCGTCTTCCTAATTTCTCTCTGTTTGGCTTCTTTACGCCATACGTGAAAAGAATCAAACATAGCCGGCCGGGCTTTCTTTTTAAACAACTTCATTTCTAGATTGTCTAGAATTTCAATTTCAAAGCTACCATGTGGTGGCCAACTAAGGACACCATCCTTTCTGGTATAACGGACCCATACTTCATTATAAGTGATAGGACCTACACCGTGTTTACAATAGAGCTCATATGTAGGAGTTCCAATCGGAGGAACCGAACACGGATCCTCCAACCGGGAATCCCCGTTGCAACTTAACCAGGACAGGAAACAATTACTACTATTAGTCATTATAAACTAAGGACAAATTCCAACCAAAAATGCGCAAAGAACTTAGGCCTACCAAATGAACCAATACCAAAACAAAGATTATCTTAAAAAGAGCAACCAATGATAATCTACGAATTCAGAAACAAACGTATCCAGAGAGCAAAACAAGAGCGAAAAGGAACAACCAAACTGAGCGCAACCCACTTAATACTTAACTGAAATGTGGAAGACGTCACCAAGGAGAACCCGTCTACGTCTCGCCGTACTAAGGTCTGCACCTCAGGTCCAAGACAGGGCGACAGTCAGGGCAGCGGTCCTCTGTAGCCGTCTGGGAACGGGAACCCTCGTGGAAGAGATCGTCGGGCCACTTTTACGACATACAGGGATCGATGAAGCGGGGTACCTCCCTCCGGAATCTTCACACGAAGCTCCTCGAACTTTTCAGGCTTTGAACCGGTACCGGATGACGTCGCCCCATGTTGGGCGCCAAATTGAGGTTCTGGACTTTTAAGAGTCCAGAGGTGTCAGGGAAACAACACCCAAAGACCCCTGAGTTCCTTCCTGCCTTGGTGCACAAATAAACAGAGACGCAGGCTTCTCAATGGTGGCGTCAAAGACCAAGGTTTATTTACTGCAGGGACACAGAAGTCATAGGAACCACACAGAGGCAGAATCTACGAGACTGTTCAAATTGCACGAAGTGGGTTGCGCCTTAAATACACTAAATATGTCTTTAGGCAACATTACACGAATATTTCTCATGCCCAACCCGGTATCCCAAACAGACAATAAACATACATCAAACAATAATTAGTCGTCGGTTTTCGGTATTCGATCAGGTCTCCTTGTCAGTTTTCCATTCTTTGCCTGATCCTCCCCATCATAAAAATCGTAACCTCCCCATTGTAAAAGCCCAGAAGGAGAGGAGCAGAGCCAGGTGCAAGGGATAGAAAAAGTCGGATAAGAGGTGTTTATGGATCGTAAATGGGCATGGCTACCGTATTCGGCCTCTCAATCAGGACAATGGACACGAGAACCAGTGTAGCAGGATTGGCCTCAGGTAGGGGAGGCAGCTTGATTCTGCCTAGTCACGCAGCGTCAGCTTTCTCTTGGGAATTTGAGCTTACGTGTCCTTAACAAGGTGATTCTGCCGGGGTCATCGCTCGTCCATTGACTATGTGAGGGCAAGAAACAAAATGGATGCCGTATCTAAAATGGATGCCATGATTTAGCAACAGAATGCCCTATTTCTCAGTGAATTCATGCTCGTTGCGTAGCGAAAAACACTGTTATGCATATAATGGATCATTTACGGTTCATTGGTACCAAAATCGTGTTAGTACTACGATACCGAATACACGGGATCGGATCGCTACAGAACCTCACTCCCAACAGTACCCTCTCTAATTCCCTCCCGCTCCATCTAGCCACTTTGATACTCAGTGCAGTTAAGCTTGAGTCAAGGCTGCTGGAAGGTGGGCTTCTTGAGGGTACTGTTCCTGAGGAACCCAATGGAATTTTACCAGTTCTGACAGTGGGAGAGATGATCCTTCTAGAATTACTCAATACTCTGCCACTTAGAAGGCTCAGAAGCATACAAATATATCCAGTGTAGACATGCCCTGACTACTCATTTGTCCAGAGTTACTCAAATAGCAGACTATTCTCCATTAGAAGATAGAGTTCTTACATAACCACTTCCTAAAACAGCCATACTGCTCATATATAAAAAAAAAATAGGAAACAACTTATCAGATCCAATAGTTAAGATGAAGCTGAGCTGGGAAGTAACATTCTGGAGAGATAATGGGAAGAGCTGCTCAGCACCCCTAAGGAAGTTTCAAACAGAATGGGATTCAGGCTAGTGTAATTGAAGATCCTTCATAGAGCTTACCGCAGGAGCGAGCGGTGGTCTTGCATTAGGGGACAAACATGGGAGAACATTGTCTGGGGTGCCAAGAAACAGGCAATTTTATATATGCCATCTGAGAATGTGCGCGATTGGTACCCATCTGGGAGGTGGTGGGAAAATTCCCTATGACCTCACTGGCCTTGTTGCGATCCCCAATTCTAAACTATGCATACTGGATCGATGGGGAGATGTGCTGCTGCAGAAAAACCTGAAGATTTGTGTCCATTTGGGACTTATGGTGGCAAGGAGACATGTGACCAGACAATATGGAGAAATAGAAGCACCAGACTTTGAAATGTGGACAAAAGATGTGGGCTGATGGAAGTTTAGAACATTTATAACCGAACAGTGTTTTTGTGGATGATTATTCAACAATGCCATGTATTCTATCCCACAGCAGTGCTTATGGTTCTCATGATAATAACCAAAAAGTATGCAAGCATATTGTTTTTAAACAGATGTATACCAGATAATCAAATAAATCAATACACTAAATATAACGTTTTACCTGCCCAGCAGTGGGTTTTGTGTCGCCTGTTAACATTCGGATGGTTGTAGATTTACCAGCTCCATTTGGTCCCAGTAGTCCCAATATCTCACCTAAAACAAATGGAAAGTATCCTAAACTATTTTATGTAGTTTAACTTGGGCAGGGTGAGTGAAAGTGATATACAAATGTATGGAATACAAGTAACATGATACCTAGTTCACCAAAACTAAACATGTTGCCTTTACTTAACAATGTAGACATAATTACATTAGTGACTTAACAGCAATGCACACCACTCTATATAACTATTAAATAAATATGTAAAATAGTTGTGATAGTTATTGAATGTGAGTATGGAAAGAGTGCCTTCCTTGATGATGTTTTCTTTCAGCAGAAATTCCATCCTGAAATTTAGCGCTCATATCTTAACTGGAACGCAGTTTGTGTTCAATCAGCCACATACCTCTAGTAGGTCAGATCAACAGTGATTTAGGAAACCCTTCACCACCAAAGTTATCTCATATGCTACTAAAAGAAATCCCATGCCAAGTAAGGCCCTTTGTATGAGTTGGGCTTCTCTTCAAAATTGAGGAATTTACCAACTATCTATTATATCTAACCTGAGACTTATCTATCATAAATAAGTTACTTTTCTTCTCTTCTGTAAACGCTACCCATAGCTTAGTATGCCGGTGTACATCCATAGGAACAGTTACCCCTTAGTGTGTTTGATTTGTGTTCTTGGGAGCATGGGTACCTGACCTCCTTTTACTGCTCCCTGTCCCCCTCCCTGTGATTTATATAGTCCTTTCAGTAGCACAGCAGTCCTTCTTCCTGGCAGGAAATCCACACGTCCAGAAGTGTACTGAAGTGGTGGTATCCTGCAGCCATTGCAACTCTAAAAAACTTCCTGAAAATACACAGGATGACTTTTTCCTAAAAGTAAAACTAGACTAATTCTTGTTAAATATAAAGAGCTCTGTAGCCTTTGCGTCTGGGTCTGCATTGCACAGAACTTTAATAAATAAAAAATTATTTCCAAACAAAATTCAAAAAACTAGATTAGATACCTAATTCAGAACAAGTGGAAATCTCAAAACATAGTTCAAACCATTTTACTTTAAAGTCAAAGTGAGTAATTATTCTCCTAAATATCTTTGGAAACCAATAAAATGATTGAAACGTCAGAAATGGCTTTGGCACCATAGGTATTTTGATAAGAATTGGAACAAACGTTATCCTGATTTATGTGTGTGCATGCAGCTGCTCGAGTGTTGAGGTATAGCCTGTGTAAACAAAGTGGTCTTCATACTTTGATGATTTTCATGGTTCTTAATCCTTCCAGCAGTCAGTTCTTCTGTTGCAGATTCTACGAAGTTAGAACCCTCTTTACAGGACCAATAGCCTTCAAAGGATAACAAAGTAATACTACCAGTCACATCAGGAGAGAGCGTATTCAAAGTCAGGTTCTGCAGGGCTTTAAAATACAGATATCAGTTTCTAGGGATTTAGGTACCACGAAAGGGGCTCTGTTTGTCTTCCACAAATGAGTGTCAAAATTATACAGTCCTGCAATAAAAATGTGGCAGATGTCTAGTCTACCAAACATGTGGTTTCCTCACTCTATTTTGAATTGGTCAAACTGTCCCATTTCCAATTGCGGAGCCTATGCTGGCTTTTGGACCATCGGTCCAAGTACCTCAAACCATTCACCTTATTTAGGGTGTCACTTATTAAGGAGCAACGCGCACGCTGTTCTGTACAGGCACTTACTGAGCCGTTTTTGTGACTTTTGTGATTTCTGCATATTCTTAAACTAGAGACCTCTGGTCTGGTTCTAAGTCCTATAAGGATTCATAAATCTTCACCCACATTCTACTAATTGTAGGTTTGTGGTCCCAACTTTAGTCGCTGTTGTGTGCATGGTCAGGAATTTATGTGCAAAATCTAATATTTTTCTAAGCTGGCCTGTAGGTTCATCATTTGTCGTGGTGTGGCATACTAAAAATGTCAAATTTATTTGATTTGGGGCTGTTGAGGTTACTTGCCATTCTTCCCAATATCTATTTATCTGGGTTTTACCTTGGCAAGAAGTGTCCTGAATCCTATACTGAAGACATTGCCAGGTCCCACTCCCAGGAAGAAGAATGTACCATCACTTTGGGAGGAATCAGCTATTTAAGCATCTCCCTCCGAGAGCATGATCTGCATCTTTCTGTCTAAAAGTGACTCAGGGATCTAAGTAGTACATTGAATAAGTAATTTGTGTTGCGTCCTCCTTTGTGTATTCCCAGTCGAGAAGTCTCTCAACAAATTCTATGAGCATTTAAAAAATGCCACAGTCTAGGTGAATGGGTGAAAGTGTGAACTTGTAACCTTTTGCAAAATATTGTTTTGAAGCTGTACATTGACTCAGAGTTTCACTACAACATTTTCGGGAAATTATAAAATAGGAGATATCACCAAAAAAGCTGTCAATAACGACCCAGGGGTCTGATTTCGAGTTGGGTTGTAACCGAAAATGTAAAAATATCCGAAGAAGGAGTTAAATCCCAAGGTGAATCTAAACTTGTGGATGGACACCTTGGTGCAGTGCTTCTTCGCGAAAATAGAGGATTTTCTACTATCACCTAGCTTAATTCAAAGATTATTCGCATGTATACCCTTTTTATTAGTTTTGAAGCTTTTTATATTGCGAACTCATCCCAAAGGTATTGGAGCACTTTACATTTACCAGCTACATTACACAAGGTTACACTTTAAGGCACTTGTCACCACATGCTGACAGGCAGTGGCTAAGAGGCAGGTTGACACAATTGGGGGGAAAATAGCATTTCCATGAGCATACTTTAAAAACTTGACTAAGTCTGTTAGCGACCTCCGGTCACTTTCATTGTCCATTTTCAATAATAAAATATGTTCCCTTGAGCCAATAGGAAAAACTAGCTTGTATTAGGACCCACACGTATTTATTTATGTGAGGCAACAACTGTAGATTAAGATTTATTTAGAGATCCCCAATTAGGTAAAACAACTGAAAGCAGATTCTGTAACGTCACCAGCTGAGTTGAAGAAATGCATCCGCAATGCACCGTGGAGGTCATATTGGTCCTTTACTAAGACATCCATATTATGTGTATGTTTTCCTTCCTCTCTGAAGGAATAACACATGAACACCTGGACCTATCTATAAGGTTAAATAGAAATTAAATACATTCCATTTGTTCATATAAATTCAGGCTGTAACATTGCATCTTATCATTTCAGAAGTAGAGGCAGAAAACACAAACCCTCTCTTTGAGCATGGGTTATGGCGGCCAACATTGCAAGTTAGTCTTGTAAACACATTTTCGGGTCATCATTCATTCTTAAAATTGAATGGTAGACTCCATAGATTTGAGGGTCACTCGCAAGATGTATGGGTACTTGGACAGTGCTTTATGGTCAGGTTCCTTTATAGTCGCATGGAACATTTTTTGATATACAATACTCAGAAGAAATATGAACATTCCTATATATTCTCACCAGAGGCAGCTGCTAGGGAACGGTATCTGGGGGTTAGAACAAAAAAAAAACAGAAAAGAAGACTTCCTTTTTGAATGCTGACTGCCATCTCTTCTCCATCCATCCATCTGTCTAGTATGCACAGAAGCACACAGGCTCCCAGACTCCCATAGCCAATCACGACTCTGCTGTCACGATAATGACAGCAGTGTTGTGATCGGTAGAGCGCCGTGGTTCGGCGTTCAGACAGGGACTGGGAGCCTGTGCATGTTCTCCACCCAGGCTGGGCAATACAGGCAGGTGGAGAACATTCTAAGTGCGCATGACAGTTTGGTCAGCGCAAGACAGCAGGCCAAACCATCATGCGCACTTAAGTGGACCAACCACTCCTCTCCCTGCTGACAGTGACAATCGCCCTACCCCGTAAACCTGCCTCAGGACAGAAAAGTAAAATGATATTAACATTGTCTTATTATCATTTTATTCTTCATTTTTGCACTTCTCAAAGAGGAGTGGGGCAGCCGCTGAATCTCACTGACCTATTAATGGACTCTTTCGGAATCACAAACTATGTGGCATATTAATGAGAGACTTACATCACGTTTGCACCACACAAAGTGGTACATGCGTGATGCAAGCCTTTACGTCAAATTTATAAAGCCATGCAAAGCCACTTTTCGTGGCTTTGAATGACTTAAAAAATCTGGAGTAAGGCAACATAAATCGCTGCGTTGTCTTACTCTGCGCTAGGGAGGCGTTCCATGGCCACTGTGGTAGGTGTTCCCACGCAACTCCAGTGGTTTTTGATGCATTCCCAGATTTGCAAAGACCTGCTAACCTGGGAATGTGTCAAAATATAATGCCTCCCCAGGTGAGGCGTAATGAGGGGAAATATTTTTATTTCTCCTTGTTTCTCCGTGTTTATTCTGAAGCACACATAGAATGAGGAAAAGGTCTACCAGGATTTTTTTTGTGCAGGAAGGTGCACCTTCCAACAACAAAAAATCCTGCATGCAATAAATACACCCTTGCACTACATTGCCTGCTTTGGAGTTAAGTTGCCAAAACGGCGCAAGGGGATAGGAAAGGAATGCACCATAATGGATAAATACAGTGCATTCCTGCCCTTTCCCTGTGACGCAGGTGACTTGCTGCGCTGCCCTGCGCCACTAAACTCATAAATAAGCCCCTATGTATGTATAACAGGTAATAAACCTCCTGGAAAGGACTGGTTACAAACAAACCTTATCATGGCCTAGGCCCTAAAGATTTCATCATTATTAAATCAATAATTTACATAGCCGACTGTGGTCATGCAAATGCAGCTAATTTATAGCGCATGCAAACATTTCAGAAGTATTTAAAAGGTTTTTACATAGTACTCGAATGACACTTCACAAATACAACGCAATTAGCACAAACTCTAACAAAAACGTAAAATTGATCTTTTCCATCAATATACATTTTACATTCCTTGATACCTTTTTTAACGCAAAAAGATATATTTCGAGTGGCCACTTTCTTCTTCTTCCGGAACACAGAGCTCGCCTTCTTGTCTTTGTATTCTTTGCGCAGGCTGCTAGCAACAATAGCAGAATCCTCGAAACAACAAAATAGAAACAACTGTAAGAAAATAAGCTCTTTTATCTGGTTTCTTTATGTTACTTTGGAAAGAACGAGTCACTAGCATTGAAGATTACCACTGATGCACACCTGTTAATGTAGTGTATGTAATTGTGAGAATTATAAACCTTGCCCAAAGAAAACTATTGCCTCCAGTAGGTTTATATAGTAGCAAGCTCAATAAAAGGGAAGCTGCGGCAAATATACCTTCTGCCTCTCCATCAAATTTGATATTGCTGGGGTGTGGTCAGAGTGAGGACTCACCAGGACCCATCCTTGTTGAATTCAAGTGAGCTCTAAGCCAGGGGTCTGCAGAGTGTTCAGAAGCCTAAATCACATGGAGATTGGTGTCGCAAGTGAGGTATGTTGTGCTCCTGTACCTGGCAAGGGCCACAGTGAACACAATAAGGGGAACCAAGGCACTAGCAGTGCTGCACCCATATCAGGCCGCACACCCAAACAATTTTTGAACTCAGGGGGCAGTGAATAGTACCCACCCTTTCTTCACAGTCTTGATTCTGGGAGCATCGGGGAGTGGTCAAAGTAGCCCTAGCTCGCCCTTGGTCTGGCAGTCCCCTCCCCATCGGACTACAAGCCTAGGTGGTGGACTGGACAGAGGAACGCCGCATTTGAGGTGGGTCCTGACAGTGTCTAAACCTCTAAAAAGGCACCAGTGATAAAACAGGCAGCAATATATGAGATCTATGGAGGGAATGATGAGGACTAGCTGGAAGAAGAGATCTTAAGCCTAACTGGGAGCGTGCCTTTGGATGCCTGTGGCCCAACTGAACTGTGATCAAAGATGCTTCTTTTGTGCAGCCTTTACTGTCCAACTCCTTGATGTATTCTGGCTGCGGCATCTGTAAGTCACCCAAATATTCCTTGTGGTATGATTGCAACAATTAGACACCCATTAGTGCCTGAGTTGAAGGAAGCTGGAACTTTCGACTGCAGAGGTGAAGCTGATCACACAGGAAATGTGGTTCAAGAAGGCCATAGACAGGAATTCAAGGTTATAGCCCAGGATTGACTCCCCCAGCTCCTTACTAAAGTTAAACTACCATGGCGACCTCCAGTCCCTCCATTATGTGGTTGTCAGGTAGGAATGCATAAAGGTCATCTACCAACTAAACCAGAAAACAGTCTACATGCACCAAATGGTTAGGACAAGAAAATGGCAACTTTCTAAAAGTGGCATTTTTCAGAATTGTGACTTAAAATCCAACCTTATCATTAACGAGGATTTTAAATCACAATTCCTTAGACACCAAACTTGACATTTCGATCTGCTCCCAGACAGAGGTTACCACCTATTGAATGTAATAAAGGAACACAATGGTAGAGGTAGGCCTCACAGTAGTGAAAAAATGCATTTGTGAGTTTTTTACTACCAGGACATGTAAAACTTAAAAATACATGTCCAAATTTTGAAATACAATGCACCCTCAGCCATCGTCAGTTTAGGGCCTACCTTAGGGGAGACTTATATGCAATAAAAAGTGAGTTTTAGGCCTGGAAATTGATTTATTTTGCACAGTCAAACTGGTAGTTTAACACTGCATACAAATGCAATGGCAGACCTGGAGCATGTTTAAAATTTTAATAACTGCAGAATATGTAAGGGTGACAAGTGGTATGCACTTTAGAAACCACTGCATATCAATCGGCACCCGTCCCTTGCAATCTCTGCAATGATTAAAATAAGAGTGTATAGAAGATGGCTGGGTGGTATATACAGTGGTTTCTAAAGTTTAGAAGCCACTGTATATCAATAGGCACCCTTACATATTCTGCAGTTAATAAAAGTTTTAATTACTGCAGACTATACCAGGGAGCAGAGTGGTATGCAAAGGTTTCTAACTTTAGAAACCACTGCACAATTTTTAAATCCCCCGTGGAGCAGCAGAATTTTAATTTATCAGTAATTAAAAATTACAAGAGTAACGCATAATTACCAAAATTCCTGCTACTCCTCTGGTGGAATTAAAAATGTTGCCCAGTCCTACGCAATAAGTGCTGCAGGCCCACTAATGGCATTTACTAAACCTGGGTATATGGTGTACCATCATACTAGGAGCTTTATAAATAAATTCAATATGTCAGTCGGGTGTAAGCCAATTTTACCATGTTTTAATGTGTGAGCAAACCCACTTTAGCACTGGTTAGCAGTGGTTAAATGCACTGAGTCCAAAGGCCAACAAAAACAAATTCAGCAAAACAGGAGGGAAGAAGGCAAAGGTTTGGGGCAAAAAGCACCCTAAGGCTGACAGGTCTAACAGTAGGAAAGGCTGATCACAGTCTAGCCTTCAAATTATGAGATCCCCAGACTGGTAACATGATGTCACACACCTCCAACTTTCTAAAGAGATTAACTGACTATTAGACTGAATTATATACTAAACCGGAGCTCGACTCTGACTCACACAAATGCTTTCTTATACATTAAGAAGCTCCGAGCTCAACCCGGTGATCCTTCAGGAACTGGCAATGCCCATCACCCCATAGGAAGCAAAAGATACACAGTTGATGGACGGAATGCAGAACAAAACAAATAATTCACCCCCAGTCAAGAGATCTGGATTAAATCCATCATTCTTCTGCTCACCATGCCACCCTAATTTAGACCTGGCCATATGCAAATCAGTCTTGATCCTGTGCCTCATAGGAACAATCCAGCCCGAACAGCCAAGCCAGGGCCACCCTGGACTGTAAACAAGCAACCTCCGACCAGTTTCGGAGTTTCACCCCTCATCAGCCAGGATAGCTAGAATCTGGTGGCACAGTGAACACGAGACCCACATCTGGCCATACCTGGCGCACTTAGGGCAAGAAAGCAAAAGACATACATTCAATGGATGGAATGCAGAACAAATCAAAACATTGACCCCCAGTCATCACCCCATAAGAGCTGGCCCTTGCAAGTCAATGGATGTCTCAAAATAAGTGCTGAGCCAGAAGGTTTCCCTGTTTCATTTTACAAAACATTTCAGGCCACCCTGGCAGAGCTCCTGGCTGTTTTATTTAACTATGTAGGAGAATCCCAAAGGGTCACTTGCACAATGCTAGAGGCAGCAATAATGGTCTTCTTGATACCAGGAAAGGATCCTCTGAGCTGTGGATTCTACTAACCAATAGCCTTTTTAATAATGATGTTAAAATCTTCACAAAAGACCTGGTAACTAAGCTGAATCTAGCTTGGCCACAGCCGATCTCCCTCCTTCAGTCTGGGTTTGGACAGTGACGTCACATCTGTGACAATACTTAACTAGTAGGGAACCTCATTGATATAGTCAAAAACAAAACTGTGTTGGTTCTTCTATCACATGTTGGAGGAATGCTTTTGAAAAGGTAAATACCAGTTTTTCCAACAGGTTTTTTCCAAAACATCAAATGGTCCTGGTATGTCGTCTGTTATCATGGCCAGTTATCAACATACAACAGCCCCTATCAAAATCAATGTCATTCAACTCACCCTTGATACGAAACATGTACGAATTGGTGTGCCTCACTTAAAATATATTATGCTTCTTAAAGGGCATGGCCAAATATATCCCTGTCCTGAAGTCAGAACTGGAAGCATTTTCAGCTGTATCCAGTTTTTGAGTCAATAACTTGAAATACTCTTGGGTACGGGTTGCAGAGCCAACAAAGAATATGCCTCAATATCTTCAAATGGATGGTTTTGTACAGACAGAAGGGCCCTTCTCCTAACTGAGAATATGGTTATCTACTTGCATGTAATCTACCCCAGCTGTTGAACTCTCTATCTAAGGGTCTCTACAGCTGGGACAGGCTTGACTAATCCTAGATCTGTAGGTTTAACAGCAAAAAGCACTTTCCCTTGAGTTACCCTGATAGACCACAAAAGAGATCCATTTTCATCTTTAATCCTTGGTTTGGGAGAGGAAATGTCAAAGAGTATTGAGAGAAGTTCTATATGAGCCACAAGGGAACAGAGGACTATGTCTCCCCAAAATGTCTCATTACATAAAAGTGAACAACATTCAACCAGCTATAGAATGGTTGCAGTGCAAGAGGGAGAACCCCTGGATAATTGCAGAGAAGGTGCTTTCCCCCCACTCTACTGCAACATCTACTTTGACTTCTCTCATGTCATAAAACGTGCAGGGTCAAATTCCCATATACACTATGTACACTGTTGGCACATTGGGAGGGCTGTTTCCCACCGGGTGGGCCACAACATGTCTGTACCATTGACTCCACTGACACACAGGGCCTGATTATGATGTGAGTCAGAAAGCCTCCTACCGCAGATCAGAGGCTTTCTTAATCATATCGTAGGTTTGACTTTCGATTGCCGCATTACAATGCCAGCGATCAAAAGTGAAACCGGCCAGTCATTACAGCTGGATTTTGATATGCTCATGTATCTTGTCTGAGGCCCCACTGTGATCCTTGAGGATAGCGTTTCCATCATCTGAATAATAAAGTTGGTTTCTGACAGGCTTTCCGACATGGAAACCCTGTCGGAAAGTGAGTTTGGGGGCCTCTAGCAGGGCTCCCATTCCTCCACAGCCTGCGGTTGGGGGCTGAGGGGACACCGTAGCCCCTCGGCCCACAAACCCACCCCCCCACCGTAGCCCCTCGGCCACATAGCCCATGTTAATCCCTGCACCAAATGGCAGGCACCTTGAGGTGCTTGCCACGCGGTGCTGGGATTAACAGAATCTCCCATTTCTCTATGAGAGCTTGTTCTACTGACAGTTTATGGCTGCAGAACAAGCTCCCATAGAGAAATGGGAGTATGCGACCACACCATGTGCAGTTGCATTGTAATATTGCAGTCTGGAGGGCCGACTGCAGGTGGTTGGTCCAGAATCTGTGATGATGTCGGTCAGAGGCAACTCCGACCGACATCATAATCAGGGCCATAGTTGAGATTTCCCACCACGTTGACCCAGTCATTTTACAGTACGATGGGGGTGGAGGCCCACACACAGGCTTCATGATTTCCTCAACAGCAGTGATCTAGGGACCCTGTGAAAATTATGTGGCTAATCATCCACCCTGAGAGGAGACAGATTCTAATTGCTACAAGTACTTTACTGGGCAGGTACGGTTAAGAGGCATGTCCAGAGAGGGTGTGAAATAACACCAGTAAAAAGCATATGTGACCAGTTTTCTACTGGAAAGGATGTCTCTCCTCTATACTAGGCATTATATGAAGATGATGTTATTTACAAAACTTTGACATAAACTGTGGAAAAAATAGGCAGTGCTTCACCTCATGATGCTGAATATACACTGTTAGAAAATAAATTACCGTGATATTTTGCAGCCCATTACAAGGATTAGAATAGTCATTGATGAAACTGATCAAAGTATGTAGGTGGCCTATTTTTAAATGGATACTAGACTAGGTAGAGAGATTATTCGGTTTCAAAAGACATTCTCGACCATAATAACCTACATTATGCACAAAAGCATCTTAATGGCGTCTCAGATATTAAGTATTAACCCCTCAAAGTCCTCTCACTGCTTAATTGACACCCTCTAAAACTTCAAAGCCTGGCATCTCATTGATGCACAGTTGGCCTACAAAAATGCTCTGCACACTGATTTCTTTTTTAATGGCCTCTAGATTTCTTGCCTTGATGTTCCCCAAGAAGTGAATCCCAAGAATGCTTAACTGGACTACCATATACCACTTGGATGTGTTCTGACTGACTTTCCAATCTTCTGATGGCTTCTTCCCTGTGCTAGAACAAGACTGTCTTTATTTTCTCTTACTTGTAGTTTTTATGGCTTTTTTATTGGGTATTGACACATGACATATACACATATTGTTGGTATCAGATACACAAGATACCATATCATAGATTAGAATGTGGACAACACACCTCCATGTGACACAATACGGGTACTTCACATTATAGAAACACAATTGGTAAAAAGTGTTCCAGAGACTCAAAGAGGCACAACTACGTGGGAGGATACAGAGGTTTATTCAAGACACCGGGGTGGTAAATGAGTGCATGTGATAGTGCTTTCCACAGTTCACACAGTTCAAGGTCATCCTGAGCCTTTTTGTCTGTTGTAACTAGTGTCATTTTAATGTGTTCCGCCGTTGTCCATTCGGACACATCTTGTATCCAGCCATGGATTTCTGGGACTTTAGGGTCCATCCAATGAACCTCCACACGAGCATTAGCTGCACAAATCTCTTTTTGATTTGATATTTGCTGCATAATTGCTGGTAATGACATCAACACCTAGTTGTTTTTAAAAAAAAATTTATGGAGTTTTATATAGCGCAAACTTGACCCGGTATCGGGTATCAGAGTGCTTTACATAGCACCAGTTGCGTTACATGAGGACACATTCATTTTTGTTAGGCACGAGGAGATTAAGTGATTTGCCCAGAATCACAGGATGTTCAGCGTGATTGCCGAGACTCGAACCCGGTTCCCCAGATTCAAGGTCGACCACCCTAGCCGTTAGGCCAACTCCTCTCCTCTACCTAGTAACACGCAGCAGCACTATTCATGACATATGTACCATGTATCTACCCACCATCTCACTCCAGTATGCAGCATGTTTGGGGAAAATAGGGCAAAACCCCACCAGATGATAGTAAGTAGCCTCCTGCTCCTGAATGCCGCACTTGGGATAGTGGCTTGAGGCGCTAGGGTTTAAGTGATGTAGTATTGCGGGGGCCATGTACGTGCATTCTAAAAAATTGAAGTAGAGTGGCTGAAACCTAGCATTTCTTGAGTCCTCTTTTACCAGTGTTAATGTCTGTTTCCATTGTGAGTCCGAGAAGACCCGGTTGCAGTCTGACTCCCATTTCCCTGTGAGTATAATGGCTATTTATGCGTGTCCTCGCCGACGGCCACGTAGAGCAATGTAATGATTTAATGCCCACAGTCAGCGCTGACCAGTAGGCCCAGAGTAGCAGAGCTCACTGGAGCAGCCTGGATGTCCCCCCAGACTTCATGCATTGCCCCCTTAATGGCATGGTAGTGTAGGTATTGGCTATGTAGAATCGAAAACTGACATTGGACCATTTCAAAAGAAGATATTGCCCCCATCTCCCAAATGTCTACCAATGTGAGGCTGATCCCCTTCCAGGCTGACTCATCCATAGTGCATTCCAGTCAAGCAAATTCTGCCACGCACCACAATGATAGTATTGTATGGCATACACCTGCCCCACCACGTGTGTTACCTCCACATTAGAGTCACTACGTCACGCAACAAGCTTGGGGTATCTGTTAATGCTTGTGGCGATTGGAAGAGTAAACTCGATGAGCAGTCCTCCCCGGTGTCCTTGCTGTAACCCTCCATCCATATGACCCTCGATATTGAACCTGCCGGATATGAACAGCAGTTGTACTGCCAAACAGTGTGCCTCAAATACAGGAACTTGCATGCCTCCCTCCATGCATGGGAGGACCAGCCTTTTCATCTTTACCATGCTTTCCCCATATGAGCATGTTGAGAAGGGATGTAGAAAAGTGCCCTTTTTTGCGTGGTTAGTCCCTCTTTTTGCCTGATGTGATTTTGAAGTGCAAGTGGACTGGGTCCCTGCTAGCCAGGTTCCCAGTGCTAGATCCCTTTCCCTAAAACTGTACCATGATACGCACAACTTCAGTCATCCCTATAAGCCCCTAGTAAATGGTACCCCTGGTACCTAGGGTATGGGCACTGAAGAGGGTCTTCTGGGGCTGCAACACTGATTGTGCCACACCAGAGCCCCCTCACCAAGGATATGCACTCTGCCACTGCAGGCTGCATGACTTGGTGCAGGTAAATCCAAAGAGCCGACATGGCACACAGTACTGTGTGTCATGCCTCATGTGCACTGCATAAGGTATAGGTAAGCCACCCCTACTGCAGGCATTCAGCCCTAAGGCAGGGTGCACTATATCATGTGTGTGGGCCTATCGGTATGAGCAGATAGGCCCCTACAATGTCCAGCCTTTCCTAGGATGTTGTAAGTGAACAGGGAAGCCATAAAGAGTACATGGGCTGTATACTCGTCAGTAAATAGTACCACTGTAGCACTACTCTACATACTTCAAAATGCAGCTTGTGAATTGGGCCCATTAATGCTAATGTGAAAAGCAAATGCTGTCAGAAGGATTTAATCAATTAATGATCAAGGGACTATGGAAAAACCAATGATGAAACTGAAACAACAAAGGGGCTGATTTAAAGTTTGATTGAGAGAGTACTTCATCACAGAGATGGAGTACCCTATCCGCCAAACTTTCAGTCTGCACACTTCATTTAGAGGCGGGCAGACTGAAAGTATGTCGACAATGAAGTCTACTCCGGCTTCATCACTGACATAGTACACTGATGGCCCAACAAAATATAGCCATTTCATTTAAAAAAAAATTGTTTTCTTTGATACCAAAATTTTAAAAGTCTATGACACTTTTACGGACCCTGAGCCGACATTAATGGATGAGCTAAGAGTCTCTGAGTGCCTTATTACCCCTTTAAATCAATTTCAGCCTATTACCCTCTCTGAAGCAGCAAAAGAATTACAAAAATGTAAATCGGGAGGCCCGGACGATCCCTGCCCACCTAAACTGTGGAAACTAATGTCGGAAGCAATTGCAGTTCCCCTCCTACACATATGGAACACGTCCATTGCTACGGGCACGTTTCCGGACTGTTGGAAACAGGCCACACTTCTCCAGCTGAAAAAAAAACCCCAAGGCGCACCGGATGATCTGAACAATCTCTGACCCATCTCTCTCCTTGCAGCCCCCGGCAAAATGCTTGAAAAAATAATCCAGCGGCAGCTTAACAAATTTATTGAAGACAGCGGCGCCCTACATGAAACTCAGTCGGGCTTTAGGGCCGGCTTCAGCACCGAGACGGCCCTCATTGAGGTTGCCGAGTCTATCAGGTGGTCCTTAGATTCAGGGGCATCAGCTATGCTGGTGCTCCTGGATCTATCAGCTGCTTTTGATACTGTAGATCACAGCAGATTGCTGACCCGACTTAAGGACATAGGTATTGGAGACAAAGCTCTCAATTGGCTACTCTCCTACCTCACTAATCGCTCCCAGAAAGTGGCCTTGGGCCCCTTCTCTTCTGGACCAAAAAATCTCTGGTGTGGCGTCCCACAAGGGTCGGCACTCAGCCCCCTGCTGTTTAATGTATACTTGGCCCCACTCTTCACCTTGATTGCCAAATGGGGGGTCAAGGCAATATCCTACGCGGACAACACGCAATTAGTTTTCCCATACACAGACACGTCCGAGGCAGCATTTAGCAAAATCAGGGGCTGTCTGCAAGACGTGGCCAAGTGGATGAACACAAACAAACTTAAAATGAACGCGAGCAAAACGGAGGTGCTATTCTTTGGTAACCCCAAACATCCCCCTCCGGATATGTGGTGGCCAACGGAAATGGGCCCTGCCCCATCTCCCAGCCCCCATGCAAAAAATCTAGGAGTAAAATGGGATGAGAAGTTGTCTTTCTTGCCGCATATACAACAGCTCACCACGGGCTGCCTGCATAAACTCAAAAATTTGCGGAAATTTCTGCCTTTGCTACCACTCGAGTGCCGGAAAACGGTTGTTCACGCAACAATCACCTCTCGACTCGATTACTCTAATGGCCTCTATCTTGGTCTACCTAAATATGCGGTGCAACGCTTACAAATCGTGCAGAATGCGGCTGCGAGATTAATAAAACGGGTCCCTTTTAGGCAGCATATCTCTCCGCATCTGCACGAGCTGCACTGGCTACCAGTGGCAAGCAGAATTAAGTTCAAAGTGCTAACCCTGGCTTTCAGAGCGCTAAAAGGCACATGTCCAAATTATCTGAAACTCCGACTTCCTCGCTACCACCAAAAACGTGAGCTACGCTCAAACTCCCTACTCAAGCTAACTGTACCGCATATAAGGAAAGCGAGACTTGGAGGCAGATCCTTCTCGGCCGGCACGGCGAAACTTTGGAATACCCTGCCTCCTGCCATCCAATCCGCTACGTCAGAAGCAAGTTTTAGGAAACTCCTAAAAACCTGGCTTTTTACGCAATAATCCTGCCCCCCTTCCTGACTACTTACTCTTGTTGTGGGACTCGCTAGCGCCGGGACACCTCCCCAGAGGTAGCTGTTCGCGCTCAATAAATTTCTGTATTATTATTATTATTATTATTCTGAGGAAAAATATTTTGGTTTACAAGGATGCACCTCCAATAAATATAGTGCATCCTCCGGCTTTTGACAGAAGTAAATATGTGTGCATTTCCAAGGTAGAAAATACCTAGAAAATGCTTGTGAATACAAATACAATTACACAATTGTGTCTGTTCACTAAATTTTACATGCCCAATCCCTCACTTTAGCCATATGAGCACAAACGCCCAATCCCTTTATCTTCAATGGTGGGAAATATGCTACACTGTCAGATTTTCCACCACAGTAAATAGAATTCATGACTGTAAAATTCCACAAATCCTGAGTCAGTTAACCAAGTGAAATTTAGCATCACAATGTAATCATTGTTTTCACCCATGAAATACCTAGGCGTGCCACCACGTTTGTGAATCAGGGCCCCTGATACCACAATGGGCCATGTGTAGTTTGAGCATTCTTATTTCACCATAAGATTACTTTCCAAAACTAATTCTGGTGAGGTGAGAAGATCCTATAATGGAGCAATTCACAGCTGAAAATGGAAAACTGAGAAAGACTAAATTGCACTCATACGCCACATATTCCTAAATTGGGATGGAAATTGGATGCTAACAATACTGTTTTTATTCATATAATCTATACCTGGCAATTGAAGAACAATCCTACTGATGGAGCAAGGACTCATGGAAAAGAGACTTGCTCGGAAGCAATCTGAGGGCATATGTATCAACATTTCCATTTGCGATTCTCAAATAGCGATTTTTTGAGAATCGCTATTTGAGAATTGCAAAACGGGATGTATTTCAAAAATCGCACAAATTTTGCGATTTCTTAAAATTCCTTAATTGCGATTAGCAAATTGCGAAATCGCAATTAAGGAATACCTTCCCATTCATTCCTATGGGCCAGGAGGTCCATAGCAATGAATGGGAAGTCCTTCTCAATTTGCGAATCGCTATTTGCTAATCGCAAATTGACAACATTTTCAAAGGTGCAAGGGTGTCATGATGACACCCTGATGCACCCCTGAAATCAGCATGTGTGCACATATGGCGCACATACATGCCCTAAGGGCATGTATGTGCACCACATGGCACTTTGAAATATGCAAAAAAGTGCATATTTCAAAGAAATCGCAATTTACCACCAACTTGCAGTTGGTGGTAATTTGCGATTTCTTAAGGAGAAATCGCACAACTTGGGTGCGTGTTACATTGCATTTAAGAAATCGCATTTTGCGATTTCTTAAATGCTTACGCAAACTTAAGAAATCGCAAATTTAGCGATTCCTTAAGATTGCGAGGCTGAAATGCCTCATACATCTCCTTTTGCGATTTTGTATTCGCAAACGCTGTTTTTTTGCGATTCGCAACGTTTGCGAATACAAAATTGTTTGATACATATGCCCCCTGCTCCTTTAACTTACTAGCAAATTACTAAAATTGTTTTGTGTAAAACTAATGTGCACCACGAATACGCGGGTTAGTGAAGCTTGCTTATGTGTTTGCTAATGATAATAACATGAACGAAGGACTAAACTGCTTTAAACGTGGAAATCTTTACTGCACATGCGTCAACTGCATCTACGCAGTATGACGAGCTAATGCTTGGTGGGAAATTCTTGCGCATGAGCTGAAGGC
Source organism: Triturus cristatus (assembly GCF_964204655.1). NCBI lineage: Eukaryota > Metazoa > Chordata > Amphibia > Caudata > Salamandridae > Triturus > Triturus cristatus. Next base: position 665,395,537 of record NC_140590.1, read on the forward strand.
ACTAAAATGGAGTCTAGAAGACTCGCGTGCATGGCATCTGGTTGCTTGAAAGGAAAACACGCTAGTCACCTAATGCTAATGTGGGGAAAGTATTAATAAGTAAAGGGGAATAGAGTAGAGATGGGTGGTATACAATGAAACCATTTATTTTTTAAAGTAACATCTGTCTTTCTGACTTTATCACTAGTGCATATTTGGGCCTCTCATGTATAACTGGAGTGAGCAGAGTCATGTGAAAACGACGCATGGGCACTGGAAGTTAACCCGGAATGATGACACAGAGGTTGAAAGAAGGACAAGGTCACAAAGTGTCCCAGCCTGAGAACGGACAGTGAAAAGTTCAAAGGAATGGACCTACATGTTAAGATTTTTAACAAATGTTGCAGATGAAATGTGAATGCGGGTGGGAAATAAACGTATGATTAAAAATTAAGGGGAAGGGTTTGTGAACAATGGATTAACTGAATTTAATAATATGTAAGCATGGTGTGATGATCTTCTCCCCTTGCCTGACCAATCAGATGTAGTATTTTTACGATATTGAAACATTAATGGGTGGAACATGCAGAACGAAAGGTATAATTGAGATAGCCTCAGTTAGTTAGTTAGCTCGATTTGGGATGCTGTTGCTGCGAGAGGTGCTGTTGCTGGGAGAGATGCTGATGAAGAAACCGAATACAGAATCTTCTATCCTAATTTAATTGGGTTAGACAGAAGATCGCGGAAGAATCTCGAGGAGGAAGGGAGTGTCAGAGAGGGGTGCGACACAGTCTTCGGTATTTAGAGAGGTCATCTATCCTGTCCTGATTCCTGTCCTGAAGCCTTTGTCGCCTGATCTATCCCAGGGGGACCCTTACCATCCCTTTGGCCAGGGGGTTGGTTTTCACACCATTCTTGATAAATATATTTTCACATTGTTTGCAGATGTTCTTTTCTTTCTGTCCTCTCCCTTTCTGAGCAACTGATCATTGCATGAGTCCAAAGTATTTGTTTGATGAATTAATTGAATTTTTCTCTCCTAAGAATGATGGTGACTGCACTGTGTATTTGAGATGGTTCACATGCATTTAATTTAGATAAAGATTTAAAACTTTCCAGAGTCTGTGGTTATTTACAATTAAATAAAAGAATAGTTAGCTTATGTAATTTTCGCCATCAACTAGTTCAACTAATGGTCCATTGACCAGAGGAAAGAACTTTTTGATCAGTGGAAGGTTAGTTAGGAGTTTAAATAAATAGTCTTGAACACTATAGAAATTCATAAACTTGACACCAGTGGTTTTACGCATTGTAAATTTATGGGCCCAGGTGAGTATATGGTAGTGGAGTATCTGTTGTTGTTGAACCACTGGATCAGTTTTCTGGTAGCAGAGCTATGGTTATTATTGACTAGTTTGGTGATAAATATTGATTATTGATTTCATGTTTTAACACTTCATGTAAAGTTAGTCAGTGTCACGTTTTTACGTAGTCTTGGTACAATACAGGTACAGGTACAGAGGATACCTGGAAATCCAGGGGAAAGGAATAGCGGGTGGTGACAGAAGCCACACTGGAGTGAGGTTACTCGTCTGTTGGAATAATACTGAGAAGCTACGCAGGGCTGGCAGTATTAAACTAGGGACTATTTCGTATAAAAGTCAAGTGTGAGTGGCAGCAGAGTGTTCACTGGTGAAACGTTGGTCTTATTTCCCAGTAGGGGTAACACTGAGGGAGTAGCAGGTTCTTCTGAGCCTGAATGAAGAGGAAACAGAGGTCTTTTACTCGCAGTGGAAGAGGAGCAATTCCGAGACTCCAGAATAAGGTGAACATCTATCCTTTGTTTTAGTGGAACAGGCAAAGTAGCGAATGTTTTTACGTTGTTACTAACGGATTTTTAAGAAAAGTAAAGAAATACGTTTTTGTATTACCTTGTGAAAGGAGGGTCAGTCGCTGGAGGTGTGCTGATGTCACAGAGAGCCGTGCTGGGATTGGTTAAAACAGCGGGCGTGAGATAGAATCAGATTGCAAAGGAGGGGTCAGAAGTAAGGTTAAAACTGACGTCACAAAAGGCCGCGCTGGCATTGGTCAGATCACAAGCGTGAGCCTGAGTCTGGTTGGTTGTTAGAAGAAGCCACGCTAGTATTGGTTAAACAAATAGCGCAAGTCTGAGCTTTGATTGGGTGTTAGATAGAAGCCTGGTTAGTATTGGTTAAGAAGGATTTGTATGTTGGATTCTGATATGACTATTGGTGTGAGTCGCACAGATAGTAGAGTTCAAGGGTTTGCGGAATATTCTTTCATATTTCGTTTATCAAGAATGTATGGAGAAAAGAGAAAAATTTCGCTAATAAAGAAAATTAAGAATTTCTTTAATAAAGATAAGCCTGTATTGACTAGAGAGGGAATTCCTATTCTGCCACCAAAAACACCTGCTTCATTTATGATGATGGAAAGAGGATATCATACTTGTGTATGGTTGGAGAATTGGTTGGAATATACAAGAGGTCATGGAGTTTTAGCCTTTCCGGAACATGGTACGTTTAATGGGAGAATTTTTTAGAATTTGAGAATGAGAATGAATGATTTAGAACCGAGACCTAGGTTAACTCAGTATGAGGTTTTGGAAGAGTGGGAGACTGAGTCATTTGAACGAGAGAAAGGCAGAGGTGGGAATTATACAGGATTTTCCCCCAGATATTTGCATGACTCCCGTGAAGGTCAGATGAAGCAATGGAGAAGAGCTATGGTATCAGAAGGTTTATACCCAGTGTTAATGGCTGAGGATCAGTCAGGAAGCAAGTGTAAGGAGAAAACAAAACACATGAATGTGACAGGATATGGCGAATCAGATGATAAATTGTTGGAGGATATCTTAACTTAAAACCCTCCACCGTACCAAGAAGGACCCAGTAAAGTTACCCCAAGTGCACCGGTAATGGGAACACCTTTAATTCTCCAAATTTTACATGATACATCAGTTAATAGGGTGTTTCAAGATAAAGAAAGAGAAGCATTGAATAGAACTAAGGAAGAAATGGTACAGAAAAGATGTCAAATACATTTAAATACTGAAGCTTTAACAGTACCAGTGACCATAGGTCCTGTTATCCCATTATATGGAGATAAAGTGTGTTGACCAAAACCTCAAGCTGTAACAATTCCTTTGAATAATCCCAGAAAAGGGATAGTAATATCTGATGATCAAGCTAGTGAGTGCAATTCAGCCATTTCCTTAATGGATCTTCCAATAAGGGAACCTTTAATTGAAACTCCGAAAAGAGTTACACCTGCAAATCCAAAAGAAAAGGGGTCTATGATACCTTTAGGAACCAGAGGATCGACAGCGGTCTCTCCAGAAGATTCAGAAAGATGGGCACAGGGAATGGAAAAACAAAGTTCAACACCAAAGATTTTAGATATTTACAGATTGAAAGTGGAGTTGGAAGAAATGATAGCTGGAAATGTGGGACTAGAGAGGTTGAATATTTACAATGATGAGGAGTTGTTATTTGTATGTAGGAGTATAACCAGAAAAGCAAGATTGTTCCATGAGAGATTGACAGAGCTTGCTTCAGAGATTGGAGTAGATATAAGGAAATCAAAATTATTACAGAAACCGTATCGAGTGAAGTTTACTGACAAGGATTTGGAGAATATGAATGTGTCTAGTAAAAGACTACAGATAAAAGAGTTAATGAATATTTTGCAGAAATGGGGAGACATTGACAAGTGGAGGAATAGGTGGACAAGGAAGAAGGAGGAAGCACAAGCAAAGGAAGCATCATCTGCATTCCTACTAAAAGAATCAGAAAAAGCAGAGAGGTTGTGTCCCATGAGAGCAGTTCCTGGATGTGGATATGTTCATGTTCCATGGAGCAGACAGGATATTTTGTCATTTACAAATGATAGGACAACTCAAGAGCCAAATGAGTCTGTACATGCATATTATGAATGATTATTACAAGTGTTTAAGCAGTATAGTGGTTTTGAGAATATTGGTGATAAAGATATGGGACATTTTGTGTATCGGTTTGTGTATGGTTTGAAACCGGAGATTAGTCAAATGATTCAGCAGCACATGTTGTGCTGGCAAGGAAAAACGATCAACGACATTTTAAAATATGCCAAATATTGCGGAGATGATATTGAGGCAAGGCATAGAAAGTTAAAAGAAAAAATGATGTGGGCACAGGTGAAATTGGCAGAACAGCAGGAGAATAAATTAAATGCCCAGACTGATAGCCAGGTGAAAGAGCAGAATCAGAATCATCAAGTAATGAATGGTGGTAGAGTAAGAGGTCGAGTGAATAGAGAGGAAGCGAAGAAGAAGTTTCCTTGTCATGCATGTGGAAAGCTAGGACATTGGAGGAATGAGTGTAAGAATATTCAGAATAATAATGGGCCAAATCAAAATTTAAATCCACAGACGCAGAATGAATTGGTTATGAATGAGCCACAGCAGGTATTTACTCCACAGTATCAGGTGCCACCAGCTTTTATGCCAAACTTTGGGAACCCTCAAAAATACAGTGTGGACGCCGTATTTCCAGGAGGAAGTAGTAAGAAAAATTCTGTGGTTACACAATATTTTTTACAAAATGATGATGGAGAGACGGACTATGTACAATGACAGTACCTGAGGGGGGAGGAAGAGGAATGCGTGCTTGGTGCATCCTTGCCAGTAGATCAGTCAGGTCCATTTATTGATGGAAAAGTGGAAGGTAGTGATATCACTTTTCTATTGGATACTGGTGCTACCCGGTCTACTGTGAGAACAGCAGACATCCCAAACCTACCCCTCTCGGGAGATTCAATCCAAGTTGTAGCAGTGTTGAATCAACAGATTAAAACCCCAATCACAAAACCAATGGAAATACATATTGGAAATTTTAAAGACATGCACCGGTTTGTAGTGTGCGATTCTAGTCCCGCAAATCTGTTAGGACGAGACCTCCTGTGCAAAATGAATTGCACGATCTATTGCACACCGGATGGTGTTGCTTTCCAAACCCCTGATGAAGATGTTGTATACAAAATGATGCTTGCTGAGCAAGGCACTGAAGTAGATGAGATGTATTTCTTGATGACTGAAAGTGAATTACCAGAAGAGTTGAGAACAACAGTGAATCCAGAAGTGTGGGATTTTACAGGAAAAGATATTGGGTTGATGTTAAATGTAGAGCCAGTGCAAGTGACCGTGAAAGAAGGTGCAGTATATCCAAACACCCGACCTTACAAAATGAGTCCAGAAGTGAAGGCAGCAGTTGCTCCAGAAATTGATCGAATGATTAAACAAGGCATTTTAAAAGAAATAATGAGTAGTCCTTGTAATTCGCCAATAATGGGACTTAAAAAGCCTAGCGGAAAATACAGGATAATGCAGGATTCGAGGAAAATCAATAAAATTGTAGTGCCTTGTTGCCCAGTAGTGCCAAATCCAGCAGTGATCCTCTATCAGATTCCCTGTAATTCAGGCTGGTTTACCATAATTGATTTATGCCAAGCCTTTTTCTCTATTCCTTTACACCCAGATAGCTGGTATTTGTTCACCTTTAAGTTCGAAAATCGTGTCTTGGCATGGTGCCGAGTTCCTCAAGGGTATACAGAGAGTCCCTCAATTTTTAATCAAATCCTGAAAAAGTGTCTAGAAACATTGTTCATGCCCAGAAATTCAGTCCTGGTTCAGTACATTGATGACCTATTGGTGGCATCAAAATCACGAGAAGATTGCGTCACTGACACAATTGCATTACTGAACCATTTGGCTGAAGGAGGACACAAGGTGTCTCCAGAGAAATTACAGTTTTGTAAACAAGAAGTTAGATATTTATAGCATAAAAATATAAAGAGGAGTTGGAAAAGTAACCCCAGAACGAAAAAAAATAATCAAGCAAATGAAATTGCTCCAGACGCAAAAGGAGATGAGAATGTTTCTCGGAGTGGTTGGGTACTGTAGGCAGTGGATTATTGGGTTTTCCCTGCTGGCAAAACCATTGATTCAATTAACCCGAAAAAGAGCAAAGGGTCCAATTGTCTGGAATGATGAGTGCGTGAAAGCGTTTGTGAAATTGCAAATTGTCTTTGCGAGGCCCCTGCCTTGGGCATGCCTGATTATACGAAAGAATTTGCACTGTTCTGTTGTTAGAGAGAAGGTTGTGCACTTTCAGTTTTGACTCAAAGGCATGGATTAAGCCGACGTCTGGTAGCATATTTCTCTGCTACTCTGGATCCTGTGGCTTCAGCTTTACCTGGCTGCTTAAAAGCAGTAGCTGCTACTTGTATGAGTTGGGAGCAAAGTGAGTCGATTGTGATGGGACATCGAGTAAATGTTTACGTCCTACATTCAGTTGAGATCCTTTTGACAAGAACTCGAACACAGCACCTTATCCCTAGTCGGATGACTAAGTATGAAAGAGTGATTCTGGGAGCAGAGAATGTGACAGTAATAAGATGTACAATAATGAACCCTGCCACATTATTACCAGACCCATGTTGTGAAGAAGTGAAAGATGAAGTGTATCATGATTGTCTGGATGTGACTGAAATGTGTACTAAGCCCCGCTCAACATCAAAAAAGCGCTTTTAAAAGAACCCAATCATGAGCTCTTTGTAGATGGCTCGTGCATGCGAATAGAAGGAGGAGGACTTAGTGCAGCTTATGCTGTATGTAATATATCAGAGGTCATTGAAGCGTCCTGTTTACCGGGAGTCAAGTCTGCACCAGTAGCCGAATTGATGGCCTTAACAAAGGCATGCAAAATTGGGAAAAATTGGAGAATAACCATATTTACGGATAGTCAATATGGTTTCGGGGTTGTGCACGACTTTGGCCAGCTCTGGATGCAGAGGGGATTTCTGACTTCTTCAGGATCTCCTATACGAAATGGCAAAAATATGAAAGAATTATTGGAAGCAATACAATTACCAAAAGAAATAGTAGTGGTCAAGTGTGCTGCTCACCAGTCAGGAAATGCCTATGTGGCGGCAGGTAACAGATATGCTGACCAGATTGCTCAATATTGTGCAAGAAATGATATGGAACTTAACAGAAAGATTGAAACAAGTGAAATCAGCTGCCAACTTATGTTCTCAGCTCTAGAAACATGGGATGAGGTTAGACAGCTGCAGGATGAAGTCGAGGCAAATGCAAAAGAGATCTGGATAAAACCAGGTTGTGAAAGAAGGACAGAAGATGATGTATGGGTTTACACCAATGGCAGACCAGTCATGCCAGAATGCTTACTCTCTCATATAGCAAGAATATATCATGGGGACACACATGTTGGTAGGGATGCAATGATTAGGCTATTCAAATAGAATTGGTACAATCCAAAGTTCAGGGTAGTCCCAGAGAGTCTTTGCCAGAGATGTATTATCTGTCAGCAGCTAAAACCAGACAGGAAGACAGTGGTCAGAAGGGGAAAATTTGGAAAGGCAGAAGGACCATTCACAAGACTGCAGCTTGACTTCATAGAGTTGCCTCCAAGCAACGGAATGACATACGTCCTTGTCATAGTGTGTTTGTTCTCACGATGGGTAGAGGCATACCCCACTATGAGAAATGACGGTCTCACTGTTGCTAAATTGCTGTTAAGGGAGTTGATTCATTGTTTCGGTTTCCTAGTCACTTTGGAATCAGATAGAGTACCTCATTTTAATAATGAAATAATGCGATTAATCTGTTAAGCATTCAATATTGAACAGAAACTGTACTGTGCATACTGTCCAGAGGCTTCTAGAGTGGTTGAACTAATAAATGGCATAATCAAGTCAAGGTTAGGGAAAGTGTTTACATCGACATCACTGAAATGGCCGGATGCATTGCCTCTTGCGTTGATGGGACTCCGAAGTATCCCTGACAGAAAAACAGGATTGAGTCCACATGAGTTACTCACGGGAAGGGCAATGAGACAAGCATTTATTCCTGGACATAAATTGATGAATATAACTGATGATCTGGTATTGGACTATTGCAAAGGATTGGCTGACCTAGTGCATTCTGTCTCTCACCAGGTTGGAGAAGACACAGTTGCCAGGCAGCCAACACAGGTGCATGATTTGAATCCTGGAGACTTGGTGGTAGTGAAGAAACACGCCATAAAGTCATGCCTAGAACCCAGGTGGGATAAACCACGTCAAGTCATATTGGTCACTACTACAGCAGTGAAGTGTGCAGGTTTACCCAACTGGATACATGTCAGTCATACTAAAAGAGTTCCAGACCCTGCTGAAGAGCAGCAACTGATTGAACCAGTTGAAACAGCTGAAGGTTGTGAAGTCGAAGAATCTAGAGTACCGGATTCTGAAGTGAGAGACGAGGAACAACCAAGCACAAGTCAGGAGGGTTAGACACCAGTGATTGACATACCTGAAGTTGTTATTCAGACAAGAAGAACCAGATTAGAGAGACAGGAAAGTAGAGAGGATCAGATAGGTGGAGAAGAACACGCTCAGGAAGAAGTGAACAAAACTAATCGAGACCCTGAGCAGTACCAGATAGAGAAAGAAGAAGATACTCAGGCAAAGACAAACAGACTTATTCAAAGACCTGAGCAGGGACAGACAGGAAAAGAAGAACACGTTCTGGCAGCAGAAGAGCAAATTGTAGTAAGACCTGAACAGGACCAGTTAGGAGGAGAAGAACAAGTTCGGGCAGAAGAAGGAGATAAATTTAAAATTAAGACCTGAACAGGACCAGATAGAAGAAGAAGAACAGGTTCAGGTGCATGAGACAACAGTAATAAGACCTGAACAGGAACAGGTAGAGAGTGACACAGAACAAGAGCAGATTGTGCCTAGACATACTAAAAATAAAAGAACTCTAGAACGAGACGAAGAAGGTGAAAGTGCAGCTCAAGTTAAAAGGGTTAGAAAAGGTGATAACTCGTCAGGTGGAGTGAAAAGACTGAGATACTACCTGAGGAAAACAAATGAAAGACCAGTGCAAGTGAATGAGGTTACTAGTCAAACTCAGTCTAAACAATCAATTGAGAGAAACATACGAAGAAGCCCAAGACTGAGAATTTTGAACAACAAATACAAGGCCCCTGAGTGGACCTATGTAATACTAGAAGAATTTGAAAATTTAGATTTAAGTGAGGAATCAGAAGTAGATGCTGCACATATTGATGAAAGAAAATTGAGACCACCTAAAAACAAGAACTTGAATTTCAAGTGAAGAAAGAAAGAGGAGAAAATATCCTCTCAGATTAAAATGGCGAGAAATAGAGTCGCTGAGCAACCGAAACAAAGTTTTACACGAAGATGTTGTAGAGCTTGCATATGTAGTATTTTATTAGTAATTTCAGTATGGTTATTTCTAACAGTGGCAGTGCCTTATTTGATGAAAGCAAATAAGAAGAATGATGCAGTTACTAATGAGAAGACAGCTACCATGAAAGGAGATAGAGTAGAATTAGAAGCAGCAAATGAGACAGATTTTCATCACATAATATCAGATAATGACAAGTCTTTAAATGTTTTCACAAAGTTGTTATTCCAATACGTAGATACAATGGAGATTAGTGATTGTTATGTCGGTATGAAATTACCAGCGTCAGCGAAGTAGTTACATATCACCACTTACCTTTAACATTTGGCATATCATGTAGTGTTCTAGCAAATCTGTTTTATGCAACAGGAAAACTTCAGTATTATTACTCAAACCTAGATGTAGTATTTCCGGAGCTTCCTTTTTGAAAGAATATGAATTCAGTACTTAGTAGTCAAGATGCACAGTTCATGGCTGAATGTTTCTTAAGAATGAAGTCAATAGATATAGTCAAGGCACACAAGAATAATTTAACATGTATATTACCTGAAGAAGAGAAAGTATTTTTGAATTTAGTTGAAGAAAGGAGACAGGATTTCCAAAAGAAAGCTATTGAACAGAAAACCTATATATCGGCATGGGCTGGGAAAGAGGGAATTTATGCAACTGGCAAGGCTCATGCTGCGATGTCCCTGGACTTTGTGAAGAAAGGGAAAACGTGCCTCCATAGGTTAAAGACAGATTATAAAAACGAATTTATTGGTTCCAGTGAATGTGAACGAAACGTCCCAATTTTGGGAGGTTGGGGACTAAAAGTGGGAACTGATCCAGTATTTCCTGGGGTTTACTACGCGTATGGGAATAATGCTTACTATAAATTGCCTGCACGGTGTTATGGAAGCTGCTATTTTGGGATAGTATTTCTGAGAATTTACCATGTAAAAAGAATCACTGGAAGCAATGAAAACACTAATGGACTAACACAAAGAAAGAGAGCTAGTTTTTCAGAAATAGGTGATATATTTGGTGCATTGATACTTTCAGTGGGAGTCATTCTGAATACACATAGAATTTATAAATTGTCAACAGTAGTCGATCGTCTCGCAAGTGATACTGCTGGGGGTTTCTTGAAGATAAATACAGAAATGGTTGCAATTAGGTCTATGGTTTTACAAAATCGACTTGCGCTTGATAATTATTGGCAAAGAGGGCGGAGTCTGTAAAATGTTGCAAGTGCAACATTGTTGCACATACATTCCTGACAGAGGTAAGGAAATTAGAGGGTATATAAAGAATATTACAAAACTTCAAGAAGATTTGAAACCACTGGAGGTTGATAGTGTATGGGAAAGACTAACAAAAAGTATTTCTTCAATAGGGACTTGGTTTTCTGATTTAGGGAAAAGTATTTTAGGTCAAATAATTCTTCCAATAACTGGTATAACAATAATAGTTTTAGCAATAATGTATTGGTGCAAATATTGCAGAAACAACGGAAAAGGAAAATATGAAGTGAATGGAAAAAGAAGAAAACAAAAGAGGGAGTATGAGGAAATTCAGCTAGAAAAAATGAAAGGAAAGATATATAAAAAGACGAAAGATTTGAAAGGAGAAGAAACAAAGATCAGAGAATGGGAAAAGAAGCTGAGATGTGCTAAAGTTGGCATCTGTTTGGGATGGGTATTTTTGTGATGGCTCAACAATGCCATCAGAGAAGGGATTGATGGAGCAAGGACTCGTAGAAAAGAGACTTGCTCAGAAGCAATCCGCTCCTTTAACCTACTAACAAGTTACTAAAATTGTTTTGTGTAAAACTAATGCGCACCACGAATATGCGGGTTAGTGAAGCTTGATTATGTGTTTGCTAATGATAATAACATGAACAAAGAACTAAACTACTTTAAACGGGGAAATCTTTAATGAGCATGCGTCAACTGCATCTACGCAGTATGACGAGCTAATGCTTGGTGGGAAATTCTTGCGCATGAGCAGAAGGCACTAAAATGGAGTATTGAAGACTTGTGTGCATGGCATCTGGTTGCTTGAAAGAAAAACACGCTAGTCTACTAATGCTAATGTGGGGAAAGTATTAATAAGTAAAGGGAAATAGAGTAGAGATGGGTGGTATACAGTGAAACCATTTATTTTTTAAAGTAACATCTGTCTTTCTGACTTTATCACTAGTGCATATTTGGGCCTCTCGTGTATAACTGAAGTAAGCTGAGTCATGTGAGAACGGTGCATGGGCACTGGAAGTTAACCCGGAATGATGACACAGAGGTTGAAAGAAGGACAAGGTCGCGAAGTGTCCCAGCCTGAGAACGGACAGTGAAAAGTTCAACGAATGGACCTACATGTTAGATTTTTAACAAATGTTGCAGATGAAATGTGAATGCGGGTGGGAAATAAACTTATGAATAAAAATTAAGGAGAAGGGTTTGTGAACAATGGATTAACTGGATTTAATAACATGAAGCATGGTGTGATGATCTTCTCCCCTCGCCTGACCAATCAGATTTAGTATTTTTACGATATTGAAACATTAATGGGTGGAACATGAAGAACAAAAGGTATAATTGAGATGCTGTTGCTGCGGGAGGTGATGTTGCTGGGAGATATGCTGTGAGATGCTTATGAAGAAACCAAATGCAGAACCTTCTATCCTAATTTAATTGGGTTAGACAGAAGATCGCAGAACAATCTCGAGGAGGAAGAGTGTGTCAGAGAAGGGTGCGATGCAATCATCGGTATTTAGAGAGGTCATCTATCCGGTCCTGATTCCTGTCCTGAAGCCTTTGTCGCTTAGTCTATCCTGGGGGACCCTTACCAGCCCTTTGGCCAGGGGGTTGGTTTTCACACCGTTCTTGGTAAATATATTTTCACATTGGTTTCAGATGTTCTTTTCTTTCTGTCCTCTCCCTTTCTAGGCAACTGATCATTGCATGAGTCCAAAGTATTTGTTTGATGACTTAATTGAATTTTTCTCTCCTAAGAATGGTGGTGACTGCACTGTGTATTTGAGATGATTCACATGCATTTGATTTAGATAAAGATTTAAAACTTTCCTGAGTCTGTGGTTATTTACAATTAAATAAAAATATAGCTAGCTTATGTCATTTTCACCATCAACTAGTTCAACTAATGGTCCATTGACCAGAGGAAAGAACTTTTTGATCAGTGAAAGGTTAGTTAGGAGTTTAAATAACTAATCTTGAACACTTTAGAAATTTATAAACTTGACCCCAGCAGTTTTACGCATTGTGAGTTTATGGGCCCAGGTGAGTATATGGTAGTGGAGTTTCTATTGTTGTTGAACCGCTGGATCACTACCATACCACTCTAAAACAACTGAAGAGAAAAAACAAGTAAACTGTTTTTGCTGCAAGTGAGTGATGTTTCCATCCCCTATTAACTCTTCTGTTTTTTAGACCCTACCTCATTAGTTCTTTGGCCTGCAAGTATCTCCTTGACACGACTCCTTTCATCTTCAATACTGTCCTCCTCTCCCTCTGGCTCATCAGTGTTGGAGCACACCTTGTCATTCTTTGGTGCAATCCTGTTTGGAAGAAAACTACAAAATAAGAATCAGAAGATTTTGTTCATTTCTTTTTTTAATTAAATGTTATTATAATGTTCTTCCCATGACTGGAGCTTCAAGGCTTGGAATCAATTTGTTCACTTGCCCAAAATAAACTACTCCAAACTGTAACATTATCAGTAAACCAAACAATATATAATGATAACTCATTTTGATTGTGGTCTATATCGCTCTTCTGCAGTTTTAATCAATGTAAATATCACATGTAACAATTGCCCAGTCATAGTACTCAATTTACCAAACTTTGGGAGGAGGTGGAAGGTTGAGTTAACCTTGCTTGGATTCTCACTCATGACCTCCTGATTACCCCTTAACTCCAGCAGTGAACATTCAGGTCATTGGGATGTCCCTCATGTCACCTCAATGGTACCAAAACTAAAAAAACAGTTGGAGCATTGTGCCAGTACTTTGAAGTTATACTGCTTAAAGGGCTCATGGAAGGTCCCTCAAATATGTTTGATTTCTGGACATCTGATATCTTGCCCTTATGCAGCTGAGCCCAACCAATAAGCTATCAGATGCATGTGCTGGGGCCTAAAAGTGAAACCAATATTATGAGTAAATGAACTGCTTCCTAGATTAACTGTAGTGCACACACAAATTTGATGCAGCTACACAAGGGTGGAAACTTGTATGCAAGCTTGCAGGAGCTTTTTCCCAGCTTGCATGTGGAGAAAAATATAACATGGCTACGCTACATACGTGGATCTGTAGGTCTGTGTACAAAAGAAAAGGAAAGCAATTTTTGCAATTAAAATGCTAGGCTTCTTATTTTTTCGCAAGTCAACTTCAAATGTACACAAACTATTTTGTAGAACTCCTGAGTGCTGACATGTGAATTGGAAAATATGATTTTTCCTCTTACATTTAAAAAGATAACATGTGCCTCACAGCTCATCCGTTGCACACAAACTGCCATAGTAAAATGTAAAATTTTTTGGTTTAACCACATTTTTCAATTTCACACATTTTTGCAGCATAGAAGTAAATAAACAAGACAAAATGAATATTAATACTGGATGCTGAATGTATATATCCCTTGTATAATTTTCTAGTTTGTCAAGATGCCTTCATCAACTTTAAGCATTATCCCTTTTGCTTGGGAGAACTCTGCATTATTTCAGGAGTACAGCTGCCAACAACCCATCTTCAAAGGCATGTAATACAGTAGACTTCAGGAAGTGGACTGCCCCATGCATAGTCCTCTTCACAGTGTCAGTAGCAGCTAAGACATTCACTCTTTTTGTAAAGAATGTACTTTCCAGGCATAGCAGAGTTCATCCCATCATGAAGTGGGGCGTGAAGATTTTATTTGATCCGTTGGATGCAGGATCATGCTGGTCTTGGGCTTTGTAAAGACAGTTTGGGGAATTCATACGCCTGCCTTCTTTGTTTGATGTTGCACAAATGACTATGGCATACATTTTAACGTAAGCAACTTTTTGAAATACAAACGGTATTAAACTGTGGTTGAAGGTAGGTGGGGACATCGCAAGAACTTTAGTTAGATTTGAATAGGAGTTGTCGCTATTAGAAAGTGCCACAAGCAGTCTCTAATCTAGAGAGCTGGCAAGAACAGAAGAGAACGACATTGTCTGTTGTTTGCTGTACACAATCAACCTGTCTGATAGAGATATCTGGATGAAATTGCTTTGAGTTTTAATTTTAATACCCCAGGGCACAGGAAGATATCCTCTTGCTGCCGCACAGGGACAGAGGGGCCTAGGGACTGTTGCGGGGAGTCTGCTTGTGTGTTATTTATTGCCTGTTAGCGAAAGAGTCTAAAATATCCTGGAGACAGAGGAAGTTGCATCCTCCTGGAAAAGAGTTAGCAGACCAGTGGCATATATCAATTTCTCGAGCCCGCCCATGTGATACTCTTCAATTGTGTCTAGGAAGTGGAGAAGGCCGTGCATACTGACAGAGTCGGAGCTGCTGCAAAGGGAACTCAGGAAACAGTTGTAGTACAACAGTTTGTTGTGGACCTTACTAGAAATCGCCTATAGACTTTTACCAATTTGAGGCCATTGTCTGGTGTCCAAGAAGACTTTCTTAAAAGCTTGGAGAATTTAGGAACACCAAAACAGAATTTTCTTAAAAGTTAAGATGTCTTAAGGACTGGAATAAGGTTCCAAAGCGACTAAAAAAACACAACCTCTCCAGTTACATATTCTATGTTTGTAACACCAGGAGCGTTTGTACTTGTAGTTCAAGACTACTTCACGGTTGCAAAAAATATGTTTTGGGCCACTTGGAGCAGTGCTCAGCTATAACTTCCTATCTTGCTTTTTTAGAAATGTTCACCCTTCAGCAAAGTCTCAACATCTGAAGGTAAAGCTTTTGACAGTGAAAGCAAAAAACGTTCCCTGACCTTACTCTATCATCAATCAGCTGTAGAGGATTAATTGATTCTGATATGACATAACTATTGACTTGTTATGAAATAACAGCAAATACACAATAGCACAATCACTGGTCTGCATCAGAAGCTGCTTAGGTCCTGGTCAACTGACTTGTACTTTTTCCAACAACTTTTGTTGATTTTCCAACAAAAGGTAAAAAAAATTAACTTTAGGCCATTAAACAGTCAGAACCAGAGAGGATTGTCACAATTTGTGCATTTATCCTCAATGCCCTGGGGGAGGGGGATTCTGCACCAGATGAGATGGTGGCAGACGACTGGGCTCCGTTCCAGCATAGAGCTAATTTCTGCTCTTGCAGCCATTTCCAGGGTGCACCATTATGCTAGCACCATGCTGGTGGAACCAATTTACTTCCGCAACATTTTGAGCTGTCTTCCAGATCTATTACAGTGGTATTTTGCTCCTGGGGCTGTTATTTCCTGACAGACCCGAGCGGCTGCCACTTTAGTTAGCGTACCGCTCGCCTCATCTGCTACTGACTGTCTTCTGAGTCTACATCTACTTGCTTCTGCTGCCAGTAGGTTATCCACTTCATGCTGGAATGTGCTGTTTTTCTTTTAATTCGTATGGGCTACTGTTTTTTTATATTATATATATATATAATGCCTCTGCACTGCTCTGACTGAATGTTTTCATTAGCTGCTGCCATTTTGTTTGCGTGCTGCTCATTCCTTGTGGCTCCCTCTTAAAACATATTATTATTTTTATAAACATGCTACTTTGATCTTATTACTTATAAATAATATTTTACTCATTCTACAAATAAATATGGAGTAATTTGGACTGCACTTCTCTCTGTACCTTCTGTGGCTGCCTCATCTATTGCATCAGTTTTTGTACTTGTACAATTGGATTGTATTCAGTTTATGCGCCTTATTTATTACTGTGATAACTGCTTCTGAACTGAATTTTGGTTTCTCACTATATACTTACGTCTTGGAAACCCTATACTCCAGGTTGCCCTTCTGTACACTTCGCCATTCTAACAGTCTGCAGCATGGGCAAACTCAGAACACTCCAAGAAGATCTTTCATCATCCTCTACATTACTCTTAAATGGCAGCGGCCTTCTAAGTACTTAGAAACCTGCTCATCTGGCGCAAAACCCAAAAGAGCAAAAATATGAACCTCCATCACCTATTCTCTCTTCTCATAATCATATTTCAGACACTATATTGAATGAGGTGAGAGGTCTGAAACCTTTCATGAATTCCACCAATAAAAAATGTCAAGAAATTGAGGATCGATGGACAGCCATGGAAAGTAAGATGTTTGGCATGAAACAGCGTATAAGTGACCTCCAAGATGTTGCCCTCGGATTCCATTGTTAGAGTAGAAAATTAAAAAACTCAAACTACATACAGAAGACCTTGAAAACAGAATCTGGCACAATAGTCTTGATTTATATGGGCTGCAAGAAAACTTAGGGGGTCCTGATCATCTTTACTTGAAGAAATTTCTACCTCAGTTGCTGGGTCTCCAGAACGGTACGCCTTTATATCTTCAAAGAGCTGACTGTCTTGGTCGTTCTCAACTCCAGTCTACAAGACCACGAGGCATTATTATGTTATTTTTTAAATTTACTGATCTGATACGTGTTTTAAGGGCCGCCAAAGAAAAACATCACCCCCACCTGGTCTGGTCACAACATCTGCATATCTCAAGACCTTTCTAATGCTACAAAAGCCATCCTAAAAGAATGTCTTGCTCGTCATCCACACATGAGTCAATTGAGCATTTGCTGTGGCATCCTACATCCTTGTTTGTGTAAAATTACACTCAAAGGCACTACACGTTCTTTTGATGACCCGTCAAGTTAAAATTCTTTCTCCAAAATATTTCCGCTCATTCCATGGATATCAATGTTGAGCGTTCTTAAATAATTCTCTATTTTCATGTGTATCTTTCATTTACTTTTTCTCTCTATAAATTACTTGTTTTGGCTGTTTCTTCTATACTCTACTGTTTTATTCTACACAGATTTTCTCTCTATCCCATATCATGCTCATTTTCTTCTGTTTTCGTCTCAGATCTGGATTTCTTTCTTTGATCTGTCTCTTCATCCTATTATTTCTCACTCTTCTTTTCTCTTTATTCTTCTACTCGTTTTCCAGTTTTGTGGTGAGTGCTTTTTTGTCTTATATGGCTACCATGTCTAGACTGGATATATGTTGTTTTGTTGTAATTCATTAATGGTGTCTTTTTGTTTCCTCTTATGTTCCTGTAGCTTGCCACCCATGCTCCTGTTACCCTTCTGCCAATTCCCAATATGTTTAACGTTGTCTCGTGGAAAGTTTGTGGTCTGGGACATCCTGGCAAAAGGTACTTTCTCAATTGTCTAAATCTAATCCACAGGTTATATTTTTCCAAGAAACTCATTCTAATGACATTGGATCACTTAAATTAAAACGTCATTGGGTTGGCCAATATGTTTATTCTCCAGATAGTAACCATAAAGGTGGTATTGCTATCCTTTTCCATAAATTGTTACACGCTCAGATTGTATCAACTCAATGTAAAACTAATCGACGATGAGTATTGATTATGGTTGTACTCCATAACAAACAGATTTATTTATTTAATATTTATGGCCCTGTTAAACATGACCCTGATTTCTGGAACAACATCAAAATGAAACTGGCCTCTATTGATACTCCTAACATTATTGTTGCAGGAAATTTTAATCGGTGGTTAGACCCGTTTACTGATTGGCAATCTAAATGTAAATTTAATCCCCATAAGACCCATAAGGCATTTCAATATGCCACCACCACTTGTCCATTATTTGATGCCTGGAAAACAATTTATCCTGACACTTGCGAATTTATGTTTTTTTCTAATGTGCATACTATCAGGTCCAGAATTGATTATATTTTGGTTACTGAACCCTTACTTTCCTCAATTTTAACCTCAGAGGTTGGTTCCATTTTTATTTCAGACCATGCTCCTGTTTTATCCTCTTTTGATTTATCTCCTACCAATCTTAAAACTGGTTGTTGGAAATTTAATTTCTATCTTTTATTTGATAATAATTTTATCACAAAAGCAACTGCCTTTTTCAATGAATTCTTTAAATGTAATCAGCCCCTTGAAACATCCATTCCTAATATTTGGGATGCTTTCACGGCCTCCTTTCATGCCTTTGCAAATGTCTATTCTGCAAAAAGCAAAACATTAACAAATGGCCAATACCTTGCCTTATTACAACAAATCAAAACATTAGACCACATTTCACCTCTAAATCTTCTTCAGTATTGCATAAATTATTCAAACCAAAATATACCCTAATTACACTTGCCACCATTGATCATTGATGCCCGTAACATCCTCATTAAAATGAAAACAAAAAATCATGGAGGTCAAAATAAAGCGGGCAAAATGTTGGCTAACTATTTAAAATTTAAATCTGAACGTAAAAATATTGGACCTATATGGAATGAACTCAATAACAAAGTTGCATCCTCTGACATTGATATTTCCAAAACCTTTCAAAAATATTCCCAATCATTAAATTCAGACGACAGCCACGCTCTCGAACACGACACACATTCTTTTTTTAACAATATTCCAAAACCTTCTTCCCTTCCTGATAAATTTAAATAATTAGAAGCGGACATAACTTTACAGGAGATTCTAGATGCTATCAAATCCCTAAAACAAGCTAATGGTCCTGGCTGCAAGGTTTTTATTTCTATTGAATTCTTAACTTCTTTTTCTTCTGTCTTTGCTCCAAAATTAGTAGAACATTAACACCTCTTTATTCTAGACTCTAAGGCCACTGGATCTTTTCTAGAAGCATTGATTGTTATTATGCCCAAACCTGATAAAGATAAAGATCATGCCTTTTGTAAAAATTACCGCCCTATTTCATTAATTAACTATGACTGTAAAATATTTGCAAGCATTTTAGCATCTCATCTTGAAAACATGGTTATCCCGGTGGTAAATCTGACCAATCTGGTAAATCTGACCAATCTGGTTTTGTCAAAAGTAGATTCGCTGCAAGCATTGCTAGAATGTTCTCTAACATTCTCGTATTTGGTAAAAAATATCCTTCCTCCCTTGTATTATTTGCCAATTTATGTTTATTAATTTCCACTGGTTTGGTTTTGGTCCTAAATTTATTTCATTTATAAAATTATTATATTCTGACCCTAGTGCCTTTATTTTTGTCAACTGACGTTTTTCCCCTTGTTTATATAGAGGTACTAGGCAAGAATGTCCTCTATCCCCTTACTTTCTATTCTTTGTCTACAACCTTTTCTTGAACGTATCCATTGCAACACACTTATATCAGGCTTTAAACATAACGCCCTTGAAACCAAATTATCGGCTTCTGTTGATGATATTTTAACATATATGTCTGACCCTATTTCCTCTTTAAGTCCTTTTTTTCAAGAAATCAAATTATACACTAATGTTTTCGGTTATAAATTTAATTTCTCTAAAACAGTAACTCTAACACTAAATTCCTCTTGTTTTCAATATATGTATGCTGACACTAATTTCACCTACTGCCCTTTCAAAATCAAGAATCTGGACATTTGGTTTTCCTCTACTATTCCAAATACACTTAACTGCACTTGTACTACCTTTAAACTTAAAATTCAAAAATGATTGTGGTAGGGCAGGCTAGACACCATTAGGATGATGATTGTCCCACATATCGTTTATACGTAATATATGCTTCCATTTAAAATTCATCTTAACTAGTTTTCTCAAATGAATTCCATTTGAACTAAATTTCTTTGGAACAATGTTACCTTATCTAAATTTAAACGGCCGAAGAATGAAGGTGGTGAATGTTTTCCTGATTTTAAATTGCATCACTCAGCCGTTTTAATTTCTACAATTTTATGTTCTAACTAATAACTTTTAAGATTCTCCCCTACTATGATGGATTGCATTTGAATGCTCTTTATTGAACAACTTCACATTTACTGTTGTAATTTTTATGACCAATTGTACCTTTATCTCTACAAACCCTATTCTAATATACTCTCCTCATCTCCTACACAATATTTACTACCAGCTTTGATTCTTACCAATGTTTTCTTGCTTCTTCTATTTGGTACAACCAATGTATTACATGTTGACGAAAATTATGCTATTTTTAACATTTCTCAAGGAGAAATGTGTTATGCTTGTTCATCAACTTATTCAACACAACTCTGTTATTTATTTTTCTCTCTAACAAACACAATTAATCTACCAAGCTCTTTATTTACAAGAATAAAATTTACTATCCTCTGCTCTTCAATCCTTTCTCTCATCCAACATCTTTCCTTCTGAAATTACATTATACACTCCTCTGACACTATTACACAATATTCCTCATGACTCTATACCTAAAGCTTCTTTTTTACAGAACAAGTTATTATCTCCTAAT
Organism: Triturus cristatus; assembly: GCF_964204655.1. Taxonomy (NCBI): domain Eukaryota; kingdom Metazoa; phylum Chordata; class Amphibia; order Caudata; family Salamandridae; genus Triturus; species Triturus cristatus. The sequence goes on from NC_140590.1 coordinate 665,416,199, forward strand.
GCTATACGCCCCCATTGTAGCTCCCACTGCTATAATGCTTATAGCATTGGGAGATAATAACTTCTATTGAATTACTATCTATTGAGACCCTCACGGATGAGTAGCTGTGCTCCACAAGTCCGTGATTGGGAAGCTGACCTTTCTATCTCATACCCTATTAATATATATCTTCATGTATCACCCAATCTTTATCTATTTTTTGTATATAATAGAGCTGTTGTTACTCCTGAATGCATTTCTAAGTTTGCTCCAGCTTCTTTTTCATTATGCTGGTCCTGTTCTACTTTTACAGGTACCTTTACTCATTTGCTTTACTATTGTTCAAATGTATTTAAGTTTTAGAAAACAGTTTGGTTAAAATGTTTGAATTTTTTAAAATGTATTATTCTCTTATCAATTAAAAATGTTTTGTTTGGTACTATGTCGCCTGATTTTGCTCACCTTTTCCCTAAACCTAGGTTAGTTGATCTTCTTATTGCAGTTCCTTTTAAAGTATACTCTCCTGTTGGAAAGATACTTCTACGTTTTTATATCAGCATGGTGGAAATTTCTTTAGGGGGAACATTGAATTTCTACTGTTTCATTATTAACAGTACATCAGAAAATTAAATCTGACTTTTATTGGTTACCTTTTACTACCTACACCTCCTCTCACTCCTCTACCTTAAATATCATCTCCCTTATAATGCTTTTTTCATTCCCCACACATTTCTTTCTTCTTTTTTCTATTTCTTTCTGTTCATTTTTTAAACTTTTATCAGGATCCTAGCAACTTATCTCACGTGACAATTCTTATCTGTATGCTAACATGGCTCAGATAAAGCAGCACAAGAATGCAATATTCTTTAAAAATGGCTCAGATTTAGCAGCACAAGAATGCAATATTCTTTAAAAATTGTTGGGCTCAACTAACCCCACCCACTTTCATTCTAGCCATAAGCATACTCTTAAAAGAGTCTTGCCATAGTCCTGTTCCAGATGAAATTACAACACAGATGTTAAGTCTATTAAAACCATTCTCGTTGAATAGACAAAGGCAGAGTGCAAAATAGGTATTACCATTTTGGGAGCATATTAACTCTTTTCATTGCTCATCCATGTAATTAGGGTGGTTCCAAGTGCACCAGATCCTGTTTAGTCTTAACAATCAATACTGGCAGCATAGCTGTGCACATTACATACAATAACATTGTAATGTTAACCCCCCAGATTTTTTATCTTCCCATTGGCATATCTGAAGGAGAAGAGCAATTCCACCCTTCTTTAGCAAGTTACCTTTCAGTGCCATATTCAACATTTATGATTTTTCATAATCTATCTTGAATCTGGTGACTGAATAATACATATCAAATTCCTTCACAATTGCTGGGATAGAAATATCTGGCTCAGGCAAGACAAAGTGGTATCATGGGCATAAATGTGTATTTTATGTTCTTTTCACTTGAACTCTGTCCCAAATCTGCTAGTCATGTATCACCCATGCTTTTTCTTACAAGGCAATCTGTGGTGGGAACAATGAACTTCCCTGAAAGAGGACTTTTCCTAGACCAAACGTTACTGATCTGGACCCAGGGACCAAATCTATTTCCATTGGGTGTACATCTGCATGTTGTTCACTGTGTCAACCCTTGACAGGATCCCCCAAGGAAGCACCAATCTGACTTATCGAAAGCAAACATGACAAATAAACTAGGGTGTGTCCAAAATGTATTTGAAATAACATTAAGAACTATCCTACCTGTAGCCCTATGTGCATAGAGGAAGCACACTGTTCCAGGGATTTACTTTATTTGGAAATCAGGGTCATGTCAGCATCTTCACATGTAAGTTTATATAATACATGGAAACAACTGTATAACCTAATTAATTGGCCTGCCAACATTTCCACACAAACTCTGTAAAAAGGTTCCAGTAGGACCATGTATCTGGAGCCTTGCTAAGTATTTAACCCTTTATGCCTGTAGTCATTCCTCTACCGATATTTGTCCCATGTTCATCATGTTATGTTATGTAGATTTGTTGTCTTCCTCAGAGGTTATAACTTTAGGACTGCAAGTTCTATATTTCTGCAACACCGTGCCCTGTTTAATTGAACTCACAGATCACCAGCTTCTCTTAACAATGGTAAAGTGACTGTCTCCCTATGCCTCAAGATGGGTTGCCCCAATTCCTTATCCAGCTTTGGCTGTGTGAATTTTATGGCACAGCACATACTTACTTGGAGGGTCACACATTTGCCTTGAAGATCCACCTGGAATCAGTGTTTAATTGTTAAACTACTAAGTGCCAGGGCTCTCAGCGGAAGGCAACTGCAGTTTGCACCACCAAGTGCCCCTGACACCACTGCCAATGACACTATTTCAGACTTCTAGGCCCCCAAAGCCATGAGAATGGCTTGGGCGGAAGGCATTAGTCATTTTAACATGTATTAAAATAATAATAAAATTCTTGCTTTACTGATCTGAACTAGACAAATAGCTCCACCATGTGGCACACTGCCATAAGTGCCGGTGTTGTGGACTTCACTGAACTTCAGTGTTCCTACTGAGCTTGGGACGAATGCTGGCATGTGGGCTAGCAGCATTGTTCCCAGAATGTTTCATGGGGTAAAGAGGAGAAACGGGATCAGTGCTCACACACCCAGATAAAGCACTTCAGAGAAGAGGGATTGTGGATACCTAGGAGGAAAGAAATTATTCATGGCTCCCAAGCTGAAGGGACTGTGTTTTGTCTGTTTTCAGGAAGCACATAAGCAAGACACTCATTCAGCAGCAGGGAGCCTCTTTAATGGTGGGCATTCCTAAGGAGTATCCCAGTTAGGGCTTTGGCTATGAGGTTTACAAGGGGCATAGAGTTGTCTTCAAATTCCCATTTATGGAAGGTGAATTGTTAATATGGAATTGGATGCATTTGTCGACAAAAATGATACCTCATCCATATTAATAGATTCTCCCGTTGTGAATTCTACATCAACCTCGCCTCGCAAATATGTAGTCAGGCAGGCCCTCAGACCAAGGCACAGGATTGCGGATTGGTAGATCACAGGTGGGAGGGTGCGTAGCTAGCAGGCTAGCGCTCAGGCTGGAAACTCTTGATCAATTCCACAGATAGGCTCAGCGAGATTACAAAGGGTCAAAGGAGATTGCCCCAATAAAGCGCATATGGCTGGAGGGGAAATGCACGTTCCCCAAAACACCATAAAGTCAGATGCCACATGAGTTAGGAACACATAGCCAATGAGGGCATAGCACACATGGTGATCACGCGCTCCCCATGCCAGACCTCTGGACATGTTCACCACTGGTCACATTGTGTTCACGGGAGGTAGAGACCCATAATAATAATAATAATAATACCATTTATAAAGCGCCTGGTTATACTAATTTGTGTGTCCCTGCGCTAAAGGCCACTCTCTAAGAAAAAGGTTAGAAACTGGAAAAACACACAATAACAGGAGAAGAAGAGATCACAAGCCTCAGAGCTAGAATAGCCAAGTTTTCAGTTTTTTTCGGAAAAGGTTCTCTAATGACTCATCATGAAGAGAAGGAGGTAGTGCATTCCAGTTTTTGGCTGCCAAATAGCTGAACGAGCATGCACCCATTCTTGCTCTTTGGACTTTGAGAACTTAGACCAGATAAGCTCCGGTTGATCTAAGATGTTGAGTTGGATTATAGGGGACACGTAGGTTATGGAGATAGCTAGGGCCTCTGTCCTGCAAGCTACAATGACAGAAGCACAAGGCTTTGAAAATAATTATTTTGTTAATAGGCAGCCAATGTAGGGATTCAAGAGCTTTCAGGAGGCTTTCCTGGGTAGATTGAGAACTAAGCGAGCTGCCGCATTCCGAATTCATTGCAGTCTATGGAGGCATTTTTCTGTTGCTCCCAAATAAATGACATTTCCATAGTCCAGCTGAGACCTTACAAGGGCTTGTAAGAAGACTTTCCTGGCTGACTTAGGGAGGATATCCAAGGTTTTCCTTAACATTTTAAGAGTTCCAAAGCATTTCCCTGCGACCCTCCTTGTGTGTGTCTTAAAGGAGAGGGAAGTGTCCAGCCAGACTCCAAGATGTTTGATTTCCTCCTTAAGGGTGGGTATGGAACCCAGAATCTGTGGCCACCATGCTCTCCGTTTTGCTACTGTTCAATTTGAGGCAATTTCTAGACATCCAGGAAGCAAGGTCCTTCCGACAGGAGGAGAACTGGATGGCTGCTTCTTCTGAGTTATGGAACAAAGTGGCCACAAGATGCGTGTCATCCGCATAAGATACAATGGTGACATTGTATCTTTCCACAATCTCCGCCAGGGGTCCAATGTAAAGATTAAAAAGCGTTGGGCTTAGAATTGAGCCTTGTGGGACCCCTTGTTAGAGTTCAATGCTTTTTGAAATATGTGGGAGTTGTGCAACTTGGAAACTGTGATCATGGAGGAAAGAAGTCATCCACTTTAGAGAAAATCCTTCCAGACCACCTGACCTAAGGGGTTGTAGGAGCAGTTTATGGGATACCATATTGAAAGCTGCGCTAAGGTCCAGTAGGACCAAAGCAACAGCCTAACCTTCATCCACACTCCTACGTATTGTCTCTGTGGTAAGGAGTAGTGCTGACTCCGTAGAGTGCATAGCTCTGAAGCCTGACTGCGTAGGATGAAGTAGATTGTTCCGATTAATATGCGCAACCAATTGTGTGTTCACCACCTTTTCCGCAATTTTAGAAAAGTAAGGTAGGAGTGAGATAGGGCCCAAGTTCTCCAGCAGATCCAAATGAGCTGAGAGTTGTTTTAAATGGGGAGAATACATGCTTGCTTCCACTTATTCGGGACCTCACCACCATGAAAGGACAGTTCCAGGAGCTGCTGTACGTAAGGTAATATTATGTCCAAGCCTTCCCTAATAATTTTTTGGCGGGGCTAGATCTGTTGGGGCACCATCTGTGGTAACCATTAGACAATTAATTTATGACTCGAATGGCAGCAACCAACATTCCTCACCATATATGGTATGCCGGAAACCTTTACAACCTGCTAAAACGTGTATATAAGAAGAATACCAACAGTATGTAAATTAACACAATTCTCAGACCATGTGCCTGTAGCTGTTCTCCCAGCCATAACATTTAATTAAACAAACTGTTCCTGTTTTGCCAAATGCCTCTTGTCTTCTGATTTTTAAGGGATTTAAAACTCAAGCAACAGCATCTTGAAGGGTAAATGAGGGTACCTGAGAGTTTTGAAAACATATAGTCTTGAGGCCTCAGGGAAAGTGGCTACATTGATGGACACCTGTGTGTGTTGGACCGAAATGGAGGAACGTTTGCTACCCCCAGAGCACTACAAGGAGGAATAGGTCTACAGAGTTAAACAGGAAAACAATGTGGGATCACACTGCTTCACCTCCCAGCGGGTCGCCCCTGAGCATTGTGGTCAATGCAGTTCACCAAGCGTGTGTGCTTGCAGGATTGTCTTGAGAAATTACAAAGTTGTACTGGCCATCTCTATACACTTGTTTCTGGATCATTATCCGTCATCAGTAGAGATTAGGCATCAAATATTTGGGGTTGCTGAGCAGGCTGCCAAAGTATTCTCAGGTCACAGTACCTCTCGAACCGCAGGTGCCTCTCCACGAGCTCGTCAGCTCAACCGGCTCGAGGGAGCCTTTTAAACAGAAAACCAATGTGGGATCACACTGCTTCACCTCCCAGCGGGTCGCCCCTGAACATTGTGGTCAATGCAGTTCAGAAAGCGCATGTGCTTGCAGGATTGTCTCGAGTAATTACAAAGTTGTACTGGCCATCTCTATACACGTGATTCTGGATCATTATCTGTCATCAGTAGAGATTAGGCATCAAATATTTGGGGTTGCTGAGCAGGCTGCCAAAGTATTCTCAGGTCACAGTACCTCTCAAGGCACGCAGGTGCCTCTCCACGAGCTCGTCAGCTCAACCGGCTCGAGGGAGCCTTTTAAACAGGAAACCAATGTGGGATCACACTGCTTCACCTCCCAGCGGTCAGGTCTACAGAGTTAACAGAGGCCTCTGCATTGTGTGTGGCTACCCAGTGGTTATGGTCATCCAGGAATAGAGGTGAGCTGTTGGCCAGGAGGGACAGCTGTATATTGATGCATACATCCTTGCCTAGTGATTTAATGCGGTCATCATGGTGCATGAACACCCAGGTAACTACAGAAACTCTAAAGGTACTGATGGTGAGATTAGATTGCAAAGACGCAAGATCAGAGTAAGGATAGAAGGAAGACACCCCATTAAGCATTTAAAATAATGGGCTTGGCGTCAGGGTCAGAAAAGGACAGGAAATAGGCCTAGACACCAGTATAAAAATGTCCCCTTTAGTAAATTAGATAGCTGCAAAAGAGGCCCATAGTTGCAAAGTTTGCCAGTTTTGAACTTGCAAAGACATGCTTCATAAGTTGCTAGATATGGAAGACTACATGGATTTGAGCTTGTTGCAGGCAATACTTGTTTTAATATCAGAGAAAAGTAAAGTAATGACCAGCTCATCAGAGCATAAAACAGGCCCAGAAACAGCCCAAAATACGTCCGACACAGTGACTTGACAGACCAGCTCTTTGGGGACTGCCTGCTTGCCCAATAGACCAGTCCGACCTTGCTTGGAGTTAACTACTATAAGGACTCTGAGATTTACATTGAAAGGTCTATTTCTGACTTGGGGCTGCTTCCTGTGTTTTTCTCATGACAGGTGATAGCAGACCAGGCACATTACTGTTTGACACAGAATGATCCTCCCTCAGGACTTTGAATGCATACCGACCTGACCTGAGAAGACCTGGACAGCCAGCAAGTTCTCAGTATCAGGGACAGACCCAAAGTTTGAGTGTCAGTCTTAGTATGTAACCCCCTGAGATAGTGGAGTGGAGGCTGAAAGAAGAGTTTCTGCAGCCTGAGAATATTTTACCCGACTATGAGGACACAAGGAGGCCTTACAGGTTTTGTGAGGTCCATTATCTGAAATCTTTGGGACAGACAATGTTTGTCCTAATAGATGGAGGTTGGATGCCAGGAAAAGGCTGCACAGATCTCAAGGGAGACTTCTGGAGAGCTGGGTGAGGCAGCTACTCATTGGTGCACTCAAGCTTTTTTATCACCGGAAGGGCAGGATGGTGTCCCAGAGATTATTTTAGGTCATTGGCAGGAGCTGTCATTTTTCCTGTGACTACAGAAACAGTTCTGAACGGTAGTTTGAAAGCTGTATTGGGGATTTCACAGTCCCGCACTGATCTGAGACTGTGACTTTAGAACACACTATTTTTCTGCATGAGGTAGAGAGTGGATTATCCCTGTCACCGTAGAGCGATGCCACCCTCTTTGTCCCTTTAATTCAGAAACTATGTAGATTTATTGATGACAATCAAAATAGGAGCTTAAAGACTGTGCTTGGTTCTCACCTGAAGGGTGAGACACTCATTGTGTCAGTGACGGATGACCCAAAAGGGCCTTGATTATGCGTCGAATGACCTCAAAATTTGTATGTGTCTCTGTTAAATCTATAAGCCTTAGGTGGGCTTCCCCCAAACATTTTGCCTTCTTCCCTACTGTTTTGTAAGATTTGCTTTTGTTGGCCTTAGAACTCTGTGCACTTTGGCACTTCTATCTCCAGCTAAAGTGCTTGTGCTCATTCCCCAAAACATGGTAAAATCGTCTTACATCTGCTTGCCTTCTTTAGTTTACTAATAAATCTATTGTAGGGTGGTATACCGTATACCCAGGGCTGGTAAATGAAGTACTACTAGTGGGCCTGCAGTACTTATTGAGCTACCCACTTAAACATGTCTCAGGTCTGCCATTGTAGCCTGTATGCAGTGTTAAACTGTCAATTCGACTTGGAACAATAAACCTCTTGTCAGCCTGAAACTCTCTTTTTATTACATATAAATTACCCTTACAGTAGACCCTAAACAGCCCATAGGGCAGGGTGCATTATGTTTAAAATGTTGGACATTACTTTTCAGCTTTGCTTGTCCTAGTAGTGAAAAACTCACAAATTTGTTTTTCACTACTGTTAGCCCTACCTCTCCCATAGGACAACATTGGTTTGCCTTATTACCTTCAATTGGTGATAACTTTTGTTTGGGAGCAGGTGGAAATGTCTACCAGTTAATGTCTAAGGAATTGCAATTTAAAATCCTTTTTAAAGGTAAAGTTAGATTTTAAGTCACAATTTTGAAAATGCACTTTGGAAAGTTGCCATTTTCTTATCCTAACAATTTGGTGCCTGTAGCCTGTTTCCTGCGTTATATAACTAGGTGTAGTTTGCAGTTGGCCTCTGTGTATTCTTCCCAGACAGCTACGCAATAGAGGGACTCGGTGTTGGCAGGATAGGCCATCCTACCATGATGAGGGTACAGAGCTGTGCTCATCCCCACTTACACTTCAAAGACCCTGCTTCAGCACACACAGAAAGGACTTCACACTAGCCTATTGTACAGCAAGAAAGGGAATTCCACATACTACTGTGAATGAATGAATAAAGTTTAAAGAGTGCAAAGAACTGCTCCGAAAGAAGCGTCCCAGCTCTAGGTACTAGTAAGATGCAAAAAGGAGAAACCAAAGGAATGTGGGACACACCCAAGATTAGGTCTCTCTAAACAGGTGGGTCTTCAGAAGGATCTTGAAAGTATCCTCTGAAATAGCACTGAAATAGCACTTTTAATGTGCTCAAGTAGAAAGTTCCAGAGCTTCGGGGCAAGATAAGAGAAGGAGCGACCACCTGTTTTGGCTTTTTGATCTTAGGAACGCAAATTGTGGTTGGCTGAGCACAGTGCTCTGCGAGGACAGTATCTTTTATAACAGATAAATTTCAGGTCTTTTATTTGGGTGGCCCTAAAAGTTATCATCAGAGCTTTAAACCTTTTTCTTTGATTGATGGGAAGCCAATGAAGACTTTTCAAGCTGTTTCGAATTGTTTGGCATTTAGGAATGTTCAGAACCAATCTGGCTGCAGTGTTTTGGACCAGTTGCAGTCTGTTTATCAATGCTTGGGGAGATCCTAAAAGCAGCATGTAGGCAACATCATGATGTGATCAGTGCATGAATAATTATTTTCTAGTGTGTTCCGGCAGGAATATGAGAGTATTTCAGATTTCAACAGGGAGAAACAAACTCCTACAGTAGCATTGACAAAAGGCTTGGATGAGAAAGCACTGTCTAGATTAACCCCCAAATGTTTGGCAGTGGTGGATGGTGCCAGGGGCAGTCCCAGTTCAGTGGGTCACAGAAGGGCCAGGTCCAATATTGGGTAGACACCATATATTAGAATCTCAGAATTTATCTAAGTTTAAGCAGAGACAGATTTTCTGCATCTACTCTGCTACTGCAGATTAACAGCCCTGAAAATTTGCAATGACATCCAGGTGCTTGAAAGCAAACATCAAATGGGCATTATCAGCATAGACCAACACATTAAAACCCCATGCTTGAACAATGGCAACAAAGGGGACCATATAAATTTATAAGAGACTAGAGCTCAAAGCCGATTTCTGTAGTGCTCCACAATTGACCTCTCTCTACTCTGATGTAAAAGGGGAGATGGACTGCTTGCTTTAAGTTGAAAAGAAAGGATTCATTCCATTTCCACATGATGCCAACAATTCCAGCATTCTCCAGTCGTTGCAGAAGAATATCATGCAACACCATGTCAAACACAGTCGATAGGTCTATCAGAATCACAGTGGTATTAGTGTCTAGATCGAGTCAGGTTTTGATCATCTCTGTCACTTCTAGAAGTGCTGTCTCTGTATTGAAGCCCGACCATAAACCAGATTGAGTAGGGTGTCAAACATTAGCCTCCTCAAAAGAATTGGTAATCTGGTGATTAACCATGGATTCTAGCACCTTTCCACAGGTAAGGAGACGCGACATTGATCTACAATTGGCAATTCATGTGGGGTCCATACTGCATTTTTTAAAAGAGGGAGAACCAGTGCCTCCTTCCAACACATTGGCACTGAGCCAGACTCAAGGTAAAGCTTAAAGAGGGTGTTGATCTGTGGAGTTAAAGACTGAGAGGCCCTTTTGAGAATATGTGGTGGGCATAGGTCCAAAGGAGAGCCAGAATAAGTTTACAGGATCATACTCTCGGAATCATAGAAATCTTTTCCAAGGAAGAGAGTTGAGAGTTCAACATTGTGGTAGTAGGTCGGAGTATCACTGACATGATTTCTTTAGAATTTGAGAAGTTGAAGTAAATGTAGAACACCTTATAATAGAAACAGTCTGATATGTTAATAAGAAAACTCCTTTAATGGAGGGGTAGGTTGACTTTGTGCAGATGGATTTAGCAGATAGTTAACAATTTTAAAAAGGTGCATTTTCTGTTTTGTTGATTTGTTTGGTAAAAAGATAGGCTTTGGCTTTTTAAATATTTTTCCTGAACAGTTTGAGGACTAGTTTATACCTGAGTTTGTCTTCCTCCAGTAAATTGGGCTGCCTTTCCTCTCTAAAAACTTTGCACTTCAATTTTTCCATTTAAAGCATGGCAGAAAACCAAGGTTGCGGAAGTGGAAGTCCTTCTACTTTTGTTCTCTCTTAAAGGCTTAAAGGTGTTATATAATCACAAATGGTCCTGAGACCAGACTTGAAGGAGGATACCGCCAAATCAATGTCTACAGATTGGTTGAACACTATTTGTGAGCAGGCCATGTTTAAAGTAGATTCGGTGATGGAGTGCCAGGGGTGATAGGAAGATGGTTTCAGTTTTTTGAGGCCCACATGGGGGTTGCGCTAAGCTAAATGGAACTAAGAAGTAGTCAGTACAGACTAAAGGGACTGCTGGACAAAATTCTAAAGCAGTAATGTTAAAAATAATGTCAAGTTTATGCCCCCCTAGTGTGTAGATCCTAAGACTCTCTGCACTAGGCTGAGGTCCGATCGACATGTAGATTACTATCAGCCAATATGACAAAGTTGTCATGTTTTAAACAAAATGGCATGATTGCAGAGGGCAATATTTGGCTGAACTTATCATCAAGGTTATTTCTACATGTTGCCAGTGGTCCATATCTAACGCCCTGGAAGATTGATTCATGTAATAAAGTTGGGCAAGAGACTTAGCTTGTGTTTCATTTCCACACTTCCTTGTTTTGAATAGGCTACTTATAAAAATTGAGGAGGACATATGGGTAATCTTGGATTCTCCATGTTGTACAGGAGGTCTTGTCGCAACCTTTTTATGTGAAATAATTATTTGTTGAGAATTTCAAAGTATTGAATATAATCTGATGGCATACCATTATCATACAGATATAAAGCTTAGTTGGCAACTAGAATTTGTATAGCAGCACCCATTATAAAACCACCAGTAATATGCCAAACCCATCCACTGTCCATATCAAGGAAAAAATTCAAACATACTGAAGGGTAATGAGATTGACTGTAGAAGTAGCTGATATGTACATCAAATATCTGCCCCGATTCCCAAAACTACCCCAGTAACAATTCAAGACACCAATAAAGAATGGACCTCTAAACTCTAAATGAGGAGATTTCCTGGCAACATGACCCTGAGTATAACTGTGCAATCCATTCCTAGGGAGAGACCATTTTCCACACCAAAACCTAGTAAGTCAATGATGGAACGGGTTAATTAATTGCAATTCTAGCACTCGTGACCATGAAAGAAGAACATTCTGGAAAGCCGAATCAGTGAGAGCAGGGGTGGAGGTGCAAAAGAAGAATTGGGACTAGAGGGCTCTCCATCCATGTGAAGGATAATCACACCCCATTTTAGTGTTTTCGGATTACAGGCAGTTGAGCAAACAGGAAAGGGATCCAGGATCCACATTTATGGTTTGAAACAGTACTAAGTAAGATTAGCCAACCTAACTCTGTGTGGCAACCAATGCCACTCTTGCAGGATTTTAAAATAATTATATTTCAGCCTGGCCTCACAGAGGGCTGTATCATGAAATATCAGGATACCAGACCATTTACTGTTAGTGCACTGTAATGATAACTTGTCTTGCCAGCATGACCTGAGGATGTCCTTTTTACCATCTTTTAATCTGCATGTCCCTAGCCATTGAGAGAATATTCATCTTGTATCTACCCTCACCCTGAAATAGGGTATGAAAAAAGTAGCCTTCAGAGGCATAGGTATGCATAGAGGTAGTTGTAGCATTCTCACCATGTGGAACGTGGCGGGCTTCTGGAATCGTACAGAAGTCAGTGGCAGGCGCCGGCAGGTTTCTGCCTGATACGATTTAATAAACAACCGTCACCTTTTAATTGCGGTGTTCCTGAATTATTTCAGTGGTGACGAGGATCCTTAAGGCCCAGGACCATCAAGAGGAGAGTCAACAAGAGGACCTGAGGCATGAGATGTGGTGTTGCCTTTAGGCAGTGTTGGCAGAAGTGGCCACAAGACAAATCTGCAGCTTAAAAGCCAGGGTGCATCACTGGTCTGTGGACTGTAACAAGTGAGGATTAATTTTGGGGAATTGTCGCTATGAAGCCCAGCACATGCTGCAATGAATCAGAGTGTAGGTGTGCGGGCAGCAAGGATTGCGCGCATTGCTGAAAGATGCTACCTTGTTGACAGCGTACTACACGTCTCATCCTGCGTCACCTGTGCAGCGAGGCCCTGATTGGTTGAAAGCCCGACATGCTTTGCCAAGCAATTTCAGTGTTGCTTTGCTACCTAAGCGTAAGACACCTTGGTTAGAGGAGGAAATGTTCTCAAGATGAGTGCAGTTTGGTGAATCAAGCTCATTACAAGGATTAGTGCTCATAAAAGGAGCACTGTTCAGAGAGGCACCATACATTGAGAAGTTATTAAAGGCAAGAGCACAGTGGTTTGTGGCCAATATACAGTTCAGGAGCTTGTGAACAGTGGAAAAAATATATAAAGTGAATAGTGGCAGAAAAATTTAAAGACAGTTATAAAACTATAAGGCCATTGTCAAAAAGGAAGTCTCAATGGATTTTTGGCCCCCACCCTGTCTCTTCAAATGCCTGGGGAACCAAATGTACCATGGGAGGATTGGAAAGATGGATTTGTGAGCTACATACATGCCATAGGAGGAGACATGTCCAGTTCCTAGGAAGTTAGCCATGCTCAATCATTGCCTTGGTGCTAGAGAGAGCACATTTCGAAATAACTACTACCTTTAAATAAGGCCAATGAAGAAGAAGGAGAGGGTGAAGATTAATTTGAGTTGCCAAAAATTCAGTTAACATTGTATTTTGCAAAAAGGAAAAATGAGGTGGTGGAGAGATTCACATTTTTGGAAAGAAGTCAAATGCCTGGTGAGTCAGTAGAGAGTTAAGTAGCAGGACTGCGGTAGTTAGCAGCCACATGCAACTACAAGTGTTTCCAGGATGAAATGTTGAGAGATCAGTTGGTATTGAAAGCAAATAATAAGAGCACGGAAGAAAAGTTGCTAAATACTGAGGGTTCATCATTACAAATGGCTGTTGAAATTATCAAGAGGGCGGAGCTCACTGCAGAACGATTGAAGGAGTTGGCATCGAAGGAGAGAATAGATGCTGTTCAAAGAAACGGCATTCGACCTACAACAAAGGATAGTCATGCATTGTCTAAATTTGGGGACAAAACATGTTTCAAGTGTGGATTAAAGGGTTGTTTGAAGGATAAAAGGATAAAAAATTTCCTGCAATAGGCCAGGTGTGCAGGCAGTGCAAACTTAGGGGTTATTTTGTGGGAGTTTGCCATAGGAAATGGAATGGTTGCAAAAAGTGCGGAGAGGGAATCAACATGGTGGAGTGTGGGGTTAAGTTGGATGAGATTCAGGAAGTCATTTGGCAGATAAAGCAGGTTAGGAGTGTAGGGGGTGAAGATAATCCATTTTGTAGGCTCAATATCGATGATGAGGAAATTAATGTTATGGCTGATTCAGGTACTAGATATACTCTAAATGGGGAAGAATATGTAAGCAAGATTCCTAGTCACCAGATGTCAAATCAGTAGCCTATGGCACCAAATCTATAGATTTGATTGGATTCATAGAAGCCAATTTGGACTTTCAGGGTTTGGTGGTGCCCTCCATTGCTTACTTTACCAAGGATGGCTCATGTCTTCTTGGGTGCCAGAAATAAAAGAATTTAAAGATGCAATTAGACTTTAATCATCAGGAACTGATTTTGGGGGCACAGTCAGGGGTGATCAGCATTGAGGAAGTTTCCTTCTTTGTTGAGCAGAAATGTGTGCTTGTGTTTGCGGAAAATAGGAACAATGAAGGGTTTCACTCACAAAATCATTTTGAAGCAAGGAGCTGTATCAATGATGGAGTGTTCCACTGGTTAAGAGAGAACTGTTATGGCAGGAACTAAAAAGGGTGAATGATTAGGGGATCATTGAGAAGATAGAGGAATCCGAATGGTTGGCCCCTGTGGTTCTAGTGAGGAAAGGGAATGCCTAACATAGGGGAAATGCTGACAGTATAAAGGGGGAAAAGGTGTTTTCCATGCTTGATTTGTCTTCAACATACCACCAGATTGGGCTGCATCACAATTCAAGTCCTTTGACTTCTTTTGTTATGTCCGTGGATGCCATTTGGTCTGGCCTTGGCCTCCATTGTGTTTCGACATGCAATGCACCATTTACTATAGGACATTCCTCTTGTAACCTATTTCTATTTCTGTTTGGGAAAGACATGGATGAGCATGATCAAATGCTGAGGTTGGTTTTGAGTACATTGCAAAAAGGTGGATTGACCATTATAAAGGAGAAATGTAAAATATTTGTGAACAGTGGGAAATATTTGGGCCACTGTTTTGATGACAATGGAATTTCTCAAAAAATGAAGTTGGTGAATTCAATAGAGAAGGCTTATTCACCTCAAAATAAAGATCAGATGAGGAAGCACTTAGAGCTAGCTTGAATTTACTCCCGGTTCATCCAAATGTTTGCTGATAGAACTAAGTATATGAGGAAGCTCACCATGAAGAATGAGAAGTTTGTATGGTGTGGTTATTGTGAAAGGGAGCTCGAACAGCTGAAACTAAGAGTAGCACCTGTTCCTGCATTGAAACCATATGAACCAATGATGCTACCATTATTAACACTATTACGAGTTGTGTGGGGTTGGGTGCTGTATTATTGCAAGTTCACGAAGGAAGGAAGGTTACCATTGCTTTTGCTTCCAGGCCTTTAAGGGAGGCAGAGACATTTTTTTGTACTATTGGCCTGTTGGTGGGGAGTCAACTATTTTCACAAGTATGGTTGGGGTACTGAGTTCATGCTTCGCACTGACCATTAACCTTTGGTGTATGTTTTTTCCAGGAAGGGAGCGGATAGGGTTTCTGCCAGGATAGATCGATGGGCCATGAGAATGTTGGAATACAATTTCAGGATTAGGATCTGGAAAGAAATATGTGTTCGCCCAGGTTCCCATCCAAATAGGAAGAGGGCATGGAGGAGAACCTGAATAAGGATATACTGGCTCAGGAAAGTGATCGGGAGGGGAGGATTTGATAAGAAGAATGGGTTTGTGCTGTGTGAGATGATGAAGTGATGCAACAAATTGTGGAGTAAATGACTAACAGGTGACCTGTGTAATAATAGGTATCTGATGCGCCAGAAACATTTAGCCAAGCGATTGTGGAGCTGTCAGTGGTGAATGGAATTTTGTTCAGAGAAGAGTTGTTGGTGGTACCCTCAGAGCTGAGGAAGAGGATTGTTCACCTCGCTCATGAGGGCTACATCGGGATGAGTATTAGTGGCCTGGAATGGATCCAGATGGGGAGTGCAGCATACATGAATGTGTCCCAGGTGCATGGAGTGACAAGTCAGTTAAGTCAGATGGACAGTTTGAATAAAGTAGCCATTGATTTGACAGTACCTGTGCACCCGTTTGGTGGGTCATCCAAGTATGCTTGATGGTGGTAGTTGATAATTGTTCACTGTGGCCCAAAATCAAGTTCACTGATTGTGTGGATAACAAGGCATAGTTGATTTTCTAAGCGAGTTGTTTGACAGAGAAGGGGTACCAGAGAGTATTATGTCTGACAACAGTGTGTAATTAGTTTCGGAAGAAATGAAGGGATTTTCTCTGATAAGGGGAGTAGAGCATGTGCTGATCTCTGTATATTACCCTCAAAGTAATGGTTTAGTTGAGAGGTGGGTTTGAAAGGAGGTCTGCAATTGGCATTGAGCAGTAGTGGAGAGTGTAAAAAGACAGTGAGCAGGTTGATACGGGCTTATCGCACCATGCCCCATTCTATCATTGGAAATTCTCCGTTTGAGCAGATGAGAGGATGCAGATTTCAGACATTATCAGCAAAGGGAACTGAAAAGAAAGAGTTGGATGTGAAGGTTCAAAGTGAGGTTGGAGATTATGTCTTGGGTGATTGGGTGCATGTTCTGAGATGGAGAAGAGTGATGAAGAGTGAGTCCAAGTTTTCTCCTCCCTTTTAGGTCAGAAGGGTAAACAAATATACACTCAAACTCAGTGACTGTAATATGTGGACTCGTAAGAAGGTGGTGAAGAACCCACAGGGTGTGATTAATGGTAGTAACATAAATATATGTTGAGGTGGAAGGGCAGAAGTGAAGTTGGGTGATGTTTTGGATAAGAAGGTACTCAGGCTCATAAGGAACTACGTTTTCTTAAAATGTACAATGAATTCGTAATGTACTTACTAACATATTCTATTTAATTTTTTCTTATTGAACTGCGATGCAATCGATTATGTTGTTCTAAAATGTACAATGTTTTCATGATGTATCAACTCATGCTTTCCTTTTGATTTTTCTTATGTTAAATTGCAATGCAATATATACTTATTTTTTAGATTATGCGGAATGTTAATTTGATCATGCTAGTCATGGTCACCCTTATAGACAACAACAATTGTTTCTCGTTTAGTTGTGTTGTATTTAATAAACAACCCTGTTACCTTTTACTTTTGGTGTTCCTGCATCATTTCAGTAGTCTTATCTCTCGGAAAGTCTTCAACACCTATAAATGCTACTGCATACCTTCTGCATTGCAGATTGTTCTCTTCACGGTTATTTTGTCTCCCTTGCCTGGATATTCTAATACAATTATTTACTATTTAACTGAATGGTTTCTTATGGGTCTCTAAATTTTACATTTATGATGCCATCTAGTAGAGATTAGGGTGGAAATGCAAAACTATGCAGGAATACATTGATTTGAACTCTTTCTCCTAAATGTGTACATTCCCAGTTGTGACCTTTCACCACTTTTAAAAGTTGTACAGGCACTGCCATATTTTTAAAGTTCGATAAGAAAAGTCCTATTCCCTGTGGCCACTACCACTGAGAAGAGGTTTGAATATCTTGGAGCACCTCTGTACACGGATCTCTATCTTCTGTTTCTCTCTGACTTGTTATTTTTTAAGCTATCGCTTTTCTTTCATCCCCCGATTTGCCCAGAGACATGTATCATACTATCACCCTGTACGTTGTAGTGAAGGTTTACTTGCAATAAAACTCCTCTCTCCATTCCCTAGATTTAAGGAGTGAGGTACCATTTAATCTGTCATGTACTGCCTGCTGCATGCCAGATTTAGAGATTCTGGCCAGCCTGTCTGGAATTGCTGTGCCTTCAGTAAAGCTACCCATTCGGTGGCTTCACTGAAGATACTGATGCCTTACCAACCAGGCACCATGTGTCATGCACCCGTTCTGCAAAGTATGTTATTTTGCAAGAACAAACTCTCAAAATGTGAGGTTTTTTTCAGAATAAAATAACAAGTGCCCATTGCACAGGGCGATTTTGCTCTCTTCAAGGGAGACGTTGTGTAATTTACCTAGAAAAGACTACCATGCCATCACAGGATTTTTGGGTGGCCAGGGCGATCAAATTGTTGTCTCTCCCTCATAATCAGGAGGTTGGAAGTGATCTCTTGTCTAGTTTCAAGAGAAGGGAGTCCAGCACGAAGCTCGTCTTGGGGGACTACTCCCGTCTAAGGGGAAAGGTGATCTCTGATTCTTCAACTAGAACTAAATGCTATTGGATCTCTAGAGGGGTATACACATAGTTGTAACCCATCTGGTTAGGGGAAAGAAACACAAAGACTTATAAAGTCCTGCATTCTTCAGTTTCTTTTAAAGTAGTTCTATAAAATCCCTTTTTCAGGACAGTTTTTTTTTTCTAAGTTGTCTTTCTTCTAGTAAATGTGGTTTATGTCACATAATCACAAAGCAGCCTAAGAAACCAAGAGGAACTCACATGTCATACTTATCCAATACTTGGTATCTCACAGCGTAGTAATGGCCTGATGACAAAGCAGTTTCTCAGTGGCAAATGCTTTGATTCAGAGTGTGCAACCAAAGACTTGCATTTACCAATGTACAGAACTCATTTTAGGAGTCCCTAACTTTTTAGAAATGCATAAGGACTTGCTGTTTGGAAAGGGTGTGTTGTTGGCGTCCCTTCCAAATAATAATTCCTATCCATATGTATCAATGGTCTAGGACTGAAGTAGCAGCTGTAAACCATTCACTGACTAGGGTGATCAAACAATTGCCTTTCATTTCTTATGAAGGGATTTCAAGTGGCCTCGTGTCTAGTTTCAAAGCATCCCTACAGCTTTGATCCCTAGAGGTGAGTTACTTGGTTGCAACTCATCTGGTTTATGTGAAAGGAACACACAGTCTTTATAAAGGCCTGCATTCTTCAGTTGCTTCCCACATGAGTCCAATGGCATCAAACTTGTTCAGGATTGTTTCTTCTTTCTAAATTGCCTTTCTTTTAATAACTATGGGTTATGCCGTATATCACAAAGCAGTCATAGAAATCAGGAGGACCTCATATCTCATACTTAACCAAAGCTTTGTGATGGATAAGAACTAGCTATGTGGAAATGGTGTGTTGAAGGCGTCCCTCCTAAACAGCGATTCCTATCCATAGGTGGCTGTAAACCATTGAAACGTTACCGACCCCCATGATGGAATAGTAACCAATTTGCACAAAGGAAGGGGACACTTTCCCCTTTGTGAATGTTAAAAAAAAGTGTTTTGAGGGAGTAAGCAGTATTCCACTGGACCACTGCAGACTGTCAAACAAACTAAAAAAAAAAGTTTAAAAAAAGTAAAATGTTCTTTCTAAATGCAGCCTAGTTTCCTCCAAGGAAAACGGGCTACATGTAAAAACATAAAGTTTAGTGTATTGAAATTCGATCACAGACATTGTGGTTTTCTGATCCCAGCAGGCCACCATCCTTGTGATGGCATCCAATCGCAATGAGTAACAAATTACAGTCTACCTTATCAGTATTCATACAGTAGGTCATATTCTATGATTTGGATTTTTGAGAAACTGACCTATTGGTACTTTTGGTTGGTTGTTAAAAATCTTTACAGATAGCAATAACATCACTTGCAGTGTGCGACCAGTATTTTGTTACCAGATATCGGCAAATCTGGCCCTTAGTTCTGTCAATGAAAGTAGGCAGCTGCTCAAGAAAGAATACAGCGGCTCATTGCTACAACATACATTTCATATAGACCACTGATCAGTGGTGAATGGAAAAATATTAAGTCATTGGTAGCCTGGAGATAGAAGACCTCCTAACTGTTGGGTTTCACAAACTTTTTGCCACATTCTTTTCAGTTGCTTTCATTTTCTTATTGTAAACTTTTCTCGGTATGCAAAGCAATATTGTTCCATACCTCTACTGTAGATGTGTTAGTACAGTAAAATGCTCATGAACATAGCTTAATAAGAGATATTCCATGTTTAGCTATTGTTAAACACAACTAAGCCACCCGAGAAACTATTTAAATCAGTGCTACACCTAACAACAGCCTATCTCTGGACATACACAAAAATGTGTAGGGATGTCATGCTTTATCATAGGACTCTCCACACTCTTCAAAAAACCCAGTTTGATGAAGAGCAGGCCTATACCTGGAGGTCATGAGGCACTTCTAACTTAGGAATGGACCTGTGACATGAAAAATGAAAAACCAATGTGATACACCAGACCTTTATACTTAAATGGAATATCACTTGGCATTAAAATCAACATGGGGAAAAAAGGAACTAGCATCCCATCACCACCCACACCGTCAACGTTTCTGTCTGATGGCTCATGCGAGCCAGTGTCATTCTTCAGAAAGCAAACACGGGATCCCTGCATGGCACACACCCCTGTGTATGCAACTATCAGTGTAAGGCTGACCTTTGTCGACCCTCTTAAATCTTAGGTCCCTAGGTACTCCGACTTTGGTTCATCTGGGCACCATGGAGAAAGGGCCCAGGAACCCGTGTAGTCAGCACACATTTGTCAAGATGCGTTCCTCTCCCGAAACCTGCTGCCGTTCGTTCCTTGCTCCCGATGAAGAGCTGTCTGAAGCTAACCAGAAGCATTGTCACGAGACGTCTTGCAAAATATTAATTATTCTCAAAATGGAACAACTTTCCTTAAGGTTACAAGCACAAATTTGCTCAGCAGTACAAACCTGAAGACTGGATCTCCCCGGAATGTTTTCTTCCCATATCTCAGCTCCAGACACCGCAGAAGCAAAATGAATATGATGCAATGCAGGTAGGGCTAGAAACAAGGAGAACAAACTTGGTGTTGTTAGTGCTGAAAGTGCAACATAGGTGAGGGCCAATTTTGATAATGAGTTTAGACATAAGAACAATGTGTCAGGAAAACCTGCTAAGCGTGCTTGTTGTAAAATCTCCAGTCAATTCAGCTGAGCTGCGGAGGCCTGAGATCTATTTTAAGGGTTTTACTCTGTTTTTCTATCTAATGTGTTACTTCTTTACTTCCGGTACCTATAGGCATGCCTGCTGTCTTTTTTGATGACGTTTTTTGTTAAGTGGTGTGTGTATTGATTCGAAATTAGAGCTTGGAGCCATCTTTGTCAGTGTGTGCCAGTCAGCGCAGAATGCTTCTGTTTAGTGCCGTGTACATTTTGGATCGGTTCTCTTCAGGCATTGCTGTGAGCTATCTTGGAATAGTTCGGCAGAATATGTATCACCTAAATCATGCTGGAGGCAGTTTGGTGTATTGTTCTTCTGCATAGGATGTGGTTCATTTGCAGTACATGAGGAACTATTTTACATCTATGACACACTCATTCATCACACATACAATTATTTATCCAATAGATGCATGTTAAAGAAAAAACAATCATTAGAGGTTTGTTATTTTCACTGCAATAGCTTTTGTCTGGTCTCAAGTGTGAACTAGACATTAAGATGGCCGCCTAATTGATGGCTATGGGTTTACGCATTGCAGTATCTTCCTTGTCACTGTGACTCACGACAGTCCTAGTTTCCGCTTTGCCGCACCTATTGTGTTGTGCACTTCATGCAGCTAAAAAATAGACAGTTCTGCTCTGGAAAAAGATTGTGTGGAGGCTTAACATGATTAAAAATGTTGGAATTCCAGTCTTGTCTTGTCGTGTTTTTCAGGTTTTCTCTGATTTCAGGGGTAATACTCTACCCTACGCTGTTTGCCAGTATGGGTGTAATTTATAAGAGACCTTCAGCATCCTGTTGCAAACCATCCGGCCATTTCCGCTGTTTTCCCCATTTGAGAAAAAATTCAATTCAAATGCTTCTCAACAAAAGGAGAACAAGGGATGTGGAACATATGAAGCTTAATAGAGGGATTCCAAAAATAAATCAATAAGTAACATTTCATCCACCAAAAAGGCAATGTTGTGCTGCTGTATGTTAACACTTTAACAAAATCTTTGATCTAAAACATACTTTGTTTATCAAAATGTTCCATATTAACAAGTGACATACTGTGCGGCAAATGCCAGAATATTTATTTTTGTAAATCATATTTTGCTTCTATTAAGTAGGAGACAGACATACGTTTCTGGTAGATACATGCGGTTTTCCATAACTTAACTTCTAGTTCCCAGAGGGGTACGTTTCTTATAAGACTGAGGCTTCTTGTTTTACTCGATTTTGAAAAGGCTGGCTTGTCATCCTGCTACAGGAGAAGGAGATGCCATTAGGCCTTCTTTCAGCTATTCATAGACAAAAAACTATTGAGATACCAGTGTTGGTTCTGAAGACACATTTGGTTGAAGGTGAAGAAAACCCCCCAAAAAGGGTCAATCCCCAAAGGATATGCACCGACTGTAGATATATAACAAATTCAAGATGTGGTATATACATGCCACATTCAGAACCTAAATCACATTTCAGCTGGTTCTTTATTTCTGCTCTTTGAAGTATTAAGGAGAAAGGTAAATGGAGTTGTTGAAGAAGTGAATCAGGAACTTCTTGCTTACCGCTATGACAGGTACGACGTATCCATGTTTCCTGAAGACTAAACGCTCATATTCGCTGTCAAAATTAGTCTGCAAGAGAAAAAAAGCCCTATTGGTAGTAATATAGCTGAAAGATAGAGTGAACAAAGTATGTAAGTTAAAGGCAGTCATCTATAACTATGGGTATAACATTTAACCTAAAAGAGACATTGCTAATTCTAACTATTTTCGCACCACTTCTGAACAGAGAATTTTCAATGGAAATGGTAACCTTTTGCTGGTAAAAGTTCTGCTTTTCCTGTACCAAGAAAAGATATTAAGGCCCTTATTACGATGTCCATCGGAAAGGCTCAGAATGGCATTCGGATTTTTCAAGCCTGTGTCGGACCCATGTTTCCGACCAACTCAGAAACATTTCTAACCGGCCGATTACGATAGAAGGTAACTGGTCAGGCATTCAGAATCGGTTCCAACCGGAATTCGGTGAGTCCAAGTCGGTCAGAGCCGAATCATACAGCTCAATGGGCCCAGTTTCCGACCGACCTATTACGATGTTGGATTCCGACAGCCTCTCCAAATCAGCCTGTCTGACACAAATCGGCTTTTGGAAACCCACTTTAGGGACCCGTAGCAGGCCCCCATTCACCCGGAGGCCTCCGGTTGGGGCCTGAGGGGGTATCCATGGATCCCCTTTTTCCAACCATGCACAGTGTGGCAGGCACCGTGGGCTGTTGTCAGTCAGAACACGGGGTCCCATTGAAGTCAATGAGAGTCCGACACAACGGTGTTCGGAACCATTGTAATCAGTCGGTCGGTCAGACTCCCCGTACCCAAGTCGGTCGGAAGGCCTTCCGACTGACATTGTAATGAGGCCCTAAATGTCAAAGATCAGTTTAACTTTTCAAGCAAAAACGTTTTGAAAATCATAAATAAGATTCACAACATTTTAAACATTTCTAATACTACACTACAAAATGATATGTTTTTTAATTTGTTTTCTGTTGGTGGCACCAGTCATCAGAATTCAGAAATTTACCTTGCAATCATCAAACAGAATTCATTTATTACATATTTATATTTGGATATTTGCTGTCTCAATGACAGAAGGCATTTTATTGGTACATTTCTTCTTTGTGTATGCAGAAAAAAGTTAATAAAACATATCTTTAAGAAATAATACATATTTTGAGTTTTTAGTTATCAGTACAAATGTTAAAACATTAAGAATGTCCAGGCAACAGCTGATACTCTTCTTTTTCAGGACCATAATTCAATTACTAAATGTTTGATGTTCAATACCAATTTGTTTTCAAGTTATGGTAGGCACGTTAGACACACTTCAAGTTTGCTACAGAACATTGCTAACGTTCGAACTAGAGCCTCATTACAATGGTGGCGTTCAGACTGCTGACAGTCAATCAGCGGAGGTCCAAATGCCAACAGCCCTTCGGTCCAACCGCCGTATTCTGATACTGGCAGTCAAACCTTAAGCTGTCAGACCCAAGACCACCGGCTCCACCAGGATCATAGATCCTGATGGAGCGGCAGTCTGAGCAGCATCCCTCTAAGGCGGCAGTGCCGAGTCAGGCACCCATGTCAGGATTACAATATTCTTTTCCAACTGCCTTTTCCTAGCGGTCAGACCACCCGCTTGTTTGTCGGTGGTCTTCTGACCACCGCAATAGCAGCCAGCGGTCTGACTGACCAGCATCATAATGATGCCATTACTCTTTACATCTTGAATTACTTCTATCTCCTTAGCAATGTCGGCATACATCAACACAATTATTCCTTATTTTTATAGTCCATGCTGAAATTAGTAAATTTCTTCAGATTCACAACTGATAAAGCAGCTCTGAAGGCCACACTGAGTAACTAAAAAAGTGAAATTACTAAAGCAAAAGTTTAGTTTTTTGCCAATTCAATTCTGGAGGTGCCCAATAAAACCCTTAGGGCCTTTAAGATAGTCGATGAATTGTCCAATACTGACTGCATAAAAAACAAGACTATCGCAACTCAAGAACTATGTGAAAGCCTTGCTACTTTTTTTTAGGAGAAAATCTCAAAAATAATTATTGGTCTCACAGGGAATCAGGAACATTTATGTTACTCTGTATCTGAGGTATGGACACAGCCACTAGCCTATCAAATAGAGGAAGGGGCCCGTGAGTATAAACTAGTAACTCTAAACCAGTTCAAAACACCCACGGAAGAAGAGCTTCACAAGCTTGCTATTCCGGGTCCCCTATGAACCCCCTCCCCCACAAGGTCTGGAAGGAGTATGGCAGGGGGCTATTATCACAGCTCCATCAGATCTGCTGCCAATCCCTGAGCAGTGGGATAGTCCCTCCCTGCTGGAAACAGGCTATGGTGACACCCCTGCTGAAAAAAGCCACCCTTGACCCTCAGTGTCCAAATAACTATTGTCCTATTTCTCTTCTTCCATACCCTGTAAAAATTCTAGAACGTCTGGTCAGCAAAACTCTTTCACTATTCTTGGAAACTAACCTGGGACTTGAAGACGTGCAATTTGGTTTTCAACCAGGTCACGGGACAGAAACATCACTAGTAATGGTCTTGAACGATCTCAGAATGTGGGCAGACAGTGGTCAGTTGACCATTCTGATTCTACTGGATATGTCTGCCTCATTCGACATGGTCAACCACAAAATATTATTTAGGCGGCCTGTTAAACTAGGGCTGGAGGACCTGGCTCTGAATTGGCTTCAGTCCTATCTGGAAAATAGGCAACAAGCTGTGGCCCTCCCCCTCTTTTTATCAAAATTTATAACTGTTCAGCATGGGGTCCCCCAAGGTTTGTCTATTTGTCCGATCCTTTTTAATATCTATCAGAGACCACTGATCCCCATCATTAAATCCTATAACATCAAGCTGGTGAATTATGCAGACGATACACAGCTCATCCTGTCTCTTGAAGGCAGAGAGTCTACGTCACTCAGTAACATGCATGCAGAAGACTGCTAGATGGCTCACGGATAACTCCCTGCAGTTTAACGGGGGGAAAACGGAAATCCTATACTGCACGGTTAATAAAATTCCCTGCCTGCTTCCAGCCAACTTCTGGCCCATTCAGGCAGATACGCCTCCTTCACCAGCAGTAGCAGTGCATAATCTGGGGGTAGTCTTTGACAACAAGTTGAGTCTGGAAAAACATGTGAACAAAACATTTGGAACTTTCTTCTCCCTCATTAAAGCATTGCGGAAAATTCTCCCTATCTTACCTCTGTCAGCCAGGGCTCTAGTAGTAAGAAGTGTTATTTTGAGCCGGTTGGACTGCTGCAATGCCCTGCTCCTCAGTGCACCTAATTTCCTCATTATGAAACTGCAAAGAATACAGAAAATAGCTGCAAAGTTAGCTTGAAAGAGGCCACAAAGCTCCTCTGCCTCTGCGGCTCTTAATGATCTCCAATAGCTCCCTCTAGCTCAGAGAATTCAATTCAAATCATTATGCATTGTTTTCAAGGACCTTCATGGACTTGGACCTCTGCCACTGCAGAAAAAGTTTGTCTGGCATTCTCCAATAAGAAACCTTCGATCTTCCACTGCTCATCTGGTTTGTACCACCAGAATAAGAACCTCCAGGTTTAGAGAGGGAGAGCATAAAGCTGTGTGGCCGCCCATCTGTGAAACAATCTCCCACCCAATATCAGACAAATGGAAGAGTTCCTCCAGTTTAGGAAAAAGCTTAAAACTTATCTTTTCCCTAGAATGTAGTGCAGGATATTCATCTTGTGGGTAAATATGAGCATTTAGGGAAACCTCTGTCATTCTCAGCGCCAGGATACCCGTGGGGTGATAGTGCGCATTAGAAATCCTGGTCACATTACATTACAGATTCATGCTGCCCTTAATGCAGCTCTCATTGCTTTGTGTCAATAGTATCAAAAAGCTGTTATCCACTTCCTTATTAATTAGACAAAACACATTTTTTAGAAAAAAACTCCCTACATATGACTCAAAACACTTGGTGTATGTTGTAAAGTGTGTCTTCACCAGGGGAGTAGCTTGGTCAGTAAGATTTTCGGCGGGGGGGGTAAGCTTCATATTTCCCAAACAATCACACTGGCATACCCTGTTAAAACACATTATGAGAAACAGGACATGACAGGGCAGTGGAAAGAAAAAGGAGTGTAGATTGTTAGGGGTTCTTAAAACAATTGTTTTCAGACTAACCAAGTTTTAAGAGTGGGTGTGTGCGTGTTTTTGTCTGCATGTAAGTAAAAATCCAAGATGGAATCCGACAGATACCTCACCAGACCCGACTGAAAGCACCTGTACCCAACTAGTTACTAGAGAATATATTTTAGAAGCTACACCCCTGGTCTTCACGGGGAACCACGCTGCTAGATACCAGGTGAACACACACTTTGTAAAACACACCAACAGTTTTGAATTATTAAAAGCCAGCTTCTAGAAAATAATTGGAATCTCTTGTAAAGATATATTTGTGTAGTTATGGTTAGGGAAGACTTTGGCACCATTTAGCAAATCTACATTAAACATTTTGATTTTTTGTTTGCCAGATTTCAGTTTGAAATGGCAAGTTCATCGATGCAGATCCATCAAGGGGTGAAGAGAGTGTCGAAAAAGTGACTTTTCCCCACTTTAACTCCCAGAGGAATTTTACTCTCTGCTGCAAAATAAAACATTGACTGGAAAGGCACAAAACTTGTCAATGTGGAAAATAATATTCAAGGAAGTGACTTTGCTTGGTTTGGAGTAATCCTGTAGTGGGTGTTGGCCCAAGTAGGTCAGAAATTCTCCCAACCCTTTGCAGATGGCCAAAACATGCTTTGGCCATGCGCAGCGGGGTTTGGCCACAGAGCCTGACCGCCTACACCCATCCCACCACATGCATGCAAAACGTTCTCTTATGTTGCGGCAAACCAATAAGATCATTTTGGATCCATGGCTCCAACTTTGTGGTGCTCTTTTGTATTGAAGAGTAAAATTGCATATGGTAATTAAGATGGGAAAAAGGCACTTTTGGGACACCCCATCCCAATTTGTCTTGGCCCCCCAGTGGATTCAAATTCCCTAAATAGAGCTAAAGTTATTAGGAAAAGAAAAAATATCTTTCCTATGGAAACTCTGACTTGACTAATACTATAGAGGTGCTATTGCTCGCTTTCGCTCTCTCTCGCTCTATCTCTCTATATGTACATATATAGTCACTGAACAAAACACAAGCTTCAGTTGCCATTTCATTCACTCAAAACCAAAGAAATTCAGCCGTTATAGTTAGCTGAGCTAAGTATAACTTGCGCCCGGCAATGCACTGCTGATGATGTCACATATTACATCACTCGTGACATGGTCAGTGACCTCACTGATGACATTTCAAATGATATCACTGATGACATCATCAGTGACTGAGTGTTTCTAAGTATAAGAATGCTATATATATGTATATATATATATATATATATATATATATATATATATATATATATGTCCCAAAATCCAAGTAGTGCAGTATAGCCTTGATCACGTGATCAAGGCTTTTGCCGAAACGCGTTGTGTAATAAATATTTGGACCTGCACTACGAAGTTGCTGTGCCTTTATTACTGAGAGCATACTGCACTACTTGGATTTTGGGACATTGAATTTGCCAGTGAGCTTCACCGGCGTGTATGCCACCCTTCATGGGTCCCAGCACCCCAGAAGACGCGACGCTGATTTTTTAAATATTTATATGTATATATATATATATATTCACTGAAAAAACCATAGGTTTCACACATGTTATAGTTAGCGGAAATTTTACTGATAAAAAACCAGTGAAATTCCCCCGTTATAGTTAGCGCAGGCAACTATAACTCACGCAACCGCAATCCTCTGCTGATGCTAATACTGTATTTAGACACTTATTTGCCCATGTCTTCTTCCATACATTTTTAGCTATACATATATTACAAATATATTTTTTTCATAAAGACACATATGTAATCAGCAGAAGATTGCAGTCGCGTGAGTTATAGTTGCCTGCGCTAACTATAACGGGGGAATTTCACTGGTTTTTTATCAGTAAAATTTCCGCTAACTATAACATGTGTGAAACCTATGGTTTTTTCAGTGAATTTGCAAGGTTTTTTAAATGCTAATTCCTAACTATAACGTGTGTGAAACCTATGGTTTTTTCAGTGAATTAGTACGGTTTTTTAAATGCTAAGTTTTTTTCCCTTATAATAAGCCCTGTACATTTGGTGGCCTTCGGCCACCAAAAGCACAGGGGGTGGGGTAAGTGTGGATAGTGTTTTTTGCCCTTAACATAAGCCCTGTGCTTTTGGTGGCCTTCGGCCACCAAAAGCACAGGGGGTGGGGTAAGTGTGGATAGTGTTTTTTTTATTTTTATTTTTTTACCGTACGCTTACGGTAAGCGTACGGTAAGCGTACCCCGCGAAATTGCCGAAAAAAAAATAAAACCGTTTTTGCACTTGGGGGATGTTTGGGGACTCCCTCAACATGACTATGTGGGAGGGAGTTGTCAAAACAGCCCCTTTACATGTTTTTGGGCTTGATATTTTAAAAATCACTCTCAGTGCGAGAGACAAAATGGCGGCCGCCGCTTCCTGGTTTCGGCCGATTCGAATGTTTACTAAGATCTAAGAGCCAATCAGAATCGCGCTCGCGCACGCCACCGTACGCTTACCGTAAGCGTACGGTAAGCGTACCGTAAGCTGGCTCAGATATATATATTGATTTAAAGGCTATTTTCTCAGAATCTACTGAACAGATTTACACCAAACCTACAAAAGGCACTTCCTTGACCTAGGGACTACCTCTCTGCCAAATTTTGAGTAATTCTGTTCAGCCGTTCGGGCTGTAGCTCGTTCTAAAGGTCCTATGGAAAAATGCATGGGAAAAACGCGTTTTGGGACCCCCCTTTTATCTCAGCCCCCGCTTGACGGATCCCCCCGAGACTTTCAGGGTAGGAGCGGAGCGTAGCGCCCCACCTATTTTGAAAAATTTGCGAGGATTCGTCGACCGGCGCCAAAGTTATTCAAAATAGAATGTTGAGGTTTTCCTATGGAAACGTGGTCCTAACTATAACTACCTACTGGCTATCGCCAGTAGGTAATATATATATATATATATATATATATATATATATATTTACCAAGGTGTATTGAAGAATGAATGGGTACATGAGTGGCTGTATGGATGATTTAGTGCATATGTGACTGATTGTTTAAGTCAATTTCAATTCAATTCAAAGAACTTTATTCGGTTATTAAAAAAAAATAACCATAAAAGCACAGTTTAAATATCACATCAAAGTTCCACAATTTTTACAGAAAGAAGAAAAGAATCAATAAATGCAGATAAAAACTTAATAATCATATCACAATTGATTTACGGGATCTAAAAACCTTTTTAAAAAACGCAATTACAGAAGCAATATTATAGGCATTGTCCAAATACTGCAGCGCCAAAAATGCAGGACGGCATTGTCTCAATTCCAATCTTTTAAGGACAGGAATAATCCATGTTTTCCTAGGCTTAGAGTAAAATGTGCAAAAGAACAATATATATATATATATATGGGGGGCGCTAGGTGGCGCTAACCAAGATGGCCGCACCGATGTGAGGCTCCTGATGCTTGACCCCTCGCATCCGACCTAAATCCGTGTACCGCCGCCCTAGAAGCGATCCAGAGGTCGGCATCTGTAGAGGAGCTGCTGCACCACACTCGGTGCTGTTTCCGGGCGATTTCCTGCAACCAGGGCCGAGATCGGAGGCCCATTAGTCACGCCGGTGTGAGGGACGCATCCGGCTGGTTCCGAGGCAGGCACTGTGAGCGACGTGAGTCCCGCGACGCCCTGGGAGGAGAGAAGGCCGTGTAGCCGGCGGCGGCCTGCCGCCCATCGCGGGAGCCCGAGGGGGTGAGCCCCTGCCCTCCGCGGACCGCAAGTGAGCTGGAGGGGGTGACGGCTGGTGGGGCGCCCCCGGAGCCGGCACGGGGTGGAGGCCCAGAATCTGCTGTGGCCCTGCAACACGGGCGGACCGGTCCGAGTGGCGCAGGCCTGTGCGGGTAGTCGGATCTGGCCTTGCTGGGACTGGCGCCCACTCTCCATCTGCACCGCCAGCTGGGAGTTCACGCCGGCGAGGGAAGACGACTCCCCCTGGTCTCCCCCACCCTGTCTTGTGTGTCGGGCGGGGGAGCCACTGTCCGGGCGATCGGCCGGGCGGGCGGCGACATCCTGCCAGGCCCCGAGGGTAGACGCAACACAAGAGGTGAAGGCGCTTCGTGGGCACAGGCAGCGGCGACCGACGTGGGAGGTCGAGCCTGGCCTTGCTGACGGTGGAGCCCACCCTCATCCTGTACCACCGGCTGGGAGTTGCTGCAGACGAGAGGGGGGCGCCCCTCCCCCCCGGACTTCACCCATCCTGACCGTCCCTGCTGCCGACCGGGCGGAGGCGTCCCGGCCCTGCCCCTAAGGAGTTCCTGCTGTCGGTCCGGGACCGGGGACAGGTGCGGGGTGGTCCCACTGAACGTGACGAGCCTGCAGGCCCAACGCAGGCGACAGTGGTGCGGCGGACCTGGGGCTGCGCCTCAACTGGTGACGACTGCGAGTGTGGGCCGCGGCGAGGCGCCCGCTGCGAGGTGAGAGAGGCCTGGCCCGGATAATAGCGGGGAAGTGGCATACCCGACGGACTCCTGGCCTCCCCTAACTGGGGGAAAGACGTGTCTCTATCCTTCCTCTCTCCCCAACTCTTCGGTCCTTGGTCCTGCACCGGAAGGCTAATTGACTGGTGGGCGTGGGCCGACTGGCGGTCCGCCGTACCAAGCCTAGAGGCCGGCATACACACCCCGATCGCCACCATGGGCAAGGACAGGGGCCTCAAGCCGACGACAACGTCCCACCAAACAAAAATCTGCCGGTGAGCTTCGCCGGCGTGTATGCCACCCTTCATGGGTCCCAGCACCCCAGAAGAAGCGACGCTGATTTTTTGAATATATATATGTGTGTATATATATATATATATATATATGTGTGTATATATATATATATATATATATATATATATATATATATATATATATATATATATATATATATATATATATATATATATATATATATATATATATTACCTACTGGCAGTCACCAGTAGGTAGTTATAGTTAGGACCGTGTTTCCATAGGAAATCTCAAAATTCTATTTTGAATAACTTTGGCGCCGGTTGACGAATCCTCGCGAAATTTTCAAAACTAATGGGGCGCTCCGCTCAGCTCCTACCCTGAAAGTTTCGGGGTGATTCGTCAAGCGGGGGCCGAGAAAAGGGGGGTCCCAAAACGCATTTTCCCCATGGATTTTTCCATAGGGACTTTAGTCGCAGCTACAGCCCGAACGGCTGAACAGAATTATGTGAAATTTGGCAGAGAGGTAGCCATAAGGTCCATGAAGTGCCTTTTGCAGGTTTGGTGTAAATCTGTTCAGTATTTCCTGAGAAATTAGCATTTAAATCATTATATATATCTGTAAGCGCGCAGCGTGCGCGCACTGAGCAAGTCCTGTGCGCGCACCCTGCCGTGCGCGAGCGCACTTCTGATTGGTTGTTAGATATCAGTAAACATTCGAATCGGTGGAAATCAGGAAGCGGCGGCCGCCATTTTGTCTCTCGCATAAAGAGGGGGTGATGAACAAAGGGGGAGAGCGTGAAAAGGGGGCAGAGTGGGGAGATATTGACCCACTAGGCATTGTAAGGGGGTCACAGTAGGACCTTGTAGGGCAAAAAAAAAGATTTATATTTTGAAAAAAAATATCGCCGAGTGCGCGCACCCAGCGCTCACCCGAAAAAAATTTTAAAACAAAAAAAGAATAAAACATTGCATTTAAGTGAAAAGATATAAGGTGGCTCTAAAAAGAGCCCTTGTGTTTATTGTGTGTTTTTTGGTACCTACAAGTAAGTACCGATGCAGAGTCTAAAGTTCAAGAGGAAGACTCTGTTGCCTTCATCAGTGAAGTGTACACCATCTCCTCTATAAATGTCTTGCATGTTGTAACGCAAGTTGTTGTGGTATATAGAACCCATACCATAGTCTCTGAGGAAAGCAGAAATAGATTTGTTGACGTGCTTCCTTGCTTTGTCAATCTGCGGACAAAATTGGTTAGACCAGTTCCACTTTTGTCTTTGGCATATGTTGGAATATACAAAGGCAGTTTGTGGAGAAAGCGACATCAATTGCACAAAGGTGTCCTTAATAAGCATTTCCAGACCTACCCCAGTTAAAGTGCCTAGGTCATTACCACCACAGTGCAAAATAATAAGGTTAGGCTGTGGGAGATGTAGAAAGGTTTTCACCAAAGGCATTAATTGGTGCCACTTTAACCCTCTCTGACCAATCCATCTAATGTCTACATTTGGCAAAGCAAGGTCTCTCACCATACCTCTTTTTTCTGCAAATTTTTCACTCCAGAAGACATAGCTGTGACCTACAATCCACACTGTGAACATCTTCCAAGGAGATCTGGATGCACTCAGGAGGTGTCTTTCAGTAGAAAGGCAATATGAAATGAAAGACAGTTGAAAAATGGAGGCACACATAGTTTTTTTAATAAAAAGAACTCATTGGCTGTTTCAAACCATTCTACACTAAAACCTAGGCTGTATGTTTAAATTTTTAAAAGCATGTTTTGTATTGGTTCAGAAAAATGTGTTACCACAGAACATTACTATGGATTTTCTGTTAGGTTTGAAAAGTCAAGCACTCTTGCTCTTTGGATATGAAACATTGTCTGCTGAACTTCTGACCTCTCTCCTCACAGCAGTGTTCCATGAGCTGTTGCTATGGTAGCAGGCAGGAGACAAGTTGGGGAAGGGTACATTTGGAAAGGGGTTGAAGTTTTCAACCAATAGAAATGTGTGATTTCATTGGAAAAAAAGTGGGAAGCACTGAGATTTGAAATTAACATGTATATGTGTGAAAAAAGAGAGGGAAACATTGCCATTTACTGGTTCTGGAGAGAGGAGAGAGGTGTGGAGCTCTGATATTCTGACTCTGATAGTCTGCTGTTTGAGTGGCACATTTCTTTCTCAACTAACTATTTTAAAAGGTGAGTTATGAATTTGAGAGGGGATGTATGTGGTGATTTTTGAGATAAATATTAGAATTGTGAATCTTCTTCAAAAGTTATGTTTTACATTTTGAGGTTTGCGAGATATTTAACTGTTTTGAACTTGTAAGATATTATGGAGTATGTTTTCACAATAAGTTAATGTGTACTGGTAAGAATGAGGAATACTGTTTTGTGCCTACCATCAAACCATGAGTCTGTGTGCAGAGAAGAATTGTTGACAGAGATTTAATTTGCGTTGCTGTTGAAAAGTAAGACGTGCAGTTGAAAGGAAAGGACAGCTTGTTTTTAATTGTGATGGTTAGGATTTAGCAGAAATCACTTTGAAAGAAAAGAGAGGAAAATAGCAGCACATTTGAAATTAGCATTAGTTCTGTAAGAATTGCAGACCCAGGAAAGGGGCAGCCTGTGTTTTGTGCCTACCAACACAGCATGAGTCTGTGTGCATATAGGAATTGTTGTCTGAGATTTAATTTGTGAAGTTGTTGTTCTGTAAGGATTGCAGACCCAGGAAAGGGGCAGCCTGTGTTTTGTGCCTACCAACACAGCATGAGTCTGTGTGCATATAGGAATTGTGGCCAGAGATGTATTTTGTGTTGCAGTTGTTCTGTAAAAAATGCACTTGCAGGAAAGGGACAGCTTGTTTTCTTCAAATGTGGTGGTTAGCAGTCAACAGAAATCACTTAATCTGAAATGAGAGGCAAAAGCTAAAACATTTGAAACCAATAGGGTAGATTTTCCATTCAAAATAGCAAAGGCACAGGTAGTTGCCATATGTTCAAAACTGAAAATAACCCTTAGCACACATGCACTGTTACATACATCCCAGCAGTCTTCATGCAGTTTTGGAAGTCTCTTTGCTCATCTGTCTTTTACCAGACAATACACAGTCTCAAGAAACACACTCTTGGCACGCACGCAGCAGCTTCTCCCACACTCCCATGTGTAGTACTCAGGTCTGTGTGGTGTTTCAGATAGCACTGTGTAACGCAAACACATTCAACGTCATCAAGGCACATTTCCTTTGCTCTAGTGTAGTCACTCACCCAGATTGCACATGCTCATGGTATGATGTAGCTGTTAGGACATGTGGTCTTTTCTGCCTCTGTGATCTAGAAGGAAAATGTGTCAGGCTGTAATAGTAATTATCACTTGCTCTACCACAGTAGTAAATGTGCTTTGAAATTGCAAATCAAATTCTGTTTTCTGCTTAGAAGCACACTATGAGGCTGTGTGCGCACAGGAATTGTGGCCAGAGATGTAATTTGTGTTGCAGTTGTTCTGTAAAACATGCACTTGCAGGAAAGGGACAGCTTGTTTTCTTCAAATGTGGTGGTTAGCACTCAGCAGAAATCACTTAATCGCAAATGAGAGGCAAAAGCTAAAAGATTTGAAACCAACAGGGTAGATTTCCCTTTCAAAATAGCAAAGGCACAGGTAGTTGCCATATGTTCAAAACTGAAAATAACCCTTAGCACACATGCACTGTTACATACATCCCAGCAGTCTTCATGCAGTTTTGGAAGTCTCTTTGCTCATCTGTCTTGCACCAGACAATACACAGTCTCCAGAAACACACTCTTGGCACACACGCAGCAGCTTCTCCCACACTCCCATGTGTAGTACTCAGGTCTGTGTGGTGTTTCAGATAGCACTGTGTAACGCAAACACATTCAACGTCACCAAGGCTCATTTCCTTTGCTCTAGTGTAGTCACTCACCCAGATTGCACATGCTCATGATCTCAAGGAGCTGTTAGGACATGTGCTCTTTTCTGCCTCTGTGATCTACAAGGAAAATGTGTCAGGCTGTAACACTAATTATCACTTGCTCTACCATAGTAGTAAATGTGCTTTGAAATTGCAAATCAAATTCTGTTTTCTACTTAGAAGCACACCATGAGACTGTGTGCGCAAAGGAATTGTGACCAGAGATGTAATTTGTGTTGCAGTTGTTCTGTAAAACATGCACTTGCAGGAAAGGGACAGCTTGTTTTCTTCAAATGTGGTGGTTAGCAGTCAACAGAAATCACTAAATCGCAAATGAGAGGCAAACGCTAAAACATTTGAAACCAACAGGGTAGATTTCTCTTTCTAAATAGCAAAGGCACAGGTAGTTGCCATATGTTCAAAACTGAAACTAACCTTTCGCACACATGCACTGTTACATACATCCCAGTAGTCTTCATGCAGTTTTGAAGTCTCTTTGCTCATCTGTCTTGCACCAGACAATACACAGTCTCCAGAAACACACTCTTGGCACACACGCAGCAGCTTCTCCAACACTCTCATGCGTAGTACTCAGCTCTATGTGATGTTTCAGATAGCACTGTGTAACGCAAACACATTCAACGTTACCAAGGCCTCATTTTCTTTGATCTAGTCTAATCACTCACCCTGTAACACATGGTCATGGTCTCAAGGAGCTGTTAGGACATGTGCTGTTTTCTGCCTCTGTAAATGATAAGGAAAATGTGTCAGGCTGTAACAGTAATTTGATACTATTCAGGAACACTGTTTTGTTCCAAAAAACATAGCATGAGTCTGTGTGTATACAGGAATTGTGGGCAGAGATTTAATTTGTGAAGTTGTTGTTCTGAAAGAAATGCAGTCCCAGGAAAGGGGCAGCCTGTGTTATGTGCCTAAAATGACGATATGAGTCTATGTGCACACAGGAATTGTGGGCAGAGATTTAATTTATGAAGTTGTTGTTCAGTAAGAATTGCAGTCCCAGGAAAGGGGCAGCCTGTGTTATGTGCCTAAAATGATGGCATGAGTCTGTGTGCGCACAGGAATTGTGGGCAGAGATTTAATTTGTGAAGTTGTTGTTCAGTAAGAATTGCAGTCCCAGGAAAGGGGCAGCATTTTGTCTTTACACAAATTATCCCTTAGCACACATGCACTGTTACATACATCCCTGCAGTCTTCATGCAGTTCTGGAAGTCTCCTTGCTCATCTCTCTTGCAGCTGACAATACATAGTCTCCAGAAACACACTCTTGGCACACATGCAGCAGCTTCTCCAACACTCCCATGCGTAGTACTTAGCTCTGTGTGATGTTTCAGATAGCAGTGTATAACGCAAACACATAAAAACATCATCAAGGCCTCATGTTCTTTGCTCTAGTCTAATCACTCACCCAGGTTGCAGATGCTTATGGTATGAAGTAGCTGTTAGGAAATGTGCTCTTTTCTGTCTCTGTAAACTATAAGGAAAATGTGTCAGGCTGTAACAGCAATTATCAGTTTCTCTACCACAGTAGTAAATGTGCATTTAAATTGCCAATCAAATATTGTTTTCTGCCTAGAATCAAACCTTGAGGCTGTGTGCGCACAGGAATTGTGGGCAGAGATTTAAAGTCTGTTGCAGTTGTTCTGAAAGACTTGCAGTTGCAGGAAAGGGGCAGCTTGTTTTTTTTCAACTGTGGTGGTTAGCACTCTGCACAAATTAGTAAATCACAAATGAGAGGCAAATGGTAAAATATTTGAAATTAATGAAAAGCTTAAAAAATATTTTAATGAATTATAATTACAAAAAAGATTTTTTTTAAGTTTCTTGCAGGTATTGCTGAGCAACAGTGTAAAAATTAAAAAATGCCTTTAAGGACAAGAAAGAGGAAAGAAAAGCAACAACAAGTATATCTGGACAAAACTGTGAAAAAAGAAATAGGAGGAGAAGCATGTGATGGAAAAAAGAAAAACTCTACTGGTAAGAAAACTAAAGTTTTCTTTAAAAATATCTTCAAAAAAAAAGAAAATGGCAAAAATAAATGTAAAACAAACATTGTTTTATGTACAAAGCAACAACAGAGTCAACAGCAAAAAACAAAAGCTAATGTACAATCAGAGGTATGTAAAACTGATTTAACACGAAAATTAGATTTTAAAAACATTCGTCGAAAAATGTTTCAGAGAAGAGTGATGTTAAATTTGCTAAAGGATGTGAAAAAATATAAGAAAAAATCAAAATATATTAAGAATTTTTTTTTTATAGAAAATATTGTAAGTAAGGCTTTGGAAATAAAAAGAACACTTTTTATTCTAATTTTGAATAGGATGCGTAGATTAGATAAATTAGTCAATGCAATGAAGTCACAAAGCAAAAGGAAAAGAGAAGTGAAAAAAAGTAACTTTTGTAAAGTGTTCTTGGGAGAATGGAAACACAGTTCAAGTACTGAACCATTTTTTAATGAAGAGAGTTATCTTCAAAGTAATAGTTTGTTGCATGCAGTTGACACCAATGGTAGAACATATGAAGTTAAGGATGGTTGTGTGAAAAAGAGAAAATGGTCCAAAGAAATGAGGAAGAAGTAATGGCTGCTGAGGCTATGGGGAGACGTCCAAAAGCCCCAGTGTACACTTGGAACTGTAGTAGTATTTGTACTGTGCGTCAGGAATCTATTGATAAATTACGTGACTTTCTAAGAGAATATAGTAAAAGGAGTGTAAGAAGATGAAGGTGCTTCAAACACTAGATCCATGCAGAGTGAGAGAGAATACTGGTTTGCAAGGACATTCTCTGGCTTGTCTATCTAGAAAAGTGTGTAAAAGTGTTTTTCATCATTTTAGGATGCTGGCTGTTCATCATACTGAAATGAGAAAGTTTGTGAGAACATTGTATTTTGATAAAAGTCCAGCAGTAAAGTTAAATGAGTTAAATAATGCTCTGTTCCGTGGATCTGTATCAGATGTAGTGAAGGTTACCGATGAGATTCAGTTTTGTTACTTCGGACCAGAACAAGAAAGTGCAGAAAAGGACACAGTTAATGAGGAAAATGAGGAACAGAATGTAGAACTCATTATTACTAAAAATTTTGAGGATGAAATGACAAAATTTACTATCATCTCTAATGAAAGACCAAATATTATTTGTATTTGTTGCCGCAGAAGCCATTATAAAATTCAAACAAGGAATGTTGATCTGTATAAAAAAAGTGAAAATGAAGATAATTATAAGTGGAAGGATTTTGCAACATATATATTTCTGGAAAATTGTTTTGAATTGGGTGAAGATCAGCGTATTTGTAAATACTGTTATAATAAGTTAGAAGAAAATAGAATGCCGACCAGAGCTGTACATAATAATTTAGAATTGGATGCTATTCCTGCAGAACTTTCTGATTTAAATACATATGAGTCTATACTCATTCAATGTGTTCATCCGTTCCAGACTATAGTACGTATGGAGCCCAAAACTGGTAAATTACCTCCTTCAGTTTTACTGAGAGGTTTAAAAGGAAGAGTGGTGTATTTGCCCTTGGATTTGAAAAAAAAATAGGGAACCTATTGATGCAGATACTTTGGAAACTGAACCATTAGTTATTCTGGTTAATGGTGTACCTACAAAGAATAAGAAGATTTGGCAGGAGCTGGTAGATGTACGGAAAGTACAAAGAGCAAATTTATATTTGAAAAGGAATAATAAATGGTATGAATCAATTTATATAGATGAAGAAGAAGAAGATTTACAAGAAGACACAGAAACACCAACTGGACAAATTGAAAAAGTGGACAAGTCAAAAGAAGAAGAAATTTATGAACATTTTAGCATACATCCTCTTCATTCAAAAGAAGTTATGGGAGACACTATTGATCTGTTTCAGATGAAGAAAGCAAAAGGAACTCCCGTGAGTGTATGGGAGAAGAGCTTGGAAGCTCGATGTTTTCCTCAGCTGTTTCCTACAGGAAAAGGTGGACGATACGATGAACGCCCAGAACAGATTCCAGCTTCTTAGTATCGGACTACAAGACTATATGCTGAAGATTCAAGATTTCGGCAAAGTATTCCTTATTTGTTTCATCTTTTATTTGAAAGTGACTTGTCTGCATTATCTTATGCAGTAAATCATATTTTAAAAAGTGGAGTACATCTACATAATGTGTCTGCTAAGGATTTTATGGAGAAAGTGCAGCACAGAGATAATCATTTGGAAACACAACTGATCAATCTGATGGCTTGTCAGCGTGGGACAAATGAATATTGGTACCGACGCCATGGAGAATTAAAATGCATGTTACGGAATTTAGGAACTCCTACATGGTTTGTAACCCTAAGCTGTGCCGAGTACGCTTGGGATGATTTATTGGATTTTCTACGAGAGGTAAATTCAAACATTAAAAACATTGAATACAAGACAGCAGGAGAACTGTGCTCATTGGATCCGGTTAATGTTTGCAGATATTCCAATCATAGATTTGAGGCTATGATGTCCTTCATCTACAATAAAAAAAATCCACCTCTTGGAGAAGTAGTGGATTTCTTTTGGAGAAAAGAGTACCAAGCAAGAGGTGCTCCTCATATTCATATGCTGTTGTGGATCAAGGATGCCCCAAAATTTGGAACAGATGCTGATGAAGAAGTGTTATCTTTCATTGAAGAATATGCAACATGTGCTATACCTAATAGCACAGAAGAGAAAAAGTTAAAAGAACAAGTTTTACGTTTCAAAGTCATCGGTGTGGAAAATACTGTCGACGGAAGTACAAGACCAAAGATAAAGTGTCGATTTGGATTTCCTAGACCTGTTCTTTCAAAAGGAAGAGTCAACAGTTTTATGTCAGCTGTGCGACATACTATAACCAGAAAATCTCCCAAAAATACATACAACCTAAGAAGAAAAGAAGAGTCAAAATTGATATATGACTACAACCCAGTCATTTTAACAATGTGGAATGCTAACATGGATATTCAGTATGTGGCAGACAATTCTATTGCTGTTGCTCGGTATGTCACATCTTACATCACTAAATCTGAGAAAACAGAATTGAAGGAAATGTGGGAAGAGATTTCTCACGAGAAGACTGTCAGTAAGAAGCTGTACAGTTTCAGTTTAAAGATGTTATCGCATCGAGAAATTGGATCCTACGAATGCTCAGATAGGTTATCATCTGCAAGTCTTTACTCGAAATCCAGAAGAATAATTTGGGTCAGTTTAGGCCTTGCAGGAATGAGAAATCGGGTACTGAAATCTGTTGGAGAAATTGAATATTTGGCCGAGAATGACCCAGAAAGTACAGATATTTTGAAAACAAACATGTTGCACACATATTACCCAAAAAGAAGTCATCATCTTGAGAACATGTGTCTCTATGAAGTGCTGCAGAACTACATTTTTTCACGGAAAGCCACAGAAGACATCAACAATGGAAAATATAAAGTCATTGGTGAGGAAGGATGTTTGGTGAAGCAAACAAAAGGAAGTTTGATAAATCACAGGAAGCTGAGTTGCGACACTACTGACAAAAAGGAATTTTACTACTTGGCTCTTTTACAGCTGTTTAAACCATGGCGTTCAGAGGACGAACTACTGGGAGAATTTCAAAGCTATGAAGATTCTTTTAATGCTAGCAAAGATAGCATAGAATGCAGAACTTTCACAACTTATGTCCAAATGTTAAATGAAGAAAATGAACAGGAAGCAAAAATTGCAGCTGAAGTAGCTAGAGACAATTCTCAAGACAGCCAAAGTTCAGGAACACTTAGTCAAGATCCCCTAGGACAACCAATCATAGAAAATGAAGCTGCAGTAGCCATGACTGAAGTAGAAACGGTTATGAATCAAGCACAGGAAGATTCAATCGACTTACTAAATCTGGAACAACAACTGAATGAAGAACAAAAACAAATTTATGAAGAAGTCACCAAAAAAATTGATCATGGATTACTACATGAAAAAAAACAGTGCTCATGCACATCATTTGAACCAATCAGGATGTATGTGAGCGGACAAGCTGGAACTGGTAAAAGTTTTTAAATAAAAGTCATCAGAAGCTACCTACAGCAAAAAACAGCTTCAAATTTGTCTTGTGTGGTAACTGCTCCAACTGGGTTAGCAGCCTATAACATAAAAGGAATTACCTTACATCGCTTGCTAATGTTACCAGTGGAGCATGAGAACAAAATAGAATACCACAAGCTAACTGGAGAAGCATGCTTCGAAGTTTCAAGAGTGTTGAAGAAGATGCAAGTTCTCATTATTTATGAGGTGAGCATGGTTTCAAACTTAATGCTTGCCTTTGTGCATTTAAGAATGCAACAAATTCTTCAGAGAGACTATGACGTGTTATTTGGAGGTAAACACGTCATAGTTTTTGGAGATCTTTTACAGCTCACTCCAGTTAAAGGACAACCAGTGTTTAATACTGTGACACATGAAGACACGAAAAAGTCATTAGGAAGCATTGGTAATGCGAATATTTGGTCGTTCTTTGAGTACAAAGAACTCACTACCAATATGAGACAAGCAAACGACGAAGATTATGCAAGTATTCTGAAAGATATCGGAATTGGACTACTCACAGAAGTTGGCAAAAAAGCATTACAAAGTAGGATGCTACATAATTTAGAGAACATTGCTGAAAAAAATACTGTAATCTGCTTAATGCCAACACTACGTGAGTGCTCAATATTCAATGAGGAACTTTTGAAATTGGAGAAGGAAGAGATTAAGAAAATGGAAGCAGAGGACAAAATTCAGCATGAAAGAATTACTTTTACATTAACAGGCAAACTAAAAAATAAATTGGATTCACTAGAGAAGAACATTTCCAAAACAGCTGGATTAGAAAAAAATCTATATGTTTGCATGAATTGTCGAGTGATTTTAAAGAGAAATTTGGATGTAGAAAAAGGTTTAGTGAATGGAGCTATGGGAAGAGTTGTGGGTTTTATTAATTATCAGAAAAAAGATGGAATTGAATGTTTAAAAATAAAATTTGATCAGATAGAAGAAGTTAAAGACATTTGTCGTTGTTCAGTTCGTTTCATGCTTGTGAAAGACTTATATGTGCGTAGAAAGCAGTTTCCATTTTCTCTAGCATATGCTGTAACTATTCACAAGTCTCAAGGATTGACTGTAGATAGTGCTTTTGTAAACATTGGTTCTACTGTGTTCAAAGAAGGTATGGCATATGTTGCTCTGTCACGAGTAAAAACATTATCTGGTTTATTTATGATAGACTTTGATGACTCAAAAGTTAGTGCTGATACAAACTGTGTAAAGGAGTATAATAGATTAAGAAGAACCTATGCTCCTCATTTAGGACAGTATCCTGTGATTGAAAAACATGTTGTCTCTCGGAAAAGGAGATTTGAAAATATCTGTAATGTGGATGAACAGAACAAAAAAAAAAAGGACAGTGATGTGATAGCAAGGAAAAAGAAAAAGGACAGTGTTGAAGAGGTTGTTGGTTGCCATTTTGAAAATAGCTCTGGTGTCAACTGCTATGCAAATGTAGTGCTGAATGTTGTATTTTATCTTGAAAGTTTGCAAGAGCAGATAATAGTAAATCATGGAAAAAGATTCTGTTCTCTGCTGAGTCTCCTTTATGAGAAGCTGAGTACTGATAAAACTAAAATAGAAAGTGCTTCTGATGTTAGAAATCTTTTAGCTGTATGTTGTGGTTCTACACAGTTTAAAGAAAATGTCCAGCAAGATGCACAGGAATTCTTAATAT
Organism: Triturus cristatus; assembly: GCF_964204655.1. Taxonomy (NCBI): domain Eukaryota; kingdom Metazoa; phylum Chordata; class Amphibia; order Caudata; family Salamandridae; genus Triturus; species Triturus cristatus. Next base: position 665,458,961 of record NC_140590.1, read on the forward strand.
ATATTTTGAGCGTACTTGAAGATGAAGGAGTAGAAGTAGAAAACTTATTTGGTGTCTCTTACAAATGGGAACATTGCTGTGCAAACTGTATGAACACATGTAGTAGTAATGTTGATTCAGAAAGGTTCATATTTTTACCATTACCACAAAGTAAATCAGTGACTTTTAGTAAATTAGTTAAAGATGCCAATCACAACATGGAATGTTCTGAATGTAAATCTGACATGTTTTCCACGTTATTTTTACAGAAATATGGTCAGTATGTAATTTTAATGATGCAACGTTGTAGAGCTGATGGTTCAAAATTGGATACTTTAATAAAGAAGTTTACAGGACAACAATTATCAATTTCTGGAAAAACTTTTGTTACAGTTGCAATAATTTTTCATGAAGGACCTACTGTAACTTCTGGACATTACACAGTTTATCTTAAATGTGAAAAAGGCTGGACACTGTGTAATGATTCCCAATTGATTTTCAAGCAACGTTTGCCTTATGATTTACCCAATTCTTACTTAATTTTTCTGAAACCTAAATTTTGAAAACTAAAAACTGCATCTGAAGAAAGCATTTTTTGTAATTTTAAAGGATTATAATTGAAGATATCACTTAAAAAGGATTTTGAAATTACTATTTGGCCTAAAGGAAAAGTAATAAAAACAATTGTTGACTCCTTTGACAGAAATTATTTTGGCATGTTTGCTTTTGCGACAAGGTTTAAAGACGGTTTATCTATTAAATTTGTATTCATCTAGAAAAGTTCTTGTAATATATATGTAATATTTCTAACAAGGTATATTTTAGTGAGGATAGTTTTTGGGCTTTTTTTAAACAATCTTTTAGATTGTTTTTTTTTTTGCCCGCTGTTAAATGATGAATACAATTGTTTTCACTATTTTAAGTGAAAATTAAAAAATTCTGAAAACAGCAAAAAAAGGGCAAAAAATTGCTTTGTAAAATATGTAAAAATATGTAATGCTTTTTGAAATGTATGATTGAATATTAATACTTTTTTTCTTTTTTTGCAGAACTAGAAAGAAAAAATAAAAAACGAAATTCTGTTCCCTTGCAAAATACAAAAAATTTATTTTTTCCAAATAAGTTATTTTTTTTAAAAAATAAGTGAAAAATATTTGTATTTCTCAATCCTCCCTTTTCATGCTTCCATTTCTTCACCTCTCTTTGGGGCTCATGTAGGTAAATAAAATTTACCGATTCTTAAATACCGAACCGTACCGGTATTTAAGAATCGGTAAGTTATATGTAGGTAATAATTCGGTAATATTTACCGAATCGGTAACATTCGGTATTCAAGAATCGGAATTTACCGAATCGGTAAATACCGCGGTGGTATTTACCGAATCGGTAAATACCGAGGTGGTATTTACCGATTCGGTAAATACCGAATCGGTATTTACCGAATCGGGAAAAGAAAATCACATGACTGGATAAAACAGCCAATCCTGTGCAACCACACCCCACCCAACCAGGAAGTGGCCACACCCAGGCAGGTACATACAATTAACAGACTCTGGAGAGGTTTGGAGTGCAGAGGAGAGGCAGGGAGCCAGTGCCTGTTTGTGCAGCTCAAAATCATCATGTCCAGCCAGAGGACACAGAGAGATGGAGGGGAAAGGAGGAGGAAGATGAAATTCAGCCCCAAGGAACTCCAGGTGCTAGTGGAGGAGGTGGTGAAGCAGCACCAGAAGCTGTTTGGGAGGCAGTCCCTGCAAGTGCCGGAGTCTGAGAAGCGCACTATATGGCTGGGTATCCAGGCGCAGGTCAATGCTGTGGGAGTGACCCACAGGGACATTGAGGTACTCAAAAAGCGCTGGTACGACCTGAGGATTGTGACAAAGAGGAAGATGGGGGAAATCCAGAAGGAGGCCAGCCAGACTGGAGGTGGAATCAACAGGGCACCTGCCCTCACCGAACTGGAGGAGCTGGTGGAGGTCACAATAGAGCACGAGAGCGTCGTGGGCCTTGGGGATGCCGACAGCTCTGCCAGAGCCGCCACCCAACAAGGTAAGACGAATGCACAGCAATGTAGCCCCTCCTACCCCTCTCCCACATCCCCCATTGTGAAATGAGTATCCCACTCCAGTCCATGTGTTAGTGCAGACAGGCAATGCATTATGGGAGATGTAGTCAGGGAACCCCCAACCATGAAGTGAATAGCACAGGACAACAATGCATGGTACACACATTAGCCAAAAGCAGGCAGAGGACAATGTGAGAGTGTTACATGAATTTATTGTGATGCTTGCAATGCAGCCCTTCAGGTACACTGAGCTGATGTTGCATTTCTGTCCACAGATGTAACATCGCGCAGGACTGCACATGGTACAGGAGAGAGGGTACACCGGCAAGACAGGTCAGCTCTGGCCAGCACGAGTACTGCACAGCCAGCATCACCACCACCACAGCCTGCATCACCACAACCACAGCCTGCATCACCACCACCACTGGCCGCATCACCACTCATGCATGAGTCACCGCCAACATCACCACTTGCAATTGTGATGCCGAGGAGGCGTGCTGCTGGCAGGTTGGCAGCGTTAGAGACCTCATCGGACGACAGCAGGGGCCCGGAGGCAAACACAATGCCCCAGGATGGGAGCTATGCCACTGTGCCCACCACCTCACAGGGAGCACACACGGTGCAAGACGGCGCCGCAGGTCGCGGGTTCAGAGTCCACCAGCAGACGGTGACAGCCATGGGGTCTTTGCGGGACTCGAGGGCAACATGCTCAAGCAGCAGCGCCTACAAACAAAGGTAGTCATGTCAGTTCAGCAGCATGTGCGGGGACTGAGAACCACATTCAAAAACATGGACAGGAACATCAGCGCAATGGCGGCGGGGATTACTGACATGGCAGCGGGCCTGCGGGACGTGTCTCAGTCCATGCAGCTGTTGTGCCGCAAGTTAGCAGCAGATAGAGCTGCAAGGCGCCGGGAACGCCAGAGGGGAGACATGCACACCAGGGCACTCAACCGCCTGGCAACTGCAACTTCACTACTCTGCCGGCGCTCAGTGAACATGCAGGAGGGCCTGACACACTGCAGCAGCGATGTTACTAGGGGGATGGTGCAGGTCACCAGTGCCCTGGAGGTGCTATTGACCAGTCAGGCGGCCACAGTGGTGCAGGGGATGCTGCAAAAAGCATCGACACCAGCAGCAGGAGCAGCATAACACCCCCGGTCCCAGAAACCCGCAGGAGCAGCAGGCAGCTTGGGGTTGGCAGTAGTGAGGAGGCTCAATCCGTGCCATCACACACTGTAGCGCGTGGACGCAAGCATTAATGCTGCACCGCATAGCCATATACTACTGGGTGACGTAACTCCTTGTACATACGCAATGTTGCCAGAATGGCATATTTTTGGTGTTGTGGCGTAGTGCCGCATTAAAACTACGTCATGACATACAACAATTGGCTGTGTCCCCTTACTTACTCAGAAATAGTTGCATGTGATTTCTGCCCGTCTCTCTCTCCCATCTGTTGCTGTTGGCACTCCAGCAGCGTTGTCCTCTGGCTGACCTGAATCATCCTCATTGTCCTCAAAATCTGTTATTTCCACCTCTGTACCTCTCTTTGTGGCAAGGTTGTGCAGCATTGCACAAGTGGCAATGATCTTGCAACAGATGATGGGTGTGTACTGGCGTGCGCCTCCGCTTTTGTGGAGGCAGCGGACCCTGCTTTTCAATAGTCCAAACGTGCGCTCCACCACGTTGCGTGTAGATTTGTGTGCCACGTTATATCGTCTCTCACTCTGGGTTGATGGGTGTAGGTAGGGAGTGAGGATGAATGACCGCACGGCATATGCACTGTCGCCTAGGTGAGTGAAAGTGAACCATCAGTCACATGTCTCAATACACTATGATTTGCAAGTCTCATGGGGCGTCACTGTTACTTACCTAGCAGGTATCCGTCTCCAAATTCTCCAGAAAGCAGTCGTGTGTAGATCCCACTGTTCTGGAAGATGTAGGAGTCGTGGGTGCTCCCAGGAAACTTCGCTACAATATCAGTGATGATGTTCCCTGCATCGCAGATTACCTGCACATTGATGGAGTGGGTGGACTTTCTGTTCCTGTAGATGTGCTCAGTGGCAGCTGGTGGGCAGATTGAGATGTGTGTGCCTTCAATACAGCCAATGACATGGGGGAACTGTGCCATGTGATAAAAGTCAGTTTTAGTTTTCTGCAGTTCAGCCTGTGTGTTTGGGAAGCTGATGTAGTGGTGCATTCTCTGCATCATGGCATCCAGGAACTTCCTGAAGAAACGGGACAGGCAACTCTGGGATACACCGCCCACCGCAGCTATCACCCCCTGGTAACTGCCAGATGCTAGTAGATGTAGGATGCAGAGCACCTGCACATGTGGTGGTATGGCATGCGCCCTTCTTGTTGGCTGGTCCAGGAGTGGGTGCAGGTCCCTGATCAGGTCCATGATGGTTTGTGGGTGTAGCCTGTACCTTTCATGTATCTCTGCGTCAGTCTGTTGAAAGAGTGTGATGCGCTGTCTGTAGATGCGTTCCTCCCGTCTCCAAATCCTCAGACCTGCTGCCTGTAGACGTAGGCGCCTTGCAATGACATACAGAGCGGCCATGTTGTCCACGCTGTTGCATTTTGGGATTGCTTAAATGCACTGTTGAAGCTTACCACCTGCTTTCAATCCGTGTTAATTACCGACTCTTAATTGCCGAATTTCATGGATTTCTTAATTACCGAATTTACCTACATGTCTTTTTCAGTTTTACCACTTCATGTTTACCACTTCATATTTACCACTTCATATTTACCACTTCATATTTACCGATTCGGTAAATCTGTATTCGGTAAATATGAATCGGTATTTACCGCTTCATATTTACCTAAAACTGGTTTTTGGCCTCCTACATCTCACTTGACTAAATACCGGTCGGTAACGGCATATTTACCGAATTTCGGCTGTTACCGACCGGTATTTAGCTACCTACATATGGCCCTTTGTACTTTAAATTTCAAAAAAAATCCCCCAAAAATTTTTGGGGGTTTAGTTTTTAAGTGGCTCTTAAAAGAGCTCTTGAGTTAATGGAGGGAAACAGGAAGAGAAAAACGAAAAAAAAGAAAAAACATCTATGGCCTACTGCACAAATGCGCATCAAATTTTCTCTGAATGAGATCAAGACTGGTCTCACCCACAGAAATAAGTCGACCGCAATCAGTGCAGCGTGTGGACAACCTCGCCAAACAAGATGGTCCAAAAAGAGGTGTGGAAGAAGGCAAAGGCACCACTGCAGAAGAAGTGCTCGCCTGAGCTGCCGAAGATGTGCTCGGCTGAGCTGCTGCAGATGTCGTCGGTTGAGCAGGTGGAGGGTTTGCTCCAGAAGCTCGACGAAAAGTCACTGGATGCATTTTGTCAACATGCCTCAACATAGTGTGAATGCTAAAAGAATACTTCTTGTTAGGATTCCCACGTGACAAGACTTTTTGACAAAGTACACAAGTAACTTTAGGTGCATTTACCTTTTTTTGTCCCTCTGGAAAAGTGAAAAACTGCCATATAAAGCTGTCTTTCTGCTTCCTGTTCCTCTGCCTCTCAAGAGTGTCCTGCTCAGTGTCTGAAGATGGTTGCCGTTCAGCCATTGTCTCTCAACAACAGAATAGCTCCTTCTCCAAAGGAATCAGAACTAATAATGAGGGGAGTAGGTGTGGTTTGGGAAGAATCTGGAACTGAAAGTACTTCAAACCAATCAAAAGTGATGATTCATGATCACATGACTTGCCATGAGGGGATTGGGTGTGGTGTTGAAACAATCAGAAACTGAAAGTAATGTTAACCAATTAGAAGTGTTGTTTTATTATGCATATAACCCGAGGTGCGCGCACTGAGCAAGCTCCGAGCGCGCACCTTGTGATTACGCATGCGCGAACGCGTAGGAGCGCATGTGCATACGTCATATGCGCGTACGTAACGCGCATACGTTGCACACGCGTATACGTGAACGTTAATGCGCGTAATTTAAGCGTATGCGGAAGTGAACCACGTGGAGCGCGTACGACGCACGCACGCATGCGTACGTACGTACGCATACGTACTGGGTGCGCGCTCCCAGCGCGCACTATAACGTATGTATGCGTACGTAAATAACGTACGACGGTATTCATAAAAAACTTACGAAAACGTACTAGGTGCGCGCTCAGAGCGCGCACCCCAAGAATTTATATTAAAAAAAAAGGGGAGAAAAATTAATTGCAAAAATAAAATAAACTGTTCAACTTTATCCTAATTGAAAGTTAAAAAAAAGAGCAAAAACAAATAAAAGGATACAGATAATATATAAATGAATACATAGGAATTTTTTTTTTATAAAAAAAAAAAATATATTTAATTTAATAATTCAAAAATTAGCATTTAAAAAAACGTACAAATTCACTGAAAAAACCATAGGTTTCACACACGTTATAGTTAGGAATTAGCATTTAAAAAACCTTGCAAATTCACTGAAAAAACCATAGGTTTCACACACGTTATAGTTAGCTGGACATTTCTCTCATACAAAACCAATGAAATTCCCCCGTTATAGTTAGTACAGCTAACTATAACTCACGCGACCGCAATCCACTGCTGATGACGTCACATATTACATCACTCATGACATGGTCAGTGACATCACTCATGACATCACTGATGACATCTCAAATGACATCACTGACGATGTCACTGTTCAAGACATCAATGTGATAAATTACCACATCTTCTCACACCCTTATAAAACCATTCATATACCAACTGAAAATTACACAGTTCCATTCTCAAATCCATAAATAATGCAATACTAATAACTGCATACCTAAAAAAAAACTTTAAGACCTTCGTTCACCTCCACACACTCACCTGTACAGTCACTCATAGTTACATTCAGTCCATAAAAAAGTATCATATAAATTTATACATATATCTATATAGACACTCACACACTAACAATCATCCATAGAGGTACTCTCACACCTAGTCATTCAAACAATTAATCACACTGCCATTTACTCATTAATGCAGTTATACACACTCAAGTTCACTCACTCACAAAAATAGTATCATATTCTTATGCTCAATTAGAATCATTGACACAAGCACACACTCATCCATACAGACACTGTCACAATTACACACTCTCACATCTAACCACTTATATACTCTTACACACATATATTATGCCTTTTTCATGTTTAGTTAGTCACAAATGTACCACTGAGACATACATTCAAACCATAATACAGCCATACATACACTCACTCAACCATACAGTCCTTCAGAGATGCACTTTTAATAACATCCAGTCATAGAATCACACACTCACTCATCTATGCACACTCACACACAGTTTACCCACACAAACACGTAGGAACTCATAAAGATACTGAGACAAGCAATCAAAAACCCATATAGACACACATATAGCTATTCACAAAACCATGCCACGACTTATACCTCAACACACAGACACATACAAAACATTTATACAGTTTATGCACTAGTCTAAAGTAAGATGTAGTTAAAGGACTCACTTGTCGAGTCAGTTACACAACACAGAAAATCAACCCTTTACACACTTGTACACCCACTCATTCTTAAACAGGCCTTTCCCTATATTTATAAACATTTTTGAAAAATAAACATTCACTGGATGACATCATCAGTGATGTCATTTGAGATGTCATCAGTGATGTCATGAGTGATGTCACTGACCATGTCATGAGTGATGTAATATGTGACGTCATCAGCAGTGGATTGCGGTCGCGTGAGTTATAGTTGCCTGCACTAACTATAACGGGGGAATTTCATTGGTTTTTTACGAGGGAAATGCCCAGCTAACTATAACATGTGTGAAACCTATGGTTTTTTAAGTGAATTTGCAAGGTTTTTTAAATGCTAATTCCTAAATATAACGTGTGTGAAACCTATGGTTTTTTCAGTGAATATATATATATATATATATTTACCAAGGTGTATTGAAGAATGAATGGGTATATGAGTGTTTGTATGGATGATTTAGTGCATATGTGACTGATTGTTTAAGTCAATTTCAATTCAATTCAAAGAACTTTATTCGGTTATTAAAAAAAAATAACCATAAAAGCACAGTTTAGATATCACATCAAAGTTCCACAATTTTTACAGAAAGAAGAAAAGAATCAATAAATGCAGATAAAAACTTAATAATCATATCACAATTGATTTACGGGATCTAAAAACATTTTTAAAAAACGCAATTACAGAAGCAATACTATAGGCATTGTCCAAATACTGCAGCGCCAAAAATGCAGGACGGCATTGTCTCAATTCCAATCTTTTAAGGACAGGAATAATCCATGTTTTCCTAGGCTTAGAGTAAAATGTGCAAAAGAACAATATATATATATATGGGGGCGCTAGGTGGCGCTAACCAAGATGGCCGCACCGATGTGAGGCTCCTGATGCTTGACCCCTCGCATCTGACCTCAATCCGTGTACCGCCGTCCTAGAAGCGATCCAGAGGTCGCCATCAGTAGAGGAGCTGCTGCACCACACTCGGTGCTGTTTCCGGGCGATTTCCTGCAACCAGGGCCGAGATCGGAGGCCCATTAGTCACGCCGGTGTGAAGGACGCATCCGGCTGGTTCCGAGGCAGGCACTGTGAGCTACGTGAGTCCCGCGGCGCCCTGGGAGGAGAGAAGGCCGTGTAGCCGGCGGCGGCCTGCCGCCCATCGCGGGAACCCGAGGGGGTGAGCCCCTGCCCTCTGCGGACCACAGAGCTGGAGGGGGTGACGGCTGGTGGGGCGCCCCCGGAGCCGGCACGGGGCGGAGGCCCAGGATCTGCTGTGGCCCTGCAACACGGGCGGACCGGTCCGAGTGGCGCAGGCCTGTGCGGGTAGTCGGATCTGGCCTTGCTGGGACTGGCGCCCACTCTCCATCTGCACCGCCAGCTGGGAGTTCACGCCGGTGAGGGAAGACGACTCCCCCTGGTCTCCCCCACCCTGTCTTGTGTGTCGGGCGGGGGAGCCTCTGTCCGGGCGATCGGCCGGGCGGCGACATCCTGCCAGGCCTCGAGGGTAGACGCAACACAAGAGGTGAAGGCGCTTCGTGGACACAGGCAGCGGCGACCGGCGTGGGAGGTCGAGTCTGGCCTTGCTGACGGTGGAGCCCACCCTCATCCTGTACCACTGGCTGGGAGTTACTGCCGGCGAGAGGGAGGCGCCCCTCCCCCCCGGACTTCACCCATCCTGACCGGACGGGGGGCCTCCGTCCCTGCTGCCGACCGGGCGGAGGCGTCCCGGCCCTGCCCCTGAGGAGGTCCTGCTGTCGGTCCGGGACCGGGGACAGGTGCGGGGTTGTCCCACTGAATGTGACGAGCCTGCAGGCCCAACGCAGGCGACAGTGGTGCAGCGGACCTGGGGCTGCCCCTCAACTGGCCACGACTGCAAGTGTGGGCCACGGCGAGGCGGCTGCTGCGAGGTGAGAGAGGCCCAGCCTGGATCATAGCGGGGAGCTTTTGACTCGGTTGGGTGGGCCTACTTGTTTGACGTCCTGACCCACATGGGTTTCGGCCCTAAGTTCTTGGGAATGGTACGGGTCCTCTACGCACGTCCCCGCGCCAGGTTATTGGTCAACGGGGCGCTGTCAGGGCCACTTCGGATCGGCCGGGGGACACGGCAGGGGTGCCTACTGTCGCCCCTTCTCTTCGCGCTCGCGATGGAACCCCTTGCTGCCCTGATCAGAACTAACCCTTTCCTTCAGGGATGGGAGTGGCCAGGCCTGGAGGCTGACAAAATCGCCCTCTACGCGGACGACGTCCTGCTGTACCTTGGAAATCCGGTGCCCTCCGGGCCTCGCGCACTGTACATCTTGGGCCGCTTTGGCCGAGCATCTGGCCTGTATTTAAACTCGCGGAAATCGGTCCTGGTGCCTTTGCACCCCTCCTGGGAATGTTTCGAATGGCAGGATACTATTCCCCTCCGCCGGTTGTCCTTTAAATATCTGGGCCTCCCTTCTCCCGGAACTGAGCTGGGCGCTTAACGTGACCCCCCTGGTTAAGAAGGCCAAGGCTGACCTAGTGAGATGGCAATCGCTCCCCCTCAATCCGTTGGGGAGGGTGGCCCTCTACAAAGTGATGATTCTTCCCCAGTTCCTGTACGGCGCCCCCATCCCCGCCTCCTGCCCGGATATTACTAAAGCAATATTCCTGGCCTGGTAAGCGGCGCTCCGCCACACCCAATGGACCGGGAAGCTGACCCTCGCCACCCCCCTATGGCATGGGACATGGTTGCGGGAGGTTACGGAACTAGAGGGCTTTAAATCGTGAGATCTACTCAGCATTGCTCAGCTGGGAGATGTCTGGCGGGGGGGACATATGTGCTCATATCCAGAGCTGCAGGCGCGCTTCTCCCTCCACTCATCCCAATTTTATAAATACCTTCAAGTACGCCATGCCATACGCACTTACACCCCACTGGACATTAGGCTGCCGGATCACAGCCCCCCGGAGGCTCACGTCATGATGGGTAACCTGGGGAGGGGAGGCATTTCCAGGATCTACCGTTCCCTCATCAACAGCACCCCCACATCCCTGGAGGGCCTTAAGGAATGATGGGAGGGGTGGGTGGGTCCCCTGGATGAGGCCGACTGGCAGAATGCCCTTATGGCCCCCAGACTGGTGACGGCTTCCGCCAAACTGCGGCTTATCCAAATTTACTACCTGCACAATGCTTATCTCACGCCGGCTCGACTACACTGTGCGGGCCTCTCCGCTGACGCAGCTTGTCCCCGTTGTGGCTCTGAGCCGGCCGACTTCATTCACATGGTGTGGTCTTGCCCGGAACTGGGGGGGTACTGGAGGGGCATAGAAACCGAACTCACGGAGGTCCTAAGGTGGGAGGTGCCACATGACCCTAGACACGCCCTACTAGGCATCACTGATGGCCTGGATGGCACACGCCCAGAGAAGTTATTCCTCATGACAGCCTTAATGGTAGCGAAGCGTGACATTGCTGCGGCATGGAAGCAGCCGCAGCCGCCTAGCTTAGCCAAGTGGAGCACCGGGGTGGACTGGTGTGCGACACAGGAACGAACTCTTTATCAGGCAAGGGGCTGCCCCAGGAAATACCGAAGGGTCTGGGGGAAATGGCTAGGCAACATACCATCAAAGTGCTGTTTAGAAGAAGGGGAGGGACAGAGGAGGGGTTCGGGGGGAGGGCGGGACTATGGTGCGTTTTCATGCTGTGTTGCTGTATGGTGGTGGTTCGAAGGGCTCAAAAGTTTTTCATGTTGTACAAACCTATCATAGTCCCTAGTGGTTATCAGAATATATGGTTGTATATTTGCCGAGGTCAAAGTAAGGTAATGTGCTGCCACTGAAGTCTTGGCCATTTCACTCGATATTCTAGCTTCACTCATATATGACATGCACATATTTTTAGGTCCTTCCTTGATACCCTACACATAGTAGATGGGTCATGATAATATTCGACATGGCCTATTTGAGTCAAAAATGTTTTGACATATTTCAACCATCTTATGTGTTTTGCCCCGTCAATACCCAGTGCATCCTTTAGAACATGGCGATTGAAAGCAGATTCTTCAGTCCTCCACACCCTATGCCACAAAAGGACAGGCTGTATCTTAATCACATCCCCTATATATGGCAAGCCCAATTCAGTATGACAGATAAATGTTGACGTGCTCTCGGGTACAGCCAAAAGATACCTGAGGAAGATGTTTTCTACCAATTGAAGTAAGTTAACATTATCGTATCCCCAAATACCAGCTCCATAAATGGCAATTGCTACGCATGATGCCTTATAGATACGTAACAGTTCCCCGGGAGAACGTCTACCCAATTTCCTACTAAAATTGGTTAAGGCCATCAGTGATTTACTAAATAACAGCCTTCTTGCTTTGATAGCCCTGCTCCAAGAACCTGACTGATCAAATAGGATCCCCAGATATGAAAAGGTTTTAGTATACTCTAATGCCCTAGTATTAATATAAACAGTATTTTTCTTTTTAATAGCCCCAGTCCCACACTTAATAGAAAACGTTTTTGAGCAATTAATTGTGAGGCACAAATTAGTCATGAAGTTTGTAAAGGAAGTTACTACCCTTTGGAGACCAATGGGCGTACGTGCCATCAGGACTGCATCATCAGCATAAAGGAGTGCAGGGATAGGGAGAGTGGCTACCAGTGGCAGATCCCTGCACTCCTTAATTAAAATACCTTCAAGATTATTGATATATAAAGAGAATAGGAATGGGGCAAGGACACAGCCTTGCCGTACTCCTCTCGAGACCCCAAAGTGCTTAGTGCAATCTCCCCCCTGTCCAAAACGAACCCTCGCCTTTGCCCCCGAATATAACTGCCTTAAAAAAGAAATTGTAGAGTTGTCCACACCCTGCCCCTCCAAAATTTGCCAAAGCTTTTCATGAACTACACAGTCAAATGCTGATGTTAGGTCGACAAAAGTTAAAAACAGCCTTTCCTTTTTACCTTTGGTGTATTTATCTAAAAGAATATGTAAATTTAGACCCTGATCAATTGTTCCCAGACCCTTACGAAAACCATATTGTAAATCACTTAAAATGGAATAATCCTCCGCCCACAATTGTAGTTTGTCCAAAACCACGCGCCCTATAATCTTAACTGTAGGGTCTAATAATGAGATTGGGCGGTAACAAACCGGATTAGCCCTGTCACCCTTTTTAAAAATAGGAACTATAATAGATTCGTACCAAGACAATAAAAAACCCCTAGAACAACATGCATTAAAAAGTTGTGTTAAAATTGGTCCCCATAGTTCCATATTATTTTTAAACAGGTCAACCGGAATACCGTCCGGGCCCGGCGCCTTGCCACCCAAACTGGCTGTTATAGCCATATTAACCTCACACAAAGTGAAAACCAATTAACAGTCCTGAAAAATGGGTGTGGACTCCGGGGCAGCCTCATGTACCAAATTTCCCTGTGTATCCATTATTTGGTTAGAATAAAGCTTGGAATAATGAGAAATCCATTCTGACTCTGGGATAGCTATCTCTATAGTGGCTTTGGATTTATCAGCCAAAAAAGGCGCATTAACCGCCTTCCAGAATGCAGAAGAATCCCGGTCAATCAAAGCCTCATGCAAAGCATTCCAGGCTTTCTCTCTTAAATGATTCTTTCTGGCAGTGAATGCCATCTTATAATTCCTTCTAGCTTCCCTAATAAGGTCCTGATCCTTCACTCTTGCCTTTAGTGCATGTTTAAGTTTAGTATAGGCCTTGGTACAGGTGGTGTCAAACCACCCTTCGTGATGATTCTCCCTCTTTTTATAATTTACCCAGAGAATATCTTTAATTTGGGTTGATATAGTCAGATAGTTCTCTATAATTCCTGCGTAGGAGGAATTTTCGTCAAGACAGGCTTGAAACATATTATTGCACCTCTTCAGTAGCTTGGTGACAAATTCGTCCGGGTTTACTTTCGACCATTTCAATGCATAACCATTTTGCCTACTCATGGTAATGTTCCTCAAAAGCTGCGTGGATCTGCCTTTTGTGTTAAAATCTTTATTAAACACCATAATATCAATACTTAGTGGAAAATGATCGCTTAAAGCGATGTCATGGGTGGTAAAGTTCCTAACACAGTGAGAATGTCTGCTAGATATCATAATGTAGTCTATTATTGAAAAGTCACCTCGTCCATTAAAAGTTGGACTAAATGGGACCTCAGGTAGACAAAGATTATTAGCGATCCCCATGTCACAGGAGAATGCAATGTCATTCAAGAGGTCTCCATGTACTGTATGCGAAAAATGCGAAAGACTAGTGTCTTTTCCATGTGATATCCCACAGGTGCCCTTGTCACCATTTTGACATAAAAGGCAATTAAAGTCCCCTCCCCAAATAACAAAAGCATCTTTAGTTGTCTGTGTTTGTAAGTTAATCAAGTCTCTATTCAAAGATCTAAATACTTCCTCCCGCGTCACCAAGGAGGCATTATTATAAAAATTCAATATTGTCACGCACGATGCCTGATCTATATCCATACTAACGACTTGATAGTGACTATTACTAGCAACTAATGCAACTTTCCTTATATTTAGGTGGTTGCTAATGTAAGTGCAAAGTCCCCCTTTTGCTCTGCCGTGAATAGACCCAATTGCTGGAGTATGAAATGTTTTAAAGCCACACATATGAATAGGCTCTTCCACCCATGTTTCTTGTATACTTAATATGCTATGTTATGTTATTTTTATTTGTACCGCGCACAGCTGCCCCAGCAAAGGGGCGTCCTGGCGCTTTGAGAAGGTGAACACAACACAGCACTAAAAGCGGACAAAAGGAGACGAGACACAACAGATAAGCTAAACAAATAAAAAGGTCTTGATAGCCCGTCTAAACTGAAGGAGCTCATCGATGGCCCGGATTTGTGGAGGAAGAGAATTCCACCAACTCGCTGCCAGAACTCGAAAGGAGCGGCCACCAATTCTGCTCAACTTAAAATGCGGGACCACTGCTAAGTTCTGGCCTAGTGATCTAAGAGTGCGAGAGGGGACATAGGGGATCAGCAATTTCTCCAAGATTTGTGGGGGAGTACCCTTTAGGATTTTAAATGCAAAGCAGAGAACCTTAAATCTAATCCTCTGCTGCACAGGGAGCCAGTGGAGAGAGCGTAGAGTATTGGACACCGAGCATCGCCTAGGCAGACCTGTCACCAGTTGGGCCGCAGCGTTTTGAACCCGCTGGAGCCGCAGAAATTCTGACTGGTTTATCCCCGCCAGTAGGGAGCTGGCATAGTCCAGCCTGGACAGAACTGATGCTTGGACCACCAGCTGTCTTGTGGGTGCATCAAAGAATTTGAGGATGGGTCGAAGTCCTCTGATGATGCCATAGCAAGAAGCCACCACCTTCTTGGTATGACAGATGAAACTCAGAGAATGATCAAGCCACACCCCCAAGTTTTTTATCTCTGCCGCTGGGAGGGGAGTCACACCCAACTCCAAAGGCCACCATTTGTCATCCCACAAAGCCACCTGTTTACCAACCACCATAATCTCCGTCTTCTTGGTGTTTAACTGGAGACAGTTGGAATTCATCCAGTTAGCCACTTCCCGCAGACCATCACAGAACCTGGGAGCCTCCAGGTCTGAGTCCCCACTCAGTGGGACCGCCAGCAGCGTGTCATCTGCGTAAGAGACCATGGTCAGGCCCCACCGCTTGACGACCGCAGCCAACGGTCTCACATACAGATTGAAAAGGGTGGGACTCAGTGAAGACCCCTGTGGGACTCCCTGGTCTAGCGGGTAGGATGACGACTTACCGGGCGGGATCGCCACCTGGAATGACCTATCCGTAAGAAAGGAACGAAACCAGTGCAAGGCGGAGCCAGAAACGCCCACCTCCTCAAGACGCCGAATCAGAATCCCGTGCGAGACCGTGTCGAAGGCGGCACTAAGATCTAATAACAGTAGTGCCGCCGTCCGACCGGAATCCAGCACGGAACGCAGATGCTCGACCATCGAGAGAAGGGCCGTCTCCGTGCTGTGACCCGCACGGAACCCATTCTGGGTAGGGTCGAGAATGTTAAGCCTACCAAGATGGTCTGTAAGAGTGGCATTCACATGGGCCTCCGCTATTTTCGTGGCCCAAGGGAGAAGGGAGATAGGGCGGTAGCTTTCAGGTTTAAGGGGGTTAAGGGTCGCCTTCTTCAGAATTGGCGTGACTACTGCCTGCTTCCATCTAACGGGAACCACTCCAGAAGAGAGAGACAGGTTGATCAAGGACAGCACCGGGGTTCGGCAAACCGGTGCCAGGGTCTTGAGTTGGGCCGGTTTCAGCGGGTCTGCCGGAGATCCAGACTTGATTTTGGCGCTGAGAAAGTCAAACACCTCCAGAGATAAGGGGGGTAAGATGGAAAGACATTCCCCCTCACCTAAGGTGCGACCAACCTGCTCTAACATCAGGGAACCCGTTGGGAAAGTGCGATAGATGGCTTGCACTTTTTCATGGAAGAAAGAGGCCAAACCCTCACAATGTGAGTCCGAGCATATTTCCACTGCAGTTGCTCTCTTCGCCATCAAGTCCTTTAATACTTTAAAAATAAGTTTCGATGGATTGGCAGAGTTCTGAAACTGTTGAGCATAAAAGGAAGCGCGAGTTTGACACACTGCCCTGTGATAAATCTTGACCTTGGCCAGATAACATATTTTCAGATCTGGGTCGTACGACTTCCTCCATAATCTTTCGGCCTGTCTACAGGCCCTCTTAAGAGATGCCAAGGAAGTGTCATACCAAGGGCTCGGCTCCTTCCGGTGACACTTGGACCAACACATAGGAATCAGAGAATCGAGGGCACCAGATATCCACTCACAGAAGGAGTCGTATCCACAATCGACCTCGGTGAGCGGACCTAAAGGAACCTTCTCGAGCTGATGGTAAAAATCCTCCAGTCTTTTTTTTTTTTTTTATTTATTTACAGTTTTTATTTACAACAAACAGTCGGGCAATGAGCAGTGAAACAAACAAGCAAGCATGATATAAATGATTTTTGAGGAAGAAGAAAAAAAAAAAGGGTACATAAAAGAAATGGAGTAGATCCCTCAGATCCATTTAGTGACCGGGTCCCAGATTTTCAGACCTTGTTTTTTTTTCCTTATCCCCTTAAGTTTATACATAGCCAATTCTAAATGATAAATAGAGATTAGCTTGCATTGCCAATGATGAAAGGTCGGAGGTTCCTTGTCAATCCATCGAGAAGTGATACAAAAACGGAAAACGGACATGCAGATGAACAAAAATGCATCTTCAGGGAAAGGTCTTTTCCCAAGTTGATCTACTTGAACACCAAAAATTACCAACTCAGGAGAAAGTTTTACGAGAATCCGTAGATTATTATTAATAAAAAATTCTATATCTGTGATATAACAAAGTAATTTTTCGCATTTGAAAAACATATGGATAGAGTCCGCATCCACCTCATTACAGCGGTTGCATCTAGAATCGCCGCTGACCTTCCACTTGGCGAGCTTAGCCGGGGAATAATAAAGATCGAAGACAGACATATAATGCTGGCTTTGAAGGGATCCATTGAAAAGTACCTTCATGGATATCTCGATGGATCTACCTATATCGACCTTTAGTATATCTAGCCTCCTTTGCCATTTACTCTCTGTAGAGAGTAAATCATCCTCGGAATGATTAATGATCATTTGATAGATTGTGCCTATTTTTTTTGTTTTCTTAATAGTTTCTAAGATCTTATGACGATGCATAGATGAGTTAGTGAGAAGTCCTTTTGATTCTAAAAAGCTACGAATCTGGAGATACTTGAAAAAGTGATGCTGTGGTAAGCAATATTTAGCTCGAAGAACCGAAAATGAGAGAAATTGAGCTTTTTCATATAGATCACCTAAAGTCTGTATTCCAGAGAGAAGCCAAATTCTGATAATTTGATCATGGAATATCAGAGGCAGGGCTGGGTTATTAATAATTGGAGAATAATAAGTGATTGCAGCTAGGCGTAAAATTTTATTCCTAAATTGTCGCCAAATTGTAAAACAGGCGAAAATGATCTTAAATTTGGTCTTTTTGTAGTAGCTGGGTTCAATGATTTTGACTAAGCATTGTGGGGCGGCCTTACCTAAAAGTAATTCATAAACTGAAGGATAAATAGATTCCTCAGTAATAGTGTCCGTGAAGAGGAGTACCCTCATAGATCTTAAACAGATGACCCAATAATACAGATGAAAATTAGGTACACCCCACCCCCCTTTCAGCCTTGGCAAAAAACACCATTTCAACGCGCGACGAGAGCGATGATACCCCCACAAGAATCTAGATATCATTCTATCAATTCTTGTGAAATAGTGTGCCTGAAACAAAAGCGGTATGGTACGAAATAAATACAAAAATTTTGGTAAAATTAACATTTTAATGATATTAACGCGGCCAAAAAGAGAGAAATGGAGATTACTGAGTCTCTCTAAGGTTTTATTAGATGAATTCAAGACGGGCTCAATATTTAAGTGTACAATATCATCCACTTTGGATGAAATCGTTATCCCCAAATATTGGGCTTCTAAATTGAAGACCATTTCTTTAGGTCGACCGAAGCCAGAATGGATCAATTGGGTTTTGGCGACATTTAATTTGTAGCCAGATAGCAAGCCGAATTCTTCTGCCAGGGATATAATTTTTGGTAATGCACGACCAATATCGACAGTGGTGATGGCGACATCGTCTGCATAGGCAAAAGTTTTAAATGAATGGGTATTGATTTTGACAGGTATAATTTCTGTCGCGAGGGATAAATTACGGAGATACGGTTCTAAATAAAGGGCAAACAACAAGGGAGAACAAGGACAACCTTGTCTAGTCCCTCTTGTTATCGGAAAGCCCTTCGAGACAGAGTTGGTTAATCTGATGGTAGCTTTAGGCTGGACATAGAGGGCTTTGACGGCATTAATATATGAAATAGGGAAGCCCATCCAGAGCATGGTAGACCAGAGAAACTCCCAGGAGACCCTGTCGAACGCTTTTTCTGCGTCCAACAGGGCCACCGCAACAGGAGATTCAGATGTCTGAGCCCAGTCTAATAAGGCAATTACTTTTCTAACATGATCTGTAGTGTCTCTTTTCAGAATAAAACCATGTTGTCTAATAGAGACGAGAGTAGGCATGAATGAATTCAATCTGTTAGCTAATATCTTTGAGTAAATTTTACTATCGGTGGGAATCAGGGAGATAGGGCGATATGAGCCTAATTCTTCGCTATTCTTGCCTTTTTTAAAGAAAATTACAATGGTTGCGATGGACCATGAGGGAGGTGGATTACCAGCGAAGGCTGAAGAAAAAATCTTCATTAATTCTGGTTTTAAGATACCTCTAAATACTCGGTAAAATTCTAGAGGAATAGAGTCAGGGCCCATAGCTTTCCCAGTCGCCAGGCCTGTAATAGCGAGTTCAATCTCGTCCCAAGTAACTGGGGTACTGAGGCACTCCGCATGTTCTAATGACATTCCTGTAATTTGGATCTTTTCAAGATATTGTTTTATATCGAGATCCGGAACACTATCCGATTGGTGATAAAGCAATTGGTAAAATTCATTGAAAGCGGCGAGTATGTCTTCTTTAGAAGTTTTAAAAACTCCATGGAGATCTTGAATTTTGAGAATCTCATTAACAGTAGCTTTTTGACGTAGTCTAATTGCTAAGATTTTCCCCGTTTGTTCACTCAATTCGTAGCTTTCAATGCGATGTTGATTATGGAGTAGAGCTACTTGATCAGCAATATGAGTATAAACAAAGCTACGTTTAATTGATAGATCCAATTGGGATTCCTCTATGTCACGATTAAGTTTAATACATTCAGCTAGCCGAGTCTCTGCAGATAAAACCATGTCACAATCCCTTTTGAATTTGTTACGCTTTTCCTTTGATTGAAAATTAGAATATTTTAGTGTCTCTCCCCGTACCACAGATTTGAATGTGTCCCAAACTACTGGGACTGAGGCTGATTGATTATTAACTTCAAAAAAATCCCGGATAACTTTAGACATAAATTGGAAATAATCTGGTTGTAAAAGTAAATTCCGTTGAAAGGTCCAGATTGATCTGTACCCTTGTTCGGTTGATGGGATACAAAATTTTAAACAGAGGGGATTGTGATCCGACAACAGCCTAGGTAGAATTTCAACCGCAATTTTTCCCAAAAAGAACTGAGATAGAAAAAAATAATCAATCCGAACAGGTTTCTTGTGGGGAACAGAAAAGAAGGTATAGCCATACTCATCTGGATGGAGAGTGTGCCAAGCATCAGATAAAGCATTGTCTAAGACCATAGATCGTAGAGCCTTGAAGGACCGTGGCTTTAAACCTTTATACTTTAAATTTTGTCTAATGTTGAGGACAGCGTCAATATGAATGTTTAAATCCCCACAGAAAATAATAGGCAAACTGCACAGGGCGAGTTCGTGATTGAGATAATTAAAAAGCTCAGAATCGTCGAGATTAGGGCCATAAACTGAATAGATCAAAAACCTGTTCTGAGAAATTGAGAGTTCTGCCATGGCCCAACGGCCCCATTTGTCAGCAGCAGTCTTAATTGATATACCAAGATTCCTACGCATAAGTATGGCAACACCCCGTTTGATACCAGTCTGCCTAGATGACACTACAAGTTCCAACCCTAGGCTCTTTAGCAAGTCTCTTTTCTCCCATGATAGATGCGTCTCTTGGAGACAGAGTATATCTATTTGGAGCAGGTGAATCATTTTGGACAAGATGCCGCGCTTTTTCACATCATTAAGACCATTAACATTAAAAGTACAGATATTAATTATCTTAACCATTAGAATTTAAAGCATAAGAAAAAGATTAGGAGACTAGACTTTATCGAGCAAGGCTCTGAGTATAATTGAATTCGAGCCGGGTTGTCAAAGAAAATAATTATTGTCCCTAATTTTGAGGCATTAAAGAGACAATCTGAAAAACATACAATAGCTTGCGAGTAGCAGAACATTTTCATTGTAATTTGCTCAAATTGGACTGAAGTTGAATTACACCCCCACCACCACCACCACCACCGCCAGCACCCCCCCCCAAACCCACCCCTAGAACCTTCCCCTTACCCCGACACCACCCCCCACCCCCACCCCCACCCACCATATGAGGCACAGGGATAGCCAATCCCTGGGGTCAGCGAGTGCCCTCCTGCCCCGCTCCCAGATGACCCGAAGAAAAAAAAAAGAGAAAAAAGGAGGGGAGAGAATTACAATTCAGAGATGAGTTTAAACCAGCCGGGGAAGTCAGCCCAAAATTACTAGATCAAAACTCTAATATTTGAAAGTCATACTTTTGAGAATAGTAATCAAAGAGAGTCAAGATAGTCTTTTGCAATAATTTCAGATACAAAAAATCTGGTTTGATTTTTGAAAATGACTTTGAGTTTGGCTGGATTTTGTAAGTAAACCGTAGCACCTTTTTCTTGAAAACCAGCCATTAATTGTCTTAATTGCCAACGCTTAGTGACAGTGGACTGACAAAAATCCGGCCGAACAAAAAAACAACAGCCCTTAGCGGAGCGTTTTTTATCTGGTCTGGCGAGATCAGAGATAGCCTCTCTTGCCAGGAAGTTATTAAACCTCACCAAAATAGCTCTCGGATAGTCCCCTTCTTTTGGTCTGGATTTGATTTGAAACGGAAAACGATGAGCACGTTCAATGATCAGAGGCCAATTCCAAGATGTAAGTTCGGGAAATGCCTCCGAGAAGAGATCACAAATGAACTTTCGAATGTCTGAACCACCTAAATTCTCAGGAACCCCAAGCACACGTAGGTTATTTCTCCGAGATTGATTTTCGATCTCGGCAAGCTTGAAGCTGACGTCATCCCGTTGTGCTTTGACGACTGCGAGCTCTTTTTTTTGTATAGCAACTTCATCTTCGAGAGAAGATATCCTGGTTTCAGCTTCAAGAACTCTGGCCGTCATGTCAGTACAGATTTTGGAGATGCGACGGACGGCGTTTTTAACTTTTTGACATGTGCCTTGTGTACGAGCAATCTCCAACTTGGTATCTGACCGATGAGCTAGCATAGTTTGATATATCACAGAAAGAGTTATTTCCGGGCCAGGATCGGACTCAGGCTCCGGCTCTTCACGTATAACAAAGTCACTTGGAGGTTTAGCTTGGATAGATAAAGAGTCTCCTGTGTCATTAGACTTATTCCGAATTGGAGGTGTTCTCTTGGCCCTGGACTTATGCTTCTTCACTGTGACACTAGAAACGGGTGAGGACTCACTAGCACCTGTCTCCTCGCCCGAGGTGCTATTTTCTGGGTAATCAGCCCAATCCTTATCCATACTTTCATCAGATGTGAGGTCTGACATAGAGAAAAAATTTTCAGTAGACTCCAGAACAGATGCATGAGATAAGGTTTCAATAGATGCTGGTAGAGGCTGAGCAGGTGTAGTCCGAGAGATGGTCGGAGCATTTGTAGTAATATTAAAATTCAGAGCCGCCTCGTCTCCAACAATATTAGTCAGTGAGGGTACAGGCTTGATTGGAACTACAATTCCCAGAGTGCTATGCGATAGTGATCCAAGCGCACACACGGAATCGGGAGAACCTGATGGCACTAGAATAGGATCAAAAACAGAGTTTGAGGATATATCCGCAGGTGCTATGGATGGAGACTGTACGCTCGAGTTTGTAGCGTTTTTAGCAGCTTGTTTGTTGAATAATGCAGGGACAGTTTGATTAGAAGCCTTTCCCACACTTCCCTTTTTTGCCAACAAAAATGGTGATAGAGATATGGACTCACCAGGTGTAGCAGAGCTTCGATTAGTAGCCTCTGACTCCTCTGTCCCGGCATTTTGAGTAATCTTGTTCTTGTTCTTGCCGCTGCGTGTATTAAGAGACTTCACCGGCTGATTAGAGGCTTTCGGCGGCATGGTGTATGCGGAGCAGAGCGCTAACTGTCTTGCCCAACAGACCGAGAGATGCCGGGTGAAATCACGCAGCCGAGGTAAACGGATGACGAGAGGCCACATAAACAGCAGCAGGAACGAATGCAGACAATCCTAGTGCTGCGAGGCAGAGTTAGGTCAGCAGGTGGAGAGTCGAGCCAGAATCCACAGAGGAGAACTCCGGAACACAGAGGTGGAGCCAATGGCGCTAAACAGAATCAAAAATTCAAACGGAGACAGCAGGATCGTGCCGGTGATACTACACACTGCTTCATGCTTCATGCCTCGCGTCGATAACCAGCGAATAAAATCGGGCGGTCAGCTGCTCATCCGTCGGTATCGAGTCTCATCGGGTCAAAAGCTCTGGGAGCGAGAGGGTAGGCAGCTCACACCGCTAGTGTAGCGGTCGCCATCTTGCCTCGCCCCCTGTGCCACATCCCAGAAAATCCTCCAGTCTTAATTTGTTCCAGTGTCGTTTAAGAACAAGTCTATCTTGAGATAGAAAAGGAGATTTACAAAAGTAAAGTTATTTACAAAATCCACCCATACATTATTGGCCACTTTTGTTCTCAGACCAGCCACATTCCGAAACACAATCTTACAGTTGTCGTTCTTCCCTTTACTGCCATTATTTCCCCCAGTTCCCTCAATGGATGATGATATGACTTCATTATGGGGCATGGGGACATACTCCAAGGCAACCACCTCCTCTGTATTAATAGCCTCAACTGCTACTATATTTACCGGTGTCACCTGGGGTGGTTGCACTACTTTTGTGACTCCAGGACTTGTTGTTAAATAGCCCTTGATACAACAATCCTCCAAGCCTCTGGTTATTGTGCACTGAGTAGGGTCCTCTAATCTCAGTCAGTCGACTTCCTCGAGATAGTTGAGTCTATCAAAACGGTTTTGAGTTGGAATATTAAACTGACTCCTGTAAAGTGGGGTAGAATTTTCCTGGTTAGGTCTGATATTGTTCCTGAGTGGCAGTTGGGAAAAAAATCCTGAAGGAACAACACTAATGTATGAGTTTCCCGTGAAGTTCAATATCAGTCTCACTAGTGTTGGTGTTTTGAATGACAATACAACACAATCTCCTTGAAATGTTTTGGGCCCTCTTCCTAACCATCCCACTCTCCTTAACATCTTAAACTCCTCAAATAACTTCTCGGTTAAACCTATCCTAGTGCCAAGCCACTGTAAGGACTTATTCCTTAGATTCTCCCAGGATTCTACCATCTCGTGAGCCAATGTAGGTACATTAACTAACACCACTACATACGGTGTAGCAGCTGGCAGTAGATCTAGGTGTATAGCCTGTTGTTTCCCCTGGGGCATAATTACACAATTAGTGTTTGCTAAGAATGGAGTAAGTGTAGGCTTAGACACAACAGGTATAGTAGCAGAAAGGTGTACCTCAGTGTCGGCAGAAGGGATTTTTTCGATACCTACAAGAGGCATAGATATTACCAGGGGCATTAAGTGTAGCTGTTGCAGAACCAGCATGGTTTAACTTAGAGCTAATATTAAGATTCTCATCATTCGCGTCATTGCCAGGCAGTATCATTCTATCAGGTGCTAGTGGATAAAGAGTATCCAAACATTTGACTAGTTTGGCCTCCATAGTGTCTAATCTAGTTGTCAAATTACATAGGCTTACTCTAATCAATGTATCCAGAGCATCCAACTTTGCGTTTAATTTCCCTACCTCACTCTGAGTACGCATATTTGAGCCGATTACAGATTTTTCCCAATTTTCCACTTTGGTGACTGGAGTAGATTTTCCCCTTTTAGGTGCTCTTTTACGAGTCTTAGTTGAGGGCATTTCAATTGGGGGGCCAGAGAGCTCAATAACGGCAGGACAGGTATCCGGATTCCTAGCCCGCTTATTTGGCGGTTGCTGCGATACGTCACACTCCTACTCACTACCAGACAAGTAATCAACAGTATTCACCACGCAGCCATTTCTACCTATAGTACTTCTCTGAGCCTCATTTGTATCAGAGCCAATTCTCGTTGTGGTGCAGGCCTCCCCTCCAGGTTTTAAAGCCTCCTCAACTGTAGTAATCTGGCGTTCTATAGCACCTACAGCTCCAGTAAGGTAATTAAGTAAGGACTGGCGGGAGTGCTCCCCTGCATTGGCAGATTTCTTAATCTGCGTGCTCACTATTTTTCTTTTCCCCATACTCACAGTAGCACAAGCAAATCGCTAACACTAAAAATAAAATACCGTTAACCCCTTCGATGCTCATGACGGAACGGTTCCGTCATGAGCATCGGTTGGGCTGTGCTCATGACGGAACCGCTCTGTCATGAGCGCAGCCCCCGGGGGAAGCGCTGGGGCATCAATCGTGCCCCCACAGAGGGGGATGGCAGTGGAAGAGCTTCCGCTGCCACCCCCGAGCCCCCCCACGCTTCCCCATGACGACAGCGCGCGCCGACGTCATCAGGAAGCGTTGGACGCGCTGGAATCCATTTCTTCCAGCGTGTCCAAGGGATTAGAGGTACGTTTGCTTGTCCGGTGGGGGCCGCGGGGGTGATATCTTTAGTATTGAGGCATCGGGGGAGAGGAAAGAGTATTTCCTCTCCCCTGATGTCTCAATACAGGGCATTCCTGCTCCACGATTGCGCACAGCGTCACGATCGTGGAGCAGGGATGCCCCACTAGACACCAGGGATGTGTGTTTTGGTATTTGGGAAGCGACCCCTTGGACAAGGGTCGCTTCCTAGGGGGGCAAAATTATTCGAAGACTTTTCTGCCCCCCCTGGGGGCAGATCGGTTGTCTTTCTGCCCGTTTCTGCCCCCAGGGAGGGCAGAAAAGCCCACTAGACACCAGGGATGTCTTTTTCTTTATGTAGGAAGAGACTCCTTGGGCAAGGGTCGCTTCCTAGGCGGGCAAAATAATTTGAAGACTTTTCTGCCCCCCCCTGGGGGCAGATCGGTCGTCTTTCTGCCCGTTTCTGCCCCCAGGGGGGGCAGAAAAGCCCACTAGACACCAGGGATGTCTTTTTTTTTATGTAGGAAGCGACCCCTTGGGCAAGGGTCGCTTCCTTTGCGGCCTAATTATTTAGAAGACTTTTCTGCCCCCCCTGGGGGCAGATCGGTCGTCTTTCTGTCCGTTTCTGCTCCCAGGGGGGGGCAGAAAAGCCCACTAGACACCAGGGATGTCTTCTTTTTTATTTAGGCAGCGACCCCTTGGGCAAGGGTCGCTTCCTTTGGGGCATAAATAATGGGAAGACTTTTCTGCCCCCCGTGGGGGCAGATCGGTCGTCTTTCTGTCCGTTTCTGCTCCCAAGGGGGGCAGAGAAGCCCACTAGACACGAGGGATGTATTTTTCTGCATGAGGAAGCGACCCCTTGGCAAAAACTGTTTGCATTTGTGCTCGATGTGTATTTTGTTGTCTTGTGAGTAATTTTTTTTTTTTTCTTCTTTCTAGTTGGATATCGTTGGTTTTTGCTGTGTCACTGCAAAGTAGGTTCTGGTGAGTGTAGCTGTCTCTTGTAATTGAATTCTATAGTTTGTGAGTACATTGATCATTGTGATAAAGGTACACATTTCTTTACTTACTTGGTTTGCACATTGTTGGTTGTTGTTGACTTGTTTGTGCAGTCTTCAATCTTAGTAAGTATAATGGCTAGCCGCAGGATTACTGCTCAGCAGGTTGTTGGTTTGCTGTTTGAGTCTTCCTCTGATATTGGTTCAGAGACTGACTCTGCATCTGAGGGAGAGGAGGCAGGGGACGATTCTGGCAGTTAGTTTTCTCTCCGTATGGAGTCATCGGATGATGAAGATACTCTTAGTGCGGATGAAGTCCCTGTGTTAGAAGAGGAGACTGATGTGCCGATAGTGCGGCAAGAGGCATCTGGGCTGCAGCCTGGGGTTGCAAGGCTTCCCGTTGGTGTAGTGCGGCAAGAGGCTTCTGGGCTGCAGCCTGCGGCTGCAAGGCTTCCCGTTGGTGTAGTGCGGCAAGAGGCATCTGGGCTGCAGGCTGGAGCTGCAAGGCTTCCCTTTGAAAGTGATGACCTCTGGGTTGCCCCTGGCATGGTGCAGCCGGCATTGCCAGAGTTTACTGGTGTTCCAGGGTCTAGAGTGAATACTGAAAACTTTTTGCCTGGAAATATTTTTCAGTTGTTTATGGACGATGTGTTTTTGGCAGAGTTTGTTGAGCAGACTAATTTGTATGCCGAACAGTTTTTGAGGGACAACAGTGCCAGACTTAGGCCCTACTGTAGAGCTACCCGGTGGACTCCCACAAATGTTGGAGATGAAGAAGTTCTTGGGTTTAACTTTTTTGATGGGCTTGCTAAGGAAGCCATCAATGTCTTCATATTGGTCTAGCAGTCCCTTGATGGCAACGTCTATTTTTCCGGCAGTCATGAGTCGTGACAGGTATTTGCTTCTGCTTCGGATGATGCATTTTGTTGATAATGGTTTAGCTTTGCCACGAGATCACCCTGATTGTGACCGTCTTTTTAAGATTAGGCCTGTCCTTGATCACTTTGTTGATCGATTTTCTGAGATTTATGCCCCTGGGAAAGAAATTGCAGTGGATGAGTCTTTGGTGTTGTTCAAGGGCCGCTTGGTTTTTAGGCAATACATTCCTAGTAGGAGGGCACGCTATGTAATAAAGCTGTATATGCTGTGTGACTGACCGTCACGCTAACATCACGCTGGTCTTTGTAATTTATCGCTTTGCTGCAATTATTCAGAAGTGGTTTTTAAAATTGTATACTTACTGTTTTGTTCGCATTAAATTGTTTGCTTGTTCCCCACTGACCGCATTGCCTGCACTTTAAAACGTTGACAGCACCATTCACCATTTGGGTGTTTGTATCCCTGCACAAGCGCCATCTTGGAAGTAGGGCTCAGACGCCCCCAAGACGTTTTACGGGGCTGCGCTCTAGTTCGAGCGAGCACCGCCTGGCAAATGGTATTTAGGGGCCAGTTGGTCGGCGCGCGGTCAACAGACTGACCGTCACGCTAACATCACGCTGGTCTTTGTAATTTATCGCTTTCCTGCAATTATTCAGAAGTGGTTTCTAAATTGTATACGTACTGTTTTGTTCGCATTAAATTGTTTGCTTGTTCCCCACTGACCGCATTGCCTGCACTTTAAAACGTTGACAGCACAATTCACCATTTGGGTGTTTGTATCCCTGCACGAGCGCCATCTTGGAAGTAGGGCTCAGACGCCCCCAAGACGTTTTACGGGGCTGCGCTCTAGTTCGAGCGAGCACCGCCTGGCAAATGGTATTTAGGGGCCAGTTGGTCGGCGCGCGGTCAACAGACTGACCGTCACGCTAACATCACGCTGGTCTTTGTAATTTATCGCTTTGCTGCAATTATTCAGAAGTGGTTTTTAAAATTGTATACTTACTGTTTTGTTCGCATTAAATTGTTTGCTTGTTCCCCACTGACCGCATTGCCTGCACTTTAAAACGTTGACAGCACCATTCACCATTTGGGTGTTTGTATCCCTGCACGAGCGCCATCTTGGAAGTAGGGCTCAGACGCCCCCAAGACGTTTTACCGGGCTGCGCTCTAGTTCGAGCGAGCACCGCCTGGCAAATGGTATTTAGGGGCCAGTTGGTCGGCGCGTGGTCAACAGACTGACCGTCACGCTAACATCACGCTGGTCTTTGTAATTTATCGCTTTGCTGCAATTATTCAGAAGTGGTTTTTAAAATTGTATACTTACTGTTTTGTTCGCATTAAATTGTTTGTTTGTTCCCCACTGACCGCATTGCCTGCACTTTAAAACATTGACAGCACCATTCACCATTTGGGTGTTTGTATCCCTGCACGAGCGCCATCTTGGAAGTAGGGCTCAGACGCCCCCAAGACGTTTTACCGGGCTGCGCTCTAGTTCGAGCGAGCACCGCCTACCACACGCTATTTAGAGGCCATTATGGTCGCGCGCAGCGTACGCGCGCAGCGTCGCGCCGGAGGAGCGCCAGAGGAAAGCCCGTCTGTGCCCGTCCGGGCCAGGACGGGCCGTAGGGCCCCCACCCCTGCTACCCTTAGATCTCTTCATCAAGGGAGAACTACGCTAGATGAGATAACGCTTGCCAGCCTTCGGTCGGAAGACCTATTACAGGTAGAGGATAAATCGGACACCACAAGTTCACAAGCCCTGATAATTGCCACACTCAACACACGATCCCTACATAAACACCATTTAGAGGTGTTCACACTGCTGGACGAGGGTGAGATAGACATCCTCGCGCTTTCAGAAACCTGGCTAGGGACTGCCTCAACACCAGACATTATAGCTGCTTTACCGCCCAACTTCGATGCTCGGTCGTATAACCGCCCAAAGGATAGTAGAGGGAGAGGGGTAGCCATCATGTTCAAAAGGAATCTTAAGGTAACACAAATCACCGCAGAAAACTGTGCTGGAGCAGAAGTATTAGGGATAAAAATATCACTGAAATCCTCATGTATATTGCTTCTCCTAGTATACCGTCCTCCGCAGAGCTCGCCGGAATTTAATGATTCCTTTTTTGAACTGTTGACCGATCTGGCATCCAGATATAAGTCCCTGGTAGTGGTTGGGGACTTTAACTATCATTGGGACGAGACCCCCAGGGGGCCCATTGCGTCCGAGTTTGGAACTAACCTTGCCACTCTCCATTTAAACCAGCTTGTAAAAGGGCCCACCCATGAGAAGGGCCATACCCTTGACTTTGTCTGGTCCTCCCTTCCACGAATGAAAATCCTGGAAGTCAGTCCTTGCATTTGGTCAGATCACTATCTGATTAAGTGCTGGGTTCCAGGAGAGCCCTTAGCAGCGGCCCCTCCACAAACAAGGAGGAAGGTTCGCCCGTGGAAGAAGATTGAGGCCGATTCTTTAGTCTCAACTCTACTCTCCTTCCCCCCTCCGAAGATGAAGCAGGAGAACCTGGATGCAGAGACCACGACCATCATGGCCTGGATTCGCTCTGCTTTAGATAAACTTGTCCCAGAACGATCAGAGCTCACTCGGAAAAAAGGGAAAGGAGCTCCTTGGTTTGACGCATCCCTTAGGGAAAAGAAGCAAGCTCTCAGGAAGGTGAAGCGAAGTTGGAGACGGGATTATGGGCTTACAGAGTCATTAACGTACAAAACTCTTCTAGCCAGTTACAAACGGGCCATCCTGGCTAGGAAATCCGCCTTTTATGAGGGCCGGATCAGGGAGGCTACGAATAAACAAAGGGAAACCTTTATTATTCTAAGGGAACTCACGCAGTTGAATGATAAAAGCGGCGGCCTGGCCCAGCCTGACTGTGACACCTTTCAAGGATTTTTCCTCCAGAAGGTGCAGGATATCCTGATGGATATTACTACGCTCTCTGATAGCTTACCAACGCAACCTTGTTCAGACAGCTTGCAGTCTGCTGGGGTTTTGCTTAACTTCCCGGATATCGATGGGGAGCACCTGACAGAACTGGTTAGCTACATCAAATCAGGATCCTCCAGTGATCCCTGCCCTCCGAAAATCTTCAAACTGGCTTTGCCAGGCATTCAACCCCAGTTGCTGCATTTACTGAATGCTTCTCTGGAAGCGGGTTACCTCCCAGCATCTCTGAAGGAAGCCAGAGTCTCCCCACTTCTGAAGAAAGCGGGCACTGACCCCAAGGCACTGAAAAACTACAGGCCTATTTCTCAACTGCCTTTTCTAAGTAAGATCTTGTAAAAACATGTTCTGAATGCAGTAGCCAGTTATCTTGAGGAACACCATCTCCTGCATGCCAGGCAGGCGGGCTTCCGACCACAACACAGTACAGAACTGGTTATGGCCACGGTCACCGACGAGTTAAGAATAAGAGCAGGTAATAAACAACCCTGCGCTCTGATTCTGCTCGACCTATCGGCAGCTTCCGATACGGTCAGCCATTCCATCTTGCTGAGCCGTATCGCGAAGCTGGGGATTGCTGGCCAGGCATTCAAGTGGTTAGAGTCCTTCCTATCAGGTCGCACTCAGAGGGTTCAGATGGGGGACCAGCTATCTGTGATTAAGGATGTGACATGGGGGGTGCCTCAAGGGTCCGCACTCTCCCCTTTATTGTTTAATATCTATCTGCAACCCCTGATGGAAGAACTCACGCGCAGGAACTGTGAGGTCTTTAACTACGCAGACGACATGCAGTTACTGGTACGGCTGGGAGATACACCAGAGGCCCAAGAATCAGTTAGGAATCTTCTTAGATTCACGGTCAACTGGATGACTAACAACTTCCTCAAAGTAAATGCAGAGAAAACGGAGGTGTTGGTAGTAACTAACAAAGCCAACCCCTGGGATGATTTGTACTGGCCCCCAGAACTTGGCAAAACTCCTATCCCCGGCACAGTGGTGAAGAGTCTTGGCCTAAAGATCGATGCGGATCTTACCATGGCCCCTCAAGTGTCGGCTGTGGTGGGTTCCTGCACAGCCGTGATGCGGCAGTTACGCAAGCTTACTACCATTCTCTCAGCCTCCACGCTGCAAACCATCGTCTCAGCGACTGTCATCTCGAGGCTAGATTATGGTAATGCTCTGTATCTGGGCTTATCACAGAAGCTGATGAGGAAACTGCAGGTTGTGCAGAACGACGCGGCCAGACTGGTCTTCTCTCTTCCTAGAAGTTCGCACGCATCTATTCTTCTTCGTAAACTGCATTGGCTTCCGGTGAAGCTTAGGGTCCAATTCAAAGGCCTCTGCATGGCCCACAAGGCGCTCTTTGGCAATGCCCCAGAATATGTCAAACAGCGCCTGAGGAAGTATGTTCCCGGTAGGCCCTTACGCTCTGGGTCTGTCCCAAATCTGGCTCAACCCAGATTCAATCTAAAAACCAAAGGAGGTTGTGCTCTTTCAGTACTCATTCCCCAACTTTGGAATGATCTTCCATCTAGTCTGAAGGAAGACTTTCACCTACTCTCCTTCAGGAAAAAATTGAAGACATATTTGTTCGGAAAGGTAACATCTTCGGTCTAATTGGAGCAGGCAGATGGTTGTTGAGGCGTCATTATGTTCTTGGTCTTCTGTCTAGCGCTTAGAGACCGGTGGTGATAGGCGCTTTATAAGAACCCTATAACATAACATAACATAACATAACATATGTGTCTAATTTCAGGGTGTACACCGGTAAGGAATCTAGGATTAACCTCCCTGGTTGTCCGTCCACTTTTGGAGTGACTGAGAAACTTGTTTGGGAACTTGGTAGAGGATTTTTCAACAAAGGCCACCATTTATATGTAGATAACTTCTACACTGGTGTGCGGTTGTTGAGGGAATTGGCCAAAGTGGACACTTTTGCTTGTGGCACAATCCGCTCTAACCGTAAAGGTTTCCCGAAAGAACTTGTTTGTCAAAAGCTTGTGCAGGGACAGTGCAGTGCGTTGCGTTGCCAGGAGCTTCTTGCTGTGAAGTTTTCAGACAGGAGAGATGTCTACATGCTGACTACCATCCATGATGAAAGCACTGCACCTGTGACTGTTTGGGGTCAGGTCGCTGAAGCGCGCAAACCTGTGTGCATTTTAGACTATAAATGGGTCTCTGTCAAGACCACATGGGTGGTGTTGACAGAGTAGATCAGAGGTTGGAACCTTACACTGCTCTTCGTAAGGCTTACATTTGGTAAAAGAAGTTGGCTATCCATATTTTCCACTTGGCAATGTTTAATGCTTTTGTTGTGTTCCAGGATTCTTGCCCTGAGTCAAAGATGACTTTTGCTAAGTTTCAGTAGTCTGTAATAGGCAGCCTTGTTGTAGTGGAACAGGCAAGTGTTCCTAGAGTTGGAGTGGTGGAGGATGTTGCTAGATGGAAAGATCGCCACTTTCCAGATCACATTCCTCCCACACCCTCAAAAGATTTTCCCAGTAGGAGATGTAGAGTCTGTTGGCGAAGAGGTACGCGGAAGGACAGTCGTATGTACTGCCCCGACTGTCCTTCTCATCCTGCACTGTGTCTTCCTGCTTGTTTTAGAGCGTACCACACGCGAAAGAATTATTGGGAGCATTCATGAGTGGTAAAGTGAACTGCCTGGTCTGTATTCTTTGGATAATTTGATTCTGTTTCAAGGTTGGTGTTAGTGCAATGTATTAAGTTGCTGATTTTCTGTTAGAGGATTTGTATCTATTTGCGATTTGTTTGTGTTTTTATTTTTTTCTAAAAAAATCCTAAATGTGATGGCAGTGTGTGTAGGCTTGCGCTTGGCTGTTTGTGTGTGTGGACAGGCACTTGGTTGGTGGTGTGCGTGGAATGGTGCTTGGCTGGTGGTGAGCGTGGACTGGCGGTGTGCATGGACTGGCGGTGTGCGTGGACTGGTGCGTGGCTGGTGGTGTGCGTGGACTGGAGCTTGGCTGGCAGTGTGCGTGGAATGGTGCTTGGCTGGCGGTGTGCGTGGACTGGTACTTGGCTGGTGGTGTGCGTGGACTGGTGGTGTGTGCGGACTGGTGCTTGGCTGGTGGTGTCCGTGGACTGGAGCTTGGCTGGTGGTGTGCGTGGACTGGAGCTTGGCAGGCGGTGTGCGTGGAATGTTGGTTGGCTGGCGGTGTGCTTGGACTGGTACTTGGCTGGCGGTGTGCGTGGACTGGTGGTGTGTGCGGACTGGTGCTTGGCTGGAGGTGTCCGTGGACTGGAGCTTGGTTGGTGGTGTGTGTGGACTGGAGCTTAGCAGGTGGTGTGCGTGGAATGGTGCTTGGCTGGCGGTGTGTGTGGACTGGTACTTGGCTGGCGGTGTGCGTGGACTGGTGGTGTGTGCGGACTGGTGCTTGGCTGGATGTGTCAGTGGACTGGAGCTTGGCTGGCGGTGTGCGTGGATTGGCGATTGGCTGCCGGTGTGCCTGGACTGGCGATTGGCTGGCGGTGTGCCTGGACTGGCGCTTGGCTGGCGGTGTGCCTGGACTGGCGCTTGGCTAGCGGTGTGCGTGGACTGGCGCTCTGCTAGCGGTGTGTGTGGACTGGCGCTCTGCTAGCGGTGTGTGTGGACTGGAGCTCGGCTGGCTGTGTGTGAGTAGTGACTTTCTGCTGGTCACTACACACACTGCTAGCTGAGTGCCACTCCACGCAATCCATCAGCATGTGTAGTTGCTGTGTCTGGATTGTGGGCGTGTGAAAGTGATGGGCCCTTGAATGGCGCTGTGTGCTGGTGTGAGTTTTGTTATGTGATGGGCCCGCGGCTGGCGGTGTGAATGGTTTTGTATCTCTCACACGTATGAAAGGTGTATGAATGGCCTGTAAAGAGGTTGGTGCCTTGTCGTGGCTTTACAGCTCACGAGCTGTGAGTCAATGGTTCAGTTTCTCGCCCTTTCAATTATTACCAGTGCATTTCATGTTTTGTGAAATCACTTGCTAATACAATTGTATCTACTGAACCATCACTCACCCTCGTGCCAAATCCAACCAGTATGTGTGTGTGCTTTCGGATTAGATGGCTGTGCAGTAATATTTGTCTTTCTGAAGCAGGGCGTACCTTGTCCCTTTTTGGTGAATTTTGTACTGTGTTGCTTTTGTACCTGGTGGTGCGAATGGTCTTGTTTGTATCACGTATGAAAGGTGTGTGAATGGCCTGTAAAGTGGTTGGTGCCTTGACGTGGCTTTACAGCTCACGAGCTGCGAGTCATTGGTTTGGTTTTTTGTGAATTTAATTATTGACAGTGCATTTCATTTTTGTGAACTCTCTAGTTAATAAAATTTAATACACTGAACCATGACTCGCCCTCGTGCCAAATCCAACCAGTATGTGTGTGTGTTTGAGGAATAGATGGTTGTGCAGCAATGTTTGTCTTTAGTTTCTCTGCCAAGGTACACTTTCCATGTAAGAATAACCCACCAACTGTAGATATTGTTGAAAACCCATGGGAGTTCATGGTGATATCTCTCTTGTGAATTCAAAACAATTTTTTATCCCCAATGTCCTGCAAACCTCAAAATGTCTGCCAAATTTTCTTTGCAATTTTACTTCAAAATTCTCACGCTGTAGGAACAATAATTAATCTGGTTTTGCAAGGGGGGTCACTTTGGTTTTTGACCCGGTGCTCGGCGGCCATCTAGGGAAACCTACCAAACCCATGCATTTCTGAAAACTAGACACCCGGCGGCTTCCAGGGAGGTATGGCTTGCGTGGATCCCCCAACGTTTCCTTACCCAGAATCCCCTGCAAACCTCAATTTTAGCTGAAAAAAATCACTTTTTTCACACATTTTGGGGTGGGAAAGTTGTGGCATCCCCGGGGATCACACAAATTTACCACCACCCAGCGTTCCCCCAGGTCTCCCGGTAAAAATGGTGCCTCACTTGTGTGGGAGGCCCAAGTACCCGCGGCAGGAAAGGGCCCAAAACGTAGTGAGGTGACATCAAAATGGCCTATCGCAAAACCACCTGGTTTTGCAAGGGGGGTCACTTTGGTTTTTGACCCGGTGCTCGGCGGCCATCTAGGGAAACCTACCAAACCCATGCATTTCTGAAAACTAGACACCCGGCGGCTTCCAGGGAGGTATGGCTTGCGTGGATCCCCCAACGTTTCCTTACCCAGAATCCCCTGCAAACCTCAATTTCAGCTGAAAAAAACACTTTTTCACACATTTTGGGGTGGGAAAGTTGTGGCATCACCGGGCTCACACAAATTTACCACCACCCAGCGTTCCCCCAGGTCTCCCGGTAAAAATGGTGCCTCACTTGTGTGGGAGGCCCAAGTACCCGCGGCAGGCAAGGGCCCAAAACGTAGTGAGGTGACATCAATATGGCCTATCGCAAAACCACCTGGTTTTGCAAGGGGGGTCACTTTGGTTTTTGACCCGGTGCTCGGCGGCCATCTAGGGAACCCTACCAAACCCATGCATTTCTGAAAACTAGACACCCGGCGGCTTCCAGGGAAGTATTGTTTGCGTGAATCCCCCAAAGTTTCCTTACCCAGAATCCCCTGCAAACCTCAATTTTAGCTGAAAAAATCACTTTTTTCACACATTTTGGGGTGGGAAAGTTGTGGCATCACCGGGCTCACACAAATTTACCACCACCCTGCGTTCCCCCAGGTCTCCCGGTAAAAATGGTGCCTCACTTGTGTGGGAGGCCCAAGTACCCGCGGCAGGCAAGGGCCCAAAACGTAGTGAGGCGGCACCATTTTTACCGGGAGACCTGGAGGAACGCAGGGTGGTGGTAAATTTGTGTGAGCCCGGTGATGCCACAACTTTCCCACCCCAAAATGTGTGAAAAAAGTGATTTTTTCAGCTAAAATTGAGGTTTGCAGGGGATTCTGGGTAAGGAAACGTTGGGGGATCCACGCAAGCCATACCTCCCTGGAAGCCGCGTCAGGCAAGGGCCCAAAACGTAGTGAGATGACATCAAAATGGCCTATCGCAAAACCACCTGGTTTTGCAAGGGGGGTCACTTTGGTTTTTGACCCGGTGCTCGGCGGCCATCTAGGGAAACCCACCAAACCCATGCATTTCTGAAAACTAGACACCCGGCGGCTTCCAGGGAGGTATGGCTTGCGTGGATCCCCCAACGTTTCCTTACCCAGAATCTCCTGCAAACCTCAATTTTAGCTGAAAAAATCACTTTTTTCACACATGTTGGGGTGGGAAAGTTGTGGCATCACAGGGCTCACACAAATTTACCACCACCCTCCGTTCCCCCAGGTCTCCCGGTAAAAATGGTGCCTCACTTGTGTGGGAGGCCCAAGTACCCGCGGCAGGCAAGGGCCCAAAACGTAGTGAGGTGAAATCAAAATGGCCTATCGCAAAACCACCTGGTTTTGCAAGGGGGGTCACTTTGGTTTTTGACCCGGTGCTCGGAGGCCATCTAGGGAAACCTACCAAACCCACACATTTCTTACGGAAAGTTCTTTTAGGCGGGCACAAGGTAACTGTAGGCCTCAGCGCACTTCGTGCTGGGGCGGCGCCCGGGAAGCACACGGCAGATGACAGGGAAATCAGAACGTTGCGGACCCTGGATCCGATGCGAGCTCGCGGTCGAGTTCGTAAGCACAGTACCTTGTTTCTTGACGCAAAGGCGGGTGTGGGATTTCAGCGGCTCTTCGACAGGAGAGCAAGGCGGCGTCCGGGGCTCCCACACTTCACGATGGGGGTCTGATCTTCAGGCTCACGGCAAGAGCGGGGTGTTGCAGGTGGCGGGTGAACAAAGCGGGGCAGCCGGGCACGCAGGTTACGTCCGGGCCGTCCGAGGCTGGGAGATGCTCACAAACGCCGATTCCGGCGGGAGGGTGAAGGTGCACAGCGAGCCTCCAGCAAGCGAGGTGACAGGGGCAGCCCAGCACAGCGTAGGGGGAGCGGCTCCGATCGAGCGAGGCTCTTTCCAAAGGCGGGGGCGGCTAAGCAGTCCTGGTCACGGCTCAGGGAGGGACTGGGGCACGAGGGTCACAGCTCCGGCGAGGGAAAGGACACCACAGTCCAGCGGCAGGCTAGTGAAGATCAGGTAGAGCCCAATGGTCCTGGGGCTCAGTTCAGGGGGCAAGCTCAGTTCCAAGCCCTTGGAGATCGTTTTGGAAAAGCACAAGTCTTGAAAGTAAAAATAAAGCAAAGTCTTCAGCAACAGGTTCTCTTCTCTCCTTTGGCAGCAAGGTCACCACTGCAGGCCAATCCCCCAGGATAGGGACAGTCTTCCTCCTACAGCTTTCCCGGTGCCTCCTCCTCAGGCAGAGATTCTTCTTGGTCAAAAGCGGATCTAGTTTCTTAGGAGCAGGGCTCCTACATTTATACAGCAAATCTTTTGTTCTCCCAGGCCAGGGGGTCCCTTGCCTAGTTCAGTCTGGTTTCTGAGCACTTTGTTTACGCGATGCAGGCTTCTTCTTTCAGAGTGCAGGGCAGAGTCCTCAGACGCTCCACAGGGGGCGGAGCCGGCATTGAGGTGGCAGAGCACTGTCCTATTCAGAGCCTAGGAGAACTCCTCCCACCCATCTACCTGTCGATCGTCCTATTCACCACCAGGCTACCTAGCCCTGCCCATCTGGGTTCCCCAGCCCTGTCACTCACACCAGCCAGACATCAGATACACATCACGCAGAGGCGGGCTGAAATGTTTAGGCAAGCAAAGGCCAGCTTTCTAAAAGTGGCATTTGCAAACCCGGAATATTAAAATAAACCTTGGGAAAAGATGTACCTTATTATTCCGAGTTCAGGCATACTAAACTCGATCTTCTACCATGTTCCCTGGGTCGGTTAGGATCATAGGGTGTAACAATCCAAGCCGCCCATACTGGCCTATGAGAACAGGGTAGCCTTACAGTAGTGAACACAAAATGGCGGTCATTCACTACCAGGACATGCCACGCATCTAGGCTTGTCCTACCTTAGGCTTACAACGCACCCTGCCCGTGGGCCTACCAGAGGGGTGACTAACATGCAGCTAAGGGAAGGTTTCAGGGACCGGCAAGTGTGGGCACTTGCCAGTCAGCATGTCAGTACCAGACTGCACGCAGGTTTTGCGATGGCAGACCTTAGACGTATTTTACCGGCCGCTTCTGTGGGTGGCACAACCAGTGCTGCAAGCCCACCAGAGGTATTTGCATTTACATGCCCTGGCGCTCCTGGCGCACTTTACTGGGGTCTGATAGTAAATCAAACAATCCAATCATGGAATCCAACCAACATATACAATTTACATAGGGAGCACTCGCACCGCGACACTGGTTGGCAGTGGCACAGCGCGCTGAGCGGCCAACACCATAAAAACACATGAGGCACAGCAACAAAAAGAGGAAGGGAGACTCACGCCAAGGTGCCAGGTCTAACACGTGTCCCCTCCAGCTGAAAAGTGGGGAGAACTACCCTACCCCAGGGAGTTCCTCATCACTAAGGCGGAAAAATCTGGACAGACCCTCAGCATTGGCGTGATCTGTACCAGGGCGATGTTCCACCGTGAAATCCATACCCTGTAGGGAAATGGACCACCTCAACAGCTTTGGATTCTCACCCCTCATATGCATCAACCATCTGAGGGGCCTGTGGTCCGTCTGAACCCCGAAGTGAGACCCAAACAAGTAGGGTCTTAGCTTCTTCAGCGCCCAGACCACAGCAAATGCCTCACGCTCAATAGCACTCCACCTTTGTTCCCGTGGAAGTAACCTCCTGCTAAGAAAGGCTACGGGTTGATCTAGGCCCTCCTCATTAATCTGTGAAAGAACAGCCCCCACACCATGCTCTGAAGCGTCTGTCTGAACGATAAACTCTTTGGAGAAGTTGAGAGCCAAGAGCACGGGCGCCGTGCACATAGCAGTTTTCAAGGCCTCAAAAGCTTTCTGACAGGTGTCAGTCCAAATCACTTTCCTGGGCTGCTTCTTCGAAGTCAGCGCTGTCAAGGGGGCAACCATGTTGCCATACCCCTTGACAAACCTCCTGTAGTACCCGGTGAGACCTAGGAAGGCTCTCACCTCCGTCTGGGTTTTGGGCGCCTCCCAATTCAGGATGGTTTCTATCTTGGGCTGAAGGGGTGCCACCTGGCCACTCCCAACTTGGTGTCCCAAGTACACCACGGAACCCTGCCCGATCTGGCACTTACTCGCCTTGATCGTTAGGCCTGCCTTGCGCAGCGCCATCAACACTTCCCAGAGGTGACGCAGGTGTTCCTCCCAAGTGGAGCTGAACACTGCGATGTCATCCAGGTAGGCTGCACTGAACGAATCCAGCCCAGCCAACACCTGGTTGACCAATCTCTGGAAGGTGGCAGGGGTATTCTTCATCCCAAAGGGCATGACCCGGAACTGGTAGTGCCCATCTGGGGTGGAAAATGCTGACCTCTCTTTGGCCCCCTCGGTCAAGGCGATCTGCCAATACCCAGACGTTAAATCAAACGTGCTGAGGTAGTTGGCAGCCCCTAGCCGATCGATGAGCTCATCAGCTCTGGGGATGGGGTGTGCGTCAGTCCTAGTGACTGAATTGAGTCCTCTGTAGTCCACACAGAACCAGAGTTCGGGTGTGGCTCCCGGCGCTGCTGCCTTTGGGACCAAGACCACGGGGCTGGCCCAAGGACTGCTAGAAGACTCAATTACCCCGAGTGCAAACATCTTGGAGACCTCCTCCTTGATGCATGTCCTCACCCTGTCAGTCACCCTGTAGGCCTTGTGCCGCACAGGTGGACTATCCCCAGTGTCCACATCATGGACGCACCAATCAGTGACACCAGGGACCAGGGAAAACAGATCAGAAAATTGTCCCAGCAACTGGCGACAATCATTCTGTTGCTCAGGGGTCAGGGTGGAAGAGAGGATGACACCATCCACTGACCCATCTTGCTCCTTGGCTGACAGGAGGTCAGGAAGAGGTTCTGTCTCCTCTTCCATCCCAGCATCTGTTGCCAAGAGCATGCCCACTTGGGACCTCTCCAAGTGGGGCTTGAGGCGGTTGACATGTAGGACCCTTAAGGGGTTCCTAGGAGACTTCAGGTCCACCACGTAGGTAACAGGACTCTTGCACTCCACCACCTCAAAGGGACCGGTCCACTTATCCTGGAGCGCACACGGCTCCACGGGGGCCAAGACCCATACCTTCTGCCCAGGCTGAAGCTCTACCAGAGTGGCATTCTGGTCGTACCACCGCTTCATCTCCTCCTGGCTGGCTTCCAGATTTGCCTCAGCAAGTTGCCTGAAACGCCTAGTCTGATTCCTGAAGGCCAGCATGTAGCTATATACATTCTGGTGTGGTTTCCTGGGAGATTGCTCCCAGCCTTACTTGACCAGACTTAGAGGTCCTCTGACTGGGTGACCATACAGAAGCTCAAAGGGACTGAACCCCAGAGACTTCTGTGGCACCTCACGGTAAGCGAAGAGAAGGCATGGTAAGAGGACGTCCCACTTACGCCTCATGGGTCCTTCTAGGCCCATTATCATGCCTTTGAGGGTTCGGTTGAAACTCTCAACCAACCCGTTTCCTTGGGGGTGGTAAGGTGTGGTGAACTTGTAGGTTACACCACATTCTTGCCAAAGAGATTTCATGTACTTGGACATGAAATTGGTACCTCGGTCAGACACCACCTCTAGAGGGAATCCCACTCGGGAGAAAATTCCCATCAGTGCACGTCCCACCACGGGGGCCGTCACTGTCCTCAGAGGAATGGCTTCCGGGTACCGGGTGGCATGGTCCACCAGGATGAACCTATTGCCCATCGCTGTCCTGGGGTCCAGTGGCCCTACAATGTCAATCCCCACTCGCTGGAATGGGGTACCGACCACAGGGAATGGCTGGAGTGGAGCCTTTTGCTTCCTTCCACTCTTTCCACTTGCCTGGCAAGTCTGGCATGTCCTGCAGTGAGTATCCGAACTCCTGCGCATTTGAGGCCAATAAAAGTGGGTGACAAGCCTTTCAAAGGTCTTGTCCTGCCCCAAATGCCCTGCCAATGGCACATCGTGAGCCAGCCCCAGTAGGAAGGCTCTGAAGTCCTGGGGTACCACCAGCGCACGGGCTGACCCAGGCTCAGCAACCTTAGGCTCTGTATATAGGAGGTCGTTCTCCCAGTAAACGAAATGTGATCCTGACTGATCACCTGCGGCCTGGTCTGCAGCCTGCTGCCGCATACCCACGAGAGAAGGGCACTCCTTCGGTGCCTTGCAAAAGTCCTCCCTGGTGGGACCCCCTTCCTGCTGCCAATGGGTCAGCTCCGGCAGGTCTCCCAGTTCAGCTATCTGCTCCCCTGTAGGCTCCAGGGCATCCCCCTCAAGGTCTGCTTCCTCCTGGACCGTAGGAACTTCAGGGGCTGGCTCCCCGCGCCCCTTGCTCCTTCTCTCTGAGGCCGGTTCCTGGGCTTCCCTCTCAGGCTCCAGGACCTCTTGAGTCCCTCTACTGACTGCCATGGACCGTGTGGTGACACACGCCCAATCCGGCATACCCAACATCTCCAGGTGAGCACTCCGCTCCACCTTAGCCCAAGGTGAGCTCTCCAAATCGTTCCCTAACAAACAGTCTACAGGCATGGCGGGCCTCACAGCTACCTGAAGAGTACCAGAGACCCCCCCAC
This sequence comes from Triturus cristatus, assembly GCF_964204655.1. Classification (NCBI taxonomy): domain Eukaryota; kingdom Metazoa; phylum Chordata; class Amphibia; order Caudata; family Salamandridae; genus Triturus; species Triturus cristatus. The sequence continues at coordinate 665,500,353 of NC_140590.1, forward strand.
TCAAAGGGAACCTGAGCCACTTTGCAGTGCCACTCTGTGTTGTCAGCGGCAACAACGGGATAGAATGCATTGGGGACCACCTGCTCCTGAGACACCAGGTGACACCTGACAGCTGTCACACTGGCTCCTGTATCTCTAAGAGCTTCCACCCTATGGCCATTTATGGTCACCCACTGCCTGTACTTCTTAGTGTTCTCAGGCAGCTGGGTTGGAGGGACCACTTCACGGTCTCCTAGCGAGACCAGGGACATCTCTGCGGGACCCCACCCACCTTGAACATCCCTCTCCTCCCCCAAGGCTACACTAGTCACCTGCCGGGGTGGAGCACCAGTGGGTGCTGGTTTACGAAAACAATGGACACTTTACATCAGAGGCAAAATGCCCCAAATTGTTACACCTGTAACATCTTACGGGCTCCTTCTGAACAGGAGGACCTGTCGGGGCCCCGGTCGGTTTCTGGGATGGGGGAGGCTGAGAACCCTTCCCTTGGTTCCCTTGGGGACTACTTTGGGGCCCTTTTGGGAACTGCTTCTGTTTACCCCTGTCCCCCCCACTCTTCTGCTGGGGACCCTGCCCACCTTTGGCGGAATCTCCCACGGTACCCTTGTGGACCCTGGTACTGACCCAGCGGTCCGCCTCCTCAGCAAGCTTCCTCGGGTTAGTCAGCCTACTGTCTATCAGGTGCTGGCGTAGCTCAGGAAAACAATTACTGGACAAGTGCTCCCATGCCATTAAATCAAGAAGCCCTTGATAATCATTTACCTTACTACCCTTTACCCAACCATCCAGCGCTCTGCAAAAGAAAGTCACATACTCCACATACGTACTATTGGGAATCTTAGTGCAACCCCTGAACCTCTGTCTATATAACTCAGGGGTCAACCCATACCTAGCCATCAATGCTTCCTTCATATGGGCATAAGAATTATGAACATCAGCAGGTAAATCTAACAGTGTGTCCCGCCCTTCACTCAGGAACCGTCCCCACAACCCCGCTCCCCATTCTCTCTCAGGGACCCGGTGGGAAGACATGGCTACCTCGTAGGCTCTGAACCACTGCCCAATGTCGTCATTCTTGAAGAACTCCTTCACTACATCCTTGGGAATATAAACTCTTGGTTCCGCCGGTACTGGCGTTGTGCTGCCACCAGAGGGATTAAGCTCCAAACTTTTTGCTTTCAGCTCCAGCTCCCTAAGCTTCATGTCATGCTCTAATTGTAGTTTCTTTTCTTCCATGGCTAATCTTTGTTTTTCCATATCCATTTGCCCATGAAGTTTTGCCATCTCTACTTCGTGTGCCCGGGTTGCGGCCCTGTCTGCCAACTCTTCTGGCGACAGGCCTCTGCCAAACTAATGGACACTTTCTGGTGGAACCATTTCCACCTGATTCTCTGGTGCCTTTGACTCATACCAGGCCCTCAGCGCCTTCACGAGTTGTTCCTTCTTTTTCAATCCAGTTTGGGCAATTCTGAACTTGGAGCAAAAACCTTTCAATTCTTCATTGGTATAATTCCGAAGTGCGCTTTCTTCCCAATCTATGTCCTCAAATCCAGATATTATAGAAGCTGCCCTTCCGGCGGGAAGTGAACCAGGCATGGTTCTCTCAACGGAGATTCTTGGCAAAACAAAAACAATTGCTAGTCTTGTGGCTGTGTTACTGGTCTGCTCTCACTACGTGGTGATCAGTGATTCACTATACGCAAACCACAAATGCAAATCTGTAAATCCCACCGCTGCCACCAATGTTAGAAATTAGGGGGCTCTGGTTGGCGCAGGTGTGAACCCACAACAAGCAGGGACCCTTTACTTCTTGTCAGGGCGAAGGATGACTCCCCAGAATAACCCCTGCTCACCCTCTAGGTGCGTGGCGCGAGCAGTCTAGGCTAAGTCTCAGGCGTACACGGTTAAGCAAATGCAATTACACATACAGTAAACCCCTTGCATGCACCACAAACGGACACCAATCAGAAAGTATATAAAAATAAGCTTTTATGTAGATTCAGCAGATTCAAATACAAGGCCCAGTAACGTTGAACTGATGGGGCTACAATTCTCAGGAATACGGTAAAGTTCTCTTTGTTACGGAAAGTTCTTTTAGGCGGGCACAAGGTAACTGTAGGCCTCAGCGCACTTCGTGCTGGGGCGGCGCCCGGGAAGCACACGGCAGATGACAGGGAAATCAGAACGTTGCGGACCCTGGATCCGATGCGAGCTCGCGGTCGAGTTCGTAAGCACAGTACCTTGTTTCTTGACGCAAAGGCGGGTGCGGGATTTCAGCGGCTCTTCGACAGGAGAGCGAGGCGGCGTCCGGGGCTCCCACACTTCACGATGGGGGTCTGATCTTCAGGCTCACGGCAAGAGCGGGGTGTTGCAGGTGGCGGGTGAACAAAGCGGGGCAGCTGGGCACGCAGGTTACGTCCGGGCCGTCCGAGGCTGGGAGATGCTCACAAACACCGATTCCAGCGGGAGGGTGAAGGTGCACAGCGAGCCTCCAGCAAGCGAGGTGACAGGGGCAGCCCAGCACAGCGTAGGGGGAGCGGCTCCGATCGAGCGAGGCTCTTCCCAAGGCAGGGGCGGCTAAGCAGTCCTGGTCACGGCTCAGGGAGGGACTGGGGCACGAGGGTCACAGCTCCGACGAGGGAAAGGACACCACAGTCCAGCGGCAGGCTAGTGAAGATCAGGTAGAGCCCAATGGTCCTGGGGCTCAGTTCAGGGGGCAAGCTCAGTTCCAAGCCCTTGGAGATCGTTTTGGAAAAGCACAAGTCTTGAAAGTAAAAATAAAGCAAAGTCTTCAGCAACAGGTTCTCTTCTCTCCTTTGGCAGCAAGGTCACCACTGCAGGCCAATCCCCCAGGATAGGGACAGTCTTCCTCCTACAGCTTTCCCGGTGCCTCCTCCTCAGGCAGAGATTCTTCTTGGTCAAAAGCGGATCTAGTTTCTTAGGAGCAGGGCTCCTACATTTATACAGCAAATCTTTTGTTCTCCCAGGCCAGGGGGTCCCTTGCCTAGTTCAGTCAGGTTTCTGAGCACTTTGTTTACGCGATGCAGGCTTCTTCTTTCAGAGTGCATGGCAGAGTCCTCAGACGCTCCACAGGGGGCAGAGCCGTCATTGAGGTGGCAGAGCACTGTCCTATTCAGAGCCTAGGAGTACTCCTCCCACCCATCTACCTGTCGATCGTCCTATTCACCACCAGGCTACCTAGCCCTGCCCATCTGGGTTCCCCAGCCCTGTCACTCACACCAGCCAGACATCAGATACACATCACGCAGAGGCGGGCTGAAATGTTTAGGCAAGCAAAGGCCAGCTTTCTAAAAGTGGCATTTGCAAACCCGGAATATTAAAATAAACCTTGGGAAAAGATGTACCTTATTATTCCGAGTTCAGGCATACTAAACTCGATCTTCTACCATGTTCCCTGGGTCGGTTAGGATCATAGGGTGTAACAATCCAAGCCGCCCATACTGGCCTATGAGAACAGGGTAGCCTTACAGTAGTGAACACAAAATGGCGGTCATTCACTACCAGGACATGCCACGCATCTAGGCTTGTCCTACCTTAGGCTCACAACGCACCCTGCCCGTGGGCCTACCAGAGGGGTGACTAACATGCAGCTAAGGGAAGGTTTCAGGGACCGGCAAGTGTGGGCACTTGCCAGTCAGCATGTCAGTACCAGACTGCACGCAGGTTCTGCGATGGCAGACCTTAGACGTATTTTACCGGCCGCTTCTGTGGGTGGCACAACCAGTGCTGCAAGCCCACCAGAGGTATTTGCATTTACATGCCCTGGCGCTCCTGGCGCACTTTACTGGGGTCTGATAGTAAATCAAACAATCCAATCATGGAATCCAACCAACATATACAATTTACATAGGGAGCACTCGCACCGCGACACTGGTTGGCAGTGGCACAGCGCGCTGAGCGGCCAACACCATAAAAACACATGAGGCACAGCGACAAAAAGAGGAAGGGAGACTCACGCCAAGGTGCCAGGTCTAACATCCGGCTCCCCATCTGACCCCTGCGCCGCTAGACTTCTAACTTCAGTTGCTGAATAAGTAAATCCAGAAGTCAACAGACTTATCAACTTGTCTCTACAGGAAGCCTATGTCCCCTCAGCCTGAAAGCAGGCTAAAATACTGCCCCTATTAAAAATACCTTCACTGGATCCTCTTAACCCAGCCAACTACCGGCCCATTTCTCTCCTCCCTATTATGGCCAAAACTTGCGAAAAGATAGTCAATAAGCAACTCACTGACTGTGTGGAAAGAGCAGGCCTTCTTCATCCTGCTCAGTCCGGGTACAGAACTTCATACAGTACCGAGTCGACGTTAGTTGAAGTGTCTGAAGCCATTCGGAAATGCCTGGATGCAGGTGGCAGAGCAGCCCTCATCTTGCTCGATCACACAGCGGCTTTTGATACAGTCCCTCATGCGCTATTGCTCACGCAGCTTGCAGGCTTCGGGATCGCTGGTACCACCTTGGGATCGCTGGTACCACCTTGAGCTGGCTGAAATCTTTTCTGGGCGGTTTCCCCCATTCTCCTCTTCTTCTCAGGCGGTCTCCACTGGAGTCCCCCAGGGGTCCTCCTTGAGCCCCCTGCTTTTTAATCTATATGGCACTCCTCTGATATATCTAGCAGAGAAGCTGGGAGCCAAAATCATTGCATACGCTGACAATACGCAGCTCCTAAATCGGAGAATTCTACATCCCAGGCTAGAAAATACCTGTCGGCAGTCTTTAAATAGCTTTCCGCAGCACAACTGAAGTGCAATGAAGGAAAGTCTGAAATTCTCCTTTATGGAAAATTTCCCAACCAGTTCAGGGAAGCTCTCTGGTCATCAGAATTCCCTATGCCAACCTCTACAGGACAACCTGCAAAGAATCTAGGAATATGGTTTGAGGAGGATCTCTCCTTCTCCACCCAGATCAAGAAGCTGGCAGGTCACTGCTTCGGTATTCTTAAATCTCTCCGGAAGTTTCTCCCACTTCGCCCCAGAACAGCTAAGGAGACTGTCACCCGAGCGTTGATACTCTCGTGAATCGACTACGCTAATGCATTGTATGTCGGTCTGCCGCGGTATCTCCTTAACAAACTGCAGGTTGTCCAGTATGCTGTTGTCAGACTCATATTCAACATTCCCACGCGATGCAGTGCCGGGCAGCAGATGCGGTCACTCCACTGGCTGCCTGTGGTCGAACGTATCAAGTTTAAAGCACTGACTCTGATCCATCGGGCTTTACATGCTAGTGGCCCCATCTATTTACAGAAGCGCTTCTGCTTCTACTCTCCGGTAAGATCTCTCCGATCAGCATCTCAGAGGTTGGCCTGCATTCCCCGCTTCCAGCTCACTAGATCTGGAGGCAAGTCTCTTGCTGTTAAAGCTGCCTCTATGTGGAACCTGCTTCCCCTAGATCTGCGCAGCATTCAGGACTTTGGCCTATTTAGGAAAAAGCTGAAGACATATCTGTTTCTATAAGCTCTCTCCTCTCTCCCTCCCCCCTGTTGATCTCGCACCGGGACAATCCTAGGAGTAGCCCCACGCGTTACAAGACTCAATAACATAACATCACATAATATGTGATGTCATCAGCAGTGAATTGCGGCGGCGCGAGAGTTAGCTGAACGCCGAAATTTCTATGGTTTTGTACAAGTGAAATGTCCAACTAACTATAACGATCCTGAAACCTACGTTTTTTTCAGTGCGTTTCTATGGTTTTTTAAATGCTAATTTCTAACTATAACGTGCCTGAAACCTATGGTTTTTTCAGTGAATTTCTATGGTTTTTTAAATGCTAATTTCTAACTATAACGTGCCTGGAACCCATTGTTTTGTCAGTGAATTTCAAAGTTTTTTTAAATGAAAATTTGTAAGTCTAATGTACCTCAATCCTATGTTTTTTTTAATTTTCTATATATACACATATATCTATATTTTAAAAAAAATGTGAATAATTTTTAGTTAGGAAAACTATATTCATTCTTTTTTTTATATATTATACAGAAGTCGCGCATCCTTCACGCACCCTACACGATGGCTGCGCGCATTCCGGTAGCTAATTTGAAAAGTCGCGCTGGCGTCGCAACTTCGGCGTAATTTGTAAAGTATGAAATATCCTTAAACTAATTATAAATAAAAGTTTATCTTTAAGTGTTTGTCTAAATTTATTAATAAAAGTATTTTTAAAGTATTATTTTCAATATAATGTCGACGAAAATAAAGTTATGAAAGGCGCTGTGTAGCAGCTTAATGTGCCCGACATCTCCCCGCACGTATTTCCGGGGTTGCTCTGTGATCTGAGATTACACCAAAGTCACGACTTCGGCGTATTTTTAAAGTTGAAAAAATGACTATGGAAAGTTTGAATGTGATATTAGACTGAACAGTTTTGCTAATACACTTATTAAAAGATTCCACTGCAAGGAGAGTGTACGGTGAATTTATAAGTGCTTGGGTATTAACAGAGTGATTGGATTAGTACATGGTGCTAGCTGGGTGACTGGAGAAATGCATGAGGGGTGACAGTGTAATTGCTGGACTGCATAGGCACTACCTGGGTATGAAGGTGTGAATAAGCACTGTATAAGTGGTTAGAGGACTGCATGGATAGTGCACATGTTATTGTAGCACTGCATGTGTTATTGTCTGAGTCATTGCATGAGTACATGGGTAGTGACTGGATGATTAGAGTACTGCAAGGAGAGTGAATTTATAAGTGCGTGGGTATTGGTGGAGTAATTGGATAAGTACATGGTACTGCCTGGATGATTGGAGGAGTGCACGGAAAGTGACAGTGTGATTGCTGGACTGCATTGGTACTACTTGGGTAATTGGAGGAGTTAATCAGTAGTGTGGAAGTGGTTAGAGGACTGCATGGATACTGCACATTTGATTGTAGCACTGCATGTGTTAATGCCTGAGTCATTGTACAAGTACATGGATAGTGACTGGATACTTAGAGCGCTGCAAGTTAACAGCATGCTGAATTTATAAGTGCTTGGGTTTTGGCGCATTGATTAGATAAGGATATGGTACTGGCTGGATGATTGGAGGAGTGCACGGAGAGTGACAATGTGATTGCTGGACCTCATGGGTACTACTTGGGTAATTTGAGGAGTGAATCATTAGTGTGGAGGTGGTTAGAGGAGTGCATGAATAGTGCACATTTGATTGTAGCACTGCATGTGTTAATGCCTGAGTCATTGTACTAGTATATGGATAGTGACTGGATAGATTGGATACTTAGAGTGCTGCTAGGTGACAGCATGGTGAATTTATTGGTGCTTCGATTTTGGCACAGTGATTAAATAAGGACATTGTACTGGCTGGATGATTGGAGGAGTGCACGGGGACTGACAGTGTGATTGCGGGACTGCATGGGCACTACTTGGGTAATTGGAGGAGTGAATCAGTAGTGTGGAGGTGGTTAGAGGACTGCATGGATAGTTCACATTCGATTGTAGCACTGCATGTGTTAATGCCTGAGTCATTGTACAAGTACATGGATTGTGACTGGATGCTTAGAGTGCTGTAAGTTGACAGCATGGTGAATTTATAAGTGCTTGGGTTTTGGCGCAGTGATTAGATAAGGACATGGTACTGGCTGGATGATTGGAGGAGTGCATGGAGAGTGACAGTGTGATTGTTGGACTGCATAGGTTCTACTTGGGTAATTGGAGGAGCGAATCAGTAGTGTGGATGTGATTAGGGGACTGCATGGATAGTGCACATTTGATTGTAGCACTGTATGTGTTTATGCCTGAGTCATTGTACAAGTACATGGATAGTGACTGGATACGTAGAGTGCTGCAAGTTGACAGCATGCGGAATTTATAAGTGCTTGGGCTTTAGCGCAGTGATTAGATAAGGACATGGTACTGGCTGGATGATTGGAGGAGTGCATGGAGAGTGTAAGTGTGATTGTTGGACTGCATAGGTTCTACTTGGGTAATTGGAGGAGCGAATCAGTAGTGTGGATGTGATTAGGGGACTGCATGGATAGTGCACATTTGATTGTAGCACTGTATGTGTTTATGCCTGAGTCATTGTACAAGTACATGGATAGTGACTGGATGCTTAGAGTGCTGCACGTTGACAGCATGGTGAATTTATAAGTGCTTGGTTTTTGGCGCAGTGATTAGATAAGGACATGGTACTGGCTGGATGATTGGAGGAGTGCACGGAGAGTGACAGTGTGATTGCTGGACTGCATGGGTACTACTTGGGTAATTGGAGGAGTGAATCAGTAGTGTGGAGGTAGTTAGAGGACAGCATGGATAGTGCACATTTGATTGTAGCACTGTATGTGTTTATGCCTGAGTCATTGTACAAGTACATGGATAGTGACTGGATACGTAGAGTGCTGCCAGTTGACAGCATGGTGAATTTATAAGTGCTTGGGTTTTGGCGCAGTGATTAGATAAGGACATGGTAATGGCTGGATGATTGGAGGAGTGCACGGAGACTGACAGTGTGATTGCTGGACTGCATGGGTAGTAATTGGAGGAGTGAATCAGTAGTGTGGAGGTGGTTAGAGGACTGCATGGATAGTTCACAATTGATTGTAGCACTGCATGTGTTAATACCTGAGTCATTGTACAAGTACATGGATAGTGACTGGATGCTTAGAGTGCTGCACGTTGACAGCATGGTGAATTTATAAGTGCTTGGGTGTTGGCGCAGTGATTAGATAAGGACATGGTACTGGCTGGATGATTGGAGGAGTGCTTTTAGAGTGACAGTGTGATTGCTGGACTTCATGGGTACTACTTGGGTAACTGGAGGAGTGAATCAGTAGTGTGGAGGTGATTAGGGGACTGCATGGATAGTGCATATTTGATTGTAGCACTAAATGTGTTTATGCCTGAGTCATTGTACAAGTACATGGATAGTGACTGGATACGTAGAGTGCTGCAAGTTGACAGCATGGTGAATTTATAAGTGCTTGGGTTTTGGGGCAGTGATTAGATAAGGACATGGTAATGGCTGGATGATTGGAGGAGTGCACGGAGAGGGACAGTATGATTGCTGGACTGCATGGGTACTACTTGGGTAATTGGAGGAGTGAATCAGTAGTGTGGAGGTGGTTAGAGGACTGCATGGATAGTTGACATTTGATTGTAGCACTGCATGTGTTAATGCCTGAGTCATTGTACAAGTACATGGATAGTGACTGGATACTTAGAGCGCTGCAAGTTAACAGCATGGTGAATTTATAAGTGCTTGGGTTTTGCCGCATTGATTAGATAAGGATATGATACTGGCTGGATGATTGGAGGAGTGCACGGAGAGTGACAATGTGATTGTTGGACGGCGTAGGTTCTACTTGGGTCATTGGAGGAGCAAATCAGTAGTGTGGAGGTGATTAGGGGACTGCATGGATAGTGCACATTTGATTGTAGCACTGTATGTGTTTCTGCCTGAGTCATTGTACAAGTACATGGATAGTGACTGGATACGTAGAGTGCTGCAAGTTGACAGCATGGTGAATTTATAAGTGCTTGGGTTTTGGCGCAGTGATTAGATAAGGACATGGTAATGGCTGGATGATTGGAGGAGTGCACGGAGAGGGACAGTGTGATTGCTGGACTGCATGGGTACTACTTGGGTAATTTGAGGAGTGAATCAGTAGTGTGGAGGTGGTTAGGGGACTGCATGCATGGTTCACATTTGATTGTAGCACTGCATGTGTTAATACCTGAGTCATTGTACAAGTACATGGATAGTGACTGGATGCTTAGAGTGCTGCACGTTGACAGCATGGTGAATTTATAAGTGCTTGGGTGTTGGCGCAGTGATTAGATAAGGACATGGTACTGGCTGGCTGATTGGAGGAGTGCTTTTAGAGTGGCAGTGTGATTGCTGGACTTCATGGGTACTACTTGGGTAACTGGAGGAGTGAATCAGTAGTGTGGAGGTGGTTAGAGGACTGCATGGATAGTTGACATTTGATTGTAGCACTGCATGTGTTAATGCCTGAGTCATTGTACAAGTACATGGATAGTGACTGGATACTTAGAGCGCTGCAAGTTAACAGCATGGTGAATTTATAAGTGCTTGGGTTTTGCCGCATTGATTAGATAAGGATATGGTACTGGCTGGATGATTGGAGGAGTGCACGGAGAGTGACAATGTGATTGTTGGACTGCGTAGGTTCTACTTGGGTCATTGGAGGAGCAAATCAGTAGTGTGGAGGTGATTAGGGGACTGCATGGATAGTGCACATTTGATTGTAGCACTGTATGTGTTTCTGCCTGAGTCATTGTACAAGTACATGGATAGTGACTGGATACGTAGAGTGCTGCAAGTTGACAGCATGGTGAATTTATAAGTGCTTGGGTTTTGGCGCAGTGATTAGATAAGGACATGGTAATGGCTGGATGATTGGAGGAGTGCACGGAGAGGGACAGTGTGATTGCTGGACTGCATGGGTACTACTTGGGTAATTTGAGGAGTGAATCAGTAGTGTGGAGGTGGTTAGAGAACTGCATGGATAGTGCACATTTGATTGTAGCACTGCATGTGTTAATGCTTGAGTCATTGTACTAGTACATGGATAGTGACTGGATAGACTGCATACTTAGAGTGCTGCAAGGTGACAGCATGGTGAATTTATAAGTGCTTGGATTTTGGCACAGTGATTAAATAAGGACATGGTACTGGCTGGATGATTGGAGGAGTGCACAGAGACTGACAGTGTGATTGCTGGACTGCATGGGTACTACTTGGGTAATTGGAGGAGTGAATCAGCAGTGTGGAGGTGGTTAGGGGACTGCATGCATGGTTCACATTTGATTGTAGCACTGCATGTGTTAATACCTGAGTCATTGTACAAGTACATGGATAGTGACTGGATGCTTAGAGTGCTGCACGTTGACAGCATGGTGAATTTACAAGTGCTTGGGTTTTGGCGCAGTGATTAGATAAGGACATGGTACTGGCTGGATGATTGGAGGAGTGCATGGAGAGTGACAGTGTGATTGTTGGACTGCATAGGTTCTACTTGGGTAATTGGAGGAGCGAATCAGTAGTGTGGATGTGATTAGGGGACTGCATGGATAGTACACATTTGATTGTAGCACTGTATGTGTTTATGCCTGAGTCATTGTACAAGTACATGGATAGTGACTGGATACGTAGAGTGCTGCAAGTTGACAGCATGGTGAATTTATAAGTGCTTGGGCTTTAGCGCAGTGATTAGATAAGGACATGGTACTGGCTGGATAATTGGAGGAGTGCATGGAGAGTGACAGTGTGATTGTTGGACTGCATAGGTTCTACTTGGGTAATTGGAGGAGCGAATCAGTAGTTTGGATGTGATTAGGGGACTGCATGGATAGTGCACATTTGATTGTAGCACTGTATGCGTTTATGCCTGAGTCATTGTACAAGTACATGGATAGTGACTGGATGCTTAGAGTGCTGCACATTGACAGCATGGTGAATTTATAAGTGCTTGGGTTTTGGCGCAGTGATTAGATAAGGACATGGTACTGGCTGGATGATTGGAGGAGTGCACGGAGAGTGACAGTGTGATTGCTGGACTGCATGGGTACTACTTGGGTAATTGGAGGAGTGAATTAGTAGTGTGGAGGTGGTTAGAGGACTGCATGGATAGTGCACATTTGATTGTAGCACTGCATGTGTCAATGCCTGAGTCATTGTACAAGTACATGGATAGTGACTAGATACTTAAGAGTGCTGCAAGTTGACAGCAAGTTAAATTTATAAGTGCTTGGGTTTTGGCGCAGTGATTAGCTAAGGACATGGTACTGGCTGGATGATTGGAGATGTGCACGGAGAGTGACAGTGTGATTGCATAACTGCATGGGTACTACCTGGGTAATTGGAGGAGTAAATCAGTAGTGTGGAGGTGGTTAGAGAACTGCATGGATAGTGCACATTTGATTGTAGCACTACATGTGTTAATGTCTGAGTCTTTGCATGAGTACATGGATAGTGACTGGATACTTAGAGTGCTGCACAGAGAGTGCATGGTGAATTTATAAGTGCTTGGATTTTGCTAGAGTGATTGCATAATGACATGGGACTGATTTGGGAAATAGGATTAGTGCATAGGTAGGGGAGGTTACTAAACTGTATAGGTAGCACTCAAAGTATTGTAGCAATGCATGGGTTAGTGCCTGGGTCACTCCATGAGTAAACTAAGCATAAATGCAACTGTATAAACATCTGAAGACATAAATAACTCATTACATACTATCTAATTAAGTAGATAAGTCTAACATGCCACAAAGTAATATATGGTGGTTTCTTTTTGAATTACATCTTGACCATTCAATCTACAAATATGCGACAACATTAAACTATACGTCAGAACAGACTTAAGAAAGAAGAGCAATTAACACATTTAATGATCATTTTCAAAACCACATATATCTTCAGCTTTGTTTCTAAAATTATGTGGCATCATTCAACTATACCTTTGCTTAAACTACAAAAAAAACTAATTAACACTACCTTATTTCACAATTCGATCTTTAATTATATGCCAAAATGTAACTTTACCTTCGGTACAAACTAATAACAGACACCTAATTATTAACACCTTATATGATCATCTTTCAAACACCACATTTCTGCTGTATCTTTACCAAAGTATCTATAATTATGCAGTATCATTAAACTATACCTTTTAAGAGAGAAGAAAAAATCATGCGTAATAAACTACAACTTATATTAACCTTATATTAACATCTTTCAAAATACACAATTGTACTGCATCTTCAACCAACTATCTAAAAATATGAAGCATCATTCAGCTAATCCTTTGAAAATATATATATTATTGTACAGACTATTTTTGAAAGAATCTTCAAGTACAATTAAACTGATTCCAATATACATCTCTACATTTAATAATATATTTCAAACACAGTTTTACAATAATGTCAAATTTTGTTTAAATAAACCTCAAACATATATAACTCACCTTTCAAATAAATCTGTTGGATGAAAAATCTCATACACCCAGACAGTATTTTCTTTTACACACAGTCAATATAGATCACCAGACTGTGCAAGGTAAAACCAGCAATGGCAAGGTTTCCCTCTATGTTTCCATACAAATACACATAAGCAACAAATGACATTGCTTCCCAGAGATTTTCAAATTGAAAAACACATTTCCATTGGTTATAGAAAATAACCCTTTTCAACTGACTTCTGCTTAATGCCAGTTTCCATAGCAACAGGTCATGCAGCATTCAACTTAACTGACAGGTCACAAGTTCACCATAGAATGTTGCAAATAAGAATAGCAAGTGTGGTTGCCGTTGCAAAACATGCCCTTATCCTTTCTGCTGTACCTTTCAAACATTTTTTACTAACCAATAAGAAACATGCATTTAAACAACGTAAAATGCACCCTATTTTTGAATGTATAATCTTCTTAAACAGCCAATCAAATCTCTACTTTCTTAAAAACAGCATCTTCTCCACCATTTTAGATATCTCTCATTCTACCAACTGACTACCTCAGCCACAGACATATTTTGATTACCTCTCTATTACAAAACGGTTAAATACCGGAGGATCAAAGGGAACATTTTTGAGACCGCACAGGATTATATCCCCAAATAAAGTATTAAAGACACTAAGAACCCTGGGGTCTAGAATTACCAACAGAGAGATGAAAAAGGTGGTGTGTGAAGAAGAAACAAAAGCCCAATTCACCTAGTGAAAGGGCACTCCCTTTAGGAACGTAATCCCTCACTCACCCTAGGTGACATGCTTCATCATATGGGATTCTCCTCCCAGAGAAAAATCCTAGTTTCTCTGGGGGCTACAACCCCCTCTATGAGAGGGAGGAGCTCAGGGATGTTTTGATTTTGCACTAAATGGTGGACTAAATCCACATATGAAGAGCTGGGTGTGAGTGGGGGGTGCAGTGCTAATGAAATAATAGTGCAGTAAGAGTGTATTAAAACTAGTTACGGGACGGCAAGGAAGAATCTCTTGAGACCACCGTACCGATGCTAGATTAAAAACGTGAGAACCACTAGTTCAATATAACCAATGGTACAATGCATAAGACAATGGTCGACATGTTTCAGCCTAGGCGCCTAATTAGGCTCGGCTTTCATTAGGACCTGGTTAGCTACTGCAAAAAGGAAAGAATTGTATGAAAACTACGCAACAAAGGATACCGTGAACACCCCAAAGTTGCTTGTCGGGTGTACGTCTCCTTTATAATGCAAACATCACCTAGACAAAAGAGAATCAGTGTAAGACAAGTTGGTCACAAATGCTAAGTGATAAAAATATATGAGTGTGGTAACTTAAAGCATTGGCCACTCACCCGTGGAAACTGGGCGGAAAATTGACCTCCACCTGGCAACCGCTCAGGAAGGAACACCGCTCTGAAAGAAGATGTAAGACTACTGAAGAATGGGGTACTTACATATCATGAGCGAGTGTGATAAACATGTGAGCTGATCATCTAACAATGAGGGGGACTGACAAAATCAATGAATGCACGATGTGCTAATATATCCAAAACATTGGTTCACCAAAAAGATAGAACCATGACAAGACCACCACATATCCTGTTAGATTGGGTATGGTAAGTCTGTGTGTCTTAACGAAGAGCAGAGAAGCTCGAAGTAACTGTACTTCGTATACAGCAATGCCATGACAAATGAACCGACATGCCAATAGTGGATTATGAAGTTACCGCCTTCGTGAAAACATAATGTGAACTAGAAAAGAAGGACGGTGTGAGCAGCATCAGAGATTAACAAAAGAGCCTACCTCTCCGTCGGGGAACCGGGCCGGAATGAGCCTGCAGCCGGAGGTCCCGAGGGGCTCGACGGAGTAAGGTTAAGAAGAAATGTGTCATCAACTATGGGCCAATCAGGGGACCCGTTTCTCAAACAACGAATGGAGAGAACCAATCGATGGTGCTCTACCGCCCGTGTGCCAGTTACCACGGAGACCGGTAAGCAGCTGACGGTTGGAAACAAGCTGTCAGAGAAATGTGGGAATGCGCGCCACAATTAATTAAGGGAATAGGTGACAGCGCTCATTAGCGGTTTAAGCAAGGGAGTAAGGGAAACTGAAGGCGTAACACTGCCTCGATAGCGCATAATGTTCGCAATGGATAAAATCAAAAAATGCTCATGCTGAAGATTGAAAACGGAGACGAGCTAGTTGAAACGACACTAGCTTAAAAAGGAGAATCGCTCCGTGAGTGCAAGCTCACATCAGGGAATTCATGTGAAATGATGCTATGGCAACAAATGATACAAACAGGCGGAACCTAGTTAAAAAAGGCACTCGCTCCGCCGAAAAAATCTTAGCTAAATAATAACTAAACAGAGAGGTGCTCTAATGTCATGAACTATCAATATCTGGAAAAACCAAGACAGCAGAAGACTGTCAGGAGAAAGTAAATAAAGTCAGTGTTGACTGGCAGCTTGGAAGTGTATGATCAGTGGCATGTAAATGGTAGCCCAAAAAAAGCCGCCGCAAAAAAATGTGTAAAGCAGCAATAATTAATGAAGTATACCTTATAGGTAATGCCCATATGCACAGTGTGAAAGATGGGCACAAAGAGTGAACAAATGCTGCAAAATTACAGGGATAGCCATGGAATATCGTCATTAAGTCCTTGAACGTGCGTATTCAGCTTGTACACCCACCTTTGCTCGCGTTTAAACAGAAAAGAAGAGCAATTTGTCAGATGGGGTGGTATGAAAGGTTTGTCAAGGACGGTCCAGTGTAGGTCATTGGGAACATGATTGACCGCTAGAAAATGGTTGGTAAGTTTGGTAGAGGAACGACCACACCGTATAGTACTTTTGTGTTCCAAAATACGGGTTTTTATCCGACGGGTGGTCATTCCAACGTATCTTAACCCGCACGGGCAAGTTATCAGGTAGATCAAATTTGAACTGTTGCAGTTGCTGTGGCTTCTAAGAGTCCACGGTCGGCCAGTGCCAATGTCTATCTCTTTAGTTACAGAAGTATGGCTGCATGCCGCACAAGAACCACATGGGTAGTGGCCCACAACCGGTGGTAGACCCCACAGAGTATGTTGAGTGCCTGTTTGATTGGTGCGTGGGCGAGTATGGACCAATTGATCTCTGATGTTACTGCTGCGTTTAAACGCAAAAAGAGGTCTAGGCAACCCTACATTACCTATGTTCAGTATTTTCCAATTTGACAATATGATTTTTTTGATTTGATTGGAGAATTGACAATAGGTGTGTACACAGGTTAGCCTGCTCTCAGATGTATTGGGGACCTTAGGTGCTAAAAGAGTCTCCCGATTGTTATTCGCGGCGCGTTTGGACGCTCTGCGAATCAAATGTTTAGGATAATGTCTACCCAGTAGTTGTTTGGATAGATTACTCGCATGTTCATTGTATTTGTCAGTTGAGGAGCAATTCCTTTTGAGGCGCAGAAACTGGCCAAAAGGCAGATTATCCCGCAATGCCCGCGGGTGAAAGCTATCATACTTCAAAAGAGCGTTCACCGCCATGGGTTTCCTGTATAGCTCAGTACTCAGGCCACCATCAAAGGGGGTTATCAAAATGTCAAGAAAGGGTAGCTGAGTCTTGGAGTACTCACAGGTAAAATTCAAAAAGGGATCACAATTGTTAAGCCAATTCTTAAAAGCCAATAATGAGGATGGTGGTCCATGCCATAGTACGAACACATCGTCTATGTACCTCTTCCATGTCCTTATTTGATTTTTGTATGGATTGTTGGTACTAAACACGTGTTGTTGCTCAAAAACATGAACATACAGATTCGCCAGGCTGGGAGCAAAAATGCTCCCCATTGAAGTGCCTGACACCTGCAGAAACAGCTGTTCCTCAAATTGAAAAAAATTCTCTTTCATGGCTAGCTTCGCACATGACATTATGAATGAAACAGGAGTGATGGAGTCTGGTGGATTAGCCAAAAGGAGAGATTCGATGACATCTAAAGTCTCATCCTGCGGAATGCATGTATACAATGACTCTACATCTAATGAGACTAAGAATTCTGTTTCACAATCAAAAGACAGGTCTTGGAGTAGGATCAGGATGTCTTTGGTGTCCTTGAGGTACGTGGGCATTTTGGCCACAAGTGGACGTAAGAAGTGGTCTGCAAAAGCCGACAATGGTTCCAATAAGGACCCTAGTCCTGAAATGATGGGGCGACCAGGAGGGGGACTCACATTCTTATGTACCTTAGGCAGAATGTAGAAATAAGGTACAATGGGCGAGGTGTTAACCAAATATTGAGCTTCATTGGAGGTGATCCAACCATTGGTGCTGGCTTCGTTCACTAGGACCTGAATGGTCTTTAGTAAACGTTTAGTGGGATCTTGAGTGAGAGGTTGATAGAAGTTGGTGTTACCCAACTGTCTCAAGCATTCAGAGCGATAAGCGGTGGTGTCCATAATGACTGTGGCACCACCCTTATCTGCCGGCTTGATCATGATAGTGTCGTCAGAGGTGAGAGAACGTAAGGCTAGTCGCTCTGGCTTGGTAAGGTTTTGATATTGGCGGCTTTCTGAAGCACAGGTGGAAGACACCTGTGAGGTCACCGCTTTTTCAAACGTAAGTACCTGAGGAGGGACTTGACTGGGCAAGGGATTAAATGTGGATTTGTTGCGCAAGCCCGTGTTCAAGTCTTGGTCATCGGAAGAGGTACTGAGTTCTGCACGAAAAAAGAAATTCAAGCGGATCTTTCTGAAGAACAGAGCAAGTTCTTGATTTATGGAGAACAAATCTCCTTTAAAGGAAGGAACAAATCCTAATCCTTTATTCAGGAGGGACATTTCATCCTGTGTGAGAACTCTTTTGGATAAATTGATGACTAAGTTGTGCTTGTGCTCGGGACCACTGGAGTCTCTCTCGAGCTCGATGACGGGGTCACTTGTTGATCTGCCCAATGGACTTGGTTCCGTCTTCTTCCCCTTGACCTGCCTCGGCCAAACCCTAAAAAAGGCTGGCTGGAGTACATTTGTGGCGGTGGGGGATAAGGACAAGGTTGTCCAAAGGGAGGAGGTTGTCCAAAGGGAGGAAAGGGGGGATAGTTGTATGGGACAGGAGGCCACCACTGAGAAGGATACATAGGATTTGGTGCGCCTCTCAGGTTTCTCCTGTTACCCCTACCTCTCTTTTTGTTACCTCTCAGCGAGGAATCTTCACCTGAGGCAGTGTCTGACCCACTTGACCAATCGTCACTCCCTGATGTAGAGTAGTCGGACCCATACCTGCGGCCCTGGCGATTGAGTTGAGGGGGCACATAGTCAGCACTAGTGTATGGGTACACCTTCTCTAGGGAAAAACGTGCCAAATCTTTTTTAAATTTGGTGATCTTCGTCATCAGTACCGAGTCCTTGAATTCTTTGTTGTGTTTATTAGATTCCTCTTGTTGTTTCTTGAAAAGAGCGCCTGTAAGTGTCACTTTGATTTGTGATTCCGATGCCTGAATCTCAACTAAGACAGCATCGGCAACTCGTTTGGCAGTGCTTATGATGAGGATTAACCAATCTCTGGTGCACTTCCAAGCTATTAGGGACCAATCATTGAGAAAAGTTTTGTCATCCAGAAACAATCTGGGAGCGTTAGTCACAATGAGTCCTGTAGGTGCACAATTGGCTCTCAAATACTCAGTCATAATTGCTCCATGGATATAAACTCGTGAGTGTGATTTTTTTAAAGTTAAAACCTTGGTCCAATCAACCTCAGCGCTGATAGAGGGGCCTTGAAAAGTATCCATGATACTTGGTGTGTCTAAAATGGCCTGAGCTATGGTATCGTCAAAAGTTAAACCAAGACGTTCTGCCATGATGATAAGAATGGCTGTATAATGCAAACAAGGTAAAGTCAGTCTCAACCAGGGAATCAGAAAAAAGAGCCCAAAGAAAATATATGTGTGTGTGTGCGAACGACGCACACAGGGAGAAGAAATCAACCTGCAGAAAATACTAATTTCGCAAAACAGTTCTGGCACTAACTATGTGCCGTACATGGGACCCACAGCCACAAGCTGTACATAAAATCTATTACAAAACGGTTAAATACCGGAGGGTCAAAGGGAACATTTTTGAGACCGCACAGGATTATATCCCCAAATAAAGTATTAAAGACACTAAGAACCCTGGGGTCTAGAATTACCAACAGAGAGATGAAAAAGGTGGTGTGTCAAATCAAAAAAATCATATTGTCAAATTGGAAAATACTGAACATAGGTAATGTAGGGTTGCCTAGACCTCTTTTTGCGTTTAAACGCAGCAGTAACATCAGAGATCAATTGGTCCATACTCGCCCACGCACCAATCAAACAGGCACTCAACATACTCTGTGGGGTCTACCACCGGTTGTGGGCCACTACCCATGTGGTTCTTGTGCGGCATGCAGCCATACTTCTGTAACTAAAGAGATAGACATTGGCACTGGCCGACCGTGGACTCTTAGAAGCCACAGCAACTGCAACAGTTCAAATTTGATCTACCTGATAACTTGCCCGTGCGGGTTAAGATACGTTGGAATGACCACCCGTCGGATAAAAACCCGTATTTTGGAACACAAAAGTACTATACGGTGTGGTCGTTCCTCTACCAAACTTACCAACCATTTTCTAGCGGTCAATCATGTTCCCAATGACCTACACTGGACCGTCCTTGACAAACCTTTCATACCACCCCATCTGACAGATTGCTCTTCTTTTCTGTTTAAACGCGAGCAAAGGTGGGTGTACAAGCTGAATACGCACGTTCAAGGACTTAATGACGATATTCCATGGCTATCCCTGTAATTTTGCGGCATTTGTTCACTCTTTGTGCCCATCTTTCACACTGTGCATATGGGCATTACCTATAAGGTATACTTCATTAATTATTGCTGCTTTACACATTTTTTTGCGGCGGCTTTGTTTGGGCTACCATTTACATGCCACTGATCATACACTTCCAAGCTGCCAGTCAACACTGACTTTATTTACTTTCTCCTGACAGTCTTCTGCTGTCTTGGTTTTTCCAGATATTGATAGTTCATGACATTAGAGCACCTCTCTGTTTAGTTATTATTTAGCTAAGATTTTTTCGGCGGAGCGAGTGCCTTTTTTAACTAGGTTCCGCCTGTTTGTATCATTTGTTGCCATAGCATCATTTCACATGAATTCCCTGATGTGAGCTTGCACTCACGGAGCGATTCTCCTTTTTAAGCTAGTGTCGTTTCAACTAGCTCGTCTCCGTTTTCAATCTTCAGCATGAGCATTTTTTGATTTTATCCATTGCGAACATTATGCGCTATCGAGGCAGTGTTACGCCTTCAGTTTCCCTTACTCCCTTGCTTAAACCGCTAATGAGCGCTGTCACCTATTCCCTTAATTAATTGTGGCGCGCATTCCCACATTTCTCTGACAGCTTGTTTCCAACCGTCAGCTGCTTACCGGTCTCCGTGGTAACTGGCACACGGGCGGTAGAGCACCATCGATTGGTTCTCTCCATTCGTTGTTTGAGAAACGGGTCCCCTGATTGGCCCATAGTTGATGACACATTTCTTCTTAACCTTACTCCGTCGAGCCCCTCGGGACCTCCGGCTGCAGGCTCATTCCGGCCCGGTTCCCCGACGGAGAGGTAGGCTCTTTTGTTAATCTCTGATGCTGCTCACACCGTCCTTCTTTTCTAGTTCACATTATGTTTTCACGAAGGCGGTAACTTCATAATCCACTATTGGCATGTCGGTTCATTTGTCATGGCATTGCTGTATACGAAGTACAGTTACTTCGAGCTTCTCTGCTCTTCGTTAAGACACACAGACTTACCATACCCAATCTAACAGGATATGTGGTGGTCTTGTCATGGTTCTATCTTTTTGGTGAACCAATGTTTTGGATTTATTAGCACATCGTGCATTCATTGATTTTGTCAGTCCCCCTCGTTGTTAGATGATCAGCTCACATGTTTATCACACTCGCTCATGATATGTAAGTACCCCATTCTTCAGTAGTCTTACATCTTCTTTCAGAGCGGTGTTCCTTCCTGAGCGGTTGCCAGGTGGAGGTCAATTTTCCGCCCAGTTTCCACGGGTGAGTGGCCAATGCTTTAAGTTACCACACTCATATATTTTTATCACTTAGCATTTGTGACCAACTTGTCTTATACTGATTCTCTTTTGTCTAGGTGATGTTTGCATTATAAAGGAGACGTACACCCGACAAGCAACTTTGGGGTGTTCACGGTATCCTTTGTTGCGTAGTTTTCATACAATTCTTTCCTTTTTGCAGTAGCTAACCAGGTCCTGATGAAAGCTGAGCCTAATTAGGCGCCTAGGCTGAAACATGTCGACCATTGTCTTATGCATTGTACCATTGGTTATATTGAACTAGTGGTTCTCACGTTTTTAATCTAGCATCGGTACGGTGGTCTCAAGAGATTCTTCCTTGCCGTCCCGTAACTAGTTTTAATACACTCTTACTGCACTACTATTTCATTAGCACTGCACCCCCCACTCACACCCAGCTCTTCATATGTGGATTTAGTCCACCATTTAGTGCAAAATCAAAACATCCCTGAGCTCCTCCCTCTCATAGAGGGGGTTGTAGCCCCCAGAGAAACTAGGATTTTTCTCTGGGAGGAGAATCCCATATGATGAAGCATGTCACCTAGGGTGAGTGAGGGATTACGTTCCTAAAGGGAGTGCCCTTTCACTAGGTGAATTGGGCTTTTGTTTCTTCTTCACACACCACCTTTTTCATCTCTCTGTTGGTAATTCTAGACCCCAGGGTTCTTAGTGTCTTTAATATTTTGATTACCTACAGAGATCCCTTCGCGGTCTATGGTCTGTGTGATTCAAACAGCACTCTGGCCGTGTCTGAAGGCCCACCAGGCTGTTGTATCTCCAAGAGATACAACAGATGCTTAAGAGAGTAAGTATGTGTACTTTTCTGTAGCAGTAAGTGTGGTGGTGTGTGTAGAACTGTATATGCAATTTAATGGATATTTGATACTTTGTTTGCATGTGTGACTATGTGTGTGAGTAACTCTATGGATGAGTGTCAGTGTGTAATAGGATGTATAGGTGTATGAGTACATATGATGAGTGAGTACATGTATGAGTGACTGTATAGGACTGTTGGTGAATGAGTGGATGTGTGTGTAGATCTTGGAATTACTGAATAGGTGTGTTGTAAGTGGTATTGGTATGTCCATTGTTTTGAAAATGTTAGTTTCTATTTTTGAGGTTGTGTATCAAAGGTTATGTTAGGGTGAGAGGAGGTCTGCCACTCATTCACAAGGATGATGTCATCTGTGATGTCATCAGTGATGTCAATTGAGATGTGATCAGTGATGTCATGAGTGATGTCACTGACCATGTCATGAGTGATGTAATATGTGACGTCATCAGTAGTGCATTGCGGGCGCGCGAGTTATAGTTAGTTGAACTAACTATAACGGGGGAATTTCAATGGTTTTGTATGAGTGAAATGTCCAACTAACTATAACGCCCCTGAAACCTATGTTTTTTTCAGTGAATTTCAAAGGTTTTTTAAATGCTTATTTGTAACTATAACATGCCTGAAACCTATGGTTTTTTCAGTTAATTTCAAAGGTTTTTTAAATGCTAGTTTCTAACTATGCCTACAGAGGTAGGCTATGTGAAGAAAGAAGAAAAAACACTCAGAAAGAAGAAAAAGAAATGCAGAAAGAAGCAACAGAAGTCCTCAAAGACGAAGAGAAGTGCAGGAAGAAGGAAGACATGCAGAAATAATGAGCAGAGGAGCAGAAAGAGGCCTTGTTGCAAAATCATCCTGTACTCTCAACTTTTTCAGATGGGTACTGGTGGTAACTGACTCTGTCTAACCAGTCCTAGAGCCAGTGCTGTGCTAAAAGACACTAAGAATACAGTTAAAACACCTACATACACTAGGGAACACTATGCGTTGGGGTACCCCTGTGATTACCATGGCCTCCTCTGTAAGACCCTAGTACATAATAGGGCAGGGGGATTAAAATAACCTCTTAAAACGTGCTACAGAGCGTGTTTGCACACTGGTGAAGGGGGGGGCTGAGCTGACATGTGCAAACACGACCTGTGGCCATTTTAATTTGGGGAATAAAGTCCCCTTGAATACTGAGTGTCCCTTGGGTCCAACTAGCCCACCAGGTATCTCCAGTTAGCGCCACAGACCTGCGTTGCAGAGAGATGTAAAAAGGGGCACGGCCTGGACCATCTCTCTGCAACACAGCGCAGTGGCGCTTACTGGAAGGACCTGGTGGACTAGTTGGCCCCCAGGGGCCCTCAGGATTGAAAGGGAATTATGTCCCCAACTTAAAACGCGCCACAGGGCGTGTTTGCACATGTCACCTCAGGCCCCTCCCCTCCCTTCACCACTGTGTAAACATTCCCTGTGGCCCTTTTAAGTTGGGAGATTAAGTCCCCTTGAATCCTGAAGGTACCTAGGGTCCAACTAGCCCACTAGGTACCTCCAGTAAGCGCCACAGAGCTGCGTTGCAGAGAGGTGTAAAAAGGGTTTGTGGCCTATGAACACGTCTCTGTAACGCAGCTCACTGGCGCAAACTGGAGGTACCTGGTGGGCTAGTTGGCTCCCAGGGACCCTCAGTGTTGAAGGGGAATTAATTCCCCAACTTACAACTCTCCAGGGGGTGCGTTTGCACAGTGGTGAACGAAGGGAGCGGGGCCTGAGGTGACATGTGTGCAAACCCGCCCTGTGGCGCGTTTTAAGTTGGGGAATTAATTACTCTTCAATCCTGAGGGTCCCTGGGGGCCAGCTAGCCCACCAGGTACATCCAGTATGCGCCAGGGAGCTGTGTTGCAGAGAGGTGTTCAGAGGCCACGCCCCTTTTTACAACACTCTGCAACGCAGCTCTGTGACGCTTATTGGAGGTACCTGGTGGGCTAGGCAGCCGGCATTGCTTTTCCACATGGGGAGCTGCTAAGATGCAGCTCCCCGTGTGGAAAAGCAATAGTCTTTGGTTTTTGGAAGAGAGAGCAGGATTCCCTGCTCTCTCTTCAAAAAACCAAAGCAGTTTGCTATGACAGGGCGGGTGCCGCGAGGCTCCCACCCTGCCATAGCAAACTGCAGTGTCCCGGGGGTGGGCACCCCGGGACACTGCAGGAGCCGGCCCTGGGGTGTGGCGGTCCCCAGGGCCATGACAGGGCTTCAGGAGGGGGGCCGCGCGGCCCCCCTCCCAACATTAGCAAAGCCCTGTGGGGGTGGTGGTCTGTAACAGACCCCCCAATTTGCATACTTAGTGCCCCGGGGAGGTGGAGGTCCCAAGGGCGTGTGGGGGGGCTCGAGCCCCCATACAGGTTAGGTTTTTTTAAAATAATAAAACACAAGCCCTGGGGGAGTGGCGGTCCCCGGGGCTGCAGGGGGGCCATGAGCCACTCGCAAATATTTTCAAAAAGCCCAGGGGTGTGGCGGTCCCCGGGGCTTGGGGGGCCTTTGAGCCCCCCCACCCATTTATTTTAGAAGCCCTGGGGGTGACGGTCCCTGGGGCTGAGGGGCTGTGAGCCCCCCACAAATATTTTCGAAAAGCCCCGGGGGTAGTGGTCCCCGGTGCTTGGGGGGCCTTTGAGTCCCCCACCCATTTATTTTAGAAGCCCCAGGGGGTGACGGTCCCCGGGGCTGGGGGGGCTGTGAGCCCCCTCCGCACATATTTTTGAAAAGCCCTGGGGGTGGCGGTCCCCGGGGCCCCTTCGGGCCCCCATTACAATATAAAGATTGCCCCCGGAATTGGCCCACCCAGGGGCTAAATATTAACGAAGCGCGGGAGCCCACGCTTCGGTTTTTAAAAAATTTCGGCCGAAATTCGCGCTGGGTGCACGAATATCGCCAATTTGTTTTAAAAAAATGCTTTTTTTGGCCCTGGGAGCCCTTGTGGGACCCCCTGAGCAGGCCTCAGGGGTCAGGGTGTTTCTACCCTGACCCCTTTTCTTGTTTTTTGCGATTCTTTTTCTGTTTTCTTGTGCCTCGGTTCTACCGAGGCACAACATGGCTGCCAAAACTTCATGGTTTGGAGTGTTGACAGCCAATTAGCCTGAAGCTCATGATCGGGAGGGTGCGCGGATCCAACGCGGCTATAGATATCACTATCTTTATTTCTTAATTTCTCAAAAACTACTGAATGGATTTACACCATTTTTTAAAAGCTTTCTGAGCCAAGCAGTACCTTTTTGCCAAATTTGGTGTAATTCCTTTCAGCAGTTTTTGCTATAACGGTGTCTAAAGTGAGTGGGTCTATGGATGAGCGAGTGGGTGTCTGAGAGGTTGCGTGAGTCAGTGTGTGAGTGATTCTGTGGATAATGTCATCAGTGATGTCATTTAAGATGTCATCAGTGCTGTCATTTACCATGTGATGAGTGATTTCATATGTGAGGTTATAAGCAGTGCATTGCGGGGGCCTAGTTTATAGTTAGCTCAGGTAACTACAACTGGTGAATTTCAATGGTTGTGTAGGAGTGAAATATGCACCTAACTATAATGTCCCTGTAACCTTTGTTTTTTTTCAGTGAATTTCTAAGGTTTTTTAAACTTTATTTCCTAACTAAAACATCCATGTGCCCTTCTGTTTTTTCAGTGAATTTCTATTTTTTTTTAATTCTGTTTGCTAACTATAACATCCCTGTAACCTTTGTTTTCTCAGTGAACTTCTACTTTTTAAAGAAAATTGTATTTCCTACTATAACGTCTCTGCAATCTTTGTTTTTTTAATTACATTTCTAAGGTTTTTGAATTGTAACCACTAACCTTTGATAGTGAGTGTTTGAATGAGTGCATGAGTATCACAGTGGGTGTATGAGTTTCTGAGTAGGTGTATAAGTGGGTGTGACAGAGTATGAATGGGGCTGTGAGTGTGTTTTTGAGTGTGACACGCACGTCTGTGTGTGAGTGTGTGTGTGTGACTGAGTGGGTCTGTGATTGGTTGCATGAGTGTCTCAATTGGTCTGTGAGTGGATGCACGAGTCTCTGAGTGGGTGTGTGTCTAGGCATGAGCCTCTGACTGAGTGTGTGAATAGGTGTGTGAATCTGAGTCGGTGTCAGCGGGTGCATCCATGTCTGAGTGGGTTTATCAGTGGGTGAATTACTCTCTCAATAGAAATGTGAGTGCGTGCATGAGTGGCTGAGTGGGTCTGTGAGTGGGTGTGTGAGTCTGAGTGGGTCTCTGAGTGGGTGTGTGAGTCTCTGAGTGGGTGTATTACTGGGCATGCATCCCTGAGTTAGTGTGTGAGTGGGTGCATGAGTTTGTGAGTAGGGTTGTCAGTGGGTACACAGGTGTCTGAGTGGGGTTGTCAGTGGGTGCATGACTGAGTGGAACTGTTTGTCGTTGCATGAACATATGAGGTCTTAGAGTGGGTACAAGAGTATCCAAGTGAGTATGTGAGTGGGTGCATGAGTCTCTGAGTGGGTATATGGCTGTGCATGAGTGCATGTGTCAATGGGTGCATGAGTATTTGAGTGGGTTTATCAGTGGGCACATGCCTCTCTGAGTAGAACCACAGTTCTACTCAGAGTACAGGGTACATCAGTGTATGAGGATGTCTGTGAGTGGGTACATGAGTTTACAACTGAATATGGGAGTGGATACATGAGTGTCTGAGTGGGTTTGTGAGTGAGTGCATAATTCACTGAGTGGGTCTGTGACTGCATGACTCACTGAGTGGATGTGTGAGTGAGTGTGTGGCTCTCTGAGTGGGTCTGTAAGTGTGTGCAAGAGTGTCTGAGTGGCTCTACGAGTGTGTGTGTGAGACTCTGGGTGGGTCTGTGAGTATATGCATGAGTCTCTGATGGGATACATGAGTCTCTGAGTGGGTATGTTCAGGGCCAAGAACCACTCCTGTTACCTCAAGTAAGTTCCACACAGCGGGATTGCTGAGAGCTTGTCAGAGGCCTCGCATACTTTCTTCACCACTCTGCAAATGCACCTTCTGGTGCAGTACTGATTGGGGGATGAAGCCCCTTTAGATGCTGAAGGTCCTTGGGGGCCAAGAACCCCTCCTGTTACCTCCAGTAAGTCCCACACAACAGGATTGTTGAGAGATCATCAGAGGCCCCACCCTCTTTCTCTACCACTCTGCAAACATGCCTTCTGGTGCACTACTGGGTGAAAGACGAATTACCCTAGGGTGCTGAGGGTCCTTGGGGGCCAAGAACCCTTCCTGTTACCTCCAGTAAATCCCACAAAGTGGGATTGCTGGAAGCTCATCGGAGGCCCACTTCCTTTCTCCACCACTCTGCAAATGCGCCACCTGGACACTAATGGTTGGGGGATAAAGTCTCCTTAGATGCTGAGGGTACTTGGAGGGGCCAAGAACCACTCCTGGAAGCCCACATAGAGGGATTTCTGAGAGCTCGTCAGAGGCCCCACCCCCTATCTGCACCACTCTGCAAACGCGCCTTCTGGCACACTACTTGTTGGGAGATGAAGTCCCCTTGGATGCTGAGGATCGTTGGTGGCCATGAACCCCTGTTACCACCAGTAAGTCCCACACAGTGTGATTGGTGGGAGCTGGTCATAGACCCTGTCCCCTTTCTCCACCACTCTGCAAATGTGCCTCCGGGTGCAATCCTTGTTAGGGGATGAATTTCCCTTAGATGTGGAGGATCCTTGGGGGCCAAGAACCTCTCCTGTTACCACCAGTATGTCCCACACAGTGGGATTGATGAGATTTCATCAAAGGCCCTGCCCCCTTTGTCTAGCACTCTGCAAACACTCCTCCTAGCCCCCGTAATACAATAATAAGCCCCAGGGAGGTGGTGGTCCCCAGAGCAATTCTAAGCACTTGTAAGGGTGACTGTGCACCCCTCATTTAAAAAAAAATCCCACATGCCCTCGAGACCTTTTCTTATTTTTTAAAAACATTTCAGGGACCCGGCTGAAGCAGAGTCCCAAGAAGGCTGCCAATACTTTCTGTTTGAAGTGTTGGCAGCAAATCAGAAATCAGCACAAGATCAGGAAGGTTCAAAGAGCCTCAGCGTCCTTATATATACACATTTGTTTTTTCTTTATTATGTCAAAAACTCCTGAACGGATTTACACCAAATAACAAAAGGAGTTCTTTCTGCACCAAGAGCTTCCTTTCTGCCAAATTTGGTGTAATTATATTCAGTAATGCGGGCTTTAGTCAGGACTAAAGATTCGATAGGAAGGAACATGGGAAAAACACTTTTTTTAATCCTCCCTTTCTCTCAGCCCCCGCTTGATGGATCACCCCAAAACTTCCCATAAGCAACAAGAAATACCAGCACACTTTTTTAGGAAAATTGCTTGAATATTAATCAACCGGCGCCAAAGATATAGCCAAGTCAAAAAATGCTTTCCTATGGAAACATGGTCCTAACTATAACTACCTACTTGCGATCACCAGTAGATAATATATATATATATATATAGATATATACATATGACCAAGGCATCAAGAGTACGTATACGTGTTGGATGTTTGTTCCATGCACTGCCAGAAGTTAGATTTATGATGAAATAAATAGTTATACTTTACACACCGCTGGAGTGCACACCGCTTGTTCTCAGTGGAAGTCGCATATGTGCCTGGGAGTAGTTGTTGCATATATAACAGAACATTGGGATCTAATTACGGCAGATTCCATAGTATGCAAAGAAATAGCAGAGTGCCTGACTATTACTCGCAGGAAACCACAAGCTATTAGAATTAGCATTCTACTTAGTTATTCACAGTCTAACAAATTTGCCTGGTTAGCGCCTAAAGGCTTTAATAAATGTGGAGCCTGTAAGGCCGGTAGAACAAGTATGAACTCTCTGGAGGCAAAAAAAACAAGATCAGAAAGTTCATTACATGTACCACAGAGTTTTTAAGAAGAGCAACAAATCAGACCCTAAAAATTACAGGCCTATTTCACTCCTAGATTCATCGGTGAAAGTGATGAGTAAAGTCCTGCTAAAAAGACTAGAAGATTACTCAATACTTTCACCCATCCAGTTTGGTTTCAGGAAGAGCTTGGGGACCATAGAGCAATGAGTAAACCTCTGTCTACTCACAGATAAGCACACTTGTGTCAAAGGTGGAAGATTATATCTCTGTTTTGCTGGCCTGAGCAATGCCTTCGACTTAGAAGATCACCACATCCTTTGACCACTTTGCTCGCTATGGGGGCACCAAGGCCAATTATTTGCTTTCTGGCTAGATTATATGAGGATTTGATGAGTAAAGTCCGCTATGGCCCCCGGGGGGAATGCATAAACACCTTTGCAGTTAAGTAAGGCATTCCGCAAGGCTGTGAACTAGCCCCTCTGTTATTTTCTTTGTTCATCAATGGGGTGGACCAGACCTTGCAAGCAGTGCATGCCGATGCCCCCCAAGTGGCTGGGCACCCCACATCTATACTCTTGTATGTAGACGACCCTGTCCTGCTGGCCAGGACTCCAGTGGGGCAGCAACGTCTAATGGATGATTTTAGTGATGTAATTACTGCTAGGAAATTGACTATAAAATCTATACTATGGCTCGTGGATCAAGGGTTAAACAAAGCAGAACATTTTTTATGGATAAATTGCCTGTGACTTCGGTTGATACTTTCTGCTACTTTGTCATTTCTTTTTCAGCTAACGGGTCGTGGACTCGTAAAATTACCAATGTCAGGAACAAAATGGTCAAAAGGGTTTTATCCATTGCAACATATGGGGCTGGTGTCTGGGGTTATCACAACAGCTCAGCGCTGCAGACGGAGGGAAATAGCTTCCTCAAACGCCTCCTCAACCTACCCACTTTGGCTTCCGCAGAGATCATACACAGAGAAGTAGGGTTTCAATATCTTACAGATATAATTGCATCTAGCCCCTCAGTGCTCTAGCATTCCATATGGTCCAAAGAGGATACCAGCTTTACAAAATCAATTATTTTAGACCATTTTACTTTGGATAATGTTATGATGATTCCATGGTTAAGTTATATCAGCTCACTATACAGTAAATATTTAAGATGTCAGTACGGACTAATCCCCTCCAAGTCACATCACTGTAAGCTATCTATGAGAGAAACTTTTATGAATCATAGGAGGGAAGCTCGGCTTGACTGTGAATGCAGGAAACCAACTGTAAAGTTTTATTTAACACTTACTTCTAATGTGGGCTATGAAGATTATTTAACATATATTCCCAATCTCATGCCTCGTTTTGTATTAGTTAGATTCAGATTGGTAATTGCCCCCATCTAGTTGCTTTCCCTAACATGAAAACATGTCCTACGGCCATGATTCCTTGCCCATGTGATGGACATAGCAAGCAGACAACTGTGCACTTTATGTTGTTTTGTGGCTTCTACTCTGGTTTCAGGAGTTAATATTTAAAACCACTTCTGCTTGCATATAGCAGTGGTTTGCATCTTGTCGCAGTAAAATACTTGACCGAGCTTAACGATGCCAGGGTATGCCTTAATGTGGCACTTTTCAATATAGATGCATTTAATACACGCAAAAGCATTGCTGTACAAATGTAGTGACGACCATGTGATGGTTTTAAGAAATTGTGCTTTTGTTTTAAAATAAATAATATTTTATGTGATTTTAGATGTGATTTACTCTGGCCTCATGTTTCAGACCAAGCGTCACCTGCTTTATATTTTAATATTTGATACTCTCCATGTGTAATGCAATCAGTTTTAATGTATGAATGTTTTCAGATGTGAATAACTTTGGCCCCATGTTGCACATCAGGTGTTACCTGTCTTGTTTTTTACTACTTGATACTTTTAATGCAAAATGCAATCAGTTTCACAATATGTACACTTTTATGGTTGTTTTATACATACCGAATAAAGCTTTTGAACTGAACTGAGTACGACTGAGTATGTGGTCTATGTACCGGGGTGCCCTTGTGGTCTCAGATACAGGGGCAGTACCAAACTGCCAGTGAAAAAGAGGGTAATTGTAAATAATGATCATATGTATCCAATTGCCCTTCACTTCTGTGTGAAATATGACAGTAATCCTAAAATAGATAAGATTGAAAAGAACATAAGAGGAGGAGTTTGGAAAAAACTACTTAGGATCTTGGGGGCCGATTAGGATGGCGGTCGAACTTTCAATCGACAGCCATCCTGAAGTAAATGGGTCCTCCCAACTACAAGTTGGGGGTCCCACCAGGCACATTAAGATGCGACAGCCACCACGGCAGTCGCAATGTCCATATTTTGTATTGTGGCGGGTGCTGCTGGCTGCAGCACACAACAGTACAAAATATGGAAATAATACATATCGCTGCACTATATGGCAGGCACCATGCAGTGGCTTCAACATGGTGCAGGGATATGTAGAGGGGCAACATAGGTGCCCCCTAAAGGTGAGGTCAAGGGAAGGAGGGGGGCCTGCTACTGGCTCCAAGGTCCCTTTCCACCTGCCTTTTCATAGCCGGTTCACCGCCATCAATGGCCCGGCATAAAGGAACATTGTAATACCTGCTGCAGTGCCTGGTAGGCACCACCACCATTGTCAGTATTGCTGTTCCTCCAATGGATCGATGGGCTCCTTCATCCTGTCGGATCCATGGTGATTAGTCTCTCTGGCTGCCACCCATCCTAATATGGCATACGGAAAACCCAAGTACAATGGCGGCGGGACCGCCACTGACATGCTGTCGGTGATGGTCACACCTACACCGTAATCAGGCCCTTTGAATCCAGATACATCATACAGCTCAAGAGCAAATATCCTTATGGATTGAATAGGTATGAGGAACAAGCGGTACACATAAGATAGATAGTACAGACAGATTTTACTGTCAATGAGGTCCATGGTATGAGAACGAGCATAATTCTCTTAACTCCCATGTAAGTAGTTTTTTTTCATCAGGCTTCTAATAAGTATGATTTTAATACACATTTCACTTTCACATATGTAATTGTTTAAACACTTCCCATAGGTACTGGTACAAATTTTCACTTTTACCACTTAGGCCGTTGGTGCATTTATTGGAAGATGTAGTAAATATGATACCCCAAGGCACTTGCTGTGATATTTACATTGATTGATTTATTGTCTAATTTTCATTTGATATGATACATGTCTCATCTTATCAACATGGAGTTACTAAATCCATGTGGAAATGCTATGATTGATTTTAGGCCTAATGTCGTATCATTTTAATTATGTATGGTAAAACACTACGGTGATATTTTCTTCTTTTAAGTTTAGAATTGATTTATGTATTACACTATGGTTTGCACAGTATTTGTCACAACCACTGAGGTGTACGGTTGGAAGCATTGCAAACTATAATACAGTTGTGAGGCTGTCGTGATATGTATATGGTTGACAAATTATACAATATACATATGCAGTACGGAAATATGATAGGGTGATTTTTTAGGCTGCTACTTGTTGGGTGTGTTTGCTCCTTTGTGATGACATCATTATCATGATCTTTATTAGTATGATATTACAAATGAATTTATATTTACCAATGGAATGAATCTAGACACATCATTTCTGAATATTATTATGGTGCTAAGCATGGAGAATGTGTAATCTATTTAAGTCTATGATTTGGAGAAATATTACACATCCGTCATTAATGTTGCTTATAGTTTTTTGCCAGGTCAAATCATGGAATATTTTTCTAATTCATTTTTTGCATGTAAAGATGAATTTTGGGGACCACAATGAGTATATCACACTATATTATTTATGTAGCTCTGTGAAGTGATATTTGATGCCCTTAGTCAAGTTTATGTTTGTAGTATGTTTTTCATGTGTATTGTAGTGCTTCCTTTATTTTGTCGATCTGAGGCGGTCACTTTGAACTAAAAAAAGGCTATAGAGGTAGCTGAAACGTGTAGTTCTTTCAAATACAATACTTACACCAAGACTATGTGCCACAATCTTCTGCGGTTTGGAGGAGAGGTTGATATCTCTCTCTCTCTCTCTATATATATATATATATATATATATATTATCTACTGGCGGTCGCCAGTAGATAGTTATAGTTAGGACCTTGTTTCCATAGGAAATCCGCAACATTCTATTTGGAATAACTTTGGCGCCGATTGACGAATCCTCGCAAAATTTTCAAAATAGGTGGGCGCTCCGCTCCGCTCCTACCTCGGGGTGTAGAGCAAAAGTGAGACTGTGATGGCATACACACAGACCATGGAGGGAAGGTGGGAGGGGGTCAGGGGCAGCTAACTGACCACACAGGGAAGGTGGGAGGGGCCATGGCTGCACAGAAGACCATGCATGGCAAGTGGGAGGGTTAGTGGCAGCACAATGGCTGTGATGGGCAAGAAGGAGGGTGCAGGGGCATGCACAAAGGACGATGGAGGATAGAAGGGAGGGTCAGGACCTGTGCACAGACAAGAAAGTTCAGGGGAAGGGGCCTCACAACAGACCGCACTGTGACTCCGGGCTCACTTGGCAGAAACACCCCCTGACCCTCCACCCCCTATCGCAAAATGTAATGCCCGTGAAAAGGGTAGGTGAACACAGTGTTATATAGAACATAGTCCTGAGAGCACGATTGAAAATGAAAACTAGATATAGTGTATGGTATAAACTATGCACCAAAAAGTGTGATATAAGATGAACCGGGCGTGAAATATAATTTGCAATACATTGTGTGCAATGACAGATTCATTGGAGAGCGCGAGATAGCACAGGCACTAGCGCGTGCTATGCGATATGCGCCTTGGAGTGTAATATGCACAGGGCAGTGTTGTGTAACCTAACTAGTCTCTAAAGTTGTAATATAAATTATGTGCTGGGGAGTGTAACGTTGCATATGCACTGTGACAAAGATATGGATCCCAGATTGTAATATGTATGGCATAGCACTGTGCGTTATAACATAGGCATCGAGGAAGGCACGTTAGATGGGGCAATATAACCCGTGCGAAGACAAGTGTGGCATGACATATTCACGGGGTGGTGTTACAGTGCACATGGGCTAGAGAGTGTC
Organism: Triturus cristatus; assembly: GCF_964204655.1. Taxonomy (NCBI): domain Eukaryota; kingdom Metazoa; phylum Chordata; class Amphibia; order Caudata; family Salamandridae; genus Triturus; species Triturus cristatus. The sequence continues at coordinate 665,534,268 of NC_140590.1, forward strand.
ATAGCATATGCACTAGCTAGTGGAATACAACACAGAGGTGTGTGGCACTCAGCAGGCAATGGTGGGTGTAACACAGCATTGGGCTCTGCCAGGAGCGCGCTGTGACTCTCAAGTGATGTTCGTCCCCTTTCCAGAGAGTAAAATAAAAAGTATTACACATCCGGCAGTGGATGTGTGTTTTATTAACCGTGAGGGGGGTTTCTTGCATAGTTTTGGTCAAATTTTTGTCGAATCCCCTTTGAATGGCTTGGTGTGCATGTGTATTAAATGTGCACGTCAATAGCTACCCATGTTTGTATAAATAAACAACAAGGGTGTCTACTTGGAGAGTACCCACCGGCGGGGGCGCGGGGATTAGGCATGGTAGGGCGTCAGACATGTCAGAGCTTCACTAGTGGTGTAAATACATTCCACGTGGATTCATTGTATGCATAGTCGCCTTTTAATGAATATCACGCAAATCGTCATGGTGATAGGTACGTACGGTTTGTCCAGCATGTCCTAGGTGTGTCTATAAATATATATTTTTTAAAAATAATAAAAAACAGTGGCCGGCCCTGGGGATTGAGATTAAAAAAATATAATTAGGAGACAGGCCCTGGGGGATGGGGTCATCAGGGTTAATAAATTAGAAGAAGAAGGGGAACCACACAGCCCCCCTTCTTAAAAAATTAAAATAATTAAAAGACTGGCATCGTGCCGGAGGCCACGCCCCTCCTTGCAGCACTCTGCAAACGCGCCCCCTGGCGAGTTGTAAGTTGGGGAATTAATTCCTCTTCAATACTGAGGGTCCCTGAGGGCCAACTAGCCCAACAGGCATCTCCAGTATGCGCCAGGGAGCTGCGCTGCAGACAGGTGTTCTGAGGCCAAGCCCCTTTTTACACCTCTCTGCAACGCAGCTCTGTGGCACTTACTGGAGGTACCTAGTGGTCTAGTTTGTCCCTAGGGACCCTTAGGATTCAAGGGGACTTAATCTCTCAACTTAGAACAGCCAGAGGGTGCGTTTACACAGTGGTGAAGGGAGGGGACGGGGCCTGAGGTGACATGTGCAAACACGCACTGTGGCACGTTTTAAATTGGGGATATAATTTCCCTTTAATACTGAGGGCCCCTGGGGGCTAACTAGCCCACCAAGTGCTTCCAGTAAGCGCCACTGAGCTGCATTGCAGAGAGGTGGTCCAGGCCGTGCCACTTTTTACACCTCTCTGCAACGCAGCTCTGTGGCACTTACTGGAGGTGCCTAGTGGGCTAGTTGGACCCTAGGGACCCTCAGGATTCAAATGAACTTAATCTCCCAACTAAAAACGGACACAGGGCGTGTTTACACAGTGGTGAAGGGAGGGGACGGGGCCTGAGTTAACATGTGCAAAAAGGCCCTGTGGCCTGTTTTAAGAGGTAGTTTTAATCCCCCTGCCCTATTATATACTAGGGGCTTACAGAGGAGGTCATGCTAATCACAGGGGGACCCCAACGCATAATGTTCCCTAGTGTATGTAGGTGTTTTCACTGTATTCTAAGTGTCTTTTAACATAGCACTGGCTCTAGGACTGTTTAGTCAGACTCAGTTACCACCAGTATCCGTCTGAAAAAGTTGAGGGTACAGGATGATTTTGCAATAAGGCTTCTTTCTGCTCTTCTTTTTGTTCTTTCTGCACGTTATCCTTCTTCCTGCACTTTTCTTCGTCTTTGAGGACTTCTGTTGCTTCTTTCGGCATTTCTTTTGTTCTTTCTGTGCATTTTTTCTTCTTTCTTCACATGTCCTATCTCTGTAGGCATAGTTAGAAATTAGCATTTAAAAAACCTTTGAAATTCACAGAAAAAACCATAGGTTTCAGGCACGTTATAGTTAGGAATTAGCATTTAAAAAACCTCAGAAATTCACTGAAAAAACCATAGGTTTCAGGGGTGTTATAGTTAGCTGGACTTTTCAATTGTACAAAACCATTGAAATTCCCCCGTTATAGTTAGTTCAGCTAACTATAACTCGCGCGCCCGCAATGCACTGCTGATGACGTCACATATTACATCACTCATGACATGGTCAGTGACATCACTCATGACATCACTGATGACATCTCAAATGACATCACTGATGACATCACTGATGACATCATCCTTGTGATAGAGTGGCAGACCTCCTCTCACCCTAATATAACCTTTGATACACACATTCAAAAATAGAGACTCAAATTTTCAAAACAATGGACATACCAATACCAGTTACAACAACCTCTTCAGTAATTCTAAGATCCACATACACATCCACTCATTCATCAACAGTCCTATACAGTCACTCATACATGTACTCACTCATCATATGTACTCATACACCTATACATCCTGTTACACAATGCCACTCATCCATAGAGTTACTCACACACATATTCACTCATGCTAATAAAGAATCAAACAGACATTTACTTGCATATACAGTTATACACACACCACCACACTTACTTCTACGGAAACTTACACATACTTAGTCTTTTAAACAATCACTTATAGGAACACATACTTATTCATACAGGAACTCTTTCAATCTCTCACTCTCACATATGCTCACTTATATACACCAATAGTCACATATACTAGTTTAAAACATATGTAGTTACTAATAAAGACACTATTGAGACAGTCATTCACTCACTAACACACCCATACACACACTAATCCACCCATACAGTCCTGCACACATGCTGTCTTCAACACATACAAACAGTGAGTCACTCATTCATGCACCTATGCACTACGTAATACCCCCCACCGAACCATGCAGGCACTCAGACTGATACTCAAAAAACCAACTAATAACCTATATAGACACTCATGTAGCTACTCACCAACCCATGCAGCCACTTATACACAAAGTGAGAGACTGATACAGATATTTACATATTTAAACATTACTCACTAAGCCATGTATTCACTATGATACACTTAATCAGTCAGTTACACAATCAATTTTTCAAAAACAAATCATCCATTTAGACACTTATATACCCATTTATTCTTCCATCGACCTTGAGATATACATATATAAAACATATTTAATTTTCAGAAAAACACACATTCACTAGATGATGTCATCAGTGATGTCATCAGTGATGTCCTTTGAGATGTCATCAGTGATGTCATGAGTGATGTCACTGACCATGTCATGAGTGATGTAATATGTGACGTCATCAGCAGTGCATTGCGGGCGCGCGAGTTATAGTTAGCTGAACTAACTATAACGGGGGAATTTCAATGGTTTTGTACAAGTGAAAAGTCCAGCTAACTATAACACCCCTGAAACCTATGGTTTTTTCAGTGAATTTCTGAGGTTTTTTAAATGCTAATTCCTAACTATAGCGTGCCTGAAACCTATGGTTTTTTCTGTGAATATATACATCTATATATATATATATATATAGATATATATATATATATATTACCTACTGGCGGTCGCCAGTAGGTAGTTATAGTTAGGACCCTGTTTCCATAGGAAATCCGCAACATTCTATTTTGAATAACTTTGGCGCCGGTCGACGAATCCTCGCGAATTTTTCAAAATAGGTGGGGCGCTAGGCTCCGCTCCTACCCTGAAAGTCTCGGGGGGATTCGTCAAGCGGGGGCTGAGATAAAAGGGGGGTCCCAAAACACGTTTTTCCCATGCATTTTTCCATAGGACCTTTAGACACAGCTACAGCCCGAACGGCTGAACAGAATTACTTGAAATTTGGCAGAGAGCTAGTCCTCAGGTCAAGGAAGTGCCTTTTGTAGGTTTGGTGTAAATCTGTTCAGTAGATTCTGAGAAAATAGCCTTTAAATCAATATATATATCTGAGCCAGCTTACGGTGCGCTTGCGGTGCGCTTACCGTACGCGTACGGTGGCGTGCGCGAGCGCGATTCTGATTGGCTCTTAGATCTTAGTAAACATTCGAATCGGTCGAAACCAGGAAGCGGCGGCCGCCATTTTCTCTGTCGCTCTCTGAGTTGGGCAGTAAAAACGAAGGGCACCATTTGTGCATGGCATATAACAACAATAAAATTAACAAAGAATACATTTCAAAAAGATGCGCATAATATGTCCCCCATGTGCGCACGGTGCGCGAAGCGCATCGTACGTACATGGCCCATTCCGCATAATGTGGGCACGCGGTGCGCGCAGCGCACCGCGTGACCACCGTGTGTGCACGGCACTAACTGCGTAAAGTGGGCGCGCGGTGCGAAGCGCACCGTGCGCGCACGGAACGAACTGCGTTAACTGGGCGCGCAACGCCACGAATGGCGTAAAGTAACTTAGCATTTAAAAAATCGTACAAATTCACTGAAAAAACCATAGGTTTCACACACGTTATAGTTAGGAATTAGCATTTAAAAAACCTTGCAAATTCACTGAAAAAACGATAGGTTTCACACATGTTATAGTTAGCTGGACATTTTACTGATAAAAAACCAATGAAATTCCCCCGTTATAGTTAGTGCAGGCAACTATAACTCACGCGACCGCAATCTTCTGCTGATGACATATGTGTCTTTATGAAAAAAAAATATTTGTAATATATGTATAGCTAAAAGTTAATGGAAGAAGACATGGGCAAATAAGTGTCTAAATACAGTATTAGCATCAGCAGAGGATTGCGGTCGCGTGAGTTATAGTTGCCTGCACTAACTATAACGGGGGAATTTCATTGGTTTTTTATCAGTAAAATGTCCAGCTAACTATAACATGTGTGAAACCTATGGTTTTTTCAGTGAATATAGATATAGACATATATATCGTGTCATGTGATCAAGGCCCCACGAGGGCTGAAACGCATTATGGCTGGGTACACGGGATGAAAATAAATAAATCGCACCATACTTGGGTTCGCTGTGTCTTTGGTCTGACGGAGAAGAATTAAAGAGACATTTCATCGATATATATATATATATATATATATATATATATATATATATATCAGTGTCGGACTGAGCGAGGAGCCCCGCACTACTCCACAAATAAGATCTAGTGCTTCAGAGGAGTAGGGGGGCATGGTGATGGTTTTGGTTCTTCCTGTGAGGAAGTAGCAGGTCCATTCAAGGGCATGTCACTGGCTTTCTGCTTCATGGATTCATTGGATTAGAATGGGATGGAAGACAGTGTTCAAGGCTACTGATAGGTCTACAAGGACGAAGGCTGCAGTTTCCCCAGTCAAGGATCATTAGGATGTCATTGGTTGCTGTAATAAGGGTGGTTTCCTTGCTGTGGTTGGGTCTGAATCCTGATTGTGTGGCATCAAGAAACTGGTGGATGGTAAGGTGTCCAAAGAAGCGCTTGTTGGCAAATTTTTCCAAGACCTTGGCTAGGTAGGTTAAGGAGGATTATCTGTCGTAATTGGCAAGCTTGTTCTGGTGAGCTGACGTTTTCTTTAGGAGAGTGTTGAAAGCTGCATATTTCCATGGTTCCAGGAAGGTGGCTGTACTGATGGAGGGTGTTCAGGATGGTGTGAGGGCCTCGCTGATAGGCATTGGAAGCAATAGATTATAGATTCTACCTTCCTCCTAGTCCGGTTTATCCTAGATTCATATCGTTCTCCTTTTCCCTTTTCAGATTTCCCCAAGTGTGTGTTCATCAATTACACTTATACTACCAATTCTTGATTCTTTTGATCAGTTGTTTCCAATATTTGTTTGAATCATTTTTATATATCAGTGTTGAGACAAAAGGGTCTATTAGGATGGCGGTCGGAAAACCACCCCAACTGCCATGGAAGCAGAAAACAACCTCCCACCGGTACTGTGGAAAAACCGGCAGCCAAATTAGGATCAACCGCCAAAAAACACCGACCGCGGCGGAAGGGGGCCAAGAAAAACCACCCATAGCGGGCAGAGATGGCCAAAACCCATCTGCGGTGGTTGGATTCGCGGCGGAAAAACACCAACCTGCCACAAGTATAGCGGAGACACCGCACAGGAAATTAGGATATCCCCGATGGACCCGCGGTACGTTCTGCTGTTTCTGACCACCGCGGTCGCAAACAGTGATGTATGGGAGAGCCTGCGGAAGAGCTGCAGCATAGCCACCACTGCGGACGCTCTGTGACAAATATGGCGGCTGAATGAAAAAACCCACAATAAGGCCACAAAGTGCACACAGCAAACTAGCCATGCCCCCCCAAAACACAAAACACACCCCAATGACACAACCACATGGAAAAAAGAAAAATACAAATCCCAATAAAACCCACACAACACACCTGACAGCAATACCCAATTTGGACACACCTACATAGCTGAGTATAAAACCAGCCCCTTCCCTGACCATAATTCCTTGCAATACTCCACAACTGAAGGGCCCAACACCAGAGCACAAATGAGAGGCAAAGAACACAACATCACCAGCCATACCACACACAGCACCACCACCACTTCCACACCTGCACTACTAACCCCCTGCACATCACACACCATACACATCACTACCACACCCACCACACACACCCCTGCACCCACAACCACTTTGCACACCAAACACCATGGCAACACATACAATGCCGAAATTCACAGAGACGGTAAATGAGATAATTAGAGTGGAACCACAACTGTTTGGTAGCCTGGTCCAACAGACACCATTAGCCACAAGAACACAAATGTGGGTAAGGATAGTCGAGAAGGTCAATGCAGTAGGGACCACCCCGCGATCCAAAAAGGAAATCATTAAGCGGTGGCATGACCTGAAGAGGGATGTCAAAGAGAGGAGGAGCAAGAACCGTGAGCTGGCTGAGAGGACTGGCCCTCCCATTCCACCAAAATTATTCACTCCATGGGAGAAGAAGGTGCTTGCCATACTGCATCCCGAGAGTCTCACAGGAGTACCCGGGGGAGTGGAGGCTGGTAAGTACAAACAAATGACTATCACCACACTGCTATGTTCTGTCAAGCACAACTACAAAGCTACACATCCTAGGCCCAAGTACATTCATATGCACCACACACTCCCCAACACATGTCTCACAGATGCAACATTCACTCACTCACATCCACCCCAAACATAGTTAGCAACATCACCATGGGGGCATGTGCACAGGCAGCCAGCACAACAACTTCCACCAGGCCCCCATGTCTCACAGCTCAGCAAGATGGAGCACTCCACACCACCTAGAAGCATTTGGAAGCCATTGCAGTACACCTAACAAACTTACAGGTAGGTAGCCATCTTCCCTGGGAGGGTGCTTGTGGGTGGGAGGCCTGTACCACCACTCCCACCATGCCCCCGTCCCACACCTGAGCAGGATGGAGCACTCCCACACCAAGAAGCAGTTGGAAGCCATTGCAGTGCACCAAACAAACTTACAGGTAGGTAGCCATCTTCTCTGGGAGGGTGTTTGTGGGTGGGAGGACTGGACCACCACTCTCACCATGCCCCCTGTCCCACACCTGAGCAGGATGGAGCACTCCCCCACCCAGAAGCAGTTGGAAGCCATTCCAGTACAAGAAACAAACTTACAGGTAGGTAGCCATCTTCCCTGGGAGGGTGTTTGTGGGTGGAAGGCCTGGACTACTACTCCCACCATGCCCCCTGTCCCACACCTGAGCAGGATGGAGCACTCCCCCACCCGGAAGCAGTTGGAAGCCATTGCAGTACACAAAACAAACTTACAGGTAGGTAGCCATCTTCCCTGGGAGGGTGTTTGTGGGTGGGAGGCCTGCACCATCACTCCCACCATGCCCCCTGTCCCACACCTGAGCAGGATGGACCACTTTCCCACCCAGAAAGCAGTTGGAAGCCATTGCAGTACACCAAACAAACTTACAGGTAGGTATCTATCTTCCCTGGGAAGGTGTTTGGGGGTGGAAGGCCTGAACCACTACTCCCACCATGCCCCCATCCCACACCTGAGCAGGATGGAACACTACCCCACCCAGAAGCAGTTGGAAGCCTTTGCAGTACACCAAACAAGCTTACAGGTAGGTAGCCATCTTCCCTGAGAGGTCTATTTGGGGGTGGGATGCCTGAACAACAACTCACCCCAGGCCAACTCATCCCCCGACCATCACGATGGAGCCTCCCCTCCCACCCAGATGCATGTGTCAACCATTGTATCACCACAAACAAAATAACAAGTAGGTAGACATATCATGCTTGCTAGTCACACCCCTGAGCAGGATTCAAGCCTCCACCACACACACACACAGATATGTCAAGTCAAAGCCAAATTGGAAAACATAACAGGTAAGTAGCCAGCATGTGCACACAGCCAGTGTCCGCAAAAAGCATGGTGCCACATGACAACACCAGCCCCCTCATTGCACACACATACACACAGATCCTATTGCCACTCACAGTGTGCACACAGCTAAGCCAATTAGACTGTCACAGCAACCAAAGTGTGGCACACCAATGCACATGTAGGAGAAAGTCTGGGCACAATCATGCACAGCACTGAATTCCATGTGTAAGTGCCATGGGGCCAGAGCAGCAAGGAACAAATGAAAAACTAGAAAGCATGGTTGGTGGTACGAATCCAGATATGCACATGACAATACAAAGGTATGCAGGAGATGACAATGGCCTTTCCATGGACAGATGTAACGTCTGACAGTGCTGAGTGAGCAAAAAAAGAGTTCTCACAGAGATTTTTCCCTGCGCTAGTCCCTAGATGGCAACATGTCCCTGTACTCAGTATTCATGCACGTTGCACATGGTAGGTATTGGCAACTCACACCATGGACAAGTAATGCATGTACCACAGCACCATGTCAGGAGGCACAGTAGTGCACATACACCAAAATGTGATGATTAGTCAACTGTGTGGTGTACAAACAGTGAATGACATACAGATAACACAAAGCTTTCGGTGTGCACTACAATGACCATCTCCCATCCGACCCACAGGTGACCAAGAACTAACTGCAGAGGACAACACCAGCAACCTGCACTGCCAGTCCCCCCCCCGATACATGGACTCTCGAATGTTGACTCCCGGGATTCTCTGGACGATGAGCTTGATGTCGGTCCATCTGGTGTGCCAGGGCACCACAGGTCCCAGGACCCCATCGTCCCCCTCACCACATCTGCTGCACCAACAACGTCACTGCAGAGCCCTGCTGTTACGGCCTGTGCGTCCACCGCCACCACCACCCGTGCTGCCTGCAACACCCTTCCTGTCCCAGAGGATGACCACCCCACACCACCGACTGCGGAGGGCAGGGAGAGGATGCGGGTGCCTACAGTGGTAAGGCAACAGGTCCATGGCAGCAGGGAAGGTAGGAGGGGCAGGGTCACCCACAGACAACAAGAGGCTGGGACCCACTCCCTGGACCACATCACCAGAGTCCTTGGGGCATATGAACGGGCCCAGGGACGAATGGGCTGGTCGGACGAACTGCTCCTGCGAGCTCATCCTGCTGATGAGGTCCATCAACACCCGCATGGGACAAATTGTGGACCTCTTGGGCTAGTAAGTGGTGGTACTGAGGGACAGTCTTTCTGGAAAACGAACGGGCCCCTGAAAAAAGGATACAACCCTAACAGGGAAAGGAACTATTTTTGAAAAACAACAAACACTGGGCAAAGTGCAATTTACTACAGAAGGGCATGTAAACTCTAGATATACTTTCACATTATACAATCATAAATATAATACCAAATATGTAATTTGAATGAATATTTTACTTTATGTTATTCTTTTTGTTGTAAAAAATATATATATTTTACATCACAAATAGAAAAATTGATATGCAATCTCAATGATATAATTAGAATAAGTACCACATATACATATTCTTCAGAAAATCAATACAATAAGCATGATCGTTCACTGTTGCAGCTTGCAAATTCAATATGATTGATAATGTATAGTCTGACAGTGTTTTTATTTGCATAGTATTATATTCTTTACATTATGCAAAAAGACATGTATTAAGAACGAAATATGCAGAAACTGGTAGCATATGTTGAAAACCAACACGTTTCGGCTAGGCCTTCTTCAGGTTCTGTACCAGTGGTTACTAAACAAGGGATATATAAACATAATTATAATCTAGAGTTTAGAAGTCCTTTCAACCATATATTCCATATGCACAATAAAAAAATACACCGTATGGTAAACTAGATAGATGGTCGAAGATTTTAAACCTTGAGTATTGAGTGAAATTTAATCAACTTGTGCGTGATTGACCGTTAAGCATGTTCACATTCTAGTTCAAGTGTGGACTTTACAGATTCATGCAAGTGACATCTAATGACATGCATTTGAGATCTAGATAATTCATGCAAGTGTCACCAATTTTGCGATGTCAAAATGTGTGGCCGTGCTTCTAGATATGTCGACATATAAGATAAAATATTCATTCAAATTACATATATGTTATGATATTTATGATTGTATAATGTGAAAGTATATCTAGAGTTTACATGTCCTTCTGTAGTAAAGAGCACTTTGCCCAGTGTTTTTCAAAAATAGGTACTGAGAGACAGGCCTGCGCCACAACCAACACCTCCACCCCCCTCTGGTGGTCTGCAGGATGACAGTTCACCATCCTCCCCTGCGGCCACAGAGAGGGGTGAGTCCTCAGACCTCACTGGCCCTACAGCAGGGCCCCCCCCCGCCAAGCGACGAAGGGGCCATCCGAAGAAAACCCTGGGAGTAACAGGAGGCAAAGCACCTGCCAAATGCCAGTCACTGAGCCAGCCATGATAGCAACCGTCTTCACCACTGCATTGACTTTATGGACTGTCCTTCCCCACACTGCCTTGTGAATGGCATCTGTCTGTTGGACTGGGTCACCTCATCAATGTTGTGATTACTCGACTATCTCATTTACCACAACTGTCAACTTACTGCTCCACTAATCACCTCAATGTAAATGTTCACCCCCTCACATGTCACCATTGTAAATAAAAGATCCTTACACACAAGTAGTTGTGTCTGCTCCGTCTTTATTCCAGGATGTACAGTCTTCACCATGATTGCAAAGTACCAGGGGACTGGAGTGTATGTAAGCAAGGAGAGGTTGAAGGCACCTAGGAAAACACAACAGAAGAACATTCTGGGTGTAGCATCAGAGACATCACACAACACTTCACAACAAGAGAATCCCACATGCACACATCACAATGGGCAACAAGTGTCAACATACACATCCTGTAGATTTCCCTAAATGAACTGTCCCAGAAACATTGTCAGCCACCAATGAGTCTACAAGCGGCTGCTGTCACAAATCTCACATACACCTCCACAACAACAGCAACATCATCAGACAATGGGTACATTGTACATTGTCACCCACCTTCAAGTGAAGTAGCGGGTGAGAGCTGTTGGCGCAGGTCAACACCTTCCTCCTCTCCACTGTCCTCATCACTGGACATGGGTTGGTTTGCAGGCGGGGCCTTGGGTCCTCATCATCATCCAGGAGCAGGGGAAATCTCCTTGTGAATGGCTAGGTTGTGGAGCATGCAGCATGCCACTACAATCTGACACACCTTCCCGGGAATTTGGCACACACGTGGGAGATGATCATATCTGCCAGGCACACCACTTGCACATTTATGGAGTGGTAATGTTTACGATTCCTGTAGATGTGCTCCCGTGCCTGTGGTGGCACAAGCCCAACATGGGTGCAATCAATGGCACCAACAACATGGGGAATGTGTCCGAGGAGATAGAAATCTCCCTTCACAGCTGCCAATTCAGGTCCCCTGGGAAAATGGACATAGCTGTCTTTGTAGATCATCATGGTAGATAGTACATCACGCAGCATCATGCAGAACATAGGTTGTGACATCCCACCTGTGCTGGCCACTGTGTGCTGGAATGATCCAGTGGCAAAAAAATGCAGGGCCGCCATCACCTTATACGTTGATGTGAAAGCTGTTTGATGTGTTCTGCGAGGCTGCAGGTGGGGCTCCAACATATCAAAAAGGGTTTTGAGGGTGGCTCTTTCCAGACGGCATTTCCAGGTGATCGCCTCATCCTCCATGTCTTCCAGCACTGTCAAGTGACGAAGCAGATTTGGTCTCCTTCTAGTTGAGATCAAAGTGAACACATGTCAATGCAAAACATCATGAGATGGACACAGCATCTCACGTCCTGGATGACACAATGCCAACAATGACTGTCATCAAAATCGAGTTACAGACCAGCCTACATGTAGGGACACCTTCAGCTACACAAATGGCACACTTGTCAACTTACACAAAGCAAGTACCTCAAACACCACCTCGGTCAATGTGAATGCACATAGGGATATGGTCACCTTTACCATGGGCACGCCTGGGAGTATAGCATCCAGCATATGTGTAACAAATCAACCCCACTGTCTCATACCTAGCTGCTGTACCTGACACACCTTCATGTGTCATTTGAACCTGGACACATCAACAACACAATGAACACAGTTTGAGCAGAAATTACGATTTTGTGCATGAGCAGACATAAGAGGACATGCAAAAAAGAACATCTTTCATTGATGTGAGAAGTAGGCCTGGTATATGCTGTCCACTAGTTATAGTGGGCACCATCCACCAGTCCAAAAAAGCCCTTGATGATAGGTTAAAGACAACCTTTATTGAAAGCTATCCTAGTGGTAGCTATGGAGAGCAGCCTTCAGTATAATTCTTGAAGGAATGTCAAGCAGCTTGTTTTACCATTCTATAATCTCTTGAGTGGCTAAATGAAAGGAGACCACACCGGGTATATATATAAAATAGATGTATTTATTACTAAACACAGCCCTTTAGTCTCTTTAGGAGGCTAGAGGCAAAAGCACATGAGTTACACTTCAAATAAACAGTAAAGTAGCACGAAATACACGTTAGGCCCTAGGGGCGAGCCAAACCATATACTAAAATAGAGGTATAAGAACCAGGATTTAACTAGACGCAAGGCCTAGAGCCTGTAGAATCACTGGGACCGAAGGAACCACCCAAGGTAGTGACACAGGGGACCCACCGGGGCCGTGTGCAGTGTGAGAACACAGCCGCGAGCTCCCGTTAGCTTCTATGGGGAAAGTCGAGGTTAGATTTTTAAAGATAAAGGACACTTAGAGATGGACTAGGACCAAACCCTCTTGGAATTAGACAGTTCTAGGGTCAACACCCACGGGAGCACTGGAGTACACGAGTTACCTCACTTAGGGAAGCCGGGTGCATAGGTGTCAAATGGTGTCGGGTCGCAACGTCGTTTTCAATGGAAGCTGGCGAAGAAGTGCTGATGCCGGGAAGTTGCGAAGTGTCCGAAGAGATCCAAGTCTGGATCGAAGATGTGAAGAGCCTGAAAGCAGAGGGGACAGAGTCTGGGTCACTTGCCAGTGACCAGGGGCACGATAGACGAATGCCCGCCGATTTTGGCTGCTTCAGGCGAGATGAGGGGAAGCTTGACTCTTCAGCCACGAGGACCAAGAGGTGTCAAGGACAACCAGGAGCTGGATTCGAGCTGTCCCACGAAGGATATCGAGTGCTGCAGCATTGGTACCCGTATTGGACACAACAAGCCTTGGCAACAGCAACCCATGCAAAAAGTGAAGAAATGCTTCGGTGCGGACCACCAAGGTCTGAGGGACTCCCCCAGCAAGGAGGAGTGAGGGCACATCTGGAGCACTTTGAAGTCAAGGACAGGGGGCTCACACACCAAAGGGAGCAACCAGGGAAGCCCAAATAAAGTCAGAGTTACCTTCACAGGGACCCACCAGTCGATGGACCAGGAATCGCGAAGGGACTTCAAGAGGAATCACAAAATGGTGGCCCACGGGTCACTCGGAGTGACTAGGCCGACAATCTTCAGTGGGATCTCTGTTCGGGGTCTGGTCTACAAATAACCCAAATGCATTGAACAGATCGTCGAAGTTCCAGGATTCAGTTTCAGAGTTTCAGAGTTTCGTCCAGGGATATCTAAAGTTCTGGTTACAGAGGTTCCTTCTCTATACCCAAGGAAGGGGTTGGACTAACTCAGGGGACCCACCTATGGGAGGGTTTGGAAACAGGGGTGGCCACACCCATTTTCCTTTATCTAGTTTCACGCCAGAGCAGGGGGTGGTAGCCCCTGAACCGGTTTGAGCTGGACTATGCACAGGAACACGAAATGTGCCCCAGTGCAGGACTTCAAAGCACTCTCAGAGTGCACCCACCCAGCCCCAATACACTAAAGCCTATCTGGGAGGTGGTAACACCTCCCTGTGACAGGAAACCTACTGTCCAGGCCTCCCCTGCCAGAGTTTCGGTCAGCAGCAGGAGGCCAGACTCGTGTCTGTGGCTGCAGCATCCATTTTGTGTTGCCAGGGCTCTTTTAAGTTAGTACCGGGTATACTGGTGCTGTCATATCTCTCCCTCTAGAAGGTTGGCATCATGCTCCCAAAACAGTTACTGGTATGGGGGTATGATTCCAAGGTGTTTGACACCAAACACAACATGTTTTCGTGCAGCCAGTCTAAAGTTCGTATTTACCGTTGGGTAATAATGCACTTAAGAGTATATGGTCAGGCTGCATCACAGACAACGCCAGAGAAGAGATTCTGAAGGCTGCAGAGGGGCTCTGCTCATGCATGGGCACCCTCTCACACAAAACCATGCACCCTGCCTTCAGGAGTGAGAAGGCCTGCCATAGGGGTGACTGATAGGTTTCTATGTGCAGTTATAGGTGAGATATAGTGAACCTATATCTCAGTAAGGGGTGCATGCACCACTTTACCCAGGCTGCAGTAGCATACCTGTGATGTCATTTTGGAGAGCTTCCCCAGGGGTGGCATAATACATGCTTCAGCCCCTGGTAGGCCTCTGGGGAACCTATGCCCTGGCTACCTAGTATACCATATACTAGGCACTTATAAGGGCACCCAGAATCCAATCTGTGGTGTATCTTAGGTATTAAGAATCAATTTAGAGAGGACGCAGCTAGGCTGGGGTCCTGAATAGCAGGGCTCCTGCCAGACTAAAGTTGAAAAACAGTGTTACAGTAGCAAAAAGTGGGTGTAACCACAAGAAGTAGATCCTACTCTTCTACACCCACCCCCCCCAAAATGCAGGGACATTAAACTAACCTTGACCAGTTGAGTCTTCATGTTCTAAGTGGAAATATCTGGAGAGTCCATCTGCATTGGCATGGTTACTCCCAGGTCTATGTACCACTGTATAGTCCAGTGGTCTTCAAACGTTTTGATGTCGAGACCCCCTTGTCAAACCTTTTTAGGCATAAGGAACCCTTCTGACAACATTTTCTAGAAACTGGTTCTCCTCATCATCAACATCCATTGACAATCATAAAGTCCCCTGGCATATTTTGGCATGTTTCCCCTGTTTTTTTCCTTTCTGACCTCCTGGTTTTGACTGTTTTTGCTGGTTCAGTGTCTCTGTGCACTTTCTCACTGCTGTTCAGTGTTAAAGTGCAAGTGCTCCTATTGTAAATTGTATAATGGATTGGTGTTTCCATGATTGGCATGTTTGACTTACTAGTAAGTCCCTAGTAAAGTGCACTGAGGGTGCCAGGGCCTGTAAATTAAATGCTGCTGGTGGGTCTGCAGTGCTGATTTTGTCACTCACCCATGCAGCCCTGAAAAGGGTTATCAGACCTACCACTGCAGTGTCTGCGAGGTTTGTAACTGCCATGTCGACCTGACAAGTGCACCCACGCGCCAGGCCCTAATCTTCACTTTTCTTACATGTAAGTCACCCCTAAGGTAGGCCCAAGGTACCCCTGTGGGCAGGGTGACGTGTATATTAAAGGTAGGACATGTACTGGTGCGTGTGACATGTCCTGGTAGTAAATTACAGTGTGTTTCATTTTTCACTATGGAAAGGCTATCTGTCCCATAGGATAGAATGGGATTTTACTTATAACATCTTATACGCACATCTTCCCATTGGGACAAGATAGAGAAATGGGGTTTTAGTATGCCTGAACTCAGAATATAAAAATGCATCTTTTAGTAAAGATGATTTTTATTTTCTGTGTTTGAAAATACCACTTTTAGAAAGTAGGTATTTTCATGCTTAGCCATCCTGTGTGCCTCTGCTGGGTTTGTGGATGGACTGTCTAGCTTTGGAGTGACAGGGGCTGGGGATGTGCATTCTCATCAGACAGCCACTGGGGGGATCAAGGTGTGTCCTGCCTTTCCTGGATGAGTCAGGGCTGGGCTGAATAGACCTGGGCTGTATTTATAGTAGTGTGAGGAGATTTCTTTGCACCTGAATGGGCCTGGTCTGCCTTGGACAATGCTGTCTCCACCTCCTGTCAGGAAGCTGGGCCAGAGAGGTTGGATCTGGTTTGGGCTGGGCACAGGCACTTTCTGCCCAAAAGCACAAAGAGAAACTGAGTATATATATTGGGGTTCAGACCCCAGAACTTTAGGACTTCGTAGATGCAGACCAGACAGATGCGTCTTTGGTGCCTGCCAAGCAGAAGAGTAACTCCTTTAGTCCAAGGGAGATTCTTCAGTCATCTGGTGTTGAACATTTCATCAGAGTTCCATGATTCAGTTTCAGAGTTTCGTCCAGGGATATCTAAAGTTCTGGTTACAGAGGTTCCTTCTTTATACCCAAGGAAGGGGTTGGACTAACTCAGGGGACCCACCTATGGGAGGGTTTGGAAACAGGGGTGGCTATACCCATTTTCTTTGTCTAGTTTGGCGTGAGAGCAGGGGCTGGTAGCCCCTGAACCGGTTTGAGCTTGACTATGCACAGGGACTCCAAATGTGCCCCAAGTGCAGGACAGAGTGCACCCACCCAGCCCCAATACACTAAACCCTGTCTGGGAGGTGGTAATACCTCCCTGTGATAGGAAACCTATTGTCCAGGCCTCCCCTGTGGGAGTTTTGGTCAGCAGCAGGAGGTCAGACTCATGTCTGTGGCTGCAACATCCATTTTGTGATGCCAGGGCTCTTTTAAGCTGGTACCGGGTATATCGGTGCTGTCATTTCTCTCCCGCTAGAAGGGTGGGATCATACTCCCACACCAGTTACTGGTGTGGGGGTATGATTCCAGGGTGTTTGACACCAAGCACAACATGTTTCCGTGCAGCCAGTCCATAGTTAGCATTTACCGTTGGGTTATAATGCACTTAAGAGTATATGTTCAGGCTACATCACAGACAACCCCGGAGAAGAGATTCCGAAGGCTGCAGAGGGGCTCTGCTCATGTATGGGCACTCTCTCACACAAAACCAAGCACTCTGTCTTCAGGATTGATAAGACCCCTCACCTGCTGCTGCCTCCACGAACTGTTGCCAGAGACCCCTCACCTGCTGCTGCCTCCAGGGACTGCTGCCAGAGACCCCCCACCTGCTGTTGCCTCCAGGGACCGCTGCCAGAGACCCCTCACCACCCAATTCCACCACTGTTGTCTCATCTCCACAGTGATGGCAAGGACAGAGAAGATCCGTGCCAGTCCCTTCACAAGCGAGGAGCTGGATGTCCTGGTGGACGAAGTGCTCACCCAGTGCCCAAGGCTATATGGTGCCCCAAATGTCGTGGTAAGTCCTCAACAGTGGGGGCGAGGGCAGGGGGGGCACTCATGTAGTTGGACTGATGCTGTATGTGCCTGAGAGTGTGGGGTTGTGTCATGCACTGCCTAACAAGCTGCCTCCAGGGGGAAGGTGTGTGTACCCAATGCCACAGGTTTCCCTGCCTACACATGTATGTTTGAGTGACCTGTGTAGTGTTGGCAGCCATACAGTGACGCAGAAAGTTGTTCATGCAGGAGTCAGGACAGTGATTGCTTAGCTGAATGGCTGTGTGTGCCCCGGTTGTCCATCTCAGTGTGAGCCCAGTGGCCTGCACAGTCCCCGCCCAACAAGACAAGGACACATCACTTCACTTACAGAGAATTACATCAGTCTTTTCTCATTGCACTCCAGCTATGAGCCATCTCAGCACTATAGATTGCACACGACCAGCCTTGTGAAGAGGATTTTGGATTTGTGAGATCATGATCCTCAATGTGACATACATGACACAGTTATATATTCACAGGGCAGGGACATTGAGGTCTCCGCAGTCTCTGACACAGTAAGTTTACCCCCAAACACAGGCTGATATGTGATGTATGTGCTGCTCAACCTAAAAATGGACTGTTGATGTGGGCAGGCTACATAGGGGTTTAAGTGCTGGCATCCTGCATGTGTGTAAGATGTGCAGGGACTGTGTTCCCCCTCACACCTGCATGTATTTACATCAGCTTTTGCCATGCATATGTACCATGTGAAATGTATTCTTGTCTCTATTTAACATATCTGTGGATTTGAGATGAGTTTGTATCATGCTACTGTACTGAGAGATGTAGGAACATAATACTGTGTCACTGATCATTTCCCCCTCTTGTCTTCCATGCCTGCAGCTTAAGTTATACCAGCGTAAGGCCGTGTGGAGGGCCATTGCGGCCAAAGTGCAGGCTCTGGGTGTCTCAAACTGACGGTGCACCCACTGCCACAAGAGGTGGGACGACATCAGCCGGCTGGCAAAAAGCGTGGCGGAGATGACCTTGGGGCTGCTTCCTCGCACTGGTCGTTTAGCACGGCGCAGTATGACACCACTCATGGGCCGCATCTTGGCCGTGACACAGCCTGAGCTGGATGCACGTTTGAAGGAGAATCAGCAGCAAGCGAGGGATGAGCATCATGGGAAGGGTGACTTTGGTTGGGAGTGGCTGCATGTGGCTGCTGGGCTGGGTGCAGGTGTTATGCATTTGCCCTACCTGTACTTACAAAGGTAATTTGAGTTCTGTGCATTCCCATTGCATTCTGAGTCGTGCTCTTCAGGTATCGTCTGCATTGTGGTAGTCTGGGGAACGGCAGTGTGCCTGATCTTAGTGTGCCTTCATCAATGCGTCCATTGCCTGCACTCAGATTTGGGAGGCCTAAACATCTGACAACAATGTGCACCAGTCTTTGGGCCCCAAAGTACAACATGGTGGGTGGCATGGGCTCATGACCATTGTGGAATGTCATGTCGTAGTCTGTGTCTGTGTTGTCCACTCCTGTTCCATCCAGATCTGTCAGTGGCAACAAGTCGTGTGCCCCATCATGGCCCTAGGTGTGCTCAGATCTATTTGTGTGTCTGGTTGAACGGAGGCACTAGCAGGGTGTTTTGCTGTGTGGTCATCACATGGCTCACTTATGCCTGCATTTCCTGTTTCCACGCACTGTTTGAGTCAATTTAGTGAGTTAGTACAATGTGATTGCACAGGGTGGTGTGCAACATGTAGATTTAGTCATCCTTTGTGATGCTTTGTTTGCATATGTTTGGTCTGTTGCTGCCACTGAACTGACCCTACATCTCTCTCTCTCATGCAACATCTCCTGTGGTCACGGAGGGACAGGAGACGGACACCAGTAGGGATGAAACAAGCACAACAGCTGCACAGGAGCCCAGTGACACAGATGTTACCAGCGCCTCATAGGGGGACCGGAGTCTGCTGGAGGAATCCCAGCCTGAGATACAAAGTTTAACATTATCTGATGCCAGCGGTGGTGCATCCATGTTGGCAGGCACAGGGAACGGGGACACTGCATCATCTTCCACCACACAACGGCCAGTGCCCACCCTCCCAGCCACTTCCTCTGGTGCTGCCCGTGTTCGCCCCAGTAAGAGGGGAAGAGTGTCCTTCACCCTGGGCACCGCTGTCCCTGCCCCCCCCCTGCTGCCATCAGTGCTGAATCTGTGGACCGTTTGCGCCAGCTGTGTGTAGGCCAGACAGCTCTCCTCAATGCCTTCATTGACCATGACAAAAAATTGGCACATGTGGTTGCTTTCATGGAGGGCAAACATACAGACGTGGGTGGGCTGCACCGGACTGTCCAGTCTTTGTCCACCACAGTGACGGCAGCCCTTCAACAGGCATACATACTCACAGTCCAGCTCCGGTCCCTTTGTCCACCCCCTGGCATTGGTCACGTCTGATGATAGTGACCATGGTCCACATACCTCAAAGTCACGATACAGCACACGAAGCACACAGCAGCAACAACCCAAGCGGTCACGGGCGCAGACACCATCCTCACAGCGCTAAGACAAAAGCCAGTCAGGCGACACCAGGGGCCAAAATACAAAGAAGCAGACCTCAGGCTCACATGCCTCAGAGGCATCCCCAGCCAAGGACTCTCTTGTCCCTAAAGTATCTCGCAAAGAGAAGCATACAGTTTCTGTGCCCACCGAGAAGGTGGTGCATGCCAAGGGAACACCTAGGAAGGGTTCCAAGGCAGATTCACCCACCACCCCGACTCCCATTTCAAGCCCAGTGAAGCAGGGGAAGGAGGGCACCAAAGGGGTAAAACCTAGTAAACAGGGGATGGAGGCGCAAAAGCGAAGCCAAGCAAAGCGTTCTGCTGGATCCAGCACATCACCGTCTGCACCTGATGCAGCTTTGGTGGTGAGTGTGCTTGTTGTGTCCACACCACGTCCCATTGATCAAAAGTCAGGCAAGCCAGTTAGGCTCCCCAAGAAGTTGAAAGGCACCCCTCCACAATCTCCCAGCCACACTGTGTCTCAAGTCTGCATGATGCTGCCACCATGTGCCACTACACCACCTGGTCCAAGCAGCCCTCAGGCTTGCCAAGCCACTGATAGCTCGACCTCAGCTGGTCCGCTCTCTCCCCGGTCAAGTACCCTGACAGTCCCCGAGACACAGCCAGCTCCCAGTTCGTCTGACAGCCAAGTCTGAGTGGTAGTCATCCTCACACACCTGTCTCTCACACAGGTGGGCCTGTACTGCACATTGTTACCCCCTGACTGTGTTGCTGACCATGAAAAGGTACAGTCGCACACATTCCCTGTGCAGCTTCTCCTGGACATACTCTGCACTTTGATTTTGCCACTGGCCTTGTTGCTCTTTGCTGAGTCCAACTATTCCCTGTGCAGCTTCTCCTGGACATACTCTGCACTTCATTTTTGCCACTGGCCTTGTTGCTCTTTGCTGTGTTCAACTATTCCATGTGCAGCGTCTCCTGGACATACTCTGCACTTCATTTTTTCCACTGGCCTTGTTGCTCTTTGCTGTGTTCAACTGTTCCCTGTGCAGCTTCTCAAGGACATACTCTACACTTTGCCCTGCCCACTGGCCTTGTCATTCACTGCTGTGTGTGTGCCCCTTGCCTGTGCAGATTCTCATGGACATACTCTGCACCCTGGACTGGCCACTGGCCTTGCTGTTTGCCCTTGCCTGTGTAGCTTATCATGGACATACTCTCACCGTGCCCTGCCTACTCGCCTTGTCATTCACTGCTGTGTGCCCCTTGCCTGTGCAGCTTCTCGTGGACATACTCTGCACCCTGGACTGGCCACTGGCCTTGCTGTTTTGCCCTTGCCTGTGCAGCTTCTCATGGACATACTCTGCACTTTACCCTGCCCACTGGCCTTGTCATTCACTGCTGTTTTGTCCTTGCCGGTGCAGCTTCTCATGGACATACTCTGCACCCTGGACTGGCCACCGGCCTTGCTGTTGTGTCCTTGCCTGTGCAGCTTCTCATGGACATACTCTGCCCTTTGCCCTGCCCACTGGCCTTGTCATTCACTGCTGTGTGCCCCTTGCCTGTGCAGCTTCTCATGGACATACTCTGCATCCTGGACTGGCCACTGGCCTTGCTGTTTTGCCCTTGCCTGTGCAGCTTCTCATGGACATACTCTGTACTTTGAGCTGCCCACTGGCCTTGTCATTCACTGCTGTGTGCCTCTTGCCTGTGCAGCAGCAGTAAATGCAAAGCAGTTTTCAGTTTCTTAATGTGTTCATGTTGGCTATATTGTACACATGTCAGGTTGGGGGGCACTGCCAGCACAGAGTGGGATTCTATCCACAGGATTTCAGGCAGGCTGGCCAGGGTCATCATGTATGTGTATTCTTCCTTTATGTGTACCCAGTGGTGTATGTGTGTGGTCATCTTGTGATGGCCAGTCATCCTAGTCCCATGGCTTACTTACAATGTGTGCTCTTGGGTGGTCAAGAAGTATGCAGTGTGATGGGGTGACTTTGTCGTGAGTGTTGATGTGTGTGTGCCCCTGCATTGTCAACTACACACGTGTCACCCAGAAGTTGGTTGCCTGTTGTTTTGATTGTTCAGCCCTGTGGATGTGGTTGTATGCACATGTGTGAGTTGTATGTTGTGCACTGTGCAGTGTGTTGGTGTGTCCTTGCAGTTCTGGCTGACTCCAGTTTTTGTCACTTCTGAGTATGCAGAGTGTGTGACTGGCAAGTCAGTTTTGTGTTTTGTTGATCATCCATGTGTCTTGATACTGTTTGTGGAGACAGCTTACCTGCTGCTCCACACTGCCATTGTGGTTGTGTTTTCTCATGCATTGCTGTCATATGGTGCCTTTTTGCCTCCAGTATGGCATGTTGTGTGTGGTGTCATACCATCTCCTATTTGTGCTTCAGCTGCCTACCCATTGTGAGTCTTCACTCCCTCTATTTGTGTATGGTACACTCCTGCCATGTCCCCTACTGATATGCAGAACACTTCACTTTGATGTCAGCTGTCCCCTTGGTTTACATGTGTGTTTGCCGCCCCATCACTTCATTTGTGACACTGTGCTTTGTGGTGCAGTTCTTTGGGCAGGAGCAATGTGTCACTCAGGGCATTCCCCCAATAGGTTATATGTGATGCTCTTGTGCTGTTTGGCAGTCATGGTTGCTCATATGTACTTCAACTGTGTGTGCTGCCCAGTCCTGTGGTCAAGTTATTTCCACCTTTCTGTCCCAGACTTGTGCATCTGTTGATGTTGTGTTGGATGTATGTGTGTTGGCAGTGGTACTGCTTCACTTCCTGGGTGTGCTGTTGTCTTTGTGCTGTGCTGATCGGTGTTGTGTGGGTTAATGTTATGTCACTCATATCTGTGTGGGGCTGGTATGCTTGGTGTGCACACACTGCTTGTTGTGTATGCAGTGCTGTGGGTGTATGTTGCCTTGTCATTGCCTGGTGTGCATTCCCTGATGTCCTGCTGTGTTTGCTATGTGATTTATTTGCCCGTGCATCTGTTGTTTGTTTGATGTGGCTGTGTTTTTCTGTGCTGGTGCACTTCTTGTCTGTGTTGTGGTATGTTGCCTGTGCATTGTTCCTGACTGATGATGTTGTGCACTCCTCTTGTGTCTGTGCTCCCATTGCCTTTCCACAGTTTTGCTGCACAGGGCATGTCTGTTCGTGTTGTGGTTCTGTATGTGTTTCTGTGGCAAAAGAACAGCGAAAGAACATTTATACGAAAGCATTAGAGTTGAAAAACAGAGAAATAAAAGAGTTAAAAGAGAGAGAAGATAGGGAGCGCAATTTACAGGTAACTGGCCAATACGCTGTTCGGCGGCCCCTTTATCCTATACTTAATAAACCACAAGATGATTTCTTATTATTCGATCGTCCTCCGTATACTGTTCCTTCTGCCCCTCAAGAGTCAGATGAGGACTCCGGTTCGGAGGAACACAAGGCACGAGAAACTCGTTCTATGTTGACCGCTGAGCGTGCTTCCCAGCTTAGATCTGCTGCTCGTAAAGCAGTTTGTAGCACTGCCCCCGCCTCTGAACTTCTAGATAGTATGAAAGGGTGGCAGAAAAGGGAGCAGCTGTATTTTACTGAGGTGTTTTTCACAGAGGTCCTTGAGCTATTTAGGAAATATTCTGAGGAGTTAGAGCCCAACGATGTAGCAGATAATTGTAAGCAAATGCATGATGGTATTTTTGTTTTCTCCCAGGTGACTGATACAATCAGGCATTTGGTTAAACTGCGTGTTGATGCAGTCCGTTTGCGAGAGGAGAAAAAGGCTGCAGACGTAGCTGCACAGACATCTCAGACCGGCATGGCACAAGCTTCTATCTTTGGAATAGATAAGACTATGATAGTTCATGCAAAACCTATGCGGGAGGCCGCGCCTTTGTATGTTCCTCCTAAAGGAATGGGTACAAGTGATGATAAGGCTCTATCGATGCAAAGGGTTATTTTATTTATAATTGGGTTTATACTACTTGGAATAGGACGGATGTCATGGCACTTAAAACTGCATTGCCTGATCCGCTTTTTATGAGGAAGTTGAGGGTGCTATTAGCTCTTGTACTATGACTTTGCCTGATATTGATTTATTTTTCGGATTGATATTACCGCCTGAAATGTGGAGAACTGTTCGTAAAATTGATGATCGTGCAGCTTTTGGGGCGTTATGGAAAGACTTAGAACAAATGGATGTAGAAAGGGAACCCGCACAGAAGTCATGTCATTTAATTTTAGATCTTCCCGCAGCTATATTAGTTAAGTTAAAAATGATTATTCCCCCTAAAAAGATAGATTGGACTGTTTTAGCGTCTTGTAAGCAAAAGGCAGATGAATCGTTCTCTGATTTCTTTACACGCTTTGAAGAAGCATTCCACGATTTTAGTGGCCAGTCATTGACAGATGACACGGGCAGGCATCTGTTTGTCGATAAATATGTTGCAAACCTGTTGCCAGGAATACCTAGTCGCCTAAAAGCCAGTGAGAGTTCATGGACTACCTCTTCTCCGGTTTCTCTCTTGACTATGGCTCAATATTATGAACGCCTGGAATTAAAAGCAAAGGGTAATGAGGATAAGAAGACTAAAGAATTAAAAACGAAGGTTATGTTGGCTCAGGCTTATGGTCCCCCTTTTAGAGGTAGTGATAGAGGTGGACGTGGATCTTATGGTTCGTCTTTCCCTTCTTATACTCGTTCGAATTTGTCTGTTGACCAGTGTGCACACTGTAAGAAATGTGGGCATTGGGCTTCCGATTGTCCAGCACTGCGTGCTCAGCAGTGTCCACGTGGTCGGGGACAAATGAGAAATCGTTCAGGATATTCAGGGCCTAGAGGAAGCACAGGTGCTCGTGCTAGGTTTGATGCTAATATACGTGGGCAGGATGGGTTTAACACTTTTGATAGAAGGAACCAATATCAAAGGTCCGACTATGTGCCATCTGATTTTCAAGATTCTGCTTATGCATAGGATTGCCTAGGATGGGGTAAGGAATCAGTTGAAGTTCCAGTAGATCAGAGGAGTCCCTATGTTACAGCACATGTTTTGGGTTCTACTGATCAGTTTCTGGTTGATACAGGAGCTACTCGTAGCGCCTTGTCTAAGCAATTGGTTCCAAGGGTTCCCCTGTCTGGCTTAACCATTACATCGATAGGTTTCGATGGAACCCCTTCCCTTAGCCCACTGTCGCAACCACTTGCATTCCATGTGGATAAATTTACTGCTCCATGTCCATTTTTGCTTTCCCCGAAAACACCAGACAATATTGTGGGTCTTGATATGCTCAAGTATTTCAGGGCTACGATACGATGTTCTCCAGCAGGTGTACGTGTTATCTTGAATGACAACCATCCTGTGACGGAGAGAGCTTGTCTTGTTAAAGAGGATATTGCATTAGCTTCACTCCCTAGTACTTTGTGGGCTACTTCAGACGCTGATGTAGGGCAAATGGTTATTCCACCAGTACATATTAGTGTCAAGGAGGGCGCTGTGCTGCCACGTTTGCCTCAATACAAAATTTCACAGGAAGGCGAGAAGCACTCATACGTATTGTCCATGATCTCATTGAAGTGGAGGTTGTTGAGGAAGTTCCTTACAATGTTTGTAACAGTCCGATTCTTCTTATTATGAAAAAAGATACTGACACTAGGATTTACCGATTCATTATTGATTTGCGACAAGTTAACAAGATTGTAGTACCACAATACCCCGTGGTTTCTGACATAACGACACTTCTTACTTTGGTTCCTCCGACAGCAACTACATTCTCTGTGATAGACTTGAAGAATGCTTTCTTTTCGATCCCTATTCATCCTGATAGCCGATATTTGTTCGGTTTCACTTTGAATAATCGATCGTATAGATTTTGTAGAGTTCCTCAAGGCTATACTGAGAGTCCTAGTATTTACAGTCAAGCATTAAAAAGACAACTTTATTCTTTCGTTTTGCCTGAAGGTGTGGCTCTCATACAATATGTCGATGACATCTTGTTGGCAGCCGATACCCCTGAACAGTGTGAAAAATGTACTTTGTCCTTGCTTTCTTTTCTTGCTACCCATCATCACAAAGTGTCACGAAAGAAATTGAAATATTGTAGACCAAAGGTAACCTACTTCGGTCACCTTCTGTCTAAGGAGGGACGTGCACTCACACCAGATCGCATTCAAGCTATTTTAGACACACCAGTGCCCCGTACTCAGGAGGATGTCTGTGCATTCATTGGTCTTACTTCTTTTTGTAGGCAATGGATATTAGGGTTTTCATGTATTGTTAAACCCCTGTTGGCTCTTTTGACTAAAGATACTCCAATGCCCCTTCCATGGACGACTGAATGCCAGAATGCTTTCCAACAATTGCAACAAGCCCTTTGTTCTGCACCAGTATTAGGCACTCCGGATTACACCAAGGCTTTTACACTCTATGTACACGAAAGAGATGGTTGCGCACTTTCAGTTTTAGTGCAGACACACGGTGACAAACAGCGTCCCTGTGCATATTTTTCAGCAGTACTTGATCCTGTTGCTCGTGCGTTGCCTGGATGCTTCCGTTCAGTTGCAGCAACAGCTGTGTCAATACTTCAGAGTGAAGGGATAGTTTTGTCACATAAGCTGTTGGTGCTAGTACCCCATGCGGTTGATGCCCTTTTAAATCAGATGAAGATGCAGCATTTAACTAGTGCTCGTCTGACTGGATACAAATTGACATTGTTGGCACCTCACATTACACTGAAGAGATGTGCGACACTAAACCCAGCCAGTATATTCCTTACTGAGGAACAGACAAAGGGTTGTGTCGATTTGCAAGACACGCCCCTTTCAAGTGTTGATGGGGAACTATGGGTTGATGGGTCCTGTTTGACGTTACCAGATGGTACAACGTCAGCTGCATATGCAATTACAACACTTCAGACGGTAGTTGAGACAGCTCGTATTCCACAGAAGTCAGCTCAGGCAGCTGAGCTAATAGCTTTGACACGAGCATGTGAACTTAGTACTGACTTATCTATGAACATTTATACAGATAGCCGCTATGCTTTCGGAGTCGCTCATGATTTTGGGCTACTCTGAAAGGAGAGGGGCTTTCTTACATCCCACGGGATGCAAATAATGCATGGAGAATTAGTACATAATCTCTTGACTGCTTTAACATACCTGAAGAGAATAGCAATTGTTAAATGTAGCGCACATAAGAAAGTAATTGATAAGATAGGACAAGGCAATGCTTTTGCAGACCAAACAGCCCGTGAAACTGCCATGCAGCGAAGCACCATGTTTATGTACGTAGTGAAGTCACAGGCTGAATGCTGGCATGATACCAGGCAGGAAGTGCTAGATATGCAGAGATCTGCTTCTGCAGAAGAAATTGAGAAATGGTCTAAGGAGGGAACATTGGACGATGAGGGCTGTATGAGGAATAAAGAGATGAGCAAGTGGAGATTGCCTACAGCCTATTTACAACCTATGATTCATTTGGCACATGGGCTGGCACATGTTGGAGCCTCCTCGATAACGAAATTGCTCACGCAAGTTTGGGAGCATCCAGAAATTGCCAGCACAGCTAAAAAGATGGTGCAGTCTTGTCTGATTTGTCTTCAGCATAATCCTGGTAGAGGGACACAAACTCCTACAGGAGGGTTTGCTACGCCAACCGCACCTTTTGAAGTTTTGCAAATGGATTACATCCAGCTTGAGCGCTGTAACAACTTAAAGTATGTTTTGGTAGTGGTATGTGCCTTCAGTAAATGGATAGAGGCATACCCTACGAAGGACAATACAGCTCTCACTACAGCAAAGGTACTTTTGAAGGAATTCTTCCCTAGATTTGGTGTTTGTATTTATGGAGTGATAACGGACCCCATTTTATTGGGCAAGTTGTCGAATATGTCCTGAAGGGATTAGGGATCAAGCAGAAATTTCATCCTGCTTTCCATCCACAATCAGCAGGGCTAGTGAAAGGTATAACGCTACACTTAAATTGAAACTGGCTAAAATACAGGCTTCCACGTCTTTGAAATGGCCTGATGCACTACCCTTAGCACTGTTGTCCATTAGATCAGTGCCACATTCGCGATCTGGTCTTACACCATATGAGGTGGTATTCGGAAGGCCTATGAACATTTGGGGAATTCCTAAACCACGTCCCATACATGATGTATCATGTGTATTGATGAGTGACTACCTATCACAATTGACTGACAGTTTGATTTCTATTCATCAACAGGTTCGAGAAGCTCTTCCAGATAGGTCTGCAGGTGAAGGCCATGGACTTCGACCTGGAGAGCAGGTGATGATTCGATCTTTCGAGAGGTCGAGCAGCTTGGAGCTGAGGTGGTGCGGCCCGGAGCAGGTGCTCCTTTCAACGAGAACTGGGGTCCGAGTGACGAACAGGAGGAACTGGGTGCACTCCACCCACTGCAAGAAAGTGCTGTCTACCTTGGTGGATCCTGCTGCCTTGATCGACCATCGGGACATCCTGGATACAGAGAGAGGCAAAGCCATATCACCTGACGAACCTGAGGAAGTCTTCCCGGACCACACGATTCCTGGAGTATCCCGATACCAACTGAGACAACGGAAAGAGCCTGCATCGTCAAAATAGACTGGTTGAGCCCTGGGTTAGTGAAACGGAATGCTGATGTGGCAAGGGGGGGATCAGTCCTGTATAGTGTAGCGTCACCCGTCTTGACCCTCGGTGAAGAAACCAACGGCTGCCCAGAGATAAGAGCTCCAACGATTGTTTCCAACGACAAGCTGATCATGTCCACAATGAGATCAACTGTTGCTAAGAGAAAGATCATTTGTGCTATAGGGTTTGTTGTTGCTATGGTGGCTGTAGCAGTAATAACCTGGTTCGTTGAGAAAATGGCTCCTGCTCGAGAGCTTTTGATCGCCACTACTCCAGTAGCAGTTGAACACCACTACTTTACGCTTCCCTACCATGAGCATAAGCATCGACAATCCTACTTAAATAATACCTTTATCCAGATGTTGCATCATACTCATAATGCCACAAATTCTACCAACTGTTGGGTGTGTGTGATGATACCTTCACATCAAAAGAAAGGAGGAACACCTTTTATTCCTCTTCCCTTTTCTCATAATGGTTCTTGTCAAGCTTGGTATGTTCTTTTGTTTGCATCTGGAAGACGTACAGTAGGCGGGCTTCTTTTTCCCCTTAATAAAGTATGCTACCAAGATAAAGATGGTTATCCTCAAGCCAAAGGGACCAAATGGGAATGAGAAGAGTATCAACCGGACAATATTTCAACACCATATGTCTTCATAAATATGAGAACTTTTACCAGTAAAGAACAATTTGTGATTTCTGTTACTAGAGCTAAAGCAGATCTATGTATAAGCAGTATTTGGAGAATTCCAGTGGGGAAAAGCGAATGTACTGTAATTCTGACTATTGAAGGTGTAAATAACAATAGTTTTATAGCCTCACATAATACGTACTTTATCTGTGGTAGCCAAGGATATTATCAACTACCTGCTGGGTGGTCAGGTGTGTGCTATGTGTCCTTTCTATTGCCCCCTGTGTTTCTGGCACCTGCATCATACCACCGGGACCTTAAATTATTCGACGATATCTCTAGAAATAGATACAAAAGGACAATAAGTGCTGACGAAGTAGACCAAACTGATACCACTCTGCAACAATATGTCGATTTTAATTTAGGTTTGTTCTTCTTTGTGGGTGCTGCATTAAACAGTAGGAAAATAAGACAATTGACTAGAGTTGTGGAAGCTGTTACCAATCAGACAGCTATGGCACTTGGGAACATTACGGAGGGGCTGCAAATTGCAAGGATTGTAGCTCTCCAGAACCGAATGGTTCTAGATGTGGTTCTGGCTGATCAAGGTGGTGCATGTCCCATCATCGGTAGCAGCTGTTGCGTATTCATACCGGATCACTCACCTTCAGTATATGACGCAATATCAAAACTGCATAAGATTGCTGCAGAAATTCATCCAGAGACTCTTGTTTCTGCTTGGGGCTGGAAGCTACTGACTATCCTGTGTGTAATGATTAAAATACTTTTTACATGCTGGGTATGTATCCAATATGGTCCAATGCTTTAATCCATTTGCATCTCTGTCTGTATACCTGTCAAAAGGAATGTTGCAGAAACAAAGGCCCAACAAATGTTGAACAAAGAGGTGGCCGAAATAATTCTAATAGATGTACGGGATGCATATTTAGATTACCCCAGAGGAACGAATGTCTTCAGCTAATGCTAAAAGGGTCATCTGTTGTAAATTGGCAGCGATTGGGTTAGCATTAGTGGAAGTCATCTTGTATTTAGAGGCTATCTACTCCATTTTGTGGAATCCATTTTGTATTTCTGGCAGCCATTTTGTTTGCCATGTGCTCCACGTGCTCACCATGTGCTCTGTCCTCCCTCAGTGTTGACTGCTCTGGTAATCTGCCTAGAAACGAACTATATTTAGCATCTTCCACCTTCACACATGCCCAATTGAGTTTGCAGCTGTCCATGCAGCTGTTAGTAGTATGTAACTGCCAGGATGTGTTTACTAGCATTGGCAAACTGTTAACTCCTCCTACTTGTCGACTGTACATTTCTATATGACCTTATATGTACTTAAAACCTTCTTCTGTACTTGTACCGCCTTCTTTTGAGCCCCTGTGTGGGTATAAAAGGTCCATGCTCCTTCTGTTCGGTGTGCTGCTTCATTCATTACCGAAAGGTGCTGTGTGAATGTAGTTCCACCTCATGAGGTTTATTAAACTTTGTATTTTCTATTCCAGTTTCTGTGCCAACTTCCTCCTATTGGTCTGAGGACTCTGCAGAGAAGCGAGAACCCCTTGCACTGGTAGGCCTAGCTGAGGTCCACTTCTACATCCTGTCCCCACCAGGGTGTCTGATGTGGATTTGGACCCTGTAGCAGCCCATGAGCTGTGTGTTGTGGTTGTGTTATTGCGTACCTGCAGTGGCGCCCGCGGCGGTCCATGAGTTGCTGGTGATGTATCAGGTACAGCACCGGAAAAAATTGTAGAGTTGGATCCATAGTGGTCGGGACCGGGTGGTGTGGACCGGAAGTCTGGTTTCGCACTCCGCTGTCAAGCTTCTGCCGTCTCTGTTTGGGCGGTTTCTCCGCTGCTATGTGACTGCTTGTTTGGGGCATCCTAATTTGTGGAGCGGGGCGGACGTCATTCTGCACGGCAGTGAGACTCCATTGGCTCACACCTCCACGGTGGCAGGCGCACTTTGATGGCGGTTCGCGTCGCACCGCGGCGGACGGGAAATGGGCTATGTTTGGCCATACTAATATGGCGGGCGTGAGCTCCGCTGTTCGCGGGCGGTAAATGGCATTTTTCTGCACCGCCCACCATCCTAATAGGCCCCAAAATATCAAGTTGGAAATATCGACTTGCAGAAATATAGAGTCAGAAATATAGTGACATGGAAATATCAGCAGCAAGAATATCTTTTTCAAGAATATCTTTTTTGCAGTAAGTAATATCGATTTTTAAAATAACGAACTCATTAGTATTGATTACAAAAATATAGTTGTTTCTAATATCATTTTTTAATTATTGTCATTTACTTTGGTATATATTTTAAATGTATGTGATGTATTTTTTGTATAATTATTGTTAATTTTGTAATGTATTTGTAACATTTTTAGTAGTTATTAAATTTAATGTGAGTAATTATTGTTATTTTTAATACCGCAGTAGATTGTTGGCATTTTGGGGAAAGGTTGGGAAGTAATTTAAATATAATGAATTAATTATTAACTTTTAATTCAATCATTCAATCAATTAGGGAAATTGTAAGCACGCTACTCACCCGTGATGGTCTCAAGACGCTGGGGGGTGAGCTGCTCCCTATCAGTTGAAAAGCCAGGTCTTGAGCGTCTTTCTGAAAATGTTGATCTGATGTTGAACGGGAGCTCGTTCCAGGTGTTGGCTGCGATGTAGTTGAAGGTTCTTCTACCTGTTCTGGCTCTGCGGATGCACGGGGTTTCGGGGTTTCGAGGTTTAGTATTATTTTGTAATTAATAATTATGTTAATAGTGTAATTATTTTTTTACATTTACATTTTATCTGCCGGTTAAGAGGGTTATAGGGGTACAGGGTGGGAAGTAATTACATTTAAATTATTTCATAAATAGTAAATATTAATTATTTAATTGTCAATTAATTATGTTAAGTGAGTAAATGTTTTTTTATTTTAGGTTTGGGTTGTGGGATTTATAGGGGTACAGGGTGGGATGTAAATTATTTGTAAGTAATTAATATTAATATTACTATTTAATAATGATTATTTTATGTATAATCAATTATGTTAATTGTGTAATTATTTTTTTAAACTAAGATAATAGGCACAGGTTTGGGTTTTGTTGGGATGTATAGTAGGAATAAATACAATTTAAAAAAAAAATTGTTTTATTGTTTTCATTATAAACAAAACAGCAAGACACTTGATTAGGCAGATTACTCGTATCATTTGACAGAATGGCACCCCAATCTACAACCCTGTAAGCAGAACCATCTCCACACATTAGTACATAGTCGACATCAACACTCCACACTCCCACCCCAAGACCCACTCCCTCAGTCTGAAGCAGAGGTGTCATCGTCCTGCATTGTACTGTACTGGGGTGAATGTATGACATTGTTCTGCATTCTGTCCATCAATTGTTGTTTTTGCATTTGTCACACCCGAGTGGGAAGGGTATGCTCAGACGTGAGTCCCTTGCTCTCCATGCCACTGGTATCAAGCTATCCTGGCTGACGAGGGCTGAAAGCCCGAAACCGGTCCTAGGATGCTTGTTTCCAGTCCAGGGAGGACCTGGCTTGGCAGTTCGGGCTGGACTGTTCCCATGGGGCACAGGGTCAAGACTGATTTGCATATGGCTGGGTTCAAACTGGAATGGCATGGTGAGCAAAAAAACGATGGATTTAGGCCCAGATCTCTGTACTGGGGTGAATGTATGACATTGTTCTGCATTCTGTCCATCAATTGTTGTTTTTGCATTTGTCACCCCGAGTGGGAAGGGTATGCTCAGACGTGAGTCCCTTGCTCTCCATGCCACTGGTATCAAGCTATCCTGGCTGACGAGGGCTGAAAGCCCGAAACCGGTCCTAGGATGCTTGTTTCCAGTCCAGGGAGGACCTGGCTTGGCAGTTCGGGCTGGACTGTTCCCATGGGGCACAGGGTCAAGACTGATTTGCATATGGCTGGGTTCAAACTGGAATGGCATGGTGAGCAAAAAAACGATGGATTTAGGCCCAGATCTCTGTACTGGGGTGAATGTATGACATTGTTCTGCATTCTGTCCATCAATTGTTGTTTTTGCATTTGTCACCCCGAGTGGGAAGGGTATGCTCAGACGTGAGTCCCTTGCTCTCCATGCCACTGGTATCAAGCTATCCTGGCTGACGAGGGCTGAAAGCCCGAAACCGGTCCTAGGATGCTTGTTTCCAGTCCAGGGAGGACCTGGCTTGGCAGTTCGGGCTGGACTGTTCCCATGGGGCACAGGGTCAAGACTGATTTGCATATGGCTGGGTTCAAACTGGAATGGCATGGTGAGCAAAAAAACGATGGATTTAGGCCCAGATCTCTGTACTGGGGTGAATGTATGACATTGTTCTGCATTCTGTCCATCAATTGTTGTTTTTGCATTTGTCACCCCGAGTGGGAAGGGTATGCTCAGACGTGAGTCTCTTGCTCTCCATGCCACTGGTATCAAGCTATCCTGGCTGACGAGGGCTGAAAGCCCGAAACCGGTCCTAGGATGCTTGTTTCCAGTCCAGGGAGGACCTGGCTTGGCAGTTCGGGCTGGACTGTTCCCATGGGGCACAGGGTCAAGACTGATTTGCATATGGCTGGGTTCAAACTGGAATGGCATGGTGAGCAAAAAAACGATGGATTTAGGCCCAGATCTCTGTACTGGGGTGAATGTATGACATTGTTCTGCATTCTGTCCATCAATTGTTGTTTTTGCATCGTCCTGCATTGGTGGCGGGTCACATATTTCCCCCCCTGAATTTGTTCCATACCCCCCATACCTTGTCCCATTTACGGGGGCAACCCCTCCTGATGAATACCGATCGTTCAGCCAGCATGGCTGCATCCATGTCCCTACCCCATGCGGACAGTGAGGGCACCCCCACCGCTCCCCATTTTTGGTCTATATTTCTCTTGGCTGTCATTATCCCCAACGTGGCCCAGCCCTGAGCCTGGCGGCTGAGATCATTAGCTTCCCACACGTTTAACAAACAGCGCCTGGGCTCTGGCACCAATGACACCCCACACGCCTGCGACATTGTCCTCATCACCCGTCTCCAGAAGTCCTGAATTGCGGGGCAATCCCAAATGGTGTGGAAAAATGTTCCCTCCTCCCCACAACCCCGCAGGCAGAAGGGGTGCAGCTCTCTGCCCATTTTGTGTAGCAAGTGTCTAGTGTAGTATGAGCGATGCAGAATTCGGAGCTGCACCAGCCGTAGCCTCGAGGGTATGCCCGCCTCACGTGGCGAGGCCAACACCTCACGCCATTCCGGGTCATCAATCTCACCGACCTCAGCGGCCCATTTTTCCCGCAGGGGCCCCATTGGGTCCGGTAGGTTGTTGATAAGCTTTCGGTATGTGAAGGACGTAGCCTTCTTAGGCATGTATTCCGTCAGCAATCTGTCCTCCAACGAAGATGCCTCCGGAACCTCCTCGCCGGGAGCCAACCTCGCGACCAGGGCATGCTTAATCTGGTTGTACCGGAACCACTCCGAGGGGGCCAATTCATATTGTTGTTGCAAACGGGAGAACGGGATCACCGCCCCCTTCTGCCACATATCACCTATCACCGAAAACCCGATGCTATCCCAATCATCGAAGCCCTTGCTATTCCTCAGCCGCCCCAACCGCTTTGCATCCCAAAGAGGCGTGAGTTGGGTCAATACCCCTCGCCACCCCAGTTTAGCCTGGGCCGTGTGCCAGATGGTCACAGTCTGTCTCAAAGGGGCGATCAACGATGGGGCCAGTCTACCATCGTACAAGGGCGACAGCATACCCCTCATGCCCAGTATGTCCCTGTCCGCCTTGAATGCCGGGTCAGACTGTGGTGCGTGGAGCCATTGATTAATTACCTTCAGCTGTGCCGCCCAGTAGTAAAGTTGGATATCGGGGAGCGCAATTCCCCCGTCGTACCACCCGCGGATTAATTTAGACTGTGCAATTCGCGCCGGTCCGCTGCCCCATAAGAGGCTACAGACCTGCGCTGCTATCGCATGGAAGTAGGCCGGCGGTACCGGATACGACGTGTTCTCCAGCACGTATAGGAATTGTGGCAAAGCCATCATTTTGAAGAGCGCCGCTCTCCCCACCAGGGTCAGCGGCAGCACTCCCCAGTGACGTACATATTGCTTGAGGCGGTCCAGTGGGGGCCGCAGATTTCATCGGAAAAATTCCGCCTGGTCCGTCGTGATATATATGCCTAGATATTTGAACGAACCTTCTACCATTCGGAGCGGACAGTCCGCCGGCAGCCGCGGCGGAGGGCCATGCAGTACGAACAGGACCGACTTGGCCCAGTTAATCGTGTAGCCAGACGCTCTGCCAAAGACCTCACAGATATTAAGTAGAGCCAATATAGAGCATCTAGGGGAGGACAGATACAGCAACACGTCGTCCGCGTAAAGGGAGACGCGGTCCTCCCAGCCGTCAGACCACATAAGGCCCCTTATCATGGGCTCCCAGCGTATCCAAACCGCAAGCGGCTCAAGCGCCAGGGCAAAGAGTAGTGGAGATAGGGGGCAGCCCTGTCGCATGCCACGCATCAAGGGGAAGTCCTCCGACATATGTCCATTGGCCGAAACGTGGGCCATTGGATTGGTGTATAGGAGCCGGACCCAGGCACAGAATTTGGGCCCAAAGCCCAGGTGTGACAGCACCGCAAAGAGAAAGGGCCATTCAACCATATCGAACGCCATTCGCGCATCCAGCGAGAGAAGCACCGCCGGTTCCCGCAAGCGGTCCGTCCGGGGCCAACACCCCGTGTAGGCGCCTCAAGTTATGGGATGTGCTTCTGCCGGGCATGAAGCCAGACTGATCTAGATGCACTATTGCGGACAGATGAGGTGTCAGCCTGGTTGCCAGCAGTTTTGCAAGGATTTTGGCCTCCGCATTAAGCAGCGATATGGAACGATAGGAGGTACAAAGATCGGCTGGCTTACCCAGTTTCGGAATCCCCACTATGGTGGCCGTGCGCTGATCCATCGGGAGTTCGCCCCTCTGCAAACTATGAGTAAACATATTTAGTAAGTGTGGGGCAAGCGTCCCGGACATCGTCTTATAGAGCTCAACCGGTATGCCATTGTGCCCCAAAGCCTTACCGGATTGCAACGTGCAGATTGCCGCCTGTATCTCCTCCACCGTGGGCTCGGCCTCCAGGAGGTCCCGGGCCTCAGGGGAGAGCCTGGGCATGTCGAGGTCTCTGATGTACGTCAGCACCTCCTCCACTGTCATGGAGGAAGCGGAAGAGTAGACCTCCGGAAAATGCCCTGCCAGGGCACGCACTATTGCGTGCGGGTCGGTCGTCCTCTGTCCCTCCTCGGTGCTAAGTTGCGCAATCCACCTAGCGCCACTGTCTCGCCTATCAAGCCGTGCTAGCAACTTTCCAGTTTTATCGCCGTCATAAATTCTGTGCTTTGTGGCTTCCAAGCGTTGTTTGGTGTGCTCCGCGAGATGCTCCCTGTACCGTGCCTGTGCCAGTCGCAGGTTGTGGGAGGCCGTAGGAGACGGATCGTGGGCCTGATGAGCCTCCGCCGCGTGAAGCTGAAGCTCTAGTGACTGCAGCTCGGAGTTTTTTTCGCGCTTATACGCTGCAATGGAGGTCATAGCCTGCCCCCTAATGACCGTTTTGTATGCCTCCCAAAGAGTAGTCACGGAGTCAACAGAGGCAGCATTTTCTTGAAAGTAAAGGTTCGTTGCCTTCGCTATTGATTTCTGGATATCAGGGAACCGGAGGCAGCTGGGATGCATCGGGTAGATGCGGTGTCTCATCAGGTGGTAGTGCGTGTATTGCAAGAGTATCGGGGAGTGGTCAGATATACCTCTGGGTCTAATTTCTACACTCTCAACATTTTTGAGGCAGCCAGCCGAGCCCAGGAAGTAGTCTATTCGAGTTAAGCTATTGTGTACCCCAGAATGGTATGTAAATTGTTGCGCCGTTGGATGATGCAACCATCATAAATCTGTGAGCCCGAGTGCTTCTGTAAAGCTCCCGAGACGGGACACTCCCCCGCCCGTGCAGGACAGCGGTCACTAAGGTCGTTCATAACCGCATTAAAGTCTCCGCCCAGTATTAACTCCCCCTCCGGTAGAGTCAGCAGAAACGCGCTGAGCGCCGGGAGTGCCGTGGCATGTAGTGCAGGTGGAATATAAACAGACACTATATTCAGGGGCCGCCCCTCCCATTGGGTGTGGACTGCCGCAAAGCGCCCCGAACCATCAGTTTTAACATTGTGTACTATTAAATGGGACTGCCGGCGCACCATTATGCCCACCCCCGAGATCCGGAGGTAAATTCGGAGTGCGCTACCATCTTGTACCCCATCTATCCATTGCTCTACTAGCAGTGCCAGTAAGGTGGGTTTCCTGCAGCAGGACCACCGCCGGGGCACACCTCTTGATGCCCTGCAGGATCAGACCCCATTTGATTTTGTCCCCCAAACTCCGCACATTCCACGTGAGTAGAGAGAGGGGCCGCACCGGAGTCAGACTATTCTTGGTGGGTGTCCCGTGCAATGAGTCGGACTGATGTATACAGGCCCCAGCTAGGCCCGCAGGACACAAGGGTTCGCTCTCCTGTAATGGAATCTATAAGGAAGTTGGCACGGAAACTGCAAAATACAAAGACAGCATTTATTAACCCTTAAGGGTGGTCCTACAATCCACACAACACTCTTCAGTATTGCATAGAGTAGCACAAAGAACTTTCGTACATGGTCCCCTTTTATACACAGTAGAGGGGCTCATAAGTGGGTGGATACAACATGAAGACGAAGAACATTACCATTTATGGTCATTTTCGATACTGAATCAATATGTGGGCGGAGCCAACGCACTCCTTGAGCCCGCGAAAACATGGTCAAGCAAGGCTAACTGATAACAGATGTGGTCAAGTCTGGGCATGCGCCAGATAGACAAAGGAGCTATTTATAGACTGTTACTAGGCAGATTGCAAGAGCAACTAACACAGAGGTTGGACTCTTCTCGTGGGGAACACGTGGAAGAATGACAATACAAAATGGAGTCCAAGCTTCGGTCAACATAACAGAGAAAACACGATCTATAACAGAGGAATTAATGTCTTTAGTAAATGCTTAATCACATCGCTGTTTCAATTTACAACAGACGACCCTTTCAGCATTTACTGAAGACATCCGGTTTGTTAGGATAATCATCATATATGTCAATTGTCATCATTTCTTCAACTTCTTTAGTTAAACGTTTTTGGTGGGCAACATCAGCAATAACTTTCTTATCAGGGATACAGAATGATACACATAATGAGCAGAGCAAGGGACCACATTGGATACAAATACAGCATGAAAACAGAACCGCTACAATAATGCAGAGACCAGTTAGAACCTTCCATCCCCAGGCGGTAATTAACGCCCAAAACCATCCAGAAAAAGACCAAGTGCCGTTTTCTGTATGGATCTCAGCTGCAAGTTTATGCAGTTTATTGATGGCATTATAAACTGACGGCGTATGATCAGGAATAAACACACAACAGCTACTTCCAATAATTTTACATGCTCCTCCTCTGTCAGCTAGCATAACGTCTAATACCATGCGATTCTGCAATGTAACAATTCTAGTGATCTGCAATTCCTCCGTAAGATTCCCAAGAGCAGCAGCAGTCTGATTTGTCACAGCTTCTACCACTCTTGTTAATCTTCGGATTTTCCTACTGTTCAGGGCAGCTCCAACAAAGAAAAACAGTCCTAAGTTAAAATCAATATACTGTTGCAGACTGGTGTCAGTCTGATCTACATCATCAATCGATAAAGTACGTTTATACCTATTTACAGTCACATTATTTAATAATTTCAAATCCTTATGATAAGATGCGGGAGCTAGGAATACAGGAGGTAATAGAAATGATACATAACATACCCCAGACCACCCAGCTGGCAGACGGTAATAACCTTTATTTCCACACACAAAGTACGTATTATGGGAGGCTAAGAAGGTACTATTGTTCAACCCATCAATATTCAAAACAGTGATGCAATCACTGACACCAACAGGGATGAAACCCACACTCTGAACACACAGATCCGCTTGAGCTTGTGCTACTTGAATCACAAATTTATCTTTTCCCACAGTGTCTCTTGTGTTCGTAAAGATGTAGGGAATGGATTCATTGTCAGGTCGGTACTCTTCCCACTCCCAAATTGTCCCATTCGCTTGTGGATACCCATTCTTGTCTTGATGGCATTCTTTATTAAGTCTAAACAGCAATCGTCCCACTGTCGGTTTCCGAGTGGCAAAAAGCAAAGTATACCATGCTCTACAAGAGCCATTATGAGAGAAAGGAAGTGGTATAAATGGCGTTCCTCCTCTCTTCTGATGAGCTGGCATCATCCCACATATCCAACAGTTCGTAGCGTTCGTAGCAACGTGGGTATGATGCAGCATCTGGATGAAAGTGTTATTCAAGTAAGATTGTCGATGCTTCAACTCTTGATACGGTAATGTATAAAAGTAGTGCTCCTCAGGCACCGGAGTTGTCAACACAAGAATCTTCCGAGCGGGAGTTACATCCTCCACGAACCATGTGGTTATCCCAACAATGGCTACTGTCAACATGAACCCTAATGCACAAAGGATTTTCTTTTTCTCCATATCAAAGTAAAAATAAAACCCAATATCTTCCTGAAACTAAAAGTCTGTCAGAACTCTTCCCCTTGGGCAGCGGTTGATTTCTTCACCAGCGGGCCAAGACGGGTGTCGCTACACTAATGCAGGGCTGATCCCCCCCCCTTGCCTCATCGGCTCTCCGTTTCACTAACCCAAGGGCCGTTCTGACAGTATGTCCCGCTACTGGAAAACTCACTTCCTTGGTCGAAGATGATATCGCCTTCCTCCAGGAGTCGCGTGGTCCGGAAAGAGCTCCTCAATGGCGTTTGGCTCCGCAGCACGGCCTGTCTCTGCAGCCAAAATTTCTCGTTGATCGGTCAGCACGGCAGGTTCCACCAATCCGGGCGGCACCTTCCTACAGTGCAGGGAGTGGATCCAATTCTTTCTGTTGGAGACTCGCACAGCCGTCCTCGTTGCGAGGAGGACCTGCTCAGGGCCCACCCACATCGGCTCCAAACTGTTCGTTCTGTCGAAGACTTTCACCATGACATGGTCACCGGGCCGGAGACCATGTCCTTCGCCGGTAGACCGATCAGGGAGCGCCTCTCGGACCTGTTGATGGATAGAAACCAAGTTATCCGTTAACTGTGCCAGATAATCGCTCATCATTACACAAGGTACATCATACACAGCCTTAGGTCTTGGTGGACCCCAAATATTCATTGGGCGTCCAAAGACGACCTCGTATGGCGTAAGGCCAGTTCGAGAGTGCGGTACTGATCTGATTGACAATAACGCCAGTGGCAGAGCGTCTGGCCAAGTCAAAGACGTCGAAGCTTGAATTTTGGCGATCTTAAGCTTCAGTGTACCATTATACTTCTCAACTAGGCCTGCAGACTGAGGGTGAAACACGGCGTGGAACTTCTGAGTGATGCCTAGACCCTTCAAGACATACTTCATAACATCCGCTACAAAGTGAGGGCCATTATCACTCCACAGAAGTCTACAAACGCCATATCGGGGGAAAAACTCCTTCAGCAGCAGCTTCGCAGTAGTCATCACAGTATTGTCTTTCGTAGGGTACGCCTCAACCCATTTGCTGAAGGCGCAAACCACTACTAGAACATACTTCAGATTGTTACAGCGCTCCAGCTGGATGTAATCCATCTGCAGAACCTCAAAGGGTGCAGTGGGTGTCACAAATCCTCCTGCTGGAGTTCGAGTACCCTTTCCTGGGTTATACCTCAGGCAGATCATACAGGTCTGCACCACCCTCTTTGCTGTGCTAGCAATCTCTGGATGCTCCCAGACTTGGGTAAGCAATTTCACAATTGCGGAAGCTCCAACATGTGCTAGCCCATGTGCCATCTGAACCATAGGTTGTACAAAGGCCGTGGGTAATTTCCATCTATCCATCTGCTTATTTCTCCAGCAACCCTCGTCATCCAGTTCTCCCTCGCTAGCCCATTGTTCCCGCTCTTTGTCAGAAGCGGTCCTTTGCATTTCTCGCACTTCCTCCTTCGCATCATGCCATCTCTCCACCTGTGACTTCACTACATACATGGCGGTAGTACCGGGCTGCATCGCAGTCTCCCGTGCTACTCGATCCGCTAACGCATTCCCTTCTCCAACTTTATCAACCACTTTCCTATGGGCG
The DNA here is from genome assembly GCF_964204655.1 of Triturus cristatus. Taxonomy (NCBI): domain Eukaryota; kingdom Metazoa; phylum Chordata; class Amphibia; order Caudata; family Salamandridae; genus Triturus; species Triturus cristatus. Next base: position 665,575,675 of record NC_140590.1, read on the forward strand.
CTACACTTAACGATGGCAATTTTCTTTGGGTATGTCAATGCAGTTAAAAGGTTATGAACTAACTCTCCATGCATTATCTGCACTCCATGTGACGTTAAAAACCCTCTCTCCTTCCAGAGTAGGCCGAAGTCATGCGCTACTCCGAAGGCATAGCGACTATCTGTATAAACATTCACACATAGTCCTGTACTGAGCTCACATGCTCGTGTTAATGCTATCAGTTCCGCTGCTTGGGCTGATTTCTGTGGTATGCGTGCTGTCTCCACTATCGTTTGTAATGTGGTAATTGCATATGCTGCTGAAGCCGTACCATCTGGTAGCTTCAGACAGGATCCATCCACCCACAGTTCTCCATCTACATCTGGAAAGGGCGTATCCTGGAGGTCAATACGACCCTTTGTTTGTTCCTCAGTCACAAGAATACAATCATGCGCTTTCCGCGCCTCCGGCTGGGTTTCGGGGTATGGCAACAATGTTGCCGGGTTCAACGTTATACACCTTTTCAACGTAATATGAGGAGCCAAAAGCGTCAACTCATATCCCGTTAAACGGGCACTGGTCAAATGCTGCGTCTTTGTTTGATTAAGCAGGGCATCAACAGCATGGGGAACTAATACCAACAGCTCATGAGATAACACAATTCCCTCGCTTTGGCGTATTGACACAGCTGTCGCCGCAACCGAGCGAAAACACCCTGGTAATGCTCGGGCGACAGGATCAAGTACAGCCGAAAAATATGCACAAGGGCGCTGCTTATCACCGTGCATCTGCACTAAAACTGACAATGCACATCCATCTTTCTCATGCACATACAACGAAAAGGGTTTTGCATAATCAGGGGTACCTAACACTGGTGCTGAACAAAGGGCCTGTCGTAGTTGCTGAAAAGCAGTATCGCACTCATCTGACCAAGGGATTGGGATAGGCGTGTCCTTTGTCAAGAGGGCTAACAATGGCTTAGCTATGTGCGAAAACCCCAATATCCACTGTCTACAAAAAGAAACAAGGCCCAAAAATGCACGCACATCCTTCTGTGTGGACGGTCTCGGTGTATCCAAAATTACTTGGATACGATCCGGTGTGAGTGCACGTCCCTCCTTAGACAAAAGGTGACCCAGATAAGTCACCTTTGGTCTACAGAATTGCAATTTCTTCCTAGATACCTTATGATTGCGGGACGCTAGAAAGGAAAGTAAGGATAACGTACTTTTTTCACATAACTCCAGGGTGTCAGCCGCCAGTAAGATATCATCGACATATTGAATGAGGGCGACACCCTCGAGCAGGACAAAGGAATCCAATTGTCGTTTCAAAGCCTGACTGTAAATGCTAGGGCTTTCTGTATAGCCCTGGGGAATCCTACAGAAACGATAAGATCTATTATTCAATGTAAACCCAAAAAGATATCGGCTATCAGGGTGAATGGGAATGGAAAAGAAGGCATTTTTCAAATCAATCACTGAGAACATGGTCGCCGTAGGCGGGACCAAGGTAAGCAACGTCGTGATATCGGAAACCACTGGGTATTGAGGTATCACGATCTTGTTCACTTCTCTCAAATCAATTATAAACCGATAAACTCTGGCATCCGTATCCTTTTTCAGTATGGGAAGAATCGGACTGTTACAAATGTTGTAGGGGACTTCCTCAACTACCCCAACCGTTATCAAATCCTGCACTATCTGTATGAGAGCCTCCTCGCCCTCCTGGGAAATACGGTACTGTGGGAGGCGTGGTAACACCGCCCCCTCCTGGACGCTAATGTGGACCGGCGGAATCACCATTTGTCCCACATCAGTATCCGAAGTTGCCCACAAAGCATGAGGGAGGGTAGCTAACAGCGCATCCTCTGACATCGTACACATCCGTTCAGATCGAGGGTAATTGTCATTCAATATTACTCGCACACCAGCAGGGGAACAGCGGATAGTAGCCCTAAAGTGTTTTAACATATCAAGACCCATAATATTGTCTGGTGTGTACGGGGCAAGCAGAAACGGACAGGGTGCAGAAAAAGAATCAACCTTTAACATGAGGGGCTGTGAAAGAGGGCTTCGGGAGAGTGTACCGTCAAACCCTACCGATGTGACCATTAAGCCGGATGGGGGAGCCCCCGGAACCAATTGCTTAGATAGCGCACTACGTGTCGCTCCAGTATCCACTAGGAACTGATCAGTAGAGCCCAAAACCTCAGCCGATACATAAGGGCCCTTCTGATCGACCGGCACCTCAACTGATTCTAACCCCCATCCAACGCAATCCTATGCATGCTGAGAATCATGGTACCCCGACCGGTCAATTCCTGATGCTTGATACTGATGCTGGCGATCGAAAACATTTGATCTATCTCGGTGCTGCCCAGCAGACTCAAGACGAGCCTGTTCGTTAGAATTCCCTCGAAAGTTCAAGAAACCCCCTCTACCTCGCGGGCCACCGTGGGTATGCCCCTGGCGCGATGCATGCAACACCGGGCAGTCCCTAGCCCAATGACCCGATTGCTTACAATACGCACATTGATTCTTATTCAAATCAGACCGGCCCGAGGGAGGACCATAAGATCCTCCCCTACCTCTATTACTACCCCGTCGAGGCGGGCCATAGACTTGCGCCAACATCACCTTTGTTTTCAAATCTTTCGATTTCTTTTCCTCCTGGCCCTTTGCCTCTTGCTCCTGACGCTCATAATACTGGGCGATAGTCAGGAGGGCCGTCGGTGTAGCGGAGGACCAAGAACTTTCACTCGCTTTTAGACGGGCCGCAACTGCCGGCAGCAGATTAGCTACATATTTATCCGCAAAAAGGTGGCGTCCCGTATCGTCGGTAAGCGACTGGCCACTAAAATCATGAAACGTCTCCTCAAAGCGCGTAAAGAAGTCCGCAACTGACTCATCAACTTTCTGTTTACATGCAGCTAACATATTCCAGTCAATCTTTTTAGGGGGGATAATTGGCTTCAACTTAGTCACAATAGCAGCAGGGAGATCTAAAATATTCTGGGGCGGTTTCTGCGCAGGCTTCCTCTCCCTATCCTCATCCTCCAGTTCAGACCATCGAGCCCTAAAAGTGGTAACATCATCTACCTTCCGCACAGATCGCCACATGTCTGGTGGTAGAATAAGCCCAAAGAACAAATCTATGTCTGCTAAAGTCATGACGCAAGAATTCAAGGCCCCCTCGACTTCTTCATAGAAGGCCGCTGGATTCTTACGGGGGTCGGGCAGCGCATTCTTCAATGCCATAACATCAGCCCTATGCCACGGAGTGTAAACCCAATTATACACAAAATATCCCTTAGCATCGGCGGAGGTAATGTCCGAGCTAGTCCCCGCTCCTTTAGGAGGAACATACAAAGGCGCTGCCTCTCGCATTGGTTTAACATGCACTATGTCATCCTTATCTGACTGGGAGGTGGATGAGTGGCCCTCTGTTGTGCACGAATCCGACTGCTTCTCCTTCCCTGCTCGCTGGCGCGCTTTCTCTTTATAGACCAGCACCTCGTCCCGCAAGGCGAACAGCCGCCGAACCGTATCTGGAGCCTTAGAAAAAGAGAAAACACCATTACGCAATGCTTTAGCATCCGATGATATTTCGTCGGGCTCAAAAACACCAGAACGTTTCCGGAAAGCATCAATCACTTCATCCGCGAAATGACCCAGAAAATACAATTTATCTCTCTCCTGCCACGGCCCCCAAGTATGGAATAAGTCCTCCATGGATATCTTGCCGTTAAGTGCACGGAAGGAAATTTGCCGAAGCTCAGCCATTTGGTCGGCTGATAACATGGACCGCGTATCTACCTTACCCGGACCCGGGCCAGAATCTTGCGGCCTCGGAGCAGATGCGCCGACATAAGGGGGCGGAGGGCGATCTAGTAAAGAAAAATCATCATCAAGATTATTAAGGACAGGATAAAGTGGCTGCCGAACGACGTATTGACCCGAAACTTGTAGCCTACGCTCCTTCTCTTGCCTGTCCGTCTGCTCTCTATCCTCCCGTCGCTTCGCTTCCTGTGCTCGCACATGATCATTCTTCCGTTGCTCTTTATCAAACAGCGCTTTCTCACGTTTCTCTCGCTCACGCACCTCCTTCACCCACAACCGCACACACTCAAACATATCCTGACGAGCACGCCGCTTACACATACACTGTTCCACATACTCAATCTTACGTATATCAAACGATCCATACAAAGGCCATCGCAACTCAGGATCCTTTTTTGTATATTTCCTCCATACTGTGCTGTACATTATGGAGGAAAGACCATGCTTCACATACATATCCCTATTAGGAGTCCCCTCTGGGGGAGCTGGAGCAGATTCCTCGAGGTTCAACCGGTTTCCGAAACAGCAGCACCACTTACGGAGTGCGCTGAAAGCAGGCATGCTCAGAAATAATGCAAAATATGCAATATTATAGAAAAAATGGCACTTAATCGTTGCGCCGTTCAAAGTTACACAGCTCTGGAGAAATCTCTCCACATTACCTGCCTATATGTGTTGCAACGCATATATATTCACAAAAACAAATTCCAAATATGACTAGTCATCACAAATCAAACTCAAATAGCCAGATCAGGCTTCAAAAACTCGGAGCAAGTACCGTACACCGGTTCTTACCAATCAAGAGTCCAGATTCCAACTGCCAAGCTCCACAATCGCCCAAACGGCTTTCACGGCAAGACCGACAGAAGAGGTCTCAGTCGAGGACCGGCGCCACCCAGACGGTCAGCTCGGAAGGGAAGGAAGAAAAACCTTGGGATGCCAGGGCTAAGACGCCGCTGGCAGTGATCACGTCCCCGGCCCAATTCCTCACCTTCGTCGCGACCAGTCCTTTGAGCATCCGAGTCGCCGATGAGCCCCACGTGACGGGCGCCAATTGATGTATACAGGCCCCAGCTAGGCCCGCAGGACACAAGGGTTCGCTCTCCTGTAATGGAATCTATAAGGAAGTTGGCACGGAAACTGCAAAATACAAAGACAGCATTTATTAACCCTTAAGGGTGGTCCTACAATCCACACAACACTCTTCAGTATTGCATAGAGTAGCACAAAGAACTTTCGTACATGGTCCCCTTTTATACACAGTAGAGGGGCTCATAAGTGGGTGGACACAACATGAAGACGAAGAACATTACCATTTATGGTCATTTTCGATACTGAATCAATATGTGGGCGGAGCCAACACACTCCTTGAGCCCGCGAAAACATGGTCAAGCAAGGCTAACTGATAACAGATGTGGTCAAGTCTGGGCATGCGCCAGATAGACAAAGGAGCTATTTATAGACTGTTACTAGGCAGATTGCAAGAGCAACTAACACAGAGGTTGGACTCTTCTCGTGGGGAACACGTGGAAGCATGACAATACAAAATGGAGTCCAAGCTTCGGTCAACATAACAGAGAAAACACGATCTATAACAGAGGAATTAATGTCTTTAGTAAATGCTTAATCACATCGCTGTTTCAATTTACAACAGGACATCACGGTGGTTGGGGCAAAAGGCACCAAACAATGTGGATATTCCGGTGTAGGACAGGTATACTGTGATGAAGGTGTGTACTGCTTGAGTTCAGTGTCATTGCCGCCATGAACCAACATATTTGAAAAGAACTGTGAAACAACCCCCGACCCCCCAACCACCTCCCTGCCTCCCTGCCATACGGACCTAGAACTGCCCGCCACCCCAACTCAGCAGAGTGCTCAAATCCCTTATCCCCAAACATTACTTGCGTGAAAAGGAGCGGGAGGTCCGAGGAAGACCAAAACATCCCCTGTCCCAAGGTCCCATGGTTCGTATAAGAAAGTAGAGTGAAGTCGGCCACTCCGGTCTCGGCGGGTCCCTGAGCCCGCTACATGCCATCCTGCGTGGAGAGGCGCCAGGCCGAGTTCTAGCCGGCCGATCCCTCCGACCGCTCCGCCTCCTCCGTTCGCCGGCTTTGATCATCGGGGTCCTCCGACCCCCCAGGTTGTCGTCTTCGCCGGTCCGATCGCCCACCGCCTTTGACCTGCCGCCATCCCTCAAGCCAGTCATGAGCCTCCTCCGGCATGTCGAAGAACCTTGTTTTCCCATCCGCCACCACACGTAGGTGCCCCGGGAAGAGCATAGCATAGGGAAGCTCACGGCCCTCAGCTTCTTTTTGACTTCCAGAAAGCTCCTCCGCTGCGCCGCCACCACCGCAGTGTAGTCCGGGAAGAAGGATAGCGTGGAGTTCAGGAGGCGGAGGGGCGGCGCCACCCGTGCCGCCTGGAGAACGGCGTCTCTGTCATGGAAATTAAATATGCGAGCCAGGACTGGTCTAGGGGGCGCACCAACCTTCGGACGGCCACCAGGTACTCTATGGGCGCGCTCCACGGAGAAAAAGGCAGAGAGACCCCTGGGCTGCAACTTGGACTTTATCAGGTCCTTCACATATAAATCCATGGCAGGGTGACCCTCACTTTCGGGAATCCCAGTAATTCACACGTTATTGTGGCGGGAGCGCCCCTCCTGATCGACCAGCTTTGTCGCCATGCGTTTGTTCTCTGCCTCCAGCTGCGACACTTTTTGTAGGAGATAGCCAGAATCTTTCATTAGGGTAGCTGTCACTTGCTCCACCTCTGTGACCCTAGCTAACATTTTCTGAAAATCCGCTCTGAGGAGGGATACGTCCGAGGAAATCGACCCCACGGTAGATTGTACCTGAGTTAGGGCTGCCATAATGTCCTCCAGCGTCACCTTAGGCGTCCCAGCTGCTGCCGCTGCCCCCTCGACGTGCCCGCCGTGGTCCGGCAATGAGGAGGGATCCTTATCATATGCGAATTTGGCCAACTTGCTTTGCTGGCTCGCCCGGGCTCCCTCCCCACTCATGGTCTCGTCAGGAGGTGCAGCCAAATGTTCCCCACATCCAGCACCAGCTAGGCGGCGAAGCGGGCAGCCCCGATCGGGCGCAATTATACCCAGGCCAGCACAGGAGTTGTCCGCCGTGTACACCCACAGCTATGGGCCACACTCTCGGAGGCAGCACGGAGAGTCAGGTGCAAATCCCAAAGTTACACAGGGCCCCAGCACCGCGCCTGAGGCCCGCAATGCACCCCGTTGGCATCAGCAGGGGGAGGCAGCGCGGGGGGTCCCCAGCACCGTCGTCTGGCGGCACCGCCGGCCGCTCCCCGTCCACCTCCCGCTGAATCAGTGGTAGCGCCGACGATCAGATCTCCCCCGAGGCGTGCCTCAGTCTTCACCTGATGCTCGTAGCATCCGGCAGGGGAGGGCAACGGCCACCGGCCCTTCAATGAAACCTCCCTGGGACCGTCTCCCCCAGCGTCACCAAGGCCTCACGTCTCCACAATCCCGCCAATGCAGGGCTCGCACAGGGACGACCAGAGCAGGGCACGTCCACCACGCTCCGTCACCAGGCCCGCAGTGAGCCGCAGGCTCCTCCGGAGCGCTCCACGAACGAGTCCGGATCTTTCTCACCGGATTTGCCCTTCACACAAATCGAGGCCCCGGTCTAGGTCGCCGATGTAGGCCGCGACTCTCGCGGTGGCGCCAATTCTGTCCCGGGCCACGGAGAGACCCGAAAATGGGATCAGGCGGGGTCGCTTCGCCTGAGCTCCCCGCTCAAGGACCTTGGGCACAGAATAAATCACAAATTAGCGGGCGGATGTACGGTGAGTCGGCCTCACCCTCGGAGCTCCTTCAAGCTGCGGCCATCTTGCTTGGCAGCTAAATATAAATACAATTTTAATTAGTTTAGAATTCATTGTTTAATTGCTAATAATTATTAAAATTAACATTTATTATGTTAATTGTGTAATTTTTTTAATTAAATTTTAGGAGTATGTTGTATATATTGTGGGGGTATATTGTGGAATGTAAGTTAAATTTAATGACATAATATTACATTTTTATTTATTGATAATTAGTTTGACAAATATTTAAGTTAATAGTGTAAATAATTAGCTTTTAAAGTTAAGTTTAAGGTGTTGCTTGCAAGTTTTGTATGGGTACATGGTGGGTGGTAACTAAAATAAAATGATTTAATCAATTATTTTGGTTAATAAATAATAAGCAAAAAAAAAATTATATGAAAATTATTTTGGGATTTAAATTTGAATAATATTTGTAATAATTTATGATGTACATTTAACATTATGGGCCTTATTACGATGTCGGGCGGACTTACGTCTGCCCAACACAGTTGCGGTCTCGGAACTGACCGACCTCCAGTCAGCAGTCCCAACACCGCTATTACAATGAGTCCACACATGGTGCAGTCGCATACTCCCATTTCTCTATGGGAGTTTGTGCTTTGGCTTTAAACCGGCCGTAGCACAAGCTCCCATAGAGAAATGGTACTTTCTATTAATCACTGCATGGTGTGGCAGGCATCTTATGGTGCAATTCACATGGTACAGGGAGTAACAGGACAGCACAGGGAGAAGGGCGCTCTGCTTGGGGCCCCCAAAGTTTCTTTCGGACAGGCTTTCCATTTCGGAAAGCCTGACAAGGAAACCCTGTCGGAAACCAACATTGTGATCCCGGCGGTGGAAATTCTGTCCTTAGGGATTACGGTGAAGCCTCCGACTGGCTGACAGGCTCCTTTAGCCCATTGGAATTCAGCCAGAATGACCATCTGGTGAAAGCTACGATGTGACTCGGAAAGCCTCTGACCTGTGGTCAGAGGCTTTCCGAGTCACATAGTAATGAGGCCCTATTTGTATTTATCTGAATAATTTTTTATATGAAATATATTTGTGTTACTTTCAATTTTTAATTTTGTGTTTTTTTATTATTTTATTGTTTGGCAGAGAATTGTTTGTTTCTAATGTAGTACTGACTGCACTGAGAATATAAGAATTTTCCTTCTGCAATCCAACACTGTCCCTACTTTTGCACACATTTGAGTGGGAATAGTAAAGTTTATCCCTCTGCAATCTAATACGTTCCCTAGTGTTGCACTTATTGGAGTGGGAATGGTAAATTTTATCTCTCTGTAATCTAAAATGTTTACTAGTGTTGTATTAATTGTAGTGCTGTGCAATACAATATTCTAATTAATGTTGCATTTAATATAGTGAGAATAGTACATTTTACCTTTGTGTTATGTAACAATGTTATTAATGTTGTGTTGTGTGAGGATGGAGTAGTACACTTTATATGTTATTAGTATAAGAATGTGTCTATTTTTGTACAAATTGTAGTGGGAATTTATATTTATTAATTTTGATATTTAATAAAAATAATACATTGTCTTAATTAAAAAAAATTATATTTTTGTTTATTAAAAATAATATTTATGATTATTAATGTTTTTATTTGTGAACTATTGTTTTTAAATTGTAAAAAAATCATTTTGTTTACTTTTAATTTTAATTACAGTGGCTTGCTTTTTATACATTTATGTTATTGTTATATTTACATATATTCTTTTTGAACTAGACATATGTTAAATATATATATGTGTGTGTATTTAACTTTTTTATAGTAATTTTACTTGTTACAATATATTAAATATATTTAATTTTAATTAAATCGATGTTAGTATTTAATATAATATATTTTGAATATTTTAAATTTTTTTTATATATATATATATATATATATATATATATTTATTTAAAAATCGATATTTAATACAACAATATCATTTAAACCGATAATTTTTACGATATATTTGTACTTATTTTTTTAAGTCTAGGTAGTCAATATTTTTGTGTTGATAATTTTGTAGGTCGATATTTTGGACTTCGATATTTTGTCAGTGAACCATATATCTTTATGGGCATATTTAACCAATATGATCAAGATCTTTTCAGAGCAGTTAGCTGTATTCTCCACCTGCCCTCAAGAGGATGATCATATGAGGGCATATTGAGTTCCTGGACTTCTTTTGACTAAACATACAACCAAGTTATGTGTATGTCTGTGTTCCACACAACTAGGGCTTGGAATGGTCAAATTCACATGTTACTTCTACACTGTGTTGACTTAAATATTTAGATGTCATGTTTATCCCTAAATCCAAAATGCAACATATCAGCACATCTAATGAGCTCCTCAATTCTACTGTATGCATTGAATGTCTCCAAATGTCTAGTAAACAACTTCAATATGCAAATAGATCACAATAGTAGTTCCTGGTTTAATTCTAGGTCTCTACTTACTGTGACGCAAACAATATAGATGTAGATGCCACACTTCCACCAATAACAACGTTCTCAATTTCTTAACAGGTCTACCTGGCAGAGCATCTGGCCAGAGCTTGGCTACTCAACAGACTTCAACTCCACCTCAGGATCAAGCCCTCACTGATGACAACACTCCTGGACAGGTGGACGTGGATAACCATATTGGCCCATCTGGTCAGCTTGGGAAGGCAGCAACAGTAGGGCTCACTGTGCCCAGGACATCACCTCCCACCCCATCTGCAACAACAAAATCAATCACTGCCCCCCCAACCTGTGAACCTAGCACAGTCAGCAACATTTTGTGACCCCCAGTCCTGGATTCTGAGGTGGCAATCACCAACACAGTCACTGAGGAACCATAAACCAGTGGGAGGGTATAGCCTGGGCCAAGGGCACAGGCCCTTGAGTGTAGGTTTCGTTCATGGGTAACTGTGGGCCCGCTGAGTGAGCCTACTGAGGCTACTGACACCCAGGCCACCATCACCCAATTCTTGGGAGTCCCAAGGCATGATGGACCAGTTACTTACGGACATCTGGGAAATTAATTAGCTACAGAGGGACACATACCAGGAGGTGGCTGGCATCAACATGGCCTCCCTGGTAGGGTTCCTGCAGGACATCAACACCACCATTTGCAGGGCTTTTTCACCTGCATCTATGCCTTCTTGTGATCCAAGTACATCCAGGTCATCAAGATCTGCAGCAGCCACAGGAAGGGAGTCCCTGTCAGAGAAGACACTTCAGCAGACACCCCTGTCTCAGCAGCAGCTGATCCCCCTGCTCTCCCAAAAGGAAGGGACGTCCACCCAAAAAACAGGTGGTGAGGATGGCAAGACACCCACCACCGCCAGTAAGAAACCTCACACCTAATTTCCCCCTGTGTGTGCAACACATTCATTTTGTGGGATATTCCTGGACGCATTTCTATTTCTGATTGGAGTGGGATGTTGGACATTGGACTCCATACAATGTGGATCTACAACTATGGTTTAATCCACCATGAATGACTTCTTCACTTTTGGTTTGTGAACTTTTGAATGCCGAAACAAGGTGCGTGTGTAAGCCTGGACATGTTGAATGTAAACAATGTTTAACTCAGGATCACAACCATGTCACACCAACACATACATAAAAGTGTCTGGTCTTATAACATCTTTATTTCATTGTTACAATCATAGGCTGGCCTGATGTCAGAAACACAGCAAATAGGACATGACTCCAATATCCTGTGTCAGTGATCACAGATTCATTTTCAGACCTTAACAACATGGAACGAGGGGACACATCAGGCAATAAACTACACAAGCAAAAAACAACTACCTCACAAAAGGAATGGCACATCAATTAAACCAAGAGAAAGACACATGACAGTACAACAGTTTCTGAGCAGACGGTCATTCCAAGCCAGTGTTCCTGAATCTGGTGGAATGTCACAAACAAATGTCAGTGATGTGCAACAAGCACTTGGGCCCATAATGAGGAGACAAATCAAGAGTTACATACAGTTCATACACAATGAGGATTGAGCCAATGTGAAGACAGAAAAGCATGATTTTGGCACAACACAACATTGGGTTGGAGCACATGATGGCTAACTCTGGGTTGAGTATGCAGAGTGGTGCTCCACGTAGTTCCAGAGTTTAAAAAAAACTCAGTGGAACTATGCGGAGCTCCGCTCTGCCCAGGCCCATGGAAAGTTTTTAAAGATTTTTTTAAAACCCACTTACCTTCTCTGCAGGCCGCCCTCCTCCTCGCCACGGTGTCTCCTACTTTCTGTCGACTTCCTTCCGCGTCCCTGTATGTATTACATCTTGCGTGAACTGTGCTTCGGGTGGGTTTAAAAAATCTTTTTTTTAAAGGTTGCTGGCCTCGGCTGAGGGGCGTACTCTGCTCCGCCACGGAGTCACAGTTTTGACGCAACTTTACATTCCTAGTTGAGCACAAAGTTGGTAAAACACCACAAACTCCACTGGCAGAGCGGAGTACTCGGTCCGGGGATAATGATGCCACACATATTGCATTAGGACCACCACGTCACAAGGAACAAGTCCAATGGAGCCCTTGTAACTTCCATCCTCTCGCTGTTCAAGCTGTCTTGGTACAGGTTTTATACACCCAAACTCTGTGAAAGACATTCCCAGGACCAATCGATGTCCACTTCGTACATCAGAACACCATCATACATCTGCTAATGTCACAACTCTGAAATGTCCAAATGAGGATGCCATGGTGAAGGTATCTAAAACTGAACAAAGCAAAGAGTTTAGCTATGAAACCATACCTTAGACACAATTCACATAGTCAACTTCTCGAGAGTACAGTCCAAGACAAACTTTGAAGTAAAACTGAGCTACAATAACAAAGCAAACACCTTTCACCAGATTTTGCAAGAGTCTCATATTCCTAGTATTTTGCATAAACATCCTTCTCACATCATCGCAGCAAGAGTTGCTATAAGATTCAAAGTCATTACATCTCACAACATACTTATACTGATGAGAAGAAGTTTTCAATGAGATCTTGATGCAAGCCAGCTCCTTACTTTTCACAATTACCATCATCATTTGTCATTTCATGTTCCTCACCCAGAGGCACTTCATTGTCGTCACCCTCTGCAATACAAGAAATGTTCCATCACAGTGCAATGTTGTGGAACATGCAGCAGGTCATGGAGATTTGACACACCTTCCCGGGTGAGTAGAGGTGATCTCCCCAGTCCTGTCCAGACATCTGAATCTGGCTTTCAGTTTCACTGGCTGCCGTGTTCATCCATGGGCCTCATTGAAGCGTTCTTTCCCTGGTGTAGTAGAATTCCTCAGCGGTGCCAACAACCATGAATTTTGAGATATGGTGAGTCTCCTAAACGGAAGACAGACAGAAACGCAACAATGAGTTACACACTTTCAGATTATACTACCTCACATTTTCCACACAAAATTAGGACAGATCAAACTTACCAACAAGCCAGGCCCTCTCTGGTAGTGGTGGTGACATCAGCTGGGGTATGATGTTATTCTGCACTTTGAGGGACTCATATGCAGATCCTAGGAACCTGACACAGACATTTGAGATTTACAAATCTGGTAAGCAGACAACTTGCATGTTGATAGAATGGAAGTGCTTTCTGTTACTGTACACATGTTCCCTGGCTTGCGGTTGTACTAAGGCAATATGAATGCCATCAATTAATCCAACCACATGGGGGATGTGACCAAATCTATAAAAATCACCCTTCACAGTGTCTAAATCCTCAGGTCTGGGGAACTGGATATAGCTGTTCATGTGTTTCATCATTTCTAAAAGCACTTCTCATAGTACAAAACTAAACATTGGTTGTGACATACCACCAGGAACAGCCACAGTGAATTGAAAGGAACCTGTGGCCAGAAAATGCAAGACTGACATAGGTTTTACAATTAGTGTGAAAGATATAGGATAAATGATTTGAGGAAGGAGGTCAGGCTCCAACTAAAGACATAAATCCTGTATTGTTTGAATCATTCAGCATTCCGTCCATCATTTATTGCAGCTACACTTTTCGCCCTAAGTGGGATGGGTATGCCCAGATGTGGGTCCCTTGCTCACTGTGCCACTGGATTCAAGCTAGCCTGGCTAATGAAGGGTGGCATACCCCAAAACCGATCCCAGAAGGCTTGTTTGTGGTCCAGGGAGTACCTGGCTTGGCAGTTCGGTCTGGACTGTTCCCATGAGGTACAGGGTCAAGACTGATTTGCATATGACTGGGTCCAAACTAGGGTGGCGTAGTGAGCAAAAGAATGATGGATTTAACCAAGATCTCTTGACTGGGAGAGAATGTTTGAATCATTCAGCATTCCGTCCATCATTTGTTGCAGTTACACTTTCCGCCCTGAGTGGGACGGGTGTGCCCAGACGTGGGTCCCTTGCTCACTCTGCCACTGGATTCAAGCTAGCCTGGCTGATGAAAGGTGACATACCCCGAAACCCGCCCCAGGATGCCTGTTTCCGGTCCAGGGAGGACCAGGCTTGGCAGGACAGTCTGGACTGTTCGCATGAGGCACAGGGTCAAGACTGATTTGCATATGGCTGGCTCCACACTGGGGTGGCGTAGTGAGAAAAAGAACGATGGGTTTAACCCCGATCTCTTGACTCAGGGAGAATGTTTGAATCATTCAGCATTCCGTCCATCATTTGTTGCAGTTACACAGTTTGCCTATTCAAACAAAATTTCTTGATCACATTTCTTTCTTCCATGGTGTGAAGGTCTGGAAATGGACAGTACACTGGAAACTGTTGTCTCCTCCCTCTCCCAGGGTACCTATGTGAGGAGTGAACATGATTTTGCACATTGGTCACAGTGTCCAGAGTAACATATATGAAGAGTAATCCAAGACTTATGTGACATAACAAAACAGCTTCATAAAGCATTACATATAATTCACATTATCATTGTCTACTGTTCAACATCTGCCAATAATCCACAATGAGGCCTTCATATGTGTCTGTAACAGAAATGTGCACATCACAATTCCACATTTGCACAAAACTGAGGGTTTCATGACATTTTAGTTAAAAAACAACCAACCGCAGTGTACAGGGCACCGCTCACATTTTTCCTTTCATGCAACACACTGATGAGTTTTTGAACTGGACATTACATGGGAAGGGAGTTTTCCAAATGTAAACTTGTTAGCCCTCATTTGTTGTGGTGGTATCGCACTGAACAGTCACCAGTTCTGTAGTTCTAACTGCTAAAATGGTGGAGGGCCACTTTCGCATAAGGGACATGTGGGACATGTGGAACGACTGCTGCCAGCGGAAGTCCACTGCACGGTGGGAAGTTGCAACCAGGGCAGACAGAAAAGGAAAAAAGGTACCCCATATACATTTTTAGGTCCAAGAGTGAGGGAGAAGAACAATTACTGTAAGAGTGAACTCATGCTAGACCTATATTTCTTTATATACGGCTTCAAACATTAGAGAGGGCCCCAACCCATGTATCAGAAATGACAAGTTATTAAAAAAATATACATTTTATTTATGATTTTTTACACATACAAAACACTTTTCTCTTTTGTTGTCTGGCAATAATTTTCTGTGAAACAGGAAACTACATAGAACTTCCTCTACTTCTGAGGTGCAAACAGAATAATATATATTTTGGCAGATTTTTTTTTCTGATCTTGAAGCCCATTATGCACTTTTCAGACTATACTCACTCCGTTTGTTCCTACTGGGAATAACTTGTATTCCTTTTTTTGCAATTCATGTGGAGGATCTCTCTTTCTCTGTATTTTTTCTCTTGTTTTCCTACCTTTCTTGACTCTCACTCAAAAATCGCATGTTGGCATGACACAGTATGACCCCAGTCCTAGAGCATGTATAGGACACACAAAATTGTTGAGCACTTTCTGGACTCTTATGTCTGTCTACATTAATGGATCGTGTGCAAGTATATAAAACTATCTCTAATGACCTATCCTAATTTAACTTAGCGTTTTGCTTTAGACTGTCCCCTCCCAGTGACATGAGATATTGATTCTGTTTTTGAAATTTACAGATAACCCTGGCCCACTATTTGAGACTCATCTCTGTAAACAATTTGGTCCTGATGAAGGTGGTTGTAAAGCCTTCCCAATGAAACGTGCGTTGACCACAGTTGTTAACATGGTAAATCCCTTTCAAGACAACAAACCAGTGGAAAGTGTTTAGATTAAATCAAATCACTAAATTATGTAAGAAGTGTGTATCTATATAAATAATAGGATTTATTTGTGCAATGGCATTGTTTTGTGTATGAGTGTTAGGGTATGTGTGATTGTTTGCCTGATGGCAGTGACTGTGAGATGGGTTTTCATGGGGTTATTGTTGATTTTTATTATAGTAAATAACTGACTTTTGTATGATGAGTTTGTCCTGTAATATATGATATTTATAAATTGATGTCTTTTGCATTTATGTTATGTTAGTGGTTAATGGTTTCCCCACATATGAATTGTACAACATTTGTTATAATCTGTCATAAATGAATAGATACACTCATGCGATTTTTAAGTGAGAGTCAAGAAAGGTAGGAAAACAAGAGCAAAAATACAGAGAAAGAGAGATCCTCCACCTGAATTGAAAAAAAAGGAATACAAGTTATTCCCAATAGGAACAAACGGAGTGAGTATAGTCTGAAAAGTGCAGAATGGGCTTCAAGATCAGAAAAAAAAATCTGACAAAATATATATTATTCTGTTTGCACCTCAGAAGTAGAGGAAGTTCTATGTACTTTCCTGTTTCCCAGAAAATCACAGAAAATGATTGCAAACCAAAAAAAGAGAAAAGTATTTTGTATGTGTAAAAAATCATAAATAAAATGTATATTTTATTAACTTGTCATGCCTGATACATGGGTTGGGGCCCTGTCTAATGTTTGTGCCTACAGGAGGCTCTATATAAACAAATATAGTACTAACAAGAGTTCTCTCTTACAGTAATCCACGGCAGACAGAGCCATAAGGTAACGCTGGTGATTGTGATGATCCCGGTCTAACGGCTGTGTCCATCAATGCTGATATATGGTGAAAAAACTCACTTACCTCCTGAAACTGCTACTACCAAGTCTTAGCTGTTGTTTGCCTCCTCTGGGAGAAATCATGCCAGGCCAATTAGGTGAGAGGGCCTGTCCCTTGTTAAAGAGGTCCTTCCCCTGTGTGGTCATTTGTATGGCTCACCAGAGGAACAGGTAACTATTTATTTCAAATAGTTTTTTTACTGCATAGGAAAATCATATAATGAATTATGGGGCTCTGAACTTTGTGGAGTGAACATCAGCATTGTACTGTGTGATAAGCCCTATATCCTACTTGTGTTGCATGCACATATCTATGCATGCCTTCATTTCATGGTACCCATAATAAGTTACCAAATCAGATAATGGTATATATGCAAAGAAATGTATAGGCTTTACAGCATACGCTGTGTCTGTATTGTAAGAAGCAGTTGATGATGATGTTAGCCATGTGTACAGTCCCACAGATCACTTAGCCCACATCAGGCTTTGCAAAACTATTGTCTGGGAGCTAGCTAGACCTCACAAACCCCTTCAGAGTGCCATACAACCTTGCAGTCAATACTTATGTATTGAATTGGTGGGATGGTGATGTTCATGTGGGATTAGTTGGCACAGCCTGCAGAGAGCAAGGCCAGACTATGAATTGTGCTTAGTCCGGGTCATGGCCCAGGCTGGGGCAGAGTTGTGGTGGCAAGACAACCGATGCAAAGAGTAATCTCCTTGTAGACCTGCAGATCAATGCATGTTCACAAAATGAGTTTAATTAAGCAATGGTAGTTCCGATTGCTTTTACATGGACTTTCTTTGGAATGGTGACTGAGGTAGCCCCCTGAGCTGATACAGCTTTCCATTGACCCACATTGTCAATGTGTGTCTTTTACTTATGATTGTCCCTTTACTCCCACACGTCTGTTGTCACTTTTCAATTAGTCATGCTTCCACAGTGCAGGCCTATTGCACATCTGACACATTCCTAGTGTAGATAGTTGGTTTATTCTGAAGAAAGTTGAAACATCATTGATCAGTTTTGTAACATTCAATACAATGAAGCAACACATACAATTATATGTTGAATGCCATCCCTGCTACAGTGCCACATATGACAATTGGTGTGTACTGTGATGGCAGTACATACCACACAACTCAATCTGACATAGTGCGATTTCCGGTTAAGTAGTCTACATATCCCCAGAGAAGCAGCACTAAGTCTCAGGATATAGTCTACACAATGGTACCAGGCTCTATTGACAGTATGCATCAAGTCACTGGGCCTGGATGTAAAGGTGTCCGTACAGCCACGCACAAGTAAGTCAGCCTTCAGGAGGTCTCAATGGTGTGTTGTGTGTCATAGAACATCATATTACATTACATGTAGGATGGCCCTTGGCTATATGATGTTAGTGGTTTGGCTCAGTCAGTGTAGTTTATGACCAGGGTTGAGGATAGTCAGCAGATACCCACAAAAGTGTGTATTCATGCTTTTGCAGTGCTTAGAAAGTGACATTTACACATGTATTGTGTTGATTATTGATAATGCTTCTGCTAGTTGTATACAAAATGAGCATCAAACAAACTGATAGCCAAAGACTTGCAATCTGTTTCTTCATCTATTGCATTCATACAGGTCAACACCCATCAGAAGAAAGCCCTTTGGAGAGCCATCAACAACAAGGTGCGGACACTGGGGGTCTTTAACCAGTGTAGCATCCATTGCAGGGAGAATTGGGAGGACCTGAGGCGCTGGACCAGGAAGATCGTGGAGGTCCAGCTGGGGAAGTCCTCCCAACATGGACAGGGAGAGAGTTGGAACCTGGCCCCACGTAATAGCCAGCATATTGGTGGTAGCCTACATGAAGTTTGATGGAAAGGTAGAGGGCCCAACAGCAGCTACAAGGGGGTGAGCCCTGGTCAGAGTCATACATGTTACATTTCAAACTTTGTGTGTTACAGGCAGGCATTTACCCATCAATATAGGGGTGATGGATGTGCGATACACTAGATGAGTCATTGTATGTTGGGTCTAGTAGTAGGTGCATGCTGCTATGCAGTGCATATTGTTGTTCCCTCACTACTGTCTCTCATATGATGGTGGCCCTATTACCTGTGACCTGTGTAGTGTGCACAGTTTATGCAGTGACTCGCCAACACTTCCCATTGGTAAGTTGTGCGTCAACAATGACATGATTCTGCAAACATCACTGGTGCCATCAGCATTAGTGTGTCGTGTTGCCCAATGTACATTTGTCTTTTGTTAGTTCATCGGCAATAGTATTTCAAAATTCATTAACTGACTGGTGACATGCTTTAGGGAGTGAGAAGTAGAACTGTAGAGATCATAGGTGAGTGTCTACACTCATCCTTAAAGGAAATCAGAGTTTGAAATATCAAAGAATGCTGTGATGTGCCATCCCATTGGGACTCTAGTGATCCCACATCTTCATGTCATAGTTATCACCAAACACCCAACAACGTCCAAAGGTGTAGTGGCTTGTAGGACTATAATCTATGATTTTGCATTATCTATAACCTCTACCAAGCAGGATTGGGGATGTTCATATGGCTATATGAAGTCTTGTGCTATATGAATTTGGAGTATCCATCTGCCGAAACTTTGGACCTCAATGTTTCAAGCAACTTTCTAAGGTACATGTGATACATAGATCATAGATAAACTACTTTAGTACAGCTTTCATTACACTTTTTAGGTAGTGGATATATGATGTACATGCAACATGATTTCTGCCACAACACATATTGATGGTACATTGGTCTTTAATGTGAACTTTATGTCATCCTGATGAGTAGAACCAACTTTTTGCAGGTTATGTATCATGCATGCATGTGTTTCTTCTAAATGTGAACCCCATAGAATAAACCATGATGCTGGTGTGATATGTGCACTTAATAAATGTTTTCTTTTGATTTGTGTTGATCAGGTGTGGAAAAGCAGTTGCAATTAACCCATTTTATGTGTCATTTCAGATTGATCCAGGGCAGGTGAAGGAGAAGGACCAACGTCGTTGGGGACAAAGCTGGTCACAGTGGTTCCGGATGTGACCAGGAGGGTGTGGGGTATGCCACAGAGGACACCAGCTCATTATCATCTTCAGTAGTGTCATCCTCTGATGGATACTCCGTACTGGTGGCGAACCCCACAGGATTAGTACCACCTTCATCCTTGTCTGCCACCCTCAATTTCATTGCCATATTTCCTGTTGTCCCCCAAGCTGTTGTCTAGGCCTGCTCCCCTAAGAGGAGAGTCATCTCCTTCACCCCAAGAACCTCAGACCCTGCCCCTGTTACCCCTGTTGCCCTGAGTGAGGGGGCTAATAACCTCCTGAGGTACATCTCTGTGGGTTAGACTGCACTCCTGAGTGCCATTCAGGGGCAAGGCAACCAGCTGACACAGATGGTAGCATACCTGTTCGATATTCACAGTGCAATGTCTGGCCTACAGGGTTCTTTTCAGGCTCTGGCCTCCTCCCTCACAGCAGTCCTTCAGCCATCCCAACCTTCCACCCCACCTCCTGCCTCTTCCAAATTCCCAGTTCCCATGCCTGTGTCAAGCACATACACACACACACACACACATTTCATCAGACCAAAGTACCATACAAAACAAAAAACACACTAAAAACACAGTCACCAGACACACACCCCCTTTACCACCCCTACCACACCCATACCCCCATACCACACCAGTCCCCACAGACCCCTCCACAACCACACCCATACCCCCAGATACCATACAAACAACCACAGACGCTCCCCAACAACCACACCCATACCCCTAGACACCACACCAATACTCACAGACCCCTTCATAACCACACCAATACCCCAGACACCACACCAACAATTACAGACCCTTCCATAACACCCAGCACGTCCTCATCACAAACAACAAAGAAACGTAAATGCTCACAGTCACCCACACAACAGACACTAACACAACACACAGTTGATATAACACACACACACCTCTCACTTCTACTCCCCCCCTCCTAAACCCAACTCCATCCCGAACATCCTACCCTTTTCCCTGTGAAGATGTCTTGTTTGCGCTTGCCCCTGTGAAAACTGACCGCCCCTCCCAAAGTCCCAAAAACCTCAGCCAGAGCCCAACCCATCCCTTCCACATCCCGATCCAACCCCACTAAACTCAGCCCAAACGCCAAAAAGACCAATCGACCCCTGAGATACCTGATCCCCACTCCAGTAAATCTCGCCCTACCAAAAAAAGCCCAAGAAAACCACTGTCAAAAACCAACCCATCCCTGCCACATCCAAGCCACCCTTAAGAAACCTGATCCCCACCTCACTAAGCTCAGCCCTACTACCAAAAAGCCCAAGAAAACCTCTACTAAAAATAAACCCACTACTCTCTAAACCACAGCCCCCCCTCCCAAGTACCATATTCAAGGTGCCTGCTATGCCCAATGTATGCCCCATTGTGAGGAGGTTCCTTGGCAGCATAAGTATGGGCAAGTTTGGTAGCACAGCATTGTGCTGTGGCACGACTCCACAATGGACTGGCCATTGGCCTTTGTTGGACATTATGGTTATCCTACATTCATTAAAACATTTCATAATTTTGAAGACATTGGTCCTGCCATTATGTTTCTAATTATTTTATGTTATTTTATGGTTTGTGATGTGTGACTTGTGTTGTGTTTGTTTCACCCCTGATTGCTGATCCAGTTGAAATGATTAGTATGATCTGACCTAGGAGCCTGAGCTGGAGTTTCACAGGACAAGGGGAAATGTTGACTTGATGTTCATGTGGGAGGAAATCTACTTGGGGTTGACATTGCATTGGGTCTTATATTATATGGTA
Source organism: Triturus cristatus (assembly GCF_964204655.1). NCBI lineage: Eukaryota > Metazoa > Chordata > Amphibia > Caudata > Salamandridae > Triturus > Triturus cristatus. The sequence goes on from NC_140590.1 coordinate 665,597,216, forward strand.
AGTATTTCAGCTTGGCCTAGCCACTGACAACATCATTAAGGTTGCATTTTTCCCTATGATATTGGTTGGGTATGTGTTTGATGTGTTCAAGTTAGATATTTGTTTATCCACACATGGCATGGAGGGTGTTAAATTGTCATACCTTTGTTGAAATCTTATGGACATGCGTCTATTTTACTGTGTGCACCTTACATCTACTTTATCTACACATGTGACAAATGCTGTTAGCCCTGTGTTTGCTTTCATGACTTGCACTTACACATTACCTAAACATGCATGGCACCAATTTATGTTATTGGTTGTCCCTGATATACTTCAATACACAGGTCATGTGCACATTGAGGTTTTCAGGCATGTGCCAAATGGACTGGGCCCAGGGTCCCAGCCTTTCAGGGTTCCCCCTGGTGAAGGCATGCATAGTCTGCAGAGAGTGTTTCTATTGTGCTCTCTGAATGCTTCTCACACTGATTATTTGAAATCCCATTTACTGACATTAACTTTTCATATAGTTGATGGTGAGAGTCCAATACAGAGTTGTAGCAGAGAAGGTGTGTTTCAGTTTAATGACACATCCATACAGTTTTATATTTGATATCACAACAGGACCTAGGATGTGTGCAATTTGAGGGTGTCAGAGAGATTATTGATAGGTGTGATATCAATGAGGAGGTGCTGTTGTGTGACACAATTTAATGCACACATCACTATAACTGATTGTGAAACGTAAACACAAGTCCATTTGTGTAAAGTGTGCCTGTGCAGTGTCAGTAAATTGGCCAAGGAGGGCATCATACAGATGTATTTGGGTTATACATTTAAAACAACCCCAAACGGGGTCATACAAAATATGTTTGACCAAGGGACCCCAACCCCCTTGCCAGGTTTATGGCGGGGCATCGATTTGCTGAGGAGTCTATGGAAACAGGTAGAAGTATGATTTAGCATCGGTTGCATCCGTGACGTTTCAGTTTTGAACATGATCAAGCAGGTACAGCAGCAGCAGGATGTGTACGATCAGCCCTATGGCAGCACAGGACGTGTAGATGTGTTACACTGGCGGTCTGCCCTCCGACAGACTCATTATCCTATTCCGAAGCAGTTTCCATCCATGACACCCGAGGGAAAACCTTCCCTTTGGACAATTTTTGAGGTTGAGAAGAAACTGCTCCAATATATTCGAGAATATAAGGCACAAGCAAAGAATTTAGCAACTAAGCTAAAGGTCAGGACCCACCCACAATAGTGGAAAAAACAATGAAACGGCCCGCAGCAACAACAGGGATGCCTTGTTTACAACATTCAACATAGCATCCTCCATAGCCAATAAGATCATTAATAAATATTGGTGAATCCTGAATAGCAGCCCCTTAATCTACCAAAACCTTAATTAACAACATCACATGGAAACTGAGAAACCTGACTAACTGCAACAAACACAGGGTTACCTGTCCATTACATCAGGATAACTACCCAGAAAGTGAAAACCCGAATAGGAGAGCACTGTAGGAGTAACCTAAAGTGTTGCTACCCACTACATTGAGACAAAACATACAGTTGCAGACCACCTGTGGGTGGCTCTAGAACACAACCATGAGACAGTCAACAGCAAAACAAGACTCTTTGAGAGAGAGCAAATATGGGTTTTCAGACTCAATACGCATAGTCTGCCTTAACAATAACATCTCATGGGGCCAATTCATGATATAATACACTGTTATAATGTTCTTTTTACATCCTCCTATTACAGACTTTTATATGAGTTCTTTTGCGCAATTGCATAGTGTCCCCAAGACTCTTGCATAAAACTATAGAGGCTCTTAGCCTACTCTTCAGAACCATTGCCAAACTTGTATTTATCCCTTTTGTTTACCCTTTTTATGACATTCTCTGCAAAGTTTGTCAGAGATTGATTTAGTTATTTTTAATTTTTATTTTCATTCTTATTTCTCCTTGTTTTAGTTTAGTCCATGTTTATCAGCCATTCAAACATGCTAATGACAGTGGGTGCACACCGATGAAGAGACACTACCGATGCACTTTCTCAACTGCAGCCCGTAGCGACCCGATGGGAACCAGGAAGTGGTTCCATCAGGAGCTGCCATTTTGACTCAGAGCGCGCAGACTAATTGTCTGGTGCTCTGCACCACAGAAGCAAGTATGCACAGCCCACAGCCCACAGCTTGCTTTTCAGCCCAAACTTTATAAAAGGGCACAAAGGGGCAAGGAAGGTAACATTCAGGCCCTGGTGTAGTTCCTTTAGGTTATTCAGCTGAAGGGGGCCTTGAATGCAGTGAGTATGGCACAGTCACTGTTTGTCCACATGGCAGGACAATTTCTTTACATGCTTAATTTTGATTGCCCTGATATGCTTATATACTGACCGAGTGTGACTACATGCTTACCTTGCCACTGGAGGACCAATGGAGCAAAAGGTTTGCTTTATTTATGTATGTCGTGTCTTCCTTATATATTTTTGCATTGTTTAGAGTGTTGTTTGCAATGTGTGTTGAAATCACAGGCAGTATCACTATTCCTAATAGATGTGCTCACCTAAACACCTCATTAAGCATCCCTTTATAAGCCTACACAGACTTTTATTCACTTTGAGGTGTTTTTAAAGCTATTTTACACAGCACACTTTATGTATCTAGCTGGTTGAAGTGTTCTGTTACCCTAGTATCTGCCACAATACATGGCAGGCTAATTATCACTTTATATATTGCTAGGTGATAGACATTAGGATCAAGTAGGTGATACATTTATTTATAAGCATGCAGAGTGTGTGAAGTCACTTTGTGTCAATTGTATTATTGGATCAGGATTGGAATCAGCGAGTTAGTTCCTTGGTCCTGAAGAAAAGCCATGAGAAATGGCTTGAAACATGTAGACCTGTAGAAAGGAAGGGCCATTACATCCATCATTTCTATTTGTCTCCCCGTTTTTTAACCATACCTTCTGGAGGATGGATTAAAACATTGCTCTCCTACAAAGCAGGTATTTTTAATTTTCACCCAAAAAACCCTTTCCGCTCCTATTCTATCACCATCTAGAGCATAGCATTCAGAGCTCTTGTGTAATTCGCAGGTATTAGCATGGACCATTCTGTAATGGAATGGGAGGCACCCTATGATGAAGCATGTCACCAAGGGGCAACCCTGGTGGGTGAGGGTTATGTAAAAAAAGCCTTGCACGTTTTTCCACTCTGCAGGAGGTTATCACACACTATGAAGACAGGCTCTTTTTCTTGAGATATATGCAACTAGGAGGACGAGCCCCTCTGGAATACTACCTCTTCTTTTGATATAGCCTTAGTACCACAGACAGGGAGTTACTGATTAATCTGATGGTGAGAGGTAATAGTGCAGTCAAACTCAGGCTAACCATGTTTGCATTACAACCATGCTATGGATGTAATGGTGGATTTTTTGAAGGGGGCATCAAGAATGTTCATCATCAGTGACAGGCAAGAACTCACAAAGAGGTGGATCGTAGGTGTCTGGTCGGTTGGTGGAAGGTCATGTGTTAGTTGATGTATGCTGGTCCTTCGTTGTGCAGGGATTTGTATGAGTAAGTCAAAATCTTGAACTAGCATCTCTTCTGGATCGGGAACCAGTGTAGCCTCTTCAGGTGGGTTGTGATGTGAGTTCATCTGAGAAGGTAGAGGATAAATCTGGCCACTGAGTTTTGTTTTGTCGGTAGTCTTTTCAGGAGGAGTGCGGTGATTTCTATGTAGAGTGTGTTCCTATAGTCCAACATGCTGGTGATGAGGGCCTGCAAGGCGGTCCTTCTGGTGTTGACCGGTAACCACCAGCTCTTATCGCTCTACGGCTCCTCTGCCTGCCAGCTTCCTCTACATTCCATTTCTTGTCATCATCTTCCCACATTCCACAATCTATATTATCTGCTTCTCACCTGTTTCTTCATAGATAGCTTGCTGTCCAAGAAGATACCATGGTTGCCGATGCGGCAGATGGGGCGAGTTCAGCAGTCCACCAAGTATTATTCCATGGTGAGGTCTTGTTCCCAAAGATAAGGACTTCCTTCTTGTTTGTGTTGAGCTTGAGATAGTTGTATTTAATTCAGTCGGCGACGTCCATCATGAATCTGTGGGAGTTGGCTCTAGTGGTAGAGGGGTCTTCTGACAGCGAGAGGATGAACTGGGTGCCGTTGGCATAGGAGATGATGTTGAGTCCATGCAATTTGACGATGTTGGCCAGGGGGGTCATTTATGTATTGAAGAGAGTGGGGGCAAGGGATGATACTTGGAGGACGCCGCTTATAATAGTCTTGGGTTCTGAGGTGAACGATGGGAGACAGATTCTTTGGGTCTTCCAGTGAGATCTGAGGCAATCCATTTGAAGGCATCTCCCTAGATTCCATTGTGGTGGAGTCCGCTAATCAAGAAGTGATGGGAGATGGGGTTGAAGGCCGCTGACAGGTCAAGGATGATGAGGGCTGCCGTTTCGCAGTGGTCCAGGAGTGCCCTGATGTCATTGGTGGCTGCGATCAGGGATGTCTCAGTGCTGTAGTTGGCTCAGAATCTGGCTTGGGAGGGGGTCCAGTAGGTTGTTGTGTTCCAGATATTTGGTGAGTTGCTGGTTGACTACCTTCTCCAGATCCTTCGCTGGAGGTTTACAAAGTTATGCCGAAAGAAAAGGCAAATTATGCAGCATAATGTGGCACAGTGTGTAACAGTATTAGTTTGGGGTTTGTCATTTCAACATCTATTAATACTGTCTGGGAATGTGGCACCTCAGTAACTAATTAAAACGTGAACAAACACTGTAATCAGCAACTTAAATCTCATCAGTTAACCTTTGCAAAAAGTATGCAATTGTATGGAACCACATTTTGATTTCGTTTTGTAACTTTTGATCTGGTTGAAATGGAAACAGTTTTTGGGAGAAATCTGTAAATTAAATAGTAGATGGTGGACTATGTAACAACTGTAGCAAATCCATAACAATGCAAAATAAATCTCGAATAGAATTGCATAATTCAAGCTTGTAATCTTATGCTGCCCACAGTTAACCAGAAGAGGAGCACTGACCATTGAGGTATCTTACCAGCTACATCTACTAGGCAAGTCTATGTAATGGTGAACTGGCTTGGAGATTAGGGAACCTACTGCAGAGATGAACTGTGTGCATCCAGCACTTCTTAGCATAATTCGGCTGGTATATTGTTCTAGTTGTTGATTTCCTTGTTAACAAGAGCTACATGTAGTCTACTGCTTTTGAATAATCATAAAACATCCTGGAGAGTTAATGTGCCTGCTTCAAAGCACTACATATAACCTGTCAATCCCATTTTTGAATCCATAATAAGATGGCTCAGTCACCTTAAGTGCTGAAGGGGACAGTTTGGGTGGAAATGTGAGACTGGGAACAAAGAATGGAGGGGCACAATACTGAGGGAATTAGGAATTTGCGTTGTGGATACTATTATCTCATTGGGTGCCATTTTCATGAACCAATAGTACTTTGTAGGTAGAAGAGCATGGAGGTGTCAATGTGTTTAACTGATTGGCAGGGAAGTACCATAGCAAGATACACTACTCTATTCCCATAATATTACCACAAATATTGCCTGCATCAAAGCAAAAGTGAGAAGCTTCCCGCCCCTCGGAGACGAACTAAATATCATATCTTAAAACATTCAGAGTAATGTGAGACACATTTTTTAGTGAAGCAAGGGCCCGATTACGATGGCGGAAGGCCTGCCACCGCCAGCCGTGCGGTGGTGGGCCCTCCGCCATCGTACCTCGATTCCTTGCCCGCCAAATTAGGATTGCAGGGGAATCGTACCGAGGCGGGTGCAAAGACCGCCCGCCATGGATCCACCACAAGCAATCCTTCTGATTGCCTGGCTGAATGGTCTGCATCTGTAAAATGGTGGTGGTGCCTAGCAGGCACCATTTGCCAAATTACGATGCTGGCTTCAGCCTGCTTTTCCATAGCTGTGGAAACTCCATGGAAAGGCTGGCGGGGATTGGTTTTGGGGGCCCGTTGCGGGCCACCCTTGTGTTGGGAGGAGGTGGTGGTGCACTTATTTCCCTGCACTACGTGGCAGGCACCACCTGGTGCCTGCCATGTAACGCAGGGAAATGCGGGGCATGGAGAATTTTTGCCAGCAGCAACCGCCACAATGTTAAAGGGCCTGGATGAGACAGCCATGGTGGCAGTCGCATCATAATGTGGGGTGGGGGAGTACCGCCTTACAGGTGGGCGGTCCCAATCCCTGCTACAAAGGTGGGCAGTCCCAATCCCTGCTACAAAGGCGGGCGGACATCGTACTCAGCCCCCAATTTACTAAAACTTTAATGTTTATGCTAGGGCTTATTTTCTGCCGCTATCCAACCCTGGGCCTGCTATCATGTGCTAGTCATAAGTACATGTATGCATGTGGTAATCAGTATGGAAACTACCAAATGCATGATAACTGGGCAATATTTCAGCAAAACTAACTGTACCAAATGCATGACAAACAGCATGACGGAATATTAACAACCTGTACGATAACTATGTAATATTTGAGCATAAAAAATTGTTCCGAATGCAAGACAAGTTGCCATGATAATGTTTACAAACCGTAAAATGGCGTGATAATCAGCATGCTAAATTATTCCTAGATCACAGCATTGACATGGCAAAGTGTTACCCATCAGCAAAGCACTTCATCCTCCTCATATGTGGTGGTAAGGGATATATAAATACCAATGAAATACAATATTAGTGCATATGCAGGGTCTCTGCTGTGCATTGCAGACATAAGCAACTCCCTTGATGGGTCTCAGTGCAATACACCCTATGTCAGGTGGCATGTTCTTGATCCTCGTAATTATGGGCAGACACTCTGCCTTATGTTCTATGCAATCAGAAGCAAAACTAGTGATCCAGTGCCCTGTACATATCCAGAATTTCTGCTGAAAAGTGATAAGCATGTGTGATTATCCAAAATATTCTAGCAATCTTGTCTTCGTCTTGTTAAGTGAGTTTAAAGTCTGAGAACAGCCATTCTGTTCTTCACCCTATACATTCAGCCAAATTATATTACTCTCCTCTGCCACTTTTGCATTTCAATCTATCCCTATAGTCAGGAACATGTTACACACTCTCTATATACATACATTCATGCTGGATCCTAAAAGCAAACATGTCAATATATAATTGTCTATACCTTGCTAGCATGCATACTACACATGTTGTGAGTTATTGTACTGGTTTAAAACGTGACCTTTATAAATTGGTCATTGTATATCTAGCAAAGGTACCAGTAACTTACCTCTAAACGCATAAGGAAGCTCATGAATGGATAGACAGGTATCAAAACAGTAATCAGCAAAATGATAATATAGGGAAATTCTGCCACCCAAAATGTTAGAATTTCCGCATTGCAGCAAACCACTGTAGTCTACAAGAAAAAGGGAAGAGACATGGAAAATAAATGTGCTTGTAATTTTTAATTCACGCAATGTAAATATCAGAGGAAGAGACCGGCTTGTGAAGTCTTTAAAGTAGTGATAAATATTGCAGTGAAGAAGATGTGTAAGTGTTGTAAATTGCACAAACACAACGTGTGAAGAGAGAGTTGCATATGATACAAGCTATAAACAATAACAAAGCACTCCGACACCTTTCACTCTGTGATGACACTGTCATGGCTCAGGAGGAGGAGCGGGCGAGGAGGGCTATTTCCTGCCCTCTCCATGATTTGAGTGTATAGTGTGGCATTGCGAAATGTCATTGCTATCTTTGGCCTAATAAAAAAAACTCCAACTGTAGTAGGGCCCTGGCTTCACCTCCTGGTGCAGGGCGGGCTGTGCTTTATGGCAGGCATAGAGGAAGGGATGGTCTGGGCTGCAGCTCTAGTCTTGTACAGTGCCCCAGCAATTACTAGTGAGCGAGAGGCACTGAGGTGGTGGTATTGGTGGTGGTGGTATTGGAATTGGTGCGGGTGGTATTGGTAGTGGTGGTAATGGTGGTGGTTGTATTGGTGGTGGTGGTATTGGTGGCACTGGTATTGGTGGTGGTAGTGGTATTGGTGGTGGTGGCATTGTTGGTATTGGTGTTGGTGGTATTGGTGGTGGTAATGGTACTGGTGGTTGTATTGGTGGTGGTATTGGTGGTATTAGTTAGTTTTGGTGGTGGTATTGGTGGTGGGGTATTGGTGGGCTGCTGGTATTGGTGGTGGTGGTATTGGAGGTGGGGTATTGGTGGTGGTATTGGTCAAGGTGGTGGTATTGGTGGTGGTGGTATTGGTGGTAGTGGTAGTATTAGTATTGGTACTGGTGGTGGAGGTATTGGTACTGATGGTATTGGTAGTGGTGGTGGAATTGGTGGTGGTGGTATTGGTATTGGTGGTGGTGGCATTGGTGGTGGGAGGGAGGGATGGTCTCGGCTGAAGGTCTGGCCTCGTACAGTGCCCCTGCTATTACTAGTGAGCAAGAGGTGCTGTGGTGGTGGTATTGGTATTGGTGGTGGTGGTGGTATTGGTATTGATGGTTGTGGTGTTGGTGGTAGTGATGGTAGTGGTAATGTTAGTATTGGCGTTACTGGTTTTGGTGGTGGTGGTAGCATTGGTGGTATTAGTGGTGGTGGAATTGGTGGTGGTGGTATTGGTGGTGGTGGTGGTATTGGTGGTGGTTGTGGTGGTGCTGGTATTGGTGGTGGTGGTATTGGTCGTGGCAGTATTGGTGGTGGTGGTATTGGTATTGGTGGTGGTGGTACCGGTATTAGTGGTGGTATTGGTTGTGGTGGTATTTGTGGTGTTATTGGTGATATTGGTGGTGCTGGTATTGTGGTGGTGGTGGTATGGTGGTAGGGTGCTGGTGGTGGTATTGCTGATGGGTGTATTGCTGGTGGTGGTATTGGTGGTGGTATTGGTATTGGTGGTGGTATTGGTACTGGTTGTGGTGGTATTGGTACAGGTGGTGGTATTGGTGGTAGTGGTGGGATTGGTGGTGGTGATATTGGTGGTGGTATTGATGGTATAAGTGGCAGTGGTGGTATTGGTGGTGGTAGTCGTGGTGGTATTTGTGATGGTATCGGTGGTGGTATTGGTGGTGGTGGTGGTATTGGTGGTGGTATTGGTGCCAGTATTGTTGGTATTGGTGGTGGTGGTGTTGGTGGCGGTGCTATTGGTAGTGATGGTGGTATTAGTGGTGGTGGTATTGGTGGTGGTATTGGTATTAGCGGTGGTGGTATTGGTGGCAGTGGTATTAGTGGTGGTATTGGCATTGGTGGTATTGGATTGGTGGTGTTGGTATTGGTGGTGGTGGTATTGGTGGTGGTGGTGGTGATATTGGTGGTATTGGTGGTGGTGGTATTGGTGGTGGTGGTGGTATTGGTCGTAATGGTATTGGTGGTGGTAGTATTTGTGGTGGTGGTATTGGTGGCAGTATGGCTGGTGGTGGAGGTGGTGGTGATGGTGGTATTGGCGGTATTTGTGGAATTGGTGGTGTGGTGGTTTTGGTGGTGGTGGTATTGGTGGTGGTAGTGGTGGTGGTGGTGGTTTTGGTAGGGGTGGTATTGGTGTTGGTGGTAGTGTTATTGGTGGTGGTGGTGATGGTATTGATGGTGGTGATGGTATTAGTGTTGGTATTGGAGGTGGTATTGGTGGACGTATTGGTGGTGGTATTTGTGGTAGTGATGGTATTATTGGTGGTGGTGGTATTGGTGGTGGTGGTGGTATTGGTGGTAGTGGTATGGGTGGTGATATTGGTGGTGGTGGTATTAGTGGTGGTGGTGGTATTGTATTGGTGGCGGTGGAATTGGTGGTGGCGGTACTGGTGGTGGTGGTATTGGTGGTGGTATTGGCGGTGGTGGTATTGGTGGTGTTGGTAGTGTAAGTGGCGGTGGTGGTATTGGTTGTGGTGGTATTGGTGGTGGTAGTGGTGGTGGTATTATTGGTGGTATCAGTGGTGGTATTGGTGGTGGTGGTGGTATTGGTGCCGGTATTGTTGGTATTGGAGGTGGTGCTGGTGGAGTTGGTGGTGGTGCTATTGGTAGTGGTGGTGGTATTAGTGATGGCGGTATTGGTGGTGGTATTGGTGGTATTGGCATTGGTGGTGATGGAATTGGTGGCAGTGGTATTAGTGGTGGGATTGGCATTGGTGGTATTGGATTGGTGGTGTTGGTGTTGGTATTGGTGGTATTGTTGGTGGTGGTATTGGTGGTGGTGGTATTGGTGTAATAGTATTGGTGGTGGTAGTATTTGTGGTGGTGGTATTGGTGGCAGTATGGCTGGCGGTGGAGATGGTGGTGTTGATGGTGGTGGTGGTATTGGTGGTGGTGGTAGTGTTGGTATTGGTGGTGGTGGTTTTGGTGGTGATATTGGTGGTGGAGGTATTGTAGGTGGTGGTATTTGTGGTGGTGGTGGTATTGATGGTGGTGGTATTGGTGGTGGTTGTTTTGGTATTGGTGGGGGTATTGGTGATGTTATTGGTGGTGGTGTTGGTGGTATTGGTAGTGGTGGTATTGGTGGTGGTATTGGTGGTAGTGGTGGTGTTGTTAATAAAATAGACTTTTGAAAACACCCAGTCAGGTGGCTTTAGTACAGATGACATGTAATTGTAATTGTAATTGTAATTGTAATGGTATTTGTAGAGCGCGATTGCTGCCCGTGGGCGTCCAAGCGCTAAGCTGACCAGAAAGTGACGGAGGAGGTGCTATGGTACAGTGGGTTTGTCAAACAGCCATGTTTTTAAGTTTTTGCGGAATGATAGAAGATTTGAGTTGGACCGGAGTGAGAGGGGAAGGTCGTTCCAGAGCCTGGCGGTATTCAGCGAGAACATTCTTCCCCCTGCTCTGGCTCGCTTTACTCTGGGAATGACGGCAAGGAAGGCCTCCTTTGATCGTAGGTTCCTGTTGGGATGATAGGGGGTGACAAGATTTCTGTTGATCGCTGGGCTTGTGTTCCAGAAGGTGCGGTGCGCCAGGCACAGTGCTTTGAAGGCTATCCTCTGCCTCACTGGCAGCCAGTGGAGAATTTTTAGAGCAGGTTTAGCAGACTGAGTGCGCGGGATTTCTAGCAAGGAACGAGCTGCACAGTTTTGAACAACCTGCAGTTTTCGAAGTGTAAACTCAGGTGCCCCCATGTATAGGGCATTGTTCGAGTCAAGGCGAGACTGGATTAGCCCTTGGACCGCAACCTTTTTGGCTTCTAGTGGCAGCAGCGGAAGAACCTTCCTCAAGGTTCTTAGAAGGCCAAAGCATGTGGCAGATAGTTTTGTGGCCTGGGTGGAGAAGGAGAGTTTGCTGTCCAACCACACTCCCAGGCTCTTCACGCTTTCCTTTGGGGTGGGGGGGGGAACCAGTGCATTAGGCCACAGGGAGGTGAATGGGACTGGAGAAGGTGGGCCTAGGAGCATGAGCTCCGTCTTATCTCCATTTAATTTAAGGGAGGAGTTGGTCATCCAACCCTTTATGTCCTCTAGGCAGTGTAGCAGATCGGCAGGGGAGCACTTGCTGTTCTCGGTGGCCAGCGAGACCACCAGCTGGGTGTCGTCGGCGTATGACACGATTTTGATGCCATGCGGTTCGACGACACTTGCCAGCGGCCTCATGTAGACGTTAAACAGCACAGGGCTCAGGGAAGAGCCCTGTGGTACTCCGCAGCTCAGGGGTTTGCTTGGGGATACTGTTACACCGTCGAAGATCTGAAACGACCTCCCAGACAGAAAGGATTCCAGCCACCTTAAAGCGTCACCTGAAACTCCGATGTTATGGAGACGGTCCAGCAAGGTGGAGTAGCTGACCGTATCGAATGCGGCACTTAGATCAAGGAGGATCACTGCCACTGATCCTCCTTGGTCCAGAATCCTTCTAGTATCTTCGGTGACTGCTAATAAGGCGGTTTCTGTCCCGTGTTGTGGTCTAAAACCTGTCTGGGATATGTGTAACAGCGAGTGATCCTCCAGGAACTGCACCAGCTGTGCATTTATGTGCTTCTCTAGCACCTTGCTACACAGATGTGCTGTTGTCAGCTTAAGCCCATTAGCACAGGATTATGTGCTACCTGTAATTCACATGACTTAATTTGCTAATCATTTCTAAATCCATTTTAGTTGGGGGGGTTTAAACAGACACGAGATAATGGCGGGTAAAGTTATTGAAAGCAGGCCCCGTGTTACAGGGCGGCCGTGCTGCTTAAAAAAACACAAGCCATTTAAGCTAAATCAGTGCATGTCCGGCCTGCAGTAAGAGAAACTCAATAAAGTAAATAGTGCTTACAAACTAAATAACAGGTCCTGTGTAACAACTGAAGTAAAGGTGCCAGTGGCCATGGCGGCTACAAATGAAGACAAGGCCAGACTAAGGAGCGACTAACAAGACTATTAACAAATCTGAAGGCAGCATTTACGAAAGACAATGACACAAGCCAATGACAAATGTAGGAGGAGACAGGTGTGGCTCGGGGTATTGTTGGTGGTGGTATTAGTGGTGATGGTACTGGTGGTGTTGGTGGTGGTATTGGTGCTGGTGGTGGTATTGGTGGTGGTGGTTTTGGTGGTAGTGGTATTGGTGGTGGTGTTAGTGGTGGTGGTATTGGTTGTGGTAGTATTGGTGGTGGTATAGGTGGTGCTGGTAGTGTTATTGGTGGTGGTGGTGTTGGTGGTGGTGATGATATTGGTGGTGTTGGTGGTGGTAGTGTTGGTGCTGGTATTGGTGGTGTTCGTGGTGGTAGTGTTGGTGGTATTGGTAGTATTGGTGGTATTGGTGGTGGTGGTATTGGTGGTGGCAGTATTGGTGATGGTGGTATTGGTGGTGGTGGTACTGGTATTAGTGGTGGTATTGGTGGTCTTGGTTGTGGTGTTATTGGTGGTGTTATTGGTGGTATTGGTGGTGGTGGTATGGTGGTAGGGTACTGGTGGTGGTATTGCTGGTGGTGGTATTGCTGGTGCTGGTATTGGTGGTGGTTTTGGTGGTAATATTGGTGGAGGTATTGGTTCTGGTTGTGGTGGTATTGGTACAGGTGGTGGTATTGGTGGTGGTGGTGGTATTGGTGGTGGTGATATTGGTGGTGGTATTGATAGTGGTGGTATTGGTGGTGTAAGTGGCGGTGGTGGTATTGGTGGTGGTGGTATTGGTGGTGGTAGTGGTGGTGGTATTAGTGTTGGTATCTGTGGTAGTATTCGTGGGGTTGGTGGTATTGGTGGTGGTATTGGTGCTGGTATTGTTGGTATTGGTGGTGGTGCTGGTGGTGTTGGTGGCGGTGGTATTGGTAGTGGTGGTGGTATTACTGATGGTGGTACTGGTGGTGGTATTGGTGGAATTGGCATTGGCGGTGGTGGTATTGGTGGCAGTGGTAATGGTGGTGGGATTGGCATTGGTGGTATTGGATTGGTGGTGTTGGTATTGGTGGTGGTGGTATTGGTGGTGGTGGTATTGGTGGTATTGGTGGTGGTGGTAATAGTGGTGGTATTGGTGGTAATGGTATTGGTGGTGGTGTTAGTGGTGGTGGTATTGGTTGTGGTAGTATTGCTGGTGGTATAGGTGGTGGTGGTAGTGTTATTGGTGGTGGTGGTGGTAGGTGATGATATTGGTGGTGTTGGTGGTGGTAGTGTTGGTGCTGGTATTGGTGGTGTTCGTGGTGGTAGTGCTGGTGGTATTGGTAGTATTGGTGGTATTGGTGGTGGTGGTATTGGTGGTGACAGTATTGGTGATGGTGGTATTGGTGGTGGTGGTACTGGTATTAGTAGTGGTATTGGTGGTATTGGTTGTGGTGGTATTGGTGGTGTTATTGGTGGTATTGGTGGTGCTGGTATTGTGGTGGTGGTGGTATGGTGGTAGGGTACTGGTGGTGGTATTGCTGGTGGTGGTATTGGTGGTGGTATTGGTGGTAATATTGGTGGTGGTATTGGTACTGGTTGTGGTGGTATTGGTAAAGATGGTGGTATTGGTGATGGTGGTATTGCTGGTGGTGATATTGGTGGTGGTATTGATAGTGGTGGTATTGGTGGTGTAAGTGGCAGTGGTGGTGGTGGTATTGATGCTGGTAGTGGTGGTGGTATTAGTGGTGGTATCGGTGGTGGTATTCGTGGTGTTGGTGGTGGTATTGGTGCCGGTATGGTTGGTATTGGTGGTGGTGCTGGTGGTGTTGGTGGTATTGGTAGTGGTGGTGGTATTAGTGATGGCGGTATTGGTGGTGGTATTGGTGGTATTGGCATTGGCAGTGGTGGTATTGGTGGCAGTGGTATTGGTGGTGGGATTTGCATTGGTGGTATTAGATTGGTGGTGTTGGTGTTGGTATTGGTGGTGTTGGTATTAGTGGTGGTGGTATTGGTGGTGGTGATATTGGTGGTATTGGTGGTGGTGGTATTGGTGGTGGTATTGGTGGTAATGGTATTGGTGGTGGTAGTATTTGTGGTGGTGGTATTGGTGGCAGTATGGCTGGTGGTGGAGGTGGTGGTGTTGATGGTGGTGGTGGTATTGGTGGTGGTGGTGGTAGTGGTGGTGGTATTGGTGGTGGTGGTATTGGTGATGATGGTGGTATTGGCGGTGTTTGTGGTATTGGTGGTCGTTTTGGTGGTGGTATTGGTGGTGGTAGTGGTGGTGGTGGTGGTATTGGTGGTGGTGGTGGTATTGGTAGGGGTGGTATTGGTGGTGGTGGTATTGGCGCTGGTGATGGTATTGGTGGTGGTGATGGTATTGGTGGTGGTAGTGTTGGTGGTATTGGTGCTGCTATTAGTGGTGGAGGTATTGGTGGTGGTATTTGTGGTGGTTATGGTATTATTGGTGGTGGTGGCGGTATTGGTGGTGGAGGTATTGGTGGTGGTATTGGTGGTGGTGGTGGTATTAGTGGTAGTGGTATGGGTGGTGATATTGGTGGTGGTGGTATCGGTGGTGGTGGTAGCAATGGTGGTATTGGTGGGGGTGGTATTAGTGGTGGTGGTGGTATTGGTATCAGTGGTGGTACTGGTGGTGGTATTGGTGGTGGTATTTGTGGTGGTTGTGGTATTGGTGGTGGTGGTATTGGTGGTGGTGGTTTTGGTATTGGTGGTGGTATTTGTGGCAGTATTGGTGGTGGTATTGGTGGTGGTATTTCTGGTGGTTTTGGTGGTATTGGTGGTGGTGGTATTGGTGGTGGTGGTTTTGGCATTGGTGGTGGTATTGGTGATGTTATTGGTGGTGGTGTTGGTGGTATTGGTAGTGGTGGTATTGGTGGTGGTGGTATTGGTGGTATTGGTGGTAGTGGTGGTGTTGTTAATAAAATAGACTTTTGAAAACACCCAGTCAGGTGGCTTTAGTACAGATGACATGTAACACAGATGTGCTGTTGTCAGCTTAAGCCCATTAGCACAGGATTATGTGCTACCTGTAATTCACATGACTTAATTTGCTAATCATTTCTAAATCCATTTTAGTTGGGGGGGTTTAAACAGACACGAGATAATGGCGGGTAAAGTTATTGAAAGCAGGCCCCGTGTTACAGGGCGGCCGTGCTGCTTAAAAAAACACAAGCCATTTAAGCTAAATCAGTGCATGTCCGGCCTGCAGTAAGAGAAACTCAATAAAGTAAATAGTGCTTACAAACTAAATAACAGGTCCTGTGTAACAACTGAAGTAAAGGTGCCAGTGGCCATGGCGGCTACAAATGAAGACAAGGCCAGACTAAGGAGCGACTAACAAGACTATTAACAAATCTGTAGGCAGCATTTACGAAAGACAATGACACAAGCCAATGACAAATGTAGGAGGAGAGGGGGTGTGGCTCGGGCTATTGTTGGTGGTGGTATTAGTGGTGATGGTACTGGTGGTGTTGGTGGTGGTATTGGTGCTGGTGATGGTATTGGTGGTGGTGGTTTTGGTGGTAGTGGTATTGGTGGTGGTGTTAGTGGTGGTGGTATTGGTTGTGGTAGTATTGGTGGTGGTATAGGTGGTGCTGGTAGTGTTATTGGTGGTGGTGGTGTTGGTGGTGGTGATGATATTGGTGGTGTTGGTGGTGGTAGTGTTGGTGCTGGTATTGGTGGTGTTCGTGGTGGTAGTGTTGGTGGTATTGGTAGTATTGGTGGTATTGGTGGTGGTGGTATTGGTGGTGGCAGTATTGGTGATGGTGGTATTGGTGGTGGTGGTACTGGTATTAGTGGTGGTATTGGTGGTCTTGGTTGTGGTGTTATTGGTGGTGTTATTGGTGGTATTGGTGGTGCTGGTATTGTGGTGGTGGTATGGTGGTAGGGTACTGGTAGTGGTATTGCTGGTGGTGGTATTGCTGGTGGTGGTATTGGTGGTGGTTTTGGTGGTAATATTGGTGGAGGTATTGGTTCTGGTTGTGATGGTATCGGTACAGGTGGTAGTATTGGTGGTGGTGGTGGTATTGGTGGTGGTGATATTGGTGGTGGTATTGATAGTGGTGGTATTGGTGGTGTAAGTGGCGGTGGTGGTATTGGTGGTGGTGGTATTGGTGGTGGTAGTGGTGGTGGTATTAGTGTTGGTATCGGTGGTAGTATTCGTGGGGTTGGTGGTATTGGTGGTGGTATTGGTGCTGGTATTGTTGGTATTGGTGGTGGTGCTGGTGGTGTTGGTGGCGGTGGTATTGGTAGTGGTGGTGGTATTACTGATGGTGGTACTGGTGGTGGTATTGGTGGAATTGGCATTGGCGGTGGTGGTATTGGTGGCAGTGGTAATGGTGGTGGGATTGGCATTGGTGGTATTGGATTGGTGGTGTTGGTGTTGGTATTGGTGGTGTTGGTATTGGTGGTGGTGGTATTGGTGGTGGTGGTATTGGTGGTATTGGTGGTGGTGGTAATGGTGGTGGTATTGGTGGTAATGGTATTGGTGGTGGTGTTAGTGGTGGTGGTATTGATTGTGGTAGTATTGGTGGTGGTATAGGTGGTGGTGGTAGTGTTATTGGTGGTGGTGGTAGGTGATGATATTGGTGGTGTTGGTGGTGGTAGTGTTGGTGCTGGTATTGGTGGTGTTTGTGGTGGTAGTGTTGGTGGTATTGGTAGTATTGGTGGTATTGGTGGTGACAGTATTGGTGATGGTGGTATTGGTGGTGGTGGTACTGGTATTAGTGGTGGTATTGGTGGTATTGGTTGTGGTGGTATTGGTGGTGTTATTGGTGGTATTGGTGGTGCTGGTGTTGTGGTGGTGGTGGTATGGTGGTAGGGTACTGGTGGTGGTATTGCTGGTGGTGGTATTGGTGGTGGTATTGGTGGTAATATTGGTGGTGGTATTGGTACTGGTTGTGGTGGTATTGGTAAAGATGGTGGTATTGGTGATGGTGGTATTGGTGATGGTGGTATTGCTGGTGGTGATATTGGTGGTGGTATTGATAGTGGTGGTATTGGTGGTGTAAGTGGCAGTGGTGGTGGTGGTATTGGTGCTGGTAGTGGTGGTGGTATTAGTGGTGGTATCGGTGGTGGTATTCGTGGTGTTGGTGGTGGTATTGGTGCCGGTATGGTTGGTATTGGTGGTGGTGCTGGTGGTGTTGGTGGTATTCGTAGTGGTGGTGGTATTAGTGATGGCGGTATTGGTGGTGGTATTGGCAGTGGTGGTATTGGTGGCAGTGGTATTGGTGGTGGGATTTGCATTGGTGGTATTAGATTGGTGGTGTTGGTATTGGTGGTGTTGGTATTGGAGGTGGTGGTATTGGTGGTGGTGATATTGGTGGTGGTGGTATTGGTGGTGGTATTGGTGGTAATGGTATTGGTGGTGGTAGTATTTGTGGTGGTGGTATTGGTGGCAGTATGGCTGGTGGTGGAGGTGGTGGTGTTGATGGTGGTGGTGGTGGTGGTATTGGTGGTGGTGGTGGTAGTGGTGGTGGTATTGGTGGTGGTGGTATTGGTGACTAACAAACCTATTAGCGAATCTGAAGGCAGCCTTTACGAAAGACAATGACACAAGCCAATGACAAATGTGGGAGGGGGTGTGGCTTGGGGTATTGGTGGTGGTGGTATTGGTGGTGTTGGTGGTATTGGTGGTGATGGTACTGGTGGTGTTGGTGGTGGTATTGGTGGTGGTGGTGATCTTGGTGGTGGTGGTATTGGTGGTGGTGATTGTGGTGGTAGGGGTATTGGTGGTGGTGTTAGTGGTGGTAGGGGTATTGGTGGTGGTGGTAGTATTGGTGGTGGTATAGGTGGTGGTGGTAGTGTTATTGGTGGTGGTGATGATATTGGTGGTGTTGGTGGTGGTAGTGTTGGTGGTATTGGTAGTATTGGTGGTGGTGGTATTGGTGGTGGCAGTATTGGTGATGGTGGTATTGGTGGTGGTGGTACTGGTATTAGTGGTGGTATTGGTGGTATTGGTTGTGGTGGTATTGGTGGTGTTATTGGTGGTATTGGTGGTGCTGGTATTGTGGTGGTGGTGGTATGGTGGTAGGGTACTGGTGGTGGTATTGCTGGTGGTGATATTGCTGGTGGTGGTATTGGTGGTAATATTGGTGGTGGTATTGGTACTGGTTGTGGTGGTATTGGTACAAGTGGTGGTATTGGTGATGGTGGTATTGGTGGTGGTGATATTGGTGGTGGTATTGATAGTGGTGGTATTGGTGGTGTAAGTGGCGGGGGTGGTATTGGTGGTGGTGGTATTGGTGGTGGTAGTGGTGGTGGTATTAGTGGAGGTATCGGTGTTGGTATTCGTGGTGTTGGTGGTATTGGTGGTGGTATTGGTGCCGGTATTGTTGGTATTGGTGTTGGTGCTGGTGGTGTTGTTGGCGGTGGTATTGGTAGTGGTGGTGGTATTATTGATGGCAGTATTGGTGGTGGTATTGGTGGTATTGCCATTGGCGGTGGTGGTATTGGTGGCAGTGGTATTGGTGGTGGGATTGGCATTGGTGGTATTGGATTGGTGGTGTTGGTGTTGGTATTGGTGGTGTTGGTATTGGTGGTGGTGGTATTGGTGGTGGTGGGATTGGTGGTATTGGTGGTGGTGGTATTGGTGGTGGTATTGGTGGTAATGGTATTGGTGGTGGTAGTATTTGTGGTGGTGGTATTGGTGGCAGTATGGCTGTTGGTTGGAGGTGGTGGTGTTGATGTTGGTGGTGGTGGTATTGGTGGTGATGGTGGTGGTAATGGTGGTGGTATTGGTGGTGATGGTGGTATTGGCGGTGTTTGTGATATTGGTGGTGGTTTTGGTGGTGGTATTGGTGGTGGTAGTGGTGGTGGTGGTATTGGTGGTGGTGGTGGTGGTATTTGTAGGGGTGGTATTGGTGGTGGTGGTATTGGTGGTGGTGGTATTGGCGGTGGTGATGGTATTGGTGGTGGTGATGTTATTGGTGGTGGTAGTGTTGGTGGTATTGGTGCTGCTATTAGTGGTGTAGTTATTGGTGGTATTGGTGGTGGTAGTTGTGGTGGTGGTATTGGTGGTGGCAGTGGTGGTATTAGTGTTGGTATTGGAGGTAGTATTGGTGGAGTTATTGGTGGTGGTATTTGTGGTGGTTATGGTATTATTGGTGGCGGTGGTGGTATTGGTGGTGGAGGTATTGGTGGTGGTTTTGGTGGTGGTGGTATCAGTGGTGGTGGTAGCAATGGTGGTATTGGTGGGGGTGGTATTAGTGGTGGTGGTGGTATTGGTATCAGTGGTGGTACTGGTGGTGGTGGTATTGGTGGTGGTATTTGTGGTGGTGGTGGTGGTATTGGTGGTGTTGGTGGTATTGTAGGTGGTGGTATTTGTGGTGGTGGTGGTATTGGTGGTGGTGGTATTGGTCGTGGTGGTTTGGTATTGGTGGTGGTATTGGTGGCAGTATTGGTGGTGGTATTGGTGGTTTTATTGGTGATGGTGTTGGTGGTATTGGTGGTGGTGGTATTGGTGGAGGTGGTATTGGTGGCGGTGGTATTGGTGGTAGTGGTGGTGTTGTTAATAAAATAGACTTTTGAAAACACCCAGTCAGGTGGTTTTAGTACAGATGACATGTAACACAGATGTGCTGTTGTCAGCTTCCGCCCATTAGCACAGGATTATGTGCTACCTGTAATTCACATGACTTAATTTGCTAATCATTTCTAAATCCATTTTAGTTGGTGGGGTTGAAACAGACACGAGATAATGGCAGGTCAAAGTTATTGAAAGCAGGCCCCGTGTTACAGGGCGGCCATGCTGCTTAAAAAACACAAGCCGTTTCAGCTAAACCAGCGCATGTCTGGCTTGTAGTAAGAGAAACTCAATAAAGTAAATAGTGCTTACAAACTAAATACCAGGTCCTGTTTAACAACTGAAGTAAAGGTGCTAGTGGCCATGGTGGGTACAAATGAAGACAAGGCCAGACTAAGGAGCGACTAACAAGCCTATTAACGGATCTGAAGGCAGCCTTTACGAAAGACAATGACACAAGCCAATGACAAATGTGGGAGGAGAGGGGGCGTGACTCAGGGTATTGGTGGTGGTGGTATTGGTTGTGATGGTACTGGTGGTGTTGGTAGTGGTATTGCTGGTGGTGGGGAATTGGTGGTGGTGGTTTTGGTGGTAGTGGTATTGGTGGTGGTGTTAGTGGTGGTGGTATTGGTGGTGGTAGTATTGGTGGTGGTATAGGTGGTGGTGGTAGTGTTATTGGTGGTGGTGGTATTGGTGGTGGTGGTGATGATATTGGTGGTGTTGGTGGTGGTAGTGTTGGTGCTGGTATTGGTGGTGTTAGTGTTGGTGGTATTGGTGGTATTGGTGGTGGTGGTATTGGTGGCGGCAGTATTGGTGGTGGTGGTATTGGTATTGGTGGTGGTACTGGTATTAGTGGTGGTATTGGTGGTGGTGGTGGTGTTATTGGTGGTATTGGTTGTGGTGGTATTGGTGGTGCTGGTATTGTGGTGGTGGTAGTATGGTGGTAGGGTAATGGTGGTGGTTTTGCTGGTGGTGGTATTGGTGGGGGTATTGGTGGTAATATTGATATTGGTGGTGGTATTGGTACTGGTTGTGGTGGTATTGGCGGTGGTGGTTGTATTGGTGGTGGTGATATTGGTGGTGGTATTGCTAGTGGTGGTATTGGTGGTGTAAGTGGCGGTGGTGGTATTGGTTGTGGTGGTATTGGTGGTGGTAGTGGTGGTGGTATTATTGGTGGTATCAGTGGTGGTATTGGTGGCGGTGGTGGTATTGGTGGTGGTATTGGTGCCGGTATTGTTGGTATTGGAGGTGGTGCTGGTGGAGTCGGTGGCGGTGCTATTGGTAGTGGTGGTGGTATTAGTGATGGCGGTATTGGTGGTGGTATTGGTGGTATTGGCATTGGTAGTGATGGAATTGGTGGCAGTGGTATTAGTGGTGGGATTGGCATTGGTGGTATTGGATTGGTGGTGTTGGTGTTGGTATTGGTGGTATTGTTGGTGGTGGTATTGGTGGTGGTGGTATTGGTGTAATAGTGTTGGTGTTGGTAGTATTTGTGGTGGTGGTATTGGTGGCAGTATGGCTGGCGGTGGAGATGGTGGTGTTGATGGTGGTATTGGTGGTGGTGGTAGTGTTAGTGGTGGTGGTATTGGTGGCGGTGGTATTGGTGGTGTTGGTATTGGTGTTGATAGTGGTGGTGGTGGTGGTATTGGTGGTGGTGGTGGTATTGGTAGGGGTGGTATTGGTGGTGGTGGTATTGGCGCTGGTGATGGTATTGGTGGTGGTGATGGTATTGGTGGTGGTAGTGTTGGTGGTATTGGTGCTGCTATTAGTGGTGGAGGTATTGGTGGTGGTAGTTGTGGTGGTGGTATTGGTGGTGGCAGTGGTGGTATTAGTGTTGGTATTGGAGGTAGTATTGGTGGAGGTATTGGTGGTGGTATTTGTGGTGGTTATGGTATTATTGGTGGTGGTGGCGGCATTGGTGGTGGAGGTATTGGTGGTGGTATTGGTGGTGGCGGTGGTATTAGTGGTAGTGGTATGGGTGGTGATATTGGTGGTGGTGGTATCGGTGGTGGTGGTAGCAATGGTGGTATTGGTGGGGGTGGTATTAGTGGTGGTGGTGGTATTGGTATCAGTGGTGGTACTGGTGGTGATGGTATTGGTGGTGGTATTTGTGGTGGTTGTGGTATTGGTGGTGGTGGTATTGGTGGTGGTGGTTTTGGTATTGGTGGTGGTATTTGTGGCAGTATTGGTGGTGGTATTGGTGGTGGTATTTCTGGTGGTTTTGGTGGTATTGGTGGTGGTGGTATTGGTGGTGGTGGTTTTGGCATTGGTGGTGGTATTGGTGATGTTATTGGTGGTGGTGTTGGTGGTATTGGTAGTGGTGGTATTGGTGGTGGTGGTATTGGTGGTATTGGTGGTAGTGGTGGTGTTGTTAATAAAATAGACTTTTGAAAACACCCAGTCAGGTGGCTTTAGTACAGATGACATGTAACACAGATGTGCTGTTGTCAGCTTAAGCCCATTAGCACAGGATTATGTGCTACCTGTAATTCACATGACTTAATTTGCTAATCATTTCTAAATCCATTTTAGTTGGGGGGGTTTAAACAGACACGAGATAATGGCGGGTAAAGTTATTGAAAGCAGGCTCCGTGTTACAGGGCGGCCGTGCTGCTTAAAAAAACACAAGCCATTTAAGCTAAATCAGTGCATGTCCGGCCTGCAGTAAGAGAAACTCAATAAAGTAAATAGTGCTTACAAACTAAATAACAGGTCCTGTGTAACAACTGAAGTAAAGGTGCCAGTGGCCATGGCGGCTACAAATGAAGACAAGGCCAGACTAAGGAGCGACTAACAAGACTATTAACAAATCTGTAGGCAGCATTTACGAAAGACAATGACACAAGCCAATGACAAATGTAGGAGGAGAGGGGGTGTGGCTCGGGCTATTGTTGGTGGTGGTATTAGTGGTGATGGTACTGGTGGTGTTGGTGGTGGTATTGGTGCTGGTGGTGGTATTGGTGGTGGTGGTTTTGGTGGTAGTGGTATTGGTGGTGGTGTTAGTGGTGGTGGTATTGGTTGTGGTAGTATTGGTGGTGGTATTGGTGGTGCTGGTAGTGTTATTGGTGGTGGTGGTGTTGGTGGTGGTGATGATATTGGTGGTGTTGGTGGTGGTAGTGTTGGTGCTGGTATTGGTGGTGTTCGTGGTGGTAGTGTTGGTGGTATTGGTAGTATTGGTGGTATTGGTGGTGGTGGTATTGGTGGTGGCAGTATTGGTGATGGTGGTATTGGTGGTGGTGGTACTGGTATTAGTGGTGGTATTGGTGGTCTTGGTTGTGGTGTTATTGGTGGTGTTATTGGTGGTATTGGTGGTGCTGGTATTGTGGTGGTGGTATGGTGGTAGGGTACTGGTGGTGGTATTGCTGGTGGTGGTATTGCTGGTGGTGGTATTGGTGGTGGTTTTGGTGGTAATATTGGTGGAGGTATTGGTTCTGGTTGTGGTGGTATTGGTACAGGTGGTAGTATTGGTGGTGGTGGTGGTATTGGTGGTGGTGATATTGGTGGTGGTATTGATAGTGGTGGTATTGGTGGTTTAAGTGGCGGTGGTGGTATTGGTGGTGGTGGTATTGGTGGTGGTAGTGGTGGTGGTATTAGTGTTGGTATCGGTGGTAGTATTCGTGGGGTTGGTGGTATTGGTGCTGGTATTGGTGCTGGTATTGTTGGTATTGGTGGTGGTGCTGGTGGTGTTGGTGGCGGTGGTATTGGTAGTGGTGGTGGTATTACTGATGGTGGTACTGGTGGTGGCATTGGTGGAATTGGCATTGGCGGTGGTGGTATTGGTGGCAGTGGTAATGGTGGTGGGATTGGCATTGGTGGTATTGGATTGGTGGTGTTGGTGTTGGTATTGGTGGTGTTGGTATTGGTGGTGGTGGTATTGGTGGTGGTGGTATTGGTGGTATTGGTGGTGGTGGTAATGGTGGTGGTATTGGTGGTAATGGTATTGGTGGTGGTGTTAGTGGTGGTGGTATTGATTGTGGTAGTATTGGTGGTGGTATAGGTGGTGGTGGTAGTGTTATTGGTGGTGGTGGTAGGTGATGATATTGGTGGTGTTGGTGGTGGTAGTGTTGGTGCTGGTATTGGTGGTGTTTGTGGTGGTAGTGTTGGTGGTATTGGTAGTATTGGTGGTATTGGTGGTGACAGTATTGGTGATGGTGGTATTGGTGGTGGTGGTACTGGTATTAGTGGTGGTATTGGTGGTATTGGTTGTGGTGGTATTGGTGGTGTTATTGGTGGTATTGGTGGTGCTGGTGTTGTGGTGGTGGTGGTATGGTGGTAGGGTACTGGTGGTGGTATTGCTGGTGGTGGTATTGGTGGTGGTATTGGTGGTAATATTGGTGGTGGTATTGG
This sequence comes from Triturus cristatus, assembly GCF_964204655.1. Classification (NCBI taxonomy): domain Eukaryota; kingdom Metazoa; phylum Chordata; class Amphibia; order Caudata; family Salamandridae; genus Triturus; species Triturus cristatus. The sequence goes on from NC_140590.1 coordinate 665,621,377, forward strand.
TACTTGTTGTGGTGGTATTGGTAAAGATGGTGGTATTGGTGATGGTGGTATTGGTGATGGTGTTATTGCTGGTGGTGATATTGGTGGTGGTATTGATAGTGGTGGTATTGGTGGTGTAAGTGGCAGTGGTGGTGGTGGTATTGGTGCTGGTAGTGGTGGTGGTATTAGTGGTGGTATCGGTGGTGGTATTCGTGGTGTTGGTGGTGGTATTGGTGCCGGTATGGTTGGTATTGGTGGTGGTGCTGGTGGTGTTGGTGGTATTGGTAGTGGTGGTGGTATTAGTGATGGCGGTATTGGTGGTGGTATTGGTGGTATTGGCATTGGCAGTGGTGGTATTGGTGGCAGTGGTATTGGTGGTGGGATTTGCATTGGTGGTATTAGATTGGTGGTGTTGGTATTGGTGGTGTTGGTATTGGTGGTGGTGGTATTGGTGGTGGTGATATTGGTGGTATTGGTGGTGGTGGTATTGGTGGTGGTATTGGTGGTAATGGTATTGGTGTTGGTAGTATTTGTGGTGGTGGTATTGGTGGCAGTATGGCTGGTGGTGGAGGTGGTGGTGTTGATGGTGGTGGTGGTGGTATTGGTGGTGGTGGTGGTAGTGGTGGTGGTATTGGTGGTGGTGGTATTGGTGACTAACAAACCTATTAGCGAATCTGAAGGCAGCCTTTACGAAAGACAATGACACAAGCCAATGACAAATGTGGGAGGGGAGGGGGTGTGGGTTGGGGTATTGGTGGTGGTGGTATTGGTGGTGTTGGTGGTATTGGTGGTGATGGTACTGGTGGTGTTGGTGGTGGTATTGGTGGTGGTGGTGATCTTGGTGGTGGTGGTATTGGTGGTGGTGATTGTGGTGGTAGGGGTATTGGTGGTGGTGTTAGTGGTGGTAGGGGTATTGGTGGTAGTATTGGTGGTGGTAGTGTTATTGGTGGTGGTGATGATATTGGTGGTGTTGGTGGTGGTAGTGTTGGTGGTATTGGTAGTATTGGTGGTGGTGGTATTGGTGGTGGCAGTATTGGTGATGGTGGTATTGGTGGTGGTGGTACTGGTATTAGTGGTGGTATTGGTGGTATTGGTTGTGGTGGTATTGGTGGTGTTATTGGTGGTATTGGTGGTGCTGGTATTGTGGTGGTGGTGGTATGGTGGTAGGGAACTGGTGGTGGTATTGCTGGTGGTGATATTGCTGGTGGTGGTATTGGTGGTAATATTGGTGGTGGTATTGGTACTGGTTGTGGTGGTATTGGTACAAGTGGTGGTATTGGTGATGGTGGTATTGGTGGTGGTGATATTGGTGGTGGTATTGATAGTGGTGGTATTGGTGGTGTAAGTGGCGGTGGTGGTATTGGTGGTGGTGGTATTGGTGGTGGTAGTGGTGGTGGTATTAGTGGAGGTATCGGTGTTGGTATTCGTGGTGTTGGTGGTATTGGTGGTGGTATTGGTGCCGGTATTGTTGGTATTGGTGTTGGTGCTGGTGGTGTTGTTGGCGGTGGTATTGGTAGTGGTGGTGATATTATTGATGGCAGTATTGGTGGTGGTATTGGTGGTATTGCCATTGGCGGTGGTGGTATTGGTGGCAGTGGTATTGGTGGTGGGATTGGCATTGGTGGTATTGGATTGGTGGTGTTGGTGTTGGTATTGGTGGTGTTGGTATTGGAGGTGGTGGTATTGGTGGTGGTGGGATTGGTGGTATTGGTGGTGGTGGTATTGGTGGTGGTATTGGTGGTAATGGTATTGGTGGTGGTAGTATTTGTGGTGGTGGTATTGGTGGCAGTATGGCTGTTGGTTGGAGGTGGTGGTGTTGATGTTGGTGGTGGTGGTATTGGTGGTGATGGTGGTGGTAATGGTGGTGGTATTGGTGGTGATGGTGGTATTGGCGGTGTTTGTGATATTGGTGGTGGTTTTGGTGGTGGTAGTGGTGGTGATGGTGGTATTGGTGGTGGTGGTGGTGGTATTGGTAGGGGTGGTATTGGTGGTGGTGGTATTGGTGGTGGTGGTATTGGCGGTGGTGATGGTATTAGTGGTGGTGATGTTATTGGTGGTGGTAGTGTTGGTGGTATTGGTGCTGCTATTAGTGGTGTAGTTATTGGTGGTATTGGTGGTGGTAGTTGTGGTGGTGGTATTGGTGGTGGCAGTGGTGGTATTAGTGTTGGTATTGGAGGTAGTATTGGTGGAGTTATTGGTGGTGGTATTTGTGGTGGTTATGGTATTATTGGTGGCGGTGGTGGTATTGGTGGTGGAGGTATTGGTGGTGGTGGTATCAGTGGTGGTGGTAGCAATGGTGGTATTGGTGGGGGTGGTATTAGTGGTGGTGGTGGTATTGGTATCAGTGGTGGTACTGGTGGTGGTGGTATTGGTGGTGGTATTTGTGGTGGTGGTGGTATTGGTGGTGTTGGTGGTATTGTAGGTGGTGGTATTTGTGGTGGTGGTGGTATTGGTGGTGGTGGTATTGGTCGTGGTGGTTTGGTATTGGTGGTGGTATTGGTGGCAGTATTGGTGGTGGTATTGGTGGTTTTATTGGTGTTGGTGGTATTGGTGGTGGTGGTATTGGTGGAGGTGGTATTGGTGGCGGTGGTATTGGTGGTAGTGGTGGTGTTGTTAATAAAATAGACTTTTGAAAACACCCAGTCAGGTGGTTTTAGTACAGATGACATGTAACACAGATGTGCTGTTGTCAGCTTCCGCCCATTAGCACAGGATTATGTGCTACCTGTAATTCACATGACTTAATTTGCTAATCATTTCTAAATCCATTTTAGTTGGTGGGGTTGAAACAGACACGAGATAATGGCAGGTCAAAGTTATTGAAAGCAGGCCCCGTGTTACAGGGCGGCCATGCTGCTTAAAAAACACAAGCCGTTTCAGCTAAACCAGCGCATGTCCGGCTTGTAGTAAGAGAAACTCAATAAAGTAAATAGTGCTTACAAACTAAATACCAGGTCCTGTTTAACAACTGAAGTAAAGGTGCTAGTGGCCATGGTGGGTACAAATGAAGACAAGGCCAGACTAAGGAGCGACTAACAAGCCTATTAACGGATCTGAAGGCAGCCTTTACGAAAGACAATGACACAAGCCAATGACAAATGTGGGAGGAGAGGGGGCGTGACTCAGGGTATTGGTGGTGGTGGTATTGGTTGTGATGGTACTGGTGGTGTTGGTAGTGGTATTGCTGGTGGTGGGGAATTGGTGGTGGTGGTTTTGGTGGTAGTGGTATTGGTGGTGGTGTTAGTGGTGGTGGTATTGGTGGTGGTAGTATTGGTGGTGGTATAGGTGGTGGTGGTAGTGTTATTGGTGGTGGTGGTATTGGTGGTGGTGGTGATGATATTGGTGGTGTTGGTGGTGGTAGTGTTGGTGCTGGTATTGGTGGTGTTAGTGTTGGTGGTATTGGTGGTATTGGTGGTGGTGGTATTGGTGGCGGCAGTATTGGTGGTGGTGGTATTGGTATTGGTGGTGGTACTGGTATTAGTGGTGGTATTGGTGGTGGTGGTGGTGTTATTGGTGGTATTGGTTGTGGTGGTATTGGTGGTGCTGGTATTGTGGTGGTGGTAGTATGGTGGTAGGGTAATGGTGGTGGTTTTGCTGGTGGTGGTATTGGTGGGGGTATTGGTGGTAATATTGATATTGGTGGTGGTATTGGTACTGGTTGTGGTGGTATTGGCGGTGGTGGTTGTATTGGTGGTGGTGATATTGGTGGTGGTATTGCTAGTGGTGGTATTGGTGGTGTAAGTGGCGGTGGTGGTATTGGTTGTGGTGGTATTGGTGGTGGTAGTGGTGGTGGTATTATTGGTGGTATCAGTGGTGGTATTGGTGGCGGTGGTGGTATTGGTGGTGGTATTGGTGCCGGTATTGTTGGTATTGGAGGTGGTGCTGGTGGAGTCGGTGGCGGTGCTATTGGTAGTGGTGGTGGTATTAGTGATGGCGGTATTGGTGGTGGTATTGGTGGTATTGGCATTGGTAGTGATGGAATTGGTGGCAGTGGTATTAGTGGTGGGATTGGCATTGGTGGTATTGGATTGGTGGTGTTGGTGTTGGTATTGGTGGTATTGTTGGTGGTGGTATTGGTGGTGGTGGTATTGATGTAATAGTGTTGGTGGTGGTAGTATTTGTGGTGGTGGTATTGGTGGCAGTATGGCTGGCGGTGGAGATGGTGGTGTTGATGGTGGTATTGGTGGTGGTGGTAGTGTTAGTGGTGGTGGTATTGGTGGCGGTGGTATTGGTGGTGTTGGTATTGGTGGTGATATTGGTGGTGGAGGTATTGTAGGTGGTGGTATTTGTGGTGGTGGTGGTATTGATGGTGGTGGTATTGGTGGTGGTTGTTTTGGTATTGGGGGTATTGGTGATGTTATTGGTGGTGGTGGTGGTGGTATTGGTGGTGGTGGTATTGGTGGTGGAGGTATTGGTGGTATTGGTGGCAGTGGTGTTGTTGTTAATAAAATAGACTTTTAAAAACACCCAGTCAGGTGGTTTTAGTACAGATGACATGTAACACAGATGTGCTGTTGTCAGCTTCAACCCATTTGCACAGGATTATGTGCTACCTGTAATTCACATGACTTAATTTGCTAATCATTTTTAAATCCATTTTAGTTGGGGGGTTGAAACAGACACGAGATAATGGCAGGTTAAAGTTATTGAAAGCCGTCCCCGTGTTACAGGGCGGCCGTGCTGCTTAAAAAAACACAAGCCATTTCAGCTAAAGCAGCGCTTGTCCGGCTTGCAGTAAAAGAAGCTCAATAAAGTAAATAGTGCTTACAAACTAAATAACAGGTCCTGTGTAACAACTGAAGTAAAGGTGCCAGTGGCCAAGGTGGGTACAAATGAAGACAAGGGCCAGACTAAGGAGTGACTAACAAGCCTATTAGCGAATCTGAAGGCAGCCTTTACGAAAGACAATGACACAAGCCAATGACAAATGTGGGAGGAGAGGGGGTGTGGCTCGGGTTATTGGTGGTGGTGGTATTGGTGGTGTTGGTGGTATTGGTGGTGATGGTACTGGTGGTGTTGGTGGTGGTATTGGTGGTGGTGATTTTGGTGGTAGTGGTATTGGTGGTGGTGTTAGTGGTGGTGGTATTGGTGGTGGTAGTATTGGTGGTGGTATAGGTGGTGGTGGTAGTGTTATTGGTGGTGGTGATGATATTGGTGGTGTTGATGGTGGTAGTGTTGGTGGTATTGGTAGTATTGGTGGTATTGGTGGTGGTGGTATTGGTGGTGGCAGTATTGGTGATGGTGGTATTGGTGGTGGTTGTACTGGTATTAGTGGTGGTATTGGTGGTATTGGTTGTGGTGGTATTGGTGGTGTTATTGGTGGTATTGGTGGTGCTGGTATTGTGGTGGTGGTGGTATGGTGGTAGGGTACTGGTGGTGGTATTGCTGGTGGTGGTATTGCTGGTGGTGGTATTGGTGGTGGTATTGGTGGTAATATTGGTGGTGGTATTGGTACTGGTTGTGGTGGTATTGGTACAGGTGGTGGTATTGGTGGTGGTGGTATTGGTGGTGGTGATATTGGTGGTGTAAGTGGCGGTGGTGGTATTGGTGGTGGTGGTATTGGTGGTGGTAGTGGTGGTGGTATTAGTGGTGGTATCGGTGTTGGTATTCGTGGTGTTGGTGGTATTGGTGGTGGTATTGGTGCCGGTATTGTTGGTGGTGCTGGTGGTGTTGGTGGCGGTGGTATTGGTAGTGGTGGTGGTATTAGTGATGGCGGTATTGGTGGGGGTATTGGTGGTATTGGCATTGGCGGTGATGGTATTGGTGGCAGTGGTATTGGTGGTGGTATTGGCATTGGTGGTACTGGATTGGTGGTGTTGGTGTTGGTATTGGTGGTGTTGGTATTGGTGGTGGTGGAATTGGTGGTGGTGGTATTGGCGGTATTGGTGGTGGTGGTATTGGTGGTGGTATTGGTGGTAATGGTATTGTGGTGGTAGTATTTGTGGTGGTGGTATTGGTGGCAGTATGGCTGGTGGTGGAGGTGGTGGTGTTGATGGTGGTGGTGGTATTGGTGGTGGTGGTAGTGGTGGTGGAATTGGTGGTGGTGGTATTGGCGGTGGTGATGGTATTGGTGGTGGTGATGGTATTGGTGGTGGTAGTGGTGGAGGTATTGGTGGTGGTAGTTGTGGTGGTGGTATTAGTGGTGGCAGTGGTGGTATTAGTGTTGGTATTGAAGGTAGTATTGGTGGAGGTATTGGTGGTGGTATTTGTGGTGGTTATGGTATTATTGGTGGTGGTGGTGGTATTGGTGGTGGAGGTATTGGTGGTGGTATTGGTGGTGGTGGTGGTGGTATTAGTGGTGGTGGTATGGGTGGTGATGGTGGTGGTGGTATCGGTGGTGGTGGTATCAATGGTGGTATTGGTGGGGGTGGTATTAGTGATGGTGATGGTATTGGCATCAGTGGTGGTACTGGTGGTGGTGGTATTGGTGGTGGTATTTGCGGTGGTGGTGGTATTGGTGGTGTTGGTATAGGTGGTGGTATTGGTGGTGGAGGTATTGTAGGTGGTGGTATTTGTGGTGGTGGTGGTATTGGTGGGGGTGGTATTGGTGGTGGTGGTTTTGGTATTGGTGGTGGTATTGGTGGCAGTATTGGTGGTGGTATTGGTGGTGGTATTGGTGGTGGTGTTGGTGGTATTGGTGGTGGTGGTATTGGTGGTATTAGTGGTAGTGGTGGTGTTGTTAATAAAATAGACTTTTGAAAACACCCAGTCAGGTGGCTTTAGTACAGATGACATGTAACACAGATGTGCTGTTGTCAGCTTCAGCCCATTAGCACAGGATTATGTGCTACCTGTAATTCACATGACTTAATTTGCTAATCATTTCTAAATCCATTTTAGTTGGTGGGGTTGAAACAGACACGAGATAATGGCAGGTTAAAGTTATTGAAAGCAGGCCCCGTGTTACAGGGCGGCCATGCTGCTTAAAAAAACAGAAGCCGTTTCAGCTAAAGCAGCGCATGTCCGGCTTGCAGTAAGAGAAACTCAATAAAGTAAATAGTGCTTACAAAATAAATTACAGTTCCTGTGTAACAACTGAAGTAAAGGTGCCAGTGGCCATGGTGGGTACAAATGAAGACAAGGCCAGACTAAGGAGCGACTAACAAGCCTATTAACGAATCTGAAGGCAGCCTTTACGAAAGACAATGACACAAGCCAATGACAAATGTGGGAGGAGAGGGGGCGTGACTCGGGGTATTGGTGGTGGTGGTATTGGTGGTGATGGTACTGGTGGTGTTGGTGGTGGTATTGCGGGTGGTGGTGATATTGGTGGTGGTGCTGGTTTTGGTGGTAGTGCTATTGGTGGTGGTGTTAGTGGTGGTGGTATTGGTGGTTGTAGTATTGGTGGTGGTATAGGTGGTGGTGGTAGTGTTATTGGTGGTGGTGGTATTGGTGGTGGTGATGATATTGGTGGTGTTGGTGGTGGTAGTGTTGGTGCTGGTATTGGTGGTGTTAGTGTTGGTGGTATTGGTTGTATTGGTGGTCGTGGTATTGGTGGTGACAGTATTGGTGGTGGTGGTATTGGTGGTGGTGGTACTGGTATTAGTGGTGGTATTGGTGGTGGTGTTATTGGTGGTATTGGTTGTGGTGGTATTGGTGGTGCTGGTATTGTGGTGGTGGTAGTATGGTGGTAGGGTACTGGTGGTGGTATTGCTGGTGGTGGTATTGGTGGTAATATTGATATTGGTGGTGGTATTGGTACTGGTTGTGGTGGTATTGGTACAGGTGGTGGTATTGGTGGTGGTGGTGGTATTGGTGGTGGGGATATTGGTGGTGGTATTGCTAGTGGTGGTATTGGTGGTGTAAGTGGCGGTGGTGATATTGGTTGTGGTGGTATTGGTGGTGGTAGTGATGGTGGTATTATTGGTGGTATCAGTGGTGGTATTGGTGGTAGTGGTGGTATTGGTGGTGGTATTGGTGCCGGTATTGTTGGTAATGGTGGTGGTGCTGGTGGAGTTGGTGGCGGTGCTATTGGTAGTGGTGGTGGTATTAGTGATGGTGGTATTGGTGGTGGTATTGGTGGTATTGGCATTGGCGGTGGTGGCATTGGTGGCAGTGGTATTAGTGGTGGTATTGGCATTGGTGGTATTGGATTGGTGGTGTTGGTGTTGCTATTGGTGGTGTTGGTATTGGTGGTGGTGGTATTGGTGGTGGTGGTATTGGTGGTAATGGTATTGGGGTGGTAGTATTTGTGGTGGTGGTATTGGTGGCAGTATGGCTGGTGGTGGAGACAGTGGTGTTGATGGTGGTATTGGTGGTGGTGGTAGTGTGAGTGGTGGTGGTATTGGTGGTGGTGGTATTGGTGGTGTTGGTATTGGTGGTGATATTGGTGGTGGAGGTATTGGTGGTGGTGGTATTTGTGGTGGTGGTGGTATTGGTGGTGGTGGTATTGGTGGTGGTGGTTTTGGTATTGGTGGTGGTATTGGTGGTGGTGGTGGTGGTGGTGGTATTGGTGGTGGTGGTATTGGTGGTAGTGGTGGTGTTGTTAATAAAATAGATTTTTGAAAACACCCAGTCAGGTGGTTTTAGTACAGATGACATGTAACACAGATGTGCTGTTTTCAGCTTCAGCCCATTAGCACAGGATTATGTGCTACCTGTAATTGGCATGACTTAATTTGCTAATCATTTCTAAATCCATTTTAGTTGGAGGGGTTGAAACAGACACGAGATAATGGCAGGTTAAAGTTATTGAAAGCAGGCCCCGTGTTACAGGGCGGCCGTGCTGCTTAAAAAAACACAAGCCGTTTCAGCTAAAGCAGCGCATGTCCGGCTTGCAGTAAGAGAAACTCAATAAAGGAAATAGTGCTTACAAACTAAATGCCAGGTCCTGTGTAACAACTGAATTAAAGGTGCCAGTGGCCATGGTGGGTACAAATGAAGACAAGGCCAGACTAAGTAGCGACTAACAAGCCTATTAACGAATCTGAAGGCAGCCTTTACGAAAGACTATGACACAAGCCAATGACAAATGTGGGAGGAGAGGGGGCGTGGCTCGGGGTATTGGTGGTGGTGGTATTGGTGGTATTGGTGGTGATGGTACTGGTGGTGTTGCTGGTGGTAGTGATATTGGTGGTGGTGGTGATGGTTTTGGTGGTAGTGGTATTGGTGGTGGTGTTAGTGGTGGTGGTATAGGTGGTGGTAGTATTGGTGGTGGTATAGGTCGTGGTGGTAGTGTTATTGCTGGTGGTGGTATTGGTGGTGGTGATGATATTGGTGGTGTTGGTGATGGTAGTGTTGGTGCTGGTATTGGTGGAGTTGGTGGTGGTAGTGTTGGTGGTATTGGTGGTGGTGATATTGGTGGTGGCAGTATTGGTGGTGGTGGTATTGGTATTGGTGGTGGTGGTACTGGTATTAGTGGTGGTATTGGTGGTGGTGTTATTGGTGGTATTGGTTGTGGTGGTATTGGTGGTGCTAGTATTGTGGTGGTGGTAGTATTGTGATAGGGTACTGGTGGTGGTATTGCTGGTGGTGGTATTGGTGGGGGTATTGGTGGTAATATTGATATTGGTGGTGGTATTGGTTGTTGTGGTATTGGTACAGGTGGTGGTATTGGTGGTGGTGGTGGTTTTGGTGGTGATAGTGGTGGTATTGGTGGTGTAAGAGGCGGTGGTGGTATTGGTTGTGGTGGTATTGGCGGTGGTAGTGGTAGTGTTATTATTGGTGGTATCAGTGGTGGTATTGGTATTGGTGCCGGTATTGTTGGTATTGGTGGTAGTGCTGGTGGTATTGGTGGCGGTGCTATTGGTAGTGGTGGTGGTATTAGTGATGGCGATATTGGTGGTGGTATTGGTGGTATTGGCGATGGTGGTATTGGTGGCAGTGGTATTAGTGGTGGAATTGGCATGGGTGGTATTGGATTGGTGGAGTTGGTTTTGGTATTGGTGGTGGTGGTATTGGTAGTGGTGGTATTGGTGGTGGTGGTGGTATTGGTGGTGGTGGTATTGGTGGTGGTAGTATTTATGGTGGTCTTATTGGTGGCAGTATGGCTGGTGGTGGAGACGGTGATGTTGATGGTGGTGGTGGTATTCGTGGTAGTGGTAGTGTTAGTGGTGGTGGTATTGGTGGTGGTGGTTGTATTGGTGGTGATGGTGGTATTGGTGGTGTTTGTGGTATTGGTGGTGGTGGTTTTAGTGGTGGTGGTATTGGTGGTGGTAGTGGTGGTGGTGGTATTGGTAAGGGTGGTATTGGTGGTGGTAGTGTTATTGGTGGTGGTGGTATTGGTGGTGGTGATGGTATTGGTGGTGGTGATGGTATTGGTGGTGGTAGTGTTGGTGTTGGTGGTATTGGTGGCATTGGTGCTGGTATTGGTGGTGGAGGTATTGGTGGTAGTTATGGTGGTGATATTGGTGGTGGTGGTGGTATTTGTGGCGGTGATGGTTTTATTGGTGGTGTTGGTGGGATTGGTGGTGGAGGTAATGGTGATGGTATTGATGGTGGTGGTGGTGGTATTAGTGGGAGTGGTATGGGTGGTGACATTGGTGGTGGTGGTATCGGTGGTGGTGGTATCAATGGTGGTATTGGTGGGGGTGGTATTAGTGGTGGTGGTGGTATTGGTATCGGTGGTGATACTGGTGGTGGTGGTATTGGTGGTGGTTTTGCGGTGGTGGTGGTATTGGTGGTGGTGGTATTGGTGGTGTTGGTATTGGTGGTGGTATTGGTGGTGGTGGTATTGTAAGTGGTGGTATTTGTGGTGGTGGTGGTATTGGTGGTGGTGGTATTGGTGGTGGTTGTTTTGGTATTGGTGGTGGTATTGGTGGCGGTATTGGTGGTGGTATTGGTGGTGGTATTGGTGGCAGGGGTGGTATTGGTGGTGGTGGTTTTGGTGGTGGTGGTATTGGTGGTATTGGTGGTAGTGGTGGTGTTGTTAATAAAATAGACTTTTGAAAACACCCAGTAAGGTGGCTTTAGTACAGATGACATGTAACACAGATGTGCTGTTGTCAGCTTCAGCCCATTAGCACATGATTATGTGCTACCTGTAATTGACATGACTTAATTTGCTAATCATTTCTAAATCCATTTTAGTTGGGGGGTTGAAACAGACACGAGATAATGTCAGGTTTAAATTATTGAAAGCAGGCCCCGTGTTACAGGCCGGCCGTGCTGCTTAAAAAAACACAAGCCGGTTCAGCTAAAGCAGCGCATGTCCGGCCTGCAGTAAGAGAAACTCAATAAAGTAAATAGTGCTTACAAACTAAATAACAGGTCCTGTGTAACAACTGAAGTAAAGGTGCCAGTGGCCATGGTGGGTACAAATGAAGACAAGGCCAGACTAAGGAGCGACTAACAAGCCTATTAACGAATCTGAAGTCAGCATTTATGAAAGACAATGACACAAACCAATGACAAATGTGGAAGGAGAGGGGTGTGGCTCAGGGTATTGGTGGTGGTAGTGGTATTGGTGGTAGTGGTGGTGATGGTACTGGTGGTGTTGGTGGTGGTATTGGTGGTGGTAGTGATATTGGTGGTGGTGGTATTGGTGGTGGTGGTTTTGGTGGTAGTGGTATTGGTGGTGGTGTTAGTGGTGGTGGTATTGGTGGTGATAGTATTGATGGTATAGGTGGTGGTGGTAGTGTTATTGGTGGTGTTGGTATTTGTGGTGGTGATGATATTGGTGGTGTTGGTGGTGGTAGTGTTGGTTCTGGTATTGGTGGTGTTGGTGCTGGTAGTGTTGGTGGTATTGGTGGTGGTGGTATTGGTGGTGGCAATATTGGTGGTTTTGGTATTGGTATTGGTGGTGGTGGTACTGGTATTAGTGGTGGCATTGGAGGTGGTGGTGGTGTTATTGGTGGTATTGGTGGTGGTGTTATTGGTGGTATTGGTGGTTCTGGTATTGTGGTGGTGGTGGTATGGTGGTAGGGTACTGGTGGTGGTATTGCTGGTGGTGGTATTGGTTGTATTGGTGGTGGTATAGGTACTGGTTGAGGTGGTATTGGTACAGGTGGTGGTATTGGTGGTGGTGGTGGTATTGGTGGTGGTGATATTAGTGGTGGTGTTGATGGTGGTGGTATTGGTGGTGGTAGTGGTAGTGGTGGTGGTGGTGGTGGTAGTGGTGGTGATGGTGGTATTGGCGGTGTTTGTGGTATTGGTGGTGGTGGTTTTGGTGATGGTGGTGGTGGTATTGGTAGGGGTGGTATTGGTGGTGGTGGTAGTGTTATTAGTGGTGGTGGTATTGGTGGTGGTGATGGTATTGGTGGTGGTGATGGTATTGTTGGTGGTATTGGTGGTATTGGTGCTGGTATTGGTGATGGAGGTATTGGTGGTAGTAGTTGTGGTGGTGGTTTTGGTGGTGGTGGTATTAGTATTGGTATTGGAGGTGGTATTGGTGGAGGTATTGGTGGTGGTATTTGTGGTGGTGATGTATTATTGGCGGTGGTGGTGGTGGTATCGGTGGAGGAGGTATTGGTGGTGGTATGAGTGGTGGTATTAGTGATAGTGGTGTGGGTGGTGATATTGGTGGTGGTGGTATCGGTGGTGGTGGTATCAATGGTGGTATTAGTGGGGGTGGTATTAGTGTTGGTGGTGGTATTGGTATCAGTGGTGGTACTGGTGTTGGTGGTATTGATGGTGGTATTTGCGGTGGTGGTGGTATTGGTGGTGGTGGTATTGGTAGTGTTGGTATTGGTGGTGGTGGTATTGTAGGTGGTGGTATTTGTGGTGGTGGTGGTATTGATGGTGGTGGTATTGGTGGGGGTGGTTTTGGTATTGGAGATGGTATTGGTGGCAGTATTGGTGGTGCTATTGGTGGTGGTATTGGTGCTGGTGGTGGTATTGGTGGTGGTATTGGTGGTAGTGGTGGTGGTGTTAATAAAATAGACTTTTGAAAAAACCCAGTCAGGTGGCTTTAGTACAGATGACATGTAACACAGATGTGCTGTTGTCAGCTTCAGCCCATTAGCACAGGATTATGTGCTACCTGTAATTGACATGACTTAATTTGCTAATCATTTCTAAATCCATTTTAGTTGGAGGGGTTGAAACAGACACGAGATAATGGCGGGTTAAAGTTATTGAAAGCAGGTCCCGTGTTACAGGGCGGCCGCGCTGCTTAAAAAAACAGAAGCCGTTTCAGCTAAAGCAGCGCATGTCCGGCCTACAGTAAGAGAAACTCAATAAAGTAAATAGTGCTTACAAACTAAATAACAGGTCCTGTGTAACAACTGAAGTAAAGGTGCCAGTTGCCATGGCGGGTACAAATGAAGACAAGGCCAGACTAAGGAGCAACTAACAAGCCTATTAACGAATCTGAAGGCAGCATTTACGAAAGACAATGACACAAGCCAATGACAAATGTGGGAGGAGACGGGGTGTGGCTCGGGGTATTGGTGGTGGTGGTATTGGTGGTGATGGTACTGGTGGTGTTGGCGGTGGTGGTGATATTGGTGGTGGTGGTATTGATGGTGGTGATTTTGGTGGTAGTGGTATTGGTGGTGGTGTTAGTGGTGGTGGTATTGGTGGTGGTGGTATTGGTGGTGGTGATGATATTGGTGGTGTTGGTGGTGGTAGTGTTGGTACTGGTATTGGTGGTGTTGGTGGTTGTAGTGTTGGTGGTATTGGTGGTATTGGTGCTGGTAATGGTGGTAGACGGTGGTATTGGTGGTGGTAGTGGTGGTGGTGGTATTGGTGGTGGTGGTGGTATTGGTGGTGGTGATATTGGTGGTGGTGTTGATGGTGGTGGTATTGGTGGTGGTAGTGGTAGTGGTGGTGGTATTGGTGGTGGTGATATTGGTGGTGATGGTGGTATTGGCGGTGTTTGTGGTATTGGTGGTGGTGGTATTGGTGGTGTTGTTAATAAAATAGACTTTTGAAAAAACACAGTCAGGTGGCTTTGGTACAGATGACATGTAACACAGATGTGCTGTTGTCAGCTTCAGCGCATTAGCACAGGATTATGTGCTACCTGTAATTCACATTACTTAATTTGCTAATCATTTCTAAATCCATTTTAGTTGGGGGGGTTGAAACAGACACGAGATAATGGCAGGTTTAAATTATTGAATGCAGGCCCCGTGTTACAGGCCGGCCGTGCTGCTTAAAAAAACACAAGCCGTTTCAGCTAAAGCAGCGCATGTCCGGCCTGCAGTAAGAGAAACTCAATAAAGTAAATAGTGCTTACAAACTAAATACAGGTCCTGTGTAACAACTGAAGTAAAGGTGCCAGTGGCCATGGTGGGTACAAATGAAGACAAGGCCAGACTAAGGAGCGACTAACAAGCCTATTAACGAATCTGAAGTCAGCATTTATAAAAGACAATGACACAAGCCAATGAAAATGTGGAAGGAGAGGGGTGTGGCTCAGGGTATTGGTGGTGGTGGTATTGGTGGTGATGGTACTGGTGGTGTTGGTGGTGGTATTGGTGGTGGTAGTGATATTGGTGGTGGTGGTATTGGTGGTGGTGGTTTTGGTGGTAGTGGTATTGGTGGTGGTGTTAGTGGTGGTGGTATTGGTGATGGTAGTATTGGTGGTATAGGTGGTGGTGGTAGTGTTATTGGTGGTGTTGGTATTGGTGGTGGTGATGATATTGGTGGTGTTGGTGGTGGTAGTGTTTGTTCTGGTATTGGTGGTGTTGGTGCTGGTAGTGTTGGGGGTATTGGTGGTATTGGTGGTGGTGGTATTGGTGGTGGCAGTATTGGTGGTTTTGGTATTGGTATTGGTGGTGATGGTACTGGTATTAGTGGTGGTATTGGAGGTGGTGGTGGTGTTATTGGTGGTATTGGTGGTGGTGTTATTGGTGGTATTGGTGGTTCTGGTATTATGGTGGTGGTGGCATGGTGGTAGGGGACTGGTGGTGGTATTGCTGGTGGTGGTATTGCTGGTGGTGGTATTGGTGGTATTGGTGGTGGTATTGGTACTGGTTGTGGTGGTATTGGTACAGGTGGTGGTATTGGTGGTGGTGGTGGTGGTATTGGTGGTGGTGATATTGGTGGTGGTGTTGATGGTGGTGGTATTGGTGGTGGTAGTGGTAGTGGTGGTGGGGGTGGGGGTGGTGGTAGTGGTGGTGATGGTGGTATTGGCGGTGTATGTGGTATTGGTGGTGGTGGTTTTGGTGGTGGTGGTATTGGTGGTGGGATTGGTAGGGGTGGTATTGGTGGTGGTGGTAGTGGTTTTGGTGGTGGTGGTATTGGTGGTGGTGATGGTATTGGTGGTGGTGATGGTATTGGTGGTGGTGATGGTATTGGTGGTGGTGGTTTTGGTGGTAGTGGTATTGGTGGTGGTGTTAGTGGTGGTGGTATTGGTGGTGGTAGTATTGATGGTATAGGTGGTGGTGGTAGTGTTATTGGTGGTGTTGGTATTGGTGGTGGTGATGATATTGGTGGTGTTGGTGGTGGTAGTGTTGGTTCTGGTATTGGTGGTGTTGGTGCTGGTAGTGTTGGTGGTATTGGTGGTATTGGTGGTGGTGGTATTGGTGGTGGCAATATTGGTGGTTTTGGTATTGGTGGTGGTGGTACTGGTATTAGTGGTGGCATTGGAGGTGGTGGTGGTGTTATTGGTGGTATTGGTGGTGGTGTTATTGGTGGTATTGGTGGTTCTGGTATTGTGGTAGTGGTGGTATGGTGGTAGGGTACTGGTGGTGGTATTGCTGGTGGTGGTATTGGTTGTATTGGTGGTGGTATAGGTACTGGTTGAGGTGGTATTGGTACAGGTGGTGGTATTGGTGGTGGTGGTGGTATTGGTGGTGGTGATATTGGTGGTGGTGTTGATGGTGGTGGTATTGGTGGTGGTAGTGGTAGTGGTGGTGGTGGTGGTGGTAGTGGTGGTGATGGTGGTATTGGCGGTGTTTGTGGTATTGGTGGTGGTGGTTTTGGTGGTGGTGGTGGTGGTATTGGTAGGGGTGGTATTGGTGGTGGTGGTAGTGTTATTGGTGGTGGTGGTATTGGTGGTGGTGATGGTATTGGTGGTGGTGATGGTATTGTTGGTGGTATTGGTGGTATTGGTGCTGGTATTGGTGATGGAGGTATTGGTGGTAGTAGTTGTGGTGGTGGTATTAGTATTGGTATTGGAGGTGGTATTGGTGGAGGTATTGGTGGTGGTATTTGTGGTGGTGATGTATTATTGGCGGTGGTGGTGGTATCGGTGGAGGAGGTATTGGTGGTGGTATGAGTGGTGGTATTAATGATAGTGGTGTGGGTGGTGATATTGGTGGTGGTGGTATCGGTGGTGGTGGTATCAATGGTGGTATTAGTTGGGGTGGTATTAGTGTTGGTGGTGGTATTGGTATCAGTGGTGGTACTGGTGTTGGTGGTATTGATGGTGGTATTTGCGGTGGTGGTGGTATTGGTGGTGGTGGTATTGGTAGTGTTGGTATTGGTGGTGGTGGTATTGTAGGTGGTGGTATTTGTGGTGGTGGTGGTATTGATGGTGGTGGTATTGGTGGGGGTGGTTTTGGTATTGGAGGTGGTATTGGTGGCAGTATTGGTGGTGCTATTGGTGGTGGTATTGGTGGTGGTGGTATTGGTGGTAGTGGTGGTGTTGTTAATAAAATAGACTTTTGAAAAATCCCAGTCAGGTGGCTTTAGTACAGATGACATGTAACACAGATGTGCTGTTGTCAGCTTCAGCCCATTAGCACAGGATTATGTGCTACCTGTAATTGACATGACTTAATTTGCTAATCATTTCTAAATCCATTTTAGTTGGAGGGGTTGAAACAGACACGAGATAATGGCGGGTTAAAGTTATTGAAAGCAGGTCCCGTGTTACAGGGCGGCCGCACTGCTTAAAAAAACAGAAGCCGTTTCAGCTAAAGCAGCGCATGTCCGGCCTACAGTAAGAGAAACTCAATAAAGTAAATAGTGCTTACAAACTAAATAACAGGTCCTGTGTAACAACTGAAGTAAAGGTGCCAGTTGCCATGGCGGGTACAAATGAAGACAAGGCCAGACTAAGGAGCAACTAACAAGCCTATTAACGAATCTGAAGGCAGCATTTACGAAAGACAATGACACAAGCCAATGACAAATGTGGGAGGAGACAGGGTGTGGCTCGGGGTATTGGTGGTGGTGGTATTGGTGGTGATGGTACTGGTGGTGTTGGCGGTGGTATTGGTGGTGGTGGTGATATTGGTGGTGGTGGTATTGGTGGTGGTGATTTTGGTGGTAGTGGTATTGGTGGTGGTGTTAGTGGTGGTGGTATTGGTGGTGGTAGTATTGGTGGTGGTATAGGTGGTGGTGGTAGTGTTATTTGTGGTGGTGGTATTGGTGGTGGTGATGATATTGGTGGTGTTGGTGGTGGTAGTGTTGGTACTGGTATTGGTGGTGTTGGTGGTTGTAGTGTTGGTGGTATTGGTGGTATTGGTGGTATTGGTGCTGGTAATGGTGGTAGACGGTGGTATTGGTGGTGGTAGTGGTGGTGGTGGTATTGGTGGTGGTGATATTGGTGGTGGTGTTGATGGTGGTGGTATTGGTGGTGGTAGTGGTGGTGGTATTGGTGGTGGTGATATTGGTGGTGATGGTGGTATTGGCGGTGTTTGTGGTATTGGTGGTGGTGGTATTGGTGGTGTTGTTAATAAAATAGACTTTTGAAAAAACACAGTCAGGTGGCTTTGGTACAGATGACATGTAACACAGATGTGCTGTTGTCAGCTTCAGCGCATTAGCACAGGATTATGTGCTACCTGTAATTCACATTACTTAATTTGCTAATCATTTCTAAATCCATTTTAGTTGGGGTGGTTGAAACAGACACGAGATAATGGCAGGTTTAAATTATTGAAAGCAGGCCCCGTGTTACAGGCCGGCCGTGCTGCTTAAAAAAACACAAGCCGTTTCAGCTAAAGCAGCGCATGTCCGGCCTGCAGTAAGAGAAACTCAATAAAGTAAATAGTGCTTACAAACTAAATACAGGTCCTGTGTAACAACTGAAGTAAAGGTGCCAGTGGCCATGGTGGGTACAAATGAAGACAAGGCCAGACTAAGGAGCGACTAACAAGCCTATTAACGAATCTGAAGTCAGCATTTATAAAAGACAATGACACAAGCCAATGAAAATGTGGAAGGAGAGGGGTGTGGCTCAGGGTATTGGTGGTGGTGGTATTGGTGGTATTGGTGGTGATGGTACTGGTGGTGTTGGTGGTGGTATTGGTGGTGGTAGTGATATTGGTGGTGGTGGTATTGGTGGTGGTGGTTTTGGTGGTAGTGGTATTGGTGGTGGTGTTAGTGGTGGTGGTATTGGTGATGGTAGTATTGGTGGTATAGGTGGTGGTGGTAGTGTTATTGGTGGTGTTGGTATTGGTGGTGGTGATGATATTGGTGGTGCTGGTGGTGGTAGTGTTGGTTCTGGTATTGGTGGTGTTGGTGCTGGTAGTGTTGGGGGTATTGGTGGTATTGGTGGTGGTGGTATTGGTGGTGGCAGTATTGGTGGTTTTGGTATTGGTGGTGATGGTACTGGTATTAGTGGTGGTATTTGAGCTTGTGGTGGTGTTATTGGTGGTATTGGTGGTGGTGTTATTGGTGGTATTGGTGGTTCTGGTATTATGGTGGTGGTGGCATGGTGGTATGGTACTGGTGGTGGTATTGCTGGTGGTGGTATTGCTGGTGGTGGTATTGGTGGTATTGGTGGTGGTATTGGTACTGGTTGTGGTGGTATTGGTACAGGTGGTGGTATTGGTGGTGGTGGTGCTATTGGTGGTGGTGATATTAGTGGTGGTGTTGATGGTGGTGGTATTGGTGGTGGTAGTGGTAGTGGTGGTGGGGGTGGTGGTGGTGGTAGTGGTGGTGATGGTGGTATTGGCGGTGTATGTGGTATTGGTGGTGGTGGTTTTGGTGGTGGTGGTATTGGTGGTGGGATTGGTAGGGGTGGTATTGGTGGTGGTGGTAGTGGTTTTGGTGGTGGTGGTATTGGTGGTGGTGATGGTATTGGTGGTGGTGATGGTATTGTTGGTGGTATTGTTGGTGGTATTGGTGGTATTGGTGCTGGTATTGGTGATGGAGGTATTGGTGGTATTGGTGGTAGTAGTTGTGGTGGTGGTTTGGTGGTGGTGGTATTAGTGTTGGTATTGGAGGTGGTATTGGTGGAGGTATTGGTGGTGGTATTTGTGGTGGTGATATATTATTGGCGGTGGTGGTGGTATCGGTGGTGGAGGTATTGGTGTTGGTATGAGTGGTGGTATTAGTGGTAGTGGTGTGGGTGGTGATATTGGTGGTGGTGGTATCGGTGGTGGTGGTATCAATGGTGGTATTGGTGGGGGTGGTATTAGTGTTGGTGGTGGTATTGGTATCGGTGGTGGTACTGGTGTTGGTGGTATTGATGGTGGTATTTGCGGTGGTGGTGGTATTGGTGGTGGTGGTATTGGTAGTGTTGGTATTGGTGGTGGTATTGGTGGTGGTGGTACTGTAGGTGGTGGTATTTGTGGTGGTGGTGGTATTGATGGTGGTGGTATTGGTGGTGGTGATTTTGGTATCGGAGGTGGTATTGGTGGCAGTATTGGTGGTGCTATTGGTGGTGGTATTGGTGCTGGTGGTGGTATTGGTGGTGGTGGTATTGGTGGTAGTGGTGGTGTTGTTAATAAAATAGACTTTTTAAAAAACCCAGTCAGGTGGCTTTAGTACAGATGACATGTAACACAGATGTGCTGTTGTCAGCTTCAGCCCATTAGCACAGGATTATGTGCTACCTGTAATTGACATGACTTAATTTGCTAATCATTTCTAAATCCATTTTAGTTGGAGGGGTTGAAACAGACACGAGATAATGGCTGATTAAAGTTATTGAAAGCAGGTCCCGTGTTACAGGGCGGCCGCGCTGCTTAAAAAAACACAAGCCGTTTCAGCTAAAGCAGCGCATGCCTGGCCTACAGTAAGAGAAACTCAATAAAGTAAATAGTGCTTACAAACTAAATAACAGGTCCTGTGTAACAACTGAAGTAAAGGTGCTAGTGGCCATGGTGGGTACAAATGAAGACAAGGCCAGACTAAGGAGCAACTAACAAGCCTATTAACGAATCTGTAGGCAGCATTTACGAAAGACAATGACACAAGCCAATGACAAATGTGGGAGGAGACGGGGTGTGGCTCAGGGTATTGGTGGTGGTGGTATTGGTGGTCATGGTACTGGTGGTGTTGGTGGTGGTATTGGTGGTGGTGGTGATATTGGTGGTGGTTTTATTGGTGGTGGTGATTTTGGTGGTAGTGGTATTGGTGGTGGTGTTATTGGTGGTGGTATAGGTGGTGGTGGTAGTGTTATTGGTGGTGGTGGTATTGGTGGTGGTGATGATATTGGTGGTGTTGGTGGTGGTAGTGTTGGTACTGGTATTGGTGGTGTTGGTGGTTGTAGTGTTGGTGGTATTGGTGCTGGTAATGGTGGTAGATGGTGGTATTGGTGGTGGCAGTGGTGGTGGTGGTATTGGTGGTGGTGGTGGTATTGGTGGTGGTGATATTGGTGGTGGTGTTGATGGTGGTTGTATTGGTGGTGGTAGTGGTAGTGGTAGTGTTATTGGTGGTGGTGGTATTAGTGGTGATGGTGGTATTGGCGGTGTTTGTGGTATTGGTGGTGGTGGTTTTGGTGGTGGTGGTATTGATAGGAGTAGTATTGGTGGTGGTGGTAGTGTTATTGGTGGTGGTGGTATTGGTGGTGGTGGTGGTATTGGTGGTGGTGATGGTATTGGTGGTGGTAATGGTATTGGTGGTGGTATTGTTGGTGGTATTGGTGGTATTAGTGCTGGTATTGGTGGTGGAGGTATTGGTGGTATTGGTGGTGGTAGTTGTGGTGGTGGTTTTGGTGGTGGTGGTGGTGGTATTAGTGTTGGTAATGGAGTTGGTATTGGTGGAGGTATTGGTGGTGGTATTTGTGGTGGTGATGTATTATTGGTGGTGGTGGTGGTGGTATCGGTGGTGGAGGTATTGGTGGTGGTATTGGTGGTGGTATTAGTGGTAGTGGTATGGGTGGTGATATTGGTGGTGATGGTATCGGTGGTGGTGGTATTAATGGTGGTATTGGTGGGGGTGGTATTAGTGTTGGTGGTGGTATTGGTATCAGTGGTGGTATTGGTGCTGGTGGTATTGGTGGTATTTGCGGTGGTGGTGGCATTGGTGGTGGTGGTATTGGTGGTGTTGGTATTGGTGGTGGTATTGGTGGTGGTGGTATTGTAGGTGGTGGCATTTGTGGTGGTGGTGATATTGATGGTGGTGGTATTGGTGGTGGTGGTTTTGGTATTGGCGGTGGAATTGGTGGCAGTATTGGTGGTGGTATTGGTGGTGGTACTGGTGGTGGTGTTGGTGGTATTGGTGGTAGTGGTGGTGTTGTTAATAAAATAGACTTTTGAAAACACCCAGTCAGGTGAATTTAGTACAGATGGCATGTAACACAGATGTGCTGTTATCAGCTTCAGCCCATTAGCACAGGATTATGTGCTACCTGTAATTGACATGACTTAATTTGCTAATCATTTCTAAATCCATTTTAGTTGGGGGGGTTGAAACAGACACGAGATAATGGCGGGTTAAAGTTATTGAAAGCAGGCCCCGTGTTAGAGGGCGGCCGTACTGCTTAAAAAAACACAAGCCGTTTCAGCTAAAGCAGCGCATGTCCAGCCTGCAGTAAGAGAAACTCAATAAAGTAAATAGTGCTTACAAACTAAATACCAGGTCATGTGTAACAACTGAAGTAAAGGTGACAGTGGCCATGGCGGGTACAAATGAAGACAAGGTCAGACTAAGGAGCGACTAACAAGCCTATTAACGAATCTGAAGGCAGCACTTACGAAAGACAATGACACAAGCCAATGACAAATGTGGGAGGAGAGGGGGTGTGGCTTGGGGGTATTGGTGGTGTTGGTATTGGTGGTATTGGTGGTGATGGTACTAGTGGTGTTGGTGGTGGTATTGGTGGTGGTGGTGATATTGGTGGTGGGGGGATTGTTGGTGGTGATTTTGGTGGTAGTGGTATTGGTGGTGGTGTTAGTGGTGGTGGTGTTGGTGGTGGTAGTATTGGTGGTGGTATAGGTGGTGGTGGTAGTGTTATTGGTGGTGGTGATGATATTGGTGGTGTTGGTGTTGGTAGTGTTGGTGCTGGTATTGGTGGTGTTGGTGGTTGTAGTGTTGGTGGTATTGGTGCTGGTCATGATGGTAGACGGTGGTGGTGGTATTGGTGGTGGTAGTGGTGGTGGTGGTATTGGTGGTGGTGGTGGTATTGGTGGTGGTGGTATTGGTGGTGGTATTGATGGTGGGGGTATTGGTGGTGGTAGTGGAAGTGGTGGTGGTATTGGTGGTGGTGGTATTGGTGGTGATGGTGGTATTGGCGGTGTTTGTGGTATTGGTGGTGGTGGTTTTGGTTGTGGTGGTATTGGTGGTGGTATTGTTAGGGGTGGTATTGGTGGTGGTGGTAGTGTTATTGGTAGTGGTGGTATTGGTGGTGGTGATGGTATTGGTGGTGGTATTGTTGGTGGTATTGTTGGTGGTATTGGTGGTGGAGGTATTGGTGGTGATAGTTGTGGTGGTGGTTTTGGTGGTGGTGGTGGTGGTGGTATTAGTGTTGGTATTGGAGGTGGTATTGGTGGAAGTATTGGTGGTGGTATTTGTGGTGGTGATGTATTATTGATGGTGGTGGTGGTATCGGTGGTGGAGGTATTGGTGGTGGTATTAGTGGTAGTGGTATGGGTGGTGATATTGGTGGTGGTGGTATCAATGGTGGTATTGGTGGGGGTGGTATTAGTGTTGGTGGTGGTATTGGTATCGGTGGTGGTACTGGTGTTGGTGGTATTGATGGTGGTATTTGCGGTGGTGATAGTATTGGTGGTGGTGGTATTGGTGGTGTTGGTATTGGTGGTGGTATTGTAGGTGGTGGTATTTGTGGTGGTGGTGGTATTGATCGTGGTGGTATTGGTGGTGGTGGTTTTGGTATTGACGGTGGTTTTGGTGGCAGTATTGGTGGTGGTATTGGTGGTGGTATTGGTGGTGGTGTTGGTGGTATTGGTGGTGGTGGTATTGGTGGTATTGGTGGTAGTGGTGGTGTTGTTAATAAAATAGACATTTGAAAACATCCAGTCAGGTGGCTTTAGTACAGATGACATGTAACACAGATGTGCTGTTGTCAGATTCAGCCCATTAGCACAGGATTATGTGCTACCTGTAATTGACATGACTTAATTTGCTAATCATTTCTAAATCCATTTTAGTTGTGGGGGTTGAAACAGACACGAGATAATGGCGGGTTAAAGTTATTGAAAGCAGGCCCCGTGTTACAGGGCGGCCGTGCTGCTTAAAAAAACACAAGCCGTTTCAGCTAAAGCAGCGCATGTCCAGCCTGCAGTAAGAAAAACTCAATAAAGTAAATAGTGCTTACAAACTAAATAACAGATCCTGTGTAACAACTGAAGTAAAGGTGACAGTGGCCATGGCGGGTACAAATGAAGACAAGGCCAGACTAAGGAGCGACTAACAAGCCTATTAACGAATCTGAAGGCAGCATTTATGAAAGACAATGACACAAGCCAATGACAAATGTGGGAGGAGAGGGGGTGTGGCTTGGGGGTATTGGTGGTGGTGGTATTGGTGGTGATGGTACTGGTGGTGTTGGTGGTGGTATTGGTGGTGGTGGTGATATTGGTGGTGGTGGTATTGGTGGTGGTGATTTTGGTGGTAGTGGTATTGGTGGTGGTATTAGTGGTGGTGATATTGGTGGTGGTAGTATTGGTGGTGGTATAGGTGGTGGTGATAGTGTTATTGGTGGTGGTGATGATATTGGTGGTGGTGGTGGTGGTAGTGTTGGTGCTGGTATTGGTGGTGTTGGTGGTTGTAGTGTTGGTGGTATTGGTGCTGGTCATGATGGTAGACGGTGGTGGTGGTATTGGTGGTGGTAGTGGTGGTGGTGGTATTGGTGGTGGTGGTGGTATTGGTGGTGGTGATATTGGTTGTGGTGTTGATGGTGGTGGTATTGGTGGTGGTAGTGGAAGTGGTGGTGGTGTTGGTGGTGGTGGTATTGGTGGTGATGGTAGTATTGGCGGTGTTTGTGGTATTGGTGGTGGTGGTATTGGTGGTGGTATTGTTAGGGGTGGTATTGGTGGTAGTGTTATTGGTAGTGGTGGTATTGGTGGTGGTGATGGTATTGGTAGTGGCATTGTTGGTGGAATTGGTGGTAGAGGTATTGGTGGTATTGGTGGTGGTAGTTGTGGTGGTGGTTTTGGTGGTGGTGGTGGTGGCATTATTGTTGGTATTGGAGGTGGTATTGGTGGAGGTATTGGTGGTGGTATTTGTGGTGGTGATGTATTATTGGTGGTGGTGGTGGTATCGGTGGTGGAGGTATTGGTGGTGGTATTAGTGGTAGTGGTATGGGTGGTGATATTGGTGGTGGTGGTATCAATGGTGGTATTGGTAGGGGTGGTATTAGTGTTGGTGGTGGTATTGGTATCGGTGGAGGTACTGGTGTTGGTGGTATTGATGGTGGTATTTGCGGTGGTGGTGGTATTGGTGGTGGTGGTATTGGTGGTGTTGGTATTGGTGGTGGTATTGGTGGTGGTGGTATTGTAGGTGGTGGTACTTGTGGTGGTGGTATTGATGGTGGTGGTATTGATGGTGGTGGTTTTGGTGGTGGTGTTAGTGGTGGTGGTATTGGTGGTGGTAGTATTGGTGGTGGTATAGGTGGTGGTGGTAGTGTTATTGGTGGTGGTGATGATATTGGTGGTGTTGGTGGTGGTAGTGTTGGTGCTGGTATTGGTGATGTTGGTGGTTGTAGTGTTGGTGGTATTGGTGCTGGTAATGATGGTAGACGGTGGTGGTGGTATTGGTGGTGGTAGTGGTGGTGGTGGTATTGGTGGAGGTGGTGGTATTGGTGGTGGTGATATTGGTGGTGGTGTTGATGGTGGTGGTATTGGTAGTGGTAGTGGAAGTGGTGGTGGTATTGGTGGTGGTGGTATTGGTGGTGATGGTGGTATTGGCGGTGTTTGTGGTATTGGTGGTGGTGGTTTTGGTGGTGGTGGTATTGGTGGTGGTATTGTTAGGGGTGGTATTGGTGGTGGTGGTAGTGTTATTGGTAGTGGTGGTATTGGTGGTGGTAGTTGTGGTGGTGGTGGTGGCATTAGTGTTGGTATTGGAGGTGGTATTGGTGGAGGTATTGGTGGTGGTATTTGTGGTGGTGATGTATTATTGGTTGTGGTGGTGGTATCGGTGGTGGAGGAATTGGTGGTGGTATTAGTGGTATGGGTGGTGATATTGGTGGTGGTGGTATCAATGGTGGTATTGGTGGGGGTGGTATTAGTGTTGGTGGTGGTATTGGTATCCGTGGTGGTACTGAGGTTGGTTGTATTGATGGTGGAATTTGCGGTGGTGGTGGTATTGGTGGTGGTGGTATTGGTGGTGTTGGTATTGGTGGTGGTATTGGTGGTGGTGGTATTGGTGGTGGTGGTATTGTAGGTGGTGGTATTTGTGGTGGTGGTGGTATTGATGGTGGTGGTATTGGTGGTGGTGGTTTTGGTATTGACGGTGGTATTGGTGGCAGTATTGGTGGTGGTATTGGTGGTGGTATTGGTGGTGGTGGTGGTGGTGTTGGTGGTATTGGTGGTGGTGGTATTGGTGGTAGTGGTGGTATTGTTAATAAAATAGACTTTTGAAAACACCCAGTCAGGTGGCTTTAGTACAGATGACATGTAACACAGATGTGCTGTTGTCAGATTCAGCCCATTAGCACAGGATTATGTGCTACCTGTAATTGACATGACTTAATTTGCTTATCATTTCTAAATCCATTTTAGTTGTGGGGGTTGAAACAGACACAAGATAATGGCGGGTTAAAGTTATTGAAAGCAGGCCCCATGTTACAGGGCGGCCGTGCTGCTTAAAAAAACACAAGCCGTTTCAGCTAAAGCAGCGCATGTCCAGCCTGCAGTAAAAGAAGCTCAATAAAGTAAATAGTGCTTACAAACTAAATAACAGGTCCTGTGTAACAACTGAAGTAAAGGTGACAGTGGCCATGGCGGGTACAAATGAAGACAAGGCCAGACTATGGAGCGACTAACAAGCCTATTAACGAATCTGAAGGCAGCATTTACGAAAGACAATGACACAAGCCAATGACAAATGTGGGAGGAGAGGGGGTGTGGCTCGGGGTATTGGTGGTGGTGGTATTGGTGGTATTAATGGTGATGGTACTGGTGGTGTTGGTGGTGGTATTGGTGGTGGTGGTGATATTGGTGGTGGTGGTATTGGTGGTGGTGATATTGGTGGTAGTGGTATTGGTGGTGGTGTTAGTGGTGGTGGTATTGGTGGTGGTAGTATTGGTGGTGGTATAGGTGGTGGTGGTAGTGTTATTGGTGGTGGTGATGATATTAGTGGTGTTGGTGGTGATAGTGTTGGTGCTGGTATTGGTGGTGTTGGTGGTTGTAGTGTTGGTGGTATTGGTGATATTGGTGCTGGGAATGATGATAGACGGTGGTGGTGGTATTGGTGGTGGTAGTGGTGGTGGTGGTATTGGTGGTGGTGGTGGTATTGGTGGTGGTGATATTGGTGGTAGTGTTGATGGTGGTGGTATTGGTGGTGATAGTGGAAGTGGTGGTGGCATTGGTGGTGGTGGTATTGGTGGTGACATTGGTATTGGCGGTGTTTGTGGTATTGGTGGTGGTGGTTTTGGTGGTGGTGGTATTGGTGGTGGTATTGTTAGGGATGGTATTGGTGGTGGTGGTAGTGTTATTGGTAGTGGTGGTATTGGTGGTGGTATTGGAGGTATTGGTGCTGGTATTGGTGGTGGAGGTATTGGTGGTATTGGTGGTGGTAGTTGTGGTGGTGGTGGTGGTGGTATTAGTGTTGGTATAGGAGGTGGTATTGGTGGAGGTATTGGTGGTGGTATTTGTGGTGGTGATGTATTATTGGTGGTGGTGGTGGTATCGGTGGTGGAGGTATTGGTGGTGGTATTGGTGGTGGTATTAGTGATAGTGGTATGGGTGGTGATATTGGTGGTGGTGGTATCGGTGGTGGTGGTATCAATGGTGGTATTGGTGTGGGTGGTATTAGTGTTGGTGGTGGTATTGGTATCGGTGGTGGTACTGTGTTGGTGGTATTGATGGTGGTATTTGCGGTGGTGGTGGTATTGGTGGTGGTGGTATTGTAGGTGGTGGTATTTGTGGTGGTGGTGGTATTGATGGTGGTGGTATTGGTGGTGGTGGTTTTGGCATTGACGGTGGTATTGGTGGCAGTATTGGTGGTGGTATTGGTGGTGGTATTGGTGGTGGTGGTGGTGTTGGTGGTATTGGTGGTGGTGGTATTGGTGGTAGTGGTGGTGCTGTTAATAAAATAGACTTTTGAAAACACCCAGTCAGGTGGCTTTAGTACAGATGACATGTAACACAGATGTGCTGTTGTCAGCTTCAGCCCATTAGCACAGGATTATGTGCTACCTGTAATTGACACGACTTAATTTGCTAATCATTTCTAAATCCATTTTAGTTGGGGGGGTTGAAACAGACAGGAGATAATGGCGGGTTAAAGTTATTGAAAGCAGGCCCCGTGTTACAGGGCGGCCGTGCTGCTTAAAAAAACACAAGCCATTTCAGCTAAAGCAGCGCATGACCGGCCTGCAGTAAGAGAAACTCAATAAAGTAAATAATGCTTACAAACTAAATAACTGGTCCTGTGTAACAACTGAAGTAAAGGTGCCAGTGGCCATGGTGGGTACAAATGAAGACAAGGCCAGACTAAGGAGCGACTAACAAGACTATTAACGAATCTGAAGGCAGCATTTACGAAAGACAATGACACAAGCCAATGACAAATGTGGGAGGAGAGGGGGTGTGGCTCTGGGTATTGGTGGTGGTGGTATTGGTGGTGATGGCACTGGTGGTGTTGGTGGTGGTATTGGTGGTGGTGGTGATATTGGTGGTGGTGGCATTGGTGGTGGTGATTTTGGTGGTAGTGGTATTGGTGGTGGTGTTAGTGGTGGTGGTATTGGTGGTGGTAGTATTCATGGTGGTATAGGTGGTGGTGGTAGTGTTATTGGTGGTGGTGATGATATTGGTGGTGTTGGTGGTGGTAGTGTTGGTGCTGGTATTGGGGGTGTTGGTGGTTGTAGTGTTGGTGGTATTGGAGGTATTGGTGCTGGTAATGGTGGTAGACGGTGGTGGTGGTATTGGTGGTGGTAGTGGTGGTGGTGGTATTGGTGTTGGTATTGGTGGTGGTGGTAGTATTAGTATTAGTGTTGGTATTGGTGGGGTATTGGTGGTGGTGATTGTAGTATTGGTGGATGTGGTGGTATTGGTGGTGGTATCAGTGGTGGTATCCGTGGTGGTATTGGTAGTGGTGGTATCGGTGGTGTTGGAATTGGTGGTGGTATTGGTGGTGGTGGTATTGTTGGTGGAGGTATTGGTGGTGGTGGTGGTGGTATTGGTGGTGGTGGTATTTGTGGTGGTGGTTGTGGTTTTGGTGGTGGTGGTGATGTTGGTGGTGGTATTGGTACTGGTACTATTAGTGGTACTGGTGGTGTTGTTAATAAAATAGACTTTTGAAAACACCCCATCAGGTGGCTTTAGTACAGATGACATGTAACACAGATGTGCTGTTGTCAGCTTGAGCCCATTCGCACAGGATTATGTGCTACCTGTAATTCACATGACTTAATTCGCTAATAATTTCTAAATCCATTTTAGTTGGGGGGTTGAAACACACAATGGCGGGTTAAAGTGATTGAAAGCAGGCACCTGTGTTACAGGCGGCCGTGCTGCTTAAAAAAACACAAGCGGTTTCAGCTGAAGCAGCGCGTGTCCGGCCTGCAGTAAGAGAAACTCAATAAAGTCAATAGTGCTTACAGATTAAATAACAGGTCCTGAATAACAACTGAAGTAAAGAGGCCAGTGGCCATGGGAGGGTACAAATGAAGACAAGGCCAAACTAAGGAGAGACTAACAAGACTATTAACAAATCTGAAGGCAGCGTTTACAAAAGACAATGACACAAGCCAATGATAAATATGAGAGGAGAGTGGGCGCGGCTTCTCTCCCATACTCTACTACAGCAGTCTTGCAGAGTGAGCAGTGCATGCACGCTGCCGCTAGGCTCGACCTAAAAAAAGGAAAAAATAGTAGTTCCTCTCTTTTTCATCTGGTTACTTCAGAAGAATCCATCACTATTGGCAAGCCTCTACAGAATGAATGTATGTGATTGTTATATGTATTTTCCTTCTGTGTTTTATGTCCTTTGGATGTTATTTGAGGAGGAGTAGTATATAAGTTCTGGAGCAAGTTTGTTCATTGAAATTAAACATTAAAAAAAGATTTCAATGTCAAGAAATGGATGCGGAAAGAGAACAAGAAATTAGAGCATTAACAGTATTTTATGACAATTCTTTCACAACTATAACAATTAACAGTAGTATATCAACTAATAAACTCACTGATGATATAAAGAGCAGACTGAAACTTTTGGAAAAAACGTATTAAAACAGAAATGGTAAAGTGATAAGAAAGCACTTTTTTACATAAGTATGTGGATGAAGATCGCATTCCCTGAGGCGATAGGATTCTTTTGATTCCCAGCTATGAAAACCAGATCCCAGCAATGTTTAATTAATTGCTGAAAATAACTAAGAATCATCTACACAAACATTAATAGTTTAAATTAAATATGCGAAGAGTGACAGGGAGGAAACTCTAAAACACCTTGTGGTTTGGTGAGCAGAATAAAAAGTTACAACAAACAGGCCTCATAGAGGACTTTGAAAAGGAGATGAAGGCACAATAAATGAA
Organism: Triturus cristatus; assembly: GCF_964204655.1. Lineage (NCBI taxonomy): Eukaryota > Metazoa > Chordata > Amphibia > Caudata > Salamandridae > Triturus > Triturus cristatus. The sequence goes on from NC_140590.1 coordinate 665,651,019, forward strand.
GGAGGAAGAACTGATTAAAACAAAAAAATCAACAAATTAAATTAGGGACAAACGGGAGTAGGAACTAGGCCTGGTCTATTCTTTTGCTTAATGCGTAACTTCTCTTTGCAAAAAAAGAAACAATATTGAAGTAAAAAGATTGTGTCAAGAATCTGTCAATACAGATCTAAGTTTGGATTCAAGCTCCGAACCTGATAACGATCCAGACAAAGGTACGTCAACTGTTGAAAATCAAGGTAAACCTGTGACATTTTTATAGGAGTTCAGACTGTTATGCTTGGGGCGGACTATAAAACAAAACAAAAAATTGCCAAAAAGTAACAAGCATTGAAAATGCAATAGGTCTCGCCTTTGATTAAGTTAAAGCCATTTGCTTTGACAATGGTATTGTATAGCAAAGCAAATGTCTTTAACTTAATAAAAGGCGAGACCTATTGCATTTTTAATGCTTGTTTTTAATCTATTAGTTGACATGGTATGGATGCAGATTTTCTGCCTGGGAAGGTAGGCATGCTTTTGGAAAGCGTCCTCAATGTACACTTCAGAAAGAAGTGGAACTCTTTGTATAGGTAGTCTGCTTTTCCTACATGACCCTCTGAAATTGCTTTTACACCTCTGGGATGTGAAAAAAGGAGTCTTATAAATCCTCCAAGGGCATTCAATCTACCTTCATAAGCTGTGGGCAAATTTGATGCTAAGCCAGCATTCTGAATTTTTGTCTTCTGATCCAGTACTGGATGAACTCTCTTCATATGGACCAGAATAGTTTTTTCAGTGAAACCTTTGGTGGAATTGAGAGGGAATGGTTTGGTTTGAAGGGAGTACCCATTTTGGAGGATTTGCAACACCCCAGCAACTTGTTTGTGGTTGTTAGTTTTCATTCTGTCAGGTATCCTGTAGCAGCTCCCAAGCTGAGTGGTGAACATAGGAGGGAAAACAGAGGCTTCATTGTTTGGATTGGGTCCTGGATTTTCTGTGGAGGAATACCATAGTTGTTGCCCCTTTCCTCTAGCTCAGCATGTTTGGCATGAGGATTGCTGGTAGTGTTGCCTCTGTTCGCTGTGCCAATAGGACCAGTGACCGAACTGAACCCTCAATCTGTCTTCCTATCTGTGATTGCAGACCAGAAATTGAGCTTCATACATTTTCTTCCTTCATATAGCCACCTTAAAGATCTCCTTTTCCTTCTTCATCCACTCTATTTTGTCATCCGTATGGGAGCCAAAAAGTATTGAACCGGTTTAAAATATCTAGTTGTCAGTCTGGATTCAAGTATGTTAATCTCAGCAAGGATCCAAGTTGAAGCAAGTCACCATGACAGTACTGGGTGGCAGTCAAATCTCCGGGATAGATAGCCGCATCAGTCACCTTGTTCGAGAACAGCTGTCCTTCCTGAATGACCTCATGGAAATCCTATCTGCAGTCATTTGATAAACTGACAGCAAAGGAACAAAGTGCTTCCCACAGTGATTAGTTGTATCCTCCTAAGAGTCACAAGACGTTTTGAGGAACTCTGCAGCATCAATCTTTCAACTCCCTTGGTCTGGAGGTACCAAGGTTTTCGATGCAGAGGCACGCTTTTTCTCACAGCTGACACCACGAGTGAATCAGGTTTTGGTTCCTAGCATAACTATGGAGTAGCTTGTTCTGAGGGCTTGTACTTTGAGTAGCCTGGATGTAGCCTTCATAATGATTGCTAGAGAGAGACATGTATCTAACAGCTCAGAAAAACTTTGAACCAAAATGTTATAATGTTACGTTATAAGTTGCTTGTAGAGCGCACGTACACCCAGGGGTTTCATGGCGCAGCTTTGGAGATACCGGGACCAAGTGGGAGTTATTCTTGAGCTCTCATGAACAGCCATATTTAAGCGATTTCCTGAATTTGAGTAGGTCTGTACAGGATCGTATCTCCAGAGGGAATTAATTCCATAGTCTAGTGGCCAGGTATGCAAACCGCCATCCACCTTGTTGTTTCCTTTTGCACCTAGGAATGGTCAGTAGCTGAAGGTGCATTGAGCGGAGGTTGCAGGAGGGTGTGTACCTATTTAGAAGGGTATTGATAAATTTAGGACTCTTGCCGTATAGTGATTTAAGGACCAAGCATTCTGTCGTAAATTCGGTCCTTTGAGATATTGGAAGCCAATGTAGTTTCTTCAGTAGGGGTCTGGCAGATTGCCATCTAGGTTGTTGAAGGATTAGCCTGGCCGCCTGATTCTGGACCATTTGGAGCCTCTTAGTGAGGAAGAGTGGCAGTCCTATGTAGATTGAATCAGCATAATCCAAGTGTGATAGTACCAGAGCCATCTTTACCTGTACTAGTGCTGCGTAAGTGAGCATGCGGCTGATCTTCCTGATTTTTCGTAGCTGATAAAAGCATTTAGAAACCACTGAGCCCACTTGTGCTTTTAATGATAAGTCACTATCTATGATGACCACGAGGCTTTTTACCACGGTAGAAGGGGTTGGTGGAGAGCCAAGTTCCGATGGCCAATACTGTGGGCCCTAGAAGGTCTTTCTCTTGCCTGTGAGTAATAGTTCCATCTTGCAGGCATTAAGCTTTAAGTGATTTTGATCCATCCATTGGCGGATATAGATCAGAGTGGTCTGAAATTCAGCCACTGACTTGGGGGAGTTATCAATAGTAAAGGTTATGAAGGTAATGTTGGTCTTGAAACTGCCCTCGGCTAGAGTATATCCCCATAATTATAAAGACAGTTGTTTTAGCAATTTCCAACTGAATGTTGAACTTAATAGCTCCACTAACAATTACTTCCTGAAAAGTGGTAACGTCATCCAGTGAAGATGTGCAGTGGTGAAATTGATAGCGACGTAGGTGAATATGTTGAGAAGGAATCAATGCAGGAATGTCTTCAATATGAAGGGGAACCGGTAGGTGACAACCTCGTTTTCCTTCTCTCGGAGGATGCTAATGAGATAGGCCAAAATACTTGAGAAGGATTTGTCATATTCCAACTTGGAGACATGGAAGTGCTGCTCTGCACAATTACTGGTTTTACTGGTAAATGCAGGAGTGGGAGAGGTACAATGAAAGTATCAGTGGAAGGAATGGTAATTTTGGGTATTTCAGGTAGCAGTGGGGATACCAGGTTGAAAAGTACTAGCACCTATATGGAGAAACTGACTAGAGTGCTCAGAGAAGAGCATAGATCTTCTCAATAGCATGTATACTGAAGTTGACTTGGATTGCCTTAATGGAAATTTGAATGCTTAAACATTGAATGTCTCAATGGCGATTACTCCAAGCATGAAGACATATCTCTTTGATGCTGATTTCATACTGGTCACCAAGCTGGCGCTCAACTGTCAACATGTCAGTGCTGAGGCTTGTCTTAATGTTGAACGGTACTTGATTGAATGCTGGAGACAGCACAATTGCCAAGTTCTTTGAAATAGCAGGAAGGCCACTGAGGGACCACAGTCTACACAGGCGTACAAAATAGCAAGTTGCATCAATGGACAACTAGCACTGATCTCAACTATGAACAATTTCTGAATGGGGATCACCAGACTAGCCTTATCCCTCTGCAGCCTTCACTGAGTTTTTAATGTTGGCTCTTATCTTTGACAGTCTTCACTGCTTTTTTCATGATTTGTCACCCCTATTTACAAATATGACCTGCACTGCAAGCTTGGCAACCTCACTGGTTTGAATTTTATACTTGTTCTTATGAACATGCCACAATAACGAAATGTCTATCACAACAGCACTGCAGTAGACATTTGTTGCAATTATTAGAAGATACAAATGGATACACTAATTAACTGTCATGAAACACCGGCTACTGAGTTACTCGCACAGCACGTTGCACATTGCATTTTTTTACTAAATGCATTTACACTGGTTTGAATTACAGGTTTTTGCCATGATAGGGAAATGTAACCCCTGCACCAAAAGCAGTGACAGCTGATCAGATTTCCTTTTCTTTTTTACTGAACGTTTTCTGTTAGTAACATGATGACATTGTGAAGATTGTAATTAATCATACAATAAACCCACAGATCACTCACTTGACTGCTCACTTGACTGCTGTTGCAGGTTAAAAATATGCCCAGAGGATCAAACACTCATAAAATAGCAAGTGTATCCTTTTGAAACATTCTAAGATGCAGTCAGCATGAGCTGGAAAAAAGAAAGGAAGATTTTAGGCAAAACTGCCAGTACAGGGCGTGCTTGGATGCTGGCTAATTAAAGGAGTGCATCTTTTTTGACCTAATGGGCGGGTGACTGTCAGAAACACTTCCCTTCATTTTTCTCTACTGTAACACAAAGATTCTAAGCTCACCATGCCAAGAGATTTCTGTTTTCAGCTAGGTGCTGCCGTGTAGGTTTTTTCTTCTGTTTGAATTGGATATTCCAGTGAGACAAATTCAGTAAATGGTGACTTGCAATATACCATGGAGAGGGCACATACAGGTGGAATTTTTAAAGTGTCTACCCCCAAATAAAGTTGAATCAGGAGGTGTTCCAGAGCTCCCTCACATGCCGGCAGCAACACTCTACATATATGACCATCGGTGAGGATTACACAATGCAGAAACATAGGGTATTTTAAAACACTTAAGCTTTTGCTGAAATGCGAGCTCTGTTGCACCTTGAAACCACCTCAAGACACTTTGGTGGTCTGAAAGAACAGCAACGGAGATTACAGAACGTACCAGTAACTAAATAAGATAAATGTAATCAAAAAAGAGATTTCAAAAAATGTGAATTACAAAACTGATGAAAAACCCAAGCCATTGTTCTTTGTTCCAGAAGGTGCCATTGGGTCACAGAAAGGTAGGCTTCCATTATCTTGAAGAATTCAAAAAGTGCAGTTTATTCAACAAAAAATAAACATTTAGTAAATACATCATGTATCTGATAATAAGGGTTAGTGATTTAGGACCAAAAGATGGATGAAAGGGCCAAACGTAAGTTTTATTGTGGAACGATTTAGGTAGTACTGCTGCTATGCACAGGAGAGACAGTCATAACCAAACCAGTCTGCACCTAATGGGTCATTATGACGAGAGTCAATCAAGATCTGCGGACATTCAAAGCCTCCATGGGGGCATGTTGAAAAGATGAAACCAAAATGCAGGTTAGCAAAGTTTGCTAAATAGTTAATGTTTATTAAGGGTTGTATTCTCCTAGAGGACAGAACAGTTCATCCAACATCGCACATTGTCCAGGCCTGGTCACTGGCAACAACAGTCCAGAGACAGAAGACAAATTTCTTGTTGAGTAAATAGTTTCACAAGATTTTTTTTCTAATATAGTAAAAGGTTCTCTATGATAAAACACGTGCAGACTTCCGTGGGTTACAGCCACAGGCAGGAGCACCAGATTTCCATGCGTCCAAGTTGTGCCCTCCTGCGTACGATCTCAGGAGGGCGGTATGTTCAGTTCCTTTTATCAGAGTAGCAATGTTGGCTTTTTACTCATCCAAAGGAGAGGGGAATTAAAACACACACCAATGATAGTTTAAGAAAGTACATTCATTGGTATAATCCATCATACGTGTCTAGTTTACTACATTAAATCTCAACATTATATATAAACAGGGAGGAGAAAGAATTTTAAGAAACACAAATATTTCATGAGTGATTCAGAACAGCATGGTTGACAGAACAGATAGTGAAAAGAACACATATATTTATGGTTCTAAAAAAGCACCTGAAAGATTAAAAGCAAACAATTAACGTTCCTTCCTAAAAGAAGAAAATACCTGCAATAGTAACGCACCACACCACTTCACAATGAAATGTGCCGGCTTCAGAAAGAAGGAAGATTGGTTGCAGGGGGACATCCTTAATGACTCTTGAACAAGGAGTGGGAGCTAGATGAGATGGGAGGTGGGTATAATTAGTGTAGAGCACGCAAGACGAAAGCTTCAATTTTGTATTTTTTTTTAAAGAGGGATATGTCCCACTGTTATGGTTAGCTGTTCGGCCATAACCATGTGTTTAAGTAGCAGCAACACATCCACCTGCCATAAGCATTTTAAGGCACTCCCAAGACGAAATAGGCATTTTCAGCTCCTTTAACCTAGCCTTATAAACATGGGCACCTAATTACATCACGACTCTGTCAGTGGCATTTTCAGTACGAAACTGCATATGCATCAATACAGACCATCTGAGGTGGAAAAGTTTAATATAGATTTAAGGACAGTCCTTGAAAATGGAGATTTATTTAAACACGATTTATGTGAAGGGGAACGAGTCCAGGATGTATTCGCCTAAAATTCACAGGTTTAGAAAATGTCTCCGAAATGGTGTGTGTGTGAAATAAGATTGTGCTGTCTTTATGTGAAGGGAGAAATCCAACGGAACACAAAGATCGTCCTTTGGAAGTTGGTTAAACACCACACCACAAATTCATCACGCAACAAATACAGACCGAAAGTAAAACTGGGCGCTGCTTATAAATACTCTCGGGCTGCGTCAGAGAGAGAGGAGTTCCATTTCACCCTTCGGAGACCGTTTCTTCACTCTAGCTGCGATGTCTCGTTATTTCAGTACCCAGGCAAGGGGCGCGGCCCGGCGGGTGCCTTACATTTCTGGGCTCCGGCGCCAGTGCACCTTCTGCACAATTGATGCACCGCACCTGTTGTTATACTGAGGGTGGTTAGTAAATATATTAAAAACTGACTAAACTCAAGATATAAAGATGTGTTTACAGTGAGAAGCTGTTCTTCTGAGTGGTATTTACCAGTGCTTTAAATGGAAAAAGAGACTTGTTGGAACCTACCAAATTGATTAGAGTGGGGGGGTGGTAGGGGCGTGTCTGGGAACCGGGCTGCGAGGCAATTTGTTTAACGGTATCGGCATTTTCTTCTTCCATGTAAAACGCCCTAGTGCACTGTTTTCGGCAAAGTTCGGCTCATATGTGCAAGGCATAGCCAGTGCTTTTTTTGCAGCTTTATATAGCGCGAACTTGGCCGAAGGACATTAAAGCGATTTACATGAGGTACAAATGTTTTACTTGAAAGCATAATTTCTGTTTTTATGGCGTGGGGAGATTAAGTTAAGGACAATGAGCCGACGCTGGGATGTGAGCACCCCATGCCATAAAAACACAAGCTGTCTCCGTGGAGCCGACGGGGGGAGGAGAGAAAGTCATTTACTGATGGATTAGCAAAGCCACGTGATACGACCACGCTTGAAAGTAGCATGCTGGGCTGTAGGAAGTCTGCCGTTCTATTGCGAACACGGGGAGCGCGTCTTAAATTAATAAACAAATGCGGTGTGAGAAACAGATGGCACACGGCAGTTAATTAAAACAAGTGCGAGTTGGGGATGAAAACTGTACTTAGGCACCGCTGCTTTGGAACTACACAGAAGTAACTGGAGGATCAACAGCCAACAGAAAGCACGAACACAACACAGTGCCTCAGGTAAACTAATCACAAGCATATAAACAAATTAGACTAAATACACATTACTTTAGGTCTCGCAGAGACAGCGCATGCAGCGAATGCGCTGCCAAATGCGGGACCTATAAAAGGAGAAGGCAACAACAGGAGAAGGAATCAAAACATGACAGTACAAGATGAGAGGAAAGAAGAATAAAACCACAGACTTGGATGTAGTATTTAATTTAACCAACAGAGAACTTACTAGTGCAGAGAACCTTGTTCTATACTTTTACCCTTGAAACAGCATATTGCCTATTCTCAAACTAGAATAGATGTCTTTAAATGTATATAAAAAACAAGCATTGGCATAGCCAATAGGTCTCGCTTTTGGGACCTTATAAGTATTTAGTTATGCAACTGTTGTGTGTGTGTGGTTGTGGTTGTGTGTGGTTGTGTGTGTGTTATTGTGTGTGTGGTTGTGTGTGTTGTTGTGTGTGTGGTTGTGTGTGTGGTTGTGTGTGGTTGTGTGTGATTGTAGTTGTGTGTGTGTGGTTGTGTGTGCTTGTGGTTGTGTGTGCTTGTGGTTGTGGGTGTGGTTGTGGGTGTAGGTGTGGTTGTGGGTGTGGTTGTGGTTGTATGTGTGTGGTTGTGGTTGTGTGTTGTGTCTGTGTGGTTCTGTGTATTGTTGTTTATGTGTGATTGTGTGTGTGGTTGTTGGTGTGTGGTTGTGTGTGTGGTTGTGTGTGTGATTGCGGTTGTGTGTGTGTGGTTGTGTGTGTGTGTGGGGGAGGTGTAGGGGGTTGTGGTTGTGAGTGTGGTTGTGTGTTATTGTGTGTGGTTGTGTGTGTGCTTGTGTGCGCTTGTGGTTGTGTGTGTGGTTGTGTGTGTGTGAGTGTGTGGTTGTATGTGTGTTTGTGGTTATGTCTGTGGTTGTGTGTGTAGTTGTGGTTGTGTGTGTGGTTGTGTGTGCTTGTGGTTGTGTGTGTGGTTGTGTGTGGTTGTGTGTGTGGTTGTGGTTGTGTGTGGTTGTGGTTGTGTGTGTGTGTGGTTGTGTGTGTGTGGTTCTGTGTGTGTGTGTGGTTCTGTGTGTGTGTGGTTCTGGTTGTGTGTTGTTGTGGTTGTGTGTGTGTTATTGTGTGTGTGTGGTTGTGTGTGTGTGGTTGTGTGTGTGTTGGTGTGTGTGGTTGTGAGTTTGTGTTTGAGTGTGGTTGTGTGTGTGTGTGGTTGTGTGTGTGGTTGTGTGAGTGTTTGGCTGTGGTTGTGTGTGGTTGTGGGTGTGTGGTTGTGTGTGTGAGGGGTTGTGGTTGTGTTTGTTTGTGGTTCTGTGTGTGTGTTTGTGGTTGTGGTTGTGTGTGTAGTTGTAATTGTGTGTGGTTGTGTGTGTGTTTGTGGTTGTGTGTAGTTGTGGTTGTGTGTGATTGTGTGTGATTGTGGTTGTGTGAATGGTTGTGTGTCAGGTTGTGTGTGTGGTTGTGGTTGTGTGTGTGTGGGGGGGTGTGTTTGTGTGTATTTGGTTGTGTTTGTGTATGTAGTTGTGGTTGTATGTGTGTGCTTGTGTGTGTGCTTGTGTGTGTGCTTGTGGTTGTGTGGTTGTGTGTGTGGTTGTGTGTGGTTGTGGGTGTGTGTGGTTGTGGGTGGTTGTGTATGTGTGGTTCTATGTGTGTGGTTCTGTGTGGTTGTGGTTGTGAGTGGTTGTGGTTGTGGTTGTGTGGTTGTGGTTGTGTGTTGTGGTTGTGTGTTGTGGTTGTGTGTTGTGGTTGTGTGTATAGTTGTGGTAGTGTGTGTAGTTGTGGTTGTGTGTGTGTTATTGTGTGTTCGGTTGTGTGCGTGGTTCTGTGTGTGCGTGGTTGTGTGTGGCTGTGTGTGTGGTTGTGTGTGTGGCTGTGGTTGTGTGTGGCTGTGGTTGTGTGTGGTTGTGGTTGTGTTTGGTCGTGTGTGTGAGTGGTTGTGGTTTTGTGTGTGTGTTTGTGGTTGTGTTTGGTTGTGTGTGTGTGGTTGTGTGTGGTTGTGTGTGTTTGTATATAGTTGTGGTTGTGTGTGTAGTTGTGGTTGTGTGTGTGTGTGTGTGGGGTGGGGGTGTGTGGGTGTATGTGTATGGTTGTGTGTGTGTGGGGGGGTGTGGGTGTGTGTGTGTTTGTGGTTGTGTGTGGGTTTGTGTGTGTGTGGGGGGGGTGGTTGTGTGTGGTTATGGTTGTGTGTGGTTGTGGTTGTGTATGATTGTGGTTATGTATGTGTGGTTGTGTGGTTGTGATTGTGTGTAGTTGTGGTTGTGTGTGTGGTTGTGTGTTATTGTATGTCTGGTTGTGTGTGTGTGGTTGTGTGTGTGTGGCTGTGTGGTTGTGTGTGTGTCTGCGTGGTTGTATGTGTGTGTGTGGCTGTGTGTGTGGTTGTGTGTGGTTGTTGTGTGTGTGGTTGTGGTTGTGTGGGTGTGGGTATGTGTGGTTGCGGGTGTGTGTGTGGGTGTGGTTGTGGGTGTCTGTGTGTGGTTGTATATGTGTGTGGTTGTGTATGTGGTTGTGTGTGAGGTTGTGGTTGTGTGTGTGGTTGTGTGGGTGTGGTTGTGTGTGTGGTTGTGGGTGTGGTTGTCTGTGTGGTTGTGTGTGTGTGCTTGTGGTTGTGTGTGTGGTTGTGTGTGTGTTTGTGGTTTTGTGTATAGTTGTGTGTGTGTGTGTGTGCTTGTGTGTGGTTGTAGTTGTGTGTGGGTGTGCGTCTACGTGTGGTTGTGTGTGGTTGTGGGTGTGTGGATGTGTGTGTGTGTGGTTGTGGTTGTGTGTGGTTGTGTGTGTGTGGTTGTGTGTGGTTGTGGTTGTGTGTGTGTGGTTCTGAGTGGTTGTGTGTGTGTTTGTGGTTGTGGGTTGTTGGGGTTGTGTGTGTAGTTGTGGTGGTGTGTGTAGTTGTGTGTGTGTGTTATTATGTGTGGTTGTGTGTGTGTTATTGTGTGTGCTTGTGTATGTGTGGTTGTGTGTGTGTGGTCGTGTGTGTGTGTTGTTGTGTGTGTGTGGTTAAAGTTTTAGTCACTACTCAAAATGAAATCCATTTTATCAGCGTTGCCAGTGTTCCTTTATGTTTAATGCCCTAAATGAAACACAATGTTATAAGCATCAAAGGGCTGGCCGAGAAGGCAGGGGGGGAATGCAAGGAGCAGGGGAGCCAGAATGAAACTGACAAAAACGAGCCAGAATGAAAGTGACGAAAAGGAAGGAGGGAGATGCGAGCAGAGCATCAAAGGGCTTAGTGAGAAGGGAGGGGTGGAATGCGAGAAGCAGAGGGGAATGCGAGGAGCCAAAATGAAACTGACGAAAAGGAGCCAGAATGAAAGTGACGAAAAGGAAGGAGGGATATGCGAGCAGAGCATCAAAGGGCTGGGTGAAAAGGGAGGGGTGAATGCGAGGAACAGAGGAGCCACAATGAAACTGACGAAAAGGGAGGAGGGCGATGCGAGAAGAGCATCAAAGGGCTGGGCGAGAAGGGAGGGGGGAATGCGGGGAGCAGCTGTGCACGTGCACGCCATCGTGCACTCAAGCGTGTAGCCAGCAAAACTATGTGGGTAGCACTTTGAAAACTCACCTACTAAAGTCTCTCCGAGCAGCACATGCGCGCTGACTCAGCGAGACCTAATGAGACTTTGCAAGTTCTTTACATTGTGTAAATGTAAACACAAAAAGAATGATAATAAAAACATGAATGGTCCATCTGATGAATTATGTATAACTAACATTGAAGGCTTACATGATTTGACACTATATGGTCACACAGCAGTGTGAGATGATTCAAAAACAGGTTTACACACTTCACATAGTGCCAACACATGATTCAAACCAGATTCCACCTTTTTAGCCCAAATGCTATTTGGTTGTATTGATACACTCAATAATTTGATGGTGTCTGACATACAGAAACTATACCTAAATAACAAAAAGAAATAGGAAACAGATTGAAGAAATTCTATGATAATGGCATCAATCAGGCCATCAAATCTTTAAAGGAAGACAAGTCAATATTCTTAAAGCCAACCAAATAGGGGGCAATGCTATTTGGCTAAAAGAGATGGACCTAGACGAGGCAAGGCATCACTTATCACACAGAGAATGTCATGGAAAAATTTCCAGTATGGAATATTAAAACAAATATTCCACAGGAATCTACACAGCTGGTGCGAGGGTGGTGTATTGAAAACAGATAAGCACTACCCTAGGCTGCCCACTATGTAGCTCCTACTAAAGGTACATAAAGATCCACTAAAACCCCCAGATGATCAATTATCTCAGCTTTTGGCAGACTTTTTAAAAAACAATGTGTCATCTCATTTTGACTACATTTTATCTTCAAATATAGAAACACTACCCTCTTACATATAAGACTATACAGATTTTTTACATAGGATTTTCAATTTAAGATGGGAGCCGGATTATGTAATGGTTTCCATGGACGTATCCTCCTTATATACCAGTATCAGACATACTGAAGGGCCAACGGTGTGTGAACAATGTTTGAAATCTCAACCCATTAGGCTTTATGACCACACTATGATGTTGTTGAAGATGATCAGGTGATGCTTGTTCGAGAACATCTTCCTCTTTGATGAAAAATTAGATTGTCAAATAAGAGGGACTGCCATGGGCATCTTCTTTGTCCTCAGCCATGCGCATTTGCACATGGGCTGGTGGAAGGAGCAGGTACTACAAGGTGGAAACCAGGAGAAGTATGCAAATAACATTGTAATCTGGTCAAGATATATTGACGATTTATTCTCCGTATAGAAAGGTTAAAAAGAGAATATCCAGTAGTTTGTAAACTACTAAACACAAACAATCCGAACTGTACTTAAAGCATGAGTGAGCAGACACAAAGTCATCTTTTTGGATTTCTGTATTGAGGTGGAATGAAATGAGAATGTCATGACATAGAAAACTTACTGCAGTGAATAATGTATTACATTTCCATAGCATTCATCCTCAGCTGAGATACATTTTCTTAATACTTATAGTACTGAGCATGTAAAAATATGTAATATACTAAATAAACATTGAAGAGTTGTGAAGTCTGATCCGATCATTAAAAAGCTACTTCCAAGAAGAACATGAATTGCATTTAGAAAAGTTAGATCAGTAAAAGACAATCTACTTGTCAATGAATTCAAAGCAAACAAATATATAGAGAGAATGTATTGCAGGAAGGGTGTATTTACAGGTACAAAGTGCAAGGCCTACATGTTTGGTGTTACTTGTGACTCCTTTGCCAATCCTTTTACCAATATGAAAGTATCAATCAGCAAAATTTTAACTTGTAGATTCAACTATGTGATTTACGTAACTACATGTCCTGTATATTGGCACCACAATTCTACAAGTTCATAAACAAAATTTACTACACTTTTGAAAATGTATCTCAACAGGTGAGTTTTAGTGAGAGGGAATTTGGCAAATGTAGAAAGGTTGAGAGACCAAACAATAAAACCCTTAACTATGCCCAAGGCAAAGCCTTTATGGACCAAAGACAGACCTAACAAATGTACATCCGAAAGTTCAGGGTCAAGCAGATCTACACGACATTCAGAATAGATTGACCTCACTGACAGACAGAGAATCACCCAGATAAAGTTTATCACCTCCTCAGGTAGACTGAATCCCCCTAGTAGGTTCCGTTCAATGGACAGGCATGGAGATGCAGCTTGCGGAGGTCCTGCTGCAGGACCCTGCACTGTGGTTGTGGAGCAGGTCCTCCTGCAGAGGTAGGCAGAGCAGATGGCAGACACTCAGGCTGACTCCGAAGCTATCAGAATGAGCTGTGCACAGTCCCTCATGGCCTTCTTCATAACCTGGGGAAGCAGCAGCAGAGGTGGTAATACCTACGGAGACCAGAATCCCATGGACCGCAGGACATATTCCTCAGGAAACCTTGAGGTGGAAACTCGAGAGTGCAAAAGATAATCATCTCTCTTAAAAGTAGCAAAGAGATTCACCCAAGGCACAACCCACTGAATAGAAAATGCCTTGAACTACTTCCAAATGCAGACACTACTAGTGGTTGGGTATATATTGAGCCCTGCCTGCCCTGTCATATAAGGACCTTGCCTTATGACTGACAGTCACAGAAATCCCTTAAAGTTCCAGCCAGTGCCTCAGTTTCAGTGCACCCTGGCACACCACATGTGACCTCACACCACACTGCTTGTAGGAGTACAACATGTTGGCTGTATTGTCTATCAGGACCAGCAGAGGGCCCCACCTGATGAAGGGCAGAAAAGCTTTGAGGGGCAGTTGTCTAGAAAGCTGTCCCATCTGCTGTTCTAGAAGGTTAGTATAGTTCTGCTACTCTAACAAGAGCAGACACCCCTGACAGTCAATCAATCAATCAATAACTCAGGGGAATTGTAAGTGTGCTACTCACCCATGAGGTTCCCAAGGCTCTGGGTTCTTCAACCTGTCCATATATCACACCCACCCAGGTTCGAGGGGTTCGTCACTGTGAGCTTCGGACTTGCATTTTTCATCCACCATGGATGTTCCTGGGCTGCATTGTCAGACACACGGATTTTGTCCATGAGACAACTCCTGTGCGGAGCCTTTTGTTATGTTATGTCATGTTAACAGTGTTTTTATGATGCTCTTATTACCAGTGAGGGTATCTAGGTGCTAGGAGACAGTGTGTGAAGCCAGCACCAGAGGGCTCACTCAAAGAGCCTGTCTTCAGTTTCTTGTGGAAGTCAAGGAGGGCCCGATTCACAGAACTTACTTAAGACAAAATCCTAAACTTACTACCATTTTGGTATTCACAGAAGGCACTTACTCATTTTGGTATTCACAGAAGGCGCTTACTCATTTCAGTATTCACAGAAGTTAGTAGTCCTAACTTTAGGACTCCTAAATGCCTTCTGTGAATACCGAAAGTCTTAAAGTTAGAATTTTTCTCAGTTTAGGAGTAGTAAAGTTAGAACTCCTAAGTTTAGGACTCCTAAATGCCTTCTGTGAATACCAAAAGTCTTAAAGTTAGGATTTTTCTCAATTTAAGAGTAGTAAAGTTAGGACTCCTAACTTTAGGACTCCTAAATGCCTTCTGTGAATACTAAAAGTCTTAAAGTTATGGCCTGTGTTGTGGAGTGCTTTGTATGTGTGGTTGAGGAGTTTGAAGTGAACACACTTGTGTATCAGGAGCCAGTGGACTTCGCTAAGGTGTGGTGTGAACTCGTCATCGAACATTGAGGACTTGTCTAGCTGCTGCGTTCTGGGTGGTCTGAAGTCTTTGTGTGAGCTGGTTGTTTGTATCTGCGTACAGGGTGTTCCCATAGTATATTCTTCTGGTGATGAGGGCTTGGGTGATCATTTTCCTGATGTTGTCTGGTAGCCACTTGAGGATTTTCTTTAGCATCCTTAAGGTGTTGAAGCAATGCGAGGCAACTGGGATGACTTGGGTGGGCATTTTCAGTTTGTTGTCTATTATGCTTTTAAGCTTTTTTGCTTGGGAGCTAGGCTTGTGCGTGGGCCTGAGTTCGGGGGTTCACTGGGTGGTGTCCCACAGCGAGCCATCTTTCACGAAAACCACTACTTCAGTCTTGTACGACTTCAGTTTGAGGCAGTTGGATTTCATCCTGTTGGCCACTTTGGTCATTCATGCAGTGAACTAGTTCCTGGTGCTGGGTGTTTTGTCTGAGAGGGTCATTGGTGGCAGACTAGTTTTTTAAACCAACCCTTACATCTTCCTGGCAGTGGGTTGTGAGTTGTTGTTGCTCTCTGCTTATGTACCAGTGCACACTACTTAGCCATTCCTTATGTTTATTGTTTTTTCTCTTTCGGATCTGTGAAGCAAAGTCACCATTAGGCATTCCTCACTCCTTGGTGCTGTCATTGCTTGCTCCCTCTCTCACTTGCATCGTAGCTTGTAATCTGGACATTTGCAGTAGTTTGCTACAACCGTCAGCTTGACTGTAGGTCTGCTTAAGGATCAAAAAAGAAACAACTGCTGCTACAACCAGTAAGCCTCACAAATTCTAATATAGTGTAGATGCTCAACACAGCTGGTAGTCCTTTCTTAGATGTCCTCTGTCCCTACAACAGTTCTGTAAGCCCTGTCGCTCCAACATCACAATAGTGTTGTGTGATCCCTCTTCCCTCATTAAGAAAAGTCATATCCAGTAGTTTGTCTCTTTCTTTCACTCCTCTTCCCTGTTTGTTCTAGATTCCTGCTGTTGGTGGCACAAACATCTCGTCCACCTTCATAGGCATTCAGGGTCAGAAAGGCATTTTAGCAGGCTTAAACATACGAAATCTAACATTTCCCTATCACCTGTTGCTAAGCTATCTGGTGTTAAAGGTACTCTTTCCCTAATAGCTCCTTGAGGTAGGCTCACAGATAAATGTACAGCTCCATAATAAATTAAAAAACACTTCTATGCCTACCTTTACCATCCTACCTACACTTACCCATTCAGGGCCAGACTGGCTATTTATCTTATTTGCCATTTCCCCTGGAAGCTGGAGCCATGGAAGGCCAGATTTTGAAGGTCCATGGCTGCGTTTATCACTCTCTGCAGCTTCTTGAGTTTATTTCAGGGGGCAAAGTTGGAGTATAAAGAGAGAGGAAAAAACAGGGCCAGTTTGAACATTTTACCAGGGATGCTATTAGTACCCAGTTTAGCCCAGTATTCATTATCCTAAGAATGATCCTTGCGACCACCAGACTTGTGCAGGTGGTCCACCGTCCCCTGTATTATGACTGTTAAAGTCATAGGTGCGCTGAACTGCCAGCTGCATAAGGGAACAGTCGTTCCCTGGTGGTGGCGAAGGAGCGCCACAACACAATATGCTGAGCGGGTGACTGGCGCAGTCCCACGCAGCATATTTTGAGTACCTGCTCCACCAGTTTGTTTGCTTACTTTCTGTTTTTTGAGGCAGCTCAGGCTGTCCAGCAGCTCAATCTGTCCAGCCAGTCTGGTCCCTGTCTGAGAGGTATAGATTTAAAGAAAATATCTATTTGGCTCCGGTTAGATTAGGCAAGCATTCCAACTTTTTAAAATTCATAGGCCCAGACCTGCTGCACAGGCCTTTACCTATATTCTGCAAGTGACGGTATATTTAAAATTGTCATGTGACTGCATCAACTTCCTGGAGCTGCTACCAAGCAGTGCAATTACAGCCTGCTGCCTCCGTTGTCCAAATACCAGCAGCTCGCAGCACAGGCAGTGCATTAAACAAATGTATCAACCAGCAGTAAATTCCAGAATAGTTCTGACAGACTAGCTACAGTGTAACAAGACAGATTGTGGGTCAGACCACTAGTCTTTTGCTTTTGTCCCATGTAGGCCATGTGTCAATGTATAGTGCAAAGTGGCATTATGTGCTCCATGATTGCACACTTCAGGTGCAGTCTCTGCTGGACTGGTGCTATCACAGCCTAGTGCCTCCTGACTCAGAGTCTCTGTTCCTGAAGTAAAATGAACTGGAGTGCAGTAAACCAATAAGCACCCTCTGTATGTACAGGCCCAAAATTTGAGAGACCAGTACACTGCACTGCATGCAGTAGACTTGTTCAGTCTTTCTATTTCTCTGGTGCTGGCTAGCCAGAGAGAGAGAGAATGTTTCTCCATGGTTAGGCACCAGATGCAGACAGGCCAAGGAAGAGCATTGCAAAGAAACCAACCATGTTATATTTCATATCGGTACCCTAATATAGGTCCTGGGAACATCGTACACTTTCCCTACATCATCTCCCCTTCATTTCATATGAATGAGCCTTATAAGGACATAACTCTTAATAAGGACAGAATGCCTTATAGGGACATAACGCCTTATAAGGACTGATGACTTTTATGGACTAAACCTTTCACCTAGTTCCATGCAGAGGGAGAGTTTTTCCCAATCGATATTGCTAAGACGTCATCCTTAGCACATATGAATAATTTATGAGAACACTACCCGGGGTATACTTCACCTCTCCTATCTACGCACAAGGTTTAATCCCCAACGTCATCATCATACTGAACAATGGCTAACACATGCACAAGCACTGTATAAATACAGCACCTCTTGCTATCAGTAGGCTGGAGGGAACCAAGACTTCAAGGCCGACACACTGACCAGAGACGCTGAGACTCCTGCATGCAGTCGCTCCAGCTGACTGTGGTCTGAACATCCCTTGCGAGGTGTCCAACTGAAGACCAGGACGAGGTCCCACACACTCATTGTTCAGGTAATGGGGTTTGACTAAATCCTAGCAGGATTCTTGGCTCTTTTTTTTATTATCTCTTTCACACCTACTCACATGATAGGTACACTTGGGTACATCCAGACAGGCATCTTAGGAGTGTACGCTTTATTTTATAAATGCATTTTATATTCATGTATGTGTTCATGACTATTGCAAAATGGTAGAACTGTACTATTCCTTTTTATTCACTGTACTGCTGATCCTATATCTCTGCTACTGTGTAACAGTTGTAGCAGCGCATTTATTTTACACTAGAAGAACAACTGTACAATAAATTCTTATTGTAAACACGCTTGACTGTTTCTTCCGTGTATCTCTCTGAAACAAAATGAGCAAGCACGAGTGACTGGGTGAAAAGTAGTATATTGTTTCCACGAGTCTGAGGAATAAGGCTTTGTTATGTTCAGAGGTTGCCAAAACTAATCTCTCTGATAAAAGGAGATTCTTGTGGCACTGTGAGCTAGCAAATGCAAAACACGGCTAGCATACGCGGTGGGGGTGCACAGAATCAGTCTACCACCAGACCCACAGTGTATGTTCTCCAAAAGTGGAAGTCTTGCAGGGGTACTATAGGAACTACAATACATGGTGCCCAACGTTTGGTTTGGTACTTATTTAACAGTAGAATCTGAGTCGCTCAGTCGTGCTTATTCTCAGAGACCCCTACTCACAAAAACCAGAGACGTCTGGAGTGGGTGGGCACAAAACTCCGCCACAGCTGAGTAGGCGAAAGATCTTATTTATTGGCTGTTGGTTAATCAAGCTTGAAGGACATTTTTCCCAAAATTGTGCAAAATACCTTATTTCATTTTCTTGGAAAGTTATTCTGTGTTTTTACACACAATGACTGAGAGGGTTCTTGACCAGGTAAATAAGCCATTACCTCTCTCAGATGAGGAGGAAGATGCAGATGCAATACAGATTGCAGCCAATGTAAGACACACTGTGACAGTTAAACTCGTCACACATGGGTTACCACCCAGAGGAGGTGTAGTAATATTCCTGATAGAGTCACACAAAGATTTCCAAACAGAGGAATTGTATTCCTGGGTTACATTCCCAGTAGCAAATGCTGTGACAAACACTTTTCATTATTACTTACATGAAGAGACTCCCGCGGTCTACACTCCGTTTGAGGAAATTGAAATTCCACTTACCTACCAGGAACATATTTTCTTGTTTAATGGTGCCCTACCCCACTCAAGAAAAAGGCTTCGTTCTTTAGGAAGACCAGGAGCAACATGGTCGATATTAGCGACCTATGCACCCCATCCTGACATTTGTTCAACACAAAGAGTTGATAAACTTTACAGAAACATGGCACACTTCTTCTTGAGGACACTAGTGGTCCAACCAACAGTGATTACACCAGATGCAGCTCCTACACAGAGCACAGCTACTAAAATTACTCCACAAACATTACACACGGTAATGGGTAAATTGCCCACAAAACGTGAACAAATTCCTTTGTGGGTAGCTCAGAAAATAACCCATAGAAGCAGTATTCCCAAATACAAAACCATTTAAAAAACACAGAATGTTAACAGTCCACTTGCCCATGGGCATTACACCACAGTTAGAGGATTGTACCTCTTTGCTGACATATAAACCAGAACTCATGGTATTCCTTCTTTAGCAGTAATACCAGATGTATTAAGACAAATGCAAAACGAGTAAGTAGCAGAGCCTGCCCTAAACTTAAGGAGGGAAAAGCTTTAAAACCTCAACTAATGGGCAGTCCCGAAAAGGACACTTCTAAGCAGACACCTACTTCTTCTAAAAAGAAGTGGGATAGTAAAAAACAAAACTCTAAAGACAAGAGATCTCAGTCCCGAGGTAGGTCTCCTCCACAGGAGCCCTCAGAAAAGAGGTACAACCGTAGGAATGGGGACAATATTTGGAAACCTGACTGGTATCAGGATACTGATACACGCTCCTCTCGTTCCTTTCAGGGCTCGAAGAAAAGCTCCGAAAGAGAAGGACAGTCAGAACACAGAGAGGAGCGCACACTGTCCAGAGAAAAGCAGCGCGCTCAAGACTTTACTTCTAAAAAAGAGGACAAGCAAAACTCAAAACCTCAATTTAAGAAAAAGAAAGTTACTGGTCTGAAAATCAGACATGTCCAGAATTCTGAGGACACAACTTCTGAGCAGGGAATAGGCTCTGATGATGCTAGACAGTGCGGCAGAAGTAGCAATAGGACAAGCCCAGGAAAGTAAAAGGTCTTTTTTGGAAGAACTTATCATCTGGTTATGACATCCTGTTAGCAAAATAAGATTAGCCAGTATTCGTAATTGAGTGCCCCAGGGGAGAAAGTATCATTTTTCCTGCATTTTCCGATCATGTTTCTGTTCACCCTAAACATACATATGCACGGGAGTGGGCAGTAGCCCAAGCTCCAGCATTGTACAAAAATCACGCTGGGTGGGATGAGAACTCAACCTACCAAGTGATCCCGTTAGAACTTTCACCTATTGCTCAGAGGCAATATCCAATAAAGCAAGAAGCCAAAACATAGGTCAGGGAGATCTTAGATCAACTTGAATACCAGGGGGGTCATTGGAAAATGTACCTCTCCAATGAACAATCCTTTGTTTCCCGTCTCTAAACCCGACAATACATATCGTCTAGTTTTAGATTACAGACATTTAAACTCATGCACAAAGACATTTGCTGTCCAAAATGCACATAGATCCGCATTAATGAATAACATTGTGTGCAAAAAATACAAAATAACTCTTGATATCTCAAATGGATCTTTCTGCCAAAATATAGCGCCTGAAAGCAGATATCTGACTGCATTCAGTGCGTTAGGGTCCCAGCGACAATTTTGTCGACTAGCCCAAGGGTATAGAAATAGCCCCAGTGTATTTTCAGCAAGAGTAACAAAGTTACTTAAAAAATTTGATGAAGAAGCGTTGTCCTATGTGGATGATATTTATCTGACGGACGACAACTTAGTGAGGCACTTGACCAGGGTAGGCACTATTATTATGGGATTTGCCACTGAGGGCTACAAATTTAACTTAAAAAAATCAAAAATAGCCCACCTCAATGTCCCATTTTTGGGATATGAGCTGTCAAGTGAAGGGAAAAGTCTGGCAGCAAACTTTTTAGAAAAGTGTGCGCAGCTCCAGCCTCCAAAATCATTAAAAAAATTACAATCAATACTAGGATTCCTAAATTTCAGTAGAACATACATTTTAGATTACTCACAAAGGGTAAAACCTTTCTACGACTTAATAAAACCTGACTTTTCAGCCAGAAATTGGACACAAGAACATACTAATATTCTTCGTTCACTCCAGGAAGACATGATAGCTTCCAAACACTTAAAAACACGCGTAAACATACATCACTTGGTGATCTGTATAATTGTGGGTCAATGTGGGTACACTTATTTGACCTTCAATGAGGGGGAAACAGTACCAATCGCATACAAATCACATCTGTACACAAATGCAGAAATGTGTTTCACTTCAACTGAAAAAATCTTGACAGCAGTTCAGACGACTGTAGTAAGAGAAAGAGCACTGGCTCATGGGAAACGCATTATTGTCGTAACCCCGGTACCGGCTTTAGAAGCTGTTACAAAGGCCAGCATTCCAAATGCAAAAACTTTACATCCAAGATGGATACAATGGGCTAATTCTCTTACTTCAACAGCTGTTGAATACAGATTTGATTCAAGTTTAAAAAACACAAACATTCCTGCAATACGAACAAGAATATCCTCTACCAAATGAAATCTTGCCTCTCGATCAGTATGAATATATTATTTATACTGACGGATCAGCGCAATCGGCCTCAGGAAGTACGGAGCAATACAGCTCAGCGTGTACTATCATTAAAGGTTGCATGGGTGATGGCAAGTTCCATTCTAGTTGCACAAAAACGCAATCTCTAGGAGACTGCACGGCTCAGTTGGCAGAATTAAAAGCACTAATACTGGCACTGGTAAATACGGATCACAAATTCCCCACACTAATCGTGTGTGGTTCCTTTTACTGTGTACAGTCGTACAGTGAGTATTTACATCATTGGGAACAAAACAGGTTCAAGGATGCGAAAGGTGGCACAATTAAGCATAAAATGCTATGGGAACAGGTAGCAGAGTTAAAAACCGAGCTACCAAGCACTCACGTGATCCATACACTAAGTCATCAACATGATGCCGTTCACGTTGCAGGGGATTCATTGGCTGATGAAGCCGCAAAGGCGGCTCTTCGCGCGGCTTCCGTAGCTGCACTCATTCATTCAAAAATGAGAATAGACAGAGATATTATGGTAGCTGTCATCGCATCACCCAAAGGCAGTGTAGCAGTACCTAAAAAATTTCCACTCAAATACTCCTACAAGTTAGATGCACAAAACATGCCATATGCTCAGAATCCTGGAGTGGGGGATAGAGTAATAACAAATATGGATCGTAGGCAAGGTTTAATACCAGCTGCACACAAGGGTTTGGGCTCTACGCACACAGGCGTTACAGCAACTATGTCTTTACTGAAACAGCAATATTGGTGGCCAGGGTTAACTAAGCAAACTAAAGACTATGTCTTGAATTGCGACATCTGCCAGCAGATGAAAGGCTCCACAGTAGCAAAACCCCCGTAGCCCCATTATTAAAATCAGACAAACCTCTCGCATGTGTGTACTTGGACCACTGCGGCCCCTTACAAACCGATGAGGCTTACAAATTATATCATGATTGCAGTGGATTCATGCTCGAGATTCCTAACGGTATGGCCTGAGCGCTCGGCTGATGCTCGAACTGTTATCAAAGATTTGCAAGCCTTTATCTGCACATACCCAGTTAACACGTTACATTCTGACCACGGACCTGCGTTTAGTTCTCGGGCTTACAAAGAGGCAATGGAAGGAATGGGCGTAGCATTGCGGTACTCCTCTCTGTACCATCCCGAAGGAAATCCGGTTGTGGAGAAGAAAAACTGGGACTTAAAACAATCTTTAACAGCTAGGGTATTAGGCAAGGGCAGTAGTTGGGTCACACACCTTTATGGGGTACAGCGGGCGTTAAACAACCAGCCAAGAAACTCTCTAGGGGGTGTCACTCCATATAAAGTCCTCTTGGGACACAAAGGTGTGTACCTGATCTTGATTGTGAAGGCGCAGTGGCGGATGAAAAACCATTTGACATCCATGATCCTTTGGCTGTTTTACAGGATCTAAATTAATCCAGGATAAAACAAAGCAATGTCCATTTAAAGCAGACCACCACTGAGGAAGTCAAAGTAGTCACGGCAAGACCTGTCTGGATCCCAAAAGTCAGGGATCTGGTCAATGAGAAAATTTCCGACAAAAAGGAATTTGGACCTTCATACAGGAAACTTGTACCAGTCCTTGTAGCACACAGAAAATGAAGGGTGCTGCTCCCATCTCTTGCCGGAAAGAAGGAGAAAAGATTTTTCTCAATTGACTTAATCAAGCCACACTATGTGGCCGATACTAAGCAGTAGGCCTCGTGGTCACCATAGCAGCAGACACCCTCCTCTCGCTACAATCCAAGAAGTTCAAACAGAAAGGCTCATCACGCTTGAAGAGCCTCCTGGATGGAATGAAAGACTAAGCAACAACGCTATGGAACTTGTTCCTCTTGAACCCGAAATTCAAATTCAAAATGAACATCAGAATAATTCACAAGTTGCAATTAGACCTAATACAGACGTCTACATCAACATGCCTCGTTGAGAGGAAGATAACATTTCAACTAATCCTGATGCAATTCCTAAAATTGATCGAACTGCTTCTGGCTATTTCATGAACTTTGATACGTTTTCTATGGATCCAAGCAAGCCGGAAACGACGCCAGTCAAAACACCATTCAAGCAACAATTAAAGAACTTTTTCACTTTCTTCAAAAGACATACCTGGTATCACCTTGGATTCAACTCTGGGTAATTTCTGGGATATGTTTTTTTCTTTTCTGGCTAGGCTTAGTACTAACTTTTAGTATGCTTATTAATGGACACTATCTTCAACAAAGTTCCACAACCCAAAAGGTCAACATCCTATTGAAGCCACATCCATCATCACATCGTGAACAAAGATACTTGTCATCAGTGAACATTAAAGCTGTTCCTATACCGGATGGTATAGTATGGGACAAGGTTGATTTTAACATATTCAGCCTGACCGAACTTTTAAAAATTAATCATGTATTTAAAATTTCATTAAGTGATATCATTAACTCAAGTACATTTTCTGATGATTGGGACACTGAAACAGTAAATAACATGTTGTCTGATTTAGAGAAAACTGCTGCATTTTCTAATAATGAAATGTTAGAGGGTTCTTCAGACTATGACAAATTGCACTGTTACCAACATAATGGTCATCATTTCCTGCACAAATCCATTTTAGCTAGGAATGTTTTGAGTATCATCAGTGGGAACATTGCCTAACACCACCAAAATGTAGTTCACAAGTGTTAGCACATAAATGTGCATACTTTTCAGGGTTTAACACAACAGATCCAGCCTCATATTATTATACGGTTGCACCAACATCAGCACTGAAAATTTACCATATAGATTACAATGCCGGAGTGGAGATCGAGAAGTGTTTCTTAGTGGTACAAACTGCAAGAACGCTTTAAGCGGTTCTCTCATGTGCCAAGATATCGTTTTGCATGGATCCTGTAATGATTCAATAGCGAATATGTCTTGCCACATGAAAGGAACTCCAGCTGCCGTGTTCACGCCAGTGTTAGAGTTACTTTCGAATGGGAGTTACTTGATGCTGAATGATCAAGGTTGCTGTGGTATGCTTCCGGGCATTGCCTATCTGGTCACCGTGAACACTAGGGTTACTTGTTGTATGCAAGTATTGTTTCCACCAACAAATACATTCAGGGAGGTGCCGCTATGGCCTTCACTGAAAGTTGCTTTTATACATTTTGATGCTTTGAGAAGAATGACAGCCATGGTTTTACAGCAGACCGTAACCTTCACCTCCACTCGACAAACCTTTGAACTTCAATCGCAGGGACCTCGACTGAGATACAGGCACTTATTTGTACCAACTGCCCCCTACATTTGGTAATAATGGTGGGTCGTATCTTTAATATGTCAAATACGAGTGGTCCTGAACACCGATTTAAGACCATAGGGTCAGGATTCCTTAGCACTTTTCAAACAATCCTCAGAGTTATTCCTAACTTTATACACTCCGTATTTGGAAGCATTTTCGGGGGTCTACCTCTGATCCTGCTCGCATTTGCTGGAATCCTGATTGTCGTTTACCTGCTACAGAATGGATAGACCAACCACCAGCGAGATGGCAAAAGCTCTCCTGGAGAGATATTACCGTGAGCGCATGGTATAACATCTGGGTGCACCTCACCTTCGAGAACTAAGTGCTACTTGGTTCATATCGTTCAGACCAGTCATTGAAGACTGCATCGTACCTGTTTTCCGATGCCTGTTTTGTGGAGGAGAATGCAAGTTGGACATCTGTCTGACACCTCTAATGGAGACGCTGGAGGACTTAGACTCCAGGCTGGAACCACTGCGATCCCATGCTCGACTCTGTCCTCAGCGTATTCCCATCTTGACAAATGCATTCCTCGAGGATCTGCAGGTTCCCTTTTCAACTGAGTTGTACTTCAGCTTCACCATTGGCACCGAGGTATCGAATAGAGCACCGGCTGCCTCTCCACCAGCTGTTGGCAGCACTGAATTTCATCTATGTACCCTTGACGTGCTATGCGAGATATTACAATGTTTGTCCCCTGCGGCTGCAGGCAGTGATAATGTTGCGTCCCCCAGCCAGGACATTTAATCTAAATCTGGCTCATCGTGTGCTGGGAACGAATTCAACAAAATTCCTCAAATTGACACTTTCAATAACAAAGCATGGCCTTCTGAGTACGCTTGAGGTAGTTCAACGTGTATGATCGAACTAATTTAGGACTGTGATTTGCGGTACTTTAACACAAAAATCATATTTCAAGTTAACATTTTTCTCTCCTGGTTTTTCAAACTGTTTTTAAAAGATGTTTTAAAGTTTTTAGAAACATTTTAAATGTCTCATTGATAGTCTTATGCACTGACACCATTATAAATGTGTATCTCAAATTGTGTATTATTATTACTGTTGAGTATTAGGAGGAGTGGGTGTTATATTTCATATCGGTACCCTAATATAGGTCCAGGGAACATCGTACACTTTCCCTACATCATCTCCCCTTCATTTCATATGAACGAGCATTATAAGTAGGCCTAGGCGGAAAATTCAGTTCCGCTCGTGGAAATTGCGGAATTTCGCGTTCCGCGGAGAACGCGAAATTGCCCAAAATTCTGCTTTCCGCGACTTCGCGAAATTTTTTCTTGTTCGCGTTCTCAAAATGCGTGTTCGCGATATATTTCTCCCCGAGCACGCAAACAGCAACTGTGAACAGGAAAAAAGCATCGCGAAAAAGCAATTTGCGGAATTTCTGCATGTTCGCGGAGATTTTTACCATTTCGCGGAGATTTGCGTAACGCGATTACGCAAATTCCGCCCACCCCTACTTATAAGGACATAACTCCTAATAAGGACAGAATGCCTTATACGGACATAACACCTTATAAGGACTGGAGCCTTTTATGGACTAAACCTTTCACCTGGTTCCATGCAGAGGGAGGGCTTTTCCCAATTGATATTGCTAAGACGTCATCCTTAGCACATATGAATGATTTATGAGAACACTACCCAGGGGGTATCTTCACCTCTCCTATCTATGCACAACGTTCAATCCCCAACGTCATCCTCATACTGAACAATGGCTAACACATGCACAAGGACTGTATAAATACAGCACCTCTTGCTATTAGTAGGCAGGAGGGAACCGAGACTTCAAGGCTGACACACTGACTAGAGATGCTGAGACTCCTGCATGCAGTCGCTCCGGCTGACAGTGGTCTGAACATCCCTTGCAGGGTGTTCAACTCGAGACCAGGGCGAGGTCCCACACTCTCATTATTCAGGTAATGGGGTTAGACTAAATCCTAGCGGGATTCTTGGCTCTTAGGCTTATTAGCTCTTTCACACCTACTCACATGCTAGGTACACTTAGGTACATCTAGACAGGCGCCTTAGGAGTATGCGCTTTATTTTATAAATGCATTTTATATTCATGTATATGTTCATGACTATTGCAAAATGGTAGAACTGTATTATTCCTTTTTATTCACTGTATTGCTGATCCTATATCTCTGGTACACGAGTCTGAGGAATCAGGGTTTGTTATGTTCTGAGGTTTCCAACAACTAATCTCTCTGATAAAAGGAGATTCTAGTGGCACTGTCAGCTAGCTAATGCAAAACACGACTAACATATGTGGTGGGGGTGCATAGAATCAGTCTACCACCAGTGTATGTTCTCCAAAAGCGCAGGTCATGCAAGGGTACTATAGGAACTACACTACAACCAAAGATGCCAAGTGCATGAATGAGATTAAAATGGATACACAAATTCAGAGTTGCTGAGAAAGATGCCTGTATTATGTTTGTTATGGGGCCCCCAAAATCTTTAAGATGTCTCTGGTCACAACAAAACCTCAATTTTGACATCACACCACACTACACCCCAGAGGAGGGACATTAACCAACACCACTGAGCTTTCTCCTAAAGAGAAAAAAAGACCTCTCTGCCTCCTTTGCACACTCGCCTAACATAATAAACTACATCCTAGTGGCAACAAATGACCAGATACTTCTGCAATCAAATTGGAATACCTGTCACACTGCACTACTTCCTAAAAGTACAAACCTGTTATCATCCACTGCATTCCAGGGCACCTAAAATACTATACTGTCCAGCATCATAAGATGCCTAACAGACTACACTCCTGTTAGAAGTGGAGTTTCTGATTGGATAGGGTATGCACCTAAGACAGGTAGAACCCCCCACTCTAGTCAGGGCAAGTAAGTTACATGCCAAACATAACCTGCGCTCACCGGCTGGTAGCTTGGTGCAGAGCAGGCAGGCTTATCATCAGAGGCAATGTGTAAAGTATTTGTGCAACACACTCCCACAGAAACACAATGAATACACCACAAAAGAGACTCCACACAGGTTACATAAAAATAACTGATTGTATTATAAACTCTTTAAGGCCAAACCAACATGAATATCACATATTCTTTTCAAGATATGCAGATGAAAAGTTAGGGCTTGTTATCCTGATTAAAACAAGCCCACAATGACGTACATCCAATACCTATATCCAGAGATATGCAATTAGCAAGTATAACTGTCCAAGCAGTGCTTAATCAAGCTGGGCTCCTTTTAGAAGCCTTACGGCAATGCTTTTCCACTAGGAATGACAAGAGTAGTTGCCATAGAGATTCTGAAGGGTTTAAATACCTGATCCCGGCAGAGTTTCCCCTGTCTACGATCATTTCCGCTGAACCTTGCTGCCTAGACGTCGGTCGATCGTTTTCCGACGCTGCTTCTATTAAGGTATTTCTTTCGTATTTCGCTGCGCAGCCTTTTCTTTAGCTACATATCTTTTTGAGTAGTTTTCTTTACAGTTGTTTTTGTCCATCTGTCTATTTATCTGAATATACACCTTTATATTCGCGACATTCCCTGTGTATGTCCGTCGAATTATTTTAGTATTTCTATTTACTGAATTCTTTATTTCTACTTTTCTTGTTTTCAGTACTTGTTATCGCTACTGCTGCTTCGAATTCGATTCTCCGAATTTTTAGCTTTTCACTGCTATCTGTGTGGCATGTTGTAATCTACTTTGATGCCAGGTGAGCCTTTTTATACTTTACCTGATTATCGTTTGAACCGACTTGTTATGTTGCGGTTCTTGAACGTACATCTGCCTTTGTTTGGCGCTGTGTTTCTATCAGAGCAAATGTAACGGCGTTCTTTGGATCCGGAACATTCTTCCTTTTTCTTTTTTCCTCCTGTGTGTTTGTTTTTTGACATTAGGGAGGAATCCGATGAAACAATTTCTTTTTGAAAAAGAAGCAAACTTCCTTTAAGGTCCAGCTGCCGATAATTAGCCTTGAAGATTTTGCCATCTACGATACTTTGGTAATTTCTTCTCTCTTTATTGCTGGGGTTACATAGCAGTAGGATCTGGTTGTAATATATAACGATTATCTTAATTTTGGTGCTTTGTTGTAAATCTCTTTCTGTGTTTTTTCTTTCGTCATGGATTCATTATTATTTATTTTCTCTGAGATGCATATCCGTCTAGAATTTTTAATTCTTTTATTTTTCGATCTCGATTGAAGTGATTCCTCTGTACTTGTGGAAACCCCATCTAGGAAGTATTTGCGTTGAACAGTCTCTCTTTATCAACGCAGGTAAGCTCCTTTTTTGTTCTTTTGTGATTCTCTATGTTCGCCTGAATACTTTCCCCTATTTGCAGTTACCGCATAACGGTCTCGATGTATTCTTCAATGTTCTCCTTTTTTGTCCACAGTCCTTGGTTTTGCTCTTGGTGCTTGCTTATCAACATTTGAATTAAAAAGAATTGTATTTTTATCATTTTTGCCTGTGACTCTCGGTTTGGATATTGTATACCAATTGCCCGTGTTCTCTTTTTACATATACACTTCTATATATATAGACACCTAATTGATCTCTTTACATCTTTGACAGGTCCCGTCTTTTTTGGTACTTTCTGTTACGCCCTGAAGAAGGTGGTACTCCCTATTAGGAGTTGTTTCACCGAAACGCGCGTCGGCGTTGTTGATCAGCACCCCACTATTCCCTCCACTTGATTGGATGTGTGCATTTCAGAAAATATCCATAAATTTGTTTTGATCAATTACTAGAATCTTTCTGGAGTTTCTATTTTTTGGGGTAGGGGTCTATGAGTGCGTTTGGTTCGTTCTTGAATGAATATGTTTGTGTGATGTTGTATGAATGTGCTTTTTTGGATATGAAAGAGTGTATGTTTGATTAAACTTTCTTTCCTGACTGGGAACCTGTTTTTGTCTTTCTTCTTACTTTGTTTTGCATCACATCTGTATTTCCTTTTGTACAATCATTTGTACTTGTTTGATGTAGAAATTTTTGATATATTTTGTGTGTTTTGTATACAAAAAACTTGATGTGTATATTGTTATTACCCTGGAAAAGAATCTAATAATTTTTTATAAAAGGAACAATAATAAAAGAAAAAAATTTATGTGACACTCTCTTCCTTTTTCTTCCTTTGTTTCTTCATAAATTTCTAGGTGTCTATATATATATATATGTCTTTTGGGCTTGATCCAGCCAGAGTGTCATTTTGTCCGGATTAAATATATGATACATTGTACTTATCTCAATAATAGGGGTAGAGTACAGCCTTTCTGTGTTGTTAGTTGCCATAGAGATTCAGAGGTCCCCAGGGAGTCACGAGTTTATGGGGACAGCAGGGAAGACCGCACTTCCACGCTACCCCAGTACCTCACCAAATAAAGTCGTCGATCGCTGGTTCGGCGAGCTGAGGCCGGGTGCGCTCAGCAAGTGCAAAGCAGATGTACTGCGGAGCAGAGGGGATCCCCTGATCGTTGCGGGTCCCAGGGAGGGGGAAAGCAGCCACGATCAGCGCATCTTGATGTGCCCACAGTGGAGTGGAGGTGAGCACTGACTTCCGAGATAGGAGCAGTGCACAAGTTGTGCACTCACCTGATGCTGGTTGGTGAGCACTCCTAGAAAGGAGGAGTGTATTGAAAAACAAGGGTGCCCCATCATTTGAACCTGGGGTAGTCAATACTGTTTGGAGGTAACAATGGTTCATATAAGGCCAACTGGTTCTAGAGAAAGGAAGTTATTGATTTAAGAGAGTGTTAATCAATCTGCCTATGGCATGGGGCATATTATTGAATAAATGCCAAAACGGAGCAGCAGTTGACAGTTTACATTTGTGCGAAGGGACACAGGTAGGGTATTGACATTATAAATCATTTATTTATAAATATTATATCAGAGACTTTTGAAGAATAGTAAATGTGCTCACAAAAAAGTGAAAAAGTGTGTGATGTGATGAGTGAAAGTAACATTTAAAAATATATGCATCGCATTGACAAAATAAGTACAAACTCCTGGTGATAATTTTTAACAATAAAGGAGTCTTTTGTTGTACACAAGGTTGACAGTGTTTCGATCTCAGTGATTTGACATCTTCATCTGGATGAGATTTCTGAGCATGAGGAATTCTACAACCGGAAGAAGGTCAGTGAGTTTATGGATTGAAGCAGGAGTGGTCAATAATTTATAACAAAAAAAGGCAATAAATGGGCAGTGGACCTGAACGCTAACAAAGCACCTTCACCGTAAGTCACCTGCAGTATATTTTCTTAGAGCAGTATTTTTGTGTGCACTTCTTTGTAGGCACCCTCTACCCAAAGGTGCCTCCCTAACTAGGGAAATTTTATATACCAAAGCATGGAACAAAGCTGTACCACATATAACACAATAGAGTACTGTGTTACAATGGAATGTATCAACAATTTAAGAAGCACAAAACATAGCACAGTCCAGTTGCATTTTCTTCCTTTATTCGTCTTTCATTTGATATTCTTAAAAACACCAGCCAATGCGTTTCATCAAGTAAAGAACCTTGGATTTCTTCAGGGCAAAACGTGGCAATCTGATACAGCAGTATACGGACTTCCAACGTTAAATATGTTTTAATGATTCTTGACCAAACAGCAATATCTGTTTGATGTCACAAATGATGCCACTACTGTGCCGATGTCTTAAAATGGAAGACTCTCAATGGGTCATGCTCTTCATTACATTTAAAAAGCTCCTTAATTTTCAATGTAAATAGGAACTAACCTATTGAAGGGGACTATAGACACCCCACTGGATACACTTCAATTGGTGTCCGAGGGGTGAGATGACCGAAAGTGCAAAATGGCGTCCTCCTGGTCGAACGACCAATTGAAGTGTATCCAGTGGGGTGGCTATATTCCCCTGTGGGTGACATAAGCAGTTCTGCAGGTCCACTAATAGCATTTCATTTATAGGCCCTGGGTGTATGGTAAACCACTTTACAAGGGACTCAGAAGTAAATTAAATATGCCAAACGGGTGTATACTAATAATACCATGTTTTAGGGGGAGAGAGAGCACATGCCCTTTAGCACTGGTAAAGTGCCCAGAGTCCTAAAGCCAACAAAAAAGGGTCAGAAAAATACGAAGAAGGTGGCAAAAAGTTTGGTGATAACCCTGCAAAAAGGACCAGGACCAACAACTGCTTATACTCATTGAATAGGCAACAAAGACGATACCGCTACGGAGAGTACCTCACCACAATATACTTTATCCTCTGTACACTAACACAGAGCACTGCACTTTCTGATAGGAACACTTACTCATACCAACCCACTGAACCTTCAGGACACTAACTCACCATAACACAAGTTAGGACCACTAAGACACCATAATTCAACAATATAAACGGTATCACAGCACAAATAATCCTGTGACCTATTGCTCATCAAACTGCTCTACACTAATTGGCTATTATCTCACAGTCTTTCACAAAAAAACATTTTCTGTGGTTAGTCTGTTTCTTACCATCAAGAAGATGCAGGCCCAGAAATCTGGATTATTTCTCCCTTTACGACAGACAAATGAAATTACATAGACCAGAAGTATAACAGATGCTGAGTACCCAGTCAGACAAAGAATCTGAAAAACAGAAATGTATCATCAGCTTGGCAAAGAGTTTCCCCAAAGTTTAAAATGATATTGTGTCGTAAAATAAAACAAATATTAAATTAGAAAAACAGGAAAAAAATATATTAGTCTAGTCATTAAGGTATGTGCATCTTCTTTTAAGGTCTGGTCTTGAGGTTACTTTTGCTATTTGCCTTACATCAAATAAAATACAAAAATAATAATAGTGAGACTTTAGGTCAACCCACTTCAGCCATTGCCTTGTTGAAATAATATTCACATTCTAGATCAGTACATTGTTAGAATAAAGAGAGTGTGGTAATGATCCAGATCCTTAAGCCATTGAAGGGCAGTTTTCAAGGTCAGCTATCTTGAGAGATGGTATTTCACCATATTACGACTGAGTCTGATTGGGAAAATGTGATTGCCAAGTAAAAAAACTAGTTTTAAGTCCAGGCTCAGACACAATTCGATGCACAGCTGTGAGATCCCATGGAAAGTTGCATGGGCATGAGGCTGTGAGGCTGGTTCCTTGACATGCCAGCTCTAGCACATGGAGTTAAATCATGACACTACATATAGGAAAATTGGTGGGCAGTGCCTGAGGTGTAATCAAGAGTCATATACGTCTTGCCTGTATATGCATCATAAGCTGGCTTCCTGGGGGAATACAATGCTGGACCTAAGTGATAACATGGCAGTATTCATGGTGAGGCCACCATCTAAGATTTGGAAAATGGAGGCTTGCAGCAGTGTCACTGGAGCTGCTGTAGATCGTCATGCAGTATCACTACATAGGGTAGGCAATAAAGGTGAGTGGCAGTGGGCTGCAGCTGTGCCTAACCTCCACCTCAAGTCAACGCCGGAGCTAGAGACCCCCATCCTGGCACTATAAAATGCCTGTACATCAGTAAGCACAAAACAGAATAAAAAAGTAACACAACACTGAAGAAATCCAACCCCAATTTATTAAAAGTAGATTATATTTTATTAATTTTAGACACCAAGGTGAGCATAATCTACCAGAGGGTTTTTAAGATAAACATTTTTAGAGAAATCATAAATCTCAGCCTTTTAGTCCAAAGCACAAACAAGCAATGGTATCCGTAAAGTATGAAAAGTTTGAAAGAGTTGTGCTTGGCTACTCCCTTCTGTACTGGGTGGCCAGTTCCAACAGGGTAAAGGTCAGAGAGGCCAATAAGGAATATTCGAACAGTTACCTGGTCGCCAAATCGGTTTCAAGTCCAGTTCCACACTTTACATCAAAATTGCAATAGACTTTAATGGAGTGGTCCTGAGGATACAGGATGCTGAAAGATGCTCCGTATAATGTGCAGTCCATGGGGGTCTCCTTGCAGTTATGCCTTGGTCCACGGGTAAGATGGGGCAACTTTGGCAACAGGGTTCATATCCTTCAAAGTCCTTTTTGGGCCATTAGATGTCTACCAGTTTGGGGATACTGTGCTCCGTTCACAGCAAGTTCAACGGTTTTCTTTGGTGAGGGCTAGTGTCTATCTTGGGAGACCAATCCACACTCTAGTTACTTTCCCTGGTAAGGTAGACATAGATGCAACTTTTGAGTCCAGGGTGAAGATCTTCTTGGCGGCATTTTGGCGGTCAGGGCTGATTTCTTGAAGATGGCTACTGACTAGCCAGAACAGACAACTCCAGCATTAAAGCCCTGGTAATGAAGCAGGGGGCCAGCTGACTGACCCTTGGAATCTGTACTTCAGGCTGGGGTTCTGGAGAGACTTTTCTAAGAACCAGGCACCACAGTCACAGTCCTCTCTTCACTAGCCCAAGAAGCAGCAGCTGCAGTCCAGCAGTTGTTACAGCATTCCTTGCCAGGTCCAGGAGTCAGCAGGGCAGTACTTCTTTGGTCCTTTCCAGTCCTGGTGTGATCTGAGGTTCAGGGTGCCAGGGGTGCCATATATTTGCTCAGAAAAATCCCTGGGGGAATGATGCAGTCACTAGCCAATGACAACCAGGATCCCTCTAGCCCTGTGACAACTAGCAATCCCAGAGTGCACTATTCTGCCCACTCTCAAGATGTCTGAACCCTTTCTTGGCAATGAGGAGCTTGGGAGCCCACCCTAGAGGTGTGGCTACCTGGGGGCTACACGTCCATGGAAAAAAATGTTTGGCTATTGGTTTCCCCTTTCTGTTCCCTTCACCAGCCCATCTACCTGAACAAAGGATCAGCTCTACTTAAGTGTGATCACTATTAGCCCACCAAAGATGGTTCATCCTTTGAAGATTACCTTTTAGGCCACCACCATGAGTGGCTGCCTGCAAGGGAGAAGTAACACCTCCCTCTGTGTCCTGCCTCTATTGTTCCTGACCCTGGAAGTAGTTCACACTACTCCACAGGAGGACAGAAGCCTGCCTGGTGGTCAGCAACTGCAAAAAGGCCAGTGGATAAACTGGGCAACAGAGTGGCAATTTTGTAAAATTTGCCGTTCCTTAAAAGTGATATTAAATTCCACCTGGGCATCAAGTTGGGGTTAATCTCACAAATAAGTTGTTACCTGCAAGAACCCATTTTAGTAGTCCCATTCAGAAGTTAGCACAGCTGAGATGGCAGTTTGTAACTCAGTACTAGCCAATGGGGCTACTTGCTTTTCCACACAAAATACAACAATTTGGACGTTTTACTGTTGGGACATATTAAAGTACATGTCCCACTTAGTAATATACTGTTCCCTGCTTTAGGGCCTTCCTTCTGGGAGACGTAGATATATTATTGAGGGAAGTGGGGGCTTTCCCATTGGTTTAAATGGCAAAGTAAATCTAGCTGTTTAAAACTGCTCTTCCAGGGTGCTGTGTCAGGCTAGGAACCTTCGAACTTACATGCCCTGGGTAACCTTGGTACTAGATTCCTGGAACTTATATGCTAGTCAGTTTATGCCGATTTAACATACATTTTGTAAGGGTTTAAAACACTGGCACTGAGGTCTGGTTAGCAGGCCTCAGTGGACCCTCAGAGTCAAAAAAACAGCAGCATCAGTCCAAAAACTTGGAAGTGATCATGCAGAAAGAGACATCTCCTTACACTAATGCATATTGTGAAGCAAGAGTACTATTTATTAAGTACGTGCAACATTAAAGTTGTCTAGTGAACACCATTTGAAATGAGCAAAATGAAATATAATTATGTAACATCTGTGCAAAATGATGCAATGATTATTTATGATTAGATGTACATTTTATAATTGTTTTTTTCTATATCCTATTGTAATAATGAGTGTCTTTATTTATGTACATGTAACTTAGGTTATAAATCTGTAACAGTTCTGTCCAGGGCTGATATACTTTCACTGCAGCCGTTGCAGCACATTTAATATAACAGCTATACTTCAACTTTGAAGTTACCAGCACTTCTCTGTGGCAAGGTTACAAAAGGGATTTTGGCTACAATTTG
The DNA here is from genome assembly GCF_964204655.1 of Triturus cristatus. NCBI lineage: Eukaryota > Metazoa > Chordata > Amphibia > Caudata > Salamandridae > Triturus > Triturus cristatus. Next base: position 665,686,652 of record NC_140590.1, read on the forward strand.
TTTCTTTTGCAGGCTCTGTGAGCGTTCTAAATAGCCTGCATTATTAGTGGCACAATTGTTGGTTTACAGTTTGGACCACTTTGCTTCTCCCTTGGTTTAGCGTTTTACAAGTTTTAGGCTGTCTTTGCTTTACACAGCCACATATAATACATTTGTTTGTTTGCCATCATATTATTTCAGAAACACACTGCACACTTTATTTGTTATTTAGTTATTCTTCTTGAGATCCCGTCTGAACGTTTCGTGCAAGGTCAAACAACATGGTGTTTTGTTTTCTTATGCCCGGTCAGCAACATCTCCTAACATTTTAGACACAACACAGTAGCACAGCTGCTGCTTCTCACCACAGTAGTTCTTATCATGTAAACTGTGACTCATCCCCTTGGAAAGCAGAGAGGAGAATTCCAGCATAGGGACCGGTCTTGGAATGGGCACACCAGCCTTGAGTAAACTGAGCTTACACCTATTGTTGCTACTTATACCAGGTATGGGGTCCAATGCTAATTGCAGAGATCATTGCTATATCCCTGTGCTCACTTAGGCCCTAATTACGAGTACGGCAGTCCATACGACCACCGTACCCATGGTGGTGGTCCAACGACCACCATAGTGCGGGACCACCTGCAGTATTATGATTGCGGCAATAGGACCACCACAAGACCACTGGCACCGCCGGGATCAAGGATCCCGCTGGGCCGGCAATCTTTCAACAGCAGGAATATGCTGGCCATGAAAAGGGTGTCAGAATGGCAACAAAGGGGGCTCTTATACTATGATAGTTTCAAAAAATATTGTAAACTTTCCTTGGGTCTTTCTTTTGTTTATTATGGACATGCATGAGTGAAAAACAAAAGGTGATGATCTGTTTCCACGGTTCCCTTGGGGGCTAGAAGGTCATGTGCTGGATTGCCAGAACACCAATCACGCTGGGAAGGTTAGGAGTACAGGTGAGGCACTGTGAGCTAGTTGGATTTGGGCCTACAGGTACTGATGTAGTAGAGAGACTCAGTTCCAACGTTCTGACGTTCTGTTATACCAAGGCACAGTTCAGCTCCCCTGCAGAGTCCCTGCGACAGAAGAACCTTAGCAACAATACAAGTTGCCAATAACCCACTTTCTGTAAAAATGAACTAATTGCTGACAAGACTGCTCATTCCCCAGAAGAGCTTACTGTAAGCAGGAAGTAGGGAATTTATACTTGAAACTAAGTACACAAACTAGTTATTGCAGTCATGTAGTTTCAACTCACCGTTATCCAAACATTCCACTCTTTCCCTAACCTACTGATCACTCACTGTCTTCAGGTCTTCCTGAGACTCACAAAGAGTCATATTGGAACATAAATATTTACCTGTACAAAAGACGCTCCTCTAAATCTTTGTATAGTCTGGCTGTAAGAGTTAAAGTAGAACCCTGCAATGCAGGAGTGATTGAGTTGTTTCATGTTTTCATAGTACTTGCATTAAAGACTTTTAAAATAATGGAGTAAAGTCAATGTGTCCTGGGCCCTACTAGAAATCATGTTTCCAGAGCTAATTGAGTTTGTTATGAGAAAGTAGAAAGTGGTATTTTTTTAGTAAGTATTTTTGATCAGAGGACACTTTTCTTTTTTTACATTTATTACATTTAATAAGCTGCAATTTCCAATCCGTAGCAGGTAGCTATGTCATGTTTGGTATCTATGAAATTGTAATGATAACCCCTCCTTAATGGTGAAGTCGGTTTTTTCATTACAATTTTGGAAATGCTACTTTTAGAAAGTTTACATTTTTCTGCCCTTAACGCTTTGTGCCTGTATCCTGTCTTCAGTTACATGACTGGGTGTAGCTGACAGTCTTTGTAAATTCCTCCCAGACAGTAACACAATGGAAGGTTTGGGTGGGCCTCCATTGGTCACCTGCTGGCATGATGAGAGGTGCAGAGCTGAGCCCAGCCCCACTGTGTCACTGCAGCACACTTGAAACCTGGATTGTGGCGTCAGGCTATTTAATGCAATTCAAGGAACCTTTCTAGAAGATTCTCCCACATTCCAGAGGAAGGGAACAATGGTACAAAAACAGGACCTTCAGATTCACTCTTCAGTACACTTCCGGACTTGTGGATACTCTGCCTGGAGGAAGCATTGCTGTGCTGCTGGGAGGACTGCTTCTCTGAAGGACTGCTGCTCTGAAGGGCCACTGCCCTGCTGGATTGCTGCCCTATTGCCCTACTGTTCAGCTGCCTTCTGCCTGGGTACAAGGACTGAGTCTTCATCTGTCCCAGGACCTCCAGAGTGACTCACAAGGACTGGCTTGCTGGCCTCCTGTTCAGAGCCACAGGGACACAAAAGGGTTCCTTCATCTTGAACCCATACCTGGACCCAGCCTGAGTGAGTCCTGTCCCTCCAAGTAGTGCCACTCTAGCCAAAGACCCTTGGAAGTGCTGCTAAAGGGATCCAGATGGCCAAAATCCAAAACTGAGGCCTTAGACTAATTTTAGGACGAAAGTGCTCTGAGGGGGGGGGCGCTAGAGAGCCCGACGCAAGATGGCCGCACTTTAGTGCAGCTCTCCCGGTCAAGGTCACCATCCGGCTAAAATCCTGCAGAAACTGATACCCTCCAGTGGAACTACGATATTCACTGTGCTGCACTACACGTGTGGAATGCTTTGCTTGCATCGGCGGAGTTTTGAGGAGGAAACCGTTTCTCTCTACAACATGGCGGCCCCTGCGGGTGCCCGGTAAAGAGGTTGAGTTGTGAGGGCTTGATGTGTCCTGTCTCCGATCGCCTGTGTGCCTGAACTGGACTTCACTGTGCGGCTGCACTCCTTATTCACCAAGTGGTAAGTGCTGCTGCTGGGCTGCACACGCTCCGCTGAACTGGCTTGCTCTCCCCGGGGCGCCACGTGGTGAGATACTGTCGGCCCCGGGCGTGTGTCCGCGGTGACTGTCTGGGTGGAGCGGCTGTGCTGTGAGCAGTTGCAGAGTGTTGAAGAGCGGCGGAGAGCGTGCCATTATTAACCGTGCCGCTGGACACTTTCTCGCTTGCTGGGCTTCATGGTGGCAAGTACTTCAGCAGCATAGCGCGCCTGGAGTTCAGCGGACGTGCTGTGAGGAGAGTTGGCGGCCGTGAGGTTCCGAATATGCCTTTGTTATTGATGCCTGGCTGACTCACTGTGTGTTTGATGGACGCCTCTGCTGCCTCTACGTTTTTGGGCTTTGCCCTGCCTCAGATGCCCATGACCTGGCGATGGTGCTGCCCTCCTGTTTGCCCCTGCTTGCTGAATGTGGCTATCTCCCTGCTGACCACCTCTGAGGCCTACTTCTCCTTCCCTGCTGTAATACAGTCTTTGTCAGCATTCAGCTGCTGTCTGGGTTGCGTGGGGGGCATCAGTCTGGTATTAGGGTGAGGGACACCGGGTCGCCCCATCAGTGTTAATATTGTGATCAGGGTTTCTGCTTTGTTGTGGGATCCGTCTGGTTGTTCGTACATGTTCTGGCGCAGTGGGGCTGTGTCACCTACAGTATACAGGCTTGGTGGGCGCTGATTTACGCACAAACTGCCTTAATCTCCCAACTGTGGAGGGTTGCAACATTACACTGCTGCTGCTGCTTGCAGGCTGGACATCTTTTGAGCCCCTTGGGTGACACTTGGCGTGCTGGACTGTGCACTGGTCTGACTGTGATATTGCCTTGGTCCTGGGGCTAACATGGGCAAAACAGATAAGCAGCAGGTGAAGCTCAATATTGAAACTCAACGCTTCACAAATCGCAGGCTCCCGCGACGTCGGACACTGAACTGGAGTTGAGTGCGGGTGCTAGCGGTTGGTTGTAGCGGATGATGCTCACTATTCAAAAATGTCTATAGGCGATCGACAGTAAAATTGATAATCTCAACTTGTGCATGGACAGCATGTCGGCCAAGCTTGATAAACATGGGTCCCGTATCTCTGAGGCAGAACAGCGTATCTCTACTACTGAGGACCTTGTGGAGGTGGTCAGTGCGGCATGCACCAGTATGGAGAAACTCTTAGCAGTAATTCAGGCTAAGAATGAAGATCTCGAAGCCAGATCGTGCCGTAACAACCTACGGATTACTGGGGTAGCCGAGTCAACGAATACGGGCCTCTGGAACGGTATGTTGACACTTTACTGAAGGATACGCTTGGTACGGAGCACTTCTTGGCCATGATGGTGGTGGAGCGTGCGCACAGGTCCTTAGCGCCCAAACCGGTGCCTGGAGTGCCACGAGTCCCATCATTGCCCAGTTACTTAATTATCGTGACCGGGATGTGACGCTACGACTGGCCCGGGAAGAAGGCACCATTTCGTATTAAGGCATGCAACTCGCACTAGTTCCTACCGCATCGGTGCAGCAAGCGCGTCGGAAATTCCATTAGGTGAAAAGAATCTGCAGTCTATGAAGATTCAATACGCCATGTTGTACCCTGCTCGTCTTTGTATTCACTACAAGGGAAAAACTAAGATTTTTGCGGCACCCAAGGACTGACCGTGTGAGCTCTTTCTTACAAGTGTAGTGCAGTTGCAGTCCATTCTAATAGGGTGCACGTATGGAGACTGATTCATCAAAATGACTGATTGCTATGTCAAAGTTTGAAATGTTGCTCGCCTTTATTCTTATCCTTTTTAAACGCCAAATGTTTTTTATCTGCTGTTCTGAACTTTGATGTCCTGGCATGCTCAATGCTTTGTTAATGCATAATGTCGGGTTGCAGAATGTAATGTTTTTTCTATGCGATGCCTCTGGTGGTTGTCCCTGGATGGGGGTAGGTTTTTATATACATACCTTGTCCCCACCTGGTTTGATCTCGGGGTTTGTGGCTACTGGTGACCCCCCAGTAGGGAGTACCCCACATTGATCTCTGTTTTTTGGGGTGTAATTTGATGTTTTATGTCATGTTGCGACATGATTGTGTGATTGCTGTTTGCTGGGGGTTCCTTAGCATAATTGGGATGCTGAAGTGGGAGGTGGGAACTGTTGGGGAACTATACATGAATGATAATGAGTTGGGCACATCGTTTGAATTGTCAATGGCATTTACAAGATTGGGCTATGTACAATGGTGGGCTGATGCATTAGATACTACGTGAAATGGTAGAAATTAAGAATGCTACTGTATCATGGTTGACATGGAATGTTAGAGACCTGAGTAATCCTAAAAAGACGAGGCAGGTCTTGGCATATTTAGACCATCACAATGTGCACATTGCACTGTTGCAGGAAACCCATCTCACGGTGTATGCAGCGGAGGCAGTGGCCTCTAGATGGGCGGGAGTGCGGATAGCATCTACTTACTCCTCCTATGCGAGGAGTGTTATGATTCTGATCAAGCAGGGCATCCCCTTTGAAATTTTGCATGTTGAGAAAGATGATATGGGGAGATATATCCTGGTGCAGGGCATTTTATGTGGCACACGTGTGACAATTGTAAACACCTATGGGCCTAATACAGACGACCCGGGGTTTTTTGAGACATTGTGGGGTAAAATACATACATTGGCTCCATCTGCTATTGTTTGTGGGGGGAATTTTAACGTAGTGCTGGTGCCGGGGGAGGACCACATGACCTCAGCTGAAGTGGCGCCCAAAAAGGCAGTGCTCTCTGTAACTAATGGCATGAAGGACTTGGGGATACTGGATTTGTGGCGGCTGCGCAATCCTGGTCTAAAGGAAGGCACATGCCACTCATATGTGCACCATTCCTGGTCACGTCTTGACTTTTGGTTAGCGACAGCTGATGTGCATTTGTGGGTCCTTGATGTTCGCCACTGCCCAAGACACTTTCAGATCATTCCCCTGTCCTGCTCAATGTGAACATACCCACACACACACCTACACAATTTCAGTGGCGACTACAATCCTCCTCCCTGCTAGATCTGGTTTTCTGTGAAGGTGTGAGAGAAGCTATAATTGATTATTTTGAACATAATAGGGGATCTGTAGATAGTATGGGAACGCTATGGGAGGCCTTTAAGGTGACCATCCGGGGCGACTGCAGAGGTTTGCAAGCTGGGGTTCTTCGATCTCTGCGTGGCACTATGAGAACACTAGAACAGGAACTGGGTAGTTTAGAACGTGAATACGAGATTGGGGCAGATCCTGCTACTCTAGCTACTATTCAGAGTAAGGTCACGGAGTGCAATGATACAGCTGATCAGGGGGTACGGCATTTGTACCGCCACTGGACGGCAATATATTATAGAGAAGGGGGCAGACCAGGAAGAGCGTTAGCCAACAAAATTGCAGAGCCCTGGGGTAGAACACATATAGCTAAGATAGTAGACGATGAAGGCACCATACACTATGACACGGCAGAGATTCTTGACACGTTTGTACGTTACTATCAGGCCATGTATGCAACTCGTCAGACAGCGGAGGAAGCTGACATTGCGCGCTACTTGGAAGATATTGCACTGGTCTGGCTTTCACAAGGGCAGCAAGATTTTTTAATGCATCAGTTTACGCTTGATGAAATACAGGATGCTATTAAAGAGCTTCCGAACGGGAAGGCTATGGGCACTGATGGTTTGCCAGCTGAGTTTTATAAAGAGTATGTCGACCTCTTGGCACCATGCTTGCATGAACTATGCCTTGAAGCATATGAGCAAAAAAGTCTGCCAGCTACCATGCGGGAAGCACTAATTATAGCGCTCCTGAAACCTGGTAAAAGCGCCAGAAAGTTGTGACTTGTATCGGCCTTTGTTGCTGATGAACACTGATGTTAAACCTTTAGCAAAAGTGTTGGCTACCCGTCTGCAATTGATATTACCTATTATGGTCCTGCCAGACCAATCTGGGTTTATGCTTGCGCGCTCGACATCCCACAATTTACGCACACTGTTTGCCACATTACATGTGATAGAACCATCATTGCCTGTGGTGGTGGTCCTATTAGATGCCGCCAAGGTTTTTGATTCGATTTCCTGGACTTACTTATTCACCATTTTACATCGTATGGGTGTCCCCTTTATTTTTACAAACTGGATCCGGTTATTATACACAGATCCTATAGCGCGAGTGCGGCTGAATGGGCATACGTCCACCACGTTGTCTATACAGCGTGGTACGCGACAGGGATGCCCGCTATCGCCTTTACTTTTTGTGGTGGTTCTTGAGCCCCTGGCAGGTATCCTACGTCAGCATTATGCACGTGCTGCATTGAGCTTTTATCAACGTCCGCTGGCAGTATCCATGTATGCGAATGACATGGTGCTCTATGTTCGTGATCCGGAGGCGCATTTAGCATGCCTTATCAGGGAATATGTCTGGTTTGAATGGCATGCAGGGCTAGGGATAAACTGGGCAAAGTCCATAATTATGCCTTTGACGGACAGCACGAAGCGTATAGAGATTGAATATCCCTTGGAATGGTGCGTAGATGAAGTAAAGTATTTGGGTGTCTGGATCCATAGGGATCCACAGGTAGTTGTTCAATCAAACTATGGGAGAGTGATAGTGAGACATGAAGAACAGGTCCCTAGGTGGATTAAATTGCCGCTATCACCAGCTGACCGGATAGCACTGAATAAAATTATTGGACTTCCTCGGTTTTTGTACTTATTTACTAATATCCCCGTCTGTCTCAAGCAGACTTTCTTTGATATACTCGGTTCATTGTTGATCACACTTGTGGGGGGGGGGGGGGAAGCCTCGAGTGAAGTGAGAAGTCCTAACCCTCCCATGTGATGTGGGCGGCTTCGCAGCTCCCGATCTGCAGCTGTATTATCTATGTGCGAAGGCCCACCGTGCCTACTATTGGCTACTTATATTCCGCATGTGGAGGTGGAAGAGGGCGCTGTACATCCTCTACCACTCAAGGCCATGATTGTGAACACACATTCGGCCTTTGAGAAGGGTGAAATAGATACGATGCAATGCACTGTCGGTGCATAGCAGGAGCTCGGGAACCAAGCACAGAAACTACCGATTTATGCGCCGAACATGCCGCTTTTGCATCACTCTTCGATTTCAGTATCTGGTAAAAAAAGGTGCGCTTCAAGCGAGGGATGCACATAATGGGGGATGTGTTTCCCGATGGGGACTTTATACGCGCTGAAGCATTTCTAGAGGAGGAAGGCAATGCTGCCATAAGTGTCTTTATCTACGTTAGACTACGGGCTGCGATAAGTACATGGTACCCTCAATTTCCGAAGGCACCGCCGACACTAGCTGCATTGCAACTCATATACACTACCCAAACAAAGTCACACCTCATCACCCGATTATACCACATCTCACAGAGAGAGGGATTGGTTAAAGGAGCGGCGTCATTAGGAAAATGGAATGCAATTCTCCCTGACCCATTGTCTGATGAAGATTGACGTGAAAGCTGCAAACTAACAGAGCGGCTCACTGCCAATGGTAATCTTAAAGTGATACATTTTAAATACCTGCATCAGGTGTATTATACGCCTGCTCTACTATATAAATATGGATTGAAGGACTCTGCCAGTTGTGTCATGTGTCATGCTCCTCAGGCAGATTTTCAACATTTAGCTTGGGCCTTTCCGAAATTTGCAGAATTTTGGGTACAAGTCACACGAAGCCTGACCACCATGGTGGAGACGCCTGTGGCGTGCACCCCGCAAATGTGTTTGTTGGGACTTGTATCCACTATACGAGCTCCGGTTAGGGGGCTGGTGGCAGTGGCGCTCCTGTTGGTCAAGCGCATGGTTGCTGTGTGCTGGGGTGGCAGACCGGCGCCGACACAAACAGTGGCTACAGGATTTAGTGGATTGCCGTGACCAGCTTACTTGTTATGCTGAGGAACTTCCTAGCACCTCTAAACCATGTGATATCTGGGGTCCATTGACATTCTATTTGCTTGCCATGACTGATGATTAATGTGTTACACTATACCTTGTCATTCTGTTAATTATGATGTGATGTTAATGCTGTATCGAATATGCTCCTGCACATTGTTGAATACTATATATTGTTGTGCTGCCAATTTGTACTTTCTGAGCCCACTGATGAACTTCTGACTTGTACTTGATTGTTTATGTACTGAAAAATGTAAATAAAAAAAAGTGCTCTGAGAACCATCAGGAGACAGGGGACTCAACCCCCATCCACCTTAGCAGAATCTAGCCCAATAGCTTTAGAACTTTTCTAAAAGTGTCATTTTCAGACTAGTAACTTAAAATCCAAATTTACAATTAAAGAGGATTTTAAATTACAATTCAAATGAGTGGAAAGGTATTTCTCTATCTGTTCAAAAACTGAGGTTATCACATTTAGGGCCTTATGTACAAACATTAATGTTTGCGACTTTCAAATTGCATTAAATTGTGAGTTACAATTTGCGAGTTGCATACATCAATGTAAAACAGTGTCAGACACTGTTTGCTATTCCCAATGGGGTTGCAGAGTGCATGCCTCATGCATATTAATGAGGCTGTCGCAATTTGCGACCCCCATTGGGAATGGCTGGCACTCCCAGGGATGCTGGCCTGCTTGGGTCCCTTAAAGGAAATCGGGATCATTTAAAAAATAATAATGTAACTATTCATTTTTATTTTCTAAGGACAGGCAGTAGTCCCTGGGACCACTGCCTGCCCTTAAAAATGTTTGTGCATGTATTCCCAAAGGGGAATGTGTCCCCTAGGAACCCCTTCACATTTGCGAGTGCTTTACCACCCTTGGTAAACTGGGAGTGTTTTGCAACCGCAATTGCGGTCGCCAGACATTCTTACATAGCTTTTGGAGTCGCTATTAGGAAGGGAACGCCCCTTCCTGATAGCGAGTCACTAAACTCTATTTTGCGAGTTGCAATTTGTTTAGTACTCGCAAAATAGGGTTGGAACATGGGCTACACATTGTTTGCAGTCGCAAACGATCCTAAAACACCTTTGCGACTGCAAAAAACGGTCATGCATCTGGCCCATAAAGTGTAATAACGTAACCCAGGGTTAGTCTATGGGTGTGTTAGAAATGAGGGGTCTCTAGTTTGCAAGGGTTTGCACCTTCGTTCAAGTAGGGACCCATCTCCTAGTCAAGGAAAGGGGGATACACTTCTTAAAAACCCCTGCTCACCCCCTTGGTAGGTTAGCAAGAGCAGCCAGGCTTTTCTCAGAGGCTGTGTGTAAAGCCAAAGTGAACACATACAGTAATACAGTAAAAAAAATACAAATGGACACCACACCAGTTTAGAAAAAGAATCAATCTTTATCTAAACCAAACAAGACCAAAGCAACAAAAATCCACAATACAGTACAAAAAATATGGGGGCAGATGTACAACCATTTCATTTAGTGCCTCGCAATTTGCAACATATTGCGAGTCGCAAATTGTGAGGCGCTAAATGAAATGTACAACAGTGTGTTTAACACTGTTTGTGATTCCCCATGGGGTCGCTAAATGCAAGGCTCATTAATATTAATGAGCTTCTCGCAATTTGCGAGCCCACTGGGAATGCCAGCCATCCCAGGGATGGTGGCCTGCTAGGTGCAGCAGACCACCATATCTGGGAGTACTTTCAAATAAAGCAGTTTTTGAAAAAAAACAATGCAGCCCATTTAACTTAAAGGAAAACGGGATGCATTTAATGAAATAAATAATTGAAACATTTTTGTTTCATTTTTTAAGGGCAGGCAGTGTTCTCTGGGACCACTGTCTGCCCTTAAAAAATAATTTTGCATGCATTTGCAAAGGGGAAAGTGTCCCCAGGTGACCCCTTCCCATTTGCAATGGTTTTGGAAGGGAACACCCCTTCAAATAGCGAGTCGCAAAACCTATTTAGCGTGTCGCAAAAAAATGGTGACTTGCTAAATAGGCTATGTACATGGCCCAATAGGTTTTTGCATGCGTAAACAGGTTCACAAACCCGTTTGAGCATGCAAAAATGGGCCGTACATCTGGCCCCAGATTTCTTAAAGGTAGAAACAGTTCTATTCCAAGAAAATGTGGAATGGAACACTTTTACATAAAGTAAATTGGATGCGTAGAAAAATGCAAGCAAAAAGGCGCCAATGTGATAAGTCAATTCCTTACTGCTGCACAGGGGAGGTGATGAGTTGGTTCCGTACCGGAGAGGAGATGATGCAATGGTTTCTCACTGCGTGGGAAGGTGATTCAGCTGTTTCTTACTGCGTCCACCAACGATGCAACTGACTTGACGCTTCGATGTATGCATGATGATCCGGTATGATGCGTCGGTTCTTCTCCAACCGGGCCTATGTCAGAATCGGTGCACTGATCTCGGACGTCGGAGATTGGTGCACAGGGTTCGTCGCACTGTAGACACTTCAGCCACGAGCAGGCGCTGCGTCTATTCTTCCGTGGTGGCGATGCGTCACTAAATTCTTCTCGCACAGCTGCCACGCGTCAAAAACAGGCAATGCATCAATTGTCACAGTTCTTGCAGTTTCCAGTCCCAAAACAACCTCCAGAGGTCCAGAACACTGGCAGGCGCCTCTCAACAGGTAAAGACTCCGAGCAAAGGAGTGCAGGGGGGACTGGGGGTGAATCTTTGTGTCCCTAAGACTTCAGAACAGGAGGCAAGCTCTATTTCAAGCCCTTGGAGATATTTCTCAAGCAGGGGACACATCACACAGCAAAGTCCTTCTACTTTCCTTGGCAGAAAGTAGCCACTGCAGAACAACCTCAGAGAGCAAACAGCACAGGGGCAGTATTCCTCCTCAGTTTCTCCAGCCCTTCTCCTTGGCAAAGGTTCCTCTTGATTCCCAGAAGTGATCTAAAAGTCTGGGATCCGGGCCCCTCTTTTTATAAAATACAAAATCCTTTGTTCTCTGTGGCAGAGAAGCTCTTTGCCCAGCCAAAACCAGGTCTGTTCTATCTGGTGCAGCTTCCTGGCAGGAGGTGGAGACAGCATTGTCTAAGGGAGACCAGGCCCATTCAGGTGTGAAAGAAATCTCCTCCTCCTAATCTGAATGCAGCCCAGGTTCATTCAACCCAGCCCTGACTCACCCCAGAAAGGCAGGACACACCTAACCCTCCCAAGTGGCTGTCTGAACTAAATGCACATCCCCAGCCCCTGTCACTCCAAAGCCAGACAGTCAATACACAACCTAGCAGAGGCACACTGGATGGTTAGGCAAGAAAATACCTACTTTCTAAAAGTGGTGTTTTCAGACCAAGAATGTAAAATTCATCCTCACTAAAAGATGCATCTGAACATTCTGAGTTCAGGCATATCAAACTTTATTTTCCTATCTTATTCCCATAGGCAGTAATACTCATAAGAAGTTATGAGCAAATTTCCCCATTCTCATCCTCAGGGGTGTAACACAGGCCTCCACAGCTCCTGCGGTGCGGGGACCCCCAAGCTGCAGGGGGACCCCTCAACATTCTACTCAGGCCTGACAGCTCTGGAATAAACCTGGAGCACGCCCCTCTGTGTACCTTGCAGGGGGGGGCCTTCAACTTTTGTTACGCCACTGTCTATCCTATGGGGACAGATAACCTTACTGTAGTGAAATATGAAAATGGCAGTATTTCACTATCAGGACATGCCACACACATCAGGGCATTTCCTACCTTTCACATACACGCACCCTGTCCACAGGGGTACCTTGGGCCTACCTTAGGGGTGACTCACATGTAAGGGAAGGTTAGGGCCTGGCAAGTGGGTGTACTTGCCAGGTCAACATGGCAGTACTGGACTGCATAATAGAAACAAGGCTGTGGAGAACCATAACCTACGTGAAGCACAGTTGAGGACAAAAATGTCTCTACAAATGTAAACACACTTAAATGGTATGATTCAAACAATTATTTATATGTAGATGAAAATAAAATCAAAATAGCTAAACAGCTTCAATTGAAATAAATGTTACTCTCCTAAATTCAAACAGTATGAGTGTGAATCAAAAACTTTGTACATTGATATTGTGTAAATCAACAGGAATCAGTATATAGCTTGATTACAAATTTACGAAATCAAAGTTCAGAAGAACAATCCCAATGCATTTTGGGTTAATACTAAACCCTTCATAAGGGGATGCATAATAAACAATAATCAATAGTATTCTGTAGTTGTGTCTTGATGTCCTCCATCCAGAGCTACAACAGAAAGCCAAATGAATATATAATGAGAAGCTGATTTTTCTTTTTTTTGTGTCCTCATTTTGCCCTTGGAAGGTCACATAGGAGCGCTAGAAGAGAGAAATGAACTATACTGTCACAGGTAAACTGGTAGTGCCATCACCAACTGAAAATGGCACTCAGTATTATTCAAACTCTCCAAAGAATGCGCCACAAGAGGTTAACCATGAAGGAGCAATGAAGCTGCTATTAAATACCCATTACGAATCAGGGAATCCAAAATTTTGGGTAAATCTAGGGAGGGAGCCATTCAAGCAGCGTTAATCATCGGACAGTGGGGAAAAAAAGAAAAAAAAAAGATCTCCTAGGCCCAATTTATAAGGTGCCAAAAAACACGTTTTTCGGGGTTGCCAGATCTTGCTAGGTCGCTTTTAGCCATTTACAGTACTGATATACGCCAATCTAACAATGTGGGAGGCAGTGGATCCTTCCATTTCCTACAGATCTCTCTCCTTGCTAGTAGGATACAATAGAACAAGAGTTTTTTGACAGGACCTTGGACTTCCAGTGATGTTCCGAAAATTACAAGCAATGCGTTGATTGAGATTTGATGCCCCAAAGATGTTGTCAGCAGAGAACTGATAGAATCCCAAAAAGGTGACAGCAATGTACATTCATAGAACATGGGTAGGTCCGAGGCTGCTAGCAACCCGCACTTAGGGCATGCCACAGTGGAGTCAGTAGAGAATTTCGATAACCGCTGTGGAGAGTAATACGCCCTATGTAGCGTAAAAAGATGGTTCCTACGCAACCACGTCGGCTTCACTGTGTCCCACAAAATCTTAAAGGAGGAGTACCAGATATTCTCAAGATCTTTTCCAGTAAAATAGGAGCTCCACAATGACTCGGGTAAGACAAACTTCCCATCAACTTCTTCTAGTAACAGATTGTACCAGATCGAGATCTCCTTAGATACGTGAGGTTTGTCCATAATCAGGTTCAATATAACACTATCACCTCCCATTTGAAATCTACCCCTAACCGAGCTCTGAGTGTGGGCCCAACTCGCCATCTGTAGGTATTTGAATCTAGAAAGACCCAACCCCACTCTGACTGATAAGTGGTCTCAAGGTAACAAGATGCCATCTAAAAAAAGATCGCCCCAAACCTCCAGGCCAGCCTCCCTCAAGGGTGTTGCCAAACTATCAAGAAGCCATGCCGGGCAGCCCGGAGAGTCCCACAATGGCGACCTACTTGTGAAATAATCCACCTTTATGGCACCTCTTAATTTGACCCATGTTTTTGTGAAACCCAACAAAATCTTCAACTTAACTTTTTTTTTAAAACTTAGGATCCCCAAATTTAAACAGAAACAGAAAACCCTGCTGGCCTACTCCCTCTCCTCTCAGTAAAGCGGCAAACATGCTACCTATACCCACATTTGTCGGCATCTTAAGCAGCATCCTAGCATGGGAAAGTTGGAAAGCCCAAGCGTATAGTTGTAGATCAGGTGCTGCCAGACCCCCCTTTTCTCTACGGCGCCTGATCTTTTTCCATGCTATCCGTGGTATGTGGTCATTCCAAATAAAAGAACTAATATGGCCTTGCAACTTTGCTAGAATAGAAGTATAAAAAATACCGGAATGGTATTAAACAAAAAAGAGATTTTAGGTAGAATAAACATTTTAACCAAGTTAACTCTACCCATGATGGAAAGGGAGAGTGAAGACCAAGACCTCATAAGCTTTCTGCAGTCTCCCGCCACAATGTCAAGGTTCAGTGGCACGATTGTATCTATGTCCCTAACGATGGTGAGTCCGAGATAGCGCATAGAATGACTTAGCCGGGCCCCTGCCACTGGCTCAGCTTCATTCCATAACATCATCTCCGTTTTGGATGCATTGATCTGATATCCAGACATCTCACCATAGTCATGGGCCAGTGCGATGATCGCAGGGAGAGCTGTACATAGATCTGAAGAAAAAATAAGGATGTCATCCGCGTACAGGGCTACTTTCCTCTCCCATCTCCCATAAATAAAAGGCTTGATGTTAACATTGTCCCTCAGCCGTTGGGCAAAGGGCTCGATGTATAAGTCAAATAGGAGAGGGGAGAGGGGGCAGCCCTGCCTGGTGCCCCGGGTGATGTTGAAGGGGTCTGACAGTTCACCGTTGACCAACAAGGAAGCTGTAGGATTCCGATACAGCAAGCTCACCGCTCCACTAAAACCCTCACCAATGTTGAACTTCCCCAAGACCCCCGACAGGAATGTCCAATTCACCCTGTCGAAGGCCTTGGTGTCATCCAACGTGATAACAGCTAGGGGCAAGGAGTCCACAGTCGCCATGTCGATGGCTCCTAATAGATCATAGGTCAGCTCAAAGAGCTGGCGGCCCTTCATGAAGCCTCGTTGGTCCCGATGTAGAATAAAAGGTGCCACCCCCCCCAATCTTCTGGCAAGAACAGATGTAAAAAGCTTATAGTCCGAATTCAAAATAGAAATCGGTCTATATGAACCGCAGCTATCAGCTGGTTTGCCAGGCTTCAATATCAGAGTGATGGAAGCATCGTTCCAAGAATCAGGAGGGTACAACCCCTCCTGGAAAATCTGATTGAACAACTGGGTTAAGGAGGGGAATGTGTTATCCTAGGTTATAGAATTACTTCATGGAGTGGTTCTGTAACCTAGGAGATTGGGGCAGTTGAGGCAGACTGGACTGAGGACTGCGAGCCCAGCAGCTGCTTTGTGGTGTGGTCCTGTGGATGGGGTCTAATTGTATTTATACTTTGAATAAACGACTTCAACGTTTACCGTTATCCGGTATCCTCGTTATTACACTGGCGACGACTTGATTCAACCCACGCGGTCATTGAACAAAAGAATTTCAACAACGGGTCTACAAACACCGTAACTACAGACCTCAACACGGAAACCAAAACTTAAACGAACAGCAAGTACTTGATCGTATGAGTTTCTATTAAGTTTCATTTGTGAGTAATCCAACTTATGTTTTGGGCTCGCGCACTGGCTGCTTCTCTCCTACTCGCGCTCCCCTTCCTCGCGCCTGGCTGACTCGCTGGATGACGCACTGGGTTGGCTGTAATCTTTGAATCGCGACGTTTCACATTGCGTGGTCACGTTGGCGGCCATCTTTCTTAAGTGAAACTTCATACACTAAATGAAGTGAAGCGCGAGAGGTTGTTGGACAGCGTGAACAAGTGTAAACAAAAGAGCACGGTGACGCTCACACCTTTTAAACCTTTAAAATCGCCTGTAAATCAAAGACAACAGCGCGGTGATGCGCACACCATATGAAATTTGGCGCACACAGTAAACAAAAGAGCGAGGTGACGCTCACACCTGTTAAACTTTCAAAATCGCCTGTAAATCAAAGACAACAGCGCGGTGACGCGCACACCATATGAAATTTGGCACACACATTTATATTATTTCTAGTATCAATTTAAGCTGTGTGCATACCAGTTTAAAGATTATTATTAAGTTTGGGTTCTCTTTAATAATTTTATAATTTTGATTGTCACTATGGCTATGCAAAATGTTCCTACGCCTTCATTTTTTTTAAATTCACCGGGTGATCCACCATTGAAATGGTCTAAATGGAAAAAGGTGTTCGCTCATTATGCTAAAGTGTGTGGTGCTAATTTAAGTGCGGAGAGAAAAACATCTCTTTTGTTACATTGTCTTGGTTCAGAAGGTCAAGAGGTGTATGAGCATCTACCAGAATTAACAGAAGATATTGTTGCTGACTTAAATGAGTATGAAATTGCAATAAAAAAACTTGATCTTCATTATTTGCCTAAATTAAGCATGGTCTTGGAAAGATATCACTTTGGAAGAAGAATGCAACGTGAAGGCGAGACGGTTGAACAATATATTACTATTCTTCGTAAATTGGCTTCTACGTGCAACTTTGGAGCTTCCTGCGAAGAACGTCTTAGAGATCAGTTCATGCTAGGATGTAATTTGGAAAAGGCAAAAGAATCCATGTGGGAGAAGAATGATCCATCGTTACATGAGGTTTTAACTATGGCCAAAACTTCTGAACATTCAAAGGCTTGTGTGGAAACAATAAAGAAAGATGCCCTACCTACAAATAAAGATGCCGACGCAAGCATAAAAGTAGTAGAGAAGGACAAGGACAAGGACAAGGATAAATCTCAAAAACCTACTTCATCGAATACAAAGTATACTTTTCAAAACAAATCAGCAAATAAAATCTTTGTAGGGAAGTGTTTTCGCTGTGGAGATACAGGACACTTGGCCAATAACAAATTGTGTCCAGGATGGAAAGCTACGTGCAAAGTCTGTGGGAGGAAAGGTCATGCTTCTAAATGTTGTAGATCGAACACATTGACCAAGAACAAAGTTAGAGAAGTTGAATGTGATGATGAAGATGAGGTTGAAGAAATCATTATTCTAGAAAACTGTGTTGAGAAACTTGATGGTCCACTTGAAAAAGTATTAGTTAATGAAAAAGAAGTTCGTATGCTCTTTGACTCGGGTGCAAAGATTACTTTGATACCATTTACGTTTTATGAAAAAGAGCTGAAGAATTGTGTAAGGCTGTTAAAACCTGATATAAAACCCAGAGGATATGGTGGTGAACCTATAAAACTAGCTGGTTATTTTTGGGGTTCCATAGAATTTAAAGACAGGATCATCTCTGGAAAAATTTATGTTTCAATCAAAGGAGACTCGTTGATAAGCTGGTCACATCAACGAGATCTTTTTGTCTTTCTAGATCCTAATGCTGAACCTATGGTTTGTTTAAAGGACAGACCCTATGTCAATTCAGTTGGAATTGATTGTAACAATTTACTGGATAAATTTACTGAAGTTTTTAAGAGTGAGCTTGGGTGCCTAAAGAACTATGTTCATGAGGTTAGGCTGAAAGAAAATGTCATTCCTAAAGCTGCCAAAGTAAGAAATGTTCCCATGGCTGTTAGAGATAATATGAAAGTAGAGCTAGACAAACTTGGTGCCAATGGAATAATTGAAGAAGTGGAAGCTTCTCTATGGGTCTCTCCAGTTGTCATGGCTCGTAAGGCCAATGGGGAGGCTCGTCTATGCATAGACTTGAGGGAGCTAAATAAAGCAGTGATCGTTGATCATTATCCCTTGCCCAATATCAGTGAAATGCTGAGCATGCTTAATGGCGCTAAATATTTTCTTCCCTTGATCTTAGTTCAGCATATCACCAAATCAAACTTACTAAAGACTCTCAAGAATTGACAATTTTTACCACACCCTTTGGTACTTTTAAATTTTTAGGGATGCCATTTGGGCTTATTTCGGCCGCTTCGGTTTTCCAGCGGGCCATGGAAAGAATATTAAAAGGTGTGGTTGGAGTGAAGGTCTATCAAGACGATATCTTAGTCTTTGGTTCGAGTGAATTGGAACACAACACTAGACTTTGTCAAGTTTTGGATATTTTATTGAAATCAGGCTTGACTTTAAAAAAAACTAAATGCAAGTTTGGTGTTCAAGAAATTGAGTACTTGGGACATCTTGTCACAAGCAGAGGAATTCAACCCAAAAAAATGTTGGTTGACACAATAGAGAAGTTACCTTCTCCAAAGAATAGAGTGGAGTTGGTTAAGTTCCTAGGAATGGCTGAATTTTATAACAAATGTATTCCTAAGTTTGCTCAAAGGTCATTATCTTTAAGGTGCTTGTTAAAAAAGAACACAGAATTTCTTTGGTCAAATGCTTGCGAAAAAGAACTCTTGGACATCAAATCCAGTTTGAAGAATGCGTCGGACCTTGGGAGTTTTGATGTGGGTGATGATGTGATTGTGATGACTGATGCCAGTTCGAGAGGTTTAGGGGGTGTATTGTTGCAAAGATCAGAAGGCGTTTACAGAACGATTGCTTTTATTTCTAGAAGTTTGCGTGGTGCTGAAATTGGTTACTCAGTCATCGAAAAGGAAACTTTAGGGGTTTTCTGGGCGGTAAGGAAACTTAGAACCTTTCGATAAAAACGGATCATAAGCCACTTAAGGAGGTTTTTTCAAAAAAGGGTGTAGAACAGATTTCAGGTCGCATACGTAGGTGGGTCATTGCCTTGCAAGAATTTGATTTTCAGATAAATTATATTCCAGGTGCTAGTAATTTACAAGCAGATTGTCTTTCAAGATTGGTTGATGAAACGGTGTGTGATATAGATCCTTTAGAGGAAAGCTTTGCTGGTGAGGAGTTTGAAGAAGACTTTAAGGTGTGTTTGGTTACTGGAGGAGTAATACAAGAGACACAGTGGAAAGTTTCGTTGGAGAAGGATGCGTGTTTGCAAAAAGTCATGAAAATGGTTTTAGAAGGTTGGGTGGTAAAAAATAAAGTTGAGGCTGACCTAATGAGCTTTTGGGAAGTTCGCAATGAACTCTCTATTATTGATGATTTACTCATGAGAGGGAGTAAATTAGTTCCTCCTGAAGATCTGAGGTTAATTTTGATAAAAAGGGCTCATTCCAGTCATATGGGCATTTCTAAAACTAAAGAGAGAGTGAGGGAAAATTTCTGGTGGCCTTCGATGGATTTAATGATTGAAAGGGAGGTTAGAGAATATTTGGATTGTGCGACAAGTGACAAGGTATTAAAGTGTAGAACTCAACCTATGGTTGTTAGAGAAAGGGCAATTGGTCAGTGGGTTGACATTTCAATGGATATTCTAGGCCCTGTAAAGTAAGTTCAGTGGACAGATATGTGATTGTTTGTTTGGACATGTTTTCACGCTGGCCTGAAATAAAAGTAGTGAATTCAATTGAGTTGGGTGACGTGATAACATTCTTAGAAGAATTGTTTGAGAGAGAAGGGTTTCCGTCCACTCTCCTTACGAACAATGGGGTGCAGTTTACATCTAAGCAAGTTGAAGAGTTTCTTAAGGAGAGAGGTGTTAGGCATAAAAAGGCTTCTCTTTATCATCCAGAGTCTAATGGAATTGTTGAACGCTTTATTAAGGTTTTAAAGGAAAGTCTTCAGTTGTCTATAAATTGAGAATCTAACTGGGTGGAAGGATTGAGAAAGAAAGTGAGGGAATACAGGTTGACTCCTCACTCTAGCACAGGGGTCTCACCTTTCTGTTTGTTTAAAGGAAGATTACCTTGTTGTGAGGTTAGTCCTGGTTGGCTCATCGAGAAAAGATTAAAAGTTGATAAGGATGTTTGTGTTCCCCTAGGTTGGGAAACCAAAGAGGAAGTTAAAAAGTTGAAATCAAAGATAGCGTATGATGTGAGAAAGGCAGTTAAAGAGACTAAGATTGCAATAGGAGATTGGTTAAGAATTAAATCTCCAAGAAAAGGAGTAAAACATTCAAAATTTAACATGCCTTATCAAGTTAGGAGATTGTTTAAAAATGCTGTCAAGACTGATGACAATAGGATTTGGAATTTAAACAGAATTTCTAAGTTTTTTTCTTTACTTGTTTGTTTGTTATAAGTAAGGAGGTGATGTGGTATCCTAGGTTATAGAATTACTTCATGGAGTGATTCTGTAACCTAGGAGATTGGGGCGGTTGAGGCAGACTGGACTGAGGACTGCGAGCCCAGCAGCTGCTTTGTGGTGTGGTCCTGTGGATGGGGTCTAATTGTATTTATACTTTGAATAAACGACTTCAACATTTACCGTTATCCGGTATCCTCGTTATTACAGGGACTATTGTTGGTAATAGGGCCAGATAGATCTCCGAAGGGAGGCCATCGGGACCTGATGCCTTGCCCTTCTTACTATCTGAGATAGCTCTAATAACATCTTCATTCGTAATGGGTCTGTCTAAGGTAGCTTTCTGGTTGGGGATACTCCATTCAGCCAATCATCAACTTGCCTTGCCTCAATATTCTTGTCCTCATGGTAGATGTCCTTAAAAAAGTCGCGAAAGGCGCTTCTAATATCCCTATCTGCCGAGTGAGCCACTCCTTCAACGATAATATGATCTATGTTATTTCTGACACGATCCGTTTTTACTGTCCAGGCCGGGAGCTTCCCTGCACCTTCTCCATATTCAAAATGGGCCATCTTACTGGCCACCCATCTCTGGAGAACTCGTAGGTTCAGAATTGAACTTAGTTCCCCTTTTAATGTGAGTAGCTTATTTAGCCAGTCTTTCTGAATTTCTAGTGGAGCGACAGGATATAGCAAGATGTTCTCCTGCACACTAGCCATATCGGCTTCCAGCGAGGTAACCATCTCTCTATATATATCTTCCTTTTATACGAGACCTTGTTGGTAATTAGGCCACGCAAAAAGGCCTTAAATGCATCCCATACGCAACCTGGGTAAGCGGACCCGGTATTATTATCAAAGAAACACTGTGCTTCAATTTTTAAGAAGGAAATGTCGTCTGGAGCATTGAGGAATGAGCGGTCAAACGACCATGTTCTAGATGTGATTTTTGACAGCCCGACCAATTCCAGGCACAAAGCAGCATGGTCAGAAAGATGGAAAGGAAGATAGTAAACATTTTGCACCAATTTAACTAATTCCTGACTAACCAGCGCTAAATCTATCCTTGACTGGTGGTGGTATTTATAATTACGGAATGAAATGCCCTGTTTTAGCCCAGATTTAAGTCTCCATATGTCCACATATCCAAACTCCTTCATTTTATCACATAGGAAGGCCCTAGTTTTGGATGTAGGTATAGGTCTATTAGACGGGGATTTATCAAGATTAGGGTCCAAGACCACATTAAAATCTCCGGCCAAAATGATCGGTTCCCGACAGAGAAGGAGATGGGAGAACACAGAACTTAGAGCTGATGGATCGTCCTGGTTAGACCCATAATAACCTACTATAGTAACTAGGGCCCCAGTTATAACTACCGAGACAATGAGCCACCTGCCCCCTGAGTCAGCAAGTTTATCGACTAGCCTTGCTTTTAGTGATTTTTTAAAGATGATCGCAACCCCTCTAGTATTGGAATTTTGTGTGGTAGAAAAACAAAGATCGACCCAGCTATTTTTTTTAACTAGAGAGAGAATCTCATTTTCTGTGAGATGGGTCTCTTGTAGTATGAGTACCTGAGCGTCAGAATGGCGAAGGTACTGCATAATTTTCCACTTTCTTGGACTAGTACGCAAGCCGTTGATATTCCATGAAAGAACTTTTAACTTATCCATAGGGGCAGTTCCCACTCCCCGCCATCCGAATATTCACCCCACAGGCAAGAAAACCTCTACTGGCAATACCAGCATTTACCTCTGAACCTATGACTCTCCATAACCAAGAAAAATAACAACGAGCAAAAAAATGAGGACTTTTAAAAAAAAAATAATTGCACCCCCCCTCATGCCCCTCGTGCCCCCCTAAACCTCCCACCACCCCCTGGGAAACCCTTGCTCTATCTATCTGGAAATACCAGAAGATAGCACCCCTGCTGAGTTCCTGTCCTAACTAACCATTACCTTTTACATG
Source organism: Triturus cristatus (assembly GCF_964204655.1). Lineage (NCBI taxonomy): Eukaryota > Metazoa > Chordata > Amphibia > Caudata > Salamandridae > Triturus > Triturus cristatus. The sequence continues at coordinate 665,709,083 of NC_140590.1, forward strand.
TACGTAAGTGAGAGAGAGAGAAAGCAGAAAAGCAGAAGGAGAAAAAAAGATAAACCAAAGAATAAGTGACCTTCCAGGAAGAGGGACAGGACATTGTTTTTTTATAATTTTACAGTGTTCTTAGATTTTTTTTTCTTCTTTCCCCCCCCCCCTCTCCTTTAACTTTGCTCGTAGCACTATCTAAACTTGCCTTTTTTTTCCTCTCCCTCCCCCTTTCCTTCCCCCTCTTCCCCTTTCCTTCCTCTCTTCTCTTCCTTTTAACAAAAGCAATGTTCTACTGCTTAACTTGAACCCCCCTTGTTTTTATCCTTATCTCTGCTCCTCCCCAAAGAGATTAAAAGTTCATCCGCTGCCTGCACCGATCGAATGTTGTGCATTGTGTTTTTGTACATGACCTTCAGAGCGGCCGGGAATACTAACTGGGCTACCGCTCCTAAACTCCTAAAGGCCTCTAACCTCCTCCCAAATTCCCACTGTTTATCCAGCATGGCCCTTGAAAGGTCCGATCCAATCTGGAAGTTGAAACCCTTCCGATTCAATGACTTCTGTTTTAGGGCCAGACTTAGGATGGACTCTTTTAGTGTGTTAGTGTCAAAGATCACTAGTACTTTCCTCGGCTTTGTTCTTTGGGAGTTCCTCCTGAAAGGGTCTCTATGGACGCGTTGGATGTCTAGGGACAGCTCCTCGACCGATTGATCCAATCTCAGGGATTCTTTTACCAACTGAGTAATGTATTGTTTGATATCCGACCCTTCACTGCCTTCCGGGATATTGAGAATGCAGAGGTTACTACGACGTGCATTGTTCTCCAAAGACTCTATCCTCTCAGCCAGCAACAGATCTTCTTTTTTGAGCTTAACAATATCCATTTTGGCTTCGTCCAGGAGCAGAGACATACCTGTCACTTTATCCTCCAATCTTTCCGTTCTTGTGGCAAGGCTGTCTAATTTGCTGTTTAAGGACTCACAAAAGTTTGGAATTTCGGATTGGATAGCTGCCGAGGCCTCAAAGCCTTTCTTAATATCTGCCGATAAAGATGAAAACATCGATTGGAGATATGAAGCTAAAAGTGGATCAACCCCGCTACCAGGGTATGTATCGGGGGCTGTAGCCCCCCGTACGTCCTCATGTAGCCTAGATGACCGTGACCCTGGACTAGATACCAATGACAACGACTCTGTAGCCAGGTACGTTGAGGGCGGCAAAAGAGTTAATGGCACTGTGGAATATAAAAGATCTGTTGGATTTTGTAGAAGGGTAGCCGACGAAATGACAATCGGTGGTTCCACGGAGAGTGATACATCCCTTGGATTTTGTACCGGGGTGTCAGGCAGGAGGACAATCGGCGGTCCCCGAGGACTGGATCTCTGGGCTGAAGGGACTGAATAGCAATCCGTATTAACCTCAAACTCAACCTCAGCCCCAGCCTTGGATTCACAATGAACCACCTTTGTCTCGCAGAACTCATTTGTGGCATCAACTATACCCCCCTCTGTATTCGTATCCACTCCCTCAGCCAGGATCTGCGGGGTGTTTGGTTTAGCAAGAACAGACCCTATAAAAGGGGTGGTCAGGTCTGTGCCTGTGGCTGGTACAGTAGATTCATGATGTTCCTGCGATGCCATCGACAAAGAAGTTTCTTCAAGAAATTGCTGGTCAGAAAGGTGCAGAATTTGTGGGGCAACCTTAAAATAGGACCGCAAAGACGGCGCTATCCTCAACCCTGCGTTATTGATTGCCTTGGCATTTTTTGTGGTTTTAGAACCTTTTGCTGTTTTACAGGTGAAGGCGTGTTTCGCTTTAACCTCGCCAGATAGATATGAGGAGACTTTTTTCTTTAAGGAGGCCCCCTGTGATAGCTGACTTAATACCGGTATCAACTCCGGACTCAGTTCTACCTCAGCCCCCTCACCTAGATCAATGGTCCCTCCAGCAGTTTTAGCCTTTCTTAGAGCCCCTCTCCCCCTTCCTCTGCCTCCATGCTTCAAGTTTGCAAATGGGGTATCCGCTTTAGCGTTGCTTTGTAGAGGTCGGGGGACAGGGCTGATGTCAGGGGCCTCCAGACTCACTGGCGCAAATGCCCCAGATATTGTGCTTTGCACCTCTGGGCCCCCCAACCTGCTGCAATCCCCCTGTGATGTTTCTACAGCCACAGCGGTAATCTCCACGCCGGACTTTAAACACCTCCGAGCCTCCTCCTTTGTGTCTTTCTCCACACCGCCCCTACACCTCCTACCAGAAACCGAGGAGATGTCGGCATGGGATCCTTCCAAGCTTCGTTGAGGACCCAAAAGAAGGCTGCGGATCTTCCTACCGCGACGGAGCTCCAGCGCAGCCAAACTCCAAAGCTGCAAGTCGGGAACAGCCTGCCACGAACCTCGATAATCGAGCAGTAGACCTGGGCACATTCCCGTCACAGTCGGCTTAGAATCTGAGGGAGGAGTAAACGCAGCTGAACACCCGGCAGTGGAGACTTCCACTCCAGCAATGGCTACGGGGTCGAAAAGGCACTCCTCGTCTCCGCACATCAGGCGCATCAGGCGGCGAACGCCGATGCCATCGAGGTGCTATCGAACAAATTCAAATCCGCAGACCACAGAACCGCAGAACGCTCGCTCTCTCGCCCACGCTCACATAAACGGACAGGAACTCAGGTCAGAGCGCCGCAACAGCTCACCTGGCTGCCGCCATGTTTCCCCCCAACGTTTATTCTTGAAAGCAACTTTTCATGTACTTCCATGAGAAGCTGATTGGACAAAATGGCAAAATGCTAGTAGGATTTGCAATCAGGAAAATGGGTTAAGTCAACAGGGAGGAAAAGAAAGTAAAAGAAAGTGAATCAGATCCCGTTCACCAAGTATCAACAAATGTTTTAACCTTTGTGAATCCTTGTGCCATGTGCAACAATACGTTACCAAGTGTATGCAAAAATAAGTGCGTCTCCTTTAACGATGTCCTTAAGTGAATGTGCACATACACTACTGCATCGTTAGCTTACCCCAACTTGATCTTGCCATGATGCAAATATCTGAGTGAGTCGTCACACTGTAAATAACCAAAAGGTCACCTATTGTTAATTCACGACCACAGTCTCACAAAGCAGTGAAGCCCCACTATGCTAGGTGCCGCTTACCCGTCAAAATCTGCACCAGGTCCCAAAGCAGCCCATTTAATGTTTTAAACGAACAGATCCGTCGATGCTCTATAACACATAACAATAAAGCCACCCGTCAGCTTCTGCCAAAAGCCGTACACCAATAATACAAAATAGCAAATGCCAAACGAGACCTCCGAGACTCACCTCGTCCGTGAGACGTTCAACAAACTTCCGTGTTACACAACGTGCCCGTGCAGTACGTGAAGTACGCTCGGGACGTGATGCGACGTTATCTCTGTTTATAAACCACCAGATTCGTGAGAATGGAAAACAGACTTAAAGTGAGGTGAATTTGAACACTCCGATGCGTCATGTGTTTAGGTAAACGCCTGGTGAACAAAAATTGCTAACACGCGCACGCCAGCTGACAGCTCGCGTGTTTTAAAGGAATTTCTCCATATCGCTACGATCTGTACAAAGAACCTAAACTTACAAACCCCCAGTGGTGCTGTGTGAAAACAATGACGAATAGTGAAAATGTGAAAAGTGAATCTAGTGGAAATGCAATAAAAAATTGTAAAGGGGACATGAGCCCCTCTATTTGAAAGCATCAAGTCTGTTATGTGAATACAAATCTAAAGTGCCCACATAATATATGCTATAAATACAACCAGAAAATTTCTTGAAAAGAAAAAAATCTATGGGGCTTAGAAGCTTTGAGTGCAAATCCTGTACTATCACATGTTAGATAATAGAATGTGAACTGTTACACACTTTCAATATATTACACAAAGCACAGTAATTCATAATGATCATTTAACCCCCCAGGAATCACTGTACCTAAAAACTTGATCCAGTATGTTTCCCTACGTGCTAAAGCAGTATTGATGTCAATCCCTGACGTTATATGAATACTTTCTAAGATCGTGAATCTTAACTGGGGAATAGCATGTGCTGCGTTAACCCAGTGAGCTGCTAAGGAGGAATTCATGTTCTTGTTACGAATCCTGCTTTTGTGTTCTACCACCCGTGTTTTAATTTTTCGGCTAGTTCTCCCTACGTACACTAGCCCACACGGGCACTTGATAGCATTGATTACCCTCTCTGTGTTACAATCAGATGTGTGGTGGAGTTTTATCTTTTGACCAGTTCGAGGGTGGGTAAAGGTATCTCTCTGGATTACATTGCCACATTGCCCACAGTTATAGCACTTCTTCATACCTTTATAGTGTGGTCTTGTAGTACTGTCACGTCTTTTCAAGAGTTCTCTTAAGTTTTTAGATCTAGTGTGTGCAAATAGTGGTGGATCTTGAAATAATCCTACAAAATCACTTTCCTGTTCAATAATGTCCCACTGTTTTCTTATAATAGTTTTGATTTGTGATGCTTGAGCAGAATATTTCAAAACGAGAACCTCTCATTTTTGGGGATTTTTCTTAGTTGGCATTAACAGATCCTCACGTTTTTTTAAAGCCACAGTACGCTCTGCTTCCATGAGCTTGTCTTCCGGATAACCTCTCGCTTTGTATCTTTCCAATTGATCCTTTATAGAGATGTGGCATCTGCAGTCATCTGAAGTTATGCTCTTGATTCTTTTCAGTTGGGAAACAGGCAGATGTTTCTTCAAGGAGTATGGATGTGCACTTGTATAGTGCAGTGCATTATTGACATCTGTGGACTTTCTGTATACTGTCGTTTCTAGACCTAAAGTAGACTTGTGAATCTCAATATCCAAAAAAGTGAATCTTCTCTAATTGGATGTTATGCGTAAATTGTATTCTTGGGTTGCAGAGATTTAATTCTGTGATGCATTCCTCCAGGAGATTTTTTTAACCCTTCCATACTACCAGTATATCATCGATATACCGTAGAAAGATAACCGTATTCTCACGCCATCTGGGATTGCGCAGAATGTATTGGTGCTCAAAATAGACCATAAAGGTATTCACATATGATGGGGCTCCGGGAAAGCCCATTGATGTGCCCGTGATCTGCAAATAAAAGGTGTCATTCCACGTGAAGTAACTGTGATATAACGAAAAGTGTAACAGTTCCAAAAGAAAACTGCTTTTGTCTTTTGTCATGGATGATTGCAATAGTCTCCATTCTACCGCCTCCAGTCCTTCATCGTGGGCTATAGATGTATAAATGTATAAAGAGCGACCACGTCAATGGTACATAACAAGATGTCTTCATGGAAATGATGTTTGGCAGCTTCCAGTTTTAACAGACAGTCTGTGGTGTCCTTAATATACGTCTCCCAAGACTGTACTAGAGGTTGCAGGTGATGGTCTAAATAATGTCCTATGGGTTCATGAATTGACCCACAACCAGCTACTATGGGTCTAAAACCTGTCCTTATGCATCCTGGGAAGCATATATATGTGGGGAAGCCTTGATGTTGGGTTAAATAAGAATTTCTTTGTGTTTTCCTCAATGTTACCATTGTCCACTCCTTTTTGTAGGATGCAACTCAATACTTCCAAGAATTTTCTCATGGGATCATGATCCATTTGAATGTAAGTATCCGTGTTCTTTACGTGTTCATTAACGCTGCGTATGTAGTAATCGGTATCGAGGACCACCAGGGCTCTCCCTTTATCAGCAGGCCTGGCAAGTGGGTGCACTTGCCAGGTCAACATGGCAGTACTAGACTGCACACAGCACTTCAATGGCAGGCCTGACTTATGTTACAGGCTGCTTATGTGGGTGGCACAATCAGTGCTGCAGGCCGACTAGCAGCATTTGATTTACAGACCCTGGGCACACACACTGCACTGTACTAGGGACTGACTAGTAAATCAAACATGCCAATCATGGAATCACCAATCCATAACAACAAATAATCACCAGTCCATAACAATAATTTACAGGGAGCACTTGCACTTTGGCACTGAACAACAGTGGCAAAGTGCCCAAAGTATCTAGAACAGCAAAAAAGAAGCCCAACACACAGCAACATAACAGGAGGCAAAGGCAAAGTTACAGGGGAAATCCATGCTAATGGTGCCAGGTCTAACATGGATCAATAGCCTTGATACAGTGAAAAACAAGTTTAGGAGTTTTTCCCTGTCAGGACATATAAAACTTAAGTACGCAGGTCCTACTTTTTACATAATTAATAACACATAAGGTACGCCTGGGTGAGTGTGCAATGAAGGTAAGGAGGAAGAGAATAGGAAGAGATGTAATGTCAGAGAGAGCATGAAGGAGAAATCCTTTCAGGACGAGAACCCTCACTCATCCTTCTATTGACCAAACGTTAGATATCGCAAAAAGTATCGAAGTTTCACTTGAGGATTCTAATCAATTAGAGCATGACAAATCAGTAAAGTTAGCAGCTAAATGTTCTCAAGTTAATCCACACAATAACCACACACATTCAACTTCTTTTAGTAGACAATCTGTATCAAAACAAATTAGTTTTGGAACAAAAAGAGGCAGCAAAAAATTTGCCAAATTTTATGAACTGACCTGCAACAACCCAAGAATGTTGGAAATGTTTGGAAAGCATGTAGAGGTGGAAATAAATGAGTAGGAATAAGAAGTGAATCTGTCGATGATGAGTGCGACGTGCAACAAAATGCAACAAAGTAGAAGAGTTAGTACTCTCTGTGGACTGTATTGAAATTGGAAGTTCACATGGCAAAAAGTTCAGTTATCTGGATATTCCTATATTGATAAAGGCATTTTAATGTCATTATTGTTTGATTCAGGGGCAAAGGTTATGATCATTTCTTTTGATAAATACAAGGAATTTTGGGTAGACTAAGGCCTTCTTCTACCTCATGTTATCACTTCAGCACTTGAGGGTAGCAGAATTGACTTGGTTGGTTATTTTTGGGCAAACCTGTCTTTTGAAACTAAAACCAATAAGGGTAAAGTATGTGTGGCCCACAAAAGAATGAAGGAATTAATGTATAGGGCAGGTGGCATCAGCAGGCAGATTTTAATTTGGTGATCAGACCTTGATCTAAACATTCAGTAACAGGTTTTTCAGCAAAAAGTGGGCAAAATCAAACATTTTGTGCATAAGATAAAAGTCAAAGAAGGTGTTACTCCGGTAAAACACAATTTATGAAATGTACCTCAGTGTGAGGGGTGACCTTTCTACCATCTTAAAGAAAATGCAAAGTGATAGATTGATAGAGCCTGTTGATGACACTTTGTGGTTTTCTCCAATTGTTTTGGCAAAAAAAATCCAGAGAGTTAAGGATATGCATTGATTTGAGATAAGTGAATAATGCGTTTGTTACACCAGATGGTATATTCTAGTTTTGCTGCATGCCATTTGGACTGGCCTCAGCTGCTTCTGTATTTCAGAAGGTCATGACTAGGATGTTTGAGAATCTGTCCAATGTGGTTGTGTTTCAAGACAATATTTTAAATTTTGGCGAGACCAGAGAGAAACACAATGAGTGTGTGGAGAAAGTTTTGTCAATTTTAGAACTCAATAGAGTCACTATTCATGAAGACAAATGTATATTTGGGGTAAATGAAATAGAGTATTTAGGATAGGTGTTAACATCTGATTGTGTCAAACTTAAACCATGTATCATTGATGGTATTCTCAAAGCTCCTCACCCTACTAGTAGAGAACAGTTATAACCTTTGCTAGGTCTTTGTGAATTTGAATCAAAATTTATTATGGAGTTTGGAGGAATGACTAAATGCTTTGGGTTTCTTCTAAAAAAAAGAACTCTAATTTTGAGTGGTCCACCACATGCTAGCAAGGTTTTGAGAGCATTACATGAAGCATAGTAGCAGCTCCATTCTTATAAACTTATGTTGAAGGGAGAGAGACATTTATAACTGTAGATGCCAGTGATTACAGTGTGGGTGCAGTCCTATCACAGTTGAATGGTAACAAGGAAGTAACCTTAGGTTTCCCTTCTAGGGGAATAAAAGATGTAGACACAAGGTACTTTGGGATAGAAAAAGAAATGTCATATGATTGGCAGTTGAGAAATTGAAGTTGTACCTCTTGGGCATAGAATTCTGCATAACAACAGACCACAGGTTGATATTTTATCAGGCAGGAAAATTAAAAAAGTAACAAGAAGATTGTCTAGGTTGTTAATTGAACATGAAATTCCTTGAAAAAACAAGAGACATGAGGTGTTTGGCAAAACGGGGATAGTTTGTTTAATGAAATATTGTGGTCAGCAGATCAGTAAAAGCATACAGTTTACAATTGATCTGAGCTATTCCTTTATACAGTTCATTGTATGCCAAACACGGTTTTGCTGATAATTGTATGGTAAGGAATGTAAGTTGCTGTCTTTGGAGTAAAAAATGAATTGTCCAATTGATAAACCAGGTGAGCCTCGACCTTGTGTGGACACAATGTGTCCAGTGGGTAATGTATCCAGATGTACGGCATGGGGAGCGTGTGGTTGTTGTGTGTGCCCTGATTGACTATATGTTCCTAACTTATGTGGTATCTGAATTTATGGTAACTTCAGGAGCACGAGCACCATGTGTGCTTTATTGGAGCCAATCTCCCTCAGCCAATGTGGTATTGATGTTCCTATCTGTGGGAATGATCTGGGATTTCTCGTTCGTGCTTTTGTTTGCCGGCTATGTGTTACTCCTACCTGGGACCCAATCTGTGATTTCAAACCTAGGTCTCAGCGCCTGCCTGACTCCGTATTTTCAAATCAGGATTGATGTGGAGTTCACAACGGGCATATTAGTTCATAAAGAATCTATCTCATTTTCATAAATGAATTTATAATTGTTCATCTCACCATCAACTTTTTACATATTAACAAGGTTAACAGGCAAATTGTTAGAATTTAACTTCTATGTAGTTCAAAATGCAGGTTGTAAAAATGCCAGAGCAGACTTTTTGTCTTGGCTATCAGTGGATGATGATTCTGTTTATATAAAAGATCATAAGGAGATTAAGTAATGCATCATAGCTAAGGTTGAGGATGTGGTCGTGTGTCTGGATATGGAGACATGGCATACTCAGTTGAAAGATTATGTTATTTTAAGTCAGATCATACAGTTTGTGAAAATTGGATGACCAAGAGACAAAGGGTTGGAAGTTCCTTTTCAACATTATAACAAAGTGCTAAATGAATTTTGTTTGAAAGGAGAATTGTTGGTGAGATGGGACAGAATGATACCTCCGGAAATGTTTCACCAAAGAATTTCGGAAACAGCTCATGTTGGTCACTTAGAGAGGACTGCTACCAAACGTAGAGTGGGAAATGAATTCTGGTAGCCTTGTATTGATGGAATTGTGGAGAAATTGGTGAAGACATGTGTACAATGTTGTTGCCGAGACAGACATTTAGTCACTGCTGTGCCTGACTTAAGTCTGGTCCTGTCTCCTAAAGAGGTCTGGTAAAGGATTGCTGTTGATTTCCGAGGACCGTTTCATGTGTTGCCCCGCAATATGATATATTTTGTGGTAATGATTGATCATATTCCCAGGTGGGGAGAAGTATGTGGGGTGGCAGAACTCAATACCAAAATTGTAATACGATTTTCCGATTAAGTATTTACCAGAGAGGGTGATCCAGAAGAGATATTAACAGACAATGGCATACAATTTGCGTCTTCAACTATGACCGAATTTTTGAAAATGTATGGTATTAAACATCTACACATGCAATTTTATTACCCGTAGGCTAATGGCAAAGCTGAGAAATCTAATAGGGTGTTCTAAAAAGGAATGTGAAGCTGCTGTTAGAGATCTGTTTTGGGCTTACAGATCTACTCCCCATACTGCCACAGGAAAAGTTCCATATGAACTTATGAGGGGAAGGGAGGTTGTTTAATCTTTATGCCCCTTTTGGAGGATGGAAATGAAAAGTCAAGGTTGTGACATCACTGATGCTAATGGAAAAGCTAAACAAAATGAGTGATGATTTCAGCCTTGCCAGATTTCAAAGAAGCAAGAAACTCAAGGGGCTCTCCAACAGGAAAACTAAATTTGAAATAGGTGATCTAGTACGTATCAAAGAACCAATTCTAAAAAAAATGATCTGCAAAATGTACAGATTCTGTTAGTGGCATTGAAGTTAGAGGAAATGCTGTACGATTTCCATATGGTCAATGGTGGAATATAGGAAGAATAACTAAAATTGACAAACATTATGTTGTGGGGTTTGATTCTAGAGCTGAAAGAGACAGCAGTTCTGCCAATAACTGTCATTTGTCTATGATGAAAAATGATCAAGATTCTGTAGTAAAAATAAGCCCTAGAGCGAAGGGATTATCCAGAAGATATTTAAACTGAACTAGAAATGTTGAACTAATTAGATATCTCTGCATTGTTTATAGAAATAGGTACACTGAATATATAAACTATTTTTTGTTTATATTGTGAAGAAAAACATTATTGAATGATGTGTTTTTTTACCTTTATGTTTCATTTTATTCTTTTTATTTCAGTATTTATTTAATCTTTCAAAAATAAAAGAATAGATGTCTGGTATCCTGATGTATTGTAATGTTCACCATTTGCATTGTATGTCTCATGTCTTCTCTTTTTATTGATGTATGATGTATTAAGTCATTGTTATTTAATTGGTCAAGCATTCATTCTCTATTGGAATTATTGTGTGCTTTGGTTTGAATGTATATTCAGTTGGAGAAAAACTCTGGGCCCTTGTGTACCGTGGAAGCTGTGTCTTATTATCTTCCAAATAAACATCTATGAAATTACTTGGATGGAAGTCTTCCTCTACACTACACTACCTGAGGGTGACTTATAAGTATTCAAAATCAAGATTTTCAGCCTGGCAACAGGCTTATTTTTCAGGTTGAATTAGCAATTTAAAACTGTGGTACAGGCTGCAGTCGCAAGCCTAAGGCATGTTCTACAGTGCTACCTTAGTGGGTGGCACGATGTGTGGTGCAGCCCATTGCTAGCATTTAATGTATAGGCCCTGGCTACATGTACTACCATAAACTAGAAACATATAAGTAAATTAAATGTGCCAATTAGGTGCATGGCCATTTTACCATGGTTAAGGGATAAAACGCAAGCACAGTGCCACTGGTTAGCAGGGGTAAAGTGTGCAGAGTCCTCATGCCAAAAAAAGAACGGTTCCAGCAATGACAGGGTAGTGAAGGTAAAATGTCTGGAGGAATACCGTGCCAAAGATGTCAGGTCTAACACCAGCAATTTCTGAGAATCAGACAAGGGGCTCTAAAAGCTGCATTTTGCAGTTGCCCTTTAGAAAATGAGAGAATTGATTTTAACATTGTAATTTGGCTATTGAGAAAGTCACGCTATGCAGTAACTTTTCTCTAAATGCACTAGAGACCTTGCGAATTTCTTAATCGTTGGAAAACAACTCCATGTTCAGATGGGTTGACCTGTAATAAACATTGTCATTGTTATTTTGCAATGAACTTATAGTTCATAAATTTATTTTTGGACTAAAGGGGCCTTCTAAAAGAGAGAATGTAAATATTGTAAATTGAGGTCACCCTTTAGTGATTTCCAAGACTGAAACAAAGAAGTCTGATAATCAGAGTAGAGTGGTTCCACATCGTAAAAATAGCAATGTGACTTGTTGAAATTGACTTGCCATTTGAGGCATTTGCTTTGTGTACTGTCTTTACTCTGAATGTATTAGTGACTTCTTGTATTAAGTCCCCTAAATTCATTTGAACCTGAATTTCTGTAGCAGAAATTCAAAATGGAGATGCTGTAGCTTTAGAATAGAATTCAGTTCCTTACAGTAGCTCAACTGCAAACTCAGGATAAGCAATTCAGTGGGCTGAGAGCATGGCTCCTGCTTCTACCAGAGAAACCGAGAAGAAGACAAGGTACCAAAGGTTTTAAAGAGAAAATCTGTCAAAGGAGAATGATCAGTTCAAGGTGTGTTAAAAATATGGTTTGAATAAACATAATAAGAAATGATCAAAACCATGCAACCTGCTGAATGTGCCTTAGAGACCTGCCACTCATCAAAGCCAAAACAAAACATCAGAGAGGTCTGGATGAACAGCACTCAGAAAGACTGGGTAGGACAGTACACTGGACCTCTAAATGCAATCGGGTCCAAGGACACCAAAGCTGAAAAATCAGGAGGGTTGTTAAAAAGTGATCAGTGAAAGTATAAACTTTCACTATTCACTATGATAATTTGAGTCGCTAGAACTTAGCTGGCTCAAATGTGCTTGATGGCCATTTTAGCTTATACAATATCTACCCCTCCAAATGTGTCAAAGTTCAACCTCAGTCAACCGAACTTTGACACCCCAATAATAAAATTAGTGAAAGAAAATCTATGTCATAAATTGGCCCTCACACATTGCAAGTGTAATGTCAGAGATAAAAATGTACTTGATCAGAACATCAGAATAAAGAATGACCATCATTTTTGAGGAGATTCCAGATGCCTCTTTCACTTTGCAAAGTTGTGCTTCACCAAGTATGTGCAGATTTTAAAACTTCATAAACTTAAGAAAGTATAAAATTATAAATAGCTTTGTAGATGTCTCTGTGCATGTCACAGAAGGGGAACACTCCCTGCTTCTTTTTGGAAGCGGAGCAGTTAAAGCTGTTTGTAGAAGCAAAGCGAATGTGGACCACTGACAGTTTGAGCCTAACAAATGGTATGGTTTACCCTTGCCCCCTTTAAGCACTCTTTTCACATTCTGAAAACAATTTCAGTCTAATTTTTATGGAATATTGACTAAGGAATATGGCTCTCCCAGTAAGGTTTTGACCAGAGTGTTGGAGTGATAGGGCTCACAGATATTTGCAACAACCCAAGTCATCACCCAGGTGGGAAAGCCCTCTAAAACAAGGAGTAATGCCAGTTGACTCCCTCCATGGCTTCTTCCAGAGGAAAGAGCTTCTTTGCAGTAAAATCCGGCATTAGGGATGATCATTTTCAATTCTGCTGCAGGTAGGTAATGGTGCTGATGACACAAGGGATTAAAAGCTAGGCTCCATGAAGGGCACCACAAGAGTAACTAAACACTAGTCAGTAATAGGACGTCTTCTTCTCAGAAGCCAGGTCTAAAAAATACCTTATTCATTTGCATCAAAAACAATACAAGCTCCATTACCAGCCATACACAGGGAAGAAGCAGTAGCTATTCTTTGTGGCTCCAAGGAAGGTGTTCAACCAGAGGAGAACATCTTCCTAGCACACAACAGTGTTGGTGTAAAAAGAGGAAGAGTCTCCCACACTTCTTTTTCAGAATTACCCGAGAGAAATGTCTACAAAAAGGCCACACAGTCTGTGTAGCTCCCCTTCAAATATCAACCATTCAGCTGCCAATCAGAATATACTGATTTTAGAGTGGCTCTGCTGGTTTACAACTGCATCTTAATGAAGTAGGGCTTTCATCTTAGAGGGTAGTTATGTTATATCATGTTTTTTTACACAAAAAGTTTTGCCTGGCCTCCGTTCAGATATCAGATTGTGACAGCAAACTGCATATGAACACATTTGATCATATTTACAAAAGGTTTTCTTTTCATACTAAATGAGTAGGGCTGTTTGGTTCAGCGCAATAATAATGGAGAGTGTTCTCTGCGGTACTCCATTGTAATTACCATCATAGCCCATCCTTGTGCTGTCAGTGAAATCATAGGGTTACATATTCGCAGGATGCAGATCATTATCATGAGAAGGAGCCACAATAACGGTATGTCAACTGTGGCCTGCCCACACCAATATGCTGAAGGGATGAGGCCAGAGAGCCGTAGCTGGGACAGGGCTTTGACCTGGAAAAAAAGAGATACAACGCCAGTCAGCAAGACCCAGACAACACAAAGATATTTAACAAAAGTTAAAACTAATATAATCAAAGGAATCTTTAGAGCTTGCTAGCATATGTTTCAATCTTAAATAAATGAAATCACAAGGGATCTTTCATGTGGGAGACAATCCTTGTACTATGTAATTTTCAAAATCAAGTTTAAGTTAGAATCAGTGAGTATTTAGCAACATTTTTGTTATTTTTGTTTTGTTCGTTCGTTAAGTCTTTATTTCGATTAAAATAATCATAAAAGACAGTTCATACAAAAAAGCTAAAAAGGGACTTTTTGGATAAAAACACAATGCCATATAAACAATCAAAACAAAATGTGAAATCAGAAATTAGTACAATATATATATATCAAATAAAAATAATCAGCAACTGAGAACCACTATAAAACCATGTAAATACAATAATACAGTATAAAACCAGTTGATCATATAGCTAAAAATTAATTAATTAGTAATGCCGTACTGGAGTGATATCACATTGTTATGGCTACAGCTAGGCCTGCATTTCTCCTAGTTTTTTGCAGCGAATAAACCATGCCCATCTCAGGAATTTCGCCAAAGCTTCAACTATAGGAGCGTCAGTGGATGTCCGCAAAATCCTTAATGCCACCAATGCCGATCTAGTACCCACGTTCGTACAAATTGGTTTGAGCCATTTAAGCCTGGGGTATTTATAAGCCGGGCACGCCAACAGAAAATGGGATATGGATTCCAACGAAGCTGGGCAGATAGGACAATGCTCAGACCCATTCGACCGCCATTTAGAAGTAAAGGCGTTGATTGGGAGAGAGCCAACCTTAAACTGATGGTATAGTTTTCTGTCCACCCGTCTAGAAATAATATCCCAGTATGCTTCAAACACAAAATCCTGTTTATGCATCAGATAGTCCGAGGATAGGGTGGGCCTAATGGAAGAAAAAAAATATTTATTCTTGACCATATCCCAATAGGCGGCCTTGAATTCCCTCTTAGATGGAAATGGATTTTCATAGGGGTGCGTCCACAGGCCACTGATCCCCATCCCACACAGGGAGTTTTTTACATCCTGTAACCATTTGATCTTCCCCGTACAGCCAACCCCCCTGAAATCCATGTGGGATTTCGCATATTGAGAAAGCTCAGGGGTAACCCAAAGTCGTCGCCAAAACGCTATTGGTCTAAAAAGAGCTAAATCCTCGATTCGAAGGCAACCCAGATCCAAAAAAAGGGGCAATTGTGGAGTGGATTGCGGGAGACTCATAATAGCTCTGGCAAATTTATTCTGGGCTTGTGCCAAAGAGGAAATGTTCTCAAAACCCCATAGTTCCGCTCCATATAGAATTGAGGTAACAACCTTGGTATTATATAGCTTTTAAACAGGGGCCATAGGCTTGGTAAATGAAAGCTTGTGTTCTTTAACAAGGGCTCCTGCCAGCTGAGCGTGTTTCAAAGCTAAAAGATCAATGTGTGGTTTAGTTTCTTACCCAGAGTAATCCCCAGGTATGCAAATGCTTCTGTCTGTTCCAAAGGGGCATTGTTCATAAATACAATGCTTTGAATGGTCTTATGATGGTGAAAGACCATAAACTTGGTCTTGTCCACATTAACCACAAGCCCATGGTCGGGGCAGAACTCCTCGAACCAGGACAATGCAGCCTGCAGTCCCTTCTGTGTCTTAGATAGGATCAGGGTATCGTCCGCGATCATGAGCAATGGCATCCTAAGCCCCCCCAAGCTAGGGGCATCTGTGTGGTATGTGGAATAGTATTGGACCACCCTGTTGATAAACAGGGAGAACAGTGTCGGCGCCAGGACGCATTCTTGGCGCACACCCTTTAGGACAGGGAAACTAGCTGTGATCTCGCCCTTAGAGCCCCACCACACCTGGGTGTAGTTCAAATTATGCAACTTAATTATCTAGGCTAATAGCTCCTGAGGCATCCCTACTTCCAAAAAAGCGTGCCACATTTTATTAGGTGGCACCAAATCAAAAGTAGACTTAAGATCAATAAAGGCTGCGTATAGGGACCCTCCTCCTATAATAACTACCTTCCAGTAAATGATAATAAACCTAAAAACCTGGTCAATGGTGCTGGTAAAAGGGCGAAAGCCTGCCTGCAAAGGTGACAAAATCTAATTTCCCTCAATCCACACTTGGATTCAACTAAGGACCAATCTGGCGATTATTTTCTGCATAGAGTCAATAAGGCTAATCGGCCTGTATTGGCAGGAGATGAGCGATCACCCTTTTTATATATCGGTAATATAATGGCTCCAGACCAGGTATCGGGGAGAGGTGCACCACTGGCTATGGCATTGGCTATAATTGTGATGTATTTGACCCAATTCTATTTGTCATACTGGAACAAGTCAGCCGGTTTACAGTCCGGACCAGGAGCCCTCCCTTTGGGCAACAGAGAGAGGACCTTCTCAACCTCGAGGTTGTCAAACAATAAGGTGTTAGACGTTAAACCTGGTAGTGGATAAGTATCAACAGTATTTACAATGGAGAATTGGGCTTTAGAAACTCAAGTCTGGCGCTACATGGTTCACCGGTATGTGTGGTGTCCCATTACTGCCCCGCTTGACTAACTGCCAAAATTTAGTCATGTCTCTCTCTCGAGACTAGCATCAAGTAGGTCGAGTAGGTCAAGTAGGTCGAGCCAGAGTTTTTCGTCCCAATCCTTCTTAGCTGCTTTTTGAACTGCTTTATACCTGGACCTAGCCAAACTTACCTTGCCCATATTTTTAGATCTAATAGCTTTTGTTAACTCCCGATATGACTCTCTACAAAGCTTATTGTACCAGGTAGCCATCTTGACGCTTGAATTACTTTTCCTAGAGTTACATTTGATAAAAAATAGTTTTAGACTAGTGAATAGCTCCCTATGTACGATCGGAGCAATACGATTCATGACCTCCTGAGAGTGACAACTATTAAGAATAGCAACCGAATGACCAACCATAGACTTCATCTCTTCAAGATCCCCCTCTCTTTCGATAAGCCTGGCCCATCTAACTCTTCTTTCATCATTCGTTACAGCTGCTTCCACTAAGTTGTGTGCCTCAGCCATATTAGGATTGACTATTAAGCTTGGTGCCAATAAAGATAGTACTAGTGGGTCATGATCACTTTCGGCCCGCTCAACGACCGTCATATCATATGAGTGCACCCAAAAATCGACACTAACAAGGATGTAATCTATCCTGCTTGATTTTAGGCTGTTGTTATAAGTATGTGCACCCGTCCGATCCGACTGGCTCCTTCCATTTGCTGCCCTTACTCCCTTCTCCAGACACATCCCCTTGAGCTGCAGAGCAGCTTCAGTCCATTTTTTTTATTGGTCTGAGATCTAAGGAGGGGATCTTCCATGGAGAGTCCTCTTCGGAGGTTAGATTACCAACCTCAAAACCAAGGGGTTCAAAACAATAATTAAAATCCCCCGCTATGATCAAATAGTGCCCTACTTTCCAACTGTCCAGAAACCCATCAAGGATTTCAACAGTCTCAGATCACCTGGCCCCCGGCTGACCTCTTGCATAGATGTTGATTAGCAGAATATCCCTATCATGACCCGAGCATAAACAAAGGGCCAAGATATCTGGGATGTCAATATATACTTCCTTAACAGTGTAGCTCGCTTGTTGTCTCAGCCAGCATGTTAGACCGCCCGAAAGCCTCCCCTTACGCCCCCCTAGTGCTGGTTTAAAAAAATTAAGAAACCCAGGGTGGTGGACTTGGTCCATGGCCCATGTCTCCTGAAATACCCAGATATCATGCTGATCGATGAAAGTTGACCAGTCATTGGATTCAGTTTTGGGCAAAAGCCCCGCGATGTTCCAAGAGCCCAATGGAAACCCCACAACCCCGGCTGCCTGTATAGACCGTAATACAGGCCTATCAAAAAGATCTCTAGTTGGGGAACCTTGTTCGAATCCCCCGTACCCCTCAATTGGGCTTGCTGTAATTATTACAGGCCCCCCATCGCAGCCGAGTCAGTCATTACAATCCAGAGTAGAAAGGGCATCAAATCGATTACTCACGGGGACTAAGTGTTCAGACAACCCGTGTGTTTGAAGAGTCCCTCTCGTATTGGCATCACTAGGTTCAGTGATGGATTGATAGAAGAAACCCAATGGTAATACAGAAATGGAATCCCTTACAGCGCGATTCCCTGCCCTCAACAAGATGTATTGAACCAAGCTAGGTGATCTAAAACTCAAGACCACACAATCCCCCCTAAACATTTTCTGGAACTTCCCCACCCAAGGAACCCTGCGCACCATTTTGAATTCTGTAAACAGGGCTGTTGTTAGCCCAGTTCTTGTACTGAGAAAGTGTAGGGCCTTATTGCGTAAGGTAAACCAATGTTCCCTTGCCTGAGGTCCAAGCTCCGGGACATTCCCCAAAACAACAGTATAAGGGGTGGGTTCCGGTGGTAGGTGTAGAGAGGTTGGGGGTGGAGTGTCTCTGCTAACGATTGATGGAATGATTGCAAACTACCCAATCTCTGAGCCTGAGGGGCTGGGGGGACACCATGTGGACCAGGACCACCTACAATTGGGGGGTTTGATTGATTATTAGCCGGGGCTTCAAAAGGAATATTAGGTATAGTATTTACAAGCCACTCACTTTGCTGACACCCCCCCAGTCGGTTGTGGTCCACCCGCCCATCACCTGGTTGGACATTATGGCCTGGTAATATGGTGTGGTTGGATGGGGGAATTCTAAGGAGCCCTTGCTCTATTTTAGTGAGTCTGTCTTCAATTGAAGCCAGTTTCAGCAACATGGGGTCAATTAGAGAAGAAATTTTCTGCAGTAGCTCTTTGCTCTGATCTTCCTTCCTGCAGTATTCTGGGTCAGGAATATCGTCAACAACGGAACAATCACTAGGGAGTTGCTGGCACACCCCAGCCCCCTTAATAGGAGCCTTCCGAATTATACCCCCTGTCTGATAAGATTTTGTTTTAACTAGGGCACAGGCTTTCTTTTTCTTTGGTGGCGGTTCTCCCCCTACACCAACCACCCCCAGCTTAGATTGTTTAGCTTTCTGACCCCTAGTGGTAACAGGAGAGGCTATATAAGAATTATCTGGACTAACTGGGGTGGGATCAGGGGGCACCGATGAGAAAGTGTAGGGCCTTATTGCGTAAGGTAGACCAATGTTCCCTTGCCTGAGGTCCAAGCTCCGGGACATTCCCCAAAACAACAGTATAAGGGGTGGGCTCCGGTGGTAGGTGTAGAGAGGTTGGGGGGTGGAGTGTCTCTGCTAACGATTGATGGAATTATTGCAAACTACCCAATCTCTGAGCCTGAGGGGCTGGGGGGACACCATGTGGACCAGGACCACCTACAATTGGGGGGTTTGATTGATTATTAGCCGGGGCTTCAAAAGGAAGATTAGGTATAGTATTTACAAGCCACTCACTTTGCTGACACCCCCCCCAGTCGGTTGTGGTCCACCCGCCCATCACCTGGTTGGACATTATGGCCTGGTAATATGGTGTGGTTGGATGGGGGAATTCTGAGGAGCCCTTGCTCTATTTTAGTGAGTCTGTCTTCAATTGAAGCCAGTTTCAGCAACATGGGGTCAATTAGAGAAGAAATTTTCTGCAGTAGCTCTTTGCTCTGCTCTTCCTTCCTGCAGTATTCTGGGTCAGGATTGGAATATCGTCAACAATGGAACAATCACTAGGGAGTTGCTGGGACACCCCAGCCCCCTTAATAGGAGCCTTCCGAGTTATACCCCCTGTCTGATAAGATTTTGTTTTAACTAGGGCACAGGCTTTCTTTTTCTTTGATGGCGGTTCTCCCCCTACACCAACCACCCCCAGCTTAGATTGTTTAGCTTTCTGACCCCTAGTGGTAACAGGAGAGGCTATATAAGAATTATCTGGACTAACTGGGGTGGGATCAGGTAGCACCGATGAGACGGGAGTAACCTGCCTCAACAAGCCTATAGGAGCAACTATAGGGACGTTAGTTTGGATTGGCATAATGGGAGGGGCAGGGTTACCTGGGCCTATTCATGGTAGGGGTTCTAACGATAACCTACGCTCCGTAAGTTGGATTTCATGCATGAGCGCAGATTCAGCCCTAGTTAGGAACGCATCAAGGGTTCCAACTACTCCACCCACTACACCTGATTTTCGTTTCCCCAAAAGACTAACCCCAACTGGGGGCATGATAACCCAGTAATAAAACTAGACTGCCCCCCCTAATAAGATACCTAATGTAGGTGGGGTGGCTCAGCTCAGCCTCCTCCGAGCTACCACCGAGCAGCGTCCCACACCGTGATGGAAGAGGCAGTGCTTTAGCGCAGTTAACACACCTCCTCCTCGCTTGCGTCAGCTGAAATAGTCAAGGGACACTCTGGGGGTTTAAGTCCTATCCCAGGGTGTCGGCACCAATGACGATAGGTTGGTACCGGCCTTTGAACCCTGGGACCTCGTCCCACCAGAGCTGTTGCAGCAGCGGTAAAAAGGGTCACACCTCGTTGGGTCAATAGAGCTGTGCACCATCCAGAAGTCTCTTGATACACCAATCGGGACAGTAGCAGCAAGCTCAATTGTCAGCTGGAATCAACATATAGAGAGCACTACTCCATCCATGTGGGGAAATCACCCCTGCCAGGAGTGAGCCTAAAGCAGCACCTAGCCACAAAACTACAGTGACTAGTCTACCAATCGTAGGCTTACCTCAAGTGTCGCTGGATGCAAACCAAAAGCCAAAATTTTTGTTTCTCATCAGTTAAATTTTTTTATGTAGTGTCAGCTTATTGCCTCGGATGAAGAATTTACGGATACATATATTTGTGCATCATTAAAAATGTGTAATGTGCATTTACACACACAATTTCATATCTAGAGACTGAATAAATAAAATTATTTTTTAAACACTTTTCTTATGATGTGTGAAGCTGTATTTTCAAATGTGTTTTGGTTAAGACACATTTATGTGCAAAATACAATTTTAACTAAGATGGAACCTGTTCCAGTCACTCACTCTGTGCTTACCCCACTCCTCTGCACACAGACTCTCCCCACAGTCAAGCTGTAATCTATTAGAATATTTTACAGTTGTTAATTGTTTGCTCATGGTGAACTTCTTTAGCACAGATGTAAATAGCATCATGTAACCACATCCTCCGCTGTTTCAATGAAATCTATTTATTCAAATAATTTGACACCATATATGCAACTTGTTTGTTCATACAACTCCAGACAACAATAGCATAGAGGGTGCTGAATTCAAGAAAGTGGGATATTGCTTAAGTGTTAAGGTAGCTACATTTATTTTCTATGTTCTCTGATTTCCTGAAGAAATGGAACATTTGCTCACATTACAATGATCCTACAAATGGTCTTATTGTCTAAGCTTGAATTGTATATCAAATAAACCCAGATTATTATAATAAACCCCTTTAAAGTTTAATTGATCTAGAACGCAGTTATTGAGTGGGTCCTTATTATTCTTAAATTGGAATTATTTAATAAATTGTATTCTTTTAGTTTCTGATGGTTTGGGAGGTACCTTAATGCGTGGACACATTGCCTCATTATATTGAGGTATAACAATGTCTCTGATCCAGGTTAATGTGGGATATCAGACTAAGGTACATTTTGTGGTGTCTTGATTTGACAGTGTTTTGCTCCCACACACCTAAAGCACCTTAAACACTGTATAAATAAATATGTTTTAAAAACAATAGTGGATTTTTTTTGGCCTCCAGCATCAAGGGTCTAGCATCAAGTGAGAAGCTTTTGAGAGCTACATAAAACATTTGATTAAATAAATGCAGTGTTTTCTTTCTTAATGCTGTATCAAAGGGCTTTACCTCATGTCTGGTACTAAGCACTATCAACACACTAGTTCTGTTTGGTAACTGCATTAGCTGTCCTTACCTTTCAGACATTATATTCTTCAACCTACCATAATAAGCTACCCAAGATGGCAACCCTTCCTGCCATCCTACTATTTTGTGTGTATGTTAGAGACAGCAAGTTTTGGAGCACAGAAAAGTTAAGTCATAAGGTTTCTTAGGAGTTCAGCATCAGCTGTGTCTTTTCTGACCATAGAGATAGAAATTCCTTTTCCCATGCAATCAGAATTAATTTTGACTTCCTAATGTTCAAATGGTCAAAGCACAGTGAAAATAAACTTTACTGGTGTGAGAAAGTACAGTTTTTGCATGGTTACCCACAGTTTTTGTGGACTGATGCTGCGGATCCTTTTACTCTTTGCCCTGGGACATGGATAATTAGTCCCAAGTGCAGTGCTCTGACCCCTAAAATATGTTGAAATTGGCTTACTCTTAATTGGCTTATTTAAATTTCTCATAAGGGTACATGGTGTTTCAAAATAAGGAAAATGGAAAGGAAAGTTAAAATGTCACCTATGGCCTACAGCACTCCTGTACCATTTCATAGTGTGGCAAGACAAACATGAATGCAGTCCGATCAATGTAGCCTGGCTTCTGTCATTTTTGTAACTCAGCCTGACCTGTCAAAATGACTCTTTTTGACAGGTGAAAACCTCCCTTTTAAATATTAACTCTCCCCTACGTAGGCATTGTAAACCACAAGGCAGGGTGCATAGTCTTTAAAAGTAGGATTTGTAGAAATTCAAAGTTAGTATTTACTTACAGTAACTAGCACCCAAAAGCTATTTTCACTGTGGGAAGACTGACTGGCCCATAGAGAAACACTGGGAAACAATATGAAATAATAATTGTGCTATCTCAAGTTAGGGACCAACTGGAAACATGATTTAAAAACTAATTTAAATATTTATCACAAGCCCAAACTAGGGCCTGATTCTGAAGCGGTTAGGAAGCCCTCCTAACGGCATTAGCTCCGTCCAAATCGGATCGGTAACATGTCTTTCCGACTGGCTCAGAAAGGTTTCCGACCGACCTAGTACGAGGCGAGTTAGGCGCTAGGAATATCCCAATCCCAACTCGACGGCATTTGGAATGACTGAGCCGTATGGAGCAGATTCGAATGTCTCTACGGGCCACGCTTCCGAACGACCAAGTACGATGCTGTATTTGGACAACCTTTCTGAATCATGCCATCCGACTCAAATCGGCAGTCGGAATCAGACTTTGGGGGCCTGTGGTGGGCCTTCCTGAACCTAGACTTCTCAATAGGGCCTGTGGGGGTAACCATGGGCACCCCCTTACCAGCCATGCACAGTGTGGCAGGCACCAAGGGGTGCTTGACACAGGATGCCCGATTTTCATCAGCCACCCCTTTCTTCAATGGGAGCCTATGCATTCGGTCGGAACAAAGGGTCCTATTGAAGTCAATGGGAGTCCAACCAAATCGTATCTAGAAGCATCCGGATGCATCATAGTCGGTCAGCTGGACTCTACCGATCTAATTCAGTCAGAAACCATTCCCAAAGCCATTTGGTCAGGAAGCTTTCCAAACCGCATCAGAATCAGGCCCTCAATGGTGAAGTCAAAGTTGCATTAAATATTAAGGAATGAGAATTTTTAAAGTTACCATTTCCGTGTGCGAGACTCCTGGAGACTCATTTGCATTAGCCTCCAACTATCACCCAGCCAGGAAATAGCCCTGATAAGGTGTGAAAGCTAAACAGCTGCCATGGCAGAGACAATGTCCTGGGTGTTGGGAAAGTGTTTTTGTTCCCCTGGCAGGAAGACCAGTTGAGCTGTGCCCAGAACCTAATTGATTTTAAAGGGGTCACCGCTATCACAAGCAGATGTCAGATGATCCCTGAACAGACCTCTTCCATTGTTATTCTAGTCCGGAAGTCACCAAACCCAGCTGGGGAGAAAGCTGCAAACAACAGTAGTTTGGAGTAACCACAGAGGAGGGGCTACTCATTATCCTGAACACACCTCTGGGTGTGCACACAGGCTCTGCACAAGGGCAGAAGGTTTTTCCATTTCGGCCTTAGTGAGTGAGGGGTACTTCTTTTTGCAATAGGCCACACAGGAGCCTCAGCAAAAGTGGGTAGGATTCCCCCTAGAATATTTACCCTATTGGTTAAGAGGGGGCCAGGAGTCACATCAACGAACAAGCTAATGCCAGGCATAGATGTAACACCGCAAGACACCTTCTTCAGAACACTCTAGACCTGTGGAAGAACAGAATAAGGAGTGAAACCTGCTGTTTGAGACCGATGAGGACAAATGAAGGACTGGACTTGCTCCCACCTGTATCCAGGCCAAAGAAGTGGACTCCAAGGGTCAATTGGCTGACCACGATTGTACTCTACAGGTCCTCAATCAGATAAAAGAGGCCTTTTTCTGAAGTGCCAAGCTGACCAGTACCAACCGGACCTGACTTGGACCCTACTGGTGGCCTCTACTAGAGTGAGTCTTGACCCCCATGTCCTGTTACTGAGGTCAAATGACCATTGGCTCTGCCTTACTGGACTTCTCCTAACATCTCTGAAAGCCTGAGACTGAAATGACTGGCCTTCAAGGCCTCCAATGGACTGGGACAAACCTGCCAAGCCAATCAGCCCGAAGAGCGACCTTTCTGAGCTGAAGAAATAGGTTTCTCCTTCTAAGACCTTTTTCACACTAGCCACAAATTTGATTTAACAGGACGTCAGGAACAAAGGTTTCCAGCCTTATGGTGCTCTCACAGAACACAGCCCACAGCCTTGCCATGCTGGAGTATTTCAAGCTCAAAAAAGAGACTAGGTCCCAAAGTTAAAATCTTGACTGGGCAAAGGAGGCAAACTTATCCGCGCAGCAAGAAGACTTTCTTGGGCACGAAATTTGAATTTTCCTGCTCTGAACGTTTTCCGCCAAAACCAATGACTTCAAAGAGACCTCACCCACCATCTATCTGATGTCATGGAGTCCTCATCAGATACAGCCTTCTGAAGTATTTTGATATCCACAATAAATGACTAATCCTAAGGTAAAGCCTCTGGCCAAGTTGAGTATGTTAGGTGTATCTGACCTGCGGTCCATCACGGTTAGCCTAAAATTGAGCATAGCTCCCGGTCTATCGCGACCACTGGACCCACTTTGGCACTTAGTACCTTTTGGTATTATTTTCCCTAAAATCTTCTGAAATTCATATCTCTTGTTGCCCATAATAGAGCTTTGTTGTTTTTTGTGTCATTTTGTTCATTAAATTATTCTGTATATTTTGGAATTGGTGTTGGGTTTTTATTGTGTTGTGTTTTTTGCTTTTTTAACTGTTTTGGTATTACTACATGCTTTACACATTTTCTCTAAGTTAAGTTTGTCTGCTCTATGCCATAGATACAAGGGGCTGAGCTCAGGTTTAAAGTACTGAAAATGTTAAGCAGACCCAACAAGATACCTTTAATACTAGTAGTGGACCTGAATCCACTCCAACTAATATATCACTTTCTCATAATTGGATAATACATTCTATTTTGAAATCAAAGGTTAAAATACAACTAAATATCTCTCTATATTAAAGGTTGATGGCCAAGAAGAAAGTGTTTGTATGAGCGATTTGACTTTATCAAATGGATTATGCCACAAACAGAAATGAAACTATCCTGTGCGGGTCATGTTCTTTCAAAGAAACCACTGAAGGTTACATAATTTTTTGACAACGTTGAAGATATGTGTGTTGGAAAGGAAAGAATATTTTGGCGTGAATAATATTGATGCAATGAAAAATATTAGTAACGATGGTATGAAATTTGATCCTCTACCACGGAATGAGTGTAAGTAGACTCCTACCTTTCTTTTGTGTGATACAGGCAATACGTGAGACTTTAAATGATCTCACTTCAAATCTAGCTACTTTAATGATTAATGAGCGTGAGTTTTTGATACAGGCTATTGAAAATGTCACCCCTTCAGATCATATGGCATTATAAGGGCACACATCAGCATGTTACAAACAGTAGCACTTCAAATTAGAGACTCTAATCTGATACTAGATATATCTATAACTTAAGATGTTATTCCAAATCTAAAAACATGTGATTATATGTTTCCTATATTTCAGCTATCTAAACCATGTTGGCTTTATAACATTAAGAAAGATCCTCACAAATGTGCATTTTCTGCTTAATGTAAACAAGTCTTGCTATCTGAAATGGGGATGTTGTAGTAAAATTACTTGTTTTTTCCTGCTTCAAGTCTGTCAGTTGCTTTAGTTTTTATGTAAATGTAGCAAAGTATAGTTTTTCCTGATATAAAGTATGTGACCCGAGTTTAGAGATAGGTCTTGTACCCTCCAAAGATTTCCAAATGTCCAAAATTGCACCTTTAAATAGAAGCAATCTGACCAATAGGAAGACACCAGGATTTAAATTAAACCAAATCCATTGAGAGTCCCTGTAATTATGACTTGCAATACTTTACAATATACTAGCAAAAAGGCTTAAGGATATTTTATACATTTCCTTAGTTGATTCATGAATTTGTGTTTGTTAAAAAATATTGGGAAAACCCCTTTAAGAACTGGGGATTGATACGTAATGATCTGGTACTGGAGGAACCCCCGATTTGGCATTTAGGAAAGCGCGCTCAATGAGCAACATGTTGGTTAAAAGTAGCCCAGAAGTTACCACTCCTAAGAACTGGTTGACCTCCAGGAGGGGATTTGTGAAGTATTCAACATGCAGAGCATGTAAACATGCTATCAGTAAAACATCCTATACTAGCCCATTTAGAGCTGAGGCAGTATATATTAACAAACTGGTAACATGCAAAACGGAATATGCTATATATGTGCTGGAGTGTCCCTGTGGCCTGCGTTATATTGGTAGTACCAAGTTGCAGGTTCACAAGAGGATACTCCAGCACATTAGGGCCATTAACAACTGAGACCCGGCATATCCGGTCGCGAGACACTTCAAGGACACACATGGTAGCAATTCCGTCCTTCTTAAATACTATGTGATAGACACAAACCCACCTTTACGTAGAGGAGGCAACCGAGAAGCACAATTGCACAAATTGGAAACCAGGTATATCCTGGAGTTAGACACTAAGGTCCCGTCAGGCCTAAATTCCAGTGAGGATTTCTATACCTGTTTATTATGAAAGTCAGCTTTACTGCTTAATACTCTTTGATCAGCTCCTAGTGTACATAACTTTGAAGAGCGTTTCTTATGTTTAAGGTTCAGTCAGTTTTAATTGTATATATGTCTCCACTATGAAAACCCTTTCCCTTTTGTGAGTTATTAATTTGAGCACTGAGCACTTTTTCAGAACTGATATCGGTTCGTTCGGGTAGCACTTTTTTGCACTAGCACTTCAGATCTTAAGTAAGGGGATGAGTTGATTCTAGGCCCACTTTGGGCATTATCAAAATAACAGGCACATAACCAGTATAGGACACTACATTTTGCAGCATTGCAATCTTAGTTTTGGTATTTGACCGGAATACATAGGTTCATTTGCAACACTGACTACAGTTGAATTGTTTTTAAGAATCCATTCGCACTAGCTATCAATGCCATGTACTAAATAAATCTGTCATTTTATAATATATACAGATTATTATATCAGTACGAATCAACTGACATTCATACTAATGATTGTTTTTATATTTTTGTTTAAGTGTCCGCAATAACAATGCGTATGTTACTGGTTTTAATTTGCCTGTGAACCAACTTGTTCATGTCTATGAATTCTGGTCATGTGACTGATCACGAGATATGCACTAGCACTTTAAATTTTGGGAAACTTTGCATGTGCGTTATGTGAACAAGACCTCTTGAAGGTTGAAACGCGTTGTGGCAGAGGTGTGTGCTATGAAATAGAAATACAAATTTATGCACTGAATATTGGGTCCGTTTTCGTCTGTATCCGTGGAATGGATGCTGTGTGGCGAAGTCCTAGAATATATATATATATATATATTCACTGAAAAAACCATAGATTTCAGGGGCGTTATAGTTAGCTGGACTTTTCACTTGTACAAAACCATTGAAATTCCCCCGTTATAGTTAGTCAGCTAACTATAACTCGCGTGCCCGCAATGCACTGCTGATGACGTCACATATTACATCACTCATGACATGGTCAGTGACATCACTGATGACATCATCCAGTGAATGTGTGATTTTCTGAAAATTACATATGTTTTATATATGTATATCTCAAGGTCGATGGAAGAATAAATGGGTATATAAGAGTCTAAATGGATGATTTGTTTTTGAAAAATTGATTGTATAACTGACTAAGTGTATCTTAATGAATACATGGTTTAGTGAGTAATGTTTAAATATGTAAATATCTGTATCAGTCTCTCACTTTGTGTATAAGTGGCTGCATGGGTTGGTGAGTAGCTACATGAGTGTCTATATAGGTTATTAGTTGGTTTTTTGAGTATCAGTATGAGTGTCTGAGTGTCTGTATGGTTCGGTGGGGGGTATTACGTAGTGCATAGGTGCATGAATGAGTGACTCACTGTTTGTATGTGTTGAAGACAGCATGTGTGCAGGACTGTATGGGTGAATGAGTGTGTGCATGGGTGTGTTAGTGAGTGAATGACTGTCTCAATAGTGTCTTTATGAGGAACTACATATGTTTTAAACTAGTATATGTGACTATTGGTGTATATAAGTGAGTATATGTGAGAGTGAGAAATTGGAAGAGTTCCTGTATGAATAAGTATGTGTTTCTATAAGTGATTGTTTAAAAGACTAAGTATGCGTAAGTTTCTGTAGAAGTAAGTGTGGTGGTGTGTGTATAACTGTATGTGCAAGTAAATGGATGTTTGATTCTTTATTAGCATGAGTGACTATGTGTGTGAGTAACTCTATGGATGAGTGGCGTTGTGTAACAGAATGTATAGGTGTATGAGTACATATGATGAGTGAGTACTTGTATGAGTGACTGTATAGGACTGTTGGTGAATGAGTGGATGTGTATGTGGATCTTAGAAATACTGAATAGGTTGTTGTAACTGGCATTGGTATGTCCATTGGTTTGAAAATTTTAGTTTCTATTTTTGAATGTGTGTATCAAAGGTTATATTAGGGGGAGAGGAGGTCTGCCACTCTAACACAAGGATGATGTCATCAGTGATGTCATTTGACATGTCATCAGTGATGTCATGAGTGATGTCACTGACCATGTCATGAGTGATGTAATATGTGACGTCATCAGCAGTGCATTGCGGGCGCGCGAGTTAAAGTTAGCTGAACTAACTATAACGGGGGAATTTCAATGGTTTTGTACGAGTGAAAAGTCCAGCTAACTATAACGCCCCTGAAACCTATGGTTTTTTCAGTGAATTTATAAGGTTTTTTAAATGCTACATCCTAACTATAAAGTGCCTGAAACCTATGGATTTTCAGTGAATTTCAAAGGTTTTTTAAATGCTAATTTCTAACTATGCCTACAAAGATAGGATATGTGAACAAAAAAGAAAAAACGCACAGAAAGAAAAAAAGAAATGCAGAAAGAAGCAACAGAAGTCCTCAAAGACGAAGAAAAGTGCAGGAAGAAGGATAACG
This sequence comes from Triturus cristatus, assembly GCF_964204655.1. Taxonomy (NCBI): domain Eukaryota; kingdom Metazoa; phylum Chordata; class Amphibia; order Caudata; family Salamandridae; genus Triturus; species Triturus cristatus. The sequence goes on from NC_140590.1 coordinate 665,738,358, forward strand.
TGCAGAAAGAACAAACAGAAGAGCAGAAAGAAGCCTTGTTGCAAAATCATCCTGTACCCTCAACTTTTTCAGACGGATACTGGTGGTAACTGAGAATGGCTAACCAGTCCTAGAGCCAGTGCTATGTTAAAAGACACTTAGAATACATACACGAGGGAACACGATGCGTTGGGGTCCCCCTGTGATTAGCATGACCTCCTCTGTAAGCCCCTAGTATATATTAGGGCAGGGGATTAAAACTACCTCTTAAAACACGCCACAGGGCATGTTTGCACACGTCACCTCAGGCCCTGTCCCCTCCCTTCCCCACTGCGTAAACAACCCCTGTGGCCGTTTTAAGTTGGGAGATTAAGTCCCCTTGAATCCTGAGGGTCCCTAGGGTCCAACTAGCCCACTAGGTACCTCCAGTAAGCGCCACAGAGCTGCATTGCAGAGAGGTGTAAAAAGTGGCACGGCATGGACCACCTGTAAATGTAAAATGTAAATGTGGGTGTACTTGTAAAGCGCACTGTGACTCCATGGAGTATCCTGGCGCTGAAGACCGCTGGGGAACCCGTCCTGGTTTTCCTTGTGAGATGGTCCCTTCCTGGGTATCTCCAAGGTGAAACCAGGCATCCCCGGCGTCTGTGGGGGGCCGTTGTAGAGATGAGGCAAGCTTAATGCCCAGAGTTGCCGAGTGTGTTCCTGGTTAGAGTAGGTACCGAGGCGAGAATTATCAAGTCCGTTTTGACCCTGGTCCACGACCCTGCCGCGTCGGGAATTGAACCCTGGTCCCTGGCCGATTCTCTGCTTACGGGTCTTCCGCCTCTACCCAGTGAGCTACACCTCTCTGCAACGCAGCTCAGTGGCGCTTACAGAAAGCCCTTGGTGGGCTAGTTAGTCCCCAGGGTCCCTCAGGATTGAAGGGGAATTATTTCCCCAACTTAAAACGTGCCATAGGGCGTGTTTGCACACGTCACCTCAGGCCCCGTCCCCTCCCTTCCCCACTGTGTAAACATGCCCTGTGGCCGTTTTAAGTTGGGAGATTAAGTCCCGTTGAATCCTGAGGGTCCCTAGGGCAAAATAGCCCACTAGGTACGTCCAGTAAGCGCCATTGCAGAGAGGTGTAAAAAGGGGCACGGCCTGCACCACCTCTCTGCAACGCAGAGCAGTGGCGCTTACTGGAAGCACCTGGTGGGCTAGTTGACCCCAGGGTCCCTCAGGATTGAAAGGGAATAATTTCCCCAACTTAAAACGTGCCACAGGGCGTGTTTGCACACGTCACCTCAAGCCCCGTCCCCTCCCTTCACCACTGTGTAAACGCGCCCTGTGGCCGTTCTAAGTTGAGAGATTAAGTCTCCTTGAATCCTAAGGGTCCCTAGGGTCAAATTAGCCCACTAGGTACCTCCAGTAAGCGCCACTGAGCTGCGTTGCATAGAGGTGTAAAAAGGGGCATGGCCTCAGAACACCTGTCTGCAACGCAGCTCCCTGGCGCATACTGGAGATACCTGTTGGGCTAGTTGGCCCTCAGGGACCCTCAGTATTGAAAGGGAATTAATTCCCCAACTTAGAACTGGCCAGGGGGCGCGTTTGCAGAGTGCTGCAAGGAGGGGGCGTGGCCTGAGGCGCGATGCCGGTCTTTTATTTTTTTTATTTTTTTAAGAAGGCGGACTGTGTTGCCCCCCCTTCTTTCTCTAATTTATTGGCCCTGGGGATCCCATCCCCCAGGGCATGCACCCTAATTTTTTTTGTTGCAAAAAATAAATTTGGAAGGGGGCTGCGTGGCCCCCCTCCCAAGGCCTTAATCGGCCCCGGGGACCCCAACCCCTGGGTCATGGCCTTTTTTTTTTTTTATTCTTTAGGAGGGGTGCTGCGTTCCCACCTCCTCAGGCCACTTAAGGCCCCGGGGACCCCATCCCCCGGGGCCGGCCTTTGTTTTTTATTATTTAAAAAAAATATATATTTATAGAAACACCTAGGACATGCTGGACAAACCGTATGTACCTATCACCATGACAATTTGCGTGAGATTCATTAAAAGGTGACTATGCATACAATGAATCCACGTGGAATGTATTTACATCGCTAGTGAAGCTCTGACGTGTCTGACGCCCTACCGTGCCTAATCCCGGCGCCCCCGCCGGTGGGTACTCTCCAAGTAGACACCCTTGTCATTTATTTATACAAACATGGGTAGCTATTGACGGGCACATTTAATACACATGCACACCAAGCCATTCAAAGGGGATTCGACAAAAATTCGACCAAACTATGCAAGAAACCCCCCTCACGGTTAATAAAACACATCCACCGCCGGATGTGTAATACTTTTTATTTTACTCTCTGGAAAGGAGACAAACCTCACTTGAGAGTCACAGCAGTCTCCTGGCTGAGCCCATTGCTGTGTTACACCCACCAGTGCCCGCCGAGTTCAACACACCTCTGTGTTGTATTCCACCAGCTAGTGCGTATGCTATGACACTCTCTAGCCCATGTGAACTGTAACACCACCCTGTGAATATGTCATGCCACACTTGCCTTCGCACGGGTTATATTGCCCCATCTAACGTGCCTTCCTCGATGCCTATGTTATAACGCACAGCGCTATGCCATACATATTACAATCTGGGATCCATATCTTTGACACAGTGCATATGCAACGTTACTCTCCCCAGCACATATTTTATATTACAGCTTTAGAGACTAGTTAGGTTACAAAACACTGCCCTGTGCATATTACACTCCAAGGCGCATATCGCATAGCACGCACTAGTGCCTGTGCTATCTCGCGCTCTCCAATGAATCTGTCATTGCGCACAATGTATTGCATATTATATTTCACGCTCCGGTTCATCTTATATCACACTTTTTGGTGCATAGTTTATACCATATACTATATCTAGTTTTCATTTTCAATCGTGCTCTCAGGACTATGTTCTATATAACACAGCGTCCACCCACCCTTTTCACGGGCATTACATTTTGCGATGGGGGTGGAGGGTCAGGGAGTGTTTCTGCCAAGTGAGCCCGGAGTCACAGTCACAAACGTCCTCTTCTTCCTGAATAAAAGTGAGATTATGCTGCATACTTGTTCATATTTTAAGTAGTTCGCACAGACACGCATTTTAAAAACAATAAAGTTCCTAATACCCACCTTCTCTGAACAGTGAGCTTGCTGCCCCATCCACCTCCTCCCTATCCTCTGTTGTCTGAATCCATGGACTAGCCTCCTCCCTCCTGCCATGCATGGTCTGATGTACTGCCACTGCCCTCCATTTAGCATGATGTACCAGTCCACTCCTCCTGCCCTCCATTGCCCAATTATATGGCCCATCATTGACCTCCTGCTTAGCCTCTGCGCTTAGGTTGCTGCCCCTATTCTCCTCCCCCCTGCCCTCTGATGTCTTTGTGCATGCCCCTGCTCCATCCTTTTTGACCCCCATGTTCCTTGGACCTGCCACTCCTATCTACTCTGAGTGTTCTGTTGAGCTGCCACTCCCCTCCCACCTGCCTTGCATTGTCAGATGACTGTAACCTGTCCCTGCCACCTCCCCCCTGCCTGTCCACATGCCATGCCCCTATCCCCTTCCTGCTGTCCTCCATGGTCCATTTTACTGCCACACCCTTCTGCCCTCCCTGGTCTGTTGTGCTGCAACTGCTCCTCCTGCCTGCCCCACGCGTTCTGTTGTGAGGCCCCTTCCCCTGAACTCTCTTGTCTGTGCCCAGGTCCTGACCCTCCCTTCTATCCTCCATGGTCCTTTGTGCATGCCCCTGCACCCTCCTTCTTGCCCATCATAGCCATTGTGCTGCCACTAACCCTCCTGCTTGCCATGCATGTTCTTCTGTGCTGCCATGGCCCCTTCCACCTTCCCTGTGTGGCCAGCTAGCTGCCCCTGACCCCCTCCCACCTTCCATCCATGGTCTGTGTGTATGCCATCATAGTTTCACTGTTGCTCTCCATTGTGTGTTTTGTTTCTAGTGCCCATCCAGCCTGACCTCCATGGTCATTTTGCTGCTCCTGCACTGCCCCCTTGCCCCCAGCCCTCTGTTTCCATGTGCAGACCCCTATTCCCTCCCTCCTGGCTTATCTGTTCCATTGTAATGCCCCTGATCCGTCCCTCCTACCCTTTATGGTCTGATATGCTGCAGCTTTCTCTCCTGTCTGTCCATTATGGTCAGCTAGCTACCACTGCCTCTTTCCCCTCTGTTCTCTGTTGTCCATGTGCATGGTCCTGTCCCCTCCATATTGCTGTCTATGGATTGTTGTGCTGCACTCCTGTCCTGCATGCCCTGTGTGGTGTATTGTGCTGCTGCAAACACTGATGCCTGCCCTGTAGGGTCAGTTTGGTTCACCTCTCCATGTCCCTCCTGTCCTCTGTTATCCGAGTCCATGTCCCTACCCCAATTCCTCCTGCCTACCATGATCCATTGTTCCATACTTGCGAACATTTTGAACTTGGTAAGCGGGAGATTTTGAAAAAAAACTAGGATATTGATTTTCCCCGTTGAGTTACATTGAAAAAGAGGAGATTGTAGACAGGAGACAGATCCCATTTGAGCTTAAAAACATTGGACATTAACTGGCTGAAACGGGTCTGTTGGCATGTATGGTTGTACTACCACAGCCTCTTCCTTCTGCCCACAATGGTCCATTATATTGCCACAGCCTCTCTTGCCAGTCCTGTATTGTTGGTTTGTTGCCTCTGCCCCCCTTTCCACTGCCCTCCATAGTCTGTTGTGCTGCCTCTGCCCTTCCTGCCTGCCCAGTGTGGTCAAATTGTTGCCTCTGCACTCTCCTACCTGCTTTCAATTTTCAGAGTCCGTGCCCCTGGCCTCTGCCTCTCAACAGTATCCCAATGAACATCTAGATTGCTAACATTCTATATTTATTACAAAAGCGTGGAACGCCTGACGTCATCTTGATGTAATCAAAACTGTAATACCTACAGCATTTCCTTTAGAAATTACATATATGAGAGGGTCTTATTTGCATCAAAATTATGGTTAGTGCTCTAAAAAACTAAAATGAGGACATATTTTCTGAGTTTTCAAATAGCGACAAAGAACTTTTAAATTATTTGTAAGCTTTATGTTTTTTTTATCCAGTTGACCACTTGATTAAATGTTGCACTTAGGGGAGAGGATGTGGTGTTACTTCCAGAGCTGCAGACTTTGCAACTGGGGAACCAGGTTGGAGTTTCTGCTTCAGCTCAACATTCTGTGATTCTGGTCAAATCACTTAATCCCCCCATGTCTACAACCAAAATAAATTTGATCTTGTGTGATGTAACCAATGCTCATGTAAAGCACTCCAATACCTGCCAAGTCTGCACTATATAAAACTGCAAATACACAAAAAATAGGTGTTTTGCACACTTCTGTCATTGGGCTACATGTGGGCTACATCTGGGTGATATTTGTGCTGCATTCGGGCTCTTTTGTCTCTGGTGGCCATCTTGGGAGATTTATTTGTTATGAAGTTTCCTAATTTCCTCATTTACTGCAGTCTCCTCAGTAGGAAATACTTTCAGTTTTTTACTTTGATTCCATCAAGAAGGTATTCAGATATGTCACACATTTTCCATAAATTCTGAATGTTAGCACTCTAGTTGCTCATTAGATCACTGTAGTAAAGCTACTGCTCACCAGGGAAGTCTGCTGCTGGTATTCAAAGTGCATGTTTCAGTCTGCAGGTCAGAATTTTTTTATGAAATAGAAGAGGATTTGAGAAGTCACTCAGTCTGCAACACTAATCATACTTTCTATGACAAAATGAACCCCCTAATTTTGTTCCTTTTTAAATTAAATGTTTTAAGAGTTACCACTTTATTCCAATCAAGATGGCTTCAGGTGTGCAATACTTTTGTCATAAGTAGGACTGTTAGCGCTCTAGTTGTTCTTTAGAACACTCTGGGAAGCTGCAGTAGAACACAAAGGAATCAACTGACAGTCTCTGCCCTTGTTGGATGTACATGTTTTACTGAGAATGTCAGACTACATTCTCACATGACTGAGAAAGATAATGTGAATTTACAGAAAATATGCTCTCAGTTTAGCTTATAGATCACCTTCCAAACCTCTGTGGGAAAAGCATGAGAAAATAGTTTTCTCTCAAACATGATTCATGATATCACAGCAGAAGGCTTTTTCACATGTTAAAATCACCTTAGAACACACCAAAATTCCTAAAATGAGTATGGTACCATCAATAGGCCTGGGCGAAAATTTCGTTCCGTTCGCGGAAATTGCGATAATTTGACCTTTTCGCGTTCCGCAGAGAGCGCGAAAATGTCAAAAATTCCGGGTTCCGCAGCTTGGCGATAATTTGTTTCTTGCTCGCGCTGTAAAATAATACATTCTCGCAGTGACGTCATGCGTCGCACGATCACGTCTTTCTTCTCGCGATCATGCACCGCGAGACAACTCAAAACAAGATGGCCGCGCCCGCAAGCAACCACTTGGGTAAGTTGGCGACCCACAACCATGCAGAAAATCTCGCGAACATGCCGGAAAAAAACTTCCGCATCTTCGCGATATTTCCGCTTGTTTGCGATAATTTTTAACATTTTCGCGATAATTTGCGAAAGTTAATTTCGCAAATTCCGCCCACCCCTAACAATCAACAGATGATTTATAATGTAACTAAAGTCTTAAAACCTTCTATTAAGGTGCTATCATGTATATTGGTCCCAAGATGGCTGCCAACACTTCTTGGATGAAGTACTGACAGCCAATCAGATCTCACGATGAGATGTGTGGTTAGGCTCCGCCCAGATATATCTATCTATTTAACTCTAATTTTCTCAGGAACTACTGAACGGATTTACACCATTTAAGCAAAGGGCATTAGTCGGAACTGAGGACTACCTCTTTGCCAAATTTGGTGTAATTCCATTCAGCAGTTCGGGCTGTAGCTGCGTCAACAGGTGCTATGGGAAAATGCATGGGGAAATCTCATTTTGGGACCCCCTTTTTTTCTCGGCCCCCGCTTGACGAAACACCATGAAATTTTCAGGATAGGTGCAGACCGGAGCTGGCCAAAATTTCGCGAAGATTCGTCAATCGGCGCCAACGTTATTCCAAATAGAATGTTGCGGATTTCCTATGGAAAATAGGTCCTAACTATAACTACCTACTGGCGACTGCCAGTAGGTAATATATATATAATCTACTGGTGGTCATCAGTAGATAGTTATAGTTAGGAGCACGTTTCTTTAGGAAAAGCATTTTTTCATGAGCTTATAACTTTGGCGTCGTTTGACGATTCTTTACGAAATTTTTCAAAAAGTTTTTCTTTTTTGATCAGCTCCTATCTTGAAAGTTTGGGGGTGATTAGTCAAGGGGGGGGCTGAGAAAAAACATGTTTTCTCAAATCATTTTCCATAGGAAACTTTAGACAAGGCTACAGGTCAACCTGCTGAACGGAATTACACCACATTTGGCAGAGAGAAAGTCTTGGTCCAGAAAGCATGCTTTTGTTGAAATGGTGTAAATACGTTCAGTAGCTTTTGAGATATTAAAGGAAAAAAATATACATATCTGGGCGGAGCCTAACTCCCGAGCACTAGCTTGCCTCTGATTGGCTGCTAACACTTCAATTAAACAAACAAGAACTGGCACCCAATAGAACATATTATTTTAATCTGGAATGGGAGGAGGAAAGACAAATTGATCAAAAACCTCCATCACCCATCTAATCACATGGTGTAGCCCCATCCAGTGTGCCACATATTCTAAAAATTCAAAAAAACAGAAAAGAGAGAGTGAACAGTCAGTCCTCCAAACAATTTTATGGCTTATCTCACTTTGCACACACACCCTCCTTTTTCCAACAGCTAGGTGACAAAAATTGTGTAAAGAAAGAGAAAGTATCTCACGTGCGCACCACCAGAGGAGCTACTGGTAGGTTCTCACCAGCTTGCCCACGTTCGTTTCATCATCGATAACTTTCTCATAGAGAAAAGTGATATGTCCAGTGAAGAGAAAGAAAAAAACACAAAGAATTGGTGTCCCCCGTGTACAACAGAGACAAGGAAGTCTCAAAATCACAACATATAAAGAAAAGGGGCAGACTCACAGTTATTATCTTTTTTATTCCAGGAGTCTATCCCGCAGTTAAAAACACAGCATGTTGTATACCATATTAATGATGGCCAACATGTTTCATTGCCAATTTATTTGTGGCAAATTCATCAGGGCTAACAAGGTCAGCAATCACCTCCCTGGACACCCAACAATATAAAGAGACTAGTGGGAGCCATGGGCCCACATACCAGCTCCCAACAGGTCAATGGGACGTGTACAATGTCTAATATCGCGTCCCTTTCAGAAAAGCACAGTCGTTGCTAGTGCTTGCGTCGCATATCTTCACTCAACCCGGCAACTCAACCCCTAACACTTCAAACCAGGAAGTGTCCTCTGACTAGCAGCTAAGACTTCAAACCTGAAAGTGTTAGCAGCCATCTTGTGCCTCGCATCGAGTGAAAATATAAAAACAAAGGTCCCTGGGGCAATTTAATATAGCGGAGCTCTGTCTGTGCGAGATAGCCCTTTCACGCTCCCTCTGCCCACATCACCAGCTGGCAGCTATGCCTTTAGAAGGCAGTCCATCGGCTCACAGCTCTCTACCTTTGCAAGCTAGTACACTGCTGTGCCTCTTTGCGAGCGGACGTGCCACATTTGGCAGGGAGAAAGATCGTGGTCCAGAAAGCACCCTTTTCTTTAAATGGGGTAAATCAATTCAGTAGTTTTTGAGAAATATCATATTGTACAGATATCGATATTTGAGAATTTTGACATCTGATTGGTTGAGGCGTTACAAGCACTAGCTTGTGGTTCATTGGCTGCGAACTGTTGAGACTAGAAAATGTTGGCAGCCATTTTGTGATTCAGTCCGTCAGCTCATATCTCTCCGTAGTTCTACCTCTGCAAGGCAATACTGAGAATATACCGGAGTTATGTCTGTGTGAAATTCATGTTTCACGCTCCCTCCCCCCACATCACCACTTCGCAGCTATGCCTTTAGAAGCCAGTCCGTCGGCTCGCAGCTCTCTACCTTTGCGAGTTAGTACGCTGCTGTGCCTTTACCTCTGCAAGCTAGTACGCTGCTGTTCCTTTTGGAGCGGACAGCCCATAGTTCTCCCTCTGCGAGTCGAGCCCACGGCCCACAGCTGTCACTCCGTGAGCCTGGCTGTGAACTGCTGATAAGACACACTATATGAGCATTGAAAAGCCATTTTGTGAATCAGTCCGTCAGCTCGCATCTGTCCGAGGTAACTCTGAAAACATACCGGAGCTCTGCCTGTGCGAGATACCCCTTTCACGCTACCTCTCCCCACATCAGCAGGTAACGCACCCTCTTCCCACATCACCAGCATACCCCCAATAACCTTCTTGGGCCCGCAAATCTCCCTTTGCGAACCACCGGTCAGCTCGCAGCTCTTCGGGTGCGACTTCTCGGGCCCACAGTTGTATCTGTGAAGCCAAGACTGGAAATATACTGCAGGTCTCTCTCTGCGAGATACCCCCTTCACGCTCCCTCTCCCCACATCACTGTTCCTCAGCTATCCCTTTGGAAGCCGACTGGCCCGCACCTTTCCCTATACCTGTCGGCCCGCAGCTGTTCCAGCCAGTCGGCTCGCAGCTCTTCATCACGAGTCAGCCCGCTGGCTCGCAAGTCTCTGGGAACAGATGCAATGGAGCCAACAATCATGCAGGTCAGACACCCAACACGGCTCCGACACCTCCCAGCAGCAGCTCCTTGTCCGCCATCCGCCCATACCCCCACCCCCCACAAACAAAAGTGACAGTCACTTTAGGGAATCTTGAACGTAAAAAATTGGCTAATGTCGTACAATAATTAATAGGAAGATGCTTGTGAGATTGGACAAATAAGATTCTTAGTCATGTATGGATTTATATATATAACATTTAATTTAAACAAAAAAAACATAATAAAAGTAGGTACAGGTATGGGGTGTCATCCCTCGACAATTTGTGAATCACAGCCTGCAAGACAAAAAGAAAGATACGATGGTGCGTCATGTGTCAAGCAAAGGAGATAGAGAGAGAGAGAGAGAGAGAAAGAGTGAGAGAGAGGAAGAGAGAGAGAAAGAAAGAAAGAGTGAGAGAGAGAGAGAGAGAGAGAGAGAGAGAGAGAGAGGAAGACAGAGAAAGAGTGAGAGAGAAAGAGTGAGATACAAGGAAGAGAGAAAGATAGAAATAGTGTGAGAGAGAGGAAAAGAGAAAGAGAAAGAGTGAGAGAGAGGAAGAGAGAGAAAGAAAGAATGAGAGAGAGACAGGAAGAGACAGAGAAAGGGAGAACATGTGATAGAGAGAAATGAAGAAATAGAGAATAAGAGAGAGATAGAGTGTGAGTGCAGCCCTCACGTTTAGTCATCTGAAACATAGTATAAAAAGAGTAATGGCAGAGTACATACAACTGTACAATTTGTGAATCACAGCCTGCAAGACAAAAGGAAAAATAAGATTGTGCATCATGCGTCCAGCAAAGGAGAGAGAGAGAGAAAGAGTGAGAGAGAGGAAGAGAGAGAGAAAGAAAGAGTGAGAGAGCGAGAGAGGAAGACAGAGAAAGAAGGAGTGAAGAGAGAAAGAGAGAAAGAGTGAGATACAAGGAAGAGAGAAAGTGAGAAACAGTGTGAGGAAGAGGAAGAGAGAGAGAGAGAGAGAGAGAGAGAGAGAGAGAGAAAGAGTAAGAGAGAGGAAGAGGGAGTGTTGACACTGTGGAGAAATTCTTCACAGCTCACCTTTCTGCCACTGGTGTGTCTCCAACCACGGGCCAGGACATAATGCAGCCCTCAAGTTTAGTCATCGGAAACATAGTATGGAAAGAGGGATGTATGACGTTACAACGCACACTTTTACAACGCATGCACTTACAACGCATTTTTTACAGCGCATAATCCATTACAACGCACTACACTTTCAACGCATGACACTACAACGCAGTTTTAAAAACTACCTTTACAACGCATACCATTACAACGCATAATATTAAATTGCATTTAAGGTAAGTATTAGATAGTATAGGGGTAAAAACTACTTTTCTAACTCCAGGGGGTGCAACAGTAGGGTAAATGTTGGATAGTATAGGGGTAAAAATTACTATTCTAACTCCAGGGGGTGCAACAGTAGGGTAAGTGTTGGATAGTATAGGGGTAAAAATTACTATTCTAACTCCAGGGGGTGCAACAGTAGGGTAAGTGTTGGATAGTATAGGGGTAAAAATTGATTGCTATTCTAACTCCAGGGGGTGCAACAGTAGGGTAAGTGTTGGATAGTATAGGGGTAAAAATTGCTATTCTAACTCCAGGGGGTGCAACAGTAGGGTAAGTGTTGGATAGTATAGGGGTAAAAATTACTATTCTAACTCCAGGGGGTGCAACAGTAGGGTAAGTGTTGGATAGTATAGGGGTAATAATTAATATTCTAACTCCAGGGGGTGCAACAGTAGGGTAAGTGTTGGATAGTATAGGGGTAAAAATTACTATTCTAACTCCAGGGGGTGCAACAGTAGGGTAAGTGTTGGATAGTATAGGGGTAAAAATTACTATTCTAACTCCAGGGGGTGCAACAGTAGGGTAAGTGTTGGATAGTATAGGGGTAAAAATTACTATTCTAACTCCAGGGGGTGCAACAGTAGAGTAAGTGTTGGATAGTGTAGGGGTAAAAATTACTATTCTAACTCCAGGGGGTGCAACAGTAGAGTAAGTGTTGGATAGTGTAGTGTAATATTATGCGTTGTAATGGTAGGCGTTGTAATGGAATGCGTTGTAAAGGTAGTTTTTAAAAATGCGTTGTAGTGTCATGCGTTGTAAGTGTAGTGCGTTGTAATGGATTTTGCGTTGTAAAAAATGCGTTGTAAGTGTAGTGCGTTGTAACAGTTGCGTTGTAAAGGTTGTTCCCCGGAAAGAGTAATGGCAGAGTACATACAACTGCACACGCGTAATTCTCTGTTTCGCCCCTGCGCACTCAGGCTGCTGCACCCCATCGACTCCCGTCGCCCAGAGTTGTCTGTCCAGCTTGCGCACTCAGGCTGTTGCACATCATTGCCTCCTGCCACCTAGAGGTCTCTGCCCGTGTCTGCGCACCCAGGCTGCTGTACCCCATCCGGTCCCACTACCCAGAGGTGTCTGCCCGCTGCTGTGCACCCAGGCTGCTGCACCCTATCCACTCTCAGTGCCCGGAGGTGACTGCTCGTTCCTGCGCATCCAGGCTGCTGCACCCCATCCACTCCCAGTGCCAAAAGGTGTCTGTCTACTCTTATTATTTATTTATTTTATTTAAGAAGCTTGTAGAGCGCACGGCTACCCCCAAAGGGGGTGTCCCGGCGCTGTAGACTACATACTGTGAAAGAGAGGAAAAATTAAGGGGTGGTAAACAGCCAGGTTTTCAGTTTATTGCGAAAAAGAGATTCTGAAGGAAGAAACCTAAGATCAAGTGGTAGGCTGTTCCAGAGTTTAGCCGTCATTACGGTAAAAGCTCTACCGCCCATTCTGGAGCGGCGGAAGTGAGGAACGGTAAGAAGACGTAGGTTGTTTGACCGCAAGGATCTGGCCGATTGGGAAAGCACCAGTCTCTTTCTCAAATAATTCGGGCCTGACCCATTAAGGGCCCGAAAAGCAAGAGTCAGCATTTTGAACTGAATGCGACGGGAAATGGGGAGCCAATGTAACTTCCTACGGTAGGACGCAACCGACTGACGGTAGGGGATATTACCTATCAGTCTCGCCGCCGCATTCTGAACGATCTGAAGATGTTCGATTAGATACAAGGGGGCACCGGCATAGAGAGTGTTGGCATAGTCCAAGTGTGTCGTAATCAAGGTATGGATAACAGTTCTACGGGCATCCAAAGGAAGGTAAGGAAAAATCTTTCTAATCATACGCAGTTTCCCAAAACAAGCAGCAGAAACCTTATTAATTTGAGCCTTACAGGAAAGAGCGTTGTCAAATTGAAAACCCAGGTTGCGAACTATTTGGACAGGGGAGGGAGGGGGGTTAAGCACACTCGGCCACCACAGAGTGGCAGAAGGAAAGGTTTTCTGATTAAAAAATAAGACCTCAGTCTTGTCAGTGTTGAGTCTGAGATGATTAGAAGTCATCCAGGAACATATATTGCTAAGACAATGGCGAAAACTGGCAAAGCTGGAGTCAGAGTGATCTCTAAAGGAAAACATAAGCTGAGTATCATCAGCGTAAGAGATCACTCTGATCCCCCAGGATTCCACCACCTTGGCCAGAGGGGCAAGATACACGTTAAAAAATAGCGGGCTGAGCGCTGAGCCCTGAGAACCCAGGCTGCTGCACACTATCCACTCCCACCCCCCAGAGGTGACTGCCCGCTGCTGCGGAAACAAGCCTCTCTGCTTACCTTTTGCCACCGGTGTGTGTGTAAGAGGGTGCACCATGTGCCAAAGCAACCTTCTCAGGCATACACGCGGTAAAGCAGAGCTCACAATTCAGATTGGGTGTTAATTGTCAGGAAGGCCACGCATCATCGTAGGATGCAGATGCGTTCAGCTTTGGTTGCACTGAGTGGCGGGAGTTCAGTGTTGGGGGACGTCAATCCGTGAATCACAGCCTGTTAGACAAAAAGCAAGATAAGATTGTGCGTCATGCGTCCATCAAAGGAGAGAGAGAGAGAGAGACAGAAAGAGTGTGAGAGAGGAAGAGAGAGAGAGAGAGAAAGAAAGAGTGCGAGGAAGAGAGAGAGAAAAAGAAAGAAAGCATGAAAGGAAGACAGAGAAAGAGAGAAACAGTGAGAGAGACGAAGAGAGAGAGAGAAACAGTGAGAGAGAGGAAGAGAGAGAAAAAGAGTAAGAGTGTGAGAAAGAAGAAGAGAGAAACAGAGGAAGAGTGAGAGAGAGAGACAAAGAGAGAGAGAAAGAGTGAGACAGAGAGGAAGAGAAAGAAAGAGTGAAACAGTGTGAGAGAGAGGAAGAGAGAGAAAAATAGAGGCTTCTGGGTACCTAGTGGCATGGTCCACCACCACCAGGATAAATCTGTGCCTAAATGCTGTTTGAAGATCCATGGGACCAACAATGTCAATCCCAACCCTCTCAAAGGGAACCCCCACCACAGGTAGTGGTATCAGGGGGGCCTTTGTGGTTCCACCTGCCTTCCCACTGGCTTTACAGGTTACAAAGGAGCGATAAAACTCCTTAGTGTATTCAGACATTTGGGGCCAGTGAAAGTGAGGAACAAATCTGTCTCAAGTCTTGTTTTGGCCCAAGTGTCCTGCTATGGGAATATCATGGGCTAGTGTCAGTAGGAAGCCCGAAAATTTCAAAGGTATTACCATCCTCCTGGAAGCGCCAGGCTTGGGGTCTCTTCACTCTGAATAGAGGAGTCCATCATCCCAATAGATTTTATGGGTGCCACTAGCATTCCCAGCAGCCTCATCAGCAGCTTGCTTTCTGAGGGGTTCAAGAGAGGGGCAGGTTTTCTGCTCCTGGCTCAGATCTGACCTGGAAGGTCCCCTGTCCCCAAGAATTCGTTCTGGTCAGGTTCAAGCTCCTCTGGGAAAGTTCCTTCTTCAGGTCCAAGATCATCCCCCTCAGGAGGCTGATCTGTATTCTGAGTCAGGGGGAAGGCTCTGCCTTAACCCTACTTCTCCTCCTCTTGGGAGGCACCTGGTCCATTCTTCCAGAATCCAGGGCCTGTCCAGTGTTAGACATTTTGGCCTGTGACCTAGTCACAGCAAATACATGTGCAGGGATCCCTAGCATTTCTGCATGTGTCCTGAGCTCCACTTCAGCCCAAGCTGAAGTTTCCAGATCATTGCCAAGCAAGCATTTAACAGGGAGGTCTGCACTTACCACAACCTTTTTGAGGCTAGTTACCCCTCCCCAGGAGAAATTAACAACTGCCAAGGAATGGTCTGTCCTGACATTGCTAGCATTGGTCACTTGGTATATCTCACCAAGTATAATCTGCCCAGGATCCACAAGATCTTTTGTCACCATTGTGACACTTGCTCCTGTGTCCCTGAATGCCAAAGCCTCTTTTCCATTAATCAAAGGCTGCTGTCTGTATTTGCCCAAGTTACTGGGACTCACAAAGTAGGACATGTCCATGCCTCCATCACAGATCAGGACAGCCTGAGTTGGAACTCTGACTAGGCCAGAGTCCATCTCAGAACACACGGTTAACCTTCTACACCCTTATTCTGAGTATTACCACCACCAATTGTAGCTGCACTAGGGGGCACAGTTGCCTTAGAGACAATGGTGGCTGGAGTTGAGTCTTTGGACTTGGAGCCATCACTAGGCCAGTGGGTTTTCTGCTTACAGATCTTGCACCATGGTTTCTTTTAGCCTTTTCCTTTATTATATTTGGATCCCCCCCCCGAAGAAGAGTTTTGGGGACCTTGTGAGGACTTCTGGTCTTTACCCTTCTCCCCCACTTGTCAGAGTTATTTGAATTTTGCTTCTTCTGGTCACCACCTTGGTTCTAAACCTTCTGCCTCACCCTGGTTCTGACCCATTTGTCTGCCTTCTTTCCCAATTCTTGGGGAGAGGTCAGATCAGAGTCCACCAGGTACTGATGCAACAGCTGATTTTGACAATTATTAAGGATCCGCTCCCTCATAATTAAATTGTACAATCCTTGAAAGTCATGCACCTTGCTGCCAAATAACCAACGATCCAGAACCTTAGTAGCACAATCTACAAAGTCCACCAAGTCTTGATTTTGTGCCTTTTGGGTATTTCTGAACTTTAACCTATATTGTTCAGTGGTTAGGCCAAACCCTTCAATCAATGCACTTTCCAGACTGGAGTAATCATCAGCATCCTCCTCTCTAACAGTGATGAGCTTATCTCTACCTTTGTCTGCAAAGGAGAGCCACAAGATTGCTGCCCACTGCTCCTGGGGGACCCTTTGCACTTTACAGGCCCTTTCCAGTGTAGTAATCCATTTGTGGATGTCATCCCCACTCTGGTAGGGAGGGACAATCTTGCTGAGGTTTCTATGGTCATGAGACCCCTCCCTAACAATAGGGAGGGGTCTTTACTGCTACCATGGGACTCTAGTCCCATCTTTTGTCTAGCTCTATGGATCTCTAGAGATTCCCTTCTAGGCCCACCACCAACTCTCCCAGGAGGGACAAAGGGAGGGCCATTATGGTCCTCTTCCTCATCTTCTAGGGGAGCTGGGTTTTCCAGGTCAAGATCATTGTCATCTTCCTGGTCAGCATCAGAGGTCTGGTCAGGGGGAATTTCACCCCTAGGTCTTTCCTCATCTGCTGCCCCACTCACTCTGCCTACCCCTTCAGACCCTAAAGGTCTTCTGAGATCATCCAACAGAAGTACCTCTATGAGGCGGTGGGTGTTTCCACTTTTGCCTGACTTCTAGTATTGCATAATGCTCTCAATTCCAAGAATGGGAGATTATCATACTTGGTTGGAAGAAGCCCAGTGGCTTCTGGCAGGGACCCACGGGTTCCTTGCCTTGAAGACATCACTAGTGAGGTGTGGTGTATGCACTACCTACTCTAGTGTGGCCTACTAAACTCTCTTGAGTTGTAAAAAGGGTGTGCTGAGCCCTTGACACACAACTCTAAGTTCAGTAAAACTTAATGTATTCTAAAGCTTGTATTATATGTACCTTAGGTACCTTTAGTGGTTTTCAGTTAGTCACTCAATTGAGATTATCTGGTAAAACAATAGCAAGCTGGAATCCCACATGCTGCACACCAATGTGAGAAGTTGGCCTGGTATATGCTGTCCACTAGTTACTTGTACCAGTCCAAACAACCCCTTATTGATGATAGGTTAAAGACAACCTTTATTGAAAGCTATCCTAGTGGTAGCTATGGAGAGCAGCCTTCAGGCTAAGTCTAGAAGGAATGTAAAGCAGCTTGTTTTACCAGTCTATAATTTCTTGAGTGGCTAAATGAAAAGAGACCACAGCAGGTATATATAAAAAATGTATTTATTCCTAAACACACCCTACTAGTCTCTTTATGAGGCTAGAGGTCAAAACACTTACACTTTAAATATTACAGTAAAGTAGCACAAATAAACGTTAGTCCCTAGGGGCGAGCCAAACTATATACTAAAATAGTGGTATAAGAACCAGGATTTAACTAAACACAAGGCCTAGAGCCTGTAGAATCGCTGGGACCCCAAGGAACCACCCAAGGTAGTGACACAGGGGACCCACGGGGCCGTGTGCAGTGTGAGAACACAGACCCGAGCACCCGTTAGCTTCTATGGGGAAAGTCGTGGTTAGATTTTTAAAGATAAGTGACACTCAGAGG
The DNA here is from genome assembly GCF_964204655.1 of Triturus cristatus. Classification (NCBI taxonomy): domain Eukaryota; kingdom Metazoa; phylum Chordata; class Amphibia; order Caudata; family Salamandridae; genus Triturus; species Triturus cristatus. The sequence continues at coordinate 665,755,620 of NC_140590.1, forward strand.
TGGACTAGAACCAAACGCTTTTGGACTTAGACAGTTCTAGGGTCAACACCCACAGGAATACCGGAGTACAAGAGTTACCTCACCCAGGGAAGCCGGGTGCATAGGTGTCAAATGGTGTCGGGTCACGTCGTCATTATCAATGGGAACTGGCGAAGAAGTGCTGGTGCCGGGAAGATGCGAAGTGTCCGAAGAGGTCCAAGCCTGGATCGAAGATGTGAAGAACCTGAAAGCAGAGGGGACAGAGTCTGGGTCACTTGCCAGTGGCCAGGGGCAAGACAGGCGAATGCCCACCGATGTCGGGTGTTTCAGGTGAAGAAGGTGAAGCTTGACTCTTCAGCCACAAGTACTAGGAGGTGTCGAGGACAACCAGGAGCTGGATTCGAGCTGTCCCAAGAAGGATGTCGAGTGCTGCAGTGTTGGTGCCCGGATTGGACACAACAAGCTTTGGCAACAGCAACCCACGCAGAAAGAAGAAAGATGCTTCGGTGCGGACCAGCAAGGTCCGAGGGACTCCCCCAGCAAGGAGGAGTGAGGGCATATCTGGAGCAACCATGGAAGCCCAAAGAAATTCAGAGTTACCTTCACAGGGACCCACCAGTCAACGGACCATGGATCGTGAAGGGACATCAAGAGGAATCACAAAATGGCAGTCCACGGAGTGACTAGGCCAACAATCGTCAGTGGATTCTCTGCTCGGGGTCGGGGCTACAAGTAACCCAATGCACAGCCTCAGGAGATGTCGAGAAGCTGATGCACTTGCAAATGTACATGGTGTCCAGGGTTCTGGTTCCACGGAACCCACAAGGGTTAAGGGTCTCAGCTTTGCTGGGGACCTTGATCAACCTCTGGAAAGTCTGGAAATCCATCTCTGGTGTTGCAAAATCTTCGGCGTCTGGCGGGAGCTTTGGAGATGCAGACCAGACAGATGCGTCTTTGGTGCCTGCCAAGCAGGGGAGTAACTCCTTTACTCCAAGGGAGATTCTTCAGTCATCTGGCGTTGAACAGATCATCGAAGTTCCAGGATTCAGTTTCAGAGTTTCGTCCAGGAATATCTAAAGTCCTGTTGCCAGGGGCTCCTACTTTATACCCAAGGAAGGGGTTGGACTAACTCAGGGGACCCACCTATGGGAGGGTTTGGAAAGAGGGGTGGTTACACCCATTTCCTTTGTCCAGTTTCGTGCCAGAGCAGGGGCTGGTAGCCCCTGAACTGGTTTGAGCTGGACTATGCACAGGGACACCAAATGTGCCCCCAGTGCAGGACTTCAAAGCACTCTCAGAGTACACCCACCCAGCCCCAATGCACTAAAGCCTGTCTGGGACGTGGTGACACCTCCCTGTGACAGGAAACCTATTGTCCAGGCCTCCCCTGCCGGAGTTTCGGTCAGCAGCAGGAGGCCAGACTCATGTCTGTGGCTGCAGCATTTATTTTGTGATGCCAGGGCTCTTTTAAGTTGGTACCGGGTATACCGGTGCTGTCATGTCTCTCCCTCTAGAAGGGTGGGATCATACTCCCACACCAGTTACTGGTGTGGGGGTATGATTCCAAGGTATTTGACACCAAACACGACATGTTTCCTTGCAGCCAGTCCAAAGTTAGCATTTACCGTTTGGTTATAATGCACTTAAGAGAATATGGTCAGGCTGCATCACAGACAACCCCGCAGAAGAGATTCTGCGGGGTTGCAGAGGGGCTCTGCTCATGCATTGGCACCCACTCACACAAAACCAAGCACCCTACCTTCAGGATTGATGAGGCATGCCATAGGGGTGACTGATAAGTTTCTATGTGCAGTGATTGGTGAGATATAGTGAACCTATACCTCTGTAAGGGGTGCATGCACCACCTTACCCAGGCTGCAGTAGCATACCTGTGCTGTCATTTTGGAGGGCTTCCCAGGGGTGGCATAATACATGCTTCAGCCCCTGGTAGGCCTCTGTGGTACCTATGCCCTGGGTACATAGTATACCATATACTAAAGACTTATAACTGCACCCCAGAATCCAATCTGTGGTGTACCTAAAGTACATGGAATCAATTTAAAGAGGAAGCAGCTAGACTGGGGTCCTGAATAGCAGGGCCCCAGCCAGACTAAAGTCGAAAAACAGTGTTACAGCAGCTAAAAGTGGGGGGTAACCACAAGAAGCAGATCCTACACTCCTACACCAGTCCACTCTGATATTGAGCATAGAGGGAAACAAGCCAGCTTATGCAAGGATATAATCAATGATGGATCTGCCCCCTGTGCCTTTAAATGTATACACAACATTATTAGCATTAGCCTAGTTTCTATTCAGTAAATTAAAAAGATGAAAATCCAAGGCTTATTTGTTCAAGATGTCCCCTTACACAGTGTGCTTAAAGTGCACCTTATAACTAACTATCACTATCAGACGGATCATATAAACAGCAGTTCAGGCAAGGGAGTTTAAGGGAGCAGAAGTTTATTGTACATCTCATGCAAGGGACCTAAGCCACCAACAGTCCAAGCGAACTGACAAAAGCTTTTCAATAATAACATTCTGTCTCAAGGGGGAGAGTTCCACAATAGAACACAACCTAGAAACCTCAGAAAAGGAGATTGCCCGACACAAGGCACAGAAAGGAGGGGCATAAAAGCAGAATACCACATACCTTCCCCCTTATAGGATAAACATGAAGCAATACAGTGTAAGAAAAACAAACAAACAAACAAAATAATGAAATACTTAGCGAACCCAATCTTGTAAGGAGTGTTCCTCAAATGAGGAGAACACCTCCTGGGCGGTTGAGAAGTAGAGCAGGCAGCAGGAACCCCAGTACCAAAGGAAACATAAGGAGGACACTTGGCAGGTTCCAGATCCTAAGGTTACTGGTCTTGACAGCATTGTTGAATAATTTAATAATTTGCAAGGGATAACCAAACTTTGAGGCAGCAGCACCTTTTCTTGGTATTTTCACTCTGACCCAGTCACCAACAACTACTGAAGTTTTCTTAGCAGCCTTCCTCAAATCAAACAAATCCTTCCTCATCTGCATACACCTCAACTCCTTTTCCCTCTAACTAGCAGTATCTTCAGACCCACAGTTAGACATTTTCCTACAGGAGGCCACCCAAGATGGAATTATATTAGTAATGGCTGACCTACCCTTAGAATCTAAAGGGAGCTCCTCCCGTGGATGAATGAGGTGTAAAACTATATTCACGAACCTTTCTTTTGATGGCCAACTCCCATTTATCACCAGAAACAACTGCTAGCTGCATAGCATCTTTCAACACTTTGACAAACCTTTCCACGGTGCCATTACACTCTGGGTTATATAAGGCTGTCTTTTCATGTTTTGTACCCCTCTCCTTCACAAATTCCTCAAAGAAATGTGAAGTAAACTAAACTCCGTTGTTAGACAATAAAGACATGGGAAACCCCTCACACTCAAAGAGCTCTTCCAAAACTTCCACAACAACCTGATATTCAACAGAATTGACAATTTTAATTTCAGGCCACCTAGAATATAGGTCTATACAAACCCCAAAAAATTGATCCTGAGACCTTAACATCACAGGTCCCAAAATATCAATTGGAAGATCAACACAAGGACCAGAAGACTGTTCCCGGACTGTTGGAAGTGGGAGTCCTTATCCCTCACCGCCGCCACCAAATGCTGGAGGCGCGAGTCCCTGTCCCACACCGCTGTCGCCAGGTGCGAGATCCGGGCCCCTAGTTTCAACGTTAGGCTAAGTAAGGACACCATCTGAGATATACCTGCTCACCCCCTTAGTAGCTTGGCACAAGCAGCCAGGCTTATCTCCAAGGCACGAGTGTACAGTATGTGCAACCACACTCACAGCAACCCAATGATGTCACCACAAATAGACTCCACACAAGTTTTTATAAAACGAGTATAATCTTTATATAACAAGATATACAATATGACCACATGATACAAAACTAACAAATAAGAATGGGTAGTATTCCTTTCGGTGGATTGGTAGGTTCTAATCCCAACCACCTCTTCTAACCAACATTTAAGCTTATTTCTAACTGTTTCCAAAAGGTTAGGCAGGTCGTATTGCTAGAAGCACACACGATGCAAAAGAAAAGAAATATTGCAATGTGTAACGATATACTCCTGTACCGTGCAATAGCAAAACAATGCCATACGTAGCGCCACAGTCATGTACTTTGCAATAGAAGGAATAATGCAATGCGTTTCACTACCAGCATGCCCTGTGCAAAGAAGAAACAAAGCAATGCGTCACGCTACAATCATGTACTGTCCCGTGAAGAAATAATGCAATGCTCCACGTTATAATCAGGTACTGTGCGATGAAGAAATAATACACTGTGCCACGTTACACTCAAGTACTCTGCAATGGAAAAATAACGCAGCGCGTAGTGCAACATGCATGTAGTTCATCAGGCACAAATAAGGTCCGGCGTCATACGACAGTTCGATAGTTCTTTAGCAGCAATAATGCAAAGTGCAATACGACAGTTTATGTGCTCCGTTAACAGTTGCCCCCAACCTGGAGCAATGATGACACCAAAGTACCTCTTCTCACTCCGGCCCCAGTACTGCCCCTCCTTGGCCCAGCACGGGCCTAGATCCGAGCCGAAGCAACAGGCTTGCGCAGCTGACAGAAGCAAGAGGCCGAGAGAGTGTCCCTCCGGGCCTGCACCCCACCCCAGGTGGTGATCCACGTTACCTGTGGGGGCGCGACCCCACTCTCCTCTCCTCCTTCAGCGACTTGGGCCTTGATCCAGAACTCCGTCAATGGGCACAGCGAGCTCAGGCCGGCGGCTCAGCTCTTCTGGGGCTGCCGGACCGGGCCGCTACTGCTTCACTCCAAGGGCCCAATGACCGGGCCCTCCTTCCGGCAGTCTCAGTGGACACCGAGACCCGCCCTCAGCACTGCGGAGACTTCATTTGATTTCGGTGCACACACTACCCAGGAACTCCTCACCAGCGCCTCTTGTTGCACCTCGACATGCACTCTGCGCGTCCGAGACTCGCCTCTTTTCTGGTACCCAGGATGACCAGGCGCTCTTCACCAATGCCTCGGCTGCACCTTGACATGCACCCTGTGCGTCCGAGTCCCACCTCTTCGCTCGGTGCACACCACAACCAGGCAGTCTTCACCAACACCTTGGCTGCACCTCGACACGCACTCTGCGCTTCCAAGCCTCCTCTTTCTCCCGGTGCACACACGACCAGGCGCTCCTCACCAACGCCTTGGCCTGCACCACGATACACACCATGCACGTCCGAGACTCCGCTTTCTCCCGGTGCACACATGACCAGGCGCTCCTCACCAACACCTTGGCTTGCACCACGACACGCACCATGCGCGTCTGAGACTCCGCTTTCTCCCGGTGCTCACACAACCAGGCCCTCCTCACCAACACCTTGGCTTGTACCACGACACGCACCATGCACCTCCGAGACTACTTTCACTTCCTGTGTGCCCACGATCACAAGGCACAACTTCCGAGGGTCTCAACCTGCAAAAGCACGCGCAAGCCACGTTGCGTTGGACTTCTCCGGAAACTCCTGTGTCTCAAAACAGGGAGCCAGCTCACCTCGGGCCCTTGGGGTTCAAGACACAGCACAAAGCACAGTCTTTGTCAAGCAGGGGTACCCAGCGCCTCCAAGCACAGTCCCAACATCCGGTTCCTTGGTTAGCAAAAGACACACAATTGACGAACGTAATGCAGAACAAATCAAAACATTCACCCCAGTCAAGAGATCTGGGTTAAATTCATCATTCTTTTGCTCACCATGCCACCCCAGTTTAGACCTGGCCATATGCAAATCAGTCTTGACCCTGTGCCTCATGGGAACAGTTCAGCCCGAACTGCCAAGCCAGGTCCTCCCTGGACCGGAAACAAGCATCCTAGGACCGGTTTCGGGGTTTCACCCCTCTTCAGCCGGGATAGCTTGATTCCAGTGGCACAGTGAGCTCAGGACCCACGTCTGGGAATACCTGGCCCACTTAGGACGAGAAAGCAAAAGACACGCAATTGATGAACGGAATGCAGAACAATTCAAAACATTCACCCCCAGTCAAGAGATCTGGGTTAAATCCATCATTCTTTTGCTCACCATGCCACCCAGTTTAGACCTGGCCATATGCAAATTAGGCCTGGGCTAAAATTCCGTTCTGCTCGCGGAAATTGCGATAATTTGACATTTTTGCATTCCGCGGAGAGCGCGAAAATGTAAAAATTTCCACAATCCGCATTTTACCGGAAATTATTTGCTTGCTCGTGCTGTAAAATAATACATTCTCACGTGCGCGCGATCGCCTTACCTGAATCCCCGCGTTCGCCGACAAGTTTTCCCGATCCGGTCACGTTCTCCACGAGATGTTGGATTGTTGGTAGCCATTTGCGCTGTTTCGCGACAGTTCGCGCCCACAGTAACGTCATTCGTCACGCGATCACGTCTTTCTTTTCGCGATCATGCACCGCGAGACAAGTGAAAACAAGATGGCCGCGCCCATGAGCAACCACATGGGTAAGTTGGTGAGCCGCGACCACGCAGAAAATACCGCGAACGGGCGGGAAAAAACTTCCGCATCTTCGCGATATTTCCGCGTGTTTGCGTAGATTTTTAACATTTTCGCGATAATTTGCAAAAGGGAATTTCGCAAATTCCGCCCACACCTAATGCAAATCAGTCTTGAACCTGTGCCTCATGGCAACAGTCCAGCCCGAACTGCCAAGCCAGGTCTCCCTGGACTGAAAACAAGCATCCTAGGACCGGTTTCGGGGTTTCACCCCTCTTCAGCCAGGATACCTTGATTCCTGTGGCACAGTGAGCCCAGGACCCACGTCTGGGAATATCTGGCGCACTTAGGGCGAGAAAGCAAAAGACACACAATTGATGAACGGAATGCAGAGCAAATCAAAACATTCACCCCCAGTCAAGAGATTTGGGTTAAATCCATCAGACTTTTGCTCACCATGCCACCCCAGTTTAGACCTGGCCATATGCAAATCAGTCTTGAACCTGTCCCTCATGGGAACAGTCCAGCCCGAACTGCCAAGTCAGGTCCTCCCTGGACCGGAAAAAGCATCCTAGGACTGGTTTCGAGGTTTCACCCCTCTTCAGCCAGGATACCTTGATTCCCGTGGCACAGTGAGCCCAGGACCCACGTCTGGGAATATCTGGCGCACTTAGGGCGAGAAAGCAAAAGACACACAATTGATGAACGGAATGCAGAGCAAATCAAAACATTAACCCCCAGTCAAGAGATTTGGGTTAAATCCATCAGACTTTTGCTCACCATGCCACCCCAGTTTAGATCTGGCCATATGCAAATCAGTCTTGACCCTGTGCCTCATGGGAACAGTCCAGCCCGAACTGCCAAGCAAGGTCCTCCCTGGACCGGAAACAAGCATCCTAGGACCGGTTTCGGGGTTTCACCCCTCCTCAGCCAGGATAGCTTGATTCCAGTGGCACAGTGAGCCCGGGACCTACGTCTAGGCATACCCGGCGCACTTAGGGCAAGAAAGCAAAAGACACACAATTGATGGATGGAATGCAGAACAAATCAAAACATTCTCCCCCAGTCAAGAGATCTGGGTTAAATCCATAATTCTTTTGCTCACCATGCCACCCCAGTTTAGACCTGGCCATACGCAAATCAGTCTTGACCCTGTGCCTCATGGGAACAGTCCAGCCCGAACTGCCAAGCCAGGTCCTCCCTGGACCGGAAACAAGCATCAGGACAGGACAACATGCTAACTTATCAACTGCGCGCAGGCCCTAAACTGCAGGCCTGAGTTCCCTTCTCCGCGCGCCTTTGCATTACTAGCCATGGCACACACAGTGTCAAAAGGGACTTTACTAGTAAGGCAAACATACCACTCATGGCCAACCAATCAACATTACACTTTACATAGGGAACACTTGTACTTTGACACTGATCAGCAGTGGCAAAGTACCCAAAGCATCTAAAAACAAAGGCGGTAGATGCAAAAAGTCACGGCTAATCATGCCGAGATATTCCAGGTCTAACACGGACGATCATATGTTGCGTCCTGCACTTCAGCACCTTGTCCCTCCCAGCAAACTGGGGGCAATTGCAAACAACCCTTTCTATGAAAACATCCATCGCTGGCCACCAGTAAGCCACTCTAACTCTTTCTTTGGTTTTTGGTATTCCCATGTGACTCACATGGGCATTGTCCACCAGCTTATCTTTCAAAGCGTCAGGAACTACCAATTTACTACCTCGCATCAAGATACCACTCACCAAGGTTAACTCATCATTGACATTCCAAAAGCCTTTAAGATTTTCATCAGTCATGCTTGTTGCCCCAGCCATCACGAGCTTTCGCCAACACAAGTTTCAAGACATTTTCCTGATCAACATATTCTCTCCACAGTTCCTCTGAAAAGAAACCCTCAGTGATAACAAACATTCACCTCTTCTTCAAACTCCTCGTCAGAAAAGAACTCAGACTCATATGGCACATCAGCAATATCATTTTGAATACAAAGCCTGGAGAGACAGTCTGCCAAAATGTTTTTAGAGCCAGGAAGATAAGAAACATCAAATTGAAATTCTTGCAAGGCAATAACCGACTTCCTAATCCTGTGCGAGACAAAGTCAACCCCTTTCTTGCAGAATACACCTCTAAGCGGTTTGTGATCAGAAACAACATGAAACGATTTTCCCCACAAAAACCATTTTAGCTTGCGAATGGCCCAATAGACTCCCACAGCTTCTTTCTCCACGACAGAATAATTACACTCGGCACCTCTCAAGGGTCTGGAAATGAAACGAATGGTCTTTTCAGAACCACCAGCTTTCTGTACTAAAACAGCACCCACACCTTTGGAATTAGCATCCGTCATGAAATATGACTCTAACAAGGGATCAAAGCTAGGTAAGGAAGGGGCATCATTCAACCACTATTTGAATTCTTCACTACAGGCACGACTCCACACAAACTCACAACCCTTTTTTAGCAAGCTACGCAAAACTTCAGTTTTTTGTGAAAAATTGGGAACAAAGGGGCATATGTATGAAGCCCATTTCCCGTTCGCAAACGGGCCGATTCTCAGAATCGGCCTGTTTGCAAGCGGGAAAAAGCCTTTTGGGATGTATTATCCCAAAAGGCCCACACAAAATAGGAAATCGCAAAATTTGTGATTCCTTATTTTGCGAAAGCATTTAAGGAATCGCAAATTGCAATTCCTTAAATGCGATGTAAAAAGCACCCAAGTTGTGCGATTTCTCCTTAAGAAATCACAAATTACCACTAACCTCAAGTTGGTGGTAATTTGCGATTTCTTTGAAAAATTCACTTTTTTGCATTTTTCAAAGTGCCATGTGGTGCACATGTATGTGTGCCACATGTGCACACATGCACATTTCAGGGGTGCAACAGGGTGTCCTTTTGATACCCTGGCACCCTTGAAATTGAATTCTCAATTTACGATTCTCTAATTGAGAATCGCAGATTAAGAATGTCTTCCCATTCATTCCTATGGGCCTCTAGGGGAGGTATTCCTTAATTGTGAATCGCAATCTGCGATTCACAATTAAGGAACATGTAGGATTTGCAAAATTATTTGCGAATCCTACATACACAGCATTTTGTGATTCTCAAATAGCGATTCTCTAAAAATTGCTATTTGAGAATCGCAAATGTATCTTTTGATACACATGCCCCAAACTTATTATAACATTCTGCACTACCCAGGAACTCTTTGTCCTTAGGGTATTCCAAGTTGGAAATGGCTTGTACCAAAGAGGGTTTGGGTGTAATCCCAGAACCAGAAATTAAATGACCCAGGTACTCAATTTCCCCAACATTAAATTAGCATTTTTCAGACTTCAGAGTGAGACCAGCAGAAAAGAGCCTTTCTAAAACCAGAGTTAAACTTTTATCATGTTCTCCAAAGTTGACACCATGGAGAAAGATGTTGTCTTGATATAATTTGATCCCAGCAATACCACTGAGAACTCTCCATCACTGTCTGAAAAACAGAGGCCGCTGAGATAAGTCCAAAAGGCATCCTGAGACACTTGAAGGTACCAAAAGGCGTGATGATGGTGGTAAGATCTTGTGAAGTTTGCTGAAGCTTGACCTGATGGTATGCTGATGAAAGGTCCAATGTGGAAAAGTGTTTGGCTCCAGCTGAAGAGGACAGCATTTCAGTGATATTGGGGAGAGGTTAAGGTCCACGATGACTTCTTTATTCAACTATGCATAATCTAGCCTCCCCATTGGCCTAGCGAGCCATAACGACTGGAGAAATCCACTCAGTCGCCTCTACATCTTGAACGATTCAATTTTTGATAAGCTTATCTAATTCATTTTTCATGCTATCTTTCACTAGTAAAGGAACACCCCTGATCTTTGCTACTTTGGGTACAGCACCTGGTTTGATCTTTATGTGGTGAACATAGTTCTTGAGGCAGCCTAATTCCTTGCTAAAGACTTCTGGATATTTCACAATCCAGACATCAGCCCCATCATTTACAGCTTTAACAGCTGGCATATCCCCCAAACACACCGAGGGGATTTGATTTGCATCTAGGTACAGGTAAAGATTCCGCTGGTGGAACCAACTAATCAAAGAATCTGCTCTCATAGAGATATCAATTTTCCCAGGAACAATCCTGCCTTTGAATTTAATAGTTCCCCAGAAATACCACAAAAGATCAATAACTTCTCCTCCATAACCTCTGGGTTTGATGTCTGGCTTGATTAATTTGATCTTGTTACATAACTGTTGATCATAAAAACTCTTAGGAATAAGTGTGATTTTGGCACCAGAGTCAAATAGTATTTTTACAGACTGATCATTTATCAATATATTCTCAAAAAGACCCTCATTCCTTGAATCAACAACTTGACAAATCTCAACAATCTCACCTTCCTGCTCGTAAACATCAACTTCCCTAACTTTCTTCTGCTCCCTCTTGGATCTACAGCAACGCGAAAAATGGCTTTCTTGCCACAATTGGAACAGGAAACCTTCCACCCAGGACTATCTTTAAAGTTGGCCATGTGCCCAGGATTGCCACACCTAAAACATTTACCTTGAAACAAAGTGTTACTAGAAGGTGAAAAACTTTTAGAAGGTTTGGCTGAGACCGAAGGCCTATCAGATCTACTCTTAGAGTGAGGTTTGATACTAACCTCTTTAACATCTTTTTCATCTTTCTCAACAGCACTGTTTTTTAGCACTCCTTTCTAATGGTGTCAACACAAGCTTTAGAATGCTCATGTAACTTCAAAATAGTAATAACTTCTTGTAAGGAGGGATTATCTTTTTGCCATAAACTGTCCTTGGCTTTATCAATTAAACACCCAAGCATAAGTTGGTCTCTCAACCTCTCCTCCAAGGTTGCACCAAAACAACAATTAGAAGCTTTTTTTCTTAAAATGGTAATATATTGCTTTACAGTTTCCTCTAGTCTTTGCATTATCTTGCCAAAATGATAACGCTCAAGAACCATACTTACTCTGGGAAGATAATGTATGTCCATCGTTCTAACACCTATTTCATATTAATTTAAAGCGGCAGCTTCGCTGTCCGGAAGATCAGGGAGATGTTCAAAGACTTCCTGACCCTCTGAACCCAGACAATGCATAAACAAAGAGACTTTCCTTTACGCACTTAAGGAAGTGCCACAAACCCTAGCAAAATTGGCAAAGACTTTTTTCCATTTGATACATGGAATTAAAGGATCACCAGGTGCAGCTAGAAAAAATGGAGCAGCAGTGACATTCTGCATGTTTAAGAACTAAGGAGAGAGTTTCACACAGACGTAAGCAATTGTGAATATTTTAAGAAAAACAAGAAAATAAATGCGACAAAGGTTAAGCAAACAGCTGTGTGTGGAAGTAAACAAAGAGAACAACAGCTGTGCACGTGACTACCTACAATAAATCTCAGCTGTGCACATAAGGTAACAATAATAAAGTCAATATTAAGAATTGCAGCTGCGCTCATCAGCGTTGGGATAATAGTGAGCTGTGCACATCAGCGCTGGTTTAGAAATAATAAATAACAGCTGTGTGCAAACGCAGCTGTGCACATCAGCGCAGAAGTAGCAATGCTAAAGTTTACAGAAAGGATTACAGCTGTGCGCATCAGCGCAGGTGTAGGAGTATGGCGCTGACAATGAAGCAATGAGCTTGTTCCATCAAGCCTCCAGGCAAGGTCAGGCAACAGACCTCAAGCCAACATTAAGAGGAGAACATTATGCGAGCCTGACGTACTTTGCGAGAAACAGAATTAAACAAATAAAGAAAATAATAAAGTTGTGCGCTGATGTGAAAGTATGAAATAAAAGAAGTGCATGTAAGTGCTGAGAATCAACAAATGGGCCTGCTCCGACAGGCCTCCAGGCAAAACAGGCAAGCGTAGGCCTCCAGGCAAGGTCAGGCAAATGTAGGTCTCCGGACAGAGGCAGGCAAGCGTAGGCCTCCAGGCAAGGTCAGCCAAAAGTAGACCTTCAGGCAAAGTTAGACACACATAGGGCTTCAGGCAAAGTTAGGCAAACGTAGGCCTCCAGGCAAAACAGGCAAGCGTAGGCCTCCAGGCAAGGTCAGGCAAATGTAGGCCTCCAGGCAGAGACAGGCAAGCGAAGGCCTCCAGGCAAGGTCAGGCAAACGTAGGCCCTCAGGCAAAGTTAGACAAGCATAGGCCTGCAGGTGAGGCCAGGCAGATGCGAGGAGGCCCAAAGCGGCGCAGGGCAGCACATTGTAAAGCCAGCAGAGCAGATGCCAGGAACAGGAAGACCATACCCAACCATTAAACTCCTGGGTACAGTACACCAGTGCGCTCCTCAGGAATACAGGAGCAGGGAGGCTGAAAAATCATCTATGAAGAGTCCTCACGTTGAATGAAGCAAAGAAGACGTTAGTCGAGGGCAGCACACCTGATGAGCCTAACAAAGGATTTAAGGTAAAAGCAACCTTATATCTTCAAGCATGGAATAAAACTTCAGAGTTGGATAGTGAAGTTGAGTTGTGTTGCGGTCCCTGTTTGATGAAAGTAGGTTCACTCGTCGCCTAAATGAGGTGTTCTCCTCGGGATAAATAGCAGACAGGAGTAGTTGAAGTAGTGGAAGAAACAGCATACGTTTATTGTACATCTCATACAAGGGACCTCAGCCACCAACAGTCCAAGAAAACTGTCAAAAGCTTTCCAATAATAACATTCTCTCTCAAGGGGGAGAGTTCCACAATAGAACACAAAAACCTAGAAACCTCAGACAAGTAGATTGCGCAATACAAGGCACAGAAAGGAGAGACATAAAAGCAGAATACCACAAGATTGTATTGAAATCTCCCATCACCATCAAAGCTGTGTATGGTGAGGGACTGGACAGGAGATAATCAAGTAAAAACATATTGCGTTACCTGATCCCTTCATCCGACACCCTTCCAAAAATAGCGTGATCCTGAGTTTATTTTCAAGAGTCAAAAGGATGCCAAGAAAAAAAGGCGAGCTGTATGCAATCCTCTCCATGTTACATTTCAGGTCTAGTTTCACTGTAGTAACAAGACCCCCTCTGGCTCTTTCCCTGGAAGAAGCATTGGCCTTAGAACTAAAAGAAGAAAACCCATCCAGATGTATCATCCCCTCAGTGCCCTATGCCTCCTGGAGACTTATAATATCAAAACAGTCTAACATGACAACCCAGTCAGTGTCACAGATATTTCCCCTTGTACCCTGCTATGCTCCAAATTAGCACTTTCAAGTTTCTATCAGGGCAACTAGATTCTCTGAGATCTGGGGTGCTGATCTCATGTCTTATTCAATCTAGATCACTGCGCCCACTCAAGGTATCAAAATGATTACTCAATCCAAGTTTAGGTAACTGTCCATAAGAATTCATCTCCCCAGATCCTGACATTTGGCCTGAGTTAACCCCCACCCTCTCCCCTTAATTTAAAGGTTTATAAAAAAAAACTACGGGTATGCAGTAAATATGCTGGGAATGCCACAGTACTCATTCAGATTCTAATTTGAGCCAGTGTGTCTGCCAGTAGGACACTTATTTTGAGGGACTTGCACTTACTTTTAGCAACAGAAAGCAAAAGGCGAAAAAATAAGCAAAGCAAAAAGATGAAGGAGGAGAAAGACGTAACACCCATCATAAAGGGAGAAAGCAGGAACTGGCAAGAGTGAAATAAAGGGACAGGGAGTGTGTGGACATGGATTAATGACGCCTTAGGTGAATTCAAGACTATTGAGCCCTGTTATTTGGTACACCAACATTTAATTGTTTGACCGCGAGTTTCAGAGCTCTGGGCCCCGACACTCATTCTATCACAAATTAAGCACTGTTTCATGGTAATCTATGGCTTTGGCAAATAGTTACTAGATTTCTAAAAACAGGAGGAAAAGTACAAGGTATCAAAATTGCTTGCTTGTTGTCTGAAATACAGTGTTGCGTGTCAGCATGGGATTTTCACTAGGCCTGATTTAAATTTTAATTATGACATGTAATTTCGACAATTTCACATTACGCTTGTAATGCGAAATTCCAGAAATTATGTGAGTATGCCACATTTCTACAAATATATTCCAGTTGTGGTAAAAATGTACTGAAAATGCACTTTTACAGTAAAAATATACAATGAATGCATTCAAACAATAGAATGAGAGTGGCTTTTTTTTGCAGTACCTTTGGTTTTTCTGCACTATTTTTTAGCGTGGATTGCTATCTTGCATCAAAAAAGGACATGAGGGTTCATTTTGCACTAATATATGACAGATTTGTAATTTTGCATCACTGCACTTAATTTCAGGAAATTATGTAAACATTTTGCATAATTACACAGAAAACACATAACAGAAAAATTGCACACTTTTTTACAACCTTTTGCTTGTTCTATACAAAGATATCTAGCCACATAGGCCATCAAATACCCTGTGCAGGAGTACTCTGATCTCCCAGCCTCAAGCAGGTATTGATGTATTAACTTGAGTGGTATTGGTCATACATCTGGGCAAGCCCATGGTCAATTAGGGCATTACATCAAACAAGCAAACGGTGAATGAACGAACACTTGCATGTTGTCTAACCACTGGGAATAGCACAGGGTAGCATTCCAACCCAAGGCTATGCTCAGATGTGGGTGCCTTCCTCACTGTGCCACTAATGCAAAAACAACAGTTGATGGACAGAATTCAGAACAATGTCATACATTCACCCCAGTACAGAGATCTGGGCCTAAATCCATCGTTTTTTTGCTCACCATGTCATTCCAGTTTGAACCCAGCCATATGCAAATCAGTCTTGACCCTGGTTGAGATAAAGGAGCAGCTACTCCACATGGACAATCTCCTGCGGGTCATCAGGGCTAAAAACGAGGATTTAGAGGCGAGGTCGCGACGCAGCAACCTTCGCATTACGGGGATTCCGGAGACGACAGCCATCTCAAAAATGGAGTCTTACGTAACAGAGCTGCTGCATGAGCTGTTCGATCCTCACCTTTCCTTGGTCTTTGTGGTGGAGCGAGCCCACAGGTCGCTGGGACAGTGGCCGCCTGTGGGTGCCCCGCCCAGACCCATCATAGCGAAACTCCTGAATTATCAGGATAGGTACCTTATCCTCAGGAAGGCACGGGAGAAAGGTAATATCACGCACAAAGGAAATACCATCTCCTTTTACCCGGATTTCAACCCGGCGGTGCAGGCGGCAAGACGTGAGTTTCTTCCAGCAAAGAGGATGTTATTACAAGCACAGATCCCGTACTCACTGTTATACCCGGCGAAGCTAAAGGTGTCGATTGAAGGGCAATCCCACTTTTTCACAGACGCAAAGGCTGCGTTAAAGTTTGCCAAACAAGCCTGTGGGAAACAGAAGAAGGGGCATCGCGAGGTCGATAGGAGGGAAGATGTCAACCTAAGTGACAATGACTAGCATGGACGGACCATGGCCCGTGCTCTGTCCGGAGTGCCTGAGCAGACTGGAGACATGTACTCTGCCAAGAAAGGAACTGCCTGTTATGTTACAGAACTCATCAGCATAATGTTAGATTAGGAAGTACATAGCAGGCTGTGTGCGGATGGCCTCCCCGACAGTACTCCTGGCCACCTTGCACGAAGCAAGGAAGTTGGCCAGTGTTCCCGATTGTAACGATGTGGGTTATATGTTTTGGTTCTTTAAGGGGGGGTTTTATACAACCTGTTTGGGGGGTTGGAGTGGGTGGAGGGAAGGGGGTAGGGTTCACGTTTTTGTTTAAATGCCAGGATTGGAGGTGCGCTTTGGACAAACTATATCGTAGTGGGCCGCATTATCGCACAGTGGGTATAGGTAAAACGCTTGAAATAGAGAACTTAGCCTATGGTTGTTAGCACTCTAAATTGCCTTACTTAGAATATCCGGGGACTTAATGATGGCAGGAAAGCAAGACTAGTCCACGCATATCTGACACGACATAACATAGACATATGCATATTGCAGGAGACGCACCTGAATGTAATACCTTCACAGAGACTCCGCCATAATCGATGGGGCCATGTCTACTCATCGGTGTATTCTGATTATGTACGAGGGGTGGCGGTGCTGGTTAAGAAGGGGCTGGATTGGAGGGAGAGCCTGAGGGTCGATATGTTCTGGTGCAGGGGCTCCTCTGTGGCTCACTTGTGACAATCGTGGCTATATATGGTCCTAATGTTGATTCTCCTGATTTTTTCCACACCATTTGGTCCAAGATTAGGGCTGCGGGATGCTCGACTGTGATATGGGGTGGTGACTTCAATGCTGTCCTAGATGATACTCTAGATAGGCGGGGATCTGCCCGTGCCTTGCACCCGGCGGCTAGCGCCGTGCTGAGGGGGATAGTGGCAGATGGGGATCTTATTGACATTTGGCGCGATATACACCCTCAGCTGAGGTAGGGTACGTGCATTTCTGATCACCACAGCTCATGGTCCCGGCTGGATTACTGGCTGGTGTCCCGGGATGTTGCCACCTGGTCTGTAGATATCGCGCACTTGCCCAGGTCACTTTCGGATCACTCTCCGTGTGTGCTGCGCTTGGCACTTCCAGGCGCGCCACAGAGGGGCTTTGCCTGGCGGCTTCCACCTCATGCCTTATTAGACAAAGCCTTTAAAGAAGAAATTAGGTCTGACATCAGGGAATACTTTGATCTGAACACGGGCTCGGTTGATACCGAAGCCTCACTGTGGGAGGCTTTTAAAGTAATGATCAGAGGGAAATGCATAGCTCGACAGGCGGGAGTCCTCAAGGCAATCAGGGGGACACTTGCCTCGTTGGAGACCAGCATAAGAGCACTGAAGGCGAATTTTATGCCACAGGGGACCCGCAGGTGACTGGCTTGATCAAAGCTAAATTATTAGACTATTCTGAGGATGCACAGCGGGAGGTCAAGTTCCTGGGAAAGCATGGAGAGGCCAGGAGGTATGGGGAGGGAGACAGGCCTGGGTGAACGCTGGCAGGCATGACAAGGGCGCCGAAAGCTGCAACATTCATTCATGCGATCCACACTGAGACTGGGGAGGTGCTTCGAGGTAGGGAGGAGATTTTGGCAGCCTTCTCTGCCTTCTACACTAATTTATATAAAGCTACACTGACTGACTGCCCTGAGGGTATGCAATCATTTCTAGACTCAATCGCACTAGCCTGGTTCAATGATAATCAGAGGAAATACATGGATCTTCCATACACGGCTACTGATGTTGCGCAGGTTATAAAAAGTTTACCCCTCGACAAGGCCCCGGGCCCTGACGGGCTGACCACAGCTTTTTACAAAGCTTACGCTGACGAACAGGTGCCAAGGCTGCTAGAACTATATGGGGAAGCCCTGGAAATGGGAGTGTTACCTAGTTCCATGAGGGAAGCTATTATAATTACGCTAATAAAGCCAGGGAAACCAGAATCCCAGTTGGATTCGTATAGGCCACTTTCACTGATCAACCTGGGCATCAAAATCTACGCTAAATTGATTGCTAATCGATTACAGCCATTGCTGCCCATGATTGCGCTTCCTGACCAATCCGGGTCATTCCAGGGCGTTCGACTTCGCACAACCTACGTACCATTTTTTCAGTATTACATTATTTACATCCTGAGGTCCAATCTGCAGTGGTGTTTCTTGATGCCACAAAAGCATTCGACACCTTGGAGTGGCCTTTTCTGTTCACAATTTTAGGTCGTATGGGGTTAAGTCCGCTTTTTATCAATAGTGTACGGCTGCTTTACAGCTCCCCCAGGGCTAGGATCAAAGTTAATGGACTGCTGTCTGACCTACTCTTAATATCCCGTGGTACCCGACAGGGGTGCCCTCTCTCTCCACTTTTGTTCGCAATAGCGATGGAGCCACTCGCTGCGCCCATACGCCAGCACCACACGGCACGTGGGATTGGATTTAGTTCTAGATGCCTTTTGATATCGCTATATGCGGATGATGTCACTCTCTACCTTATTAACCCGAAAGAAAACCTGGACCCCGTTTTGAGGGAATTTATCAGATTTGGGGGACTGGCTGGGATAACCATTAACTGGTCAAAGTCGGTAATTTTCCCCCTAACAGAAGGCACACCGAGATCGGACTCCAAGTATCCGTTGAAGTGGGAGGCAGAAAAAGTAAAATATTTGGGAATATGGATTAGCCGGGATGTGCAGGAGATCTGGAATCTAAATTATGGGAGAGCCATGACATGGCTGGAAGAGAAGGTCAAAATATGGTCGAAGCTCCCCCGTCTCTGACCGGTCGACTGGCCTTAGCTAAAATGATCGTACTACCTAAGTTTTTGTACTTATTCACAAATGTCCCTGTTCCCTTAACATCGCACTTCTTCAACACTCTAAGGTCACATCTTGTAGCACTGGCATGGGTGGGTGGACAGGCGAGAGTATCATGGGATTTGCTTACACTCCCATTGCTACAGAGAGGAATGGGAGCGCCAGATATGCGTGTATATGCGCTAAGTGCTCAGGCCCAGTACTTACACCTCTGGGTGCACCCAACACCGTTCCAGCCGCATGTGGCGGTGGAGTGTGATGTGATTGCGCCTACTCTGTTAAAGGTGGCAATATGCAAACCTGCTGGCCGCCCTAGGGTGGACATAGACATTGCAGGCACGCTTAGATGGGCTTGGGAGGAGCTGCGCAGGAGGGCGGGGGTCCCGTTGCTCTACGCCCCATCGTTGGCACTATCGCGGAATCCATTGATACCATGCGTGGTGGACGGAATCGATGGCACACTCGTGCAGAAACTGGGGCTTCACACCTTTGCGGACCTGTTCCCTGACAATGTTTTTAGACCCGCTCCATCTGGGGAGGGAGACCGAGAGGTGCCCTTTGCTGAGAGATTTCTGTACCATAAGCTCCGGGCGGCATGTAAAGCCCTTAGTGGGGATTTTCCAGCTGCCCCGCCGGTCCTGGCCACCCTGGAAAACGTGGTTGGTTCCCCATCCCCTCGTAGGCTGGTAACGCGGATTTATAAGATCACGCAAGATTCGGCCCGGTGGTTAGCCCCAAGTCCTTGCAATACTGGAATGATGAGCTGGCCCTCCCGCTGTCTGAGGACCAGTGGAGGTTCTGCTGCGGTCAGTTAACTGAGCTGTCGCCAAATTACAGGTTACGTTTAATTCATTTCAAGTTTCTGCACAGATTTTATAGGACCCCTATAGGGCTGCACAGGATGGGGTTACGCGCGGACAATGGGTGCTGGAGGTGTGGTTTCTCCCCTGCCACGTTTCTACACATGGCATGGGACTGCCCAAAGTTGACAGACTACTGGGAAAAGATATTTACCTCTTGTCAGGATGGGGCTGAATGCTACAATCACGCCGCGCAGTTCGTTAGGACTGCATCGAGTTTGGGTTAAGCCCTCCCTCTGCAATTTATGGACAAGTATTTAGGGCTTTAGACTTCGTTCTAAGATGGCCGCCGAGTTTTCCTGACTAGCCCATTGCGTTTGAAGTCTCGCGGGATCACGAGATTTCGTCTCCTCACGAAGCGCGTCTTGCTGCGCACTTCAATTTAACCATAGTCGTGTGAGGGAGCTTTAGCTCACGCTCCTCACAAAAGAATTCTTGGCACTAGGAATTAATTCGTCTCCACAGGACTGCTGTCAGCGGATGGAGACGCATCACAGAGAGAATTGAAGACTTAAAGTCTGAGAGAGAAATAATATTAGTCAGCTGGAGAATTTGTACCTGAGTAGCGGAATTAAGGAGAAGTGATATCAGAGTTCCAGAGTAACTTAGGAATATCCAGTGTCTCTCGTCCTCCGGTAGGCTTACCATTGAGTAAGAAGACCGCCTGGAGACTGGCAGCTGTTACGGTGAGAGTGGTTCACCCAGCAATCTCAAGTAAGCAGATTCAGAGAGACTTGTGTGCAGTTCATTCTCCGTTCAGCAGAACTTCGCTTCGTCTCAAGCTCTGTCTCCCCTTAACTGCCCTTTGCGCTTTCCCTTGAACTTTCCCTTCCTCCTATCTATCCTTCCCTGTCCCTTTATGCGCAATTGCCTAGAGAGCAAGGGAGAATTGAGACTTCACTGCATACCATCCTTCCAAGCAGCAAAGACTTCGCATTAGAAGAAAGAACTAACAGGTTCCCAGAACTGAGGTTACGAATAGTCATATCTGCTAAGACCATAGACTGGTAAGAAAGAGTAGAAGAGTAACGTTATGGTGGAATCTTGAAAGAAGTAAGTAGAGAGTAACCCAGTGTATTTCTGTGCATATACAGGTTTATAGAAAGCCGTAAACCAGAACAACATCGAACAATATAAAGAGAGGCAATACTCAAGCAAAAGATCTGGTAGGAGAAAAGCTCAGAGAGAGAGAGAGAGAGCGAGTGAACAAGCCCTGTTAAGTAGGTTAGAAAAGGTACTGAATGGCATTCTGTCTCCTTCTGTGCATTAGGTCTCCCTGAAATTCAGCTGAAGATTGAGGAGGGAGCCAGGCCAGCTCGAGTGTCTCTTTTTCTGTCCAACTCCCCTTTCCCCCTGCCTGGAGCAGCTGAATTAACGCAGTGAGCTCTGGGAGGAGGGCATTGGGAACTGATCTTCATTCTGCCTCCGTGGAGAGTTTCCGTTTGGCCTTCCTGACAGATTGAAGTGCCCACGAGTTTCCTTCACCTGGGCAGAATGGCGGAGGGTTTCAGTTTAAAGGCCTTAGGGGATATGTTGGAGGGTATTCAGAGGGAATTAGGAACCCTAAGTGATGAAAATAGGAGTTTAAGGCAGGAGGTTATGGCTTCTAGACAGGAGACACTGTTATTGTCCCAGAGAGTTAGTGAGATATCCTCAAGGGCAACCTCCGCTCAAACCTTTTCTAGTGATGCACAGACAAAACAAGACACTCGCACTGTAGCTCAGGTTGTACACTCTGTGTCCCCCATCATTCCTTTGGCCCCCCCTGAAAGATATTGTGGAGACCCTCAGAAGGCGCAGCTCTTTCTCACCCAATGTTCCTTACATTTTATGTGTTGTGCAAATTTATTCCCAGATGCTCAATCACGAGTGGCTTTTATTTTGTCTTATTTGGGAGGGGATGCTGCAAATTGGGCCATGCCATTAGTATCCCGGGATGATCCCTTTTTATATAATTTAGAGAAGTTCAAGACAGAATTCCTCAGAATTTTTGACAGGTGTAGAGTATCTCAGGCTACAGATAATGAACTTTTAGAATTGCGTCAAGGTAATAAAGATCTTATCTCCTACTTAACTCAGTTCAATAAACTATTGGTGGAGACCAATTGGCCAGAGGAGAAGAGATCAGCTCTGTTTTATCGAGGCCTACGTGATGACATCAAAGATACCTTGGCACAGATTCCAAAGCGACCAATTGAATTCTCAGAGCTGGTGGATTTAGTTCTAGAAATCGATTTCCGCAGTGCAGAGAGAAGAGGAGAAAGGAAGACGAAGGACTTTCGCTGGAATTATCCACGCTTTGATCGGATGAAGACAGAACCCAGCAAGTCTACTGGTGGAACGGTAGAAAGTGAGCCAATGCAGATTGGGTCGGTTCGAGGTCCTTTAAGTAAAGAAGAGAAGGATCAAAGGAGACTGAAGAAGCTATGCATGTATTGTGGGGGATCTGGGCATTTTGTGAGAGAGTGTCCGAAGAGACCGAAGACCCCAAATCCGGGAAACTCCCAAAACCATCTGTAGGCGGAGTCGCTCAGATGGCGAAGGTAGAAAATCAGACTCCAAGAGATCACCAAATTTCAAATACCCGTCAGATTCGGGCACCACATTTAACTTTACAGATGAAATTAAGATTTAGGAGGCAAGAGCGGCAAGGAGTGGCAATAATGATTGATTCAGGTGCCACTGGCAATTTTTGCGATATAAAATTTGCCAAGAAGATGGGTATCCTGGCAATGCGCAAGGAGCAGAAGGAATCAGTCCGGGCTGTAGATGGTACTAACCTCTCGTCAGGTCCGATCACACATCACACCGAAATAGTGGAATTGATTCAGTCTAATGGTCATCGCGAGGCTTTACAGTTCAACTTGATTGATGCCCCGCAATTTCAGATAATTTTGGGACTTCCTTGGCTAACCCTGCATAATCCTAGCATCGATTGGGAAGATCGAACCATCGAGATGGATTCCGCCTATTGTGCTGACCATTGTTTTTCTTCAGTGAGCGAACCTCCCGAACCATCTTTAGCCGCCTTGCTGTCATTTAGTGGAGAGTCTATTGGAGTAATAAATACCTTGGAAATTCCAGCAGAGTATCAAGAATTCCAAGAAGTCTTCAGTGAACATGAGGCCGAGAAACTCCCTCCACATCGTTCCTACGACTGCACCATCGATCTTGAACCTGTGACTGCATTACCTTGCAGTAGGGTTTATGCGTTAACGGAAGCGGAGAACTGCTATCTGAAAGAATACCTAGATCGTTACCTGGCAAACGGATTTATCCGACCATCTCAGTCCCCCGTGTCTTCGCCACTATTTTTTATTCCAAAGAAGGAGGGGTCTCTGAGAACTTGCATCGATTATCGCGCTATCAATCGGGTTACGGTCAAGAACCGATACCCTTTGCCTCTGATTTCAGTCCTCCTAGATCAGATAAAGGACGCTCAAATATTCACAAAATTGGATCTTCGAGGGGCCTATCATCTCATCCGCATGAAAGAAGGCCATGAATGGAAGACTGCTTTTAGGACGAAGTACGGACTATTTGAGTATCAAGTCATGCCTTTTGGCTTGTGTAATGCTCCAGCAGCCTTCCAGCATTTCATCAACGATATCATGGGAGATTTGGTGGATCGGATCGCAGTGATCTATTTGGATGACATCTTGATATACTCCACTGACCCAAGAGAGCACTCAAATCATGTAAAGGCTGTCTTGGAGAGATTGCGCAAGCATCAACTTTATGTAAAACTGGAGAAATGCGCCTTCAATGTGCGAACTGTGGAATTCCTAGGTTTCGTGTTATCTCCAGGAGGAATCACCATGGAAGCAAAGAAGGTGCAAGCGGTGGTAGACTGGCCGTCACCAAAGGATGTGAGAGAGATTCAGAGATTCTTAGGATTCGCTAATTTCTATCGGCGATTCATCCAGGGATTCTCGCAGAAGATCATTCCAATTACCAGATTGCTGAAGAAGGGAGTTAAGTTCCATTGGACAGTGGAGGCAGAACATGCTTTCGAGTTTCTCAAGACGAGTTTCACCACAGCCCCCATCCTGCTTCATGCAGACCCTACAGAACCTTTCTTTGTGGAAGCAGATGCTTCTGATCAAGCCATTGGTGGAATTTTGTCCCAACGACACAAGTCAACTGGGCAACTACATCCAGTGGCTTATCATTCTAGGAAATTGAATTCAGCTGAAGTAAACTACACCATCGCTGAAAAGGAGCTGCTGGCTGTGAAAGACGCCTTTGTCGAATGGATACATCATTTGTTAGGGGCCAGACACACCGTTACAGTGTTTACAGACCATAAAAATCTTCAATTTCTAAAATCTGCAAGAACGTTGACTCCCCGTCAACTGCGATGGTCTCTATACTTCGCAGATTTTGACTTTGTGATAACTTATCGACCAGGAAATAAGAATGGGAAGGCGGATGCCTTGTCCCGGATTCAAACCGAAGACACCGAACATTCAGTGACTCCGCAACCAATAATTCCTGAATCCAAGATTGTGTGTTCCATTTCTGAAGCCCATTACCAAGAAGCAATCCGGGGGCTAATGTCAGAAGCAGAGATGGCCGAGTGGGCCAGTCAAGAAGAAGGTTGGCAAGTAATTAATTCCTTGCCTTATCAAGACGGTGCCCTATACCTTCCTACTAAGGAGATCCAAGAACAAGTTTTGAAAGACTGCCATGATCAGCCTTTGGCTGGTCACAAGGGAGCAATGAAGACCATTGATCTGGTTCAGCGATACTTCTGGTGGCCTAATATGACTTCTCAAATAAAGAAATATGTAGTCTTGTGAGATCTGTGCCCGGGGAAAAGCTAGTAGGCAGGCTCCACAGGGGTTGTTACAGCCATTGCCCACACCACCGCATCCTTGGCACACCGTCAAGTTAGACTTAATAGTAGACCTCCCACTGAGTAAGGGTTACAACACCATCTTAGTAATAGTAGACACCTTCACCAAGATGAGCCACTTCATTCCAGTCAAAGGGATCCCTTCAGCTTCTGAATTAGCCCGTCTTTTCAGGGAAAACATTGTAAGGGTCCATGGAGTTCCCAAGATAGTGATTTCAGACCGGGGACCCCAATTTGTGTCACACTTTTGGAAAGCGTTCATGAAGGGAATGGGAGTGGAGGTCAGACTTTCTACTAGCTATCACCCAGAGACCGATGGTCAGACCGAGCGAGTGAACCAAGAGCTTGAACAGTACTTGCGTCTGTTTCTCTTAGATCAGGGAGGTGACTGGCCAGATTTATTATGGATGGCCGAATTTGCGCATAACAAGGCCAAACATGCTTCCACAGGTTATTCTCCATTCTACCTAAACTCTGGGCTGCATCCTAATCCCTTTAGTAACCTGGGAGATTTTGGGGTTCCAGCAGTCAGTGATTTATTCACAGATCTGAGTAGGGCTCGTAAATCTGCAGAATCCAACTTACACCAGGCTAAGGCAGGCTACAAGAAACAGGCAGACAAACACAGGAGGAAGACACAGCCGTATCAAGTTGGAGATTCAGTATGGTTGTCTTCGAGGCATCTTAGGTTAAAGGGAAATAGGAAGTTTCAACCTCGCTTCATAGGTCCCTTTGCCATCGAACAAATTCTGGGTCCGGTCACTGTCAAATTAAAATTACCTGCTCAGTTAGGAATTCATCCAGTGTTCCATGTATCCCTTCTAAAGAAGACAGCTCCTAACCTCAGACTAAACAAACCTCCCCCCCCAGTGATGTTTGACAAACATTTAGAATATGAAGTAAAGGGAGTGCTAGATTCCAAGAGGAGCAAGGGAACCCTACACTATTTAGTGGATTAGAAGGGGTTTGGTCCTGAGGAGAGATCATGGGAACCCGCAAAGAATGTACATGCTCCTAGACTAATTAGACGATTTCATGCACAACATCCCCTGAAACCTAGACCGATGGATCGGTCTTTGAGAGGGGGTACTGTCAGGATGGGGCTGAATGCTACAATCACGCCGCGCAGTTCGTTAGAACTGCATCGAGTTTGGGTTAAGCCCTCCCTCTGCAATTTATGGACAAGTATTTAGGGCTTTAGACTTCGTTCTAAGATGGCCGCCGAGTTTTCCTGACTAGCCCATTGCGTTTGAAGTCTCGCGGGATCACGAGATTTCGTCTCCTCACGAAGCACGTCTTGCTGCGCACTTCAATTTAACCATAGTCGTGTGAGGGAGCTTTAGCTCACGCTCCTCACAAAAGAATTCTTGGCACTAGGAATTAATTCGTCTCCACAGGACTGCTGTCAGCGGATGGAGACGCATCACAGAGAGAATTGAAGACTTAAAGTCTGAGAGAGAAATAATATTAGTCAGCTGGAGAATTTGTACCTGAGTAGCGGAATTAAGGAGAAGGGATATCAGAGTTCCAGAGTAATTTAGGAATATCCAGGGTCTCTCGTCCTCCGGTAGGCTTACCGTTGAGTAAGAAGACCGCCTGGAGACTGGCAGCTGTTACGGTGAGAGTGGTTCACCCAGCAATCTCAAGTAAGCAGATTCAGAGAGACTTGTGTGCAGTTCATTCTCCGTTCAGCAGAACTTCGCTTCGTCTCAAGCTCTGTCTCCCCTTAACCGCCCTTTGCGCTTTCCCTTGAACTTTCCCTTCCTCCTATCTATCCTTCCCTGTCCCTTTTTGCGCGATTGCCTAGAGAGCAAGGGAGAATTGAGACTTCACTGCATACCATCCTTCCAAGCAGCAAAGACTTCGCAGTAGAAGAAAGAACTAACAGGTTCCCATAACTGAGGTTACGAATAGTCATATCTGCTAAGACCATAGACTGGTAAGAAAGAGTAGAAGAGTAACGTTATGGTGGAATCTTGAAAGAAGTAAGTAGAGAGTAACCCAGTGTATTTCTGTGCATATACAGGTTTATAGAAAGCCGTAAACCAGAACAACATCGAACAATATAAAGAGAGGCAATACTCAAGCAAAAGATCTGGTAGGAGAAAAGCTCAGAGAGAGAGAGAGAGAGAGCGAGTGAACAAGCCCTGTTAAGTAGGTTAGAAAAGGTACTGAATGGCATTCTGTCTCCTTCTGTGCATTAGGTCTCCCTGAAATTCAGCTGAAGATTGAGGAGGGAGCCAGGCCAGCTGGAGTGTCTCTTTTTCTGTCCAACTCCCCTTTCCCCCTGCCTGGAGCAGCTGAATTAACGCAGTGAGCTCTGGGAGGAGGGCATTGGGAACTGATCTTCATTCTGCCTCCGTGGAGAGTTTCCGTTTGGCCTTCCTGACACCTCTATTAACAAGCATTTGCAATGCAATAGGTCTCGCATTTCCATGAGTTTAAGCTATTGGCATTGTAAATGACTGCCTTTTATTTATGTTTTAAAAACGAATAAAAACATGTAAGATTGTTATGTGCAATGTCAATAGCTCAAACTCGCTTAAATGCGAGACCTAGTGCATTGCAAATGCTTGTTTTAAGCAATATTCAAAGAGCAGTCAGACAGTCAAGCATTATGAAATGCAGCTAACCTCTTAAATACTAGGTCGACTTAAACCATTTATAACAGAGACTTTGCCAAACGGTGACACAGATGACAAAGACAACAAGGTGAACACAAGAGAAACAGAGCTAGAAGGGGAAATATACACATGCACAGAAAGCGAAATAATACAGCGAAACAGAGACGCACAGGTGTCAAAGAAAACAAAATGGTGAAACATGACACAGAGAGAAGGAAGAGGAAAAGCAGAGAGACAAAAGGGAAAATACAGGTAAACAGAAAACACGGGTGAAAAAGAACATAAAATATTAAAAAAGGAGAGAAAGAGTGAGAACGAAGGGGAAAGACAGGGTGGAACAAACAGGAAAAACACAGCGAAACAAAAAACGCAGGGGGCAGAGATAAAGAAGGATAAGTACGCGTTTAAAGTAAGGGAGAGGTACAAAGTGAGATAGAAATAAATAAATACACGCAGCGAAACAGAAACACACAGGTGGCAGTAATAACAACGAGAAAGAAGATAAACACGAACATGAAACACTTAACAAAAACTCACAGTGATACAGCCGGAAATACAAATATAGAAAACACACAGCAAAATCGACACACGTGACAGAAATAAGCATAAGAACGAGGATGCTATCCATTTTTATCACAAAAGTAGAGGCGGGAGAAGGAAAAGGAGAGACATCGAGCAAGATTGAGAAAGAAAAAACGCAGCAAAAAGACACAGACGTAACAGACAGCAACGAGAAGGCGGAGGAACACAAAAGGGAGGACAAAACACACTGAAAGGAGAAATACACTCAGCGAGACAGCCAAATACTAAATCGGAGAGCCGAGCAGAAACACACTGGTGATAGGTTCCCAACAAACGGAAAGGGGTGTACAGAGAAAAAACATAGAAAGAAGACAGACAGTGCAAGTGTGTTAGCTAAACTCATCTAAACCGAAAGAATGAGGAAAAGGGAATACTGGTGCGGCAGAGACCACAGCAATACAGAGGAAAGACAGAGGAGGTGGGGAGAAAACCAGGGAAACAGAGACGCACAGGTGACAGACATGAACATTGGTAAATGGGGGGAGTTCGGGACAAACAAGCTGCTCGGGCTAAATAATAACAAGCAAGCAGAGAGAAAAGAAGCAGTGAAATAAGGGAAAAAGGAGGCACACTTAACTTTGGGTTTTGGCAACGCGGCCGCGACGAAAGTGAAAGTGATCGCAATCGCGATTACGATCGCATGCAACGGAGGGCGCGCGTGCACGTTCACGTGCACTGTAGCTTTAGGCCACGGCAGCACTTTGAAAAAGCCTCTTTACAAAATGTCTCGGCCAGATCAGCGCAAGCGCTGAATCAGGCGAGACCTAATCAAATAATTGGAAGATCTGATGTGCCTACTCCCGAAGTGGGGCTACTGGGATATGTTAAAGACACCCTGCCGAAAGCGCGTAAACTACATGCTCTGCTACTATTGTTTGCAAAAAGGCAGGTGGCGGTGTGCTGGGGCGGGAAGAGGCTGCCGTCGATGGAGGGCTGGCTCGCTGCGGTAGTATATGGACATATTCAGCTGTCTACATTTTGGGAGCTCATGCCGCCCACTTCCAGGCCGAGGGACATCTGGGAGCCCTTTCTGCAATGGGCACAAAACCAAAGGGACGTGGATATGTAGATGTGAGGGGGCTCTTGGTTCACGGCGGCCCTGGGGGGTGTGGGGGTTGGGAATCCGGCGAGACCACTTGCTCTTCTACATACATTAACAAATGGTGCGCACGCATGTATAGGTGTCAAGGAACAGATGTAATAATATTCGTAATTTTGTTGGAAGGTACAGATGTAGATCTGCAATGGAGGGAAGATGTGCCACTGCTGGCCCTCGTAGGGTTAGATAAAGGCAAAGACGTAACAATGCATAGGGTAATGCAGATAATACCCAGACAAATGTGTGTTTTAATGAGACATCCTTTACTCTTCATGCTTGCCCCACGTGCCGAACATAAGTTGATGTGGTGATAAAATGTCCAACTGGCTTGTTTGTTCTGTTGTTGTAATGTGATTTACGTTATTGAAAATGACAATAAAAAAAAAATAAAAAAAGTTAGTTCTGTGAATCGGGCCCCTTGTGTTCTGGTTCAGAGAGGACCTGGTTCGGCATTTCTAGCTGGAATGTTTCCTATTGAAGTGGGACCAAGACTGATTTGTTTATAGCTGGGTCTAATCTGAGGTGGCAAGGTAGGAATAAGAACAATAGGTCGAAATGCCACTCTAAGTGTTTGCTAATCGTTAGACAAATAGTGCCCTAAGTGGCCAAGAGTAAGCCCAGATGTGGCTCTGTCAGGTCAAAACCTGACTTTGGTTACATGTGTTCCAGTTCAGAGAGGAGCTGGGTTGGCAGCTCAGGCTAGGCTATTCCTATTAAAGCACAAGCAAAGCTGACTAGCATATGCCATGGACTAATCTGAGGTGGTATTGTGAGCTAAACATTAATGGGAGGAATGCTACTCAGAGTGATTGCTAGTGGTAAGGCAAATTGCAAGCATTCCACCCAACACATTTTGTTTGTTTCCAATTTAACTATTTACTCACATAAGGGCAACTGGACCCTGAAAGAGGGAAAAACAGGCTAAACCTCTATTATCTTCATGGGGTATCCAAAGAGACTGGAGTACACGCCTCACTCACTTATCGTGACATGCTTCATCATCAGCACCTATCCACACCCTGGTAGGGTAATGCCACCAGGCCAGACTCCAGCAGAGAAAAATTTCTGAGTCTTCTTAGACAAAACAAAGCTGGATAGGGCTGAGATCCAGAAGAAAAAGGTGTGTAGTGAGTTTAAAAATACCTCACAGTAAATATCAAGACAAATCCTTTATTTGTTGGATACTGGGGGTATGGTTAAAAATATTAAATGGACAAGTTTACAGTTGAGATTTATGACTCAATTAACCTTCATTTGAGAGAATCGCAACATGTATCAGTGCTCGCAGTGAGTCCAAACAGATCTGGGGTCTTCTTCAGGCTAAACTTGTGTCCCGGTGTGAAAAAGATTACACAATAATTCTATGAGTGTGTAAGAGGTCTATAGCTCTCATCTGAGTTTTTAATACATATGTGGATCATACCCTAATTTTGGGTTATTCTGACATCATGCGTATCTGGCGCCTGGTGCCATCCTGTAGTCACACGTGTGTCGAGGTACTAGCACCGCCCGTATGCCTACAGTTTCTTGCTGCTCGGATCACCACCATGATTGTTACATACATTTGTAAATGTATTTGGAAATTTTATATTTTAGAGGATTGAGTCAGCAGGGCTTGTTCCAGTGTGTCACCTAAATAAAGTTTGGAAACAAAACTAGAAATTGTTTTGGTTTTGATTTTATTGTAGTATTACTATTTTGCAATTCCGAGTATAACCTCTACTTGTTATCTTGTAGCATTTGGATTCTGCTTGAAAACTTTGTTTTATGGTTTCTTGAGTTTGAAATCCTTTGGTTAGTGGATTTTTTTCAGTTCTGTAGATAGATTTGTATAAATGTGCACCTCTAAAGTGAAAGGGTCCTTCACTCTAAATATCTAATGATGCTAAAATGACGGAAACATAGAGCACATTACTGACCTGTCATTTAAAATAACTTAAGTTATGTTCTTCGGGACATTTTGTGAATGTGCATAAATAAGATCCTGTCATATATATAATTTACGCATTTAGAAATTTATTTTTTAAAATGGCAATGTCAAAATGTTTAAATTATATCAGAATGATACTTTTATTATGCTGGGAAACGGTGGTGTTATTATGCGTGATGCTGTCAGATTGAAATGTGCATTTGACTTTGATAAACAAGACAGCAAGCCTTGTCCATTAGGGTAACTGAAATCAAATTTCAAATTCTGGTTATGCAATGAGGGAAACTGAAAATGTTGTCTTGTGCAGGGTAATAAATAGTAGGATTCCAGTATCAATATCATCCATGTAACACAATGGTTATTACATGAGAAGGGTGGAAGCACTGATGGAGCGGGTAGTATAAAAGTTTGTATACCCCCCCATTCCTGCATGTTCATACTAATTAGAATAATCTATTAATTATAATAATATTAACGTGTTTGGAGTGATAATTAACCAACCTTACTAATGTATGAATTACACGTGGGATTTGCATTCTGCATGGCTAATAAAAATTCTAAACTAATATACGTACGCATACTAATGCTAGAAAATTAGAATGTCGCATGATATATGTTGCTTTTGTGACATCACTGGGTGAATAGAAACGCTTTGAATGTCGCTATTATGCTAGATAATTACATACACATAGGGGAATTAGTGAGGGTTTAACATTTTATTAGCTATTTCCATTTTTAATTATGTTTTGTGTTTATTTCGCTTAAGTTAACCATTTGGGCCTAAGAAAAGATGGCTGACCGAGACACACGACGCGACTACTACCATTTCACGACGTTTCTCGTGAAGTGCGCCTGCGCCACCGCAAGCAACAGTGGCCTCGTCCTGACCCATGCCAGATGTACCCATCAAGGTCGCACTGGGAGAGACGCCAAGTTCACGAAACAATGGACTGTCTTTAAAACCGGAACAAGCAAGTGTTATGACCTAACTCAATAGTCTATGTGAGAACTTTATCGAATGACCCCAAACCGGCCGATCAGGACTGCCTAAAACTGATTTTTGTTACATTTTGACGTTAATTTCATTATGAAAAGATGGTAGAATATTGAGTTGGCGCGAAGCTTTTCCTGATTCCTGACGTTATGCTGACGGAGAGGACGGTGGCACTGCTGGACAGCTGTTTCCCTGAATCTTTGACAGACTGAATCGCTGCCTGACTTTGATGAATTAAAGATTATCACGACTTGATTGACTTAGAGGACGACTAATAGCCAGATTAGGTAAATATGATGTTCAGTGGTTTAACTAATAAATTATTAAATTTTGCAATTAATTAGATAAAAATAATTGATCTACAGACAAATGTGTTGGGCTGTTTATTGAAGAGATTAGAATGAGTTTGAATATAAAATAGAAGAATTTAATCACTAATTATCCAATTTCAACTAATTTGATCCATCGACTAAATGGAGGGAATATCTTGAGATTCTAAGTTTAATAAAGGTATTCAATGTATATTCATGTATATTAGGTTCTTTAGGTGAAAAGGTATTCCTTTAATGTCAGCGATTGGAAAACGTATCCCTCCCGTAAGAGCAGATCACGTTGATGTGAGTGTTGGTGTTATGGGCCCCACCAATGAATGTATTGAGTGAATGCGCTAGTGTGATGATTGATCTTTAATGAAGGGAGGATTTGACATTTCCACGCTGCAGCAGTTTTTCTGGTAATTAATAGTAGGATTCCAGTATCAATATCATCCATGTAAGACAATAGGTTATTACATGAGAAGGGTGGAAGCACCACCCATATAATAAACACAATTCCTGTCCAGGTGAACCACAAATGTTACTAAATTACCTGCCCTTAACCTTTGGGTAGCTTGGCACATAAACAGTCGGGTTTACCTTAGAGGCAAATTTGTAAAGTATTTTTGCAGCACACAAACAGTAATAATGTGAAAACACAACACAACATTTCAAACAAATTTAGACAAATAGAGAAATATTTGGTTTGAAATCTGTTTTATTAGCATTTTTAAGCAGGCAAGTAATACAATCCACCCGCACTTACATCCACCGGCCAGTGAGGCTAGAATATGCTTCATTAGTGGCAAAGAAATGAATAAGATAGTATAACAGAAAATAATCTTAGCAAAGGGGAAGGAACAAGCTCAGCATGTCTCAAATATACATGCAAGTCTGTTGGTTAAGTAGAATTAGAATAGCGTTTGGAGGTGGAGGTTTCGCCATTACACGATTATTGCACGGGTTGGGCGAGGCGCTGTATGCACAAGTAAGCTTGGTAGGTTAATTCCTAAATTCTTGGGAAAGCTATTGTAGGCAGGGTCCCAATGTTTTGTCAAAAGAGAGTAGTTTATGTTTAAGCACTGTAGTCAATTCCTAATGCCAAAAAGGTTCCCGATTTTCTACAACCATTTGAATTTAATTGGGATGGTGTCCATCCCCCATTTAGCCAAAATGAATTGTTTAGCAGTGCAAAGAGCCAAAGTGATGGCTTGACCATGTGTTGCGCATAGTGGGTAAGTTAACACGTTGGGGAGTCCCAACAAGATGTTGCTGAGGAAGCAGGGTGTGTCTGTGTTGTACATTTCATTGATAGCAGTTAGGACCTCAGACTAAAAGGGTTGAAGTGTTGGACAATACCATAATATATGGGTCAGTGTTCCTTGCTGGCCTCAGTGCCTCCAACGCTGGCCGCCCCCTCCTTGTTTCCATTTGGCCAGTCGGGCCGGCGTGTAGTACCAGTAATGTGATATTTTTTAAAGCGTTTCTTTGCCTCCACAGGCAGAGGTGCGGCTCAATGTTGTATGTCTGTCCACTCCTTAGGAGTGAAGGGATGTTCGCATTCTAGTTCCCATCTCTGTTGTGCCAATTAGACAGGTTTGTTCACTGGGATATTGAGGAATGTGTAAATGTTCACTAATAAGCTATTGTCTGATTCACAGGTGAGAAGTCACTTCTCAAAAGGTGTTAGTGGTCAGAAGGCATGCAATCAAATGTGTGTTTGTGTGACCCAGTGCTTAATGGTAAGGTATTGCCGATGAGCAGTGGAAGGAAAGTCATAAATTGGATTTGCGCAAAGTCTATGAGGCCCTCCTGATCAAAGAAGTCCCCCACTTGTTTCCAACTTAACAGTCTGCCAGATTGAGACGGAAGTTCCCTGCAAAGCGGGTTGGAAGTCCGGGTTGCCAATAATAGGTGTCTGTGGGGATATGGGTGAGAATAGGTTCTTCGTTGTCTTCACTTTGTCCCATGGACCCACTGTCGCCCTGTGCACAGAGGAAATATAAACCCCAACTTGCCTGTGGGGTTTGGGGAGTCATGGCACTTTCCAAATGTGGGCACCAGCTATGGCTTGGTCGATAAAACACCAATGTTTCTCAGTTCTCAGTTGATAATAATGAATAAGGTGTGAAACTCCCAAACCTCCCTCTTTCAGGGGCCAATAAGTTTGTTTCTTCACTATGCAAGACTGTTTGCTGTCCCAAATTTTGGAATCTATGAGATGTTGCAGTCTCTCTGGCACATGTGGGGTGGCTGACATGGCATTGTCTGCATTACATACAATATTTTTAGTAAAAGAGGCATTTACATTGCCGCTAATCTTCCCAGCCATGAGAGGGAGCCTCTCTTCGAGGTCTGTAAGTCTGTCCTAGTTGTAGACAGGAGGGTGGAATTGCTACGTTCCTCTGTGGATGCTAGGGTAGAATGAATTTGAAGTCCTACGTATGGGATCCGATGCATAGACCAAAGGAAGGGGAACTGGCTCTCAATAAGAGCTCTATCTGTCTGTGTGATCTTAGTGCCTAGGAACTGCGTTTTCTGAAGATTAACTTAAACCCAGATACCCTGCCAAAGATGTCCAGTTCCTGCATGAGGTGTGGGAGGGAGGCAAGGGTTTGTGTGACAGCAATCATCAAATCGTATGCATACATGGCTAACTTATGATCCCCGCCCCCCCATTTGAACCCCTGTTATTTGCGGGTTGCCCCCTATATTTTCTCTGAAGGGCTTCATATACAACGCAAATAAAAGCGGTGAGAGTGGACATCCCTGCCTAATACCACGCTCAACAGCAAAAGGGTTCAAAAGCATCCCATTCACCCTAACTCGCGCCATCGAGCAGTGTAATTGCTCCAACCCCACTTTTGAAAGCATGTTTCAAAGCTGAACTTCACTAGGACCAGGCGAAGGTACGGCACATGGACTCGGTCAAATGTTTCTTCTGCATCGACTGGGAGAAGGAGAGAAGGAGGGCTGGTTTGTGAGAGTGATGTACCTAGTCGATGAGGAGGCAAATGCATTTAGTGTTATCACTGCAACCTCACTCAGGTATAAAACCTGACTGATCTGGGTCTACCAGACCCTGCATGTATGGGCCTAGACGTGTCACGAAAATACTAGTGAATATTTTGGCTTCTACATTTAAAAGTGATATGGGGCAATAGGATTCCCAAGATTTGAGGTCTTTCCCAGTTTTGATCACTATGATGGCGTCCCTAGTTGTGTCTGTGAGTGTTTTGGAGGTGCTAAAGGAGTTAAAGAGGCAAGTGAGTATGCGGGCAAAAGTTTTGTAGAAATAAAATTTGAGTCATCTTGGCCAGGTACTTTCCCCGACTGCAGTAGGGATAACGTCATCAGAACCTCACCCACCTGGGTATCTTTGTCCATCTGTGTGGGGGATTTGTGGGATCTGTGTGAAGGTGCCCTCCCTTGTTGCCCCCTACGTAGTACCACTGCTCGATATGCAGGAGTGTCTATTCCTCTCTATTCATATCAAGAACTTGAAGTTCTTTGCATGCTGTTGTCAGTTTGTACCTCACCCTATGAGAGCCTGGACATTTGAGTTCTTCCTCAAGCACTTTTACCCTGTTTTCTAATTGTTGCAGTGTATCTTGTCTGTCTTAATTGTGTTAGGCTGCTATGACTATAATGGTTCCCCTTGTCGTTTAAAGAGTCCCATTAAAGTGCAGTGGGGATGTCAGGGATGCCATCGGTGTCGTTAAATTCAAGGAATGTGGCTATCGCTGTGTCAATGTCAGTGCGTGTGGAATCATATTGAAGCAGTTTGGGGTTAAGGTGCTTGATGCCAAGCTGGGGCCAATTGGACAGTATACGTAAGGTTATGATAGGTGAGTGGTCAGATAACCCAGCAGGTCCTTTTTCCACATTCGCTACTGATGCCCTCAGGTGAGGTGAGTAAGAAATCTATTCTACTATATGTTTGATGGACAGTGGATTAAAAGGTGTATACCCACCCTCTGAGCTTATCTATCCAGGATGGCATTGGGTGTCAAGTTAAAGTCCCCACATACCAGTAGGTCCAATTCAGGGGAGGTCAGCACTCGACCCACCACATCTAATTTAAAAGGTTTCTGTTCTGTCATTAGAGGCATACAACGTGGCTATTGTAAATGTTGTGGACTGTAAAGATATACGAAGTGAATGTAATCTGCCCATAATCTCTGTTTGTGCTTGTATCACTCTTCCCGGGAAATGTGTAGCAAATAACATTGAAAACCCAGCTCATTTGTATGGGGCAGAGGAGAAAACATTCAATACCAGTCCCTCTGGAGGTGAGTCTCCTGTTTGAGGCAAACATCGCATTTGTATTCCATGAGCAGGTAGAAAAGGGCTAAGAGCTACAAAAGGGCATTAGGGGCTCGACCATTGAGGTTAAGCATGTGACAGGGTATTCAATATGTATGGTCTACTAACAGGGACACTCAGAATGAGTGTTAGAGGCGACATCCCCCTTCTAGCATCGGGAGACTGACTGCATTGGCTATAGTAAGAGCATTTATGAGTATGGTCCGGGGAGAGGAGTAACTGAAAAAAACAATAACATAACATTACAAATGTGCTCCCTCACCTGGGAGCCAAATATACCAAGCAATGGGAGTTCATATTTGTGACATTGGGTCATCTCGGTAGTCAAATATTGTCGGAGAGTGAGCTCCGCCATGTGGTGCAAAATTTGATCTCATGTAGTGCCATATCGACCGGAAATCTCACCATAGGGGAGGTAGTGTCAGAGTGCGTAAGTGCCATTCAGCAACTGCACCTTGTGTTGGCAAACAATCAGTTTCCAATTTGGAATTCTTCCCTTGTTGCTTGAGTAGGGATGCCTGTTTCCTGTGGCTCTCAGATTCAGTGGGTTTAACTGTAGACTTCATTCCAGATCACCGATGACGCCGTGACTTTGCCGATGGGTGGAGCAATGTGTGTGTCCCATTAGTGCATGTGTCTTCCTCTGAGGAGACTGAAAAGCCAAGGATCGACTAGGCCTTTTCCAGGCTGCTAACACCGTGTGTTTCTTTATTCCATATACAAACAAGCCTAAACGGATGGCCCTATGATAGTGCACCCCCCTTTTCCTAAAGAAAAGTTGTAGCTGGTCAAAGGGTCCTGTGTCTTTGGAGAGTGATGTCGGACAAGTCTTGAAAAATTCCCACCTTCGTGACCTCAAACGTAACAACTATCTTGTCTCATACATCTGCCATAATAATGTCTTTTTGTTTATAGGAATGAAGGCAGGTGAGTATATCCTGAGGGGCTCCAGGGGTCCGGCAGGACTTCCCGCCCTGTGCGTGCGTTCCAGAGTAATTTCTTTATCTAACAGTTCTGGTGCCACATGGCAGAATAGGCGGATCACATAAACCTCAGGCTTCTCGGAGCCTGCCTGCAGTGGAACTCCCTTAATAAATATATTGGAGAGGCGTGATCTATTTTATAAGTCTTACAGGGGGCAATAGAGATCATCATATTTATCCCATAACACCACCAGTTGACTGGGGGTGAGTGTTTAATTTGCTCCAACGCTCCGTCCATCATCCACTTTGGTATAGCTTTGTTTGCCCTAAGTTGGCAGGGTATGCCCAGACGTGGGTCCCTTGCTCACTTTGCCACTGGATTCAAGCTATTCTGGCTGATGAGGGTTATGAACCCGAAACCGGTCCCAGGATGCTTGTTTCCGTTCCAGGGAAGACATGGCTTGGCAGTTCGGACTGGACTGTTCCCATGAGGCACAGGGTCAGACCGATTTGCATATGGCCATGTCTGAACTGGGGTGGTGGAGTGAGCTAAAGAATGATGATGGATTAAACCCAGATCAGTTGACTGGGGGTGAGTGCTTGATTTGGTCAAACGCTCCGTCCTTCATCCCCTTTGGTGGTGTAAAAGCAGACTTACTTGTCCAGAGGTAATTACATACAGGAGGGCTGATCTCCTCAGTGATCTCAGCGCAAGCCCGGTACAATGTGACAAGGCCCATTAGATGGCACTACAGTTATCCCTCACTGTTCCAGGCAACCTCTTCATAGTTTTGGGCCCTGCCGGGACCCCAAGGTGGAACAGCTAGACCGAGGTGCTTTCCAGCAGTCCCTGCTAGTCCGCTGAGGGCAGAAGCACGGGCCTTGCAGCAAAATGACACCAAAATGATCAAACTCCATTCAGTCATACCGGAGATAAGAGTTTTTAAAATTTCAAGTGAAAATAGCACCAAGAAGTACAAAGAGCCACTCGCAGTTATCTGGTCACGCCAGACTGGGGGACTTCGCAAGCTGAGACCAACCACAATAGGGTACAGGGACCAGTTGGTCCATCTGAAGAGTTACCTTCCCAAGAAAGGCATAAAGGTGACGTTCACATTAGTAGGGGCTGTAAGGGAGAGGCCATTGGCATGAGGAGTAGCCTGAGCATTGTTGGTTCATAATTGTGGACAGTCGCTGTCGGCGCGAAGTGCAGTTTTCACGTTGCCCGTTGTCGAGGACGTTCTCTGTCAGCACAAAGAGCAGGTCCCACTGGAGCTGTGCGTTGGCAGTCATCACAAGCAATTGATTCTTGATTCAAAAAGGTCGCGAGGAGCCCAAAACCTCTGTTATTTCACCTTATCTTCCGGAAGAACTCTCACTGATGCCAACCAATGGTCCAGAACCTGAGGAGCACCTTTTGGGGTTCAGAACTCACTCCAGTAGAGGCCAGCAGGGCTCAGGTAGGTAAAGGCAGCTCCAGTTGGTGCTGGTCAGCCGGGCAGTTGCAGGGAGGCCTCTGGAAGCTTGTTGTGTCCCTGTAACTTGCACATGAGGTCAGCCAACCCGCCCTTTGAGTCACTCTGGGTAGCCTTGGTTCAAGGGAATTAGTCCAATCAGACTAACCCTTCTTCATTCAGCAGAGCAGTCTCCCACTTGTATACCTGATGCCAGCTTATGTGGAATTCCCTGACCTACCCTCAAAACTGATTCTGGTCAGTTCTTCCACTTTACTTGGTCCTGGCTCCAAACTGTCTAGAGTGAAAAAGCCAAGGGCACGCTGTAGTGAAGGGTGTATGAATCAGGAATCAGACAAAGTAGTAGGCTTAGAAGTTTATTCCAAGTATATGCCAAGAAGAACCCCACCAGGAGCAGCCTCTTTCTTGCTCAGCCCAATCCCAACTGACTCCAAGAGTCCAGCATACCAACAATCCATTACATCACATGAATGTCAACATTCTACATGATAACTAGACTGGCAAAGCAGAAAGGCAAGACATTACACACACCTCTGTCTGGGTTGACAAAGGCAACAAAAAGGCCTGGTGTTAGGTTCATTTGTGTGTGCTTCAGACAGGGCACTTTGAAATGTAACCAGAGCAAAGCATAACTCCTCCACAGCCATACTGTCATAAAGACCCTCTCCTTTCACACCTAGGCTTCCTTTGTCTCAATGTCTGGAAACAGTGCATAACGTACAAGAGCAGCCCCATTCACAGTCATGTGAACCAGGACATGGGCAGAAAGGTTTAGGTAGAAAAATGCCAACTTTCTAAAAAGGCATTTTCAGAACAGTAACTTAAAATCAGACTTTACCTTTAAAGAAAATGATAAATGACAGTTCATTTGAGTGTAAACATTATTTCCGTATCTGTTACCAATCTGAAGTCAGCATTAAGTGTAGTAAGGCAACCCAGTGCTGTCTATGTGAAAGATGACCTTACAGCAGTGAAAAACAACTTTAAGAGTTTTTAAGTGTCAGGACATGTAAAATTTAAACCTGCATTTTTAAATGCAATATACCCTGCCCTCTGAGCTTTTAGTTACCTAAGAAGGGTAAACCCAAAACTAGTCTCTGGGACCTGGGTAATTAGCAGTCTGTAGGAATAGTGGCCCCAGAAAGTAACAGTGCAATGTAAAAAGTCAAAAAAAATTCAGAACAAAGCATAAAACACAAGGTATTTGTTGCACACAGTGTTTAATTCACACTGGGCATAGGTTTCTTAGTGAGGATATATACATAATATTGCATTTAACAATGTCCTAAACTGGAACACGGTGAGGGGAAAAAAGAGGGGAAGGGCGGGTATAGGTGCGTATAGTGAGGATAGGGAAAGTGATTGAAAGATACAGTGTCAATCAGCAACAGTAGAACACATGCGGCTCATTTACATAGGGCCTATTAATCGCAATTTAGCAAAAGCAGTATAAAGCCATGTTATCAACCTTTTCTGATTCATCCTAC
Organism: Triturus cristatus; assembly: GCF_964204655.1. Classification (NCBI taxonomy): domain Eukaryota; kingdom Metazoa; phylum Chordata; class Amphibia; order Caudata; family Salamandridae; genus Triturus; species Triturus cristatus. The sequence goes on from NC_140590.1 coordinate 665,795,826, forward strand.
AGCATGGATAGCGACAGTGAACAACCCTGCACTAGTGGGAACTACGGTCATCCAGAACAATGGTATCCAGCCCAAGGACACTACCCACCCCAAGGACCTTACCCCTCTCCTTTTTTAGGGGAGGGCCAATGGAGACCACCCAGATGTCGAGGCGGAAGCTGGCCCAGGGGCCAATTACGTGGACAGTCAACAAACAACAACAGCTGGGACAGAGGCCGTGGGAATCCACAGAAGCATGTCCGTTTCCAGCTGGAGAACCACCGAGAGATTCACACCTGACGCAAGTTCTACAGGTGGTAGGAAGAACAGTGAATCCCATAGTAAATGTCTCCTCCTCCACACTGAGAGATGAGGAATCCAAAAATGTGAGCAAAGGTCTATCCTTTGTACCAACAGCACGTCCGAATGAATTTGCACTTAAGACTGAACTTCACAGTTTTTTCAGGAAAATCCGTTTGAGATATTTTTTCGAATAGTCGCTGTCATCTGGTGTTACTTCCCAGATGGAGCTGAGGATTCCCTCCACGTTTTTCCCATCAGCAAACCGCATGATTAACAAGATCCTTAAATACAACAGTGTTGTCCTGAGAGATGTATCGAAGATACTGAAGGGACACAAGCACACCAAGTATAACATCACCAAATTGGAGAAGGATGCCTTGACATCACTGACAAATAATAAGGACATAGTAATCAAGCCAGCGGACAATGACGGTGCAATTGTGATGCAGAATGTCAATGACTACAAAGTGGAAATCCTGAACCAACTCCAAGATGGAATAAGCTACACAAGGATCGCTTCAGACCCGTCTAAGGATCTAGCTCAAGAAATATTAACAATTACCACTCGAGGCCTTGGCGATGGGTATCTTACAAAGCAGGAGTTTATGTATCTGAATCAGAAGCAACCCAGGTTACCTACGCTCTATACACTACCGAAGATACATAAGGACCCAATAAAACCACCGGGCCGTCCGATTGTCTCAGGTTGTGGCTCAATGCTAGAGCCCTTGAGTCGGTATATTGATCACTTCCTCAGACCCATAGCAGAGGCAACACAGTCTTCCCTCAGGGACACAATGCAAACTATAAACCTTGTGGACAGACTCCCTTTTGAGCCCCAAAGCCAACTACTTGTGACGTGCGACGTTGTGTCCCTTTACACAAGTATACCGCAACAAAATGCCCTTGAAGTAATGGGTGAAGCACTTGACCAACGAGTTGCCCCGATGACAGTACCAACAGAGTTCATTATAGATCTTTTACGGGTTGCTATGATGAAGAACGTTTTCTTTTTCAATGGATCTTTCTACTTTCAGACGAAGGAAGTGGCAATGGGGGCTGCCTTCGCCCCGGTTTTGGCCATTATTTTCATGGACCATTTTGAGAGATCTTTTGTATTTGGGGAAACCAATCCTTACCTGGAGAAGGTATCCCTATGGAGGCGGTATATTAATGATATACTGATGGTTTGGACCGGTGATACCATTGAACTGAGCAGGTTTCACTCCTGGCTCAATAAGAGAAGCCCAGATATCCAATTCACCATCCAATCCAACCATATTGAAATAGACTTCTTGGACAATCAACTTTACACCACTTTGTACCGCAAGCCCGCTGAGAGGAACTCGCTTCTGAGGTACAATAGCCATCACCCTAGAGGACTCACAGACAATCTCCCGTATGGGCAATTTCTGCCCATCACTAGAAATTGTTTCAAGAAGAGTGACTACATGGAGCAATCAGAAGACCTGCGCAACCGACTTATGGAGAGAGGTTACCCAAAGAGGCTCACCAAAAGGGCTCAGAAGAGGGCTTGGTTTAGCCCATGTGAGAACCTACTGACACCCAGGGATAAAGACAAAGGACCCCTGGAGAAGATGATATGCGTCACAACCTTTTCAACTCAGAGCCACGCCATTAAGAAAATCATTAATAAACATTGGGACTTAATATCTGATGACATAGAGCAAGACAGTCTGCCGATGCATTCTTTCAAAACGGCCAAAAGCATCAGGGAACACATTGTACGCTCCCTTCTAGAGACTCCTGAAACACCTTCGATTAGATCTATGTGGAATCTACCACCCATTCATGGTCATTTTAAATGTGGGCAGTGCAAAGCGTGCAGAACAATCATCCAAGCTAAAGAGTTCCTCTATAGGGGCCATGTGATCCCACTGAAAACTTTCTCCAATTGCAACACAAACAACGTGATATATGGAATTCTGTGTCCATGTGATCTTATTTACATAGGCCAAACCCAACAGAAGATAAAGGCCCGTGTTCTCCAGCATTGTAGCCGGATAAGATGTGGGACACCGGGAGCACCTCTTGTGGAACATTTTGCTACTATGGACCACAGTCCAGATGAAATACGATGGGTGGTACTAGAGCGAGCATCCGTTGGTACAAGGGGTAGTAACATTGGTGCTATTCTCAATCTGAGGGAATGCAAGTGGATTGCTTAGCTTGACTCTATCATGAATGGCTTGAATGAATCTGAAATTAGTCACAGCCAATTTGCCTGCCTGACAACTGACTAACAGTCATTCTGCTATCCTAGACAAATGCTCATTTCATCCAAAGCTCCCTTGTAATTATCATATATGTGCTCGATCTTAAGTAAATGTGGACATATGGAGTGATGTCATCAGTGATGTCATTTGAGATGTCATGAGTGATGTCACTGACCATGTCATGAGTGATGTAATATGTGATGTCATCAGCAGTGCATTGCGGGCGCGCGAGTTATAGTTAGCTGAACTAACTATGACGGGGGAATTTGATTGGTTTTGTACGAGTGAAAAGTCCAGCTAACTATAACGCCCCTGAAACTTATGGTTTTTTCAGTGAAATTGTAAGGTTTTTTTAAATGCTAATTCCTAACTATAACGTCCCTGAAACCTATGGTTTTTTAGGTGAATTTCAAAGGTTTTTTAAATGCTAATTTCTAACTATGCCTACAGAGATAGGACATGTGAAGAAAGAAGAAAAAATGCACAGAAAGAAAAAAAAGAAATGCAGAAAGAAGCAACAGAAGTCCTCAAAGACGAAGAAAAGTGCAGGAAGAAGGATAACGTGCAGAAAGAACAAACAGAAGAGCAGAAAGAAGCCTTGTTGCAAAATCATCCTGTACCCTCAACTTTTTCAGACGGATACTGGTGGTAACTGAGTCTGACTAACCAGTCCTAGAGCCAGTGCTATGTTAAAAGACACTCAGAATACAGTGAAAACACCTACATACACTAGGGAACAATATGCGTTGGGGTCCCCCTGTGATTAGCATGACCTCCTCTGTAAGCCCCTAGTATCTAATAGGGCAGGGGATTAAAACTACCTCTTAAAACACACCACAGGGCGTGTTTGCACACGTCACCTCAGGCCCCGTCCCCTCCCTTCCCCACTGTGTAAACACACCCTGTGGCCGTTTTAAGTTAGGAGATTAGGTCCCCTTGAATCCTGAGGGTCCCTAGGGGCAAAATAGCCCACTGGGTACGTCCAGTAAGCGCCATTACAGAGAGGTGTAAAAAGGGGCACGGCCTGCACCACCTCTCTGCAACGCAGAGGATTGGTGCTTACTGGAAGCACCTGGTGGGCTAGTTGGCCCCCAGGGTCCCTCAGGATTGAAAGGGAATTATTTCCCCAACTTAAAACGCGCCACAGGGCGTGTTTGCACACGTCACCTCAGGCCCCGTCCCCTCCCTTCACCACTGTGTAAACGCGCTCTGTGGCCGTTCTAAGTTGAGAGATTAAGTCCCCTTGAATCCTAAGGGTCCCTAGGGTCAAACTAGCCCACTAGGTACCTCCAGTAAGCGCCACAGAGCTGCGTTGCATAGAGGTGTAAAAAGGGGCGTGGCCTCAGAACACCTGTCTGCAACGCAGCTCCCTGGCGCATACTGGAGATACCTGTTGGGCTAGTTGGCCCTTAGGGACCCTCAGTATTGAAGGGGAATTAATTCCCCAACTTGCAACTGGCCAGGGGGTGCGTTTGCAGAGTGCTGCAAGGAGGGGGCGTGACCTCCGGCGCGATGCCAGTCTTTTATTTATTTTATGTTTTTTAAGAAGGAGGGCTGTGTGGCCCCCCTTCTTTTTCTAATTTATTGGCCCTGGGGACCCCATCCCCCAGGGCCTGCACTCTAATTTTTTTTGTTGAAAAAAATAAATTTGGAAGGGGGCCGCGTGGCCCCCCTCCCAAGGCCTTAATCGGCCCCGGGGACCCCAACCTCCGGGACATGGCCTTTTTTAAAAAAACTTTAGGAGGGGGGCTGCATTGCCCCCCTCCTCAGGCCACTTATGGCCCCATCCCCCGGGGCCGGCCTTTTGTTTTTTATAAAACATTTTTAAAATATATTTATAGAAACACCTAGGACATGCTGGACAAACCGTATGTACCTATCACCATGACGATTTGCGTGATATTCATTAAAAGGCGACTATGCATACAATGAATCCACGTGGAATGTATTTACACCGCTAGTGAAGCTCTGACGTGTCTGACGCCCTACCGTGCCTAATCCCGGCGCCCCCGCCGGTGGGTACTCTCCAAGTAGACACCCTTGTAGTTATTTATACAAACATGGGTAGCTATTGACGGGCACATTTAATACACACGCACACCAAGCCATTCAAAGGGGATTCGACAAAAATTCGACCAAACTATGCAAGAAACCCCCCTCACGGTTAATAAAACAGACATCCACCGCCGGATGTGTAATACTTTTTATTTTACTCTCTGGAAAGGAGACAAACCTCAATTGAGAGTCACAGCGTGCTCCTGGCTGAGCCCAATGCTGTGTTACACCCACCAGTGCCCGCCGAGTGCCACCCACCTCTGTGTTGTATTCCACAGGCTAGTGCGTATATGCTATGACACTCTCTAGCCCATGTGCACTGTAACACCACCCCGTTATTATGTCATGCCACACTTTCCTTCGCACGGGTTATATTGCCCCATCTAACGTGCCTTCCTCGATGCCTATCTTATAACGCACTACAAAAGGGGGTGGTGATGGACGGAGCATCAGAACCAATCAAACACTCACACCCAGTCAACAGATCTGGGTTTGATCCATCACCATTCTTTAGCCCACTCTGCCACCCCAGTTCAGACATGGCCATATGCAAATCAGTCTGACCCTGTGCCTCATGGGAACAGTCCAGCGCCGAACTGCCAAGCCATGCCTTCCCTGGACCGGAAACAAGCTTCCTAGGACCGGTTTCTGGCATTTCAGCCGTCTTCAGCCAGGCTTGCTTGAATCCAGTGGCAAAGTGAGCAAGGGACTCACGTCTGAGCCTTCCCCTGCCAACTTATGGCGAACAAAGCAGTACAAAAGGGGGTGGTGATGGACGGAGCATCAGAACCAATCAAACACTCACACCCAGTCAACAGATCTGGGTCTGATCCATCACCATTCTTTAGCCCACTCTGCCACCCCAGTTCAGACATGGCCATATGCAAATCAGTCTGACCCTGTGCCTCATGGGAACAGTCCAGCGCCGAACTGCCAAGCCATGCCTTCCCTGGACCGGAAACAAGCTTCCTAGGACCGGTTTCTGGCATTTCAGCCGTCTTCAGCCAGGCTTGCTTGAATCCAGTGGCAAAGTGAGCAAGGGACTCACGTCTGAGCATGCCCTGCCAACTTATTGCGAACAAAGCAGTACAAAAGGGGGTGTTGATGGACGGAGCATCAGAACCAATCAAACACTCACACCCAGTCAACAGATCTGGGTTTGATCCATCACCATTCTTTAGCCCACTCTGCCACCCCAGTTCAGACATGGTCATATGCAAATCAGTCTAACCCTGTGCCTCATGGGAACAGTCCAGCGCCGAACTGCCAAGCCATGCCTTCCCTGGACCGGAAACAAGCTTCCTAGGACCGGTTTCTGGCATTTCAGCCGTCTTCAGCCAGGCTTGCTTGAATCCAGTGGCAAAGTGAGCAAGGGACTCACGTCTGAGCATACCCTGCCAACTTATGGCGAACAAAGCAGTACAAAAGGGGGTGGTGATGGACGGAGCATCAGAACCAATCAAACACTCACACCCAGTCAACAGATCTGGGTTTGATCCATCACCATTCTTTAGCCCACTCTGTCACCCCAGTTCAGACATGGCCATATGCAAATCAGTCTGACCCTGTACCTCATGGGAACAGTCCAGCGCCGAACTGCCAAGCCATGCCTTCCCTGGACCGGAAACAAGCTTCCTGGGACTGTAATTTGTAGGATTGTAATATGTATGTTATAACACACAGCACTATGCCATACATATTACAATCTGGGATCCATATCTTTGTCACAGTGCATATGCAACGTTACACTCCCCAGCACATATTTTATATTACAACTTAGAGACTAGTTAGGTTATACAACACTGCCCTGTGCATATTACACTCCAAGGCGCATATCGCATAGCACGCGCTAGTGCCTGTGCTATCTCCGGGTTTTCCAATGAATCTGTCATTACGAACAATGTATTGCATATTATATTTCACACCTGGTTCATCTTATATCACACTTTTTGGTGCATAGTTTATACCATATACATTATCTAGTTTTCATTTTCAATCGTGCTCCCAGGACTATGTTCTATATGACACTGCGTCCACCTACCCTTTTCATGGGCATTACATTTTGCGATGGGGGGTGGAGGGTCAGGGGGGTTTCTGCCAAGTGAGCCCGGAGTCACAGTCACAAACGTCCTCTTCTTCCTGAATAAAAGTGAGATTATGCTGCATACTTGTTCATATTTTAAGTAGTTCGCACAGACACACATTTTAAAAACAATAAAGTTCCTAATACCCACCTTCTCTGAACAGTTAGCTTGCTGCCCCATCCACCTCCTCCCTATCCTCTGTTGTCTGAATCCATGGACTAGCCTCCTCCCTCCTGCCATGCATGGTCTGATGTGCTGCCACTGCCCTCCATTTAGCATGATGTACCAGTCCACTCCTCCTGCCCTCCTTTGCCCAATTCTATGGCCAATCATTGACCTTCTGCTTAGCCTCTGTGCTTAGCTTGCTGCCCCTATTCTCCTTCCCCCTGCCCTGCAATGTCTTTGTTCATGCCCCTGCTCCATCCTTTTTGCCCACCATGTTCCATGGACCTGCCACTCCTATCTACTCTGAGTGTTCTGTTGAGCTGCCACTCCCCTCCCACCTGCCTAGCATTGTCAGATGACTGTAACCTGTCCCTGCCACCTCCACCCTGCCTGTCCACATGCCATGCCCTATCCTCTTCCTCCTGTCCTCCATGGTCCATTTTACTGCCACACCCTTCTGCCCTCCCTGGTCTGTTGTGCTGCAACTGCTCCTCCTGCCTGTCCCACGCAGTCTGTTGTGAGGCCCCTTCCCCTGAACTCTCTTGTCTGTGCCCAGGTCCTGACCCTCCCTTCTATCCTCCATGGTCCTTTGTGCATGCCGCTGCATCCTCCTTCTTGCCTATCATAGCCATTGTGCTGCCACTAACCCTCACGCTTGCCATGCATGGTCTTCTGTGCTGCCATGGCCCCTCCCACTTTCCCTGTGTGGTCAGCTAGCTGCCCCTGACCCCCTCCCACCTTCCCTCCATGGTCTGTGTGTATGCCATCATAGTCTCACTGTTGCTCTCCATGGTGTGTCTTGTATCTAGTGCCCATCCAGCCTGACCTCCAAGGGCATCTTGCTGCTCCTGCCCTGCCCCCTTGCCCCCAGCCCTCTGTTTCCATGTGCAGACCCCTATTCCCTCCCTCCTGGATTGTCTGTTACATTGTAATGCCCCTGATCCATCCCTCCTGCCCTTTATGGTCTGTTATGCTGCATCTTTCTCTCCTGTCTGTCCATTATAGTCAGCTAGCTACCATTGTTTATTTCCCCTCTGTTCTCTGTTGTCCATTTGCATGGTCCTGTCCCCTCCCTATTGCTTTCTAAGGATTGATGTGCTGCTCTCCCGTCCCGCATGCCCAGTGTGGTGTATTGTGCTGCTGCAAACCCTGATGCCTGCCCTGTAGGGTCAGTTTGGTGCACCTCTCCATGTCCCTTCTGTCCTCTGTTATCCGAGTCCATGTCCATACCCGAATTCCTCCTGCCTACCATGATCCAATGTACCATACTTGCGAACGTTTTGAACTTGGTTAGAGGGAGATTTTGAAAAAAAACTGGGGTATTGATTTTCCCCTTTGAGTTAAATTGAAAAAGAGGAGATTGTACGTTTCCTAGCTGAAACGGTTCTGTTGGCATGTATGGTTGTTCTATCATTGCCTCTTCCTTCTCCCCACAATGGTCTATTATATTGCCACAGCCTCTCTTGCCAGTCCTGTATTGTTGGTTTGTTGCCCCTGCCCCGCTTTCCACTGCCCTCCATAGTCTGTTGTGCTTCCACTGCCCTTCCTGCCTGCCAAGTGTGGTCAAATTGTTTCCTCTGCACTCTCCTACCTGCCTTCAATTTTCAGAGTCCGTGCCCCTGGCCTCTGCCTCTCAACAGTATCCCAATGAACAACTAGATTGCTAACATTCTATATTTATTACAAAAGTGTGGAACGCCTGACGTCATCTTGATGTAATCAAAACTGTAATACCTAGAGCATTTCCTTTAGAAATTACATATATGATAGGGTCTTATTTGCATCAAAATTATGGTTAGTGCTCTAAAAAACTAAAATGAGGACATATTTTCTGAGTTTTCAAATAGCGACAAAGAACTTTTAAATTATTTGTAATCTTTATGTTTTTTCATCCAGTTGACCACTTGATTAAATGTTGCACTTGGGGGAGAGGATGTGGTGTTACTTCCAGAGCTGCAGACTTTGCAACTGGGGAACCAGGTTGGAGTTTCTGCTTCAGCTCAACATTCTGTGATTCTGGTCAAATCACTTAATCTCCCCATGTTTACAACTAAAATGAATTTGATCTTGTGTGATGTAACCAATCCTCATGTAAAGCACTCCAATACCTGACAAGTCTGCAGTATATAAAACTGCAAATACACAAAAAATAAGTGTTTTGCACACTTCTGTCATTGGGCTACATGTGGGCTACATCTGGGGTATATTTGTGCTGCATTTGGGCTCTTTTGTCTCTGGTGGCCATCTTGGGAGATTTATTTGTTATGAAGTTTTCTAATTTCCTCATTTACTGCACTCTCCTCAGTAGGAAATGCTTTCAGTTTTTTACTTTGATTCCATCCAGAAGGTATTCAGATATGTCACCCATTTGCCATAAATTCTGAATGTTAGCACTCTAGTTGCTCATTAGATCACTGTAGTAAAGCTACTGCTCACCACGGAAGTCGGCTGCTGGTATTAAAAGTGCATGTTTCAGTCTGCATGTCAGAATTTTTTAATGAAATAGAAGAGGATTTTAGAAGACACTCAAAATGTGCCCTAATTTTTCTTTCTTCAGCACTAATCATAATTTCTATGGCAAAATGAACCCCCTCATTGTGTTCCTTTTTAAATTAAATGTTTTAAGTGTTGCCAATTTATTCTAATCAAGATGGCTTCAGGTGTGCCATACTTTTGTCATAAGTAAGACAGTAAGCGCTCTAGTTGATCTTAAGAACACTCTGGGACATTCTGTCATTGGGCTACAGTTGGGCTACATCTGGGTGATATTTGGGCTACATTTGGGCTCTTTTGTCTCTGGTGGCCATCTTGGGAGATTTATTTGTTATGAAGTTTCCTAATATCCTCATTTACTGCAGTCTCCTCAGTAGGAAATACTTTCAGTTTTTTACTTTGGTTCCATCAAGAAGGCATTCAGATGTGTCACACATTTGCCATAAATTCAGAATGTTAGCACTCTAGTTACTCATTAGATCACTGTAGTAAAGCTACTGCTCACCAGGGAAGTCTGCTGCTGGTATTCAAAGTGCATGTTTCAGTCTGCATGTCAGAATTTTTTTATGAAATAGAAGAGGATTTGAGAAGTCACTCAAAATGTGCCCTCATTTTTCTTTCTGCAGCACTAATCATACTTTCTATGGCAAAATGAACCCCCTCATTTTTTTCCTGGTTAAATTAGATGTTTTAAGAGTTACCACTTTATTCCAATCAAGATGGCTTCAGGTGTGCAATACGTTTGTCATAAGTAGGACTGTTAGCGCTCTAGTTGTTCTTTAGAACACTCTGGGAAGCTGCAGTAGAACACAAAGGAATCAACTGACAGTCTCTACCCTTGCTGGATGTACATGTTTTACTGAGAATGTCAGACTTCATTCTCACATGACTGAGAAAGATAATGTCAATTTACAGAAAATATGCTCCCAGTTTAGCTTGTAGATCACCTTCCAAACCTCTGTGGGAAAATCATGAGAAAATAGTTTTCTCTCAAACATGATTCATGATATCACAGCAGAAGGCTTTTTCACATGGTAAAATCACCTTAGAACACACCACAATTCCTAAAATGAGTATGGTACCATCAACAAATGATTTGTAATGTAACTAAAGTCTTAAAACCTTCTATTAACTGCAATGCTTTTTAATGAGGTGCTATCATGTATATTGGTCCAAAGATGGCTGCCAACACTTCTTGGATGAAGTACTGACAGCCAATCAGATCTCACGATGAGATGTGTGGTTAGGCTCCTCCCAGATATATCTATCTTTTTAACTCTAATTTTCTCAGGAACTACTGAACTGATTTACACCATTTAAGCAAAAGGCACCTGTCTGAACTGAGGACTACCTATTTGCCAAATTTGGTATAATTCCGTTCAGCAGTTCGGGCTGTAGCTGCGTAAACAGGTCCTATGGGAAAATGCATGTGGAAAACGTGTTTTGGGACCCCCCTTTTTTCTCGGCCCCCGCTTGATGAATCACCATAAAATTTTCAGTATAGGAGCGGACCGGAGCTGGCCAAAAGTTTTGAAAATATCGCGAAGAGTTTTGTGGTGATTCGTCAAGCGGGGGCCGAGAAAAAAGGGGGGTCCCAAAACTCGTTTTCCCCATGCAATTTCCCATAGGATCTGTTGTCCCAGCTACAGCCCGAACCGCTGAACGGAATGACACCAAATCTGGCAAAGAGGTAGTCCTCAGTTCAGACTCGTGCCTTTTGCATAAATGGTGTGAATCTGTTCAGTAGTTCCTGAGAAAATTAGGGTAAAAAAGTTAGTGATATCTATGGCCGGGGAGCATCCGCGGACCCTACCCGCACCGTAAGCGCACCCTCCCCGAACCGAGCGTGCACCCTCCCGATCGCGCGCTGAATGATAATTGGCTGTCAAGTGTCTCTCTACATTCGAAACCAGGAACTGTTGGCGGCCATTTTCTGCCTCGGTAGAAGCAAGGTTGAAGAAGCAAGGGGACTAAGTGTGCAAAACATATAAAGGGGGCAGAGTGGAAATACTCTGACCCTCTAGAGGTGCTTAGGGGGTCCCAGAAGGACCCCCTGGGGCCCCCTTTTAAAAAAAAAAAAACTCGGCGAAATACGCGCACGGTGCGCGCATCCTAATGCGTTGGGTGCACGGATTCTCACGCGTTGGGTGCGCGGATCCACGGCAATGTTTTTTGAAAAAAGACAAGAAATCATTGGTTGTATGACTACTTTCTACACTGAAAGGTAGTGTGTATATTTCTGTTTTTTAAAGGTATGATTCTTATTGGTTAACAAAAACAGATTGTAAGGAACATTATATATGATAAGCTGATAGGTTGAAAAGTCAAGCACACTTCCTGTCTTGATTAGCAACATTGTGTGCTGAACTTGGGACCTTTGAGCTCAGTGCAGTGTTCCATGACCTGTTTCTATGGTAACAGGCAGAAGGCAGATTGGGGGAAGGGTTGAAATGTATTTCAGTTGGAAAGGGTTGAAATGTTTAACCAATAGAAATGTGTGTTTGCTTTTGAGTTTATGTGTGAAGGATTGTGATTTGTTTACATGTATATGTGTGGAAAATGAAAGGGAAACTTTCCATTCTTTGTTTTTGCTGAGAGGTGCACAGTGCAGAGATTCTGTAAAAGAAAAAATGGTGAGTGATTGATATACTTCTTAATCTACAAAAGAACTTGAAAGATGAGTTATTTAATTGTGAGGGGATGTATGTAGACTATTTTGATTTTAATCAGACTAATGTATTTCTCCTGCTAAAGTGTAGGGAGTACTTTTTTTCTCTACAATGTGTGTGCATGTAGAAACCATTCTGTGATAAGCATTTGTGTTTTTCATGTGTTTGTAGACAGATAACTGTGCTGTTTTTATATTATGGTAGAATTAGAAACCAGTCATTGTTTATGAATTTGTGAAATGAGTTATGTTATGTTTCTATACTAAAATGTGTTGTTTGTCTAGAATCACACAGTGAGTCTTTGTGCATTTGGGAACCACTGTGAGAGAGGCATTTGGTAAGATCGTGTATTTGCTGACAGATAACTGTTTTAACTTGTCATGTTGTGAAGTTTTAGTAGCATTAGAAGACAGTTATGGCTTATGATTTGATTAAATGAGTCAGGCTTTGACAGAAAAGTGCAGTCCTGAAATATGTAGATTGTGTGCAGTTCCCTTACCACTTGCACTGTAGTGAATGAGTTTTGGTAAACTCCTAGGGATAGTGGTGCTTGTCTAGAATCACAGTGTGAGTTAGTGTGTATTTGGGATCAGTGTGAGAGAAGCATTTGGTAACATCTTGTATTTGCTGAAAGATAACTTTTTTAAAACCTGTCATGTTGTGAAGTTTTAGTAGCATTAGAATCCAGTCTTTGCTTATGCGTTGATTAAATGAGTCATGCTTTGACACTGATGTGCTGTAATTAAATATGTAGATTGTGTGCAGTACCATTAACTCTTCCAGACTAGTGAATGAGTTTTGGTAAACTCCTAGGATAGTGTTGCTTGTCTAAAATCACACTGTGAGTCTGTGTGCATTTGGGTAAGGATTGTGAAAGAAGCATCTGGTAACATCGTGTATTTGCTGACCTGACAGATAACTGTTTTAAAACCGGTCATGTTGTCAAGTTTAAGTAGCACTAGAAGCCAGTCTTTGCTTATGCTTTGATTAAATGAGTCAGGCTTTGACACAAAAGTGCAGTCCTGAAATATGAAGATTGTGTGCAGTTCCATTACCACTTCTACAGTAGTGATGATTTTTGGTAAACTCCTGGGTATAGTGGCTGTTGTCTAGAATCACACTGTGAGTGTGTGTGCATTTGGGAACCACTGTGAGAGAAGCATTTGGTAACATCGTGTATTTGCTGACAGATAACTATTTTAAAACCTGTCATGTTGTCAAGTTTTAGTAGCATTAGAAGCTAGTCATTGCTTATGCGTTGATTAAATAAGTCAGGCATTGACACTAAAGTGCAGTCGTGAAATATGTAGATTGTGTCCAGTTCCCTTACCACTTCCACTGTAGTGAATGAGTTTTGGTAATCTGCTAGGGATAGTGTTGTTTGTCTAGAATCACACTGTGAGTCTGTGTGCATTTGGGAACCACTGTGAGAGAAGTGTTTGGTAACATCGTGTATTTGCTGACAGATAACTGTTTTAAAACATGTCATGTTGTCAAGTTTTAGTAGCATTAGAAGACAGTTATGGCTTATGCTTTCATTATATGAGTCAGGCATTGACAGTAAATTGGGGTTGTGAAATATGTAGATTGTGTGCAATTCCCTTACCACTTGCACTGTACTGAATGTGTTTAGGTAAACTCATAGGGATAGTGGTGCTTGTCTAGAATCACACTGTGAGTTAGTGTGTATTTGGGATCACTGTGAGAGAAGCATTTGGTAACATCATGTATTTGCTGACAGATAACTGTTTTAAAACCTGTCATGTTGTGAAGTTTTAGTAGCATTAGAATCCAGTCTTTGCTTATGCGTTGATTAAATGAGTCATGCTTTGACACTGATGTGGTGTACTTAAATATGTAGATTGTGTGCAGTACCATTAACTCTTCCAGACTAGTGAATGAGTTTTGGTAAACTCCTAGGATAGTGTTGCTTGTCTAAAATCACACTGTGAGTATGTGTGCATTTGTGTAAGGATTGTGAGAGAAGCATTTGGTAACATCGTGTATTTGCTGACAGATAACTGTTTTAAAACCAGTCATGTTGTCAAGTTTTAGTAGCATTAGAAGCCAGTCTTTGATTATGCTTTGATTATATGAGTCAGGCTTTGACATAAAAGTGCAGTCCTGAAATATGAAGATTGTGTACAGTTCCCTTACCACTTCCACAGTAGTGAATGTTTTTTGGTAAACTCCTAGGTATAGTGGTTGTTGTCTAGAATCACATTGTGAGTTTGTGTGCATTTGGGAACCACTGTGAGAGAAGCATTTGGTGACATCGTGTATTTGCTGACAGATAACTAATTTAAAACCTCTCATGTTGTCAAGTTTTAGTAGCATTAGAAGCTAGTCTTTGCTTATGCATTGATAAAATGAGTCAGGGTTTGACACTAAGGTGCAGTACCATGTACTATTCTGTTCACTGTGGCAGAACTGAAAATTTAAAAGTTTTACCTAAGCACTGTCCTAGAAGTAGTCTGATTATTTAGTCAGTTTCTAAGTACCAAATAGATTGCTTCAAATGTCTATGCAGTATGCATGTAGTGTTCTAACATACTATACACTTGTCTTTTACACCTTCAATTCCCTAGTCAGTATCCATACACTTCCAGGAAACATCCTGTCACTTCCTTTGCAGTCCTCTAGAGACCCATTCAACAGCATGTACCTAATCCATCCACTGTGCCAAAACCCAAACACTTAAAAATTCACCAAGACACTCTCTTTCCAGTGCTCTAATGATTCAGTCACTGCCTAAGTATTCATGCACTGAGCCAGGTCTTAGCACATGGACTTCTTCAAACCCCTATCCACTATGCATACAGTCCTCTAACCACCTACACACTTGTCTTTCACACCTTCAATTCCCCAGTCAGTATCTGTTCACTTCCAGCAAACACCCTGTCACTGCCGTTGCACTCATCTAGTGACCCATTCAGCATCATGTACTAATCCATTCACTGCGCCAAACCCTAATAAATTCACCCAGGCACTCTCCTTGCAGTACTCTAATCATTCAGTCAGTACCCAAGTACTCATCCAGTGACCCAGGCCTTAGTATATGGACTGCTTCAAACCCTTATCCACTATGCATGCAGTCCTCTAACCACCGACACAATTGTCTTTCACACCTTCAATTCCCTAGTCAGTATCCATACACTTCCAGGAAATACCCTGTCACTCCCTTTGCAGTTCTCTAGTGACCCATTCAGCACCATGTACTAATCCATTCACTGTGCTAAAACCCAAACACTTATAAATTCACCAAGATACTATCTTTGCAGTACTCTAATCATTAAGTCAGTGCCTAAGTATTCATACACTGATCCAGGCCTTAGCACATGGACTGCTTCAAACCCCTATGCACTATGCATGCAGTCTTCTAACCACCTAGACACTTGTCTTTCACACTTTCAATTTCCTAGTCAGTATGACCCATTCAGAACCAAGTACTAATCCATTTCCTGTGCGAAAAGCCTAGCACTTATAAATTCACCTAGGCACTCTCCTTGCTGTACTCTAATCATTCAGTCAGTACCCAAGTAGTCATGCAGTGAGCCAGGCCTATGCACATGGACTGCTTTAAATGCCTATGCAGTATGGATGCAGTCCTCTAATCACCTACACAGTTGTGTTTCACACCTACTATTCCCTAGTTAGTATTCATACTCTTCTAGCAAACACCCTGTCACTCACCCAGTGTGTCTCCTTATAGTACTGTAATCATTTAGTCAGTTAGCATGTAGTCTTTTAGTGAGGTAGGCTTTAGGGCATGAACTGCTTCAAAGTAGTATGCACTATGCATGTAGTGTTTTAACGATCGTCACGCTTGTGGTTCAGGGCTATAGTTTCTTAGTCAGTTTTTATATAAAATATGTTTGTACAGTAATGGAATAGTATACATTTGAAAGTTATTAATATACATTTATTTGTGATTCTTTTTTACAGATACAGAACAGGAGTTTTTCTCATCTGTTTGCACTCTTTTCGTGCAAGATTGTTTGGATTAAGGGTCCTTAGGTGTTTCATCATACTTGCTGTGCCGTACGAGTATTTTTTGTTAGGATCCCCTCGTAACAGAACTCTTTGGCAAATCTTGCGAGTGACGAAGTTGGCATTGGTCTTTGTTTGCCCCTTGGAAAAAGTAAAACATTTCCTCACCACTGAAGAAAAACGTTGTGAGCGTGGTGCCTTCTGCAAAAACTTTTCCTCAGATTTGGTAAATATTTTAAAGAGGCAACATTTACAATTTTTGTAAGTTAAACTTATAAAATTTTGTTAGCTGTATGCATTTTATATATCTGTGATTTGTTTCTTGTGGAATTTTTTTGAGAATACCATGTTGTTTTTTTTTTTAACAATCTTTCTGATTTTCCAGGTCTGTCGTCGACATCCATGGTCCCCACAGGAGTGTTCCGCCTTGTTGTTTTGTATTATTGTTGTTACATTTTGTTTATTAGTTTATTGTTCATATATATGTTAATAAAAAAATAAAGTTTGAAGATAGTTTATCGTTTATACATTTATTATTATAAAAAATAAATTTTGAAAAAAAAATTAATAACGTTTTTGGTTGTTCTCTTAACTGCTGTGTGACTCTTTCTTGTTCTTATTACTGTTATTTGATGGAGTCCACCATGGTGTTAAATTTTGGGGCACTTATCGCTGGAATACTGGTGATATCTGCAGTTTGCACCAACTTCTGAATAGTGTGTTAGATTTATCTCAACTTTACTTCCGTTAAAGTGCTGATAATGAAATGGAGAGTAGCCGTTCCCGTGCAAAAAGACACGAGGTGCACCTTTCTGATTTATTGTAAATACTAAAATCCTGTATTGAATTGCACTGAGGTATTGGCTGCACTTACAGTGTACACACAAAATCTATTAAGAAATCTCATTGTATTTATATTGATTGGGAATAGTGCATCAGGTGCTGGATCTTGACGAGATACACTGCTCAGTTCGTATATTGTTCTGCACACGAAAACAATCACATCACAACTTTCACACCAATTGCAATGCGAAACAAATTCCGGCGATAAGACACGTTAGCACCAGGGATTTTACACCTGCTTTCTGCTGGTGTTACGCAGGACAACTACCTGCACCATGAAAGGGAACACATACAAGAGCCACACCAGAACACCCACAGGTGCCATAGAGTCAATGAGCATGATACAGAGGGCCAGAAGACTCATCTCAACAACTCCAGGACCGCAAATGCCCCCCAAACCCACATCTTAGTAAGTGTGTCCCTGTGGTCATTGTCTTAGCATGATAGGCACGAGTCCTGCAACATCACAGTGTGCTGTCACCTCAGCGTTGGCAGTGAGCCTGGATGTGTAGCTATGCACGCATCCTCCTGCATGCACAACTGGCGTGTGCTGGTCTGGGGTTCACAGGTTAGTGCAGGGGTGTGCCTATCCGGCAAGGGGAACGGGGTGTCTCGGACATGTCCGTGTACAGGAAGTGCGGTAAGTGTGTCTCTGTGTTCTGGTGTGGCCTGCTACAAGAGCCGCAGCAGTTGATGTTGTAAAGTGGCATGCACCACCTCCAAACAGCACTGTGATGTTGTAGTTGGAATATAGCAGGACATGCGCAAATAGGCATTACAATGGTGTGCCGTACGAGTGCACGAGATACAACAGTGCACCGTACAAAAGTGTGGGGGCTCGTGGGAGGGAGGAGCAGCCATTTGGCAACATAACACACAGTGAACTCGACCATGTGCCACATGCTGGACATCTCATCCATGATGACCACGGTCGCAGACATCCCACAACACCAACGACTGGCCTTTGTACACATCCTGTATGAGTGCAGCGTGGTTTTCACTTCTATGGTCGTTCAGTGGTGTGATGTTGGCGGGTTGTGTGACTTGTGCTCCTTGTTGGTGTGTTTAATTTTGGCCATTGTTAGTCTAAATGTGTGTTGTACTTAATTGTGCATGTGTGCCATTCTGCCCATCTCCCCCTCTCCCCCAATCCCTGCTTCTTCCTCTTCCTAGTGCTGTTGTGTCTATAATTTTGTTGCTGCACACATAAATACATGTAAAGAATAAATTAGAATAGTTCCTTGATTCTTTTAGGTTTCAAAACTTCTCTATTGGTTTCTTTTTAATTTTCCATATGAACCGTTTTTTAAATATTCAACAACACATAGAAGTCAGAAGCGCAACGTATTCTATCAACACACTTTCTAGAACATTCTACAACACGTGCAGGTTAAAAGTTCATCAATTTTTTTAAACTTAACGATATTTTTTTGTAACATTTTCTTGAATATTTAACGACACGTGCAGGTTAAAAGTTGACGATTGTTTTAAGTTCGAACAGTGCCTTCCAAATGCAAGTAGCAGGTGTGGTTGAGCTGAGCAAATTTTACCCTATGATATGTACTCCACGTTGAAACTGCTTTTTCTTAACCAATCACAAAGATGCTTTTCAACAAAGCTAATGTGCACCCTACTTTTAAAAAAGAATGCTTTTCATGATATCTTTAGAGATAAGTTATAGATAGGAATTAGCATTTAAAAAACCTTTGAAATTCACTGAAAAAACTAACCCTGGGCGAGACACTACGCTTCGCCCACGTAGTGTACGTAGCGTTGCCTGCTTCGCAGTTTTTGAAGTAGGCGAAGCAGGCTAGCGCTACGCACACCCAGGGCGAAGCGTAGCTGCCTGCCGCCGCCACCCGCCTCCCGCCTTTTAAATCAAACCTGCATTTTAAAATAAATACCAAGTAAAGAAACTTACCTGGAGCGCCGCGTCTCCAGGGCTCCCTCTTCATTATTTCCGACGTCTTCTAACAAATGCGCATGCGCGGACGCCCGCGCATGCGCATTTCTTTTGAGAAATGCGCATGTAGTGTCCGTAGTGTGCGTAGATTTGGGCACACTACGCGCTGCTTCACGTAGCCCCACTACGCCCACCCTTAGAAAAAACCATAGGTTTCATGCACGTTATAGTTAGGAATTGGCATTTAAAAAACCTTTGAAATTCACTGAAAAAACCATAGGTTTCAGGCACGTTATAGTTAGGAATTAGCATTTTAAAAAAATTTGAAATTCACTGAAAAATCCATAGGTTTCAGGAGCGTTATAGTTAGCTGGATATTTCCCTCGTACAAAACCCTAGAAATTCCCCTGTTATAGTTAGTACCGCTAACTATAACTCGCGCCCCCTCAATGCACTGCTGATGACGTCACATATTACATCACTCATGACATGGTCAGTGACATCACTGATGACATCACTGATGACATCTCAAATGACATCACTGATGCCATCACTGATGAGGTCATCCATGTGATAAATTAGTACATCTTCTCACACCCTAATATAACCTTTGATACACCGACTCAAAATTTCAAACAGCCATTTTGACAACCATAGATACTCCAATACCATTAACTACACACCCACTCATTGACTTTTAGGTCTACATACATGTCCACTCACTCACCTGTACAGTCACTCATACTTACAGTCACTCTGTGCATTTATATACCTATATAGACACTCACACACCGCCAATCATCCATTGAGGTACTGACACATCTAGTCAGTCATGCAAATAATTAATCACAGTTCAATTTACTCACCTATACAGTTAAACACACTCAAGTTCACTTACTCATAAAAATACTAACAAATTCTGTGTCTTCCTGCAGAAAAATAAACAGCACATGACATAGATATCATTGCACTATGGTGCATACAGCCACACCCAAAATCACACACTCTCACATACAGATAGTTATATACTCTTACACACATATACACTGCATTTCACATATGTAGTTACTGACACATGTACAACTGAGATATACATTCAATCACTAACACACCCATAGGTACACTCACCCAACCATACAGTCCATCACAGATGCACTCTTAAAACCATGCACCCACTGAATCACCCACTCACACATCTAGTCACAGAGTCACACACACCCTACCCACACAAACACTCAGGCACCCATATAGATACTCAGACAACCAATCAATAACCCATATAGACACTCATATAGCTATTCACAAAACCATGCAGCCACTTATACACCAACACACAGACACATACAGACATTCACACAGTTTAGTCATTAGTCTGCAGTAAGATACATTTAATGACTCACTTATAGAGTCAGTTACGCACCTAGAAAATCATCCATTCACACACTTGTACACCCACTTATTCTTCAACAGGCCTTTCCCTATATATATTAAACATAATAAAACTGTTCAGAAACACATACTCAATGGATGATGTCATCAGTGATGTCATTTGAGATGTCATCAGTGATGTCACTGACCATGCCATGAGTGATGTATGTGACGTCATCAGCAGTGCATTGCGGGGGCGCGAGTTATAGTTAGCTGAACTAACTATAACAGGGGAATTTCTAGGGTTTTGTACGAGGGAAATGTCCAGCTAACTATAACGCCCCTGAAACCTATGGTTTTTTCAGTGAATATATATATATAAATATATATATATATTACCTACTAGCGGTCGCCAGTAGGTAGTTATATTTAGGACCTTGTTTCTACTCGAAAAGCGTTTTTTTCTTTTCCCAAGAACTTTGGCGCCGGTTGACGCATCTTCGCGAAATTTGCAAAACGTTGGTCCCGTACCGGTCAGCTCCTATCCTAAAAGTTTCGGGGTGATTCGCCAAGCGGGGGCTGAGAAAAAAAGGGGGTCCCAAAAAGCGTTTTCTCCATGTTATTTCACATAGGAAACTTTAGACACGACTACAGCCCGGACTGCTGAATGGAATTACACCAAGTTTGGCAAAAAGTTAGTGCTTGGTTCATAAAGTGACCTTTTTTTTAGATGATGTAAATCCGTTCAGTAGTTTTTGAGATATGAAAGAAAAAAAATCTTTATATATCTGGGCAGGACCTAACTACACAAGCACAAACTTGGCTCTAAATGGCTGCCAACACTTCAATCCAGGAAGTGTGGCAGGCATCTTGGTGCAATGCTTTTTAGGTCTCGCCTAGCGACGCAGCGCATGTGCTGCCCAGTACACAAACACAACTGCACTGCCCTAAACACTGAAACACTACCACAGCACGAGCCCCTATACTGCACGAACACCACTGCACTGCCCTAAACCCTGAAACACCACCCCCAGCATGACTCCCTACACTGCCCGAACACTACTGCACTGCCCTAACCCCTGAAACATCACCTCCAGCAAGACCTCCTACACTGACCGAACACCACTGCCCTAAACCCTGAAACACCACCCCCAGCAAGACCCCCTAAACTGCCCAAACACCACTGCACTGCCCTAAACCCTTTAACCCCACCCCAGCACGACCTCCTACACTGCCCGAACACCACTGCTCTGCCTAAAAACCCTGAAGCACCAGCCCCAGCATGACCCCCTACACTGCCCAAACACCACTGCACTGCCCTAAACCCTAAAACAGCAGCCCCAGCACGAACCCCTACACTGTCCGAACACCACTGCACTGCCCTAAACCCTGAAACACCAGCCAGCACGACCCCCTACACTGCTCAAAGACCACTGCACTGCCCTAAACCCTGAAACGCCAGACCCAGCACGACCCCCTACACTGGCCGAACACCACTGCCCTAAACCCTGAAACACCACCCCCAGCAAGACCCCCTACTCTATCCAAACACCACTGCACTGCCCTAAACCTTAAAATACCACCCCCTGCATGACCCCCTACACTGCCCGAACACCACTGTACTGCCCTAAACCCTGAAACACCAGCCCCAGCACGACCCCGTACACTGCCCGAAAACCACTACACTGCCCTAAACCCTTAAACACCAGCCCCGCACAATCTCCTACACTGCCCGAACACCACTGCACTGCCCTAAGCACTGAAACACCAGCCTCCACACGACCCCCTACACTGCACGAACGCCACTGCACTGCCCTAAACCCTGAAACACCAACCCCGCATGACCGCCTACACTGCCCAAACACCACTACATTGCCCTTAACACTGAAACACCACCCCCAGCATGACCCCCTACACTGCCCAAACACCACTGCACTGCCCTAAACCCTGAAACTCCTCCCCCAGCAAGACACCCTACACTGCCCGAACACCACTGTCCTAAACCCTGAAACACCACTGCCACAAGACCCCCTACACTACCCAAACACCACTGCCCTAAACCCTGAATCACAACCCCCTGCAAGACCCCCTACAATGCCCGAACACCAATGCACCACTACTCTAAACCCTGAAACACCAGCCCCAGCAAGACCCCCTACACTGCCCGAACACCAATGCCCTAAACCCTGAAACACCACCCTCTGCAAGACCCCCTACACTGCCTGAACACCACTGCAATGCCCTAAACCCTAAAATACCACCCCCAGCACGACCCCCTACACTGCCTGAACACCACTGCACTGCCCTAAACCCTAAAACACCACACCCAGTAAGACCCCCTACACTGCCCGAACACCACGGCACTGCCCTAAACTCTAAAACACCACCCCTAGCATGACCCCCTACACTGCCCAAACACCGATACACTGCCCTAAACCCTAAAACCCCACCCCCAACACAACCCGCTACACTGCCCAAATACCACTGCACTACGCTAAACCCTAAAACACCACTCCAGCATGACCCCCTACACTGCCCGAACACCACTGCACTACCCTAAACCATAAAACACCAGCCCCAGCATGAACCCCTACACTGCCCGAACACCACTGCACTGCCATAAACCCTAAAACACCAGCCCCAGCACGATCCCTCATACTGCCGAAACACCACTACACTGCCCTAAACCCTGAAACACCACACCCAGCATGACCCCCTACACTGCCGAACACCACTGCACTGCCCTAAACCCTGAAACACCACCCGCATCACGACCCCCTACACTGCCCAAACACCACTGCACTGAACCCTGAAACACCACCCCCTGCATGACCCCCTACACTGCCTGAATACCACTGCACTGCCCTAATCCCTGAAACAAAACCCCCAGCATGACCCCTTACACTACCCGAACACCACTGCCCTAAACCCTGAAACACCCCCCCAACAAGACCCCCTACACTGCCCGAAAACCACTGCACTGCACTAAACCCTGAAACACCACCCCCTGCACGACCCCTTATACTGCCCGAACACGACTGCACTGCCCTAAACCCTGAAACACCACCCCCAGCATGGCCCACTACAGTGCCCGAACACTAATGCTCTGCCTGAAAACCCTGAAACACTAGCGCCAGCAAGACCCCCTACACTGCCCGAACACCACTGCACTGCCCTAAACCTTGAAACACCAGCCCAAGCACGACCCCCTACACTGCCCGAACACTACTGCAATGCCCTAAACACTGAAACACCACCCCAGCGCGACCGCCTACACTGCCCGAACACCACTGCTCTGCCTGAAAACCCTGAAACACCAGCCCCAGAAAGATCCCCCACACTGCCTGAACACCACTGCACTGCCCTAAACCTTGAAACACCAGCCCCAGCACAATCCCCTACACTGCCTGAACACCACTGCACTGCCCTGAACCCTGAAACACTAGCCAGCACGACCCCCTACACTCCTCGAACACCACTGCACTGCCCTAAACCCTGAGACACCAACCCCAGCACGACCCCTTACACTGCCCGAACACTACTGCAATGCCCTAAACACTGAAACACCACCCCAGCACGACCGCCTACACTGCCCGAACACCACTGCTCTGCCTGAAAACCCTGAAACACCAGCCCCAGAAAGATCCCCCACACTGCCTGAACACCACTGCACTGCCCTAAACCTTGAAACACCAGCCCCAGCACAATCCCCTACACTGCCTGAACACCACTGCACTGCCCTGAACCCTGAAACACTAGCCAGCACGACCCCCGACACTTCCCAAACACCACTGCACTGCCCTATATCCTGAAACACCAGCCCCAGCACGACCCCCTACTCTGCCCGAACACCACTGCCCTAAACACTGAAACACCACCCCTAGCAAGACCCCCAACACTGCCCAAACACCACTGCCCTAAACCCAGAAACACCACTCCCAGTACAACCCCCTACTCTACCCAAACACCACTGGACTGCCCTAAACCTCGAAACACCACCCTCTGCATGACCCCCTACACTGCCCGTACACCACTGCACTGCCCTAAACCCTAAAACACCACCCCAGCACGTCCCCCTAAAATGCCCGAACACCACTGCTCTGCCTAAAAACGCTGAAGCACCAGCCCCAGCATGACCCCCTACACTGCCCAAACACCACTGCACTGCCCTAAACCCTTAAACACCAGCCCCAGCATGACCCTCTATACTGTCCGAACACCACTGCACTGCCCTAAACCCTGAAACACCAGCCAGAATGACCAACTACACTGCTCAAAGACCACTGCACTGCCCTAAACCCTGCAACACCAGCCCCAGCATGACCCCCTACCCTGGCCGAACACCACTGCCCTAAACCCTGAAACACCACCCCAGCAACACCCCCTACACTGCCCGAACATCACTGCACTGCCCAAAACCCTGAAACACTAGCCCCAGCATGACCCCCTACTCTGCCCAAACACTACTGCTCTGCCATAAACCCTAAAACACCACCCCCAGCACATCCCCCCACACTGCCCGAACATCACTGCACTGCCCAAAACCCAGAAACACTAGCCCCAGCATGACCCCCTATACTGCCCGATCACTACTGCACTGCCCTAAACCCTGAAACACTAGCCCCAGCACGACCCCCTACACTGCCCAAACACCACTGCAATGCCCTAAACCATGAAACACTACACCCAGCACGATCTCCTACACTACCCAAACACCACTGTACTGCCCTAAACCCTGAAACACCAGCCCCAGCACGATCCTGTACACTGTCCGTAAACCACTGCACTGCCCTAAACCCTTAAACACCAGCCCGCACAATCTCCTACACTGCCCGAACACCACTGCACTGCCCTAAGCACTGAAACACCAGCCTCCACACAACCAACTACACTGCCCGAATGCCACGGCACTGCCCTAAACCCTGAAACACCAACCCCCGCATGACCGCCTACACTGCCCAAACACCACTACATTGCCCTTAACCCTGAAACACCACCCCCAGCACGACCCCCTACACTGCCCGAACACCACTGCACTGCCCTAAACCCTGAAACTCCACCCCCAGCAAGATCCCCTACACTGCTCGAACACCACTGTCCTAAACTCTGAAACACCACTGCCAGCAAGACCCCCTACACTACCTGAACACCACTGCCCTAAACTCTGAATCACAACCCCCTGCAAGACCCCCTACACTCCCTGAACACCAATGCACCACTGCTCTAAACCCTGAAACACCAGCCCCAGCAAGACCCCCTACACTGCCCGAACACCAATGCCCTAAACCCTGACACACCACCCCCTGCAAGACCCCCTACACTGCCTGAACACCACTGCAATGCCCTAAACCCTGAAAAACCACCCCCTGCATGACCCCCTATTCTGCCAGAACACCACTGCACTGCCCTAAACCCTGAAACACCACCCCCAGCACGAACCCCTACACTGCCTGAACACCACTGCACTGCCCTAAACCCTAAAATACCACCCCCAGCACGACCCCCTACACAGCCCGAACACCACTGCACTGCCCTAAACCCTAAAACACCACACCCAGGAAGACCGCCTACACTGCCCGAACACCACGGCACTGCCCTAAACTCTAAAACACCACCCTCTGCATGACCCCCTACACTGCCCGAACACCACTGCACTGCCCTAAAATGCTCAAACACCACTGCACTGCCCTAAACCCTGAAACACCACCCCAGCACGACCCCCTACACTGCCCGAACACCACTGCTCTGCCTAAAAACCCTGAAGCACCAGCCCCAGCATGACCCTCTACACTGCCCAAACACCACTGCACTGCCCTAAACCCTAAAACACCAGCCCCAGCACGACCCCCTACACTGCCCAAACACCACTGCACTGCCCTAAACCCTGAAACAGCAGCCAGCACGATCCCCTACACTGCTCAAAGACCACTGCACTGCCCGAAACCCTGAAACACCAGCCCCAGCTCGACCCCCTACCCTGGCCGAACACCACTGCCCTAAGCCCTAAAACATCACCCCAGCAAGACCCCCTACTCTATCCAAACACCACTGCACTGCCCAAAACCTTAAAATACCACCCCCTGCACGACCCCCTACACTGCCCGAACACCACTGAACTGTCCTAAACCCTGAAACACCACCCCAGCATGACCCCCCTACTCTGCCCAAACTCTACTGCTCTGCCCTAAACCCTAAAACACCACCCCCAGCACAACCCCCCACACTGCCAAAACATCACTGCACTGCCCAAAACCCTGAAACACTAGCCCCAGCATGACCCCCTATACTGCCCGAACACCACTGCACTGCCCTAAACCCTGAAACACTAGCCCCAGCACGACCCCCTACACTGCCCAAACACCACTGCACTGCCCTAAACCACGAAACAGTAGACCCAGCACGACCTCCTACACTGCCCAAACACCACTGTACTGCCCTAAACCCTGAAACACCAGCCCCAGCACGACCCTGTACACTGCCCGTAAACCACTGCACTGCCCTAAACCCTTAAACACCAGCCCACACAATCTCCTACACTGGCCGAACACCACTGCACTGCCCTAAGCACTGAAACACCAGCCTCCACACAACCCCCTACACTGCCCGAATGCCTCTGCAGTGCCCTAAACCCTGAAACACCAACCCCCGCATGAACGCCTACACTGCCCAAACACCACTACATTGCCCTTAACCCTGAACACCACCCCCAGCACGACCCGCTACACAGCCCGAACACCACTGCACTGCCCTAAACCCTGAAACTCCACCCCCAGCAAGATCCCCTACACTGCTCGAACACCACTGTCCTAAACCCTGAAACACCACTGCCAGCAAGACCCCCTACACTACCTGAACACCACTGCCCTAAACCCTGAATCACAACACCCTGCAAGACTCCCTACACTGCCCGAACACCAATGCACCACTGCTCTAAACCCTGAAACACCAGCCCCAGCAAGACCCCCTACACTGCCCGAACACCAATGCCCTAAACCCTGAAACACCACTCCCTGCAAGACCCCCGACACTGCCTGAACATCACTGCAATGCCCTAAACCCTGAAAAACCACCTCCTGCATGACCCCCTATACTGCCAGAACACCACTGCACTGCCCTAAACCCTGAAACACCAACCCCAGCACGAACCCCTACACTGCCCGAACACCACTGCACTGCCCTAAACCCTAAAATACCACACCCAGCAAGACCCCTACACTGCCCGAACACCACGGCACTGCCCTAAACCCTAAAATACCACCCCCAACACGACCCCCTACACTGCCCGAACACCACTGCACTGCCCTAAACCCTAAAACACCACACCCAGCAAGACCCCCTACACTGCCCGAACACCACGGCACTGCCCTAAACCCTAAAACACCGCCCCAACACGACCCGCTACACTGCCCAAATACCTTTGCACTACGCTAAACCCTAAAACACCACCCCAGCATGACCTCCTACACTGCCCGAACACCACTGCACCACCCTAAACCATAAAACACCAGCCCCAGCATGAACCCCTACACTGCCCGAACACCACTGCACTGCCCTAAACCCTAAAACACCAGCCCTAGCACGATCCATCACACTGCCCAAACACCACTACACTGCCCTAAACCCTGAAACACCACACCCAGCATGACCTCCTACACTGCCGAACACCACTGCACTGTCCTAAACCCTGAAACACCACCCACATCACTACCCCCTACACTGCCCAAACACCAATGCACTGCCATAAACCCTGAAACACCACCCCCAGCATGACCCCTTACACTACCCGAACACCACTGCCCTAAACCCTGAAACACCACCCCCAGCAATACCCCCTACACTGCCCGAAAACCACTGTACTGCCCTAAACCCTAACACACCACCCCCTGCACGACACCTTATACTGCCCGAACACGACTGCCCTAAACCCTGAAACTCCACCCCCAGCACAACCCACTACACTGCCCAAACACCACTGCACTGCCCTAAACCTTGAAACACCACCCCCAGCACGACCCCCTACACTGCCCGAACACTACTGCAATGCCCTAAACCCTGAAACACCACCCCCAGCACGACCACCTACACTGCCCGAACACCACTGCTCTGCCTGAAAACCCTGAAACACCAGCCCCAGCAAGACCCCCCACACTACCCAAACACCACTGCACTGCCCTAAACCTTGAAACACCAGCCCCAGCACAACCCCCTACACTGCCCGAACACCACTGCACTGCCCTAAACCCTGAAACACCAGCCAGCACGACCCCCTACACTCCTCGAACACCACTGCACTGCCCTAAACCCTGAAACACCAACCCCAGCACGACCCCTTACACTGCCCGAACACCACTGCACTGCCGTAAACCATGAAACACCAGCCCCAGCACGACCCCCTACACTTCCCAAACACCACTGTACTGCCCTACATCCTGAAACACCAGCCCCAGCACGACCCCCTACTCTGCCTGAACACCACTGCCCTAAACACTGAAACGCCACCCCTAGAAAGACCCCCAACACTGCCCGAACACCACTGCCCTAAACCCTGAAACACCACTCCCAGCATAACCCCCTACTCTACCCAAACACCACTGCACTGCCCTAAACCTCGAAACACCACCCTCTGCATGACCCCCTACACTGCCCGAACACCACTGCACTGCCCTAAACCCTAAAACACCACCACAGCACGTCCCCCTACACTGCTCGAACAGCACTGATCTGCCCTAAACTCTGAAACACCACCCCCAGCCCGACCCCCCAGTCTGCCCGAACACTACTGCTCTGCCCTAAACCTTAAAACACCACCCCCACCATGTCCCCCTACACTGCCTGAACACCACTGCACTGCCCAACACCCTGAAACACTAGCCCCAGCACAACCCCCTATACTGCCCGAACACCACTGCACTGCACTGCCCTAAACCCTAAAACACCACCCCCAGCAAAACCCCCAACTATGTGCGAACATCACTGTCCTAAACCCTGAAACACCACTCCCAGCATGACCCCCTACTCTACCCAAACACTACTGCACTGCCCTAAACCTCGAAACACCACCACAGCACCTCCCCCTACACTGACAGAACACCACTGCACTGCCCTAAACCCTGAAACACAACCCCCGGCACGAACCCCTACACTGCCCGAACACCACTGCACTGCCCTAAACCCTAAAATACCACCCCCAGTATGACCCCTACACTGCCCGAACACCACTGCACTGCCCTAAACCCTAAAATACCACCCCCAGTATGACCCCTACACTGCCCGAACACCACTGCACTGCCCTAAACCCTAAAACAACACACCCAGCAAGACCCCCTACACTGCCCGAACACCACGGCACTGCCCTAAACTCTAAAATACCACCCCTAGCATGACCCCCTACACTGCCCGAACACCAATGCACTACCCTAAACCATAAAACACCAGCCCCAGCACGACCCCTCACACTGCCCAAACACCACTGCACTGCCCTAAACCCTGAAACACCACCCCCTGCATGACCCCCTACACTGCCTGAATACCACTGCACTGCCCTAAACCCTGAAACCCCAGCCCCAGTACGACCCCCTACACTGCCCGAACACCACTGCACTAAACCCTGAAACACCACCCCCAGCACGACCCCCTACAATGCCCAAACACCACTGCACTGCCCTAAACCCTGAAACACCAGCCCCAGCATGACCCCCTACACTGCCCGAACACCACTGTACTGCCCAAAATGCTAAAACACTACCCCCAGCACAACCCCCTACACTGCCCGAACACCCCTGCACTGCCCTAAACCCAGAAACACCACCCCCAGCAAGATCCCCTACACTGCCCGAACACCACTGCACTGCCCTCAACCCTGAAACACCACCCCCAGCAAGACCCCCTACACTGCCCGAACACCACTGCCCTAAACCCTGAAACACCACCCCCAGCAAGACCCCCTACACTGCCCGAACACCACTGCACTGCCCAAACCCTGAAACATCACCCCCAGCAAGACCCCGTACACTGCCCGAACACCATTGCACTGCCCTAAACCCTGAAACACCACCCCCTGCACGACCCCCAACACTGGCAGAACACCACTGCACTGCCCTAAACCCTGAAACACCATCCCCAGAACCCCTACACTACCAGAACTCCACTGCTCTGCCCTAAACCTTGAAACATCACCCCCCGCACATCCCCCTACACTGCCTGAATACCACTGCTCTGCCTTAAACCCTGAAACACCAGCCCCACAACTACCCCCTATACTGCCCGAACACCACTGCACTGCCCTAAGCCCTGAAACACCAGCCCCAGCACGACCACCTACACTGCCCGAACACCACTGCACTGCCCTAAACCACCAGACACAGCATGACCCCCTAAACTGCACGAACACCCCTGCACTGCCCTAAACCCTGAAACACCACCCCCTGCACGACTCCTGCACTGCCCGAACACCACTGCACTGCCCTAAACCCTGAAACACCACCCCAGCACGACCCCCTACTGTGCCCGAACACCACTGCCCTGCCCTAAACCCTGAAACACCACCCCAGCACAACCGCCTAGAGTGCCTGAACACCACTGCACTGCCCTAAACCCTGAAACACTACCCCCAGCATGACCCCCTACACTGCACGCACACCACTGCACTGCACTAAACCCTGAAACACCACCCCCTGCACGACCCCCTACACTGCCTGAACACCACTATACTGCCCTAAACCCTGGAGCACCACGCCCAGCAGGACCACCTACAGTGCCCGAACACCACTGCACTGCCATAAACCCTGAAACACTACCCCCAGCACGACCCCCTACACTGCCCGAACACCCCTGCACTGCCCTAAACCCAGAATCACCAGCCCCAGCAAGACCCTCTACACTACCCAAACACCACTGCACTGCCCTAAACCCTGAAACTCCACCCCCAGCACAACCCCCTACGCTGCCTGAACACCACTGCACTGCCCTAAACCCTGAAACTACACCCCCTGCACGACTCCTGCACTGCCCGATCCCCACTGCACTGCCCTAAACCCTGAAACACCACCACCAGCACAACCCCCTACAGTGCCCGAACACTACTGCACTGCCCTAAACCCTGAAACACTACCCCAGCACGACCCCTACACTGCCCGAATACCACTGCACTGCCCTAAACCCTGGAACACCACCCTAGCAAAACCCCCTACACTGCCCAAACACCACTGCACTGCCCTAAACCCTGAAACACAACCCCCGGCACGAACCCCTACACTGCCCGAACACCACTGCACTGCCCTAAACCCTAAAATACCACCCCCAGTATCACCCCTACACTGCCCGAACACCACTGCACTGCCCTAAACTCTAAAACACCACACCCAGCAAGACCCCCTACACTGCCCGAACACCACGGCACTGCCCTAAACTCTAAAATACCACCCCTAGCATGACCCCCTACACTGCCCGAACACCAATGCACTACCCTAAACCATAAAACACCAGCCCCAGCATGAACCCCTACACTGCCCGAACACCACTGTACTGCCCAAAACCCTAAAACACCACCCCCAGCAAGACCCCCTACACTGCCCGAACACCACTGCACTACCCTAAACCCTGAAACACCACCCCCAGCAAGACCCCCTACACTGCCCGAACACCACTGCACTGCCCTAAACCCTGAAACACCACCCCCAGCAAGACCCCATACACTGCCCAAACATCATTGCACTGCCCTAAACCCTGAAACACCACCCCCTGCACGACCCCACACACTGCCAGAACACCACTGCACTGCCCTAAACCCTGAAACCCCAGCCCCAGAACAACCCCCTACACTGCCCGAACTCCACTGCTCTGCCCTAAACCCTGAAACATCACCCCCCGCACATCCCCCAACACTGCCCGAATACCACTGCTCTACCTTAAACCCTGGAACACCAGCACCAGCACGACCCCCTACACTGCCCGAACACCACTGCACTGACCTAAACCCTGAAACACCAGCCACAGCACGACCCCGTACACTACCCGAATACCACTGCACTGCCCTAAACCCTGAAACACCAGCCCCAGCACGACCCCCTACACTCCCGAACACCATTGCACTGCCCTAAACCCTAAATCACCAGACACAGCACGACCCCCTACACTGCCCGAACACAACTGCACTGCCCTAAACCGTGAAACACCACCCCCTGCACGACTCCTGCACTGCCCGAACACCACTGCACTGCCCTAAACCCTGAAACACACCCCCAGCACGACCCCCTACTGTGCCCAAACACCACTGCACTGCCCTAAACCCTGAAACACCACCCCAGCACGACTGCCTACAGTGCCCGAACACCACTGCACTGCCCTAAACCCTGAAACACTACCCCCAGCATGACCCCCTACACTGCACGCACACCACTGCACTGCACTAAACCATGAAACACCACGCCCTGCACGACCCCCCTACACTGCCTGAACACCACTATACTGCCCTAAACCCTGAAACACCATGCCCAGCAGGACCCCCTACACTGCCCGCACACCACTGCACTGCCCTAAACCCTGAAACACCACCCCAGCACAACCGCCTACAGTGCCCGAACACCACTGCATTGCCCTAAACCCTGAAACACTACCCCAGCATGACCCCCTACACTGCCTGAACACCACTGCACTGCCCTCAACCCTGAATCACCAGCCCCAGCACAACCCTCTACACTGCCCGAACACCACTGCACTGCCCTAAACCTTAAACACCAGCCCCAGCACGACCCCCTGCACTGCCCGAACACCACTTCAATGCCCTAAACCCTGAAACACCACCCCCAGCACGACCCCCTACACTGCCCGAACACCACTGCTCTCCCTGAAAACGCTGAAACACCAGCCCCAGGAAGACCCTCCCACACTGCCCGAACACCACTGCACTGCCCTAAACCTTGAAACACCAGCCCCAGCACGACCCCCTACACTGCCTGAACACCACTGCACTGCCCTAAACCCTGAAACATCGCCCCCTGCACGACCCCCTACACTGCATGCACACCACTGCGCTGCACTAAACCCTGAAACACCACCCCCGTGCACGACCCCCTACACTGCCTGAACACCATTATACTGCCCTAAACCCTGAAACACCATGCCTAGCAGGACCCCCTACACTGCCCGAACACCACTGCAGTGCCCTAAACCCTGAAACACCACCCCAGCACGACCACCTACAGTGCCCGAACACCACTGCACTGCCCTAAACCCTGAAACACTACCCCCAGCATGACCCCCTACACTGCGCGAACACCTCTGCACTGCCCTAAACCCTGAATCACCAGCCCCAGCACGACCCTCTACACTGCCCGAACACCACTGCACTGCCCTAAACCCTGAAACTCCACTCCCAGCACAACCCCCTACACTGCCAGAACACCATTGCACTGCCCTCAACCCTGAAACACCACCCTCTGCTTGACTCCTGCACTGCCCGATCACCACTGCACTGCCCTAAACCCTGAAGCACCGCCCCCTGCACGACCCCCTATACTGCCCGAACACCACTACACTGCCCTAAACCCTGGAACACCACCCCCAGCAAGACCCCCTACACTGCCCGACCACCACTGCACTTCCCTGAACCCTGAAACACCACCCCCAGCAAGATCCCCTACTCTGCCCGAACACCACTGCAATGCCTAAACCCGGAAACATCACCCCTGCACGACCCCCTACACTGCCCGAACACCACTGCACTGCCCTAAACCCTGAAATACCACCCCCACACGACCCCCTGCACTGCCCGAACACCACTGTACTGCCCTAAACCCTGAAACACCACCCCCAGCATGACCCCCCACACTGCCCGAACACCCCTACACTGCCCTAAGTCTGAAACACTACCCCCAGCATCACCCCCTACACTGCCCGCACACCACTGCACTGCCCTAAACCCTGAAACACCACCCCCAGCATGACCCCCTACACTGCGCGAACACCTCTGCACTGCCCTAAACCCTGAATCACCAGCCCCAGCACGACCCTCTACACTGCCCGAACACCACTGCACTGCCCTAAACCCTGAAACTCCACTCCCAGCACAACCCCCTACACTGCCAGAACACCATTGCACTGCCCTCAACCCTGAAACACCACCCTCTGCTTGACTCCTGCACTGCCCGATCACCACTGCACTGCCCTAAACCCTGAAGCACCACCCCCTGCACGACCCCCTATACTGCCCGAACACCACTACACTGCCCTAAACCCTGGAACACCACCCCCAGCAAGACCCCCTACACTGCCCGACCACCACTGCACTTCCCTGAACCCTGAAACACCACCCCCAGCAAGATCCCCTACTCTGCCCGAACACCACTGCAATGCCTAAACCCGGAAACATCACCCCCGCACGACCCCCTACACTGCCCGAACACCACTGCACTGCCCTAAACCCTGAAATACCACCCCCGCACGACCCCCTGCACTGCCCGAACACCACTGTACTGCCCTAAACCCTGAAACACCACCCCCAGCATGACCCCCCACACTGCCCGAACACCACTACACTGCCCTAAGTCTGAAACACCACCCCCAGCATCACCCCCTACACTGCCCGCACACCACTGCACTGCCCTAAACCCTGAAACACCACCCCCTGCATGACCCACTACACTGCCCGAACACCACTGTACTGCCCTAAACCCTCAAACACCACCCCCAGCAGGACCCCCTACACTGCCCGACCAACACTGCACTGCCCTAAACCATGAAACACCACCCCTGCATGACCCCTTAGACTGCCCGAACACCACTGCACTGCCCTAAACCCTGAAACACTACCCCCAGCAAGACCCCCTACATTGCCCAACTCCCACTGCACTGCTCTAAACCCTGAAACACCACCCCCAGCAAGACCCCCTACTCTGCCCGAACACCACTGCACTGGCCTAAACCCTGAAACATTACCCCCGCACGACCCCCTACACTGCCCGAACACCACTGCACTGCCCTAAATCATGAAACACCACCCCCAGTATGTTTCCCCAACACTGCCCGAACACCACTGCAGTGCCCTAAACCCTGAAACACCAGCACAAGCACAACCCCCTACACTGCCCGAACACCACTGCACTGCCCTAAACCATGAAACATCACCCCCCACATGACCCCCTACACTGCCCGAACACCACTGCTCTGCCCTAAACCCTGAAACACCAGCACGACCCCCTACACTGCCCGAACACCACTGCTCTGCCCTAAACCCTGAAACACCACCCCCAGCACGAACAACTACACTGCCCAAACATCACTGCAGTGCCCTAAACCCTGAAACACCAGCCCAAGCACGACCCCCTACACTGCCCAAGCACTGTCCTAAACCCTGAAACACCAGACCCAGCACAAACCCCAACACTGCTCGAACACCACTGCACTGCCCTAAACTCTAAAACAGCAGCCCCAACACTATGCCCTACACTGCCCGAACACCACTGCACGGTCCTAAACCCTAAAACACCACACCTAGCACAACCCTCTACACGGCCAGAACACCACTGCACTGCCCTAAACCCTAAAACACCACCCCAGCATGACCCCCTACATTGCCCGAACACCACTGCACTGCCCTAAACCCTAAAACACCACCCCCACCACAACCCCCTACACTACTCGAACGCCACTGCACTACCCTAATACCTAAAACACCACCCCCAGCACGAACCCCTACACTGCCCGAACACGACTGCACTGCCCTAAACCCTAAATCACCAGCCCCAGCACAACCCCATACACTGTCCGAACACCACTGCACTGCCCAAAACCGTAAAACACCAGCCCCAGCATGACCCCTTACACTGCCCGAACACCACTGCACTGCCCTAAACTCTGAAACACCACATCCAGCATGACCCCCTACACTGCCCAAACACCACTGCACTGCCCTAAACCCTGAAACACCACCCGCAGCACAACCCCCTATACTGCCTGAACTCCACTGCACTGCACTAAACCCTGAAACACCACCCCCAGCATGACCCCCTACACTGCCCGAACACCACTTCACTGCCCTAAACCCTGAAACACTACCCCCCGCATGACCCCTTACACTGCCCGCACACCACTGCACTGCCCTAAACCCTGAAACACCACCCCCAGCACAACCCCCTATACTGCCTGAACTCCACTGCACTGCACTAAACCCTGAAACACCACCCCCTGCATGACCCTCTAAACTACCGGAACACCACTGTTCTCCCCTAAACCCTGAAACACCCCCACTGCATGACCCCCTAGACTGCCCGAACACCACTGCACTGCCTTAAACCCTGAAACTTTACCCCCTGCACGACCCCCTACACTGCCCGAACATCCCTGTTCTGCCCTAAACCCTGAAACACCACCCCAAGCAGGACCCCCTACACTGCCCGACCAACACTGCACTGCCCTAAACCATGAAACACCACCCCTGCATGACCCCTTAGACTGCCCGAACACCACTGCACTGCCCTAAACCCTGAAACACTACCCCCAGCAAGACCCCCTATATTGCCCGACCCCCACTGCACTGCTCTAAACCTTGAAACACCACCCCCAGCAAGACCCCCTACTCTACCCAAACACCACTGCACTGCCCTAAACCCTGAAACACCATCCCCGCACGACCACCTGCACTGCCCGAACACCACTGTACTGCCCTAAACCCTGAAACACCACCCCCAGCACAACCCCCTACACTGCCTGAACACCACTGCACTGCCCTAAACCCTGAAACACCACCCCCAGCATGACCCCCTACACTGCCCGAACACCACTACACTGCCCTACGTCTGATACACTACCCCCAGCATCACCCCCTACACTGCCCACACACCACTGCACTGCCCTAAACCCTGAAACACCACCCCCTGCATAACCCACTACACTGCCCGAACACCACTGTACTGCCCTAAACCCTCAAACATCACCCCCAGCAGGACCCCCTACACTGCCCGACCAACACTGCACTGCCCTAAACCATAAAACACCACCCCTGCATTACCCCTAAGACTGCCCGAACACCACTGCACTGCCCTAATCCCTGAAACACTACCCCCAGCAAGACCCCCTACATTGCCCGACCCCCACTGCACTGCTCTAAACCCTGAAACACCACCCCCAGCAAGACCCCCTACTCTGCCCGAACACCACTGCACTGGCCTAAACCCTGAGACATTACCCCCGCACGACACCCTACACTGCCCGAACACCACTGCACTGCCCTAAATCATGAAACACCACCACCAGTATGTTTCCCCTACACTGCCCGAACACCACTGCAGTGCCCTAAACCCTGAAACACCAGCACAAGCACAACCCCCTACACTGCCCGAACACCACTGCACTGCCATAAACCCTGAAACATCACCCCCCACACGACCCCCTACACTGCCCGAACACCACTGCTCTGCCCTAAACCCTGAAACACCAGCAAAACCCCCTACACTGCCCGAACACCACTGCTCTGCCCTAAACCCTGAAACACCACCCCAGCACGAACCCCTACACTGCCCAAACACCACGGCAGTGCCCTAAACACTGAAACACCAGCCCAAGCACGACCCCCTACACTGCCCAAGCACTACCCTAAACCCTGAAACACCAGACCAAGCACGAACCCCTACACTGCCCGAACACCACTGCACTGTCCTAAACCCTGAAACACCAGACCCAGCACAAACCCCTACACTGTTCGAACACCACTGCACTGCCCTAAACCCTAAAACAGCAGCCCCAACACGACGCCCTACACTGCCCGAACACCACTGCACTGCCCTAAACCCTAAAACACCACCCCCAGCACGACCCCTTACATTGCCCGAACACCACTGCACTGCCCTAAACCCTAAAACACCCCCCCAGCACAACACCCTACACTACTCGAACACCACTGCACTACCCTAATACCTAAAACACCACCCCCAGCATGACCCCCTACACTGTCCGAACACCACTGCACTGCCCTAAACCCTGAAACACCACCCCCAGCACAACCCCCTATACTGCCTGAACTCCACTGCACTGCACTAAACCCTGAAACACCACCCCCAGCACGACCCCCAACTGTGCCCGAACACCACTGCACTGCCCTAAACCCTGAAACACCACCCCAGCACGACCCCCTACACTGCCGAACACCACTGCACTGCCCTAAACCCTGAAACACCACCCCAGCAAGACTGCCTACAGTGCCCGAACACCACTGCACTGCCCTAAACCCTGAAACACTAACCTCAGCACGACCCCCTACACTGCATGCACACCACTGCACTGCACTAAACCCTGAAACACCACCCCCTGCACGACCCCCTACACTGCCTGAACACCACTATACTGCCCTAAACCCTGAAACACCATGCCTAGCAGGACCCCCTACACTGCCCGAACACCACTGCACTGCCCTAAACCCTGAAACACCACCCCAGCACGACCGCCTACAGTGCCCGAACACCACTGCACTGCCCTAAACTCTGAAACACTACCCCCAGCATGACCCCCTACACTGCCCGAACACCACTGCACTGCCCTAAACCCTGAATCACCAGCCCCAGCACGACCCTCTACACTGCCCGAACACCACTGCACTGCCCTAAACCCTGAAACTCCACACCCAGCACAACCCCCTACACTGCCAGAACACCACTGCACTGCCCTAAACCCTGAAACACCACCCTCTGCTTGACTCCTGCACTGCCCGATCACCACTGCACTGCCCTAAACCCTGAAGCACCACCCCCTGCATGACCCCCTATACTGCCCGAACACCACTACACTGCCCTAAACCCTGGAACACCACCCCCAGCAAGACCCCCTACACTGCCCGCCCACCACTGCACTTCCCTGAACCCTGAAACACCATCCCCAGCAAGATCCCCTACTCTGCCCGAACACCACTGCACTGCCTAAAACTGGAAACATCACCCCTGCACGACCCACTACACTGCCCGAACAGCACTGCACTGCCCTAAACCCTGAAACACCACCCCCGCACGACCCCCTGCACTTCCCGAACACCACTGTACTGCCCTAAACCCTGAAACACCACCCCAGCACAACCCCCTACACTGCCTGAACACCACTGCACTGCCCTAAACCCTGAAACACCACCCTCAGCATGAACCCCTACACTGCCCGAACACCACTATACTGCCCTAAGTCTGAAACACTACCCCCAGCATCACCCCCTACACTGCCCGCACACCACTGCACTGCCCTAAACCCTGAAACACCATTCCCTGCATGACCCACTACACTGCCCGAACACCACTGTACTGCCATAAACTCTCAAACACCACCCCCAGCAGGACCCCCTCCACTGCCCGACCAACACTGCACTGCCCTAAACCATGAAACACCACCCCTGCATGACCCTTTAGACTGCCCGAACACCACTGCACTGCCCTAAACCCTGAAACACTACCCCCAGCAAGACCCCCTACATTGCCCGACCCCCACTGCACTGCTCTAAACCCTGAAACACCACCCCCAGCAAGACCCCCTACTCTGCCCGAACACCACTGCACTGGCCTAAACCCTGAAACACCACCCCAGCACGAACCCCTACACTGCCCAAACACCCCTGCAGTGCCCTAAACCCTGAAACACCAGCCCAAGCACGACCCCCTACACTGCCCAAGCACTACCCTAAACCCTGAAACACCAGACAAAGCACGAACCCCTACACTGCCCGAACACCACTGCATTGTCCTAAACCCTG
Source organism: Triturus cristatus (assembly GCF_964204655.1). NCBI lineage: Eukaryota > Metazoa > Chordata > Amphibia > Caudata > Salamandridae > Triturus > Triturus cristatus. The sequence continues at coordinate 665,835,635 of NC_140590.1, forward strand.
AAACACCAGACCCAGCACAAACCCCAACACTGCTCTAACACCACTGCACTGCCCTAAACCCTAAAACAGCAGCCCCAACACGATGACCTACACTGCCCAAACACCACTGCATGGTCCTAAACCCTAAAACACCACACCTAGCACAACCCTCTACACGGCCAGAACACCACTGCACTGCCCTAAACCCTAAAACAACACCCCCAGCATGACCCCCTACATTTCCCGAACGCCACTGCACTGCCCTAAACCCTAAAACACCACCCCCAGCACAACCCCCTACACTACTCGAACACCACTGCACTACCCTAATACCTAAAACACCACCCCCAGCACGAACCCCTACACTGGCCGAACATGACTGCACTGCCCTAAACCCTAAATCACCAGCCCCAGCACAACCCCATACACTGTCCGAAAACCACTGCACTGCCCAAAACCGTAAAACACCAGCCCCACCATGACCCCTTACACTGCCCGAACACCACTGCACTGCCCTAAACTCTGAAACACCACATCCAGCACGACCCCTACACTGCCCGAACACCACTGCACTGCCCTAAACCCTGAAACACCACCCGCAGCACAACCCCCTATACTGCCTGAACTCCACTGCACTGCACTAAACCCTGAAACACCACCCCCAGCATGACCCCCTACACTGCCCGAACACCACTACACTGCCCTAAACCCTGAAACACTACCCCCCGTATGACCCCATACACTGCCCGCACACCACTGCACTGCCCTAAACCCTGAAACACCACCCCCATCACAACCCCCTATACTGCCGGAACACCACTGCACTGCACTAAACCCTGAAACACCACCCCCTGCATGACCCCCTAGACTGCCCGAACACCACTCCACTGCCTTAAACCCTGAAACTTTACCCCTACACTGCCCCAACATCCCTGTTCTGCCCTAAACCCTGAAACACCACCCCCAGCAGGACCCCCTACACTGCCCCACCAACACTGCACTGCCCTAAACCATGAAACACCACCCCTGCATGACCCCTTAGACTGCCCGAACACAACTGCACTGCCCTAAACCCTGAAACACTACCCCCAGCAAGACCCCCTATATTGCCCGACCCCCACTGCACTGCTCTAAACCTTGAAACACCACCCCCAGCAAGACCCCCTACTCTGCCCGAACACCACCGCACTGCCCTAAACCCTGAAACACCATCCCCGCACGACCACCTGCACTGCCCGAACACCACTGTACTGCCCTAAACCCTGAAACACCACCCCCAGCACAACCCCCTACACTGCCTGAACACCACTGCACTGCCCTAAACCCTGAAACACCACCCCCAGCATGACCCCCTACACTGCCCGAACACCACTACACTGCCCTAAGTCTGATACACTACCCCAAGCATCACCCCCTACACTGCCCGCACATGCCTGCACTGCCCTAAACCCTGAAACACCACCCCCTGCATGACCCCCTACATTGCCCGACCCCCACTGCACTGCTCTAAACCCTGAAACACCACCCCCAGCAAGACCCCCTACTCTGCCCGAACACCACTGCACTGGCCTATACCCTGTGACATTACCCCCGCACGACCCCCTACACTGCCCGAACACCACTGCACTGCCCTAAATCATGAAACACCACCCCCAGTATGTTTCCCCTACACTTCCCGAACACCACTGCTGTGCCCTAAACCCTGAAACACCAGCACAAGCACAACCCCCTACACTGCCCGAACACCACTGCACTGCCCTAAACCCTGAAATATCAACCCCCACATGACCCCCTACACTGCCCGAACACCACTGCTCTGCCCTAAACCCTGAAACACCAGCAAAACCCCCTACACTGCCCGAACACCACTGATCTGCCCTAAACCCTGAAACACCACCCCCAGCACGAACCCCTACACTGCCCAAACACCACGGCAGAGCCCTAAACACTGAAACACCAGCCCAAGCACGACCCCCTACACTGCCCAAGCACTACCCTAAACCCTGAAACACCAGACCAAGCACGAACCCCTACACTGCCCGAACACCACTGCACTGCTCTAAACCCTAAAACAGCAGCCCCAACATGACGCCCTACACTGCCCGAACACCACTGCACTGCCCTAAACCCTAAAACACCACACCTAGCACAACCCTCTACACGGCCAGAACACCACTGCGCCGCCCTAAACCCTAAAACACCACCCCCAGCACGACCCCCTACATTGCCCGAACACCACTGCACTGCCCTAAACCCTAAAACACCACCCCCAGCACAATCCCCTACACTACTCGAACACCACTGCACTACCCTAACACCTAAAACACCACCCCCCGCACAAACCCCTACACTGCCCAAACACCACTGCACTGCCCTAAACCCTGAAACACCACCCCCAGCATGACCCCCTACACTGCCCGACCACTGCACTGCCCTAAACCCTGAAACACCACCCCCAGCACAACCCCCTATACTGCCTGAACTCCACTGCACTGCACTAAACCCTGAAACACCACCCCCAGCACGACCCCCTACACTGCCTGAACACCACTACACTGCCCTAAACCCTGAAACACTACCCCCGCACAACCCCATACACTGCCTGCACACCACTGCACTGCCCTAAACCCTGAAACACCACCCCCAGCACAACCCCCTATACTGCCTGAACTCCACTGCACTGCACTAAACCCTGAAACACCACCCGCTGCATGACCCCCTACAATACCGGAACACCACTGTTCTGCCCTAAACCCTGAAACACCACCCCCAGCAGGAACCCCTAGACTGCCCGACCAACACTGCACTGTCCTAAACCCTGAAACACCCCCCCCTGCATGACCCCTAGACTGCCCGAACACCACTGCACTGCCTTAAACCCTGAAACTTTACCCCCTGCCCGACCCCCTACACTGCCCCAAACATCCCTGTTCTGCCCTAAACCCTGAAACACCTCCCCCAGCAGGACCACCTACACTGCCCGACCAACACTGCACTGCCCTAAACCATGAAACACCACCCCTGCATGACCCCTTAGACTGCCCAAACACCACTGCACTGCCCTAAACCCTGAAACACTACCCCCAGCAAGACCCCCTTCAATGCCCAACCCCCACTGCACTGCTCTAAACCCTAAAACACCACCCCCAGCAAGACGCCCTACTCTGCCCGAACACCACTGCACCGGCCTAAACCCTGAAACATTACCCCCGCACAACCCCCTACACTGCCCGAACACCACTGCACTGCCCTAAATCATGAAACACCAAACCCCAGTATGTTTCCCATACACTGCCTGATTACCACTGCAGTGCCCTAAACCCTGAAACACCAGCACAAGCACGACCCCCTACACTGCCCGAACACCACTGCACTGCCCTAAACCCTGAATCAACCCCCACACGACCCCCTACACTGCCCGAACACCACTGCTCTGCCCAAAACCCTGAAACACCAGCATGACCCCCTACACTGCCCGAACACCACTGCTCTGCCCTAAACCCTGAAACACCACCACCCAGCACGAACCCCTACACTGCCCGAACACCACTGCACTGCCCTAAACCCTGACCCACCAGCCCTAGCACAACCCCCTACACTGCCCAAGCACTGCCCTAAACCCTGAAACACCAGCCCAAGTACAATTCCCTACACTACCCGAACACCACAGCACTGCCCTAAACCCTGAAACACCAGACCAAGCACGAACCCCTACACTGCCCGAACACCAGTGCACTGCCCTAAACCCTGAAACACCAGCCCCAGCAGGAACCCCTACACTGTCCGAACACCACTGCACTGCCCTAAACCCTAAAACACCACACCTAGCACAACCCTCTACACCACCAGAACACCACTGCACTGCCCTAAACCCTAAAACACCCCCCCAGCACGACCCCCTACATTGCCCGAACACCAATGCACTGCCCTAAACCCTAAAACACCACCCCCAGCACGAACCCCTACACTGCCCGAACACGACTGCACTGCCCTAAACTCTAAATCACCAGCCCCAGCACGACCCCCTACACTGCCCGAACACCACTGTACTGCCCAAAACTGTAAAACACCAGCCCCAGCATGATCCCTCACACTGCCCGAACACCACTGCACTGCCCTAAACTCTGAAACACCACATCCAGCACGACCCCTACAATGCCTGAACTCCACTGCACTGCACTAAACCATGAAACACCACCCCCAGCACGAACCCCTACACTGCCCAAACACCACTACACTGCCCTAAACCCTGAAACACTACCCCCGCACGACCCCGTACACTGCCCGCACACCACTGCATTGCCCTAAACCCTTAAACATCACCCCCTGCATGACCCCCACACTGTCCGAACACCACTGTTCTGCCCTAAACCCTGAAACACCACCCCCAGCAGGAACCCCTACACTGCCTGACCAACACTGCACTGCCCTATACCCTGAAACACCACCCCTGCATGATCCCCTAGACTGCCCGAACACCACTGCACTGCCCTAAACCCTGAAACACTACCCCCTGCACGAACCCCTACACCGCCCGAACACCCCGGTTCTGCCCTAAACCCTAAAACACCACCCCCAGCAAGACCCTCTACTCTGCCCGAACACCACTGCACTGGCCTAAAACCCTGAAACATCACCCCTGCACAACCCCCTACACTGCCCGAACACCTCTGCATTGCCCTTATCCCTGAAACACCAACCCTGATGACCCCCTACACTGCCCGAACACCACTGCACAGCCCTAAATCCTGAAACACCACCCCCAGTATGTTTCCCCTACACTGCCCGAACACCACTGCAGTGCCCTAAACCCTGAAACACCAGCACAAGCACAACCCCCTACACTGCCCGAACACCACTGCTCTGCACTACACCGTGAAACACCAGCACCAGCACGACCCCCTACACTGGCCGAAAACCACTGCACTGCCCTAAACCCTGAAACACCAGCACAAGCACGATCCCCTACACTGCCCGAACACCACTGCACTGGCCTAAACCCTGAAACATCACCCCTGCACAACCCCCTACACTGCCAGAATACCACTGCTCTGCACTAAACCCTGAAACACCAGCACCAGCACGACCCGCTACACTACCGGAAAACCACTGCACTGCTCTAAACCCTGAAACACCACCTCCAGTATGTCCCCCTACACTGCCCGAACACTGCCCTAATCCCTGAAACACCAGCCCCAGCACGACCCCCTCACTGCCCGACCACCACTGCACTGCCCTAAACCCTTATACACCACCCCCTGCATGACCCCCTACACTGCCCGAACACCACAACACTGCCCTAAACCCTGGAACACCACCCCCAGCAAGACACCCTACACTGCCCGACCACCGCTGCACTGCCCTGAACCCTGAAACACCACCCACAGCAAGACCCCCTACTATGCCCGAACACCACTGCACTGGCCTAAACCCTGAAACATCACCCCCCACACGACCCCCTACACTGCCCAAACACCACTGCACTGCCCTAAACCATAAAACGCCACCCCCGCATGACCCCCTGCACTGCCCAAACACCACTGCACTGCCCTAAACCCTGAAACTCCATCCCCAGCATGACCCCCTACACTGCCCGAACACCACTGCACTGCCCTAAACCCTGAAACACCACCCCCAGCACAACCCCCTACACTGCCTGAACTCCACTGCACTGCACTAAACCGTGAAACACCACCACAGCTCGACCCCCTACACTGCCCAAACACCTCTACACTGCCCTAAACCCTGAAACACTACCCCCGCACGACCCCGTACACTGCCCGCACACCACTGCATTGCCCTAAACCCTTAAACATCACCCCCTGCATGACCCTCACACAGTCCGAACACCACTGTTCTGCCCTAAACCCTGAAACACCACCCCCAGCAGGAACCCCTACACTGCCTGACCAACACAGCACTGCCCTAAACCCTGGAACACCATCCCTGCATGACCCCCTAGACTGCCTCAACACCACTGCACTGCCCTAAACCCTGAAACACTACCCCCTGCACGACCCCCTACACTGCCCGAACACCCCTGTTCTGCCCTAAACCCTGAAACACCACCCCCAGCAAGACCATCTACTCTGCCCGAACACCACTGCACTGGCCTAAAACCCTGAAACATCACCCCTGCACAACCCCCTACACTGCCCGAACACCACTGCACTGCCCTTATCCCTGAAACACCAACCCTGCATGACCACCTACACTGCCCGAACACCACTGCACAGCCCTAAATCCTGAAACACCACCCCCAGTATGTTTCCCCTACACTGCCCGAACACCACTGCAGTGCCCTAAACCCTGAAACACCAGCACAAGCACAACCCCCTACACTGCCCGAACACCACTGCACTGGCCTGAACCCTGAAACATCACCCCCGCACGACCCCCTACACTGCCCGAACACCACTGCTCTGCACTACACCATGAAACACCAGCACCAGCACGACCCCCAACACTGGCCGAAAACCACTGCACTGCCCTAAACCCTGAAACACCAGCACAAGCACGACCCCCTACACTGCCCGAACACCACTGCACTGGCCTAAAACCTGAAACATCACCCCTGCATGACCCCCTACACTGCCCGAACACCACTGCTCTGCACTAAACCCTGAAACACCAGCACCAGCACGACCCGCTACACTACCGGAAAACCACTGCACTGCTCTAAACCCTGAAACATCACCTGCAGTATGTCCCCCTACACTGCCCGAACACTGCCCTAATCCCTGAAACACCAGCCCCAGCACGACCCCCTACACCTCCCGACCACCACTGCACTGCCCTAAACCCTTAAACACCACCCCCTGCACGACCCCCTACACTGCCCGACCACCGCTGCACTGCCCTGAACCCTGAAACACCACCCACAGCAAGACCCCCTACTCTGCCCGAACACCACTGCACTGGCCTAAACCCTGAAACATCATCCCATACACGACCCCCTACACTGCCCAAACACCACTGCACTGCCCTAAACCATGAAACACCACCCCCGCATGACCCCCTGCACTGCCCAAACACCATGGCACTGTCTTAATCCCTGAAACACCACCCCCAGCACAACCCCCTACACTGCCTGAACACCACTGCACTGCCCTAAACCCTGAAACACCACCCCCAGCAGGACCCCCTACACTGCCTGAACACCACTGCACTGCCCTAAACCCTGAAACACCACCCCCAGCACGACGCCCTACACTGCCCGAACACCACTAAACTGCCCTAAATCCTGAATCACTACCCCCAGCACGACCCCCTACGCTGCCCGCACACCACTAAACTGCCCTAAACCCTAAAACACCACCCGAGCAGGACCCTCTACACTGTCCGACCAACACTACACTGCCCTAAACCCTGAAACACTACCCCCAACACGACCCCCTACACTGCCCGCACACCACTACACTGCCCTAAACACTGAAACACCACCCCCTGCACGACCCCCTACACTGCCCGAACACCACTGTTCTTCCCTAAAACCTGAAACACCACCCCCAGCAGGACCCCCTACACTGCCCGACCAACACTACACTGCCCTAAACCCTGAAACACCACCCCAGCAAGACCCCTACACTACCTGACCACCACTGCACTGCTCTAAACCCTGAAACACCACCCCAGCAAGAACCCCTACTCTGACCGAACACCCCTGCACTGACCTAAAACCATGAAACATCACCCCCCGCACGATCCACTACACTGCCCGAACTCCACTGCACTGCCCTTATCCCTGAAACACAACACCCGCACGACCCCCTACACTGCCCGACCACCACTGCACTGCTCTAAACCCTGAAACACCACCCCGGCAAGACCCCCTACTCTGCCCGAACACCCCTGGACTGACCCAAATCCTGAAACACCACCCCCAGCATGTTTCCCCTACACTACCCGAACACCACAGCAGTGCCCTAAACCCTGAAACACCAGCACAAGCACGACCACGTACACTGCCCGACCACCACTGCACTGGCCTAAACCCTGAAACATCACCCCCCGCATGACCCACTACACTGCCCGAACACCACTGCTCTGCACTAAACCCTGAAACACCAACACCAGCACGAACCCCTACACTGCCCGACCACCGCTGCACTGCCCTGAACCCTGAAACACCACCCACAGCAAGACCCCCTACTCTGCCCGAACACCACTGCACTGGCCTAAACCCTGAAACATCATCCCCCACACGACCCCCTACACTGCCCAAACACCACTGCACTGCCCTAAACCATGAAACACCACCCCCGCATGACCCCCTGCACTGCCCAAACACCACGGCACTCTCCTAATCCCTGAAACACCACCCCCAGCACAACCCCCTACACTGCCTGAACACCACTGCACTGCCCTAAACCCTGAAACACCACCCCCAGCAGGACCCCCTACACTGCCTGAACACCACTGCACTGCCCTAAACCCTGAAACACCACCCCCAGCACGACGCCCTACACTGCCCGAACACCACTAAACTGCCCTAAATCCTGAAACACTACCCCCAGCACGACCCCCTACGCTGCCCGCACACCACTAAACTGCCCTAAACCCTAAAACACCACCCCAGCAGGACCCTCTACACTGTCCGACCAACATTACACTGCCCTAAACCCTGAAACACTACCCCCAGCACGACCCCCTACACTGCCCGCACACCACTACACTGCCCTAAACACTGAAACACCACCCCCTGCACGACCCCCTACACTGCCCGAACACCACTGTTCTTCCCTAAAACCTGAAACACCACCCCCAGCAGGACCCCCTACACTGCCCGACCAACACTACACTGCTCTAAACCCTGAAACACCACCCCAGCAAGAACCCCTACTCTGACCGAACACCCCTGCACTGACCTAAAACCATGAAACATCACCCCCTGCACGATCCACTACACTGCCCAAACTCCACTGCACTGCCCTTATCCCTGAAACACAACCCGCACGACCCCCTACACTGCCCGACCACCACTGCACTGCTCTAAACCCTGAAACACCACCCCGGCAAGACCCCCTACTCTGCCCGAACACCCCTGGACTGACCCAAATCCTGAAACACCACCCCCAGCATGTTTCCCCTACACTACCCGAACACCACGGCAGTGCCCTAAACCCTGAAACACCAGCACAAGCACGACCCCGTACACTGCCCGACCACCACTGCACTGGCCTAAACCCTGAAACATCACCCCCGCATGACCCACTACACTGCCTGAACACCACTGCTCTGCACTAAACCCTGAAACACCAACACCAGCACGACCCCCTACACTGCCTGAACACCACTGCACTGCCCTAAACCCTGAAACACCACCCCCAGCAGGACCCCCTACACTGCCTGAACACCACTGCACTGCCCTAAACCCTGAAACACCACCCCCAGCACGACGCCCTACACTGCCCGAACACCACTAAACTGCCCTAAATCCTGAAACACTACCCCCAGCACGACCCCCTACGCTGCCCGCACACCACTAAACTGCCCTAAACCCTAAAACACCACCCCAGCAGGACCCTCTACACTGTCCGACCAACACTACACTGCCCTAAACCCTGAAACACTACCCCCAGCACGACCCCCTACACTGCCCGCACACCACTACACTGCCCTAAACACTGAAACACCACCCCCTGCACGACCCCCTACACTGCTCGAACACCACTGTTCTTCCCTAAACCCTGAAACACCACCCCCAGCAGGACCCCCTACACTGCCCGACCAACACTACACTGCCCTAAACCCTGAAACACCACCCCAGCAAGACCCCCTACACTGCCGGACCACCACTGCACTGCTCTAAACCCTGAAACACCACCCCAGCAAGAACCCCTACTCTGCCCGAACACCCCTGGACTGACCCAAATCCTGAAACACCACCCCCAGCATGTTTCCCCTACACTACCCGAACACCACAGCAGTGCCCTAAACCCTGAAACACCAGCACAAGCACGACCACGTACACTGCCCGACCACCACTGCACTGGCCTAAACCCTGAAACATCACCCCCCGCATGACCCACTACACTGCCCGAACACCACTGCTCTGCACTAAACCCTGAAACACCAACACCAGCACGAACCCCTACACTGCCCGACCACCGCTGCACTGCCCTGAACCCTGAAACACCACCCACAGCAAGACCCCCTACTCTGCCCGAACACCACTGCACTGGCCTAAACCCTGAAACATCATCCCCCACACGACCCCCTACACTGCCCAAACACCACTGCACTGCCCTAAACCATGAAACACCACCCCCGCATGACCCCCTGCACTGCCCAAACACCACGGCACTCTCCTAATCCCTGAAACACCACCCCCAGCACAACCCCCTACACTGCCTGAACACCACTGCACTGCCCTAAACCCTGAAACACCACCCCCAGCAGGACCCCCTACACTGCCTGAACACCACTGCACTGCCCTAAACCCTGAAACACCACCCCCAGCACGACGCCCTACACTGCCCGAACACCACTAAACTGCCCTAAATCCTGAAACACTACCCCCAGCACGACCCCCTACGCTGCCCGCACACCACTAAACTGCCCTAAACCCTAAAACACCACCCCAGCAGGACCCTCTACACTGTCCGACCAACATTACACTGCCCTAAACCCTGAAACACTACCCCCAGCACGACCCCCTACACTGCCCGCACACCACTACACTGCCCTAAACACTGAAACACCACCCCCTGCACGACCCCCTACACTGCCCGAACACCACTGTTCTTCCCTAAAACCTGAAACACCACCCCCAGCAGGACCCCCTACACTGCCCGACCAAAACTGCACTGCCCTAAACCCTGAAACACCACCCCAGCAAGACCCCTACACTGCCTGACCACCACTGCACTGCTCTAAACCCTGAAACACCACCCCAGCAAGAACCCCTACTCTGACCGAACACCCCTGCACTGACCTAAAACCATGAAACATCACCCCCTGCACGATCCACTACACTGCCCAAACTCCACTGCACTGCCCTTATCCCTGAAACACAACCCGCACGACCCCCTACACTGCCCGACCACCACTGCACTGCTCTAAACCCTGAAACACCACCCCGGCAAGACCCCCTACTCTGCCCGAACACCCCTGGACTGACCCAAATCCTGAAACACCACCCCCAGCATGTTTCCCCTACACTACCCGAACACCACGGCAGTGCCCTAAACCCTGAAACACCAGCACAAGCACGACCCCGTACACTGCCCGACCACCACTGCACTGGCCTAAACCCTGAAACATCACCCCCTGCATGACCCACTACACTGCCTGAACACCACTGCTCTGCACTAAACCCTGAAACACCAACACCAGCACGACCCCCTACACTGCCTGAACACCACTGCACTGCCCTAAACCCTGAAACACCACCCCCAGCAGGACCCCCTACACTGCCTGAACACCACTGCACTGCCCTAAACCCTGAAACACCACCCCCAGCACGACGCCCTACACTGCCCGAACACCACTAAACTGCCCTAAATCCTGAAACACTACCCCCAGCACGACCCCCTACGCTGCCCGCACACCACTAAACTGCCCTAAACCCTAAAACACCACCCCAGCAGGACCCTCTACACTGTCCGACCAACACTACACTGCCCTAAACCCTGAAACACTACCCCCAGCACGACCCCCTACACTGCCCGCACACCACTACACTGCCCTAAACACTGAAACACCACCCCCTGCACGACCCCCTACACTGCTCGAACACCACTGTTCTTCCCTAAACCCTGAAACACCACCCCCAGCAGGACCCTCTACACTGCCCGACCAACACTACACTGCCCTAAACCCTGAAACACCACCCCAGCAAGACCCCCTACACTGCCGGACCATCACTGCACTGCTCTAAACCCTGAAACACCACCCCAGCAAGAACCCCTACTCTGACCGAACACCCCTGCACTGACCTAAAACCATGAAACATCACCCCCCGCACGATCCACTACACTGCCCGAACACCACTGCACTGCCTTAAACCCTGAAACACCAACCCCAGCATGACCCCCTACACTGCCCGAGCACTGCCCTAAACCCTGAAACACCAGCCCCAGTACAACCCCCTACACTACCCGAACACCACTGCACTGCCCTAAACCCTAAAACACCAGCCCCAGCACGAACCCTACACTGCCCGAACACCACTGCACTGCCAAAACCCTAAAACACTACCCCCAGCATGACCCCCCTACACTGCCCGAACACTACTGCACTGCCCTAAAACCTAAAAAAACACGACCCCCAGCAAGACCCCTACACTGCCCGAACACCACTGCCCTAAACCCTGAAACACAACCCCCAGCAAGACCCCCTACACTGCCCGAACACCACTGCACTGCCCTAAACCCTAAAACACCACCCCCAGCAAGACCCCGTACACTGCCCGAACACCACTGCACTGCCCTAAACCCTGAAACACCACCCCATGCATGACCCCTCACACGGCCAGAACACCACTGCTCTGCCCTAAACCCTGAAACATAAACCCCACACATCCCCCTATACTGCCCGAATACCACTGCTCTGCCTTAAACCCGCAAATACCAGCCCCAGCACGACCCGCTACACTGCCCGAACACCACTGCACTGCCCTAAACCCTGAAACACCAGCCCCAGAACAACCCCCTACACTGCCCGAACACCACTGCACTGCTTTAAACCCTGAATCACCAGCCCCAGCACGACCCCCTACACTACCCAAACACCACTGCACTGCCTTAAACCCTGAAACACCACGCCAGCACGACGGCCTACAGTGCCCGAACACCACTGCAGTGCACTAAACCCTGAAACACCACCCTCAGCACGACCCCTACACTGCCCGACCACCACTGCACTGCCCTGAACCCTGAAACACCACCCACAGCAAGACACCCTACTCTGCCCGAACACCACTGCACTGGCCTAAACCCTGAAACATCACCCCCCGCACGACCACATACACTGCCCGAACACCACTGCACTGCCCTAAACCATGAAACACCACCCCGCATGACACCCTGCACTGCCCGAACACCACTGCACTGTCCTAAACCCTGAAACACCACCCCCAGCACGACCCCCTACACTGCCTGAACACCACTGCATTGCCGTAAACCCTGAAACACCACCCCCAGCATGACCCCCTACACTGCCCGAACACCACTACACTGCCCTAAACCCTGAAACACCACCCCCTGCATGACCCCCTACACTGCCCAAACACCACTGTACTGCCCTAAACCCTGAAACACTACCCCCAGCAGGACCCCCAACAGTGCCCGACCAACATTGCACTGCCCTAAACCCTGAAACACCACCACTGCATGACCCCGTACACTGCCCGAACACCACTGCACTGCCCTAAACCCTGAAACACCACCCCATGCATGACCCCGCACACGGCCAGAACACCACTGCTCTGCCCTAAACCCTGAAACATAAACCCCACACATCCCCCTACACTGCCCGAATACCACTGCTCTGCCTTAAACCCTGAAACACCAGCCCCAGCACGACCCGCTACACTGCCCGAACACCACTGCACTGCCCTAAACCCTGAAACACCAGCCCCAGAACAACCCCCTACACTGCCCGAACACCACTGCACTGCCCTAAACCCTGAATCACCAGCCCCAGCATGACCCCCTACACTACCCAAACACCACTGCACTGCCCTAAACCCTGAAACACCACGCCAGCACAACAGCCTACAGTGCCCGAACACCACTGCAGTGCACTAAACCCTGAAACACCATCCTCAGCACAACGCCTACACTGCCCGACCACCACTGCACTGCCCTGAACCCTGAAACACCACCCACAGCAAGACACCCTACTCTGCCCGAACACCACTGTACTGCCCTAAACCCTGAAACACTACCCCCAGCAGGACCCCCAACACTGCCCGACCAACATTGCACTGCCCTAAACCCTGAAACACCACCACTGCATGACCCCTTAGACTGCCCGAACACCACTGCACTGCCCTAAACCCTGAAACACTACCCCAGCACGACCCCCTACGCTGCCCGAACACCACTGCACTGCCCTAAACCCTAAAACACCACCCCCAGCAAGACCCCGTACACTGCCCGAACACCACTGCACTGCCCTAAACCATGAAACACCACCCCATGCATGACCCCGCACACGGCCAGAACACCACTGCTCTGCCCTAAACCCTGAAACATAAACCCCACACATCCCCCTACACTGCCCGAATACCACTGCTCTGCCTTAAACCCTGAAACACCAGCCCCAGCACGACCCGCTACACTGCCCGAACACCACTGCACTGCCCTAAACCCTGAAACACCAGCCCCAGAACAACCCCCTACACTGCCCGAACACCACTGCACTGCCCTAAACCCTGAATCACCAGCCCCAGCATGACCCCCTACACTACCCAAACACCACTGCACTGCCCTAAACCCTGAAACACCACGCCAGCACAACGGCCTACAGTGCCCGAACACCACTGCAGTGCACTAAACCCTGAAACACCATCCTCAGCACGACGCCTACACTGCCCGACCACCACTGCACTGCCCTGAACCCTGAAACACCACCCACAGCAAGACACCCTACTCTGCCCGAACACCACTGCACTGGCCTAAACCCTGAAACATCACCCCCCGCACGACCCCATACACTGCCCGAACACCACTGCATTGCACTAAACCATGAAACACCACCCCGCATGACACCCTGCACTGCCCGAACACCACTGCACTGTCCTAAACCCTGAAACACCACTCCCAGCACGACCCCCTACACTGCCTGAACACCACTGCATTGCCGTAAACCCTGAAACACCACCCCCAGCATGACCCCCTACACTGCCCGAAAACCACTGCACTGCCCTAAACCCTGAAGCATCACCCCCTGCACAACTCCTTACACTGCCCGAACACCACTGCTCTGCCCTAAACCCTGAAACAGCACCCCCAGCACATCCCCCTACACTGCCTGAACACCACTGCACTGCCCTATACCCTGAAACACCAGCCCCAGCACGACCCCCTACACTGCCCGAATACCACTGCTCTGAACCCTGAAACACCACCCCCAGTATGTCCCCCTACACTACCCGAACACCACTGCTCTGCCCTAAACCCTGAAACACCAGCACCAGCATGACCCCCTACATTGCCCGAACACCACTGCTCTGCCCTAAACCCTGAAACAACACCCCAAGCACGAACCCCTACACAGCCCTAACACCACTGCAGTGCCCTAAACCCTGAAATACCAGCCCCAGCATGACCCCCTACACTTCCTAAGCACTGCCCTAAACCCTGAAACACCAGCCCCAGGACGACCCCCTACACTGCCCGAACACCTCTGCACTGCCCTAAACCCTAAAACACCAGTCCCAGCACGACCCCCTACACTGCCCAAACACCACTGAACTGCCCTAAACTCTGAAACACCAGCCCCAGCACGACCCCTACTCTGCCCGAACACCACTACACTGCCCTAAACCCTGAAACACAAGCCCCAGTGTGACCCCATACACTGCCCGAACACCACTGCACTGCCTTAAACCCTGAAACACCAACCCCAGCATGACCCCCTACACTGCCCGAGCACTGCCCTAAACCCTGAAACACCAGCCCCAGTACAACCCCCTACACTACCCGAACACCACTGCACTGCCCTAAACCCTAAAACACCAGCCCCAGCACGAACCCTACACTTCCCGAACACCACTGCACTGCCAAAACCCTAAAACACTACCCTCAGCATGACCCCCTACACTGCCCGAACACTACTGCACTGCCCTAAAAACGGAAACACCACCCCCAGCAAGACCCCCTACAATGCCCGAACACCACTGCACTGCCATAAACCCTAAAAAAACACGACCCCCAGCAAGACCCCTACACTGCCCGAACACCACTGCCCTAAACCCTGAAACACAACCCCCAGCAAGACCCCCTACACTGCCCGAACACCACTGCACTGCCCTAAACCCTAAAACACCACCCCCAGCAAGACCCCGTACACTGCCCGAACACCACTGCACTGCCCTAAACCCTGAAACACCACCCCATGCATGACCCCCCACACGGCCAGAACACCACTGCTCTGCCCTAAACCCTGAAACATAAACCCCACACATCCCCCTATACTGCCCGAATACCACTGCTCTGCCTTAAACCCTGAAATACCAGCCCCAGCACGACCCGCTACACTGCCCGAACACCACTGCACTGCCCTAAACCCTGAAACACCAGCCCCAGAACAACCCCCTACACTGCCCGAACACCACTGCACTGCCTTAAACCCTGAATCACCAGCCCCAGCACGACCCCCTACAGTACCCAAACACCACTGCACTGCCTTAAACCCTGAAACACCACGCCAGCACGACGGCCTACAGTGCCTGAACACCACTGCAGTGCACTAAACCCTGAAACACCACCCTCAGCACGACCCCTACACTGCCCGAACACCACTGCACTGCCCTAAACCCTAAAACACCACCCCCAGCAAGACCCCGTACACTGCCCGAACACCACTGCACTGCCCTAAACCCTGAAACACCACCCCATGCATGACCCCCCACACGGCCAGAACACCACTGCTCTGCCCTAAACCCTGAAACACAAACCCCACACATCCCCCTATACTGCCCGAATACCACTGCTCTGCCTTAAACCCTGAAATACCAGCCCCAGCACGACCCGCTACACTGCCCGAACACCACTGCACTGCCCTAAACCCTGAAACACCAGCCCCAGAACAACCCCCTACACTGCCTGAACACCACTGCACTGCCTTAAACCCTGAATCACCAGCCCCAGCACGACCCCCTACAGTACCCAAACACCACTGCACTGCCTTAAACCCTGAAACACCACGCCAGCACGACGGCCTACAGTGCCCGAACACCACTGCAGTGCACTAAACCCTGAAACACCACCCTCAGCACGACCCCTACACTGCCCGACCACCACTGCACTGCCCTGAACCCTGAAACACCACCCACAGCAAGACACCCTACTCTGCCCGAACACCACTGCACTGGCCTAAACCCTGAAACATCAACCCCCGCACGACCACATTCACTGCCCGAACACCACTGCACTGCCCTAAACCATGAAACACCACCCCGCATGACACCCTGCACTGCCTGAACACCACTGCATTGCCATAAACCCTGAAACACCACCCCCAGCATGACCCCCTACACTGCCCGAACACCACTACACTGCTCTAAACCCTGAAACACCACCCCCTGCATGACCCCCTACACTGCCCGAACACCACTGCACTGCCCTAAACCCTGAAACACCACCCCATGCATGACCCCCCACACGGCCAGAACATCACTGCTCTGCCCTAAACCCTGAAACATAAACCCCACACATCCCCCTACACTGCCCGAATACCACTGCTCTGCCTTAAACCCTGAAACACCAGCCCCAGCACGACCCGCTACACTGCCCGAACACCACTGCACTGCCCTAAACCCTGAAACACCAGCCCCAGAACAACCCCCTACACTGCCTGAACACCACTGCACTGCCCTAAACCCTGAATCACCAGCCCCAGCACGACCCCCTACACTACCCAAACACCACTGCACTGCCCTAAACCCTGAAACACCACGCCAGCACAACGGCCTACAGTGCCCGAACACCACTGCAGTGCACTAAACCCTGAAACACCATCCTCAGCACGACCCCTACACTGCCCGACCACCACTGCACTGCCCTGAACCCTGAAACACCACCCACAGCAAGACACCCTACTCTGCCCGAACACCACTGCACTGGCCTAAACCCTGAAACATCACCCCCCGCACGACCCCATACACTGCCCGAACACCACTGCACTGCACTAAACCATGAAACACCACCCCGCATGACACCCTGCACTGCCCGAACACCACTGCTCTGCCCTAAACCCTGAAACATAAACCCCACACATCCCCCTATACTGCCCGAATACCACTGCTCTGCCTTAAACCCTGAAATACCAGCCCCAGCACGACCCGCTACACTGCCCGAACACCACTGCACTGCCCTAAACCCTGAAACACCAGCCCCAGAACAACCCCCTACACTGCCTGAACACCACTGCACTGCCTTAAACCCTGAATCACCAGCCCCAGCACGACCCCCTACAGTACCCAAACACCACTGCACTGCCTTAAACCCTGAAACACCACGCCAGCACAACGGCCTACAGTGCCCGAACACCACTGCAGTGCACTAAACCCTGAAACACCACCCTCAGCACGACCCCTACACTGCCCGACCACCACTGCACTGCCCTGAACCCTGAAACACCACCCACAGCAAGACACCCTACTCTGCCCGAACACCACTGCACTGGCCTAAACCCTGAAACATCAACCCCCGCACGACCACATTCACTGCCCGAACACCACTGCACTGCCCTAAACCATGAAACACCACCCAGCATGACACCCTGCACTGCCTGAACACCACTGCATTGCCATAAACCCTGAAACACCACCCCCAGCATGACCCCCTACACTGCCCGAACACCACTACACTGCTCTAAACCCTGAAACACCACCCCCTGCATGACCCCCTACACTGCCCGAACACCACTGCACTGCCCTAAACCCTGAAACACCACCCCATGCATGACCCCCCACACGGCCAGAACATCACTGCTCTGCCCTAAACCCTGAAACATAAACCCCACACATCCCCCTACACTGCCCGAATACCACTGCTCTGCCTTAAACCCTGAAACACCAGCCCCAGCACGACCCGCTACACTGCCCGAACACCACTGCACTGCCCTAAACCCTGAAACACCAGCCCCAGAACAACCCCCTACACTGCCTGAACACCACTGCACTGCCCTAAACCCTGAATCACCAGCCCCAGCACGACCCCCTACACTACCCAAACACCACTGCACTGCCCTAAACCCTGAAACACCACGCCAGCACAACGGCCTACAGTGCCCGAACACCACTGCAGTGCACTAAACCCTGAAACACCATCCTCAGCACGACCCCTACACTGCCCGACCACCACTGCACTGCCCTGAACCCTGACACACCACCCACAGCAAGACACCCTACTCTGCCCGAACACCACTGCACTGGCCTAAACCCTGAAACATCACCCCCCGCACGACCCCATACACAGCCCGAACACCACTGCACTGCACTAAACCATGAAACACCACCCCGCATGACACCCTGCACTGCCCGAACACCACTGCACTGTCCTAAACCCTGAAACATTACCCCCAGCACGACCCCCTACACTGCCTGAACACCACTGCATTGCCGTAAACCCTGAAACACCACCCCCAGCATGACCCCCTACACTGCCCGAACACCACTACACTGCCCTAAACCCTGAAACACCACCCCCTGCATGAACCCCTACACTGCCCAAACACCACTGTACTGCCCTAAACCCTGAAACACTACCCCCAGCAGGACCCCCAACACTGCCCGACCAACACTGCACTGCTCTAAACCCTGAAACACCACCACTGCATGACCCCTTAGACTGCCCGAACACCACTGCACTGCCCTAAACCCTGAAACACTACCCCCAGCAAGATCCCCTACTCTGCCCGAACACCACTGCACTGCTCTAAACCCTGAAACACCACCCCCAGCAAGATCCCCTACTCTGCCCGAACACCACTGCACTGCCCTAAACCCTGAAACACCACCCCTGCATGACCCCTTAGACTGCCCTAACACCACTGCACTGGCCTAAACCCTGAAACATTACCCCCGCATGACCCCCTACACTGCCCGAACACCACTGCACTGCCCTTATCCCTGAAACACCACCCCCACCACCCCCACCACCCCCGCATGACGCCCTAGACTGCCCGAACACCACTGCACTGCCCTAAATTCTGAAGCACCACCCCAGTATGCTTCCCCTACACTGCCCGAACACCACTGCAGTGCCCTAAACCCTGAAACACCAGCACAAGCACGACCCCCTACACAGCCCGAACACCACTGCACTGGCCTAAACCCTGAAACACCAAGCCCAGCACGACCTCCTACACTCCTCGAACACCACTGCTCTGCCCTAAACCCTGAAACACCAGCACCAGGACGACCCCCTACACTGCCTGAACACCACTGCTCTGCCCTAAACCCTGAAACACCACCCTCAGCATGAACCCCTTTACTGCCCAAACACTACTGCAGTGCCCTAAACCCTGAAACACCAGCCCCAGCACGACCCCCTACACTGCCCAAGCACTGCCCTAAACCCTGAAACACCAGCCCCAGTACGATCCCCTACACTACCAGAACACCACTGCACTGCCCTAAACCATGAAACACCAGACCCAGTACGAACCCCTTCACTGCCCGAACACCACTGCACTGCCCTAAACCCTGAAACACCAGCCACAGCATGACTGCCTACACTGCCTGAACACCACTGCACTGCCATGAACCCTGAAACACCAGCCCCATCACCACCCCCCACACTGCACGAACATGACTGCACTGCCCTAAACCCTGAAACACCAGCCCCAGCATGACCCCCTACACTGCCCGAACACCACTGCTCTGCCCTAAACCCTGAAACACCAGCCCCAGCACGACCCCTTACACTGCCCAAACACCACTGCACTGCCCTAAACCCTGAAACACCACCCGCAGCAAGACCCCCTACTCTGCCCGAACACCACTGCACTGCCCTACACCCTGAAACACCACCCCTGCATGACCCCTTAGACTGCCCGAACACCACTGCACTGGCCTAAACCCTGAAACATTACCCCCCGCACGACCCTCTACACTGCCCGAACACTACTGCACTGCCCTAAAAACGGAAACACCACCCCCAGCAAGACCCCCTACAATGCCCGAACACCACTGCACTGCCCTAAACCCTAAAAAAACACGACCCCCAGCAAGACCCCTACACTGCCCGAACACCACTGCCCTAAACCCTGAAACACAACCCCCAGCAAGACCCCCTACACTGCCCGAACACCACTGCACTGCCCTAAACCCTAAAACACCACCCCCAGCAAGACCCCGTACACTGCCCGAACACCACTGCACTGCCCTAAACCCTGAAACACCACCCCATGCATGACCCCCCACACGGCCAGAACACCACTGCTCTGCCCTAAACCCTGAAACATAAACCCCACACATCCCCCTATACTGCCCGAATACCACTGCTCTGCCTTAAACCCTGAAATACCAGCCCCAGCACAACCCGCTACACTGCCCGAACACCACTGCACTGCCCTAAACCCTGAAACACCAGCCCCAGAACAACCCCCTACACTGCCCGAACACCACTGCTCTGCCCTAAACCCTGAAACATAAACCCCACACATCCCCCTATACTGCCCGAATACCACTGCTCTGCCTTAAACCCTGAAATACCAGCCCCAGCACAACCCGCTACACTGCCCGAACACCACTGCACTGCCCTAAACCCTGAAACACCAGCCCCAGAACAACCCCCTACACTGCCCGAACACCACTGCACTGCCTTAAACCCTGAATCACCAGCCCCAGCACGACCCCCTACAGTACCCAAACACCACTGCACTGCCTTAAACCCTGAAACACCACGCCAGCACGACGGCCTACAGTGCCCGAACACCACTGCAGTGCACTAAACCCTGAAACACCACCCTCAGCACAACCCCTACACTGCCCGACCACCACTGCACTGCCCTGAACCCTGAAACACCACCCACAGCAAGACACCCTACTCTGCCCGAACACCACTGCACTGGCCTAAACCCTGAAACATCACCCCCCGCACGACCACATACACTGCCCGAACACCACTGCACTGCCCTAAACCATGAAACACCACCCCGCATGACACCCTGCACTGCCCGCACACCACTGCATTGCCGTAAACCCTGAAACACCACCCCCAGCATGACCCCCTACACTGCCCGAACACCACTACACTGCCCTAAACCCTGAAACACCACCCCCTGCATGACCCCCTACACTGCCCAAACACCACTGTACTGCCCTAAACCCTGAAACACTACCCCCAGCAGGACCCCCAACACTGCCCGACCAACATTGCACTGCCCTAAACCCTGAAACACCACCACTGCATGACCCCTTAGACTGCCCGAACACCACTGCACTGCCCTAAACCCTGAAACACTACCCCCATCACGACCCCCTACACTGCCCGAACACCACTGCACTGCCCTAAACCCTAAAACACCACACCCAGCAAGACCCCGTACACTGCCCGAACACCACTGCACTGCCCTAAACCCTGAAACACCACCCCATGCATGACCCCCCACACGGCCAGAACACCACTGCTCTGCCCTAAACCCTGAAACATAAACCCCACACATCCCCCTACACTGCCCGAATACCACTGCTCTGCCTTAAACCCTGAAACACCAGCCCCAGCATGACCCGCTACACTGCCCGAACACCACTGCACTGCCCTAAACCAGAAACACCAGCCCCAGAACAACCCCCTACACTGCCCGAACACCACTGCACTGCCCTAAACCCTGAATCACCAGCCCCAGCACGACCCCCTACACTACTCAAACACCACTGCACTGCCCTAAACCCTGAAACACCACGCCAGCACAACGGCCTACAGTGCCCGAACACCACTGCAGTGCACTAAACCCTGAAACACCATCCTCAGCACGACCCCTACACTGCCCGAACACCACTGCACTGGCCTAAACCCTGAAACATCACCCCCCGCACGACCCCATACACTGCCCGTACTCCACTGCACTGCACTAAACCATGAAACACCACCCCGCATGACACCCTGCACTGCCCGAACACCAGTGCACTGTCCTAAACCCTGAAACACCAACCCCAGCACGACCCCCTACACTGCCTGAACACCACTGCATTGCCGTAAACCCTGAAACACCACCCCCAGCATGACCCCCTACACTGCCCGAACACCACTACACTGCCCTAAACCCTGAAACACCACCCCCTGCATGAACCCCTACACTGCCCAAACACCACTGTACTGCCCTAAACCCTGAAACACTACCCCCAGCAGGACCCCCAACACTGCCCGACCAACACTGCACTGCTCTAAACCCTGAAACACCACCACTGCATGACCCCTTAGACTGCCCGAACACCACTGCACTGCCCTAAACCCTGAAACACTATCCCCAGCAAGACCCCATACACTGCCCGACCACCACTGCACTGCTCTAAACCCTGAAACACCACCCCCAGCAAGATCCCCTACTCTGCCCGAACACCACTGCACTGCCCTAAACCCTGAAACACCACCCCTGCATGACCCCTTAGACTGCCCTAACACCACTGCACTGGCCTAAACCCTGAAACATTACCCCCGCACGACCCCCTACACTGCCCGAACACGACTGCACTGCCCTTATCCCTGAAACACCACCCCCACCACCCCCACCACCCCCGCGTGACGCCCTAGACTGCCCGAACACCACTGCACTGCCCTAAATTCTGAAGCACCACCCCAGTATGGGTACCCTACACTGCCCGAACACCACTGTAGTGCCCTAAACCCTGAAACACCAGCACTAGCACGACCCCCTACACAGCCCGAACACCACTGCACTGGCCTAAACCCTGAAACACCAAGCCCAGCACGACCCCCTACACTCCTCGAACACCACTGCTCTGCCCTAAACCCTGAAACACCAGCACCAGGACGACCCCCTACACTGCCTGAACACCACTGCTCTGCCCTAAACCCTGAAACACCACCCTCAGCACGAACCCCTATACTGCCCAAACACCACTGCAGTGCCCTAAACCCTGAAACACCAGCCCCAGCACGACCCCCTACACTGCCCAAGCACTGCCCTAAACCCTGAAACACCAGCCCCAGTACGATCCCCTACACTACCAGAACACCACTGCACTGCCCTAAACCATGAAACACCAGACCCAGTACGAACCCCTTCACTGCCCGAACACCACTGCACTGCCCTAAACCCTGAAACACCAGCCCCAGCACGACCCCTTACACTGCCCAAACACCACTGCACTGCCCTAAACCCTGAAACACCACCCCCAGCAAGACCCCCTACTCTGCCCGAACACCACTGCACTGCCCTAAACCCTGAAACACCACCCCTGCATGACCCCTTAGACTGCCCGAACACCACTGCACTGGCCTAAACCCTGAAACATTACCCCCCGCACGACCCTCTACACTGCCCGAACACCACTGCACTGCCCTTATCCCTGAAACACCACCCCCACCACCCCCGCATGACCCCCTAGACTGCCCGAACACCACTGCACTGCCCTAAATTCTGAAGCACCACCCCAGTATGGTTCCCCTACACTGCCCGAACACCTCTGCAGTGCCCTAAACCCTGAAACACCAGCACAAGCACGAGCCCCTACACAGCCCGAACACCACTGCACTGGCCTAAACCCTGAAACACCAAGCCCAGCACGACACCCTACACTCCTCGAAAACCACTGCTCTGCCCTAAACCCTGAAACACCAGCACCAGCACGACCCCCTACACTGCCTGAACACCACTGCTCTGCCCTAAACCCTGAAACACCACCCTCAGCACGAACCCCTATACTGCCCAAACACCACTGCAGTGCCCTAAACCCTGAAACACCAGCCCCAGCACGACCCCCTACACTGCCCAAGCACTGCCCTAAACCCTGAAACACCAGCCCCAGTACGATCCCCTACACTACCAGAACACCACTGCACTGCCCTAAACCATGAAACACCAGACCCAGCACAAGCTCCTACACTGCCCGAACACCACTGCACTGCCCTAAGCCCTGAAACACCAGCCCCAGCACGACCGCCTACACTGCCTGAACACCACTGCACTGCCATGAACCCTGAAATACCAGCCCCAGCACGACCCCCCACACTGCACGAACATGACTGCACTGCCCTAAACCCTAAAACACCAGCCCCAGCACAACCCCTACACTGCCCGAACACTACTGCTCTGCCCTAAACCCTGAAACACCAGCCCCAGCACGACCCCTTACACTGCCCAAACACCACTGCATGGCCCTAAACCCTGAAACACCAGCCCTAGCACGACCCCCTACACTGCCCGAACACCACTGCACTGCCCTAAACACTACAACACTGCCCCCAGCACAACCCCCTACACTGCCCGAATACCACTGCACTGCCCAAACCCCGGAAACACCACCCCCAGCAAGACCCCCTACACTGCCGAACACCACTGCACTGCCCTAAACCCTGAAACACCACCCCCAGCAAGACCCCCTACACTGCCCGAACACCACTGTCCTAAACACTGAAACACCTCCCCCAGCAAGACCCCCTACACTGCCCGAACACCACTGCACTGCCCTAAACTCTGAAACACCACCCCCAGCAATACCCTGTACACTGCCCAAACACCACTCCACTGCCCTAAGCCCTGAAACTCCACCCCCTGCATGACCCCACACACTGCCCGAACACCACTCCACTGCCCTAAACCCTGAAACACCAGCCCGAGAACAACCCCATACACTGCCCGAAAACACCACTGCTCTGCGCTAAACCCTGAAACATCACCCCCGCATATCCCCCTACACTGCCCGAATACCACTGCTCAGCCCTGAACCCTGGAACACCAGCCCCAGCATGACCCCCTACACTGCCTGAACATCAATGCACTGCCCTAAACCCTGAAACACCAGCCCCAGCACGACCCCCTACACTGCCCGAACACCACTGCACTGCCCAAACCCTGAAGCGCCAGCTCCAGAACAACCCCCTACACTGCCCGAACACCACTGCACTGCCCTAAACCCTGCAACACCAACCCTGCATGACCCCCTACACTGCCCGAGCACTGCCCTAAACCCTGAAACACCAGCCCCAGTACAACCCCCTACACTGCCCGAACACCACTGCACTGCCCTAAACCCTAAAACACCAGCCCCAGCACGAACCCTACACTGCCCGAACACCACTGCACTGCCCAAAACCCTAAAACACTACCCCCAGCATGACCCCCTACACTGCCCGAACACCACTGCACTGCCCTAAAAACGGAAACACCACCCCCAGGAAGACCCCCTACAATGCCCGCACACCACTGCACTGCCCTAAACCCTAAAAAAACACGACCCCCAGCAAGACCCCTACACTGCCTGAACACCACTGCCCTAAACCCTGAAACACAACCCCCAGCAAGACCCCCTACACTGCCCGAACACCACTGCACTGCCCTAAACCCTCAAACACCACCCCCAGCAAGACCCCGTACACTGCCCGAACACCACTGCACTGCCCTAAACCCTGAAACACCACCCCATGCATGACCCCCCACATGGCCAGAACACCACTGCTCTGCCCTAAACCCTGAAACATAAACCCCACACATCCCCCTACACTGCCCGAACACCACTGCACTGCCCTAAACCCTGAAACATCAGCCCCAGAACGACCCCCTAGACTGCCCGAACACCACTGCACTGCCCTAAACCCTGAATCACCAGCCCCAGCACGACCCCCTACACTACCCAAACACCACTGCACTGCCCTAAACCCTGAAACACCACGCCAGCACGACGGCCTACAGTGCCCGAACACTACTGCAGTGCACTAAACCCTGAAACACCACCCTCAGCACGACCCCTACACTGCCCGACCACCACTGCACTGCCCTGAACCCTGAAACACCACCCACAGCAAGACACCCTACTCTGCCCGAACACCACTGCACTGGCCTAAACCCTGAAACATCACCCCCCACACGACCCCATACACTGCCCGAACACCACTGCACTGCCCTAAACCATGAAACACCACCCCCGCATGACACCCTGCACTGCCCGAACACCACTGCACTGTCCTAAACCCTGAAACACCACCCCCAGCACGACCCCCTACACTGCCTGAACAGCACTGCACTGCCGTAAACCCTGAAACACCACCCCCAGCATGACCCCCTACACTGCCCGAACACCACTACACTGCCCTAAACCCTGAAATACCACCCCCTGCATGACCCCCTACACTGCCCAAACACCACTGTACTGCCCTAAACCCTGAAACATCACCCCCCACACGACCCCATACACTGCCCGAACACCACTGCACTGCCCTAAACCATGAAACACCACCCCCGCATGACACCCTGCACTGCCCGAACACCACTGCACTGTCCTAAACCCTGAAACACCACCCCCAGCACGACCCCCTACACTGCCTGAACACCACTGCACTGCCGTAAACCCTGAAACACCACCCCCAGCATGACCCCCTACACTGCCCGAACACCACTACACTGCCCTAAACCCTGAAATACCACCCCCTGCATGACCCCCTACACTGCCCAAACACCACTGTACTGCCCTAAACCCTGAAACACTACCCCAGCAGGACCCCCAACACTGCCCGACCAACACTGCACTGCCCTAAACCCTGAAACACCACCACTGCATGACCCCTTAGACTGCCCGAACACCACTACACTGCCCTAAACCCTGAAACACTACCCCCAGCAAGACCCCCTACACTGCCCGAACACCACTGCACTGCTCTAAACCCTGAAACACCACCCCCAGCAAGACCCCCTACTCTGCCCGAACACCACTGCACTGCCCTAAACCCTGAAACACCACCCCTGCATGACCCCTAAGACTGCCCTAACACCACTGCACTGCCCTAAACCCTGAAACACCAAGCCCAGCACGACCCCCTACACTCCTCGAACACCACTGCTCTGCCCTAAACCCTGAAACACCAGCACCAGCACGACCCCCTACACTGCCTGAACACTACTGCTCTGCCCTAAACCCTGAAACACCACCCTCAGCACGAACCCCTATACTGCCCAAACACCACTGCAGTGCCCTAAACCCTGAAACACCAGCCCCAGCACAACCCCCTACACTGCCCAAGCACTGCCCTAAACCCTGAAACACCAGCCCCAGTACGATCCCCTACACTGCCTGAACACCACTGCACTGCCATGAACCCTGAAACACCAGCCCCATCACCACCCCCCACACTGCACGAACATGACTGCACTGCCCTAAACCCTGAAACACCAGCCCCAGCACGACCCCCTACACTGCTTAAACACCACTGTACTGCCCTAAACCCTGAAACATTACCCCCGCACGACCCCCTACACTGCCCAAACACCACTGCACTGCCCTAAACCCTGAAACACCAGCCCCAGCATGACCGCCTACACTGCCTGAACACCACTGCACTGCCATGAACCCTGAAACACCAGCCCCATCACCACCCCCCACACTGCACGAACATGACTGCACTGCCCTAAACCCTGAAACACCAGCCCCAGCACGACCCCCTACACTGCCCGAACACCACTGCTCTGCCCTAAACCCTGAAACACCAGCCCCAGCACGACCCCTTACACTGCCCAAACACCACTGCACTGCCCTAAACCCTGAAACACCACCCCCAGCAAGACCCCCTACTCTGCCCGAACACCACTGCACTGCCCTAAACCCTGAAACACCACCCCTGCATGACCCCTTAGACTGCCCGAACACCACTGCACTGGCCTAAACCCTGAAACATTACCCCCCGCACGACCCTCTACACTGCCCGAACACCACTGCACTGCCCTTATCCCTGAAACACCACCCCCACCACCCCCGCATGACCCCCTAGACTGCCCGAACACCACTGCACTGCCCTAAATTCTGAAGCACCACCCCAGTATGGTTCCCCTACACTGCCCGAACACCTCTGCAGTGCCCTAAACCCTGAAACACCAGCACAAGCACGAGCCCCTACACAGCCCGAACACCACTGCACTGGCCTAAACCCTGAAACACCAAGCCCAGCACGACCCCCTACACTCCTCGAAAACCACTGCTCTGCCCTAAACCCTGAAACACCAGCACCAGCACGACCCCCTACACTGCCTGAACACCACTGCTCTGCCCTAAACCCTGAAACACCACCCTCAGCACGAACCCCTATACTGCCCAAACACCACTGCAGTGCCCTAAACCCTGAAACACCAGCCCCAGCACGACCCCCTACACTGCCCAAGCACTGCCCTAAACCCTGAAACACCAGCCCCAGTACGATCCCCTACACTACCAGAACACCACTGCACTGCCCTAAACCATGAAACACCAGACCCAGCACAAGCTCCTACACTGCCCGAACACCACTGCACTGCCATGAACCCTGAAACACCAGCCCCAGCACGAGCCCCCACACTGCACGAACATGACTGCACTGCCCTAAACCCTAAAACACCAGCCCCAGCACGACCCCTACACTGCCCGAACACCACTGCTCTGCCCTAAACCCTGAAACACCAGCCCCAGCACGACCCCTTACACTGCCCAAACACCACTGCACGGCCCTAAACCCTGAAACACCAGCCCTAGCACGACCCCCTACACTGCCCGAACACCACTGCACTGCCCTAAACCCTACAACACTGCCCCCAGCACAACCCCCTACACTGCCCGAATACCACTGCACTGCCCAAACCCCGGAGACACCACCCCCAGCAAGACCCCTACACTGCCGAACACCACTGCACTGCCCTAAACCCTGAAACACCACCCCCAGCAAGACCCCCTACACTGCCCGAACACCACTGTCCTAAACCCTGAAACGCCTCCCCCAGCAAGACCCCCTACACTGCCCGAACACCACTGCACTGCCCTAAACTCTGAAACACCACCCCCAGCAATACCCTGTACACTGCCCAAACACCACTCCACTGCCCTAAGCCCTGAAACTCCACCCCCTGCATGACCCCACACACTGCCCGAACACCACTCCACTGCCCTAAACCTCGAAACACCAGCCCCAGAACAACCCCATACACTGCCCGAACACCACTGCTCTGCGCTAAACCCTGAAACATCACCCCCGCATATCCCCCTACACTGCCCGAATACCACTGCTCAGCCCTGAACCCTGGAACACCAGCCCCAGCATGACCCCCTACACTGCCCGAACATCAATGCACTGCCCTAAACCCTGAAACACCAGCCCCAGCACGACCCCCTACACTGCCCGAACACCACTGCACTGCCCAAACCCTGAAGCGCCAGCTCCAGAACAACCCCCTACACTGCCCGAACACCACTGCGCTGCCCTAAACCCTGAAACACCAACCCTGCATGACCCCCTACACTGCCTGAGCACTGCCCTAAACCCTGAAACACCAGGCCAGTACAACCCCCTACACTGCCCGAACACCACTGCACTGCCCTAAACCCTAAAACACCAGCCCCAGCACGAACCCTACACTGCCTGAACACCACTGCACTGCCCAAAACCCTAAAACACTACCCCCAGCATGACCCCCTACACTGCCCGAACACCACTGCACTGCCCTAAAAACGGAAACACCACCCCCAGCAAGACCCCCTACAATGCCCGAACACCACTGCACTGCCCTAAACCCTAAAAAAACACGACCCTCAGCAAGACCCCTACACTGCCTGAACACCACTGCCCTAAACCCTGAAACACAACCCCCAGCAAGACCCCCTACACTCCTCGAACACCACTGCTCTGCCCTAAACCCTGAAACACCAGCACCAGCACGACCCCCTACACTGCCTGAACACCACTGCTCTGCCATAAACCGTGAAACACCACCCTCAGCACGAACCCCTATACTGCCCAAACACCACTGCAGTGCCCTAAACCCTGAAACACCAGCCCCAGCACGACCCCCTACACTGCCCAAGCACTGCCCTAAACCCTTAAATACCAGCCCCTGTACGGTCCCCTACACTACCAGAACACCACTGCACTGCCCTAAACCATGAAACACCAGACCCAGCACGAACTCCTACACTGCCCGAACACCACTGCACTGCCCTAAGCCCTGAAACACCAGCCCCAGCACGACCGCCTACACTGCCTGAACACCACTGCACTGCCATGAACCCTGAAATACCAGCCCCAGCACGACCCCCCACACTGCACGAACATGACTGCACTGCCCTAAACCCTAAAACACCAGCCCCAGCACAACCCCTACACTGCCCGAACACTACTGCTCTGCCCTAAACCCTGAAACACCAGCCCCAGCACGACCCCTTACACTGCCCAAACACCACTGCATGGCCCTAAACCCTGAAACACCAGCCCTAGCACGACCCCCTACACTGCCCGAACACCACTGCACTGCCCTAAACACTACAACACTGCCCCCAGCACAACCCCCTACACTGCCCGAATACCACTGCACTGCCCAAACCCCGGAAACACCACCCCCAGCAAGACCCCCTACACTGCCGAACACCACTGCACTGCCCTAAACCCTGAAACACCACCCCCAGCAAGACCCCCTACACTGCCCGAACACCACTGTCCTAAACACTGAAACACCTCCCCCAGCAAGACCCCCTACACTGCCCGAACACCACTGCACTGCCCTAAACTCTGAAACACCACCCCCAGCAATACCCTGTACACTGCCCAAACACCACTCCACTGCCCTAAGCCCTGAAACTCCACCCCCTGCATGACCCCACACACTGCCCGAACACCACTCCACTGCCCTAAACCCTGAAACACCAGCCCGAGAACAACCCCATACACTGCCCGAAAACACCACTGCTCTGCGCTAAACCCTGAAACATCACCCCCGCATATCCCCCTACACTGCCCGAATACCACTGCTCAGCCCTGAACCCTGGAACACCAGCCCCAGCATGACCCCCTACACTGCCTGAACATCAATGCACTGCCCTAAACCCTGAAACACCAGCCCCAGCACGACCCCCTACACTGCCCGAACACCACTGCACTGCCCAAACCCTGAAGCGCCAGCTCCAGAACAACCCCCTACACTGCCCGAACACCACTGCACTGCCCTAAACCCTGCAACACCAACCCTGCATGACCCCCTACACTGCCCGAGCACTGCCCTAAACCCTGAAACACCAGCCCCAGTACAACCCCCTACACTGCCCGAACACCACTGCACTGCCCTAAACCCTAAAACACCAGCCCCAGCACGAACCCTACACTGCCCGAACACCACTGCACTGCCCAAAACCCTAAAACACTACCCCCAGCATGACCCCCTACACTGCCCGAACACCACTGCACTGCCCTAAAAACGGAAACACCACCCCCAGCAAGACCCCCTACAATGCCCGCACACCACTGCACTGCCCTAAACCCTAAAAAAACACGACCCCCAGCAAGACCCCTACACTGCCTGAACACCACTGCCCTAAACCCTGAAACACAACCCCCAGCAAGACCCCCTACACTGCCCGAACACCACTGCACTGCCCTAAACCCTCAAACACCACCCCCAGCAAGACCCCGTACACTGCCCGAACACCACTGCACTGCCCTAAACCCTGAAACACCACCCCATGCATGACCCCCCACATGGCCAGAACACCACTGCTCTGCCCTAAACCCTGAAACATAAACCCCACACATCCCCCTACACTGCCCGAACACCACTGCACTGCCCTAAACCCTGAAACATCAGCCCCAGAACGACCCCCTAGACTGCCCGAACACCACTGCACTGCCCTAAACCCTGAATCACCAGCCCCAGCACGACCCCCTACACTACCCAAACACCACTGCACTGCCCTAAACCCTGAAACACCACGCCAGCACGACGGCCTACAGTGCCCGAACACTACTGCAGTGCACTAAACCCTGAAACACCACCCTCAGCACGACCCCTACACTGCCCGACCACCACTGCACTGCCCTGAACCCTGAAACACCACCCACAGCAAGACACCCTACTCTGCCCGAACACCACTGCACTGGCCTAAACCCTGAAACATCACCCCCCACACGACCCCATACACTGCCCGAACACCACTGCACTGCCCTAAACCATGAAACACCACCCCCGCATGACACCCTGCACTGCCCGAACACCACTGCACTGTCCTAAACCCTGAAACACCACCCCCAGCACGACCCCCTACACTGCCTGAACAGCACTGCACTGCCGTAAACCCTGAAACACCACCCCCAGCATGACCCCCTACACTGCCCGAACACCACTACACTGCCCTAAACCCTGAAATACCACCCCCTGCATGACCCCCTACACTGCCCAAACACCACTGTACTGCCCTAAACCCTGAAACATCACCCCCCACACGACCCCATACACTGCCCGAACACCACTGCACTGCCCTAAACCATGAAACACCACCCCCGCATGACACCCTGCACTGCCCGAACACCACTGCACTGTCCTAAACCCTGAAACACCACCCCCAGCACGACCCCCTACACTGCCTGAACACCACTGCACTGCCGTAAACCCTGAAACACCACCCCCAGCATGACCCCCTACACTGCCCGAACACCACTACACTGCCCTAAACCCTGAAATACCACCCCCTGCATGACCCCCTACACTGCCCAAACACCACTGTACTGCCCTAAACCCTGAAACACTACCCCAGCAGGACCCCCAACACTGCCCGACCAACACTGCACTGCCCTAAACCCTGAAACACCACCACTGCATGACCCCTTAGACTGCCCGAACACCACTACACTGCCCTAAACCCTGAAACACTACCCCCAGCAAGACCCCCTACACTGCCCGAACACCACTGCACTGCTCTAAACCCTGAAACACCACCCCCAGCAAGACCCCCTACTCTGCCCGAACACCACTGCACTGCCCTAAACCCTGAAACACCACCCCTGCATGACCCCTAAGACTGCCCTAACACCACTGCACTGCCCTAAACCCTGAAACACCAAGCCCAGCACGACCCCCTACACTCCTCGAACACCACTGCTCTGCCCTAAACCCTGAAACACCAGCACCAGCACGACCCCCTACACTGCCTGAACACTACTGCTCTGCCCTAAACCCTGAAACACCACCCTCAGCACGAACCCCTATACTGCCCAAACACCACTGCAGTGCCCTAAACCCTGAAACACCAGCCCCAGCACAACCCCCTACACTGCCCAAGCACTGCCCTAAACCCTGAAACACCAGCCCCAGTACGATCCCCTACACTGCCTGAACACCACTGCACTGCCATGAACCCTGAAACACCAGCCCCATCACCACCCCCCACACTGCACGAACATGACTGCACTGCCCTAAACCCTGAAACACCAGCCCCAGCACGACCCCCTACACTGCTTAAACACCACTGTACTGCCCTAAACCCTGAAACATTACCCCCGCACGACCCCCTACACTGCCCAAACACCACTGCACTGCCCTAAACCCTGAAACACCAGCCCCAGCATGACCGCCTACACTGCCTGAACACCACTGCACTGCCATGAACCCTGAAACACCAGCCCCATCACCACCCCCCACACTGCACGAACATGACTGCACTGCCCTAAACCCTGAAACACCAGCCCCAGCACGACCCCCTACACTGCCCGAACACCACTGCTCTGCCCTAAACCCTGAAACACCAGCCCCAGCACGACCCCTTACACTGCCCAAACACCACTGCACTGCCCTAAACCCTGAAACACCACCCCCAGCAAGACCCCCTACTCTGCCCGAACACCACTGCACTGCCCTAAACCCTGAAACACCACCCCTGCATGACCCCTTAGACTGCCCGAACACCACTGCACTGGCCTAAACCCTGAAACATTACCCCCCGCACGACCCTCTACACTGCCCGAACACCACTGCACTGCCCTTATCCCTGAAACACCACCCCCACCACCCCCGCATGACCCCCTAGACTGCCCGAACACCACTGCACTGCCCTAAATTCTGAAGCACCACCCCAGTATGGTTCCCCTACACTGCCCGAACACCTCTGCAGTGCCCTAAACCCTGAAACACCAGCACAAGCACGAGCCCCTACACAGCCCGAACACCACTGCACTGGCCTAAACCCTGAAACACCAAGCCCAGCACGACCCCCTACACTCCTCGAAAACCACTGCTCTGCCCTAAACCCTGAAACACCAGCACCAGCACGACCCCCTACACTGCCTGAACACCACTGCTCTGCCCTAAACCCTGAAACACCACCCTCAGCACGAACCCCTATACTGCCCAAACACCACTGCAGTGCCCTAAACCCTGAAACACCAGCCCCAGCACGACCCCCTACACTGCCCAAGCACTGCCCTAAACCCTGAAACACCAGCCCCAGTACGATCCCCTACACTACCAGAACACCACTGCACTGCCCTAAACCATGAAACACCAGACCCAGCACAAGCTCCTACACTGCCCGAACACCACTGCACTGCCATGAACCCTGAAACACCAGCCCCAGCACGAGCCCCCACACTGCACGAACATGACTGCACTGCCCTAAACCCTAAAACACCAGCCCCAGCACGACCCCTACACTGCCCGAACACCACTGCTCTGCCCTAAACCCTGAAACACCAGCCCCAGCACGACCCCTTACACTGCCCAAACACCACTGCACGGCCCTAAACCCTGAAACACCAGCCCTAGCACGACCCCCTACACTGCCCGAACACCACTGCACTGCCCTAAACCCTACAACACTGCCCCCAGCACAACCCCCTACACTGCCCGAATACCACTGCACTGCCCAAACCCCGGAGACACCACCCCCAGCAAGACCCCTACACTGCCGAACACCACTGCACTGCCCTAAACCCTGAAACACCACCCCCAGCAAGACCCCCTACACTGCCCGAACACCACTGTCCTAAACCCTGAAACGCCTCCCCCAGCAAGACCCCCTACACTGCCCGAACACCACTGCACTGCCCTAAACTCTGAAACACCACCCCCAGCAATACCCTGTACACTGCCCAAACACCACTCCACTGCCCTAAGCCCTGAAACTCCACCCCCTGCATGACCCCACACACTGCCCGAACACCACTCCACTGCCCTAAACCTCGAAACACCAGCCCCAGAACAACCCCATACACTGCCCGAACACCACTGCTCTGCGCTAAACCCTGAAACATCACCCCCGCATATCCCCCTACACTGCCCGAATACCACTGCTCAGCCCTGAACCCTGGAACACCAGCCCCAGCATGACCCCCTACACTGCCCGAACATCAATGCACTGCCCTAAACCCTGAAACACCAGCCCCAGCACGACCCCCTACACTGCCCGAACACCACTGCACTGCCCAAACCCTGAAGCGCCAGCTCCAGAACAACCCCCTACACTGCCCGAACACCACTGCGCTGCCCTAAACCCTGAAACACCAACCCTGCATGACCCCCTACACTGCCTGAGCACTGCCCTAAACCCTGAAACACCAGACCAGTACAACCCCCTACACTGCCCGAACACCACTGCACTGCCCTAAACCCTAAAACACCAGCCCCAGCACGAACCCTACACTGCCTGAACACCACTGCACTGCCCAAAACCCTAAAACACTACCCCCAGCATGACCCCCTACACTGCCCGAACACCACTGCACTGCCCTAAAAACGGAAACACCACCCCCAGCAAGACCCCCTACAATGCCCGAACACCACTGCACTGCCCTAAACCCTAAAAAAACACGACCCTCAGCAAGACCCCTACACTGCCTGAACACCACTGCCCTAAACCCTGAAACACAACCCCCAGCAAGACCCCCTACACTGCCTGAACACCACTGCACTGCCCTAAACCCTCAAACACCACCCCCAGCAAGACCCCGTACACTGCCCGAACACCACTGCACTGCCCTAAACCCTGAAACACCACCCCATGCATGACCCCCCACATGGCCAGAACACCACTGCTCTGCCCTAAACCCTGAAACATAAACCCCACACATCCCCCTACACTGCCCGAATACCACTGCTCTGCCTTAAACCCTGAAACACCAGCCCCAGCACGACCCGCTACACTGCCCGAACACCACTGCACTGCCCTAAACCCTGAAACATCAGCCCCAGAACGACCCCCTAGACTGCCCGAACACCACTGCACTGCCCTAAACCCTGAATCACCAGCCCCAGCACGACCCCCTACACTACCCAAACACCACTGCACTGCCCTAAACCCTGAAACACCACGCCAGCACGACGGCCTACAGTGCCCGAACACTACTGCAGTGCACTAAACCCTGAAACACCACCCTCAGCACGACCCCTACACTGCCCGACCACCACTGCACTGCCCTGAACCCTGAAACACCACCCACAGCAAGACACCCTACTCTGCCCGAACACCACTGCACTGGCCTAAACCCTGAAACATCACCCCCCACACGACCCCATACACTGCCCGAACACCACTGCACTGCCCTAAACCATGAAACACCACCCCCGCATGACACCCTGCACTGCCCGAACAC
Organism: Triturus cristatus; assembly: GCF_964204655.1. Classification (NCBI taxonomy): domain Eukaryota; kingdom Metazoa; phylum Chordata; class Amphibia; order Caudata; family Salamandridae; genus Triturus; species Triturus cristatus. The sequence goes on from NC_140590.1 coordinate 665,872,837, forward strand.
CACTGCACTGTCCTAAACCCTGAAACACCACCCCCAGCACGACCCCCTACACTGCCTGAACACCACTGCACTGCCGTAAACCCTGAAACACCACCCCCAGCATGACCCCCTACACTGCCCGAACACCACTACACTGCCCTAAACCCTGAAACACCACCCCCTGCATGACCCCCTACACTGCCCAAACACCACTGTACTGCCCTAAACCCTGAAACACTACCCCAGCAGGACCCCCAACACTGCCCGACCAACACTGCACTGCCCTAAACCCTGAAACACCACCACTGCATGACCCCTTAGACTGCCCGAACACCACTGCACTGCCCTAAACCCTGAAACACTACCCCAGCAAGACCCCCTACACTGCCCGAACACCACTGCACTGCTCTAAATCCTGAAACACCACCCCCAGCAAGACCCCCTTCTCTGCCCGAACACCACTGCACTGCCCTAAACCCTGAAACATAAACCCCACACATCCCCCTACACTGCCCGAATACCACTGCTCTGCCTTAAACCCTGAAACACCAGCCCCAGCACGACCCGCTACACTGCCCGAACACCACTGCACTGCCCTAAACCCTGAAACATCAGCCCCAGAACGACCCCCTAGACTGCCCGAACACCACTGCACTGCCCTAAACCCTGAATCACCAGCCCCAGCACGACCCCCTACACTACCCAAACACCACTGCACTGCCCTAAACCCTGAAACACCACGCCAGCACGACGGCCTACAGTGCCCGAACACTACTGCAGTGCACTAAACCCTGAAACACCACCCTCAGCACGACCCCTACACTGCCCGACCACCACTGCACTGCCCTGAACCCTGAAACACCACCCACAGCAAGACACCCTACTCTGCCCGAACACCACTGCACTGGCCTAAACCCTGAAACATCACCCCCCACACGACCCCATACACTGCCCGAACACCACTGCACTGCCCTAAACCATGAAACACCACCCCCGCATGACACCCTGCACTGCCCGAACACCACTGCACTGTCCTAAACCCTGAAACACCACCCCCAGCACGACCCCCTACACTGCCTGAACACCACTGCACTGCCGTAAACCCTGAAACACCACCCCCAGCATGACCCCCTACACTGCCCGAACACCACTACACTGCCCTAAACCCTGAAACACCACCCCCTGCATGACCCCCTACACTGCCCAAACACCACTGTACTGCCCTAAACCCTGAAACACTACCCCAGCAGGACCCCCAACACTGCCCGACCAACACTGCACTGCCCTAAACCCTGAAACACCACCACTGCATGACCCCTTAGACTGCCCGAACACCACTGCACTGCCCTAAACCCTGAAACACTACCCCAGCAAGACCCCCTACACTGCCCGAACACCACTGCACTGCTCTAAATCCTGAAACACCACCCCCAGCAAGACCCCCTTCTCTGCCCGAACACCACTGCACTGCCCTAAACCCTGAAACACCACCCCTGCATGACCCCTTAGACTGCCCTAACACCACTGCACTGGCCTAAACCCTGAAACATTACCCCCTGCACGACCCCCTACACTGCCCGAACACCACTGCACTGCCCTTATCCCTGAAACACCACCCCCACCACCCCCGCATGACCCCCTAGACTGCCCGAAGACCACTGCACTGCCCTAAATTCTGAAGCACCACCCCAGTATGGTTCCCCTACACTGCCCGAACACCACTGCACTGGCCAAAACCCTGAAACACCAAGCCCAGCTCGACCCCCTACACTCCTCGAACACCACTGCTCTGCCCTAAACCCTGAAACACCAGCACCAGCACGACCCCCTACACTGCCTGAACACTACTGCTCTGCCCTAAACCCTGAAACACCACCCTCAGCACGAACCCCTATACTGCCCAAACACCACTGCAGTGCCCTAAACCCTGAAACACCAGCCCCAGCACGACCCCCTACACTGCCCAAGCACTGCCCTAAACCCTGAAACACCAGCCCCAGTACGATCCCCTACACTGCCTGAACACCACTGCACTGCCATGAACCCTGAAACACCAGCCCCATCACCACCCCCCACACTGCACGAACATGACTGCACTGCCCTAAACCCTGAAACACCAGCCCCAGCACGACCCCCTACACTGCCGGAACACCACTGCTCTGCCCTAAACCCTGAAACACCAGCCCCAGCACGACCCCTTACACTGCCCAAACACCACTGCACTGCCCTAAACCCTGAAACACCACCCCCAGCAAGACCCCCTACTCTGCCCGAACACCACTGCACTGCCCTAAACCCTGAAACACCACCCCTGCATGACCCCTTAGACTGCCCGAACACCACTGCACTGGCCTAAACCCTGAAACATTACCCCCCGCATGACCCCCTACACTGCCCGAACACCACTGCACTGCCCTTATCCCTAAAACACCACCCCCACCACCCCCGCTTGACCCCCTAGACTGCCTGAATACCACTGCACTGCCCTAAATTCTGAAGCACCACCCCAGTATGGTTCCCCTACACTGCCCGAACACCACTGCAGTGCCCTAAACCCTGAAACACCAGCACAAGCACGAACCCCTACACAGCCCGAACACCACTGCACTGGCCTAAACCCTGAAACACCAAGCCCAGCACGACCTCCTACACTCCTCGAACACCACTGCTCTGCCCTAAACCCTGAAACACCAGCACCAGCACGACCCCCTACACTGCCTGAACACCACTGCTCTGCCATAAACCGTGAAACACCACCCTCAGCACGAACCCCTATACTGCCCAAACACCACTGCAGTGCCCTAAACCCTGAAACACCAGCCCCAGCACGACCCCCTACACTGCCCAAGCACTGCCCTAAACCCTTAAATACCAGCCCCTGTACGGTCCCCTACACTACCAGAACACCACTGCACTGCCCTAAACCATGAAACACCAGACCCAGCACGAACTCCTACACTGCCGGAACACCACTGCACTGCCCTAAACCCTGAAACACCAGCCCCAGCATGACCGCCTACACTGCCTGAACACCACTGCACTGCCATGAACCCTGAAACACCAGCCCCAGCACCACCCCGAACACTGCACGAACATGACTGCACTGCCCTAAACCCTGAAACACCAGCCCCAGCACGACCCCCTACACTGCCCGAACACCACTGCTCTGCCCTAAACCCTGAAACACCAGCCCCAGCAAGACCCCTTACACTGCCCAAACACCACTGCACTGCCCTAAACCCTGAAACACCAGCACTAGCACGACCCCCTACACTGCCCGAACACCACTGCACTGCCCTAAACCCTACAACACTGCCCCCAGCACAACCCCCTACACTGCCCGAATACCACTGCACTGCCCAAACCCCAGAAACACCACCCCCAACAAGACCCCCTACACTGCCGAAAACCACTGCACTGCCCTAAACCCTGAAACACCACCCCTAGCAAGACCCCCTACACTGCCCGAACACCACTGTCCTAAACCCTGAAACACCTCCCCCAGCAAGACCCCCTACACTGCCCGAACACCACTGCACTGCCCTAAACTCTGAAACACCACCCCAAGCAAGACACCGTACACTGCCCAAACACCACTGCACTGCCCTAAGCCCTGAAACTCCACCCCCTGCATGACCCCACACACTGCCCGAACACCACTCCACTGCCCTAAACCCTGAAACACCAGCCCCAGAACAACCCCATACACTGCCCGAACACCACTGCTCTGCGCTAAACCCTGAAACATCACCCCCGCATATACCCCTACACTGCCCAAATACCACTGCTCAGCCCTGAACCCTGCAACACCAGCCCCTGCGTGACCCCCTACACTGCCCGAACATCAATGCACTGCCCTAAACCCTAAAACACCAGCCCCAGCATGACCCCCTACACTGCCCGAACACCACTGCACTGCTCAAACCCTGAAACACCAGCTCCAGAACAACCCCCTACACTGCCTGAACACCACTGCGCTGCCCTAAACCCTGAAACACCAACCCTGCATGACCCCCTACACTGCCCGAACACCACTGCACAGCCCTAAATCCTGAAACACCACCCCTAGTAGGTTTCCCCTACTCTGCCCGAACACCACTGTACTGGCCTAAAACCCTGAAACATCACCCCTGCACAACCCCCTACACTGCCCGAACACCACTGCACTGCCCTTATCCCTGAAACACCAACCCTGCAAGACCCCCTACACTGTTCGAACACCACTGCACAGCCCTAAATCCTGAAACACCACCCCCAGTATGTTTCCCCTACACTGCCCGAACACCACTGCAGTGCTCTAAACCCTGAAACACCAGCACAAGCTCAACCCCCTACACTGCCCGAACACGACTGCACTGGCCTAAACCCTGAAACATCACCCCCGCACGACCCCCTACACTGCCCGAACACCACTGCTCTGCACTAAACCGTGAAACACCAGCACGACCCCCAACACTGGCAAAAAACCACTGCACTGCCCTAAACCCTGAAACACAAGCACAACCCCCTACACTGCCCGACCACCACTGCACTGGCCTAAACCCTGAAACATCACCCACAGCAAGACCCCCTACTCTGCCCGAACACCACTGCACTGGCCTAAACCATGAAACATCACCCCCCGCACGACCCCCTACACTGCACGAACACCACTGCACTGCCCTAAACCATGAAACACCACCCCCGCATGACCACCTGCACTGCCCAAACACCACTGCACTGTCCTAAACCCTGAAACACCTCCCCCAGCAAGATCCACTACACCAGTGGTGTTCGGGCAGAGTAGGGGAAACATACTGGGGGTGGTGTTTCAGGATTTAGGGCTGTGCAGTGGTGTTCGGGCAGTGTAGGGGGTCATGCAGGGTTGGTGTTTCAGGGTTTAGGGCAGCGCAGTGGTGTTCGGGCAGTGTAGGGGGTTGTTCTGGAGCTGGTGTTTCAGTGTTTGGGCAGTGCAGTGGTGTTCGGGCAGTGTAGGGGGTCGTGCTGGGGCTGGTGTTTCAGGGTTTAGGGCAGTGCATTGATGTTCGGGCAGTGTAGGGGGTCATGCTGGGGCTGGTGTTGCAGGGTTCAGGGCTGAGCAGTGGTATTCGGGCAGTGTAGGGGGATATGCGGGGGTGATGTTTCAGGGTGTAGCGCAGGGCAGTGGTGTTCGGGCAGTGTATGGGGTTGTTCTGGGGCTGGTGTTTCAGGGTTTAGGGCAGTGGAGTGGTGTTCGGGCAGTGTGTGGGGTCATGCAGGGGGTGGAGTTTCAGGGCTTAGGGCAGTGCAGTGGTGTTTGGGCAGTGTACGGGGTCTTGCTGGGGGTGGTGTTTCAGAGTTTAGGGCAGTGCAGTGGTGTTCGGGCAGCGTAGGGCAGTGGTGTTCGGGCAGTGTAGGGGAAACATACTGGGGGTGGTGTTTCAGGATTTAGGGCTGTGCAGTGGTGTTCGGGCAGTGTATGGGGTCTTGAAGGGTTGGTGTTTCAGGGATAAGGGCAGTGCAGTGGTGTTCGGGCAGTGTAGGGGGTTGTGCAGGGGTGATGTTTCAGGGTTTTAGTGCCCTAAACCCTGAAACACCAGCACAAGCACAACCCCCTACACTGCCCGAACACGACTGCACTGGCCTAAACCCTGAAACATCACCCGCAGCACGACCCCCTACACTGCCTGAACACCACTGCTCTGCACTAAACCGTGAAACACCAGCACCAGCACGACCCCCTACACTGGCTGAAAACCACTGCACTGCCCTAAACCCTGAAACACAAGCACAACCCCCTACACTGCCCGACCACCACTGCACTGGCCTAAACCCTGAAACATCACCCACAACAAGAACCCCTACTCTGCCCGAACACCATTGCACTGGCCTAAACCATGAAACATCACCCCCGCACGACCCCCTACACTGCCCGAACACCACTGCATGCCCTAAACCATGAAACACCACCCCCGCATGACCCCCTGCACTGCCCAAACCCCACTGCACTGTCCTAAACCCTGAAACACCACCCCCAGCAAGACCCCCTACACTGCCCGACCACCACTGCACTGCCCTGAACCCTGAAACACCACCCACAGCAAGACCCCCTACTCTGCCCGAACACCACTGCACTGGCCTAAACCATGAAACATCACCCCCCCGCACAACCCCCTACACTGCCCGAACACCACTGCACTGGCCTAAAACCCTGAAACATCACCCCTGCACAACCCCCTACACTGCCCGAACACCACTGCACTGCCCTTATCCCTGAAACACCAACCCTGCAAGACCCCCTACACTGTTCGAACACCACTGCACAGCCCTAAATCCTGAAACACCACCCCCAGTATGTTTCCCCTACACTGCCCGAACACCACTGCAGTGCTCTAAACCCTGAAACACCAGCACAAGCACAACCCCCTACACTGCCCGAACACGACTGCACTGGCCTAAACCCTGAAACATCACCCCCGCACGACCCCCTACACTGCCCGAACACCACTGCTCTGCACTAAACCGTGAAACACCAGCACGACCCCCAACACTGGCAAAAAACCACTGCACTGCCCTAAACCCTGAAACACAAGCACAACCCCCTACACTGCCCGACCACCACTGCACTGGCCTAAACCCTGAAACATCACCCACAGCAAGACCCCCTACTCTGCCCGAACACCACTGCACTGGCCTAAACCATGAAACATCACCCCCCGCACGACCCCCTACACTGCACGAACACCACTGCACTGCCCTAAACCATGAAACACCACCCCCGCATGACCACCTGCACTGCCCAAACACCACTGCACTGTCCTAAACCCTGAAACACCTCCCCCAGCAAGATCCCCTACACCAGTGGTGTTCGGGCAGAGTAGGGGAAACATACTGGGGGTGGTGTTTCAGGATTTAGGGCTGTGCAGTGGTGTTCGGGCAGTGTAGGGGGTCATGCAGGGTTGGTGTTTCAGGGTTTAGGGCAGCGCAGTGGTGTTCGGGCAGTGTAGGGGGTTGTTCTGGAGCTGGTGTTTCAGTGTTTGGGCAGTGCAGTGGTGTTCGGGCAGTGTAGGGGGTCGTGCTGGGGCTGGTGTTTCAGGGTTTAGGGCAGTGCATTGATGTTCGGGCAGTGTAGGGGGTCATGCTGGGGCTGGTGTTGCAGGGTTCAGGGCTGAGCAGTGGTATTCGGGCAGTGTAGGGGGATATGCGGGGGTGATGTTTCAGGGTGTAGCGCAGGGCAGTGGTGTTCGGGCAGTGTATGGGGTTGTTCTGGGGCTGGTGTTTCAGGGTTTAGGGCAGTGGAGTGGTGTTCGGGCAGTGTGTGGGGTCATGCAGGGGGTGGAGTTTCAGGGCTTAGGGCAGTGCAGTGGTGTTTGGGCAGTGTACGGGGTCTTGCTGGGGGTGGTGTTTCAGAGTTTAGGGCAGTGCAGTGGTGTTCGGGCAGCGTAGGGCAGTGGTGTTCGGGCAGTGTAGGGGAAACATACTGGGGGTGGTGTTTCAGGATTTAGGGCTGTGCAGTGGTGTTCGGGCAGTGTATGGGGTCTTGAAGGGTTGGTGTTTCAGGGATAAGGGCAGTGCAGTGGTGTTCGGGCAGTGTAGGGGGTTGTGCAGGGGTGATGTTTCAGGGTTTTAGTGCCCTAAACCCTGAAACACCAGCACAAGCACAACCCCCTACACTGCCCGAACACGACTGCACTGGCCTAAACCCTGAAACATCACCCGCAGCACGACCCCCTACACTGCCTGAACACCACTGCTCTGCACTAAACCGTGAAACACCAGCACCAGCACGACCCCCTACACTGGCCGAAAACCACTGCACTGCCCTAAACCCTGAAACACAAGCACAACCCCCTACACTGCCCGACCACCACTGCACTGGCCTAAACCCTGAAACATCACCCACAACAAGAACCCCTACTCTGCCCGAACACCATTGCACGGGCCTAAACCATGAAACATCACCCCCCGCACGACCCCCTACACTGCCCGAACACCACTGCATGCCCTAAACCATGAAACACCACCCCCGCATGACCCCCTGCACTGCCCAAACACCACTGCACTGTCCTAAACCCTGAAACACCACCCCCAGCAAGACCCCCTACACTGCCCGACCACCACTGCACTGCCCTGAACCCTGAAACACCACCCACAGCAAGACCCCCTACTCTGCCCGAACACCACTGCACTGGCCTAAACCATGAAACATCACCCCCCCGCACAACCCCCTACACTGCCCGAACACCACTGCACTGCCCTAAACCATGAAACACCACCCCTTCATGACCCCCTGCACTCCCCAAACACCACTGCACTGTCCTAAACCCTGAAACACCACACCCAGCACGAGCCCCTACACTGCCTGAACACCACTGCACTGCCCTAAACCCTGAAACACCACCCCCAGCACGACCCCCTACACTACCTGAACACCACTGCACTGCCCTAAACCCTGAAACACCATCCCCAGCACGAACCCCTACACTGCCCGAACACCACTACATTGCCCTAAACCCTGAAACACTACCCCCAGCACGACCCCCTCCACTTCCCGCACACCACTACACTGCCCTAAACCCTGAAACACCACCCCTGCACGACTCCCTACACTGCCCGAACACCACTGTTCTGCCCTAAACCCTGAAACACCACCCCCAGCAGGACCCCCTACACTGCCAGACCAACACTACACTGCCCTAAACCCTGAAACACTACCCCCAGCACAACCCCCTACACTGCCCGCACACCACTACACTGCCCTAAACCCTGAAACACCACCCCCTGCACGACCCCCTACACTGCCCTAACACCACTGTTCTGCCCTAAACCCTGAAACACCACCCCCAGCGGGACCCCCTACACTGCCTGACCAACACTACACTGCCCTAAACCCTGAAACACCACCCCTGCATGACCCCCTACACTGCCTGACCACCACTGCACTGCTCTAAACCCTGAAACACCACCCCCAGCAAGACCCCCTACACTGCCTGACCACCACTGCACTGCTCTAAACCCTGAAACACCACCCCCGCACGACCCCCTACACTGCCCGACCACCACTGCACTGCTCTAAACCCTGAAACACCACCCCCAGCAAGACCCCCTACTCTGCCCGAACACCCCTGCACTGACCTAAATCTTGAAACACCACCCCCAGTATGTTTCCCCTACACTGCCCGGACACCACGGCAGTGCCCTAAACCCTGAAACATCAGCACAAGCACGACCCCCTACACTGCCCGAACACCACTGCACTGGCCTAAACGCTGAAACATCACCCCCCGCATGACACACTACACTGCCCGAACACCACTGCTCTGCACTAAACCCTGAAACACTAGCATGACCCCCTACACTGCCCGAAAACCACTGCACTGCCCTAAACCCTGAAACACCACCCCCTGCACAACTCCTTACACTGCCCGAACACCACTGCTCTGCCCTAAACTCTGAAACATCACCCCCCGCAAGACCCACTACTCTGCCCGAACACTACTGCTCTGCACTAAACCCTGAAACACCAGCCCCAGCACGACCTCCTACACTGCCCGAATACCTCTGCTCTGCTCTAAACCCTGAAACACCACCCCGTATGTCCCCCTACACTGCCCGAACACCACTGGTCTGCCCTAACCCCTGAAACACCAGCACCAGCACGACTCCCTACACTGCCCGAACACCACTGTTCTGCCCTAAACCCTGAAACACCACCCCCAGCAGGACCCCCTACACTGCCCGACCAACACTACACTGCCCTAAACCCTGAAACACTACCCCCAGCACAACCCCCTACACTGCCCGCACACCACTACACTGCCCTAAACCCTGAAACATCACCCACAGCAAGACCCCCTACTCTGCCCGAACACCACTGCACTGGCCTAAACCATGAAACATCACCCCCCGCACGACCCCCTACACTGCCCGAACACCACTGCACTGCCCTAAACCATGAAACACCACCCCCGCATGACCCTCTGCACTGCCCAAACACCACTGCACTGTCCTAAACCCTGAAACACCACCCCCAGCAAGACCCCCTACACTGCCCAACCACCACTGCACTGCCCTGAACCCTGAAACACCACCCACAGCAAGACCCCCTACTCTGCCCGAACACCACTGCACTGGCCTAAACCATGAAACATCACCCCCCGCACAACCCCCTACACTGCCCGAACACCACTGCACTGCCCTAAACCATGAAACACCACCCCTGCATGACCCCCTGCACTGCCCAAACACCACTGCACTGTCCTAAACCCTGAAACACCACCCCCAGCACGAGCCTCTACACTGCCTGAACACCACTGCACTGCCCTAATCCCTGAAACACCACCCCAGCACGATCCCCTACACTGCCTGAACACCACTGCACTGCCCTAAACCCTGAAAGACCACCCCCAGCACGAACCCCTACACTGCCCGAACACCACTACATTGCCCTAAAGCCTGAAACACTACCCCCAGCACGACCCCCTCCACTTCCTGCACACCACTACACTGCCCTACACCCTGAAACACCACCCCCTGCACGACTCCCTACACTGCCCGAACACCACTGTTCTGCCCTAAACCCTGAAACACCACCCCCAGCAGGACCCCCTACACTGCCCGACCAACACTACGCTGCCCTAAACCCTGAAACACTACCCCCAGCACAACCCCCTACACTGCCCGCACACCACTACACTGCCCTAAACCCTGAAACACCACCCCCTGCACGACCCCCTACACTGCCCGAACACCACTGTTCTGCCCTAAACCCTGAAACACCACCCCCAGCAGGACCCCCTACACTGCCCGACCAACACTACACTGCCCTAAACCCTGAAACACCACCCCTGCATGACCCCCTACACTGCCTGACCACCACTGCACTGCTCTAAACCCTGAAACACCACCCCCAGCAAGACCCCCTACACTACCTGACCACCACTGAACTGCTCTAAACCCTGAAACACCACCCCCAGCAAGAACCCCTACTCTGCCCGAACACCCCTGCACTGACCTAAAACAGTGAAACATCACCCCTGCACGATCCCCTACACTGCCCGAACTCCACTGCACTGCCCTTATCCCTGAACCACCACCCCCGCACGACCCCCTACACTGCCCGACCACCACTGCACTGCTCTAAACCCTGAAACACCACCCCCAGCAAGACCCCCTACTCTGCCCGAACACCCCTGCACTGACCTAAAACCATGAAACATCACCCCCCCACACGATCCCCTACACTGCCCGAACACCACTGCACTGCCCTAAATCCTGAAACACCACCCCCAGTATGTTTCCCCTACACTGCCCGAACACCACGGCAATGCCCTAAACCCTGAAACATCAGCACAGGCACGACCCCCTACACTGCCCGAACACCACTGCACTGGCCTAAACCCTGAAACATCACCCCCGCATGACCCACTACACTGCCCGAACACCACTGCTCTGCACTAAACCCTGAAAGACTAGCACGACCCCCTACACTGCCCGAAAACCACTGCACTGCCCTAAACCCTGAAACACCACCCCCTGCACAACTCCTTACACTGCCCGAACACCACTGCTCTGCCCTAAACTCTGAAACATCACCCCCCGCATGACCCACTACACTGCCCGAACACCACAGCTCTGCACTAAACCCTGATACACCAGCCCCAGCATGACCTCCTACACTGCCTGAATACCACTGCTCTGCTCTAAACCCTGAAACACCACCCCGTATGTCCCCCTACACTGCCCGAACACCACTGGTCTGCCCTAACCCCTGAAACACCAGCACCAGCACGACTCCCTACACTGCCCGAACACCACTGTTCTGCCCTAAACCCTGAAAAACCACCCCCAGCAGGACCCCCTACACTGCCCGACCAACACTACACTGCCCTAAACCCTGAAACACTACCCCCAGCACAACCCCCTACACTGCCCGCACACCACTACACTGCCCTAAACCCTGAAACACCACCCCCTGCATGACCCCCTACACTGCCCGAACACCACTGTTCTGCCCTAAACCCTGAAACACCACCCCCAGCAGGACCCCCTACACTGCCCAACCAACACTACACTGCCCTAAACCCTGAAACACCACCCCTGCATGACCCCCTACACTACCTGACCACCACTGCACTGCTCTAAACCCTGAAACACCACCCCCAGCAAGACCCCCTACACTGCCTGACCACCACTGCACTGCCCTAAACCCTGAAACACCACCCCCAGCAGGACCCCCTACACTGCCTGACCAACACTACACTGCCCTAAACCCTGAAACACCACCCCTGCATGACCCCCTACACTGCCTGACCACCACTGCACTGCTCTAAACCCTGAAACACCACCCCCAGCAAGACCCCCTACACTGCCTGACCACCACTGCACTGCTCTAAACCCTGAAACACCACCCCCAGCAAGAACCCCTACTCTGCCCGAACACCCCTGCACTGACCTAAAACCAGGAAACATCACCCGCATGATCCCCTACACTGCCCGAACTCCACTGCACTGCCCTTATCCCTGAAACACCACCCCCGCACGACCCCCTACACTGCCCGACCACCACTGCACTGCTCTAAACCCTGAAACACCACCCCCAGCAAGACCACCTACTCTGCCCGAACACCCCTGCACTGACCTAAAACCATGAAACATCAACCCCCCGCACGATCCCCTACACTGCTCGAACACCACTGCACTGCCCTAAATCCTGAAACACCACCCCCAGTATGTTTCCCCTACACTGCCCGAACACCACGGCAGTGCCCTAAACCCTGAAACATCAGCACAAGCACGACCCCCTACACTGCCCGAACACCACTGCACTGGCCTAAACCCTGAAACATCACCCCCCGCATGACCCACTACACTGCCCGAACACCACTGCTCTGCACTAAACCCTGAAACACTAGCACGACCCCCTACACTGCCCGAAAACCACTGCACTGCCCTAAACCCTGAAACACCACCCCCTGCACAACTCCTTACACTGCCCGAACACCACTGCTCTGCCCTAAACTCTGAAACATCACCCCCCGCATGACCCACTACACTGCCCGAACACCACAGCTCTGCACTAAACCCTGATACACCAGCCCCAGCATGACCTCCTACACTGCCTGAATACCACTTCTCTGCTCTAAACCCTGAAACACCACCCCGTATGTCCCCCTACACTGCCCGAACACCACTGGTCTGCCCTAACCCCTGAAACACCAGCACCAGCACGACTCCCTACACTGCCCGAACACCACTGTTCTGCCCTAAACCCTGAAAAACCACCCCCAGCAGGACCCCCTACACTGCCTGACCAACACTACACTGCCCTAAACCCTGAAACACTACCCCCAGCACAACCCCCTACACTGCCCGCACACCACTACACTGCCCTAAACCCTGAAACACCACCCCCTGCATGACCCCCTACACTGCCCGAACACCACTGTTCTGCCCTAAACCCTGAAACACCACCCCAGCAGGACCCCCTACACTGCCCAACCAACACTACACTGCCCTAAACCCTGAAACACCACCCCTGCATGACCCCCTACACTGCCTGACCACCACTGCACTGCTCTAAACCCTGAAACACCACCCCCAGCAAGACCCCCTACACTGCCTGACCACCACTGCACTGCCCTAAACCCTGAAACACCACCCCCAGCAGGACCCCCTACACTGCCCGACCAACACTACAATGCCCTAAACCCTGAAACACCACCCCTGCATGACCCCCTACACTGCCTGACCACCACTGCACTGCTCTAAACCCTGAAACACCACCCCCAGCAAGACCCCCTACACTGCCTGACCACCACTGCACTGCTCTAAACCCTGAAACACCACCCCCAGCAAGAACCCCTACTCTGCCCGAACACCCCTGCACTGACCTAAAACCATGAAACATCACCCCGCATGATCCCCTACACTGCCCGAACTCCACTGCACTGCCCTTATACCTGAAACACCACCCCCGCACGACCCCCTACACTGCCCGTCCACCACTGCACTGCTCTAAACCCTGAAACACCACCCCCAGCAAGACCACCTACTCTGCCCGAACACCCCTGCACTGACCTAAAACCATGAAACATCACCCCCCCGCACGATCCCCTACACTGCTCGAACACCACTGCACTGCCCTAAATCCTGAAACACCACCCCCAGTATGTTTCCCCTACACTGCCCGAACACCACGGCAGTGCCCTAAACCCTGAAACATCAGCACAAGCACGACCCCCTACACTGCCCGAACACCACTGCACTGGCCTAAACCCTGAAACATCACCCCCCGCATGACCCACTACACTGCCCGAACACCACTGCTCTGCACTAAACCCTGAAACACTAGCACGACCCCCAACACTGCGCGAAAACCACTGCACTGCCCTAAACCCTGAAACACCACCCCCTGCACAACTCCTTACACTGCCCGAACACCACTGCTCTGCCCTAAACTCTGAAACATCACCCACCGCATGACCCACTACACTGCCCGAACACCACTGCTCTGCACTAAACCCTGAAACACCAGCCCCAGCACGACCTCCTACACTGCCCGAATACCACTGCTCTGCTCTAAACCCTAAGACACCACCCCGTATGTCCTCCTACACTGCCCGAACACCACTGGTCTGCCCTAACCCCTGAAACACCAGCACCAGCACGACCCCCTACATTGCCCGAACACCACTACACTGCCCTAAACCCTGAAACACTACCCCCAGCATGACCCCCTACACTGCTCGCACACCACTACATTGCCCCAAACCCTGAAACACCACCCCCTGCATGACTCCCTACACTGCCCGAACACCACTGTTCTGCCCTAAACCCTGAAACACCACCCCCAGCAGGACCCCCTACACTGCCCGACCAACACTAGACTGCCCTAAACCCTGAAATACTACCCCCAGCACGACCCCCTACACTGCCCGCACACCACTACACTGCCCTAAACCCTGAAACACCACCCCCTGCACGTCCCCCTACACTGCCCGAGCACCACTGCTCTGCCCTATACCCTGAAACACCACCCCCAGCAGGACCCCCTACACTACCCAACCAATACTACACTGCTCTAAACCCTGAAACCCCACCCCCAGCAAGAACCCCTACTCTGCCCGAACACCCCTGCACTGACCTAAAACCATGAAACATCACCCCCCGCACGATCCCCTACACTGCCCGAACTCCACTGCACTGCCCTTATCCCTGAAACACCACCCCCAGTATGTTTCCCCTACACTGCCCGAGCACCACTGTTCTGCCCTAAACCCTGAAACACCACCCCCAGCAGGACCCCCTACACTGCCCGACCAACACTACACTGCCCTAACCCTAAAATACTAGCCCCAGCACGAACCCTACACTGTCCGAACACCACTGCACTACCCTAAACCCTGAAACAACAGCCCCAGTACGACCCCCTACACTGCTCGAACACCACTGCACTGCCCTAAACCCTAAAACACCACCCCCAGCATGACCCCTTCACTGCCCGAACACCACTGCACTGCCCAAAACCCTGAAACACAACCCCCAGCAAGACCCCTACACTGCCGGAACACCACTGCACTGCCCTAAACACTGAAACACCACCCTCAGCAAGACCCCGTACACTGACCAAACACCACTGCACTGCCCTAAACCCTGAAACACCACCCCATGCATGACCCCCCACACAGTCAGAACACCACTGCTCTACCCTAAACCCTGAAACATCAACCCCGTACATCCCCCTACACTGCCCGAATACCACTGCTCTGCCTTAAACCCTGAAACACCAGCCCCAGCATGACCCGCTACACTGCCCGAACACCACTGCACTGCCCTAAACCCTGAAACACCAGCCCCAGTATGACCCCCTACACTGCCTGAACACCACTGCACTGCCCTAAAACCCTGAATTACCAGCCGCAGCACGACCCCCTACACTACCCAAACACAACTGCACTTCCCTAAACCCTGAAACACCACGCCGGCATGACCGCCTACAGTGCCCGAACACCACTGCACTGCCCTAAACCCTGAAACACTACGCCGAGCATAACCCCCTACATTGCACGCAAACCACTGCACTGCACTAAACCCTGAAACACCACCCCCTGCACGCCCCCCTACACTGCCTGAAAACCACTATACTGCCCTAAACCCTGAAACACCACCCCCAGCAGGATCCCCTACACTGCCCGACCACCACTGCACTGCCCTAAACCCTGAAACACCACCCCCTGCACGACCCCCTACACTGCCCGAACACCACAACACTGCCCTAAACCCTGGAACACCACCCCCAGCAAGACCCCTACACTGCCCGACCACCACTGCACTGGCCTAAACCCTGAAACATCACCCCGCACAACCCCCTACACTGCCCGAACACCACTGCACTGCCCTAAACCATGAAACACCACCCCCGCATGACCCCCTGCACTGCCCGAACACCACTGCACTGTCCTAAACCCTGAAACACCACCCCCAGCACGACCCCCTACACTGCCTGAACACCACTGCACTGCCCTAAACCCTGAAACACCACCCCCAGCAAGACCCCCTACACTGGCCGAACACCACTGCACTGGCCTAAACCCTGAAACATTACCCCATGCACGGCCCCCTACACTGCCCGAACACCACTGCACTGCCCTTATCCCTGAAACAACACCCCCGCACGACCCCCTAGACTGCCCGAACACCACTGCACTGCCCTAAATTCTGAAGCACCACCCCAGTATGTTTCCCCTACACTGCCCGAACACCACTGCAGTGCCCTAAACCCTGAAACACCAGCACAAGCACGACCCCCTACACTGCCCGAACACCACTGCACTGGCCTAAACCCTGAAACATCATCCCCCGTACAACCCCCTACACTACCTGAACACCACTGCTCTGCCCTAAACCCTGAAAGACCAGCACTAGCATGACCCCCTACACTGCCCGAACACCACTGCTCTGCCCTAAACCCTGAAACACCACCCTCAGCACGAACCCCTATACTGCCCGAACACCACTGCAGTGCCCTAAACCCTGAAACACCAGCCCCAGCACGACCCCCTACACTGCCCAAGCACTGCCCTAAACCCTGAAACACCAGCCCCAGTACGATCCCCTACACTACCATAACACCACTGCACTGCCCTAAACCATGAAACACCAGACCCAGCACGAACCCCTACACTGCCCGAACACCACTGCACTGCCCTAAACCCTGAAACACCAGCCCCAGCATGACCGCCTACACTGCCTGAACACCACTGCACTGCCATGAACCCTGAAACACCAAGCCCAGCATGACCCCCTACACTGCCCGAGCACTGCACTAAACCCTGAAACACCAGCCCCAGCATGACCACCCACACTGCACGAACATGACTGCACTGCCCTAAACCCTGAAACACCCCCTCCTGCACGACCCCACACACTGCCCGAACCCCACTCCACTGCCCTAAACCCTGAATGACCAGCCACAGAACAACCCCATACACTGCCCGAACACCACTGCTCTGCCCTAAATCCTGAAACATCACCCCCGCTCATCCCCCTACACTGCCCAAATACCACTGCTCAGCCCTAAACCCTGCAACACCAGCCGCAGCATGACCCCCTACACCACCTGAACATCACTGCACTGCCCTAAACTCTGCAACACCAGCCCCAGCACGACCCCCTACACTGCCCGAACACCACTGCACTGCCCAAACCCTGAAACACCAGCTCCAGAACAACCCCCTACACTGCCCGAACACCAATGCTCTGCTCTAAACCCTGAAACATCACCCCCGCACATCCCCCTACACTGCCCGAACACCACTGCGCTGCCCTAAACCCTGAAACACCAGCCCCAGCACGACCCCCTACACTGCCCGAACACCACTTCACTGCCCTAAACCCTGGAACACCACCCCCAGCAAGACCCCATACACTGCCCGACCACCACTGCACTGCCCTAAATCCTGAAACACCACCCCCAGTATGTCCCCCTACACTGCCCGGACACCACTGCTCTGCCCTAAACCCTGAAACACCAGTACCAGCACGACCTTCTACACTTCCCGAACACCACTGCTCTGCCCTAAACCCTGAAACACCACCCCCAGCACGAACCCCTACACTCCCCGAACACCACTGCAGTGCCCTAAACCCTGAAACACCAGCCCCAGCATGACCCCCTACTCTGCCCAAGCACTGCCCTAAACCCTGAAACACCAGCCCCAGCACAACCCCCTACACTGCCCGAACACCACTGCTCTGCCCTAAACCCGGAAACACCACCCCCAGCACGAACCCCTACACTGCCCGACCACCACTGCACTGCCCCAAACCCTGAAACACCACCCCCTGCACGACCCCCTACACAGCCCGAACACCTCTGCACTGCCCTAAACCCTGAAACACCACCCCCAGAAAGACCCCCTACACTGGCCGACCACCACTGCACTGCCCTGAACCCTGAAACACCACCCCCAGCAAGACCCCCTACTCTGCCCGAACACCACTGCACTGGCCTAAACCCTGAAACATCACCCCCCGCACGACCCCCTACCCTGCCCAAACACCACTGCTCTGCCCTAAACCCTGAAACAACACCCCAGCTTCACCCCATACACTGCCCGAACACCACTGCACTGCCCTAAACCCTGAAACACCACCCCCAGCACGACCCCCTTCACTGCCCGAACACCACTGCACTTCCCTAAACCCTGAAACACCACCCCCAGCACAACCCCCTACACTGCCAGAACACCACTGCACTGGCCTAAACCCTGAAACACCACCCCCAGAAAGACCCCCTACACTGGCCAACCACCACTGCACTGCCCTGAACCCTGAATCACCACCCTCAGCAAGACCCCCTACTCTGCCCGAACACCACTGCACTGGCCTAAACCCTGAAACATCACGCCCCGCACGACTCCCTACACTGCTCGAACACCACTGCACTGCCTTAAACCCTGAAACACCACCCCCAGCACGACCCCCTACACTGCCCGAACACCACTGCACTGCCCTAAACCCTGAAACACCACCCCCAGCACGACCCCCTACACTGCCCGAACACCACTGCACTGGCCTAAACCCTGAAACACCACCCCCAGCACAACCCCCTACACTGCCCGAACACCACTGCACTGCCGTAAACCCTGAAACACTACCCCCAGCACGACCCCCTACACTGCCTGCACACAATTGCACTGCCCTAAACCCTGAAACACCACCCCCTGCACGACCCCCTACACTGCGCGAACACCACTGTAGTACCCTAAACCCTGAAACACCACCCCCAGCAGGACGCCCTAGACTGCCTGAACACCACTGCACTGCCATAAACCCTGAAACACTACCCCCAGGAAGACCCCCTACTCTGCCCAAACACCACTGCACTGGCCTAAGCCCTGACACATCACCACCCGCACGACACTGTACTCTGCTCGAACACCACTGCACTGCCCTAAAGCCAGAAACACCACCCCCGCATGACCCCCTACACTGCCCGAACATCACTGCACTGCCCTAAACCCTGAAACACCATCCCCAGCACGACCCCCTACACTACCCGAACACCGCTGCACTGCCCTAAACCCTGAAACATCAAACCCCTCATGACCCCCTACACTGCCCGAACACCACTGCACTGCCCAAAACCCTGAAACACCACCCCTACACTACCCCAACACCACTGCACTACCCTAAACCCTAAAACACTAACCCAGCACGACCCCCTACTCTACCAAACACCACTGCACTGCCCTAAACCCTAAAACACTACCCCCAGCATGGCTGCCTACACTACACAAACACCACTGCACTACCCTAAACCCTAAAACACTACCCCAGCACGACACCCTACACTACACAAACACCACAGCACTGCCCTAAACCCTAAAACACTACCCCCAGCACGACCCCCTACACTACTCAAACACCACTGTACTACCCTTAACCCTAGAAAAGTAACCACCACCCCCTGCCCAATCCCCCTTACCTCTCACTCCTCATGGTTCCTCTCTCCTCATGGTTCCTTCTTCATGTCGTCTCTGAGGGGCGGTGCACATTGTTGTGAGGAAACGCAATAGCCTTTGTTTCCTTACAACGACGTGGATCGTCTACATTTTTTTAGAACTCATGGTCATTTACCACACATACCTTTACAACAAAATTCATTGTAAAGGCATGCGTGGTAAATGACCATGCGTACTTAAAAAAATGCGTAGTAATGACTTTGCAATGTACAACGCATGCGTGGTAATGCATGCATTGTAATGGTATCGCAAAGTAAAACATTCGTTGTAACGGCTGTTTACTGATCGAAGCTGGCCCCTGTTCTTCAGTGAGTCGTTTTTTTGATAAATTAGGAGGAAGGAATTTTTTTTTTACCGAAAAGTGCATTCCTGGCTGTTGTATTGTGTAAGTGTCCGCGTGGCCTGGTTTCACTTCCGGTGAGAGAGTGGAAGAGTCTGTTTGGATCTAAAGGGGTTCTGCTGTTGGATGGGGGCCGGCGCGACACGTCATCAGAAAACACAGCTAATGGAAAGTGTTGTCCCCGAAGTGTGGAGCAGTGCCATGAGAGGTCAACGAGTGTGCGTCACACCGCAGTATGACCGTACCGCGTGACCCATGTGCCGCCTCCAGTGTACGGAAGGTAGAAGCGGCATCCATCGCAGGTCCTCTTGAAGACCGTTGTAGCACTAATTCTACATTTTGGAACTAGGGCATTTTAACCTAGTTGTTCCTGCCAGATACAAAGAGATGATCCTTTGTTATTCAGTGCCCTCGTTTTCTGTGGGTGGTGGTGCTTGTCACTTCGCTGCTCTGCCGGTGCACACAACTGGGCTCCCCACCTCGTGTGCCATCTGCAGGGCCTCTGCCCTCTGATCACTGGTTTCAGTTTCTGGAGTGGTAACATAAACAGTTGCTCCCAAAGGCCTAGCCTGAACATTTAGGTGAATATTCCCTGCACCAGCATTCCACGGAAATTCTTGC
Organism: Triturus cristatus; assembly: GCF_964204655.1. NCBI lineage: Eukaryota > Metazoa > Chordata > Amphibia > Caudata > Salamandridae > Triturus > Triturus cristatus. The sequence goes on from NC_140590.1 coordinate 665,893,762, forward strand.
CTAGCTCTCTCACGTCGACGACAATGTCAGAATAGCACAGCTCCGCTCACAACACCGTATGATGTCATAGGAGCCATAAAAGGACCTCGTCGGCGTGTGTTGTTGCGCGGGGGCTACGAGGAGGCTGCCCTGCCGGGGATGCAACTGAACTGATATATATATATATATATATATATATATATATCATCAGAAAACACACCAGACTTGGAGAGCCACTCGCCTTGTGTCATGTTTATTTCCTGCCAGGCAGCCTCACTGACAACACTCTCAAGTTCAGAGATTTCTTTCTGCCAGCATATCCTGACGCGTTTCGAGCGTCTGCGCGCCCTTGGTCACAGGTGTTGGCCGATGAGTGTAAGCAGCATTGCGCACCTCAAATGCCCACTTTTGTAGTCCTGCCCACCTGGGCGTGTCGGCATAGTGAAAACTGGGATTTGGAGTCTTTTCACAAGGTAAGTCTTTAAGTAAATGCAGCCGCCATCACAACATCAAAATCTATACCCCAGTGGGTATATATATATATATACACAAATGCATAACCAATAAAGGCATAAATAGATAGCAACATAACAAGCATTAAAACATAAGAATGATAAAGACATATTAAAAACATTCATGCCAAACAGTAAAGGCATATTTTTGGTAGAAACAGGTGGACAACAGGGAGGTGGGTGGGACAGTGAGGAATCCACAGGCAGATACTGTATCCACCAGAAAAAGCGTTACCGAAGGTAAGTAACTTGCTCTTCTGATGGATACTTCTGCCTGTTTTTTTTATTTTTATTTTTTTGTTATCAACTGTTCGATTAATTAAAATTATCACAGTAAGAAAGAATAAAACTGTTGAGTAAAAAATTGATCACATTAAAACTATAAAGATTGCCAGTTAAAAAGTTTTTTTGTTCAAGTATTATATCCCCTCTCCGCTGCACCCGCTCGGGCCGCCAGGACCGGGTCTTTATCATAAGTCCTTGCATCAAATTTCTTAGACAGCTGCGTAGGCCTTGGCGGTTTTTTGCTACAGCAGTCTGTCAATCGTTCGCCTTGTCCCTTCCATTTCGAGCCATTGATGTGGTGCGGTTTCTGTAGGGCGGGTGAATAGGATTATGGCTCTTCCCTCATTTGAGGGGAGGCTGCATTGTCCCCCTTATTATACCTCACTGGTGGCCCTGGTTTGTTTGTGATCGTTTGCTGCCTTTAAAGCCATTCTAATCAGATGAATGAATTTCCCAGGACTCGCCAAGGTCATCGTGGTTATTCTAGTAAAGCACAAGGCTGATGCTTCGTGGCATGTCTTGATTCCCTTGATGATGCAGACGGGGTGGAGAAGTCGACGACGTTCGTTCGTAAGGGAGGGGCAGCAGCATAAAAGGTGAAGCCAGGATTCTCTCGTGTAGGGGCACAGCCTGCAGCTTGTATTTTCCCCATTGCGAGCCCATTGTGGGGTTAAATTCAGCGATTCCCAGAGTACATAGTCTCATGGAGAGGGTTTTGGTTCTGGCTGGTGATGTTAGGGCCTCATTCAGGTAGGGTTGTGTCTTGCCTACCGTGTAGCAACGGGGCTATAGCGAAGGGATTTAAGGTCCAGTTCAAATGAGATTTTGCGAACTTGTCTGTTTATGGCTTTTTTCCATGCATTTAGTTTGATTTCTGGCAGTGGTATGCTCTTTTCCTCAATCTTTAAAGTCTAGAGTGCTTGCCAAGACTGGTGTGCCATGCTGATCTTATTCTTGGCCCCTCAAAGATGGCTCTCAATTGGTATCTTAAGGAGTTTGTTGGGGCCCTTATAATCCTTAAGTATAATTTTATGATCTCCCCTTGGCACATCAAGTCTGGCCTTACCAGGCCTAGCTCCAATCTAAGTCTTGACTTCCTTGCCGACCTTGGGATAGAAAAGACTGATTTATATGCTTTGGCTTGGATTGCAGTGAGAAGGGCATCCTGCGACCCCGGAAAAGCCTGGTGGCCATAGCTAATGGCTGGCCGTGGGGCTTATCAGATGTAAGCTCAGTTGCTTTAACAGGAATATCACCTTATTGGCCTTGGACGACTGCTGTTTCAGATGGACATTTGCCTTGGCCTGTTCCGTAAACCAAACCCCTAGGTAATTATACTCTGCCACTGTACTGATCTGCAGATCTCCCATTAGCCACTGCGCTTTCTTTTTCAGGTGATAGCTCCCAAAAATGACGACCTTAGTTTTCCCTTGGTTTACTATAAGGTTGTTATCTTTGTTAAATTGATTCAACGCATTTAGGGCTCGCTGTAGGCCCACCCTCGTGTGGTCCATTACGGCTGTATTGTCGGCATATTGTAGGACCAGCAGCCTCCTGCTGCCTAATCTCGGTACTACTAGGCTGGCGCCTTTCAAGGCGTCCCTAAAATCTGCCGTATACAGGTTAAAGAGGATGGGCGCCAACACGCATCCTTGTTTCAGCCCATTGTTTGTTGTTATTTTGGAGCACACTGTACTGGCGCTGGTTTTAACCCGCACCCAGGTGCCATCGTAAAGTGATCTGATTGCCTTCAGTAGGTTTGGCGGAAAGCCCCAATTTTCTAGTTTCCGCCATAGCCTGTTTCGTACCACTTTATCGAATGCTGTGCTGTAATCAATGAAGCAACAAAAGAGGGGATGGTTTTTCTTCTTTATTGCTTCAGTTGCTAGGTGCGCCAACTCCAGGATATTGTCCATTGTCGATGCTTGTGGTCTGAAGCCAGTCTGATGGCAGGGAATGATGCTTTTTCCTTCGGCCCATGTCTCCAGGTCCTTCAGTATGAGGCGGGCGTAGGACTAGGCTTCTACATCAAGAAGAGCGATGAGCCTATAATTCGATGGCTTTAAATAATCTCCCTTTTTAAAAATTGGGACTAATATGGAGCCCCTCCATGAGTCGGGGGTTATTGCTGTTGTTAAGGAATGTTTGTAAAGAGGAGTGAGGACGGATGGCCAATGTCGGGGGCCTTTATAAAAACCGGGGCGGGTATCCCGTTTGGTCCAGGGGCCCCATCGTTCTTCATATTCCTAAATATCTTAATGACCATTTGAGGGTTTATCTGGGCTGACGGTGTATAGCACATCTCTGCCTGGTCTCGCAGACCCTCAGAAGGATTTTGGGGGCTAGAGGTTTTTTCTTCAGTCTTTGCCCTTGGTAGGTGGAGACAGTCCACCCCACAGTTAGGATCTTCTGTATTGCATGTGTTTACATGGGCAATTGGATATAGCTGCTTTACATGGACCAGCCAGTCTTGCTCTGCCACCCCATTTTTTCTTTGAGCACCGCTTAGCCGGTTTGTGTGTCTCCATAATCCTGATGAATTCTTCTGTTTGAGCAGGGAGAAAACTTTGATCCATTCCCTCTCTATGTGAGCATTTTTGTGTTCCCACCATTTCTTTTTTAGGGCTGCCCTCAATGATGCAATCGATGTCCCATCTGTTTGTCTGTCCCCTCTTTTCTTAATTACTAGTTCCTTAAGCAAGAGGCGTTTGGTCTCGCATATGTCCTTGGTTGGACGGATGCTTCCAGCTGTTAATTTCATTTTGGGCCTTGAGCATTGTGGCTGGGGGTGGCCCAAGCTTGTTTGTATCTCATCAACTAAAGTCTCCCATATTTTTATCGATGAAGACGGAATTGCTGGGATCTCGTCCTGTTTTAGGTCCATCCAGTTTTGAAGTTTTTCTCCCGTCTCGTCTGTCCATCTGATTCTCCTTAGGAGGTGTAATTTTCGTTCCCTCTGGACTCTCCGATGGCTTGGAACTTAAGGACTGCTGGAACTTCTAGCATGAACACTGCTATTAGTGGCCTGTGATCGCTTTCCGACCCGATCTCGACTGTAAAATCTTCCAGACTGGCCACCAGCACTTCACAGACCATGATATAGTCAATTCTCGAGATGTCCCGGAAGGTCGGCTGTAGTTGCCCGCCATTCGAGTATCTTGCTTTCACAGCGTACATTGAAGATAGCTTATGAGTGTCGAATAAGTCACGAAAGGGTGCGGCCCTTCCCGTACCTCGATATGGGGGTGCTGTATTGTCAAGGTCCTTCAGGATAAAGTCCCCTTCTAGGATTACTTGATGAGTTTTATATTTGTTTAGGAGGCTGTCTATTTCCCTTGTCAATGCCTCCAACTGATCTTTCATGGTGGTTTGTGCTGGATTGACGTAGCAGTGTATTATTAGGAGTCGCATTGGCTGTAGTGTGTGTTTCATACTTTCGATATGTAGGGCTTGTAGCCCAGGTAAATTTAGGTTTATTCCAGTCACTACGAGGGGGCTAGCATGTTTTATGTAAACTGATAGACCGCCAGAGGGGTGACCAAAGAGGTTCTTTTTTATTGCTGCCACATTATGTTCACAGAACCCTGCCAATGGTGTGCTAGATAATAGCCCAGGTCTCTTGGAGGCAGAGTACGTCTCCTGTTTCCAGGAATTGCCTGAGGTTATTATTCTCTGCGATCTTGCTGCTCCCTGCGATGTTCCATGAAATTAATGTTAAGTTCTTCTTAGGAAAAGGTACTCCCTTGGTCTCACACCTGCCGGGCCTGGACTTGCTGTTGTTGTTGCTTCTGAGTTCTTCCCCAGTTTCTGGATTGATCCAAGAGGGAGGGGATGGCAATTATAACCCTTTGGTTGTTTTGACATGCGATCTTGATTCCTGTGTAGTCCTTATGCCTTTTCCTTGCATTCTCGGGGAGTCCTGATCTATTTGTCCCCTGCAGGACTGATCAGGGGCCCATGTCCGCCTTGTCTGGAGAAAGAATGTATGGGTATTTTGGGTTGGGAAGATTCTGAGCATCGATGCCCCACTCGGCGAGTTGTGTGGAGTTGTTCAAAATGGCTTGTACGGTTTCATTTTTCTTAAAGCCTAGTACTGTTGAACTGCCGTGTGTGTCACCCTTCATGCTCAAGAATCTCACCCAGTCTATGTCCCCTGTTTGTAGCTTGTCTAGCACGGCAAGGTGCTTGAAAAGGCGAAGAATATTGCACCTGTTCAGAATGTCATGCTGGCCCGTGCTATAGAATCTCGGGGTGAGGACTATCTCATGGATGGTAGTTACTATTCCTGATGAATGACTCGTTTTGTTCCTCCCTAAATTTTGAGCCGCCTGGATTAGTCCGATTGTTGGGCTTCCTTGTTTGCTTGTGGGAGGTCCTACTTTGGATTTCAAGCTCTGGCCGTAGATGTACCTGGTGCTGGGCTGGTGTCCGGGGCTTTGCTGTAGTGGTTTTATATCGTCCGGCAGTGGCAGTGATATTGACCACGATTGCTGTGTAATTTTTTCAGCTGGTGCATGACTTATGTCCTCTGGCGCTGCCTGACCTGCGATCGGCGTTTTGCTATATGGCGGAACTAGTATAGACAGAAAATATCCGTTGCTTTAAAAACATGATATCCATGACCCTGATGAAGCCCTTGCATCGCGGGGCAGCTTATCTTTGAACCACCTGTATTCGTGTGGAAACCAGTTTGCATTTATCACCGCCCTGCCGCAAATCGCAGATCTAGTTGCACCTTCCTGAGCTATTCTTTTTAAATACCGCTAAATGCATTTAATCCTACTTGATCCGCGGGACCAACATGTTATAGAATCCTTCCTGCCATAACCAGTCGCCCGGATTGGACAAGCGGCCAGTTGAGTCTCTGAATATATATACATCCATCCAGTGAAGATGTGCACATAAACCCATATTGTTGCGGATTTAGCTTTAAAGTTTGGTTCATGTCCCCCACTACCTATCGGTCTTCGCCCTGATGAAGGTGGGGCCCAGTTTTGGGTCTGATACCGAAACGCGCGTTGGCGTTTGAACTTTCGGCATTTCTCACTCTACAATATCTTTATCTCCTAACTGGATGATATATGAGTTAACCACCTAGATGATCTCATCTGGAAGTTTCTCTACACAGACCGTTATTTGTTAGCGTGATTGCTGATGGAATGAATGTATGTGTGTATGAATTTAGTGATGTGTGGGACATTGAAAAACATTGTGTATAACTGTTGTGTAGCATATCCGTTGTTTTTCATTATTTAATATTTTTATGTGTATAATTTAAAAAGATCTTTTGAAAATGCTGTATCCATAAAAATAAATAAGAAATATATTTTCCTATCTATCAATGTTGTGATGTCATTATGTAATCAGTTTGTCCATTCAGCTCTAGTTAGTGTTTGTCTCATCTAGGGACCTTTGTTTTAGACCCACTACTATACAAACTTGGTGTTTCTCTTAGTTGATTTTGATGTGATGTAGTGGTTTTATATCATCCGGCAGTGGCAGTGATATTGACCAATATTGCGATATCGTTTTTTCAGCTAGTGCATGACTTGTGTCCTCTGTTATTTGGCTCCCTGGGGAGTGTCCTGTTCTTGACTGCGACTTTTGACCTGTCGCAGATGGGTTACTTGTTGCGATTAGCTGTTTTTGCTGTTCTGCTGGGGGCAAAACCGTGTCAGAGCCTTTGTGCCCCAGTTCTTATTTGTGAAAATTGGGTAAAGCTGGCCCACTTTGGGGTTCCCTTGTGACAATCTGCCGTCAATCTTCCTTAGCTGCACTTGCCTTCCTCTTAGCTTGTTTTTTTTCTGTTTTTTCATATCTTCTTTGTTTACTCTTCTTGACAGCGGGCGTTCAGAGATGGCTATTTTGCAGGGAGTGAGTTCTTTTAAGTCAGATTCCCTGTCATCAGGAACTTCATTGCTCTCTATTGCCCTGCTTTTTGGGCTTTGTATTCCTTGTGCCATTTTGGCGTTGTGCGCAGAGGCCTCACTCCTTTGTGCTCCTTTATGCTCCAATCCCGCTGGTAACCTTAAGCCAAGATCGCTTGCTTCCATTTCTCTCACTCCTAAAGGGTAGCCGCTTCTTGGAATCCTATCATCTATGTTGCTCGGCAGCCATGATTCCTTGTTTCCTTGGACCTTCTTTACTATGTCGGCAAGGATCTCAGGAAATAGCGCCCATTTATCCATGAGGATTGAGCAGGAACAGCAGCATTCACCTCAGTTAGATAGCAAGTGCTGGCCGATGCTCTTTTCCAGCTCTTCCACTCTAGAGCTTATCTCAACTAGGCGGCCAGCAATCGATTGCCGAAGATCGATTTGGACTTCCATTTTGGTTGACTGCCACAGTAGAGCTTTGTTAGTGTCACTGTTTAATTCCGGCCTCAGTGTTCGCCGGAAGTCTGCTTCTGGGCTGTCATAGAAGGTGCAGTGATCTACTTTTGCATTGGTAGCCCGGGGAGATCTTATTTGTTTAGTTTGCCCCCACCCAGCAGGTTTGGGGTCAGTTCTAGTCTTCTCTCGATTTTATCTCCTGCATTTTGAAGAAACGAAGATGTAAGCTCCCCTATCACTGGTGAATCTAAGTGTTGAGCAATTAGTTGCTGTCGGCTGCTTGTGGGGGATGGAGCTGGTACTATGCTCTCCATGATCTTGCTAGCCGAGCTGTGATCGTGATCTTTTGACTAGTGGATTTGCGCCCTTATCACTGCAACGTCCGCAGCTCCTCTTGGGGCAGTTGCATGGTCCGAGTCATTAGTGACGTTGATGGCTTTATCTATAGGTTACGAGAATTTTGTGCGCTGGGTGTTTCATTTGATAGTATACCTTTAAGTTGTTTGCACTCTGGTTTATTGCTAAATTCCAGGTGAGGAGGTGAGCCTCCTCTGGGTACAGCAGTGTGGATTAGATGCTGTTTAGTGCTACTTTCTTACATGGTGCTCATGTCGCCCCGTTCTCATGGTATGTTCTTGGTTACCTGCTCCTGCCTACCCTGGTCGGTGTTGGCAGTGCCCTTTGTCCTGAAGAAATTTCTAATCGACCCCGTTGGTTCTGCATCTTGAGGCAGTTCATTTAGATTTTCCGAGAGTGATTTACTCCTGGTGATCCTTTTAATAGGCATATTTATGAGGGACAAGGAAACCCAAAAAGGTAATTGAGGACCTTGGGTAATAGTTCAGTACAAACGACAGTGATCCTCAAATGGTTAGGATAAAGATTAGATAAATATAGTTCAGAATCGATACCAGCCGGACAACCGATTTAATTTTGCAATAAATAAATGCACACATATAGGAACAAAATACTTGTGCTGAAAATGCCTAATGATTGTGCTTAGGTTGAACTTATCAGTGCTACTGAGTCAGGCTGAGTAGGCTGGGGCAAAATCGGTGTTAGCTATTGTTTAGCTCTGCAGCTGGGATGCCACGAGAGAAACTGTACCCCACTATTTTGTTGCTGCTGGGTATTGAGGCGAAGTGTCTATCCACTGTTCCCTATGGATGCAAAATTGCTCCTTGACGGCTGGCAGAGTATTGAGGTAAGTGCTAGGATCTTGTAGGAGCGTGTTGGAACTAGTGGGGCAATCAGCGATGCTTGAGGCACGCAGGGTAGTCATAGGCATGCCTCCATTATCCCTTTTTGGAGTGCTTGGCCCTTGTTTACATGTGCTGCTTTGCCTGCCTGTTAAAGAAATGGGGCTCTGGAACAGGCTCACCTGTGCTCACTTCTGTGCTCCACTGAATGGTCCATGTCTGCAGATTTACACCAGACCTGCAAAAGGCACTTCCTTGACCTTATGGCTACCTCTCTGCCAAATTTCAAGTAATTCTGTTCAGCCGTTCGGGCTGTAGCTGTGTCTAAAGGTCCTATGGAAAAATGCATGGGAAAAACGCGTTTTGGGACCCCCCTTTTATCTCAGCCCCCGCTTGACGAATCCCCCCGAGACTTTCAGGGTAGGAGCGGAGCGTAGTGCCCCACCTATTTTGAAAAATTCGCGAGGATTCGTCGACCGGCGCCAAAGTTATTCAAAATAGAATGTTGCGGATTTCCTATGGAAACGTGGTCCTAACTATAACTACCTACTGGCGACCGCCAGTAGGTAATATATTCACTTAAAAAACCATAGGTTTCACACATGTTATATTTAGGTGGATATTTCACTCGTAAAAAACCAATGAAATAGTTAGTTCAGATAACTATAACTCACGCGCCCGCAATCCTGCTCATGACATCACATATTACATCACTCATGACTTGGTCAGTGGCATCACTCATGCCATCACTCATGACATCATCCTTGTGATAGAGTGGCGGTCACGCGAGTTATAGTTATCTGAACTAACTATAACGGGGGAATTTCATTGGTTTTTTACGAGTGAAATATCCACCTAACTATAACATGTGTGAAACCTATGGTTTTTTAAGTGAATTTGCAAGGTTTTTTAAATGCTAATTCCTAACTATGACGTGTGTGAAACCTATGGTTTTTTCAGTGAATTTGTACGGTTTTTTTAAATGCTAAGTTATGTATGTATTATTATTTTTTTTATATATTTATTTTTCAATAAACTACGTATTACATTTTTTTTTTTTAATGTTTTTTCACCATGCGCGCACGGGGCGGGCAACCCCGCGATTTAAAAAAAAATAATTAAAATGTTTTTTTCTGCCTTCGGGGTCATTCAGGCACCCCCTGACAAAGGCTAGGGGGTCAGGAACTCTCTACCCTGCCCCCTTTTCACGTTCGCCACCTTCCTTTTTCACTCTCGCACTGAAAACAAACAAAATGGCGGCCGACACTTCCTGATTTCGACCGATTCGAACGTTGACTGACATGTAACCACCAATCAGAATTACGCTTGCGCACGTTAGGGTGCGTGCACGGTGCGCGAACGGTGCACGCACGGTGCGCGGCTATAGATATTTATGTGCTTTAACTACAATTGTCTCAGGAACTACTGAACAGATTGACTCCATATATGCAAAAGGCACATCCCTGACCTGAGGACTACCTCTCTGCCAAATTTCAAGTAATTCTGTTCAGCCGTTCAGGCTGTACCTTCGACTAAAGGTCCTATGGGAAAATGCATGGGGAAAACGCGTTTTGGGACCCCCCTTTTTTCTCGGCCCCCGCTTGACGAATCCCCCCGAGCATTTCAGGGTAGGAGTTGAGCGGAGCGCCCCATTAGTTTTGAAAATTTCGCGAAGATTCGTCAACCGGCGCCAAAGTTATTCAAAATAGAATTTTGAGATTTCCTATGGAAACACGGTCCTAACTATAACTATTTTAACTATAAAATTGTTTTCAGAAAGTCAAAATTCCAAAAGGAAAGGGAGGTGGCACACCAATTTAAACCACGGGTGATTTATTCGAACCACAAAGAACAATGTGTTTCAGCCAGAAGCACACCCCGCAACACAAAATATAGGCATTGCGACTGCCATGGTGGAGGTCACATTGTAATGCCTATGTCGGGACTGCCGACAGACTGGGGGCGGTCCTGTTTCCAATACGGATTACCATCGTAATCAGCCCCTTGGTGTGGCATCTGACTTTAAGGTGTTTTTGGGACATGCTCCCCCCTTGCCAACTGTGTTTTATTGTGGCCAATCTCCGTACCTGAGTGGTGTTGCTGCCCATCTGTGGGATCAATCTGGGTTTTCCTGTTTGTGCGGTAGTCTAAGGGTGTGATCTGTCAATCACTTGCCTCAGGCCTAGGTCGCAGGGCCTGCCTGCCACGTATTTCTTACTTGGGGTTGAGGGGTAGATCATATTAGGTGAATTCAACATCTGAGATGCGAGTTTGTTATTATACATACATATATCTTGGTGTACATCGACATCGTATTTATCAATACTAACATTTGTATAAGGAAAGATAATATTTTAGAAGGTAACTTTTTACCGATTTTTAAATCTCTCCTTTTTAGATGATATTCAAAACATCCCCGTATATACTGACGCACCTTAAATGTTACTTTGCCTTACTATCTGTGGAGTTAATCCAGGGCCATTGTCTCTACTATCTTAGCATGGGTTGTTACTCTTGAACCACTTTAGTTTTATTTTGCACCAATTTCGCACAATGATAGACATTGTTTTAGAAGCACATTTTACCGATTTGCGATTACTCCTTTTTAAATGAGACATGGTTGTGGACAATCATTATTGTAATTATTTTAGCATGGTTTTATCTTGATGAGAATAATCTATTGCTGTGTGAAGTGTTGTAATTAATGTTTCATATATATATATTGCAATGATTTATATTATTCAGGCAATAAAATTCACTTACTTGCCAAAGGTAAAAGGAAAACAGACGAGGGAAGTGTTTTTGTATTCTCACATGCATGAAGGATGCTTAGAAATGACAAGATTATTGTCAGGCTCCAGCATCTTTTTCTCCTGTGACTACCCAAAGATATGTCCACATCAAACAATAAAAGAAAGGAAAATATGTAACACTTTAATCCAGGTATATCCTTCAAATCTTCATGCCAATTATCCATACATTACCACAACAATTGTTTGAGAGAGGACTAACTAATTAATATGACTTGTCCAAACTAAGTAAACATTTTAAAGTTGTATTTCTTAGCATACTCACACAGTTTAATCTAAAGAAGACATCTTCTCATTTCCATTCTTGGAACCAGATGTACAACGTAAAACTGCATGCGCAAACAGGTTTGCAACCCATTTGCGCATGCAATTTTCGTCTGGGCTATGTACTTACACTATTTTGCGACTCACAAAATATTGTTTAGCAACTCGCTATTAGGAAGGGGCGTTCCCTTCCTAATAGCGACCATAGAGTCATGTATGAATGTTTTGCAACGGCAATTGCCGTCGCAAAACACTTGCAAATTACCGCCCTCTTCAAGAGGGTGGTAATGAAGTCGCAAGTGGGAAGAGGTCCCCAGGGGACCCCTTCCCCTTTGTGACTGGCTTTAAAAATATTTTTAAGGGTGGCCAGTGGTTCCAGGGAATGAAACAAAAACGTTTCATTTTTTTTTTTTTTAAATGCATCCCGTTTTCCTTTAAGGAAAACAGGCTGCATTTAAAAAACAAAAATGCTGATTTATTTAAAAAGCAATCCCAGACATGGTGGTCTGCTGAGCCCAGCAGACCACCATCCCTGGCAGGGCCTATCAATCCCAATGGACTCATAAATTGCGAGAGCCTAATTAATATTCATGAGCCTCGCAATTTGCAACCCCATTGGGAATCGCAAACAGTGTTAAACACACTGTTGTACATGCAAAATACCGCCTCGCAAATTGCGAGTCGCAAAAGACTCGCAATTTGCAAGGCTCTCATTGGTGCGTCATACATCTGGCCCTAACTGACTAACCACATAGAAGCAATTTACAAAGGGAATAATAAAACTGCAGGCATGGAATAATGGTACTCGTATGCAAATTCACAATTTTCCCTATTCACAAAACTCACCAGTCGCTGCTTCAGCCGAGGCTTTTAGGTGTACAGGGTAAGTTGTGAAGACTGCTAGTTCCCCAATGTATAACTGAACATTTTGTAGTTTGCACTGTGGAAATGCAATATATATATTTTTTCCACTACAGGGATTTTTCCCCTGATTTAGAAACCACTTCAACTACACCCCACTGTGTTTACGAGTTTTCCATTCTGATTCGCTCCCTGAAAGAGAGTAAATCTCTGACAGTTTCCTGTGTGGCAAAGGGTTGGAGGGGAGTTTGTGAATGTCAGCCAACTCATAAGCTTATGAGTAGTCACACACGTTTCAAAGCAAACCATGGCTTAAGCCCACCCCTTGCATGGGATTTACTAATAGATGATTTCATGTAGTCACGACATACAATTGAGCAGTAGTAAAGCCATTAATACTTACATGTATCCTTTTCTGGGTATTATGAAGCAAGTTTATGGCTTTGTGAATTAGGCCTTTTAAGTGTACATACTTTTTCTCCTCATATGTTTATTGTTTATCATAAAGCAAATTAAAGTTCCACTGAATAAAACAACATTTATGTATTGGAGTCAACAGGCATTCAACTGCAGTCTGCATTTCTTCACCTTTTCTAATATTGATGTATGTCTGATTTGCCTTAATCTAACTAGTAGAAGTAAAGTTTTAACATTAAATAATGTATTTAATTTCAAGTACTGTTTGAATGGCGCTATATGAACGCATAGTGTATATTCATTCATGCAGAATGTGTATACTGTAGTGAAAACTGTCATAGTGTTAAAAGAAACATACAAATATACCTTTTTTTTGTAACCTGACTATTACAAATTCTGCATTTAAAGGAGCTGTGCCTAGTCAATGACTATTTACATAGTCGGCTGACATAAAAGCATTGCTTATGGTTTACATATTACGGAAATAAACAGATTCACGAGTTAATTTAAGAACATTGAGTATGAAACTCATTACCTTTTCATCTTGTACACTGCTCATCCCTATGTAAGGAGAGAAGCCAGAGGAAAGGATTCCGATGAACACAATACAATTGATATATATCTGGTGCCAATAGCCAACCCCAAGTTCCTGATAATAGGAGGCAACGAGAATACAAATATTACAAACATTGTCATGATGCATATTACAAACAAGCAAAATTGGCACATTGGATATCTAATTTAATATCACATTACGAAGTATTTTCAAAGGTATATGTTCCATTACCAACCTTTGAGATATCAATAAACAACAGGCATAGTAACATTGTTTACTAGCATTTCCTGCATTTACACATTATTCACCTGCCTAGTACATCTCCGGGGGCACTGTGTGGAATGTAGGAGGTGTCCATTAAACAGGGAGGTCCCTCATATCCTGATGAGTGTGATTCTCAAGACGTAAGCTGTTTGAGCCATATCTTTACTCATAGAACAAATCATATATCTAGTGGGTCAGCTATCCAGAATATGTATTCCACCATGTTCTACCAAACCAGAACATCTTCCCATATGAGAGTGTTAGCTCAGAGTAGCTTTTACTCATTGCTGCATTTTTCTTTCAGTGTAATCAATTTAAAATATGATGCTAAAACCTATTTTTTCAATCAGAAAAAGTATGTAACTGTTTCGACTGGGAATCCTGCCACACTCATTTGCAAGCCAAACGTCTCTTTTTCAGACTTTTCGTGCTAACTTTAGGATCAAGTTTGCTAAATCATTTCTTGAAATGTATTGTACAAATGTTTTAGGTACAAAAATCTCTATGAAATAAACATCATATTTAGGGGCATAATTATTTATTTCAAATAATACAAGCATTGGGAAAGATACTAGATCTGTCCTTTTTCTATTTGTACGTGTTGCTTCACTGATTGGTGTGCTTGTGTGTGTACTGTTCTGAAGATAGGTACATGGATGAATTTTAGAATAAGTAAATAACCAGGCAAATGGTTGGATGAGTACATGGATGAGTATTTGGTTGCATGGATAAATAGGTGGACGATTGAATGTATTGATGAATGATTGAGTGAGTAGCAGAATAGACGGGAGAGGGCAGATTCCCTGCATCAACAAAACCACCACCACCTCCAGCACTGTGTCCTCAACACTCTCTTGGTTATCTTAACTATGCATACACCCTTGCACTCAATCTCTATCTTCTGGAGAACAAAGGTAAATATAGTCCAAGAGCAATGCCCATCTCTGACTCGGTCTCTGCCCAAACCCCAAAGTTCCAGAAGATGCATTTTATTAGACAGGTATCATCACTTCAGATTTTCTTTTTTGGGTGAAGAAGTTGGCTACAGATCAACAGCAACATGTACTATGCGCCCAGCGGAGATCCGAGAGAGGTACGGCTGCAGGAGTATTCAGGAAAACTGCTCCGGATTCGGTAGGAGAGGAGTACTCCGAAGCGCCCATGGTCCCCCTACCACTGGGATCCTGCTCAAATGCCCAACACTCACCACTGCTGCCGGGAATGGGGAAGATCTGCGGACTTTGGAACTGTCCCTTCCACCTCTCCTCTCTCTACTCTTGACCTGGAGGCAAGCTGCAGGATGAGGCGGACGGCGTTTACCAGCAACACCAGGACTGGTGCTCTTGATGGAACTTTAATGATGCCTCCTGGGCAGAATCCAAAACTGTCTGTTCTTACCGCGGTGCCCGAGCAACTTTGGCTGATGCCCGGTGGAGCTGTCCTATGCAGCTATAGAGGAGTTTGGCTCTGGTTCACCCCTTGGCTGGCACATACCGTGCCGGACATTGGGCATCGTTTTCCACACCTCCCCGTTGTGTTTTCCTACCTGCATTCCCTACCCCAGTCTACCATGCCCCCTCTGCCTCTTCACTGCCCATAAGACATGTGTACGAGCTAATAATTTCACATTATTGTGTAATCTCATGGTTTTTCTTTTCTCCTCTGTCTATACTTATCTATGTAATTATGGAACCTAGAAGAAAGGATTGGAAGCAGCCGGGACATAAATGACTGCACCACCAGACTAGTCACAAGGGTATATTATATTGCCCACCTCAAGTGATCTGCTGCTTGTAGATCACAAAAATAATAGAGCTAAATTGGTAGGATGAGAGGCAATATATAGAAAACAGACACTTAGGAACATACAAACATGTAGAAACATGCAATTACAAATAAATGAATTAAAGATGTCTTTATTCTTTGTTGTGCTTCACAAGATATAAACCAGCCAACGCGTTACGCCCAAACACGGGCTTCTTCAGGGCTGAAAATGGCATACAACATAAGAACACTTTAAAATTTAAGAATATGCAACCAAGAAAACTTTAGTTTCTTTTTTTGCAAAAAAAAAGAAATTTGCACAGTAAAGAAAAAGAGATTTAATGAGAGGCAGAGGCCAAGAAAGCTTGATTAGGATGAAAAGATGGTGGGGGAAAATGCTAATATTTCAGTGCTCATGAAAACGTGAACAAGGCATCTCTATGATGCATCAGTGACACCTAAAAGGTAGTTTAAAAAAGAAGAGACATCCGCGGCAGTTCTAAAAAACACCAAACGTGAGGTCGCCTTATAACCCAGTCAGAATGTGCATAGAGATCTTCTGTAGCTAGATGAACTGGCTTACCAATGTGGTATTATAAAAAGGCGTAATCGGTAGCGTATTTATCCAATAGGTACGTTTGAGATTGATCTTAAGTAGCACAAGAGGGAAAGAGAAAGTTTAAACTAAAAACAAGACTGCAATCTAATAAATAGACTTAAGTAAAGAGACCCAAAACTAGGCAAATAATAGTGCTCCACATACCTAGTGCATGTATTCAAAGCTCATGGTAGAGCGAAGTTCGTTAGATAACGGGAATACAGAGTTTCATCAAATAAAGACCAAAAAAGGGGGGTGTCGGTGATGCTCCAAAGTTCTATCCAAACTAAGTTCAGTTGTACTGGCGTAGTAATTGACAGTAACTGGATAGAAATTTCTTAAAGCCTACAAGAAAAAGTTAAAGACCAAACACTAATTAGATGTTCAATAACATGTTAAATTAATATAAACCAGAATTTAAACACGAGCAAAAAAAAGTAAGTGAAGAAACTAGGATTGAACCAAAAAAGAAGCATTTTGTGTGAAAAAATCAGTAACAAGCTTCTATTTAATTAGAGCATAATCTGGGTGCAAGCAAATCAGTAACCATTATAAATAATATGCAAGAATAGAAAGATCCAAAAATATATATTTTTATTTATTTAGAGAAATCTGTTTTTAGTTTATCTTTTTATATAAATAACTTAATTAGCTCATTCAATTGATCATTTTTTGTTTAAACCATATTCAACAAGTTCAAACTGTTCATATATACACCAACACAATTATATTCATAGGACATTTCAGCTTTATATTTCCAATTAGAACTTCAGGATTATTATTTTGGTTGAAACATGAAAAAGATGACAACTTGATGATGGCAAGCGGTAGAATTGGAACTACGCGCGTTTCGGCACTGCTGCCTTCATGAGGAACTGTCTATTGCACAAAAATTGAGGAGAAAGACTCCATTGGTTGAAAATCTTATTTTACTTGTAGCTAAAAGAATTATTTCCGAGGAATATTTGAGTTGTTTATGAGTAATTCCTACAGATTTGCCCCTTATGCCGAGTGTATGTTCAACTTTATTATAATTTTTGTACCAATATTTTCGGAAAATAGTTGCAACTTCTATCTTAGCGTTCGAATAATAAAAGGTTTAAAAATGTAGATGAAGAGAATGGCCACTTGTGCCGAATGTTTATTCAAAAAAGAAGCAAGAATACACAGAAAGGACCTAGAAATTATTGAAGTCGGGGGCAAGTGTATGACATAAGGTATTGGATCATTCAATAAATTAGTACATTGTGATCTAGCCTCAGTCTCAACAGAGACCCGTGAAAGAGTGGGGAGGAAATGAAAAAAACACGACGGCAGTTCCATAACACCTTATTTGACAAAGACTAAAAAATCAAATTATGCTCAAAAGCGCTAAATGACGGAGATTCCTGAAAGGGCCCTTATAGGAAAATGCTAACGTTCTAACGCATACAAAGAAGAACAATTTAAGTTGGATAATGTCTGTTAAGACGACAAAAAGTCAGGCAATGCGTACCGGACATTCTAAAGTGGGCCCATATGCAAAGACACGCCGGTTAATGGCGAGACAGCAACTCAGCATTGAAGCGTGAAAACTTACTTCAAAGCGGAATTAGCCACACGTAGAAACCCGAAACGTTGTCGGCGTCCTTCAGCCAACACGGTAGAAGCGAGAAAGAGATGCTTCCGCCATTTGTTTAAATACAGCTACCAATCAGTGGCAAGTTGTTGCGGTTGGACCGCGCTGCCACAGTGTAATCGATACTTACTTCCGGAGGTCCTCCCCAGCACCGGACACGTGAGAAATAAAAACATGCCCGCGAGTGGGAGTTAAACGTATCCTCACTTCCGTGTTTAAGCTAAAAAGTGCAATGCGCGAATAACCCGGCAATTATATCCTTACTTCGGTGTTTGATTGAATTGTGCAGTGAACGAGTGACCCACCAACAGAGAAGCGTAACTGAGCCGATGACACTAAAAAGTTGAACTAGACCACGTTTGTAAATAGTGAAGTCACATGCCCACTTCCGTGAAATACCCACGCGAGTAGGGGTGAACTGGAGCATTTCTGTAACACTAAATATCAAAAGGAAAAAAGAAACAGTTGTAGCCATGGAATTTTAATAATATTGATAAAAACGGCTACAACAATAAAAATCTAGACACACATAAAACTAACTGTGTAGAGATCACTAAGGCCTCTATTCCAAAAAACAGGAACGGTGGCCCTATAAAAGTCGGGCCAGAGCTGGTAAGCAAGGATCAAGCCAGTGAAAAAAAAAGGATGAGATATCAAAAGAGCGTCAAGACTTTCAAAGAGGCGCTTTGCGACAGAACAAGAGTGTAAGGAAGCAATACTAGTGAAGAGTGTGTATTAGATGTGACAGAAGAGGGTGCTATACCATAGTGCTTGCATCAAGGACAATTTAACAACTACATCTAGCCATATTATAACTAGCATCAAAACTGAGAGCAAATATATAGTGACAATCGGGTTACAGCGCCACAATACAACAATTTACACAGAACATAGTACAGGATTAGCCATACATAGAAAATAGAAATACATCATTTCGTTTCTCATACATGTAATCACGCTATAACAACTGCAGTTACTCTCATGTGTACCTGTAATTCACTGATCCTCATGTAAAGTGCTCTGATACCCCCCGGGTCTATCCAGCGCTATAATAATACTACGGTGCCCGAGCTACTTTGGCTGATGCCCGGTGGAGCTGTCATAAGCAGCTATAGAGGAGTTTGGCTCTGGTTCACCTCTGAGCTGGCACCTACCCAACCGGACATCGGACATCGTTTTCCTCACCTCCCCGTTGTGTTTTTCTACCTGCATTCCCTACCCCCGTTTACCAGTCCCCCTCTACCTCTTCACTCCCCATAAAACATGTGTACTCACTAATAATCTCACATTATTGTGTAATCTCATGTTTTTTCTTTTTTCCTATGTCTATACTTGTCTATGTAATTATTTAACTTTTTATTTATTTATTTAAAGTTTTGTATAGCACGAACATGACCCAAGCGGATATCAGAGCGCTTTACATGACAGTTGGAAAGACATAACCGAAAGCTGTGGGAGAAATTTAAGTCAGTATACATCAGTAACAACTGTGGCATAGTGAACTGAACTGTGACATTGGCCAGTTAGCAATTACGACAAGATAAATAAGGAATAACAGTGGAATGGTGGCGGGCGACAATGGGTCGTAGCAGAGGCCAGGTGGTAACAAAGACAGTTAAAAACAGGTATGGTGACAAAAAGGAGCAAAGCTTCTAGTTCAGGTTATTGTTCATCAGTAGAGCTTTCACTTCCCTTTTGAAGGCAAGAGTTGAAGGAATTAGTCTTGTTTCCACAGGTAGGGAGTTCCATATTCTCTGTGCAATGACAGAGAAAGTACGTTTGTAGGCTTTCAGTTTTTTTAATTTCTTTGGCTTGAGGAGCAGAGTGCTGGTGCTCCTTGAGGGCCTGGCGCTACCAGATAGCTCGAACTTATTTGTCAGGTAGATAGGGGTATTGAAGTGTAGTCCTCTATGGGTCATACATGCAATTTTTAACTGGATCCTTGCGTCAAATGGGAGCCAGTTGAGCTCTTTAATGTCAGGAGAGATGTGATTGGATTTCCTGGAACCAGTGACAAGTCTAGTCGCAGCATTGAGAGATGCTCTGAGTGGGGCTAAACTGAGTTCCGGGAGACCGCATAGAGTAGAAGTGTCGTATTCAAATCTTGAAATGACTAGTGCTGCACCGCTGATTTGAAGTCATCTTGTGGGAGGTAAGGTTTAAGTTTTCTAAGGATGCTTAATTGGAAGTTTGCTCCTTTGGTAGATGCTCTGATGTGAGCTTGCATGTTTAGGTTCTTGTCCAGTACAACTCCCAGTGCTTTGGTGGAGTCAATGACGTGTGGTGTGCAGCTGAGAGCGGTGAGGTTTGTTAGGAATTGCCCCACAGTGGGGGATTGCCTAGTCGGTAAAATGAGGAAGAATTCAGTTTTAAGGGTGATTAGTTTGAGGTGTGTAATGTTCTCTTTTGTATACAATAAACTTTATATTCTCCTCAACATTCCATGGAATATTACAAGGTGGTTGGAGGTTAGCCAGTTTAAGGTTTTGTGCAGGGTTCCGTTGAGTGACGGGATGTCTTGAGGTGAAGATAATTTCATATACAGTTGGGTATCATACGCATACTTGTGATATTGGATGTTGGAAGCTTTGAGGATTACAGTCAGTGGTTCAATGAAAAGGTTGAAGAGCGTGGGGGAGAGTGAGGACCCTTGAGGGACACCAAGAGTGCAGGGACTGGAGTTGGATAGAGTTTGATTGGTTTTGACTCTTTGCGTTCTGTTCTTGAGAGAAGAGGCAAACCATTTTAGGACAGTGTCTGAGAGCCCCATCGTACATTCCAAGAGGTTAAGTAGGTTGTCTTGTTTGACCGTATCAAATGCAGAGGAGAGATCGAGTAGTATCAATAGGCAAGCTTCATTATGATCAAGCAAAGAGAGGGCATCGTCCACTATGTGCGTGATGGTCGTCTCAGTGCTGTGTCCTGCGCGGAAGCCCGATTGGAATTGGTCAAGGAGTTGGATTTGCTCAATGTGTTTGCGCAGTTGTTCATGTACACATTTCTGGAGGAGTTTTGCCAGGGTAGGAATGTTTGTGATTGGTCGATAGTTATTCAGGTCTTCAGGGTCCGCCGTGTTTTTTTTAGAATAGGTTGGACTATGCCTGCCATTCGGCAGTCTGGAATCTCCCCTTGGAGAAGCGAAGCGTTGATCTTGGACCAGGGAGGGGCTAGGGTTCCTACCATTTCTTTGAAGAAGTTGGGGGGGGGAGGTCATTGAAGTGATTGGAGGGTTTCAGGGTCGATAGTATGCTGAGGATGGCAGCATCATTGACGGGCGTGAATTGGCTCCAAGAGGCATTGTTTTTGGGGGAGAAACAGCATGACGTAGAAGGGGGGCAGGTAATGAGGATTCAGGCGAGGGTGAAAGATTGATTGGAGCCAACTTGAGGTCTGATTCAATCTTATTCGCCTTTTCGAGGAAGAAGTCAGCGACGGCATCACAGCTCGGTTGAGGGCTGGAGATGTGAGGTGATTGGCCGGAAGTGTTATTAGATTGTGACTTAATCAACTCAAAGAGTCTTTTTGGGCGACTTTTGGCTTTAGAAAGTTGGGATTTGAAGAAGGTTGCTTTTGCCGTTCTGATGAGTTTATTGTATCTGCTCCTTTTTAGTCTAAGAGTTTTGAGTAGATCGGTGGATGGAACTGCTCTCCAGGCGCATTCTGCTAGTCTAAGGCTGCGTTTGTCCAAATTTAGGCAGTCATTGAACCATGGTTTGGAGTCTTTGATGGGCTTTCTTTTTAGTTGAAGGGGGGCAGTTGCATTCAGGGCGGAGAGCATGGCATTGTTATAATGATCAGTGAGGTCGTGAACACTGGCCATGTTAGCAGGGGGCAGTAGGGAGGTTGTGCAGTGTGATTTGAGCTCATTAATGTTGGTATGATGAAGTGATCTTTCCCAATGCTTTTGTGTTAGTGGTTGTGATCTACTGGAGTTCCAGCTTTCAAAGATACGGAAGGTGATATAGTGATGGTCCGACCAGTCACAGGGGAGAATAGAATTGAGTTGGATGGAGTTGGGATTAGCTATGATTAGATCGAGGGTCATGCCTAGGTTGTGCGTGGGACTATCACAGTATTGGGTCAGGGAGAGATCATTGAGGAAGTTTTTGAGAGTATTAACCGCCTGATCATGTGGGTCATTCCAGTGGAGATTGAAGTCTCCAAGGAAGATCTGGGGGCAGTGTCGTCCCCAGGTTGGAGGAGAGGGTTTCCATAGTATGTTCAATAAAGGGGGGGGTTGTCTCCCGGCGGTTAGTAGAATATGTGCAGGCTACAAATGGGTCTATGCTTGCTAGGGATATCTATGCATAAATATTCACAGGATGAAAGAGTAGCCGAGGGTGACTGTTTAGCTGAGAGAGAGCTGTGGCAGATGTAGGCTATGCCTCCACCCGTTTTCTTTACTCGATCAAGTCTGATAATGTTGTAGCTGGGCGGGACTAGAATGTCAAGGATGGGGCCTGAGTGAGCCAGGTTTCGATGAGGATAAGGAGGTCAAGTTCCTGAGTAAGGTCTGTGGCATGTTTCACCGCTGATCTAAAGTTAAGTAGCAGGCATTTCAGGTGTGCTTTGTGTTCAATGGGGGTTGGCTGCGTGATAGGTATCCGTGTGAGGTTGTTGAAGTTTAGGGTATTGGCATTGAGTCGGGGGGCTCTATGGGGGTTAGGTGTGATGTATTGAATAGCCTCTGTGTTGTCTTATTTGGGATTTTCCGTTTCAAGGGGATTTATAGGGGTAGATTGTGAGGATCCAGAGGGGGCTGATATGGTCGAGTGGGGGGCGTTGTACGCTCGGAGGAGGGAGAGAATATCTGGTTCTGATAGTTGATTATTGGATCTGGCAGGTCTGGATGGGGCGTTGGGGTAGGGGGTGGTATTCTTCCAGTTCTTGCCTGGGGGTTTCAGCAGGGGGTAGGTCGGTAGTATTGTGGGGGGGCATAGAGGGATATGGTGGCGCTGGAATGGATGCAGGAGCTCCTGCTTTGACTTGCTGTAAGCGAGGTCAAGGGCCAGGTCAGTGGTGGTGTTAATGAGATGTTGAATGGCCGTATTGAGATGAAGAAGTTCTTGGTTTATTTCCTTGAGTTTAGCAGCTGGATCTGCTGGTGGTTCATGGATGGGAGGAGAGGTGAGGTTCACTATGGTGGACGTAGGTGAGTTCACATAGGGGAAGTAGGGGGAGGGAGGACAGCTTCAGAGGAGGATTTCTGACTCAGATGGAGAGGAGAAAATTGTCAGCGGACGTTAGGGTTAGGGACATTGCTTTCCTGGAGGAGAGAGGGCCAGCCATCTGTGGGAAAAGGGAATTAAGTGGGAGAGAGTTCTGAGGAAAGGGGGAGAAAAGGGGGAGTGGGGGGTGGGTGGTGTGGGAGATGTGGTCGGGGCTAGGGATAGCAGCTTCCTCAACAATGTGTGAATGGAGTTGGGTAGTTCTGGGTGGTTAGGGCACAGTGGGTGAGTATATGGTGCCTAGACATGGTGGAACTGAGGTCCAATGCAAGTTGTTCGAAGTCTGAGGAGCAGTTGCCCAGTGGTGGTGGGACAGTAGCGCGTGCTCAGTTTGGCCCTGAGTTGGAGTTAGTGGAAGGTCATTCATCTGGTGAGTAGGGGTGTCACTATAGTCAAGAGATTTTTTAATGCTGTTGAATCTTTCATCAAAGATGGCCAGGTTGCGGTCGATGGCCTGAATTAGTATAGTTCCATTGTTATAGATGGAGATAGAAGCATTTGCTCTGAATGAGGGTGAGGTCACAGCCAATAGTCTAAGGCCATGGTGAAATTTAGTTAGCCGAGGTGATCCTAAGTAGAGATTGGATCGCAATTCTTCACTGAGCTCTTCTTTTGGTATGAAAGATCAGGTCACTAGTAATCACACCTTTTTTTTGGACAGAAATAGGGGACAGAGATAAGGGTTTCTGGGTTAGCTTTGAGTAGTCTATGTTTTAGGGATTTAATAGCGTTTTTGGAGAGGTTGGGTGGATAATTAATTGTGTGGCTATTCGGACCATATTTCTTGAGTCTGAGTCTGGAGTCCAGTCTCAGTTGGGCAGGGGGCATATTGGGGAGGGGTTATGTTGTGAGTAATATATGAGAGGAGGGAGAATACTGGTTCCTAGTATATGATCCTCGGTGACAGTGAGTCTTTTAAATTATGGCGTTAAGGTGTGGGGTATAAGGAAAGGTGAAGAAGTGCGCCTTTCTAGTCAGTTTGCTAGAGACATTGTGACCATGGTCTGTGCGCACCGGGTTGAGCTGAGGTCATGTGTGTTGATAGGGAGCATAGGTAAAAATGCATTGAGTGTGGGAGAGGGTTATGGTAGTGTCATTGCCTAGTACTGTTAGAGGGAGCCTGGGGAAGTGAACCTATTTGAGGGGAGCAGGGACTGGCCATTTGAAGATCCTGGAGCGCATGAAAAGTAAACCCCATCAGCAGTTAGGGGCAGCCATTTTTAGACAATTCAAGTATAGATAATAGAGGAAATCAGGGTAGTTAACGTCAGCTTAATGTGTGTGAGATGGTTAGGTTAGAGGTATTGCCTTGCACTAATCGAGGAAGCCAGGGAGAGTGGATCGTTTTGAGGAGAGTGATATCAGGACGCTTGTTGGGCCAGGAGTGATCTTACATTACGCTCCCACTGCAATCAGGAGCCAAAACGTAATCAGGAGTGGCCGTTTTTGACAAATTCCCACACATTTTTGGCAAGCTGCAGTCATAAACAGGAGCCCAACAGCAATCAGGGGCGCCCAATTTTGATAGATTCACAGCACATTTTAGGAGAGGTCAGCCATGGAGAGTGGGACTTTCTGAGGAGGGTGGACATGACCATTGAGGCGCCGGAGGCGAGCGTATGGTAAACACCCTTAGCAAGCGGCCATTATAGCCAGTTCCAATTCAGATTGTGATCACTAGGTGAGGGAGCGAGCGTAGAATAGTTAGCCTCCACAAGAAGGGAGCGGCCATTTTAGGCCAGGTGCGGGAGGGAGCGTGGAGTGAAAACCTTCAACAAGAAGGGAGCGGCCATTTTAGACAGTTCAGAATCACTAGTAAACTAGTTTGTGGTTATGCAATCTGCCCTGTGTGCCCTTATTCCATGTGCGATCGTCCTGCTTGAGTCGAGGGGGATTTGAAGCGCCATAAGCACCCACTCTGTAAAAAAAACATCGGCACTCGGGAGGAGGGCGAAGTGGCATTGGGCACAGACGCTGTCCCTCTCAGCTTCGGAGGGTTAACGGGAGCAGGAGGGGTCAGAAAATACGAAACAGAACTAGAAAAACAGAGCCAGGCCCCAGGCGATGCATGCAGGGAGGTCCGGTCATGAGCCCTCGCTATTAGCACAGTAGTTGTCAGAGTACTTTTCGGGGGCAAGTGTATGTAGAGGCACAGGAGCAGAGCACAGGGTCTAGGCGCCCTTATCGTCAGCAAATATAGCAGCTGAAGTAGCCAGAGTCAAGCAAACGCAACTGCATAGGAGTTGAGTCCAAACACGTTGCCTCGTGGGAGGTCCAGCCGGCAGACATCAGCATAAGCGCAAAGCATGTCGGTGACCAACTCTGTGCGACGTGGGGTGATCAGAATTTCGCTGGTCTCATGCTCTTGAAATTTGGGAGAGGGGCAAGGATCCAAGTCAAGACTAAATGGCTGCCGTCATCCCTAATCGTAGGGAGCGCTTTTGGAGTCGTATCGTGGTGGTGTGTGGAGGGGACACCAATCCAGTGGGAGAGCCGATGCTATGGCTCTGTTGGGTGGAGCTAATGTGATGGTTCAGTGAGGAGGAGTCACCGCCCCATGGAAGGCCCGCATCCCGTTCCGAGGGATGGGCGGAGCAACCTCTCTCAACGGAGCCAGGTCCATGGTGGGTGGGAGGGTGACCAGGAGCCCAAGCAAGATGGAGAGTAGGCAACCTCACTAATCACATTGAAGGCAGCCAGATGCCTGATAAGCACTCACCCGATCTGGCAGTGAGCCCCAGTCTCGCGGGAGCCAGATCCGTGTCTGATTGTGTTGCTGCGGATGAGGCACGAAGGTCTGCTCCAGGATGGCATCGGGTTCAGTGAGTGGTTCGAAGGCAAGGGTCGGCGGCGACAGGGGGAAGCGTCTGTGGCCGGATTCAGGTCCGTTTGTGGCCCACTGTGTAAGAGGCATGGAGATCTGTTCCAAGTTGGCTCCCAGTTCAGTCATTGGCTTAAAGGCAGGAGTCAGCAGCGCCCGGAGGAAGCGTCTGTGTAAGGAGGGGTCAGCTCCGACCACACATGGGCTGACTCACCCAGAGGCCCGATTCCTGCAGGGACCATCACAGCATGAGAGCTGGGGATGTGTGGAAGGGGGGCATGCGGCACCAGAGAGGATTTGCTGAATCATCGGGAGATCCTTTCTGTAGAGCACGGATCCCATCTGTAGAGGTCAGCGAGGGGACGAGAGTCATCGATCCCGTGG
Source organism: Triturus cristatus (assembly GCF_964204655.1). Classification (NCBI taxonomy): domain Eukaryota; kingdom Metazoa; phylum Chordata; class Amphibia; order Caudata; family Salamandridae; genus Triturus; species Triturus cristatus. The sequence goes on from NC_140590.1 coordinate 665,919,654, forward strand.
GCCCAATCCTGCCGAGAGCGTCGATGGATCTTGGGAGATCGTTGCTTGCGCTGAGAGGCCCCAAAATCTCAGTTGCCAAGGATGCGTGTTGGGTGATGGAAAGGGGTGATCTTTGAAGTTGGATGGCTGGTTATTACGGGTATATCAACCGATAAGGTAATCCCCAACCAGGAACTCTGGGGAAGAGCTCCTACTCGGCGGCCATCTTCCTTTGCCCGAACCTGTAACCCACTGATACTCATGTAAAGCGCTCTGATACCTCTGGGTCCAGCCAGCGCTATATAAAACTTTGCAAATAAATAAATCAAATAAATACTATCATACTGATCACAATTTACAACTAGTATTCGGATGACTGGTTTGGAATTGTGTGAACCAATCTATGTACTAGATTAAGTCATAATCCGACCATCATAATTAATATTTATTAGGTAGGTAGCAGATTGCTTCTCGCTTTGATTGGAGACAATCACACAGATGGTGGCCAGCAAGGGTCAGAAGCTCACCATATCTGTTAATAGTTTTCAATAAAGTACCGTGTTTAGTAAAGCAGCCTGTTTTTCTTAAAAGAAATAGAGCTGCTTTAAAACTAAAGTTGTATTTTGTAAAGGTTTCTGTGAGAGTTGGGACCACTGCCTATTCCCCAGGAACGTTTTTCACAATTCACACAAGTCAAGAGGTCATATGGGGACCCCTTACCTTTTAAGAATGTGATATCACCCCGACTTTGGTGTTGGTAACTTTAAATGGTTTGCAACTGCATTTGCACTAACAAACTATTGATACACATCATACTGGTTTGTAATTTGGAGGGGAGCGTTCAACATGGCCCTTCCAAATTGCGAATTGGTATTCATTACAGTACAATTTAAGGACTCGGTAAAAGAATGACTTCTAAAAAAGGATTTGTAATCAGAAAAACCTATGTTGTGGTCAAAAACACTCTGAAAGGGATAGCACATCTGGCCCCATTTTGCAGACTTCAGAATCAGAGGACCCTAGCTTATTTATTTGACTAAGGTTTATGATGCTGGGTATATCATCCTATCACTTTCTTTTTCTGTCAAAAAGTGGATCTACTTAGGAGTTTTCAGTTTTCATTTGCGGGCTATTCCAGAAAATGCATTATGCATTGATGCACAAACACTTGCCCATTTTAAAGCAAACTGACATGCTCTAGGCATACTGCTTATTGGGAAAAAAATCAAAATGAAATCTGCATGACCATAAGTAAGAGATTTAAATCCCACTAGAGTTCACACATCTTTTCGTCCTTCCACTTCCTATTAATAGGACTACAAAGCTGCAAGCCTGTGCCAGCAAGCACTTTAATATTATTGAAAGTAAACACCTTTATGGTGGCAGAGCAAATGCAGACTTGTTTGTAGATGCTTCTGTGCTGAATGAGAGTGGACTACGATCACACGTCCACATGGTACTGGTCTATGTACATCTGGTATTGGATATGATTTGTTTCACTGTTGCTCTCTGGGCACTATAAGTGAGTTAATTCTCAAATCATCTGGCATTATGTGTGAGACCCTAATATTTGTCAATCTAACAGTGGGTGTGAGTTTATGTAGTCTGTCATCTTGGAACCTGATCTTGGTGATTGTGCAGCCAATACTTTGTGATCTAAGGAGCAGATTTATTTAGTTTTCATGCAATACAGTGCAGTACCAAAGGTTGCTGTGCTGTGTTGCGTGAAAGGGAGAGAACAGAAAAGCGCCATATCTGCTATATTATGGCACTATTTCTCTATCCCCCTGCACTGGTGTACTTTTGACTGCCAATGTACACACCCTTGCACTATGGTTTGTGTATGTGTGATGTCAAATATAGGTTTTGTACTGAGGGATTCCCTTCCAGTACAAAATACTATGTTTAGACATAGTTTAACATTTTGTGCAGCACAGCAGTTGGAAAGTTTTTAAGAAAAGAAAAGAAATTATTAAACTTTATACCTGGATCAAGGAAGTGTTAATTTTTGGTGCAAAGTCTTGCCTATCTATTTAGTAGTAGGGCCTGTCAGTCAAAAACCATAGATGGTTGCGTGGGAACATCCTTGTACCAAACCTGGAACTCTCCCTTGATGCAAGGTAGCACAAAGCACTATTTTGCTTTCCCTTAGGGATACTTTCCAATGTAGTCAGAATTTGTACTGGAAGGTAAATCCAAACACAACACTTTGCATTAGTTTCAGTCACTTTTATGACCTGGATCAAAGTATTAGTAAACCTGCCTCTTAGTCTCTGTTATTGACTCGAGGTCCTAATTTCCATTTAGGCAGAGCAAAATTTCCAGATTAGATACTGCTCCCCTCAATTATAACTCATCATCATTATTGTTGCTTATTTCGGATTACAAATCCATAAACCATTCAATAGAAACATAACAAAATAACACTATTTAAAAATCAAATAAATATAAAAAATGCACATTCTGCCCACCAGAGATGAATCAACTATTGCATCTACCTCCTATTAACAATACAGATATGATAGATTTTCCAGCATTCTATCTGTTAAAACAGACAATAACATTCACTGCTAAAAACTATTCTAAAAGAGGCATCTGCTCCAAAGGGTAAGTCACAATAATTCTCTTGATTGGCAGTAGAAATGTAGAACATAGGGGGAGCTATCCCATAAAATGATGGTGCAGTACACCATCTCTTAGACCTATATCCTAAACCTCGGGCAGACACATAATGGTTCCATGTAATAATTTGTGAAATTATCCAAGCTGCCCTTAGAAATTCAGCCAGACCAGCCACAATCACTTCTCTTGTATCCGACTTGAGAATCCTAAGAGCTAAATCTAGGGTCCTAAGACCAACAAGATGGCACAATGGAATAATCCATTTCTAAGTTGGTACTCAATAAGCAGTGCAAAAGATTAAAAAATGAGAAATAGACTCATTGGGATTGTTGCAGACAGGACATGCTTTTGGAGTACTGTTGCACTTCTCCCATTTAGAGGTATATTGTGCTAATGGCAGCGTCCCATACCTAAACTTCAAATACAATTGTCTAGCCAAAGAACCTTGTATAATATCAAGTATTATATCAAGTGCTGCTTCATACGATGGTATTATCTTGAAATCAAGGAATGTGTCTGTTAGACTAACTGTCTTGCCAGTTTTGATCTTATCACCCCAAACATAATCCCTACACTGATCTTTACTCAATTGTCGTGGGTTGGCCAGAAGATTTTCAAATGCTAAAGCATAGAGCATTTTCTATACGGAAGTAAGTTAAGGAATTCTTAAATGGCATTAAGAACTCCCTCATTGCCTCCCTATAAGGCTCTAGTTCAAGTGTTGACCACAGCCTTTACCAAAAGACTAAAGGTTTTGACTTTATAGTAGAGGAAATCGGGTACAAACCCATATCCTGAAGCAAGGGGATTGTGGGCATGCTCTGTGGGGATTAGTAAGGTGCCTAAGACATCTGTTCTCGACCACACACAGCTCTGCAATTTCTGCATGTCCCCAAAGCTCTGTGCCATAGAGGACAGCATTTTTGCCTTCACTTTATGTATTTTAGAGCTAGCATTAGATGGTTAGATTTTTATTTTGTTGCAGTTTTCAGTATCGCTCCTGTTTCTTGCTGCAGCTTGGGGCCCTTTTATTAATCTTGGCCTTCCAACTAAAGGTATGAGTAGGCGTCACTCCAAGATATACAAAATCTTTGACCAATTCTAGCAATGTGTTAGAAACCTGCAGCCTAACTTGCAAGGACCTACAAGGATTAAACACCATACACTCGGTTATACTGACATTCAGTTCTAACCCACGATCTGCACAGAACAATTAAAAATGATCTAGAAGAGCTTGTAATCCCCCAGGTTTTTTTTTTTTTAAATAAGTAGGGTATCACCTGCAAAGACTAAAATGGGTATTTTTCTGGGGCCGACTTTGGGAGCATCGTTGTTATCACAGTTTAGTACCTTTGCCAGATCATTGATAAACAGAGAACAGAGTGTTGGAGCTAAAACACAGCCCTGCCTCACCCCACCCCCACCCCCTCTATCCTAAATAGCTCCCCATTTTTCCCTTATCTGACACTGGCATGGTTATTTTCTTAGAACCTTATGAGGCTGTCTAAAATATTTTCTGGAACTTCCTTGCTTCTCAAGAATCCCCACAGCTTGCTCTTAGGTACCATGTTGAATGTAGATGTTAGCTCTCCGAACGCAACGTGAAGATGGCCTTTTCCCAGAACTACTGTCTTCCTGGATACTATGCTAAATCCGAGAACTTATCCAGTGGTCCAAGAGTAGTTTTTTTGTCACTCTGTATTATGCATTGAACCAAGGGAGCGGATTGTATCTAGCTTTAGTTTCTCTCCTACGGTCTTTGGACAATATATCCCTTAAGTTTATGAACAGACCTTCATGAATTTCAATTATTAAATTAAGAGATACACACATTCATATACACTTTATTTAGAAGATGCAGGTGAGCCTCCCTAAACTCCCACTTTAGGGCCTTTTTATTATTAGATACAACAGCATTACTCAAAAGGCTAGGTTTTACTATTTCTGGAGTGGGAATAATCAACTCAGTCAGTTCAAGCTCCAAAGCATTATGAACACAGTCCCCTCTCTCTAGAACATCTTCCCCAACACATCTTCCACAAGCCTTCTGCCTCGCAGCCACCTCCCACCCTGCACTAGCACCGCTGCTTCCATGTACACCAGACTTTGAGCAGGATGTAAATGGGAGCATTAGCCCCCATGTGACAGGCAATACAGTATGGACTTTAACCTAAGAAAGCTGGGTCCGGACAGTTATTCCTAAGTATACAAGAATTAACTCTGAATAGAAGAATTTAGTTAGAGAGATACTTTATGAAATAGATAATTATTGCCCTTTGTTATCTCTGCATCCACTTTACTCACAAATTCAAACATCCTGAATTTAGTATTTGTCATTTCAATTATTGAGAGAGCCGGCCAACCAGACATGCACACTTAGAAGTGCACAACCACTCCTCCCTGTGACCCCAGGCCCACCTCTCCCTGCACACGCTGGCTCAGAGTCAGCAGCTGAAAAATAAAGTAATATTAAAATATAGTTTTATTTTTCAGCTGCTGGCTCTGAGCCAGTGGGGCGATGCACTTCTGCCATTGTGAAGGAGATGACACTGAATGTTTGCATTTTTAATTTATGCACAATATTGTCCTAAACCCGAGCTACACATTCAATTTTTTTTAATTCATTTTGGTTATTGATGTTGTCTGATTTTTGTACATAGTCTATTAGCTGTACCCTCAAAGTCAAATCATCTTTATTCTGTTTTAGCACACAAAGCCATAAAAGCCATCAGAGATAAACAAGCATTGGTAAATGCATTTGGTATTGCCAGTGTGATTAATAATAAGCAGTTTTTGTTGTAAATTGTAGCTTGCTGAGTAGTTGTACAATATGTTACATAAAGTCTGTTAAAGTGTTATCACTTGTTTCTGTACAAAAAGGCCCTATATTGTGCTGTTACTAGTGCATGCTAGATAACTGCACTTGTGACTGCCTGTTTAGTAGTAAAACTTAGCAATATTCCGCGTTTAGTGGGGTCCATAGAGCTTTTGGCCCCGGTGCCACTGCACATGCTGCACCATTCAAATCAAGCCCCTTTTAACTGCAAGATAACTGCAATTGTGTCTGTCTGTATAATAGTAAAATATAGCAATACTTGGTGTTTAGAGGAATTATGACAAATGTTGGCCCCGGTGCCACTGCGCCTGTTTCACCATTCAAATCATAACCCTATTGGCCTGCTAGATAAATGCACTTGTTTAGTAGTAAAATTTAGCAAAAATCTGGGTTTATTTGGCTCCCTAAAGCTTTCAGCTCCATTGCCACTGCACCTGCTCCACCATTGAAATCAAGTCCCTTTTAATTGCAAGGTAATTGCAATTGTGACTGCATGTTTAGTAGTCTAATATACAGTGCTTAGTTTGTAAAATATTAAGTACCAGGGCTCAGCACCAGAAAGCTCAGGTTCAAAGTAAACACTGCTAATATAGCTATATTATGTGTTTCGAGGAGTTCTGACAACGTTTTGGTCCAGTGCTACTGCACCTGCTGCGCCATTCAAATCATGACCCTGTTCTCTGCAAGGTAACTGCACTTGTGGCTATATATTTAGCAGTAAAATATAGCATAGCTATTATATATTAACTTTATTTTTAACATGCAATGTTTATTATAACTTTTAGAATTTGACCATAGAGACCAAATAGATTAAGTTGCACAAATAATAGCCGATAATGTCTACAAAGTGCAAAGAAAGGTACTGAGGCATGAATAGGAAATGCCACTAATGTTCTAAGGCTAAAGCACCAACTAAGTAATAAAAAGCAAGCATAATGTTAAAAGCGGCCTGCCTTTACCACGGGAAGAGATCTTATCTTGACAGTGAATGGGGCTTAAACAGTGTAAACAGCTTAAGTAGAAGTATCGTAAATGCGTGCAGCCAGGGTAAATCAACAACTAAACAAATCCACACACAAGCGAATGAACATCGTAATTCAGCAATGTGAACTGATAGGAGCCCCATTTTATGATCTATTAAATGTAAGAGATTTCACAAGCACAGCACAAGCGCTGTGCACTAAAAACCTAAAAAGCATTGCATCACTTGGATTGTAAAGGTTTTCCCAGTTTGACCGGCCCTGAAAAAAAAACACGCCGAACAAAAATAAGTGTGTGCATCAGACATTAAGTGTAAATACAACAGAGCTGGACATACTTGATTACTTTGTTTGGCAACCAACAAAGGAAGAATAAAAGACTTATGCAAATGTTAGAACAAAACACTACAAAGTGCAACATGCCCTGAATCGAAATGCAATCACACCTGCATGGAGCAGGGTTCGAATCGAGAGCTCGCCCCTTGGGAATAGATAAACAAAAATTAATCATGTTTAATCTAAAATGTGTCAATTAAAAAAACGGTCGTTTATTAGCTATATCAATCAACAAATAAGGTGGAGAAAGAAGAGGACAAAAAGACAGGAAGATTACAACAAGACATCATCTCCTATTGATGGCTTAGCCAACTCGCACACATTTTTCTCTTTAGATTTCCAGATCAAGAATGCCTTTTCAGTCCAGGCAACATCACCTTTCACAATGGCCTCTGGATGGCCAAAAAGCTTGGGGCGTTCCAACTTGTCAAAACACGTGTTGCCATATTTCAGCCATGCAATTCCATTGCCTAAATCAAGGGTCATACAATCCCTTCAGATTAAGTGGTTAAGAACCTTTTCTGGTCTCAACCAGACAGCCACAGTAACAAGACCTGCAATTGCAAGGTGTTGGACAAATACCCCAGCCTGAGTCGCTCATGAATAATAAAACGAAGGGAAACTTTGAAGAAAGCATAAGTGTCACTTTAGGAACTTGTTCTCAATAATTGATAACATAGAAAGGTTGGTATGGCTTAATATTTCCCTGACATGAGTGGCTACACATTTGGCGTTGTATATTTTCAAAATTGCCCCAATGCGATTACGGCCAAGCTGTTCAGAGAAATTGAAAACAGAGGCAAAGCTCCTGGCAAAAGCGTTTCGTGTGAAATTGACCCAAGGGGACCAAGTTATAGCAGTATCACACAGCACTCCTAGGTATGGAAATGTAGCAACTCAGTGAATTGTATTGCCTTTGACACAAAAGGTCTCGTTTTGGTAAACCTGGGATCAATCACCATTATGAGAGATTTAATCAAGTTGGCACTCAGATCTAAACTGTCCCTAAATCAAACAAAAGGATTTAATAAGTGCTGGAGTTCCAAAGCTGTCCTCAAAATAGGCATAAAAAAGGCTGGTATCAGTCGTGAACCCATCCTGGGCATAGCCTTGCCTCCTTCGACAAGGGCCCTTTCCAAATTATTAATGTATAGGCTGAACAGAAAAGGCTACAAAACGCAGCCTTGTACCATACCCTATTTTAGAGAGAAGTACTTAGTGCATTTTCCATTTTCCCGTACCTGACTGAAGCTCGCAAGTAAAGGTGTAAATCACACAATAAATTATCTATATTTACCTCAACACCCATACGCAACATAATACTGTATAGTTTGTCCCTCTTGACTCTGTGAAAAGCTGAACTTAGGAATCAAAAAATGCCATATGTATGGCTACTTGCTTGACAACTTCATATTTATTGACAATTAAATAAAGATTGAGGCATTGGTCAACCATCCCTAGGCTGAACCGAAAGCCGTACTGAGCAGCGGATAAAAAGTTACATTCATTGACCCATGTCATAAGCCTATTCAGGACCATCTACCCTCTGATCTTCACCATGGAGCATATCAAGGAGATGAGGCGGTACCATCCAGGATCAGTTCTTCTTTCCATTTTAAATACTGGCACTATCAGTGATGTAGAAAAAGCCTTAGGTAAAAGCTGCCTAACAGCAGCGTTGATGTACATGGCAATCATGGGAGGCCAGGGAGGATATTAGATTTAAATACATCCAGGACCAGGAGCTATGTTCTTAGGCAGCTCTTGGATAGCGTCTCTAACCTCTTCCCAGAGTAAGTTTATAAATATTGTATCAGTATGTGAAGACGAATCTCGGAATCAGGGTCAGGTGCATCATAAATGGTACTTTATAATGATTATCCCTAAGGTCTGGCAGGATGTTGGAAGATAAAGCAGGTTCTGTTGCCTCCTTCAATAGAAGGTGAAAAATTATCTCCTAGAACCTGGACTTGTTAACACTCATAAGTCGGTCCCAGGCCTCACTCTGCAAAAATGCTTTTTAATTTGTTAGGACTCATTTGTATGTGGCACAACAAGTGGCAACCCCTGAATGGGCTCTTGCTATCTATTTAACAGCCTTAATTAAATCATGATGAGTCCTAGAGCACAAATTGTCACACCTCTTGAAGGATTTTACACTAGCCAGTAAATAGCTCCTTAACTTTACAGCCCAGGTTTACAGTGATCAAAGTAAGGAGACCACCTTTGACTCTTCCAGATTTAGACGTGGTGCCAGGGACTGGGAAAGAACTATTTCTGTCTAGGAAAAAACTGGAGTCGACGTCCCAAGTTTCTTGGAGACAAACAATTTTACATTTCTTTACAAAAGAAAACTCACATACGCCACTTGCCCTGCCAAAACAGCCACATTCCAGCTTCGTAAATCTAAGGTGTTGACAGAATCTACATTAAGCAAGATGCAGTCTGGATTGGGGGATGAAGTCCCACCATGAACTGAAAGCAGTCAGTTGTTACTGGCCAGGGTGCTTAAGGGGGTAAATCTTTTGGGCACAGCTCTAACAAGCCCAGTCAATATATCATTCCCAGAGGGTGTAGCATGATTATAATGCTTGCCTTGGCCATCAAGTAAATGAGGTTTACAAAAAAAACTACAGTAAGAGCTTAAATACTTAAGGAAGTCCCATGCCTAGATGCCAAATCAGATGGAAAGTGTGCAGGGATTATTAAAGTTCACCACAACACAATCAACATCTTAATTTTGGGGTTGAGAACCCAACCAAGGAAACCTCCTTACCAATTTGGTTGAACAACTGGGCATTATGTCCCAGTTGATTATTAACCTGGTGAAGATCTGTATTTCTTTTAGTTGTGTATGATGTTATCAGGCAGGGGAAGTACCTTTGCAAAAACAAGAATGTAAGGGGTAGCAGCTGGGAGTAAAACAAGACTTTGCGGTACTGATAAGGATATTGCATGGCTTGCAAACCCCTTATAAGTCGACCCTGTGTGGAAATGATTTTATATTACACAGTGACATACTTAAACAAGATTGTCGGCAGGGAACATTGGTATTAAAACTGGTAGTCTTGTGGGCAATACATGTGCCTGTTGTGTCATTAGTGCCTCTATGATGGCCACTCACATATGCCAGATGTTTAGTAGATTGGGAAACATCATGTGGAAGAGTGTGGACAGTGAGAGGGACAGGTAAAACAGTGAGAAGTTTCTCCTTGGGAAACTCAACAGAAGATGTACCATTGCTGGGATGGATGACACAGTTGCTAAGCTGGTTTGAGAGCTTTCAATGAGCCCTTTAATCCTGGAAAGGTATTATTCACAATACTAAAATGAAATGGCCACCAAGGACTCTAATTTCACAGACAGTCCATCAACTAAAATGTCACCGTACTCAGCAGAAACCAGGGAGGGCACTGTAACGCTTATGGAAGACTGTGCATGTGCCTTGTTTAAGGAGACCATAGCTTTTCTCTTACTCTTAATAATTTGCGGGGGCAGCAGGGATGTTGTTAAGTGACTGGTGCCCAACAGCTGAGGTTAAAACAATGTGAAAGTTGTCAGCTAATGTAGAAGATGGATAGGCTGCTTTTAAAGGAAGACCAGGCAATACAGAAATAGTTTTATCAGAAGAAGTCGCATTATTCTCGTTGAGGTTGGAGACGTGCACCCAGTCCAACTCCAGCTCTGCAACACTAATGTCCTCAGTAATAGCCCCTAGAGCAGAAGTTAGAAGTGTCATGATAGTGCAGTTACTATGATTCTTAACTTTGCCATTAACAATTGATAGCTGTCATTTACCCTTAGCGTAGGGGACTGAAAAATACAGCCAAGAGGTAGGGCCTGGTATGGTCTTTGCCCGGGCCCGTCCCTCATGCGTCCCGTGCAGCTCACAGGCCTTTTGGTCCTTGTCCTAGCCCCCACAGCAAGCAGCCTCAGCTACCAAAGACCAGTGTATCAAACATGTCCCGCACAGCATTTGCAAGTTGTCCTTATAAATGTAAGAGCTCCTGCCTCTTGAGTTCTTCGAAACAATGGCGGCTGGGTGATGTGGCACACACTCTCAGTATACAAAATTAAACAAAGCGGTATAGTTGATTAATTGCAATATATCGCAGGTGCTCGAAGATGAAGGAAAGTCACCAAGTCTTCTTCAGGAGCAACAAAGTTCATAACATAGAAGGGGATATTAAGCTCTCCCAAATAATCAATAAAAAGTTCCTTTGTGTTCAATCTTCTGATGTCCTTTATTTGCATACAGTAATCTGTAGTCTTTTGATGTTTTTGTCTACACACTTGCCAACACATGTTTCCTGTTATACGGTTAATACACCACAGACTTCATCAGGACTAGAAGAACAATTAATATAAAGATTCAATAACATGATGTTTTGTGCAAATTGAACCGTCACCCGGGTCAGTCAGACTAGAATCACCATAAATATGCAAAATATGAAACTGAAGGAGGGGAATAACATAGCCATGGATTCCCCTCAGGCGTCTTAGTACCAAGTGGGAGGCTCATAAATACGTCATAATGAAAGCAACAATGAAACTATAAATAATTCATAAGTGCTACAGCACCAGAAATTGGCACCCATCAACAGAAATTAAGAGTGGAAATTGAGAGAAGAAGAAAGGAAAGGAAACCCATCAACTGCCATACGTGTCTAAAAGGTAATTGATATAGTATGGGCTCACCTAACATCGCATCGTAATCAAAAAATCAAGACTCCAAGTTCAATTGTGTGTATGTTGAATTCTCCAAAAACATTAAATAACTATGAGTCTATCTAAATGCTCCATCTTAATGGCATGTCAGTCTCTGGATGTGTACAAGACTTTCATTGATATGTGATATTCTCATAACCTCCACAAGGCTCATGGAATTAGGGCTGATGGACACAGAGTAATGATAATACTAATCCTGCTGCAGAACTTGCGAACCATTATTAATGTAGTCACCGCATCAACTACACATTACTTCACATTGGGCTTGTGCGGTAATAATTGATAACAAATCACCAGTGTGAACACTAGTCTGACCACACAGGACGTCTCTAGTAAATTTACAATAATATGCACAATTCAATATGAATCGTACCAGTTCGGAGAGTACTCCTAAACGTGCGCAACCTAGCGTATTACTTCACAAGGACCTAATTTGGTGTTCTGCAGTCGTGCCATCTTGAAATGGTGCTTAAAGTGGCTAAAGAAAAGAATAATAATCATGCCATGGGTACGATTGGCATTTAGAATCACGCCATATTTAAATGGATATCATTATATTAAAAACAAACTTCAAATGCCCACTATATCACATTACCACTACCCCAGGTTCCCCTATTAGAGGTGAATGGCTCCCTGATGGGACTTTCAGTGAGTATTTGTCTTAAGAGTCTTAAAGTCTTAAAGAGTCTGATACTGCCTCTTTTCCTTATTCTATCATCAGCTCTTTATTAAGAAGTACCGTACCAGCTTGTAGCTCCCAAGGCTGAAAAGGTGGCCAGCAGCCATAAATAGTCTCTGCCTTAAGTAACCTGGAGGAGCACAAATGACCATCTTAGATCTAATCCCATAACTGGTCTAGTGTGATCTGAGCAAACAGTTTTGCCAAAGGTGGCGAGGAAACGTTAGACTGATAATAATAATGTATCTGACTGTGCCCATACTTTTAAATTCAGAGAAATGCTAATCTTCTAAGTGACAAACTCAGGAAACAAACATTGTCTTTAGCTCAGTACGGGATTTCAAGATTTTGCAGATAAAATATACATTTTCAATAGTTCAAAACTTAAATAATTACCATAAGAAAGGTCTTTGAGGAGGATCAGTAATGTTATATTTTTATGAGATGTTATATTTAAGGAAAATATATAGGGAATAGATGATGCCATACTTTATTCAAAAGCAGCCTCATAGTCGCAATTGTTTTTTCGTGTACAGTAAGTTATGGTCAAAGACTTTCAGAGAAGACAATACCAGTGACTTCTATCAAGTTCTGGCTGCTTTCCAAGTTCCTCATGTTGATATACAGAGCATCTGTGTTACACCTATTGGGTATTTATTGACAAATCATGTTTTTGACTCCTCAACACAGGAATGAAAATTCCCATTGATTTGGGAATATCAGGAATCTATGGTGCACCAGAAAGTCATTATACCTTTCCAATTGATTGTTTGCAGCTTTGCAAACAGCTATTGGCAATGGTGCCACTAAGTGATTTCAAAATCATAAACCGAGAATATCTTATATTTCCTATAGATAAATGGTCAATTAAATATGCCAGATACGGCACAATGTAATACTTACTCGGCGTTAGTTTGTTTGCCCCGCACTGTTCCCAACCAGAGTGCAGACAAACTAACTCCCAGCTGTGAAGGTCAGTTTTTGTAGTAATGATTCAGAATTAGAGAGGCATGTCAAGTGTCAATAAATACAATTGGTAGTTTTGAAGGGGTGTCTCATATTCAGAATGTTCGAATAAACATGTGGGTTTTCCTTTTTTGGTTGCGTCTGTCAGTTCCTTGAGTGTTGGTAAATACGAGAACGAAAAGTTATCATTCTCTCAATTTAAAATCTGTATTAATCAACAAGTGAAGAAGCTTTACATTTTTAAGACGAAAAGGAAACACTTCCAATATATCATGCATTCCTATACAAAAATCAAAGTCACGTATTTCACAAAGTCATTCGTAGCATATTCTAAGATAACATTTTTAAGTCTTACAAATTGGACGATGCTTCCCACACTGCTCTATTTCTTTCAAACTATACCCCTTCCTGTCACCCCAAGGCGAATACAGCACTTCCAACCGCTGTTGAATGATTTTTTTGGCGCAGGAAGGAAGGCCAGAATAAATCATACAACAATATATCTGCCAACTGGTAATGGAGGGCTGGGAGTCCCTATCGAGCAGGTCAACTTCGATTCCTGGTGGAATGGGGGAAAAAAGAATCCGAAAAAACAATGATGCTGGACAGAGTATGTGGTAGCTGGTATTCCTGATGGAATAAAAAGCACAGAAGCTCTGATTTATATTCCTTGCCAACAATAGCGCAACGCTGTGTGTCTGGGACAACGTGGCGACGGCAAGGATATTTACTACATTCCTGTCCCCATTTACGCCGATATGTTTCAACCCGGACTTTACCCCTTGTCTGGCAGTAGGAGAGTTCATGGACTGACTGCAGCAAAGGTGTTTGATGGCAGTGTCCCTCTTTCAAGCAGGATACATTAAATTGTTTCACGATCTCAAGAGAAAGTACATTCTTGGGTAACAATAGAGGTTCCATTACTACCAGGTATGTCACTGTGTGCTACAGACAGAAATTAAAGTAGGTGCCTCGAGGGAACTCACGCAGTTTAAAAAATGGATGATGGGGAGGGAGTCATAATAGACACGAGGTGTTCCTTATCTACAACCTCCTGATTAGGAGCCACCAGGCTGGGAACTCGGCCACCCAGGCACAACGGGGAATGGAATTGGGCAACTCATACTCAGGCATGGAGTGGGAACATGTTTATAGGTGAGCTCAGAGAAACGTCTTGTAAGCTTCTGATGTACTGGTTTCTAACCCCAGCGACAGGGCCTACTTTAGGGTTGTGTGACTGGTGCAGCCGCACTGGGTGCTGACCTAAGGGGGCGGCGCTGACCTGAAGGGGCGGCACTGACCTGAAGGGGGGGGGGGGGGGGCACTGACCTGAAGGGAGGCACTGACCTGAAGAGGGGCGATGTGTTTAGCAATTGTTTACGATTTAACTTACCATTTAAAATCACCTGCTGCAGAGTTCCTTAAGGGTCCACCGCCCAGGCAGATATTAAAATGTCAAGATAACACTTGTGATTAATGTTCCTGCTAGAGAAAGAGAAAATTGAGTTTTGTCTCTCAGCAGTTTTGACTCCCCATAAAGTAGCGCAGAGGGATAATATGCCTGCTGCCAAGAACAGATCTGTATTTTATGTGGATAGCTGAGCGGGGTAGTAAATCCAGTCTTTACTGAGGATTTAAAACAAATTAAATGTATGTGATAGAGGGGGGCTATGGGGAGATGAGGGGCACTTTTGCTGGGCGGTAGTGAGGGGATCCATGGAGGAGGGGGTGGGCCAAAAAACTTTGTTGCACCGGGCACCACCAGCACTAAAGCCATCCCTGCCTGGCGAAATTACATGAATGGGAGAAAACTAAATTCAGAGCTGTTGAAGAGGATGCTTCGCATTTGTGAGAGTTAGAGCTATTGGTATTGTAAATTACGTCTTTTACCCATGCATTTTGGTTTGGAGTGAAGTGGATGTATGTGGTGTGGAGTGGAATTATATGTGTTAGATTGGAATTGTTAATTGTGGTATTGTGTGTGGTGGAATTGTGTTGTGTGTAGTGTACTGGTGTGTTGGAATTATGTAGCATGGTGAATAGATAGATGTGAAAGCTGCACAGAATAGTTAGAGAGGAAGATAGAGAGGGATAGGAGGTTTGTGCATGAATTGGTGAGTGAACTGCAGATTGAGGGCAGAAAGAGTGTATGACAAAGAGAGGAATAGAATTGCTACTGGGACGTGACACTTGATGGTAGCGTCTAGAGGCGGGTGGTTCTATAGTACAGATTACCACACAGTTTGTTACTTTATACATCCACTTAGGTTCCCGACGGATATCAGTGGCTGACGGTTATTTTTGAGACACTATAAATTGTGCTAAGTTTTAGATACACAGTTAGAGGTGGCTAGCAGGTCAGTGCACGAGGAATAAAATGCCCCCACTACACACCCCCTCCAGCTGCTGTATGAATGATAAGATACAGCAATAATGTTCAGTGGGATTTTCATGTCTAAGAGCTCTGGTCCTAATGCGCCTGCTGCACTAACTAAAGCCATGCATTAGCACAATACCACACTTTGAATCCCAGCTGCCCAAGTTCACCACACTTTGTGGTCCTGTCAACATCCTGTTTCTCCATGTACGCAATTGACCTTATGTGACAACATCTACAGCGCCTAGAAGCCCCGCTTAAAATTAGCATACTATAGTATCTGTTAGAAGATTACATTTCTTTTAAGGGCTGCAGGAGTTTATGGTTCTTGCTTTAACTGGTGGAATTTACATTAGAAAGAGGTGCGGTCAGAACGGGTCGCTGGGGCGGTCGTTAGGCAGACTTCAGGTGCTAGGATAAACTTTGAAATCTTTTCTAAACTGGGCTCATGAATCCCCCGCTATCCGGGAATAGTACTAAGGAGCACAAGGCTAACATTCTGATTGCATAATTTGTTTGAAGGGAAGGTAGTATTGTGCTTGTGTATGTGGGGGAGGGCGGTTTCCACTACCACTCCAGGGCAATACAGTAACGAAAAGGTCATTAAACCAAGGTGGCGGGGAGCTCGGTCTAGAACAAGATCTTCTGACAAAGATACATGCAATAGTCAAAGTGGGGGAAAAAGGTAGGGGAACTGTGGGTGGAGAATCAGAGGGCAGGAATAACCCGAGGATTAGGTTAGTGGGCAGAGGTGTGGCGAGAAAGAGCAAAACATCCCAATTTTTAGTATTTGGCATTTCACTAACCAGTTAGAGTTTATTAGGTGATTTCATTAAACCAATGGATACACATGTTTATTTAAGGTTTAATATGAGCTAATGATGTTAAAATACATTCACAACGTAGGTAGGATACGTATCCGATCATAGAACGTCCCAAATACACTTGTTTTTCACATAATTATGGCTTTGCTATATTTGCCATATAGTTCATTATTTGCAGCATAATCTGAGGATTTTAACAACAACAAAAAATGTGTAAATCAAAGGATCACAAGTTACTAAAAAATATGACTTGTGTTGCTGCAAAGTGGATTGCAAAAATTAAGCAGTAAATAGTATGGTTTTAAAAAGACCACAATGGCGCGGTACACATATATTTTATAAAGTATAATAAGGAAAACAGCTGATAAGGATCACATTAAATGTTTTCACTCCACGCATCAACCAGGTGTCCTTGCTCTATCACTGATGAGTTGGCTGCTGGTCGTGTTGGCTAACGCATAAAACAACATGCCTAAAACCCAATGACTACAAAAACAATGTGTGCTAACCTATTGTGATGAATGTTGTTCTGAGAAATATTAGTCTGTACCTCCATTATTCTTGTTTTTTTAGCTCGATGAAACACTGCAAAATACAGAACACTTGCTTGAACAGACCTGGTAATAATTCAAATACCATTCTTTCTCAAAAGCCTTTAAAACCTTCATGCTCAGAATCTAAAAATTGACCTTGATTGGAAGACTGGAACTGGCGCAATGTGTGTCAATATCACCGGTTCCCGCCAACCTTCAGTTTTGGTCTCTGTCAATTAGATCTGGCTGTAGTTGCCAATAACCTGCCCTGGCTTGTGCAGGCTGCCGAGTCCGGCAGTATGAAAGCAGCCCCACTGCCAGTTGCATCTCCCATTTTAAGTGCTTGATGATCCCATGCCTGAATTTAATAGCAAGGATTATACTTAAAAGAGGAGAGGGAGTTGGCCTAACGGCTAGGGCGCTCGACCTCGGACGTGAGGAACTGGGTTCGAGTCTCGGTAACGACGCTGAACATCCTGTGATTCTGGGCAAATCACGTAATCTCCCGTTCCTGACAAAAAATGAATGTGTCTCCTCATGTAAAGTAACTGGTGCTATGTAAAGCGCTCTGATACCTGATTGGATTCGGGTCAAGTTTGTGCTATATAAAACTCTGGAAAGTAAAAACACAAACAGATATATAGCATAAGACGTCAGGGAAAACACTGAAGAAAGAGCATGCCAAGGGTTCGAGTGAAAAGTTTGCATTTTTATTGACTTCTTAAGAACAAAACAACCTGTCAGATTGGTCCATGCAGTGAGCACCAGACACTCAGTCTTATTGTGAGGTGCAGAAGAGAGGAGAAAGAAACCCCACTGTTCGAAATCCAGCAGAAAATCCCCACAACAGGGTGCAACTGTTTCATTGTGTACGACTGGAAAGGAGATGAAAGAAAAGATACACTTCTGAGGTGCAGCAAACAACAAAGACATTAAAAGTGCTGATCATGAGTGAATGTCACAACTCACTGCCGCAAAAGGGATCTGGAGAAAAGCTTGCAGACAATGGACCTCGACAGCTCATTGACATGTAAAACAATGGAAACATCCACAGAAGAGAGGGGCCTTTTTCTGCAATTTTGGATGAGAAACAATTAAATGTTGGTGCAGTTGTCATAAAAAGATAATCGGACTCTGCTACAGTCCTCACCGCTGCTGTAACTTAAGCACCATAACTGAACTGTCCCTCTGTCCCTCTGTCAGCTACACCCTTGCAAAAATGAAAGGCCTATAATTCCAACGATAATTTTGTGCATCTCGAGTGTGCAACGTCAAACTAATGTGAGAAATGTAAGATTTTCAAATGAAGTGAGTAAAATCGTTAACAATAAAACACTCTGAGGCCCGTCTGCAAGAGGCGAGCACCCAAATAAGGCAAACGAGCGGCTGAGAGAAGTCTGCTGGTTCCAGCTAGCAGGGTTTCGACTTAGATGGCCAGCGTGAGAAAAAATTAAAGAAGCAACACTAGGTGGAAAAGCAATAGGCAGAAAGCTACAACAAAAATAGTTCTCTTAAAACAACAGGAAAGCTCTGCAAGTGCAACAGCACTGTACTTAGCCGGTCCTCTACTGAACAACAGACGTGATGTATCGCTGCCTGTACCAGTTAGGAGGCAGCAAAGGAGAGCGACGCAGGAGTTGAACCAATGGTAAGTAGCAAGCAGCAATAGAGTGGTATTATTGATGACAGCAGGTCTTGGAGACAGCGCTTGCGAGCTGAATCTCGGCCTAAAAATCACAGAGAATGCTCACAGTGAAACAAATAAGTACAGCAGTGGGCACTGTGGTCTGGCAAGATGGGGAACTGATAAAATACCCTTCTGGCAAGACTGGATCTTTAGAGTGTAAGAGGTCCTGGCTTGAGAAAACTAACTTTAAAAGATAGGGGAGAAGCATATGAAGTGGGTGAGGGTCTTCTATTGAAGTATTTCGAAGGAATTCGATTTGATTCTGCAAGCTCTGACAGTTGTGAAAGAGCAACCTTAGGGCAGGTGAGTGGGTTTTGAGACTTGCATGAGACCTATGGGGCAGTGATGAGTGGGGGTGCCATGTTCTGTTGTGTCTTTTTTCTGTCTTCTCTTACTCTCTCCTCCTTCGTTTCTACATTTGGAAGCTGAAAACTTAAGCCTGCCTTGCCAGCCTGAGGATGTAGGCATTAATATGTCCAAAACTCTATCTATCAAAATCTCAGGTAAACCTAAGATCAGGTTTTTGCATCCAAGATTATATATCACTGTCATCTGGAAGTTCGAACATGCTGGAATCAATCAACTTGCATGGCGAATTAAACTTTGTGATTATAAGAGCAAGGACTTATAGACTTAGAACACATACATACCTGGCTTAACAAAATGCATCATGATGTCTTTGAAACCCAGAGTTTACCCGCAGTTAATTTACTGGAATTGACCACATACAACAACCTCTTTCTGAAGGAACACATTGGCAAGAAACTATGTGGGCTGGTACCACCTTTCTGTACTAAACGAAGTGAAATCAATTCTTCCAGAAAGCGATTTCAGAACTGCTGTTACAGCCCTCATAGTTTCCACACCTTAGTTATGGCAATGCCCTGTATCATGGCCTCCTGGAATTCGCATTACCCTCCTCAGGGCATCCTACATACAAAAGTACTTGCATGAAGTCATATATTGAGATCACCGCCAACCTGATGGACCGCAACGCCGGCACACACCATCTAAAAACCAGCGGCATCATTTAGAAAGCAAAAACGACCAGCACACTCACCTATCTAGCTGACAAGCTGAGTATCTATGGTGGCTTTTGGCATACCTGCACCCAGAACAGCATGAGAGTGGAGGCACTAAAGTAAAAACAAATAGGGGGGGAAAGACCTTGTTCCTTTATTCACTCAGGTTCAAGAACAATATCACTGTATCCATTAGGACCGTCACAACTCAGCCCCAAATTAGGAAGGAGAGAGATACCGGCTTAAAGAACACTACACTATGGTGTGCTTCTACTACACAAACGCATCTACCTCTCCACTTTCTCACCGACTGCACCATTGCTGTTGACCCTGTACGGCGCTCTGCTCGCTGTTGGCTCAGTTCACTGAATACAAATACAGCACAGACACTTACAGGGCCATTATTAGAAACTTACAGAATCGATTAATGCAGAGACGCCATTGCAATGATACAGAGAGACAAATATCCGAAACTGGTGGTGATGTTTGCAAAATGTATACAGCCAGCTGAAAGGAAATGATTTTTTCTTGGGGCACTCCACCGTGCTAACAAGTTTCTAGTTTCTGTCTTCAGGCCCAGCGGAGAACAATTTAGAAAAAGATACTAATGGACAACTGGTATAATTTGCTTTTTTCCTTTTCCTAGTTTTAGGGATCATATACATCTTCAACTGTAAACATTTTATTGATGAGTTATGTAATGGCTTTTAGTACACATCCAAATAAATACCAGCTACAACTAGCAATTGTGCATGATTTTGATAACAATATCATGTCTTATTTGCAGTTCTTAGTACGGCAGAAGTGTGATATGAAGTGCATTAGAACACATTGTCGTGTAGTTCCTAGGAGTCCCCCAGGACCTGCGCATTTTGGATAACCTAAACTGAGGGCTTGGTGTCCCAACAGCTTCCGTACACCCCACAGGATGAGTCAGCCGTTAGATCAGTTAGCTCTACAGTGCCACTACCACCCACCTGTATTCTACAGTAGTGTAGAGAGTGTGAGAAGTTGATAGTATATGCTGTCCACTAGTTATAGTGGGCACCTTGCACCAGTCCAAACAACCCCTTATTGATGATAGGTTAAAGACAACCTAAATTGAAAGCTATCCTAGTGGTAGCTATGGAGAGCAGCCTTCAGGCTGTCTTGAAGGAATGTAAAGCAGCTTGTTTTACCAGTCTATAATCTCTTGAATGGCTAAATGAAAGGCAACCACACCAGGTATATATATATAAAATAAATGTATTTATTACTAAACACACCCTAATAGTCTCTTTATGAGGCTAGAGATCCAAACACCTAAGTTACACTTCAAATATTACAGTAAAATAGCACAAATACAAGTTAGGCCCTAGGGGCGAGCCAAACCATATACTGAAATAGTGGTATAAGAACCACGACTTAACTGGACACAAGGCCTAGAGCCTGTAGAATCTCTGGGACCCCAAGGAACCACCCAAGGTAGTGACACTGGAGATCCACGGGGGCCGTGTGCTGTGTGAGAACACAGCCGCGAGCTCCTGTTAGCTTCTATGGGAAAAGTCGCTGTTAGATTTTTAAAGATTAGGGACACCTAGAGATGAGCTAGGACCAAACCCTTTTGGACTTAGGAAGTTCTAGGGTCAACACCCGCGGGAGCACCGGAGTACTCGAGTTACCTCACCCAGGGAAGCCGGGTGCATAGGTGTCAAATGGTGTCGGGTCGCGTCGTCGTTTTCAATGGAAGCTGGCGAAGAAGTGCTGCTGCTGGGAAGATGCGAAGTGTCCGAATAGATCCAAGCCTGGATTGAGTATGAGAAGAACCTGAAAGCAGAGGGTACAGAGTCTGAGTCACTAGCCATTGACCAGGGGCACGATAGACGAATTCCCACCGATGTCGGGTGATTTCAGGGTGAAGGAGGTGAAGCTTGACTCTTCACCCACGAGGACCAGGAGGCGTCGAGGATGACCAGGAGCTGGATTTGAGCTGTCCCACGAAGGATGTCAAGTGCTGGAGCGTTGGTGCCCGGATTGGATACAACAAACCTTGGCAACAGTAACCCACGCAGGAAGGCGAAAGATGCTTTAGTGCAGACCAGCAAGGTCTGAAGGACTCACCACGTGATGGGGAGTCAGTGCAATTCTGGAGCAACCAGAAAAGCCCAAGGAAAATCAGAGTTGCCCTCACAGGAACCCCCCAGATGACGGACCAGGGATCGCGAAGGAGCCTTGAGCAGAAATGCAAGAATCAGGCTCACGGAAGACTCATGGAGTGTAGGCTCACAATCTTCTGTGCAAAAGGTGCTCGGAGCTTGGGCTACAAGTACCCAAAGCACAACTTCAAGAGACGTCGAGAAGTTAATGCACTTGCAAATGTGCACGGTGACCAGGAATTCCCGTTTCACATTACTCACGAGGGCTGCGGGTCTCAGCTTTGCTGAGGACTCGGGTCGGCCTCTGAGAAGTCTGGAAATCCTCTTCCTGGGCTGCAGATAATTTGGAGTCCGGTGGGAGCTTCAGAGATGCAGGCCGGCAATTGCTTTGTTGGTGCCTGCCAAGCAGTGGAGAAACACCTTGACCCAAAGGGAGATTTCTTTAGTCCTCTAGTCTTGAGTAGAGCATCGAAGTTCCATGATTCAGTTGCAGAGTTTCGTCCAGGGATATCTAAAGTCCTGTTGCTAGGGGTTCCTTACTTATACCTAAGAAAGGGGTTGGACTAACTCAGGGGACCCACCTATGGAAGGGTTTGGAAAGAGGGGTGGCTACACCCATTTCCTTTGTCCAGTTTCATGCCAGAGAAGGGTCTGGTAGCCCCTGCAGCCGGTTTGAACTGGACTATGCACAGGGACACCAAATGTTCCCCCAATGTAGACTTCAAAGCACTCTTGGAGTGCTCCCACCCAGCTCTAATCCTCTAAGGCCTGTCTGGGAGGTGGTTAAAACTCCCTGTGACAGGAAACCTATTGTCCAGGCCTCCCCTGCCAGAGTTTCGGTCAGCAGCAGGAGGCCAGACCCGTGTCTGCGGCTGCAGCATCCATTTTGTGATGCCAGGGCTCTGTTAAACTAGTACCGGGTATACCGGTGCTGTCATGTCTCTCCCTCTAGAAGGGTGGGATCATATTACAACACCAGGCATTAATGTGGGGGTATGATTCCATGGTGGTTGACACCAAACACGACATGTTTCCGTGCCGCCAGTCCAAAGTTAGCATTAACCGTTTTAGTTATAATGCACTTAAGAGTATATGGTCAGGCTGCACTACTGACAACCCCGGTGGATAGATTCCGAAGGCTGCAGAGGGGCTCAGCTCATACCTGGGCACCCTCTCACACATAACCAAGCACCCTGCCTTCAGGATTGATAAGGCCTGCCATAGGGGTGGCTGATAGGTTTCTATGTGCAGTGTTAGGTGAGATATAGTGAACCTATATCTCTGTAGGGGGTGCATGCACCACCTTACCCAGGCTGCAGTAGCAGACCTGTGGTGTCATTTTGGAGGGCTTACCAGGGGTAGCATAATACATGCTTCAGCCCCTGGTAGGCCTCTGGGGTACCTATGCCCTGGGTACATAGTATACCATATACTAGGGACTTATAAGGGCACCTCAGAATCCAATCTGTGGTGTACCTAAGGTACTAGGAATCAATTTAGAGAGGAAGCAGCTAGGCTGGGGTCCTGAATAGCAGGGCCCCAGCCAGACTAAGGTCGAAAAACAGTGAAACATCCGCAAAAAGTGGGGGTAACCATAAGAGGCACATCCTACTCTCCTACAGGTAGTCTCTGGAAACCACTGAACTTGACAACCCTGATTCCTCAGGGATCGTGGAAAACAGTACAGTACTTTTCACTCAGATACTCATGTTTGCTTACTCTCAGAAAATACACAGGATGGTGATTAGGACATTTCAATGAGAAGCATATGAAAGAGATTGCTAGTACAAATATAGAAAATAGTAGATACATTTCTACCATATTGCTAATAAGATGAACAGAAGCAGTTCAGACAAAAACATTAGCATTTGCACATTCCTAAAATGCGCGTCCTAAGTATTTTGCCTAGATGTACCTAGCCTAGCCTGTATGTGTAGGTGTATATGCATATAGATATGTGTATTTGTAGCCAAGAAGCCGCTAGGGAAGAACCAGCCCCTTCACTTGATGGTTTAGAACGAAAGACCCCGTCTCTGCGTCGAGGATGACAGCCCGCAAGAGATGTCAGACCGCTGCGTGTCGAAGATTCGGCATGCAGGACCCCATCTCAGCTTGGAAGGAATTCTCCTCTGATTTGTAGGGGGGAGTGAGGGTCTTTTATACTAAAGTGGTCACTCCAAGGTTTTTCTAGAATAGATATGTTTTCAAAACAATCATGGATGTTTTGAAAACAATCATAAATATTTTGAAAACAATCACCAATGCTTTTCTAAACAAGTGTGATCATGCACAGCTGGCTTATATTAATAATTGCTGTGCTTGGGGACATGTTTATGTATGTCAGGTTCAGTGATTCTAATAGAAGACTAAGAGCCTGGTGTTGAAGAGACAGGAGCAAGCTATTAGGTAAAAGGTCACCTTTTTAGAATTGTTGTTGTCGTGTGGATGGGACAAATGTATGTACAAAGGGGTACAAATGAAAGGACAAGCCTAAAGCACATGACAACATATTATTATTACTTCTATTTGTATTGTTGCTGTTATACATTTTACTCACCTCTATAAACAAATTACTCCAAACCCGGATATGTTCAGTGGAATTGAAGCTTCTTAAAAATGCGTTGCTAATAATGTTTGTTAGAACTGGAAAACCATTAACAGACCGGATGTTGGTAAGCAGAGAAAACCTGTAGCTCTGTAGGAAGAAAAATATTCTCATTAAACATTAGCTCAACAGTCATGATTTGTACATGTCTACGAGCAACAGATCTACACAATGTTTGTGATTTAACAAGTCACCACTAGACACAATTCAACTTCAAATGGTACAACTGTCCAAGTATTCCGTTTTACTTTAACCAGAGCTCTTATTGGAATTCTCTTTCTTGGTATAAACTTCTGCAGTTGCAAAGTCTATGTTTAATGTCTGATGCCCATTCTGCTGAAACTATGATGAACGAGCTTAGCAAGTGTCTCCCTGAAAAGCAAAGAAGGTTAGCTTCTCACACTTGTAAGCAAAGCCTAGAAGTTGCTACTGCAGAGATTCATTCCACAGGATTTGATGTGTAAGGTATAGACTTTGCATAACTTATTGAAACTGAGGGTCACATTTATCCAAAAAAATGATCACGTAGCACAGCAAGCCAGCTTGCTGTGCTGCACTGTGTGAATTTAACATTATATGAGGCATTCCTGTATTTCCTTTGCTGGTGCACAATGTATTCCTTAGCGCCAATGCAGGCACCCTTGTACCTTGGTGCAAGGGTTCCTGCATTGTAAGCAGAATTGTTTTTGTGCAGGGAGGGCCACCTTCCTGCACAAAAACAGTAATCTGAGGCAATTTCCTCTTTCTATGCGTGTTGCAGAATGCAACACACATAGAAAGTGCTGCAGAATGCAGTATACATAGAAAGAGGGAAAACAAGGAGACATAAGGATATTTCTTCTCATTATGCCTCACTTGGGGAGGAGTAGCCTTTTGCTGCATTCCCAGGTCTACCAGTGTTGATAACTATGAGAATGTGCCAAAATCCAAGGGTGGATATGTGGGAACACCCACACTCCACCCATGGAACACCTCCCTGGGGCACAGTAAGGCAATGCAGAAATTTGTGTTGCATTACTCTACATTCAGCAAGCCATGAAGGGGTCATGCATGGTGGCCTTGCGTGGCTTGAAAATCTTACTTTGTAGTTGCGTTTTCCTAGCACCCCATTGTGAGTCACAAGGGTGATGCAACTGCTTGATAAATATGCCCCTAAACAAATATACCCACGTTGCTTATGAATTCACATAAAATGAAACCTTTTCTAGGATGAAACACTTGTCTGCTAAATGAACTGCATTTGTAACTGTAATTTAGATACTTTTTAATATAATAAAATATACGTCGAAGCGGTATCCTTGCTTAACTAAATTTTATTTGGTTTGAGTGAGTTTGAGGTTCTAAAAATATTTTGTATATTTACATTGTGGGCCATACAGATCTATTTCCAATTAAGTGGCAGGAAAGTCCTCTCCTACCTAGAAAGTGGCAATATCCTGCCTACTAGCATCTCATATAACCGTTTATGATTACTGAACAGCACCATGTAATAAACCAGAGTTATCGAAGGTCTGAAAAGGAAGGATCAGATCATTCCCACGCTGTAAGATCGCCATACCCTCCATGTGCCAGCCTGAATCTGTTTAAGGATCACTTTCATTATTTTTGTGGCAGTACACATGTAACATGCCACAGAGCCTTGACATCACCAACACAGAGACTGAGAAATAGAAGGAGGAAAAGGCCAGAAATCAAGCTTTGTCGTGTTACAGAACCAATGATAGGGAAAACATCCTGATGACGATCCATCTAGTAGTATAATTAGTACTAAAGACCCATTTTTCAAAGAATACTCTTCCAAATGAGGCAACACATCCACATTCCCAATACTGGACACAGTTTGAGGCACAGCCTGTCTAACTGTACATATACAAACAAAACGGGAAAGTGTTGCAATCATTAAAGTCAGTTTAGACGGGCTGAATGCATGATACATACGAGGTAGATTAACACACAATCTAAAAGTATTTACTCAATCAATAATATTATTTGAGGAATTATTTTTATGACTGCTTTCATGCAAAGTTTATCAATATGATCAGCATAACTCCTGGGTAAAAGAACAGGTCTATGACCAAGGACTTACTGGAGTAAATTATCGAGCATATTGGTGCCTTTGCTCTTGTTTGAAACAGAAGTTAGCAATCATTAGGGACGCTTACCTGGACTCTTTTGGGCCAGGACTACATGTACCACAATCCTTTGCCCTGAAAGGTGGGACTGCGCTGAGAAGGGTGTTTATCTTCAGTTCGTGGACCCAGCAACGCGGGATGCTTTAGCGCGCTCTTTTTGGCCAGGACTACCTGTACCGCAAATCTTTGTCCCCGAGAAGTGGGGCTGTGCTGAGCAGGGCGCTTATCTTCAGTTCGTGGACCCACTATGCGGACACTTTGGTGGGCTCTTTTGGGCCAAGACTACCTGTACCCCAATCCTTTGCCCCTGAGAGGTGGGGCAGCGCCATGCAGGATGGTTATCTACAGTTCTTAGACCCTGCTGCACAGGTTGCTTCGCTGGGCTCCTTTAGGCCATGACTACTTGTACCAAAATTATTTACCCCCGAGTGAGGGGCTGCACCAAGCAGGGCGCTTACCCTCAGTTGGTTGACCTCTTTGCACGGGATGCATCACTTTTGGGTCAGGACTACCTGCAGCACAAGCCTTTGGCCCTGAGAGGAGGGGCTGCTCCGAGCATAGTGCCTATCTTTAGTACATAGGCCCTGCTCTGTGGAATACGTTCGGCTTCCTGTCCAGCGAAGACTGGGCCAAGAGCATGCACATCTAAGCCCGTCATCACCAGTAAAAATTGGGCTGGACCACCCCTTTCATTTTATATTTTCCATCTCACTGGATGGATTTGGTGCATCACACCATGGGCAAAAAGAAAACTGTGAGTTATTCTGTTCCTATTACTAATGGGACAACTGTAGATTCAATCCTGGAGTGTGATGTGGATATAATTTCCAAAGAAATTGCTTTTGCTGAGAGAAGCTTGTCATTGGAAGGGGCTGGTCCCTCTTCTGCTTGCAATATATCATCCGGCAAATCCTGTGTTCCTGTAGTTGCAGACTACTCTCATTTGACTGTGCAAGAACCTGCCGGGAGGAGTCCATTCAATGTGGGGAACTCAACCTCATCGCCTAGTGAGCCACCAGTTAAAAGGAAAAAATAGGGAGAAACTTTATCTAAGGGCACACAGAGACTAAATAAAAACATGACATGATGGAGGTTTTCGGAGAGTCTGATTTCATGAATGGTCTGTGTGTTAGGTTTGAATCAATTTTGAAAGCAAATCTTAAACCCCTTTTAGATCGGTTGAACAAAATAGAATCCATTTTGGTGGCTTCTACCAATTGCACTTCCACTGGTGACTCTCCTATTGTTCTTGAGGGCACTCCTGTCCCCCTGTTCCTGGGAGAAATGGCTCTGTTTTGTCTCCTTGTGCTTATTGCAACTCTAACGCCCCTTCTTCCCCTTGCCTCATGCGCCCCAACTGCCCCAGTTGTTAACCCCCCTCTTAGTTGTCCCAATGAACGCTCCTGTTAGCTCTGTGTGGCTGGCTTCGGTAGTTCTAATCAGCAAGCTTTTTGTGAGGATAATTTCGCTTTGAAGCTGGATGTATTGAGTCTTTTCCCCTCTGCTTGTCTGTACGTAATAGTCCTGACTAAGGTTCTGATTAAAAATCAGGGTAAGAGGACACAAGTGTACAGGTGATATGTAAGGTATTACACTGGCTATGTAAGCATATGGGATTCAGAATTGCACAAAGCAACTAAAAGTGAATGGCCAGAACTGTGGACTGGGTTGGGCCCTCCTATAAGGCTCTAAATGGGGACTGTGTTGTTCATTTTAGAACTCCAGATGTAGTGTGAACCATGTTAGCTAAGCCTCGTTTCTCATTTTCTGAGCACTCACATATGTTCCCCCTGCCTTAGGTTATTTTTAAAAACCTCTTATTTTGCATTTTCTTTCTGGTCCGATTTTTCCTCCTGGTCCAGGTTTGCGCTTGTCCCTACCAGTAACCCTGCCCCTTTGAAACAGTTTTGCAATCGTTGATGGGTTTTCAGGGGCTGATTGACTTTGAAGTCTGTCTGTAGACAAGTGGTCCTCAAGTGAAAAAAGTGCAAGTGTTATGAATTTAGAGAAGGTACACGATCTCACAACTATGGGCTCTGAGGTTGTGTTTAGCTTCCTATCTTGGAATGTTGATGGGATTCATGGTAAGCTGTCTCAGCCAGATTTGGTTTCTCTGCTAGGGCAATACGAGTTTATAATCATGCAGGAAACCTGGGCTACTACCCCTATTCAGTGCAACAGCTTTTCCTGCTATTCCATACCTGCAGCCCCCCCCCAAATTCTGGGCATCTAAAATGTGGTTAATCTCTATATGGGTCAAACCAAGGGCTGAAGCACAATTTGTCCTATTGGATTTTAGAAGCTTTGTGATTCAAGTGTTACAAGCAGTTAGTGTTCATAGGTTTTAGTTTTTATGGTTAATGTTTATAATAATGATTTTACAAGTGCAGTCAATAAGAATTTTGTAACCCTTTTGAAGATATTTGATAATCTTATGACCAGGTATAATCTACCTTTATCTGAGTGTAATATATTTATCTGTAGTTATTTTATTGCTAAATTTAATACTAAAGATTTTGTTGCTAATTGTTGTGATGCTATTGTTATGCAGGGTTTGTCTGATCGAAGGGGTGTTGAATTAGGCCATTATGTTCTAGCCCAGGATTTTATTAACATCCATGAAGCCAAATACCAACAGTGAACTAGGATTCCTACCTTCTACAGCAGAGGTTTTACATTCGATTACATGTTTACCACTCAAGGGATATTCCAGAGAATGGTGAAGTGTGACATTGGATGTTAGGTATGGCGATCATAAACCTTTGGTAGCTACCTTCACCTTGCCTCTGAACCGTGTGCATGTTTCAGAGGATATATCTATTCAGCCTCTAACCCAACATAATAGGCACAGGCTAGTCTGGTCTTTGTCTACTCCTATTGAGTTTTTGGACAGGTTAATTAAAACTAACGATAATTTTGGGACATATATGCAAGATATTGTGCCTAGAGAAAGTTAAGGTCCCCAGTTTATGATAATATGTGATATTATTAGGACACCCTTACTCAAGCGAGCGGCATGCAGACCAGCCCAAGTATCACATCACTAGTTTGACAGCTCTTGTTCAGGTGCAAACAAGGATTCACGCAAGGATTTTGCCCACTGTACCGATAAAGCAACTCTATCAAAAAGGAAATGTGGAATCTGTAGAGATAATTGGGATTGTTTAACTGCAACCGCCTTTCTTAAGAATTCTTATATGTTTTGGTAAGTGGCTAGTGACTTTAGAATACATCAGAATTTAGTTTCTCTCTAAGTAGTCATGTCACTGGAGATCAGTGGGTGAACCATTTCAGTACTATTTACTGACCGATTCCAAGTATTAGTACTACCATTTCCTTTTTAAGCGTTAATGGGGTAATAAGTAGGTTGTGTTTTACAGTTGATGAATTTGCTATTACTCTTAACTAGAGTTCTTCCAGTAAAGCTCCTAGACCAGACGGGGTACGAAGTGATGTTCTCAAATGCAGGGTTGACTGGTTACTTTCTAATGTATTTACCAACCTTGATCCACCTGATCTTCCTCCCGCTTGGTCAAGTTTGGTAATTAACCCGGTCTCTAAAAAAGAGAGCTGTTCTGATCTCAAATTTTATAGATCTATGAACATAATTGATTCAGCAGTTACATTCTTAGGGAGGGTCATTTTTAACAGAATTTGGGAATGGGCACTTGTTCACAACATCTTGTCTCCTTGCCAATGTGGGATTAGAGAAAGGGTAGGCATATTAGAACGGTGTCTAAATTTACCATAAATAGGTGCAGTCCTCTGCACCTGGCATTTATGTCCTTGTCCTCTGCGTTTGACAAGGTCAACGGGGCCAAGATATTGGCATTCTTGCTAAAGATGGGTTTAGATGCTTCTCTTGTTAACTTTCTATCAACTCTACACCAGAACTTGACGGCCAGCATCAGATTTGGACTCAATTACAGCCAACGTCCAGGGCTGAATTCTGGCTGTAGCTGAGTGTATTCACAAGAACTGCCTCTGCTTGAACTCAGATAAGTCTGAGATACTGGTGTTTGGTACCCCTTCTTCTATTGACATGACCAGAATATGATCTGATGCAAAAAATCTGGGGGTAAAAATAGACACAGCCCTTTCATACAAACCCCAGGTCAAGTCTACTACCAGAGTCTTTACTGAAATCTCTGAGGAAGACTTTGAAAATTCCTGCCAGAGGACACTCAGAAGGAAATTGTCGTTGCCTTAATTACATCAAGATTGGACGATGCTAATGTCCTTTTTCTTGGGGAACAACGGGTACAGAAGGCGGCTTCTCGATTGGTAGTGAACATTCCTAAACAAAACTTGTTTCACCAAGGTTTGAAAACTCTACATTGGCAACCGATCAGCCGAAGAATAAAATGAATAGCCATTATGAGCCAATGCGGACTATCTGAGCCATTCATATTGCATCGTGGAGTCAGGCAAGGGGTGTTTTAGCTCCCCTGCTGTTTATTCTGTACATAAATAAACTTTATGGTTATTTGAGGGGAACTACTCTAGATGTCCCTCGTGTTAACCGTCATACTGTTTTTCCTTCATGCAGATGATGCTGTGCTGATAGTTCGAACTTCTAATGCATTGCAGTGCTTGGTTAAAGCCTTTTCTGATTTCATGACATACCTTGATTTGTCTATTAATTTCTCTAAGTCTCATACCATGCCTTGTGTTCCTAAACATCATTTATTATGTTCCCTTTCTGAAAATGGCAATAAACATATCCGTGTGGCTAGTTCCCCATATCTTCGACTTGTGTTCGAGTTCAGTGGTTCCTAGCATAAAAAATATTCAATTTTGATGGGCAAAGTTTTCTCAGGCTGTGAGATCAATTTTTAATATTAGTCAGGCAGTTCAGGGTAAGCTTTTCTCATCTGAGGGGTGTGGCTAACTGCAACCCAAGATGGCCACACGTTAAGCAAGCTCTGCAACAGCCGGACCACTAATCCCCATACATCCGTCATTTTCCATACAAGTTTGATGCAGTGAGGTCCAGAAGCTATTGCGGATCCAGCTTGCGATCGACAGATCCCCCTTGGGAGCTGGTCGGCGCCGCCCGGTGGGCAGAGTGAGGCAGAGAAGGCCTGTCTGGGTGCAGTGAGAGACAGAAGGTGACAACTGTATCAGGCCCCGGTGACGGAGCAGGGGAGAGGAAATGACTGGAATGGAGGCGCTGCCCGGTAGGTGTAAGACATGGGGAGGCTGTGCCCAGGAAGATATGAGGTGAGGTGGGGCCATCCTGGAATGATCTGCTGGGGCATGGCTCGGAAGGCCTGAAGCTCCTTGCTGGTGGGTGGGTGCCTCCTTGTCTCCCCCTTCTTTCTCTATTAACTTCCCTCCTGGTGCCCTGTTCCTGCTGCATGTACGCATCTCCACTACATCACCTTGCGGCTGCCTCTCTGGAACCTCTGCACTGGTAGAAGATCAAGGGGCCCGGTGCCATCCGGAAGCTCCTGCAGCCATTGGTGAGGTGTGGGGCCTGGGCCTCATGGTGAGAGCTGGCAGAGAACTACTTTACCGGCCTACAGACCACTGCCCCCACCTCGACCCCCACATACCGAGGAAAAGAGAATGTGCTGCTGGGCCTGCAAACTGGGCAGTGCCAGGAAGGTGAGGGGTCAGATGGACAGCGCGGCCATTGGTTTACTTTAATCAAGTGAAAAAAAGCCTCAAATTGCCTGGGAAAACCACAACTTTAATCTGACTGGGCCCTGCGGGCTGAGGCCCTCACTGTTTGCCTGCCTCCCCCTACCCTCTGAAGAAGTGACTAGAGTGTTAGCAAGAAGTTGTTGGGGAGATCTTTAGAGTCTGCTGTGGGGGATGGGCCGGGCTCGTCTGGTTTGTGCGAACCCAGAGGGAGGAGCAGACGGGCACCATGAGACTCGGGGGCCTTCCCCTTTGGCCCTCTTCCTCCCCTCGCTGAACTAAGGAGCTTTGGAAGGGGCACCAGTAGGACCAGTCGATTGCCAGGAGCACAGGGCAATGGCCAGAAATCGCGGCTTTAAGCCAGCGCAATCCAACAAGCTGGATAAGTACACCATATTGATGTCTGCACCGGGAGATGCCCCCCTCGGAAGGGAATGATGCAGGCTCCTCCGAAGAGCCTACACTGAGAGAAACAATGGTAGCAATACCAGGCAAATACAAGGAGATGATAGACGGAGCGCTGAAACTTTTCAGACATTCACCCTCAGTCACAGATCTGAGTTGAATCCATCATCGTTCTTTAGCTCACTTCGCCACCCCAGTTCAAACCCAGCAATATATAAATCAGTCTTGACCCTGTGCCTCATGGGAACAGTCCAGCCCGAACCTCCAAGACAGGTCTTCCCTGGACTGGCAGCAAGTATCTTGGGACCGGTTTCAGGGTAACATCCCTGATCAGCCAGGCTAGCTTGAATCCAGTGGCAAAGTGAGCAAGGGACCCACGTCTGGGCATATCCTGCCAAATTAGGGCAATCGATGGAAACACAAGGAGATGATGGACGGAGTGCTGAAACTTTTCAGACAGTCACCCTCAGTCACAGATCTGGGTTGAATCCATCATCGTTCTTTAGTTCACTTTGCCACCCCAGTTCAGACCCAGCTATATGCAAATCAGTCTTTCCCTGTGCCTCATGGGAACAGTCCAGCCCGAACTGCCAAGCCAGGTCTTCCTTGGACTGGAACCAGTATCTTGGGACCAGTTTCAAGGTAACACCCCTCAGCCAGGCTAGCTTGAATCCAGTGGCAAAGTGAGCAAGGGACCCACGTCTGGGCATACCCTGCCAAATTAGGGCGAAGAAAGAAAACACAAGGAGATGATAGACGGAGTGCTGAAACTTTTCAGACATTCACCCCCAGTTACAGATCTGGGTTGAATCCATCATCGTTCTTTAGCTCGTTTCACCACCCCAGTTCAGACCCAGCTATATGCAAATCAGTCTTGCCCTGTGCCTCATGGGAACAGTCCAGCCCGAACTGCCAAGCCAGGTCCTCCCTGGACTGGAAACCAGCATCTTGGGATCGGTTTCAGGGTAACATCCCTCATCAGCCAGGCTTGCTTGAATCCAGTGGCAAAGTGAGCAAGGGACTCACGTCTGGGCATAACCTTCCAAATTAAGGCGAACAAAGCAAACAGAAGGAGATGATGAACAGAGCTCTGAAACTTTTCAGACACTCACCCCAGTCACAGATCTGGGTTGAATCCATCATCATTCTTTAGCTCACTTTGCCACCCCAGTTCAGACCCAGCTATATGCCAATCAGTCTTGACCCTGTGCATCATGGGAACAGTCCAGCCCAAATTGCCAAGCCAGGTCTTCCCTGGACGGGAAACAGGCATCCTGGGACCAGTTTCAGGGAACACCCCTCATCAGCCAGGCTAGCTTGAATCCGGTGGCAAAGTGAGCAAGGGACCCACGTCTGGGCATATCCAGCCAAATTAGAGCGAACAAAGCAAACACAAGGAGACCTCTGGGGCACGCTAGAACTAAAAATTAATACAGTTATGACGGATGTAAACCTTTCAGAGGCAAATGTCAGAAACATCGCGGACAAGGTGAAAACAGCATAGTCTCAAATAAACGGACTACAATCCACAACCAAACACCTGGAGTAAAAGGCCCAGGTCCAAAGATAATGCAATTCTTACAGCAAAAGTCCCTGATAAGGAGGGCAGGTCCAGGCGCAACAATATCAGGATGGTGGGGGTCCCGGAAGGATCATACGGGCCCAATGTGGACCTCTTCCTCAAAGACTTGATACTTATTACGCTTCGCCCAAAAAAACTTCTCTAAATTATTCTTCATAGAGCGTGTGCACAGAGCGCTTGGCCCACGGCCAAAACCGGGTGCCCCGCCACGCATGATCATTGCCAGAATATTCAACTCTAGAGATTGAGACACCATTTTATAGGTGGCGCTCACCCTTGGAGATCTGTGCATAGGGAATGCAACAGTTCAATTCTTCCCAGACTTCACCCTGCATGTTCAGAGACTTTGAGGCAGTGAGTCCAATGGGAAACATTAGGTACATGATGCTCTACCGGGCCAAGCAGCAGATCAATAGTGACAGCAAGACTTGACATTTAGGCACTCCTGAAGAAGCCTGGGAGTGAGTGGAGGGTTGGGGTCCAGTACCGCGAGTGGGAACTGAAAGCAAGGGGACCTGAAGACCGGAGGCGGGGACCTCCCTCTGACGAACTGACTTACCTGAAGACGGTCGATCTCCGGAGCGAAGGGTGGACACGTGAGACCATCATATGAACATGTGTTATTGAACCTGCATATTCTGATTATTTTGATTGTGAATTGAGCTGTCTCTTACTATACACATATGTTTTTTGGGGGGTTGTTTCAGGGGAAAGGGGATATGGTCACAGTGAAATTCCTAAATGTAGGGAGATGACAATGGACTACTGCATCACAATCCTTAACAGAGGAGATGCTCACATGTGCTTGATGATTCATTTTGGTCTTGGGCTGGTGCAAGCTGCCCGCCCCTAATTTTGTTTCATTTTGCTATGTTCAATACTGGGAGTCAAGAACTCTGCAAGTTGGGGGGATGGCCAGTTCCACCTCACCAGGCAGGGTAGCAGGGAGGCGGGTGGTCAGGGAAGATCCAGGGAATGTTTCCATTATGGGGTTTTCGATTCAGCATATTGATGCACCATTACAGATTTACATTGACGGGGATGAAGAAGGGCACCAGGGAGGTCCAGGGACAACAGTTGCCAGAGCCAGGGCAGAAGTACCCCAATTGGGATGTGGTCCCGGTCCTACGTTCCACATGATAGCATGACCCGCCAACTGTGTAAAGACCTACATGTGTGGTCATGGTACATCAATGGACTGGGCCACAAGATAAAGTGTGCTTTGGTCCTCCAGCATCTACGGAGACATGCTCCAGATGATATATTACTCCAAGAGATGCATCTTAAGGGTACATGCTGTAAGACTCTAGACAAATTTGGGTACACATTGATTGCTCATTCCGGCTATTCTATGGACTTGAGGGGAGTGGGTATATTGCTTAAGAAAACAATTCCCTTTACAGCGCACCACACGTTGAATGACACACAGGGTAGATTCATGGCAGTGCAGGCACATGGGAGGGTGAAACGATCAATCTGTGCTCACTCTATACCCCACCACCCCTACACGCGGATACCCTGCCTGACATGGGCGCACTACTATTAGCCCTACTGGCTGGAACAATGGTGCTAGGGGGAGACGTTAACAATGTCATGTATGTCACCCTAGACAAACTTAGTGCGGCAGGACTAAATAGGGGAAAAGGGATGCCCCCCTCATTCATAGAAGCCATGAGGTTGGTAGACCTGTGGAGACAACACAATCCCGCCGCCAGACTGTTAACACAATTTGCTTCAGCACACACTGGCTATTCTATATTAGACTACCTCGGCCGGATGTTCCGAGATGCGACTATTCATGCGAGGGGCATATCGGGCCACTCACCTACAGGAGGACATCTACAAGGGCTCTCAACGAATCATATTGCTCCCTAAAATAGACACATGATATCTTAGAGAGAGAGAAACAAAAGAAAAAATCAAAAAAGAGACTGCTCAGTACTTTGAAGAGAATCAGGGAGCAGTGAGTTCCCTGTGCGTACTCCAGGAAGCCTATAAGGTGGTGCTGCGCGGCCAGGACTTTGCTCTAATAGGAGGGTAAAAGAAGGAAGGTCACCTGGAATTTGAGGCCCTTGAAAGGGAGGTCACAGCGCTAGAGGCATATGCTACGATAGAAGCAAGATACCCTTCATGCCCTTGCTGAAATTAGAGTTAGACAATATGCCCTGGTGCTACAGCGCTGTCTGTATGATGATGGGGACAAGGCCAGCAAGCTACTGGCCTGGCTGGAGCACCAAGACCAATACAGAACCTGAGTACTGGAGGTGTGAATGTTAGTGGGGTGATGCGGAGGGCCAATGTTGAGATAGCTGAAACATTCACCACCTATTATGACGAAATATATGCCCCCCCAGAGCCAGAGTCGGAATTGGACATGCACTGCACTTTTCCAGACCCTCTCCATACCGGCATTCACCCGGGAATACAGAGAGAGCCTAGAGACAGACCTAACAGAGGAAGAAGTGAGGGGGCCATTAGGGGGTTGCAATCGGGTAAAGCAACGGGCCCCGACAGCTTGCCAGTTGAGCTATTCAAGATCTGCATGACAGGGGTGGCAAAACCAATGCTGGCCATGTTCCAGAAAGCTTTCAAGGAAGGTTGTCTCCCAAGAGACCAGCGTGTCACCACAATAGTAGTTTTTCACAAAGTGGGCAAGCCCCCCTCCCAGTGTGGCTCATACAGGCCAATCTCTCTCCTCGATATCCCGTCCATTATACATCCAGATCAATCAGGCTTCATGCCCCACTGCAGTACCCAGCTTAATCTCCAACATCTTTACAGGGTCCAGAGCCAAACCTAGCCACCCTTCACAGAGAAGGCAACGGTGACGGCCCTAGATGATACAATGGCTTTTTGACAGCATAATATGGAACTACATCTTTGCTGTATTACTAAGGATGGGCTTTGGACCTAGCTTTTGGAGGGGGGTTAGGCTACTTTATCAGGGACCCTTGGCCTGGGTAAGGGTCAATAGAGTAACATCTCAAGTTTCCCCCTTGGGTAGAGGGATGCATCAAAACTGCTCGCTGTCACCAATGATCTTCATGCTGGCTCTTAAACCGCTTGCGACATGGTTACAGGGAGACCCTATAGTCAAGGGAATACCAGTGCCTGGTGGGTGGGAGGAGCGCATATCGCTCTATGCGGATGACGTTCTTCTCTACGTCACCAAGACAGATTGGTCAGGTGGCTGCTCCAGATATTTGCAGAATTCAGTGATCAATCTGGATACCGAATTAACTGGTCTAAATCTGTGGTTTTTCCACTCACGGGGCTTTACCCTGACTGCCGTCGTATTGCGAGGCTCCAGTTGTGGGAGACGGGTTTTGATACTAGGGTGTTCATATCAACCGAGATCCACAGGTTTTTTCAAGACGGATTGTGAATCCTCAACTATACCCGTTGCACGATGACATGGCTCACTGGAGAAATCTACCCCTCACCTTGGTGGGGAGGGCCACGTTGTATATAATGATGACCATCCTACGTCTTCTATATGTATTGCAAAACATGCCATTCTGCCTCCCGGCGTGGATATTTCAGAGGCTGGATCAGGAGGTACAAATACTACTATGGCAGGGGACGCCCCCTCGGATAGCCTTGCACAAGCTACAGAGGGGTGTGTATGAAGGAGGTCCAGGTGTCCCAGATGCCTGACTCTACTATTGGGCATCGCAATTGATAGTGATTAACGACTGGGTGTTTGCGGATCAACATGAGCCCGCATATAGTGCAAACAGGTACATGATGGGACAGGAGGACTTTTACTCTATTCTCTATCAGCCGGGATGGGAAACTACCATCCCGAGCATACCCCATCAGTGGTCAGAGCCTAGAGGGAGCCAACACGCTACATGGGCTGGTGTAACAGGTTGACTGACATGACCCCACTGTGGAGAAGCAACATGTTGGAAGAGGTGAGGGGCCTGAAAGGCTTTGCGCAACGGGAAATATTTGGGATAGAACACTTAGCAGACGTCTGGAGAGGACAGGCTATGATTTCATTTGCCGATCTCAGGCAGCAATATGAAATGCCAGATACGTAGCAATAGAGATACCTGCAGCTGGGTCACGCGATGCATCCCCATGTGCGGGAGGGGGAGTCACTGCCAGATTCATCCCCCTTAGAAGATCGGGTCATAGCCGACCCCATGCCTAGCAAGGGTATAGCACTAGTGTACAAGAAGTAATTAAATAACTCTCCAGATGTGATTCTATCTCTGCTTTAGAAATGGACAGAGGACCTAGATGTCACTGATGACAAACAGTGGGTCGAGGCGCTGACGAGCCCACGGGAAATCGCCGTTAGAATCAGGTTCCGCTTGATTCAGCTGCAGATCTTGCACAGGTCCTATTACTCCCAAACCCTCCTCTGCAAATCAGTGAAAGCATTGTCACTGCTGTGTCTCTGGGGATGCGACCAGGAAGTAACCTTTTTTTATTTACTATGGATGTGCCCACTCATTCAGTAATTTTGGGATGGAATCACTGGGGTGCTGGCCCGAGTCCTGTCAGAGTGATCTCAATGAGTGCAAAAGAAGTACTATCGAATATATTGAGAGAAGAAACTCGACCCAGGCATAATCGCATATGGGTGACCTTCGCCTTAGGAGTAGCCAAGAGAAATGTTGCCTGGGCGTGGAGCAAGCCAGAGCCTAAGTCATTGAGGGAGTGGATTTCAGATATGGACTGGTGCCAAAATGCAGAACAATTGAGTGCCATAAAAAGTGGGAGAAAGTGTGGGGCCCTGGAGAGATGTCAGGGGAGTATAGGGCTCCAGCTGTTTTACATAGTTATTCTAGTAATGACAGGAGACACCCACGATGGTTTAAGTTCCAGTGAGAAGATCTCACAGAAAATGCCCGGCATGCGTGCAAGCACAGCGCTGGCTTAGTTCCAACTGTACATTCCAACTGTCATCAGTCTCGAGACCAACTATCAACATGAGCTTGGCTCGCACGCCAACGGGTAACGCAAGGCAGATACTAGCACAATGTCCATGCGCCAGGGGCGCGCGTGGATAGAACACTACATGTTTTCTCTTTCCCTAGAAGGAGGGAAGAAGAACACAAGAGCAGAGAAGGGAGGAAGGGAAGAGGGAGGAGAGGAGAGAGAGGGAAGAGAATTACTTGAATCTAATAGGCACTCTGATGTCTCTGCAACTCCTCTGTGATTCTGAACAGATGAATGTATTGAGACTGTGTCATAACCTTTGACAGGCCTCTTACCACTCAAGTCATTGACCTTTACAATCTTGTTCATGTTCCACCAATTATGCTTATTGACACAAACAGCACTGCCACAGACTTTTTCAATGCCGACTGGTTCGCGAACTTGGATTCACCTTTCCTTACAAAACCTTGTTTCTTTATCCTCACCATGACACCCACCACAAATTTCCGGTTGGAGACATGTTTCCTGGAGTCAAAGTATGTTTTGTGTTTGGTTTGTACATCACCGATTTTGTTTCTAACCATGTTGCCGAGCTCATGGGCAGGGGTTCTATGTTTGAACCTCTTTGACATCCACGCAGGTCTTAAATCAGAGCAGGTCTTTCTGCCTTTAAGTAGTTCAAAGGGAGACACCCCTGTGGACGAGTGGGGCGTGGTTCTGTAGAAACACAGCATGGTTCTGACAGTCATGGGTATGACTTTGTTGTGATCAATGGCCCACCGTATACAGTTACCAATGACTCTGTTAAGTCTCTCCACCAGCCCGTTAGTTTGGAGATGATAGAGTGAGCTTTTGATGTGGATGATGGAAGATTCTTTAAAGAATTCTTCAACTTCAGCAGAGATGAACTGTACCCTATTGTCAGAGATAACAGTCTTAGGAAATCCCTCCCGCATGAAAACCTCTTTCATAAAGATGAGAATCTCTTTAGAGTCAACTTTGGCAACAAATTTGACTTCTGGCCATTTGGAGTAATAGTCCACTAAAACTATGGCAAACTGAGTCAGATGAGGTAGGGTGTGGAAGGGACCCAACACGTCGATACCTAGTTTCTCCCAGGGATTGTCTGGCAGGGGAATGGGGGTGAGGGGCTGGTTGGATGTGCGTAGTGTCTTGTCACTGCCAGCAAAAATGGTGCATTCTTGGTGAAGTGCGTCAATGTCTCTGTCCATCTGAGGCCACCAGAAGTATTCACATACTCTACGTTTGGTGAGCGTAGCACCCTGATGACCCTCATGTGCTTTAGTAAGTAGAGTTATCCTGAGGTTGAAAGGGGGAACAATCTTATCTAACCTGAAGATGAGACCATCTTCAACAGATAATTCCTCACAGATTTTTACTTAGGGTTGCACAGCAACATTTAAACTCTTCTCTTTGGGCCAGCCTTCAGTAATGTATTTCCTAACACATTTAAGTACTTCATCACAGTCAATAGCATCATACCTATCACTTTTATTGACGAACTAACATGTTTCAGTTCAACACTCGCGACTATACAGTCTTCAGGTTTTTCTTCGCTATTGGGTTTTAACTCCATCTTCTGACCTGTTTGGCATGGGTGGCAACTGTGAAAGAGGGTCTGCACGTACATTCTTTCCACCAGGGATGTGTACAATTTCAAAATTGAATTGGAGAAGTTTAGATGTAAGACAAGCTATGCGTGGCCTCACGTTGCGATGGCTGGTGTTGCCTAAGATGGCCACAATGGGTTTCTACTGCTAAGATGACCATTTTTTGGGGAAGGTCAATGTGAAACACCACATTTGCCTCTGGAGTCAAAGCTCATTATTTATTGTTTCTGAATACTAGAGGCTTTAAGAATGTAGAAAGGTTCACCTAAGGTATCCTCATACTGCCTAAAAGATTACGTTTATTTATTGTTAGATTTTTTCCAATCTATGCAATACAAACATATACAATGATTTTAAAATGTTTTAATAATGAAAATTCATTTCCAAGACTCTATCTAAAATATAATTAAAAAAAAAAAATCCTAGACCACATGTCCTTGTGTAGCTCACATATTAGATGAAGCAAAGGTAACAGGGTTTCCCATTTGACTAATTACTTCCACAATACATTTCTAATAGATGCATCTATATAAGCCCTATAGAGAGGGACTTTCTTTAGAATGGAGTATTTTCAGCAGGCATATGAGCATTAAGCATCCACCATTGTGGACTGTTTCCTTCTAACCCATTTGGAGGTTCAATAGTATTCCTGCTGTCTCTACCCTTGCTTCCATACTTTTAAAAATATTTTTAGCCAAAATCTTTAGAGATTTCTATTCTATATATATTCATTCTATAGCTCTCGGGACAATAATGTTTCCCTTTCTAAATTATAAGGACCCTTATACTTCCTCTCCAGGAATTGGATATGGCACTATATTTCACTCTACTAGTGTCAAGGGTTTTCAAGACTGCAGCTCAAAGCTCTGACATTACCTTCATTAGGTTTGATGAGATTCCATCTGGGCCTCATGCCCTTGATGAATTTGATGGTTGCATTATGCCCACTATTTCTTAACATGTTGAAAAAAAAGGTATACAGAGAACAATCATCACTGATCTCATTTTGAGCAAACTTATCTCTTTTTAAGACCTCATAGATCAGCCTCTTGTTGTGGAGTCTCACTTAATTCATACATATCAAAAATATAGTTAATCCAGTCTCTTTCTGCTACCGGTGGTGCTGAAGTCCTCATCCTCTTTCCAGGAGTGTTCCAAGAGTATTCAGAAACAGTTCCCATAAGTGGTTTGTCCTTTTTAATTTTAAGGCTATTATTAATTCATTCCATACATTTTCCTTTATTTCACATTCTCTTTTTCTGGTTTCTTTCTTTTGTAGCCACCTTAATTCCCTGGGTATGCAATTTCTTTTTCTTCCTCCAATTTAAATGCTTCCCAGATCTGTGTGTTAAGATGTCTTATTGATTTTTCTGATGCTGTGAACTTTCTTTATTTTTGTTTATACAGATTCTTACCTAATTTTACCAGTAAGCCCTTTAACTCTCCAATGAAGAAATTGGACAAGGTAAGTATGTTTCCTAGTTCGGCCTACTTTATTGACAAAGGAACTGTCTGCCCTTCTCTCAAACACAAATGCATATTTATTACAATCCAGTATATTCTGTTAAGATATTTTACCTTGAGGTGTGAGACTCTTAGGAAAATGTCACAAGTCTTGTGAGTAATACTTACTAATATATTACAACTCTCATTAAAATCTCCAACTTTTAGATTTCCTATGTTTGGATAGTAGCCAAGGAAATTAGTATATCTGGCAGCACAAATAAATTGCTGAAGGTATTACACGCTGGTTGATAATGAGCAGATCTTCTGTTGAATACGAATATATTAAATTACTAAAGGACAGTGTCTAAATCTTTGCCCCTCTTAAGAGACTTCCCTATGTAGACAATCTGGGTGGCTATAACTAAACTCTTCTCTTAACCAGTGTACAGTGGATCATCCAAATAAATTGGAGGTATCCTTGTGTTTCAGTACATCTGCATAATTGAAAAGTAAGTTAAAGTACCCTTCCTCAATGTTTTCAAGAAAATATGCTTGGGATTTTGATTACTCTTCAACTGAGTCTCCGGTGGTATATAACATTTACTATGCTCAGTCCAATTTCATCCTTTTGACTGTCAATTGGTCGATTGTTTTAGTTAGTGCACATATGTATACTGTTACAAACACTCCATACTTTGTGTATATTCTTTAGAAAGTAAATCTCGTAAAGTAGAAATTAGAGTCATTACTTCCACATGAAGAAATCATATCTTCTTTCTGCTATTCTGATTTCATATGATACGTAGGTATGAGATTCAGTTGAGGAAGCTTCACCTTTTTCTTTAATGACCGATATTCCCACTCAATTAAGGGCTAATTCGTACTGTTTTCTTTTTATGTTAGAAATATTCCAGAACATCAAATGCCATTATACTGCATACATAGCATTAGTTCAAAAAGTGTTTATCAAGCCCCAGAATTATCAAATTCGAAGATCAGAGAAACTTTCAGACACTAAAGCAAAAGGACAACCAAAAAAGCACTAGAACAACCAATGAAGGTCTAACTATAATTACTAAGGACTACATAGATTGCTTGTGAATAACACATCAGCATACTCACTGGCAAAATTAATTATACTGTTGTTTCAGTAATTTGGCGATGCAGGAATAGCTCAGTATGTCAAGCTGTTGTCAAGAGATGCCATTAGATATGGGCAGTGACTGTGGGATTTGGGATTACTGCTTCAGATTTTCACAGTAATTTCCCATTTTGGGTGGTTTCTCAACCAGAGATTTAACCTAGAAATGTCATTAACTTTGAACTAGTGAAATACAAGGGAGGGAGTGAGAATGTAGAATTACCGTATGTCTTGCAATTTTTGAGTCAGCTGGAAACAGTGGGAATCACACAGCTATCTAAAGCATTTTGGTTGGTTTCTCACCCAGAAATTTCACCTAGAAATGTCATTAACTTTGAGCTAGTGAAATACAAGGGAGGTAGTAAGAATGTAGAATTACCGTATGTCTTGCAATTCTTGGGTCAGCTGGAAACAGTGGTATCACACAGCTATCTAAAGCAAGGCCTCCTTTCATCCAATCTCGATCAATGAAATATGGAAGAATGTAAGAATATGGGTGTGGGAGTGGGTGCACTTGGTTTTGAATGAAGAAGGGAGAGGTAATAATAGTACAGACATGTAGGAAATCTGAGGAGCGAGGCTTGCAAAAACGTAATTTAAAGACAAAGTGGCAGACTTTAATGGGGCGTCAATATTTCTAATTCTATCTAGATCATGTGGATTCAAGTCATAGTGCACAAATATGGACTTTAATATTCTGTCTCTGAACATCGATTCAGCTGATATTCACAAAAGCCTACAAAGAATTATCACAGATTGAATGAAAATGCACCTGTCTCTCACGAGCCACTCTCAGCGCAAGATTATATGGTGGAAATTCATCAGACGATTTCTTGTCGGTGACGTCTACTATTATATTCTGACTCTTGACGAAGTGAATGAAGTCATTAAGTTCTGAACCTGGCATGGAAAAGACAAGAACATTTAATATACATTAATTTGAAAGTTTACGAAACATACAACTGTGCAAACAAGTTGGCTGTTTTCTGATCTGATGCAAATTATTTCATGTTCTTTAAACTCATCAAAATGAATGTGATGGGTCAGTCAGAAAAACAATTTCAAGAAAAAGAATTTTCAGTTAAATTAAAGC
This sequence comes from Triturus cristatus, assembly GCF_964204655.1. Taxonomy (NCBI): domain Eukaryota; kingdom Metazoa; phylum Chordata; class Amphibia; order Caudata; family Salamandridae; genus Triturus; species Triturus cristatus. The sequence goes on from NC_140590.1 coordinate 665,963,932, forward strand.
CTAGTTTACAGCCAGGATGTGGGGAAGAGGCTGCTTGGGCTTCAGTGTGGGATGTGATACTCAAGACACAAATGGTAATTTTTTTAATTCTGGGCCTTTAGTAGTTATCTCTGCTTTTGGTGCACATCTTTGTCTTACGATTGCAAACAGGACTTAGGGCCTGATTATGAGTTTGGCGGTCCATGGGACCACCGAACCCATGGTGGAGGTGCGGTGGTGGTTGGGGACCACCGCACCAGTGATCCGAATGCTGTATAATGACAACGGTCAGACCGTTGTGAGCCCCCCACAACTGCTGGGGTATTGCGATCCCCAGCAGTGGCACAGCAGACTTGAGGCCACAATATACTGGGCGGTGCTGCTGCGGGCACCGGCAAACATATTACGAGTTTCCTCACCGCCAACAGTTTTATGGCGGTAAACCCGCCATGAAAATGCTGGCAGTGAGGAAACAAAGGGGGCCCCTCAGGGCCCCCTGTTGCCTCAAGCCTGTGACATGCATGCAGGGGTGCACATGGTGTCCTCCCCTGTGTGCATGCACCCCCTTTCCTGCACAGCATGGCCTTGACAGTCCATCCAGTGTAGAGACGGGCATTGAGATTCCCATTGTGATGCCAACTGGCCGTCCCCAGACTAGAAAAATACTCGGAATCTGGTGGGTGGCTCTATTTGGCGGTCCTGGAGAGGGGAGGCAGGTAAGGGGCACGCTCCAGGATGCCAGACTCATATTCATAATATTCTTGGCAGTGCCGCAGCAGCACCATTAAGCATATTGCGGCCTCAGGACAGCTGAACCACTGCCGAGGATCGCGGTTCCATGGCAGTTGCGGTTGTCACACAACCGCCTGACTGCTGTAGTCATAATATGGTGGTCAGACCACTAGTGCAGTGGTCCCTGCCACTGCACCTCCAACACAGGTGTGGTGGTCCCAGGGACCACTGAACTCATAATCAGCCCCTTAATCGCTCTGTGTCTACCAAAACTGGATGTGCCCTTGTGTAACGTAACTGGTGCTCATGCAAAGTGCTCCAATACCTTCGGATGGAGTTTGTGCTCCATCCTCAAGGGCGTACTGTAGAGCATATGAAAAATATTGGATGGTAATCAAGAAGCTTGGACTACATAGTAAGCCATCTTCTGAATCTAAATAATTAAGGGCAGTGAACTTATTGGTCATCCCTTCATTCTCAGTTCAGTAAGAATTAATTAGAGTTGAAAGGGAGGATAATACGGTGATGACATGGGAAAGGGAAGTGCTGGGTGCTGTGTGCTTTGCAATCTGGATAAAAGGGTTGAACATCAGAAAGGGCTATTTCAATGAGGGATGGGGTTCTTAGGACTGCTGTGAAGAAAGATTTTAGGAGAGGGTAGTGAGCGAGCATATGGGACAGAAAGTAAAGTACAATAGGGTGGATCTCAGGGGACTCAAGGCAGATAGGAGGGAGTATGATGAAGTGTCTTTTGCATGAAATAAGATATTTGAGAGAGTTGAAGGGTTGAGAGTGGGTGCATTCAAGGAGTTGCAAAAAGGGAGCGTGGAAGTGCCTAGAAGGGGCAGGGACGGCTACTGGCAATGGGACATTTTGTGCTAATCCTGGGTTGCATGCTGAGGGATAAGGCAAGGGGTAAGGTAGTGTGTGGTGTATAATGTTGGTAGGGTACACATTGACTGCCCAGAATAAAAACATTTTATGGCTGGGATATGTTATAGGCACTGTTGCTGAACTGGGCCTTATGGGGTATTTTGAAGACCCTGCTCATATCACGCGTTCAGCTGAAGAAAAATAAAGATAGCATATTCAGAAAGGGCGCTGTCTAACCGCCAGCGACCATCTACCAAGCAACATTTTTTGAGTAATTATAATGTTTCTCTAGCCAAGAGATGCAATTTTATTTGTTTTCTATCTTTAACTCACAGTATAGATTTTATTTAACTTAGTTTTGCTTGGGTACCATTTAATATCTAGTCAAATTTCCAATTCAAGGAGGATAATTCGAAAATCTTCCTCCATGCACCTGTGATAATACCTCAAAACAACGCACATTGCACTTTTACCTGTCTGTGCACTTAATAAAACCCTAAGGTAAGCTTTTTTACTCCCACTCCTGACATTACATAGCTCTAGTTCACACCAATATGGCTTTAGGTTTTTATCCTCTCTTGGCTCTCCTGAAATTTGTCAAGCCATTGTGAACTTCAGAAGAGGGGCATTCAGGAAGTGCGATGGATAATTATTGTTTCCTGGATGATGATGAAATTGTTGTCTTCTTGATTTAACTTTTGTATTATTTGAAAAACCCTTGTGATAATACCTTGTAACAACGCACATTGCATTTTGTTACTTTTCTGTGCATTCAAAAAAAGTTCCACTTTTTACTCCCCTTCCGGAGACTGCACGGCCCTAGATAATATCAACAATTCACTAGGTTTTCATACTCTTCTCAATTCTTTTAAACTTATCAAGCTATTGTCAGCCTTAGAAGAGTGGCACCTTCCATCAGGAAAGGTTAGAGATAATTGTTGCTGTTGGGATGAGGAAATCGTTGTTTTATGATTTCCTTTTTTGTATGATATATGAAACCTTGTATTGTGCTGTGTGCTTTTATGAATTTTGTAAATCGAATACAGTTGTATAACTGCCCAGAATGAGTTGTTGTGTAGTCTGGTGTGAAACGTAAGAGACAAATGTGTGTTTAGACGTGGTTCTGTAGTGAACTGTGTCAAAATAATTCATGTGGCACCTCATGGTAAGAACAAGTGAGGCTGAAACCAATATGACACTGCATGTTCAAATTCTGGGTGAGATGTCTTGGGAGTTCACGGAAGACTGACCCTTCATCAGCGGTGCTTCTGTAGTGGCTCTGTTTTGCTGAAGAAAAAAATCTTTAACTATGAGGCGCCATGTTTGTAGCAATTGATAATGTTTGTTTTAGTAAAAGAAAAAACAAATCAGTTTTCTTCACAGGAACCAATTATCATATTACCTGCAAGTGTCTACCATACATTGCATGACTGACACAGGCATTGAAAAGGAGTGATGGTCCCCTCAACCTCAGGAGGGCATGATGACCATAACTGTTATCTCGTGGCCCCTTTGCAGACAGTAAATCATGGAAAATGTAATGGGAGGAACCCTTGCAAAAAAGGCTAATCACTGACCATCGGTCTTGGTAGCATCCTAGTCCATCGTTTTTCACTCACTGTGCCTCTCTAGACAAAGGGACTTATGCAAATTCAGACTGACCCTGCTCCACATGGCAACAGTCCATCCCCAAACCGCAAGACAAGGTCTTCACCAGAAGAAGACACAAGAAACCTAAAATCGTTTTCAGGATTGTTATGCCTCATCAGTAAAATACAGCTTGGGGCTTACGGCACAACGTTTAAGGGCCCATGTCTGGGCAGATATTATGCCAGTTAAGGAGAAGCACAATTCACACAAGAGGTGATGGGAGGAATGCTTGGATAAAGTTTAACACTTGGTTAACAGAATACTAGGTCATAGATTTATCTTGCTAAAGTCAATGGTTGCTCCACCTGTGTAAAACTGGTATTTACCGCCAACTCTAAATAGAGAGCGGGAGCTATGAACTAGTGGTTCTCCTGCACCACCCAAATATTAATAACACCAAAACGAAATATTATTATTTCAACATAACAGTAAGTGAAATGCTATTATTACTAAATTTTGTAATCGAATATTATAAATATACCTTGGTAACATCAATATTATTATCTAGGTTGACTGTGTTGATTAAGAAAGTGGATCTTACATATTGGTTTATAGTTCTGGTCCATGTGAACCATTCACAATTTCTGGAATATTAATTGCTAGTAGAGAGTTGTGATTTTAGAATTATTGTGTAAAATAATTTTCTCAAATTACTTAGAAATGCTACACCTAGTCAGTAAAGTAAAATACAAATCATTAGTCACAGTGCTTATATTAATACATGTTGGTAAAATGAAGTTTATGTAGATCACTATGTAGTGAGTGAAATTGTGCTTTAAAGTATAGCATGTGTGCTTTCTACCTCGGGGTGGGCGGGTGGAGTACTTTGAAATTGCTGAAACACTAATTCATTGCTTCCCTCGAAATAAACATGCAATCCAAATGATCAAAAGTGTATTTCATAATTTGCAATTGTTATGCAATATTCAAAGGTCCAGGTCTTGAAAAAAGTGTCTCTTTTATTGTCTTCTTCATCAGATAGTATCACAGATTACTTGCAGCCTTGTGGCCATTGCTAACATTGAGTAACCAACTTTCAGGACCACGGTCACTTCTTGGTATGGTTACCTTTGAAAAATGACTGCTTTAGCTTCAAAAAGTTTCCCAAATATATATCTTTCTAATAACACAGGGACCTACATCAGGCTAATGTATTTTTGTGTCATTATAATCATAATCATTTTGCCTGGAGTGGTGTGGAAAAGTTACTTTAGAAGGAATATAAACTTAGGCACTGATTCAGAAACTGCATTTTGTAGTATGTAAATGAAAACTACAGTAGGAAATGTACACCTCCATTTCTCCTATCTTTTCTATGGGAATGGGGAACTCTTCATACTCGCAAGTTTACCACCTAGGGGCCGATTACGATCCGGTTAGGAAATCTTACTGACCGAATGAGTTTGGGAATGGTTTCCAACTGACTTGGATCGGGAGAATGCGACCGACCAAGTATGGTGCATCCGGATGCATCCAGATACGATTCGGTCGGACTCCCATTGATTTCAATAGGAGCCTATGTTTCAACTGAATGCATAGGCTCCAATTGAAGAAAGGGGTTGGCTGGGGAAAGCGGGCACCCTGTGGCAGGCATCCCTTTGGTGCCTGCCACACTGTGTATGGCTGGTAAGGGGGGACCACTGGGTACCCACACAGGCATGATTGGGAAGGCTCTGGGTGAAGGGGGGCCTGATATGGGCCCCCAAAGTCTGATTCTGACTGCCGATTCGAGTCAGACGGCACGATTTGGAAAGGCTGTCCGAATCCAGCATCGTGCTCGGACGTTAGGAAACGCGGCCCAAAAAGACGTCCAATTCTGCTCCTTACGGCTCAGTCATTCCAAATGGTGTCGGGTTTTGGATAATCCTAACGCCTAATTCGCATTGTGCTTAGTTCATTGGAAACCTTTCCAAGTTGGTCGGGAAGACACGTTCCCGATCCGGTTCGGATGGAGCAAAAGCCGCTAGGAGGCCTTACTAACTGCATCGTAATGGGCCCCCAAGTAGTAAATGTGGGAGGGATCAGGGAAATGGCTGCAAAATAGGGAATATTTATTATTAAATAGCAGGGGTATAGGTAAGAGTAAGGAGGATTTAAAGAGAGATAAGGAAGGGCTGACAGGAACAGACGCCCACCCTCAAAGAGTAAGCCATTCCGATTCACAAACTGAACTGGAAGTGACAATGGTCAAAAAGGACCCAAAACAGCCATAAACGTACTCCAGCCCGGACTTGGAGTAAGTCTAGCACTACACATGGCCAACCACTGGTACTAAAGAACCTCCCATAGCAGATAATGGAGGTACGGACCTATGTTTCCCGTACGCTGTTTGCTTAGGCGCAAGCGCAGCATTCTTTTTCCACCGCCCAGTTTCACTCCAGGAGGGAGCACGCCCCCAGATCTGAAACAGAGGTCAAAGTGGATGTTTTGAAATGTGCTTTATGATAGGCAAAGATCACGCTGTCAGTAGAAAGTCTGCAGAAATTAAAACATCTTCTCCTGAAATGCATGTGTGTAAGACAGTCTGCAGAAATGAAAACACCTTCTCCTGAAGTATGCATGTAATTAAATCTTGGACAAGATTTAAGCACACCCATTTCCGAGGAAGGTGTTTTCCTTTCAGCAGACTTTCTACTGACAGCTATGATCTTTGGCTTCCATGTAGTAAATTTCAAAATATCCACTACGACCTCCGTTTCAGATCACTCACAGTACCTCTAATCATCATGTTCTAATCATCCCCCAGGGGCTGCAATAAACGTGCTAGGACTACAACTAAAGTAAACAAAGAATGGTTCTGTCGAGTTAAAGTCGGTTACTTATCAGTGCACAGGGTGTCACAAGTGTGTACTGATTTCAATTAATGATATCAGTATCTCAACCGCCTGAACAAACGAGAAAACTTTATAACCAATTAATACGTAACTCAAAATTCTGTCTACTGTGTTATTTTATCCAAATTAAATCATTCAAATACATTTACATACATAGTAGATCAAGGCTGTCAATATAAGGTGAAATATTTACACATAAATGGTGATCATGTGACATATGTGCTTAGTGCTCAACAAGTGTGAAATATATACAAAGTGGTAAAAGTTTATGTACAAGTGGGGGGTAGGCCAGATAATTATATAAAACCAATGACTCAGTTGGCTAACAATATTTCTTTTGATAAGCAGAGGCTTGGAATAACACTTAAACAACCATCCAACATGGTGTAATGTTCTTCTCTCTTCCTTATACCCCATCTCCTTCCCTCTTCATTTCCCTTGTTAGCTTGGAAGTAGCCTTACGAGGGCATGTGTAGTCACAAATTTGCAGAATGCCCCAACATTTCCATTTTCTCTCACTTCATCTTCCCTCTCTCTTTTCACTTCTTTCCTATTTCTATTCTAACACAGCACTTGCAAGTAGCTTAAAGATTGAATACGGGAGATGCAAAATTCTAAAATGCTATGATGTTCCTCTTTTCTCTCTCACTCCTTTGGAGACAAATATGTAAATATAAACTATTTATATTATGTGTATTACATTTAACCTCTTAGCAAGTGCTTACAATGCTGACTGTTGGGTAATGGAGATAAAAAACTATAATAGTCAAGCTTGTATGTAGTTTGTATTGGGCATTGTTTTGCGCCCTCGAAAAGTCAAAAGCAATTTAGTTTTGAGATACAAAAGCCTGTGTTTCAACTTCATCGGTGATGGCATGTCTTCTGAAAACATGCCTTCCAAAACCTAAAATGTATATAATAGTACATCTGATACAGTGTGTATTTTACAAGATCTTGAAGTTTGGTTGGAGCCTTTGTAGAAAGGGTATGTGCAGACATTGTCTTGATTTCAATAAATGTTTTAAATGTATATAGGCGAAGTCCCATGTAAGACAGACAATTATGGGGGAAATAGAAAAACTAATGTGATAGTTCTTGGGTAATTAACAATTGCCATGCTTACTGATAATGTTGATTAGATATCACATGCGAGTCCACAACCCACCAGAAGCTCAGTTACCTCTTGCACTGAGTATTGTACCTAAGACTAGTTTTTAAAGGATGTTTGCGAACATTAGGAGAAAAATTCTATGGAACACAATGGATGCATGGAACCTGAAGATGCAAGAGAATAAGGAGACATCTTTGAATAGATGTCGAAATACTCAGGTATTTTGTGTGGAACCACAGTATCTTTAGAATCATGTTGGATGGGAAATGATTTGTGATTAAATTACAAGTGACTCACATCTGACTATTACATGCAACAAAATTTAAATAAAATGCACCATGTTACTTTGATTTTCAAACAACTATTTGGAGTGAGAAATGCCACTGATTTTACTACCTTATGTGCTACACTCACTTGCATTGTAATATTTTACGTGTCTTTGGTGCACATAGCCTAGGATGAAGTGCACAAAGACCCTTTGTTGCAGCACACAAAGGAAAATAATTAGAGGGAATATTGGTAGGGACTTAAATAGAGCCCCATGGGAAAGAATGTTAAAATAAAGTAATTAATATATATATTATCTACTGGCGGTCGCCAGTAGATAGTTATAGTTAGGACCGAGTTTCCATAGGAAATCTGAAAATTCTATTTTGAATAACTTTGGCGCCGGTTGACGAATCCTCGCGAAATTTTCAAAACTAATGGGGCGCTCCATTCAGCTCCTACCCTGAAAGTCTCGGGGTGATTCGTCAAGCGGGGGCCGAGAAAAAGGGGCGTCCCAAAACGCGTTTTCCCCATGCATTTTTCCATAGGACCTTTAGTCGCAGCTACAGCCCGAACGGCTGAACAGAATTACGTGAAATTTGGCAGAGAGGTAGCCATAAGGTCAAGGAAGTGCCTTTCGCAGGTCTGGTTTAAATCTGTTCAGTATTTCCTGACAAAATAGCATTTAAAAGCATATCAATATCTATACACGCGCAGGATGCGCGCACTGTGCAAGCCCTGTGCGCGCACCTTGCCATGTGCGAGCGTAATTCTGATTGGTTGTTAGATGTAAGTAAACATTCGAATCAGTCGAAATCAGGAAGTGTCGGCCGCCGTTTTTTCTGTCGCACTGAAAAGGAAAGGTGGAGAACGTGAATAGGGGGCAGAGTAGGGAGTTCTTGACCCCCTGGCCATTGTCAGGGGGTCACAGTAGGACCATGAAGGGCCAAAAAAAAGATTTTAATTTTTTTTAAAAACATCGCGAGGTGCGCGCACTCTGCGCGCACCCGAAAAAAAACATAAAAAAAATAGAAATAAAAATCAAGTTTAAGTGTTTAGATATTAGGTGGCTCTAAAAAGAGCCCTTGTGTTTATTGAGTGTTTTTCGGTACCTACAAGTAAGTACCGATGCAGAGTCTAAAGTTCAAGAGGAAGACTCTGTTCCCTTCATCATTGAAATGTACACCGTCTCCTCTATAAATGTCTTGCATGTTGTAACGCAAGTTGTTGTGGTGTATAGAACCCATACCATAGTCTCTGAGGAAAGCAGAAACAGACTTATTGACGTGCTTTCTTGCTTTGTCAATCTGCGGACAAAATTGATTGGACCAGTTCCACTTTTGCCTTTGGCATATATTAGAATATACAAAGGCAGTTTGTGGAAAAAGTGACATCAATTGCACAAAGGTGTCCTTAATAAGCATTTCCAGACCTACCCCAGTTAAAGTGCCTAGGTCATTTCCACCACAGTGCACAATAATCAGGTTAGGCTGTGGGAGATGTAGAAAGGTTTTCACCAAAGGCATTAATTGGTGCCACTTTAATCCTCTCTGACCAATCCATTTAATGTCTACATTTGGCAAAGCAAGGTCTTTTACAATACCTCTTTTTTCTGCAAATTTTTCACTCCAGAAGACATAGCTATGACCTACCACACTGTGAACATCTTTCAAGGAGAACAGGATGCACTCAGGAGGTGTCTTTCAGTAGAATGGCAATATGAAAAGAAAGACAGTTGAAAAATGGAGGCATACATACTTTTTTTAATAAAAAGAACTCATTGGCTGATTCAAACCATTTTACAGTTAAAACTAGGCTGTATGTTTACATTTTTAAAAGCATGTTTTGGATTGGTACAGAAAAATGTGTTCCCACTGAACATTACTTTGGATTTGCTGTTAGGTTTGAAAAGTCAAGCACTCTTGCTCTTTGGATTTGAAACATTGTGTGCTGAACTTCTGACCTCTCTGCTCACACCAGTGTTCCATGACCTGTTGCTATGGTAGCAGGCAGAAGTCATGTTGGGGGAAGGGATGTTTTGGAAAGGGGTTGAAAGTTGCAACCAATAGAAATGTGTGATTCCATTTGAAAAAATGTGGGAAGGACTGTGATTTTACATTAACATGTATATGTGTGAAAAAAGAGAGGGAAACATTGCCATTTACTGGTTGTGGTGAGAGGAGAGAGGTGTACAGCTCTGAGATTCTGGCTCTGATAATCTGCTGTTTGAGTGCCACATTTCTTTCTCAACTAACTAATTTTAAAGGTGAGTTATGAGTTTGAGAGGGGATGTATGTGGTGATTTTTGATATAAATATTAGAATTGTCATTCTTCTTTTAAAGTTGTGTTTTACATTTTGTGTTTTAGGAGATATTTAACTGGCTTGAACTTGTAAGATATTATGGAGTATGTCTTCACTGTAAGTTAAGGTGTACTGGTATCACTGAGAAATACTGTTTTGTGCCTAGAATCACATCATGAGTCTGTCTGCACACAGGATTTGTTGTCAGAGATTTAATTTGTGTTGCTCTTGTTCTGTTAGCCTTGCACTCACAGAAAATGGTCAGTTTGTTTTCTTAAAGTGTGATGGTTAGCATTCAACAGAAATCAGTTACTCACAAATGAGAGGCAAATGCAAACACATTTGAAAATAGCACGGTACATTTTCCTACCACTTTAAAAGTTGTGTTTTACATTTTATGTTAAGGAAGATATTTAAGTGCCTTGAACATGTTAGATATTATGGAGTATGTCTTCACTATAAGTTAAGGTGTACTGGTATCACCCAGGAATACTGTTTTCTGCCTAGAATCACACAATGAGACAGTGTGCACACAGGAATTGTTATCAGAGATTTAATTCGTGTTGGTCTTGCTCTATTACCCTTGCACTCGCAGGCACCACATGTGTCAGGCTGTCACAGTAATTATCACTTGCTCCACCACAGTACTAAATGTGCTTTCAAATTGCCAAAGAAAATATCGCTTTGTGCTTAGAATCACACCATGAGTCTGTGTGCACACAGGAATTGTTGTCAGAGATTTAATTTGTGTTGCTGTTGTTTTGTAAAACTTGCACTTTTAAGAAAGGGCAGTTTCTTTTCTTCAACTGTGTTGGTTAGCACTCAGCAGAAATTACTATCTCAAAAATGAGAGGCAAATGCAAACACATTTGAAAATAGCATGGTACATTTTCCTACCACTTGAAAAGTTGTGTTTTACATTTCATGTTAAGGAAGATATTTAAGTGCCTTGAACTTGAAAGATATTATGGAGTATGTCTTCACTATAAGTTAAGGTGTACTGGTATGATCCAGGAATACTGTTTTCTGCCTAGAATCACACCATGAGACAGTGTGCACACAGGAATTGTTGTCAGAGATTTAATTTGTGTTGCTGTTGTTCTGTAAAACTTGCACTTGCAGGAAAAGAGCAGCTTGTTTTCTTAAAGTGTGATGGCTAGCACTCAGCAGAAATCATGATCTAAGAAATGAGAGGCAAATGCTAACACATTTGAAATCAACAGGGTAGATTTTCCTTCCAATCTTGTAATGGGTGAGGTAGTTCTTACATGTACTAAACTCAAATTAACCTTTTCCAAACATGTACTCTTACACACATATCTGCAGTCTTCATGCAGTTGTAAAAGTCTCCATGCAGATCTCTCTTGCAACTGACAATACACAGTCTCCAGAAACACACTCTTTGCACACATGCAGCAGCTTCTCCTACACTCCCATGCATAATACTCAGCTCTGTTGTGTTTCAGATAGCAGTGTATAATGCAAACACATTCAACGTCATCAAGGCACATTTCCTTTGCTGTAGTCTAATCACTCACCCTGTAACACATGGTCATGGTCTCAAGGAGCTGTTAGGACATGTGCTCTTTTTGGCTTGTCTAAAATATAAGGAAAATGTGTCAGGCGGTCACAGTAATTATCACTTGCTCCATCCACAGTACTAAATGTGCTTTCAAATTGCCAAAGGAAATATCGCTTTCTGCCTAGAATCACACCATGAGTCTGTGTGCACACAGGAATTGTTGTCAGAGATTTAATTTGTGTTGCTGTTGTTCTATAAAACTTGCACTTTCTGGAAAGGGCCAGCTTGTTTTCTTCAAATGTGTTGGTTAGCACTCAGTAGAAATCACTATCTCAAAAATGAGAGGCAAATGCTAACACATTTCAAATCAACAAGGTAGATTTTCCTTCCAATCTTGTAATGGGTGAGGTAGTTCCTACATGTTCAAAACTCCAATTAACCCTTACCACACATATACACTTACACACATATCTGCAGTGTTCATGCAGTTGTGCACGTCTCCATGCAGATCTGTCTTGCAACTGACAATACACAGTCTCCAGAAACATACTCTTTGCACACATGCAGCAGCCTCTCCTACACTCCCATGCATAATACTCAGCTCTGTGCTGTGTTTCAGATAGCAGTGTGTAATGCAAACACATTCAACGTCATCAAGGCACATTTCCTTTGCTGTAGTCTAATCACTCACCCTGTAACACATGGTCATGGTCTCAAGGAGCTGTTAGGACATGTGCTCTTTTTGGCTTGTCTAAAATATAAGGAAAATGTGTCAGGCTGTCACAGTAATTATCACTTGCTCCATCCACAGTACTAAATGTGCTTTCAAATTGCCAAAGGAAATCTCGTTTTCTGCCTAGAATCACACCATGAGTCTGTGTGCACACAGGAATTGTTGTTAGAGATTTAATTTGTGTTGTTGTTGTTCTGTAAAACTTGCACTTTTAGGAAAGGGCCAGCTTGTTTTCTTCAAATGTGTTGGTTAGCACTCAGCAGAAATCACTATCTCAAAAATGAGAGGCAAATGCTAACACATTTCAAATCAACAAGGTAGATTTTCCATCAAATCTTGCAATGGCTGAGGTAGTTCTTACATGTTCAAAACTCAAATTAACCCTTACCACACATCTACTCTTATACACATGTCTGCACTCTTCATGCAGTTGTGCAAGCCTCCATGCAGATCTCTCTTGCAACTGACAATACACAGTCTCCAGAAACACACTTTTTGCACACACGCAGCAGCTTCTCCTACACTCCCGTGCGTACTACTCAGCTGTATGTGGTGTTTCAGATAGCAGTGTGTAACGCAAACAGATTCAATGTCACCAAGGCTCATTTCTTTTGTTCTAGTCTAATCACTCACCCTGTAACACATGGTCATGGTCTCAAATAGGTGTAAGGACATGTGCTCTTTTCTGCTTCTCTAAAATATAAGAAAAATGTGTCAGGCTGTCACAGTAATTATCACTTGCTCCTCCACAGTAGTAAATGTGCTTTCAAATTGTCAATCAAATATCGTTTTCTGCCTAGAATCACACCATGAGTCTGTGTGCACACAGGAATTGTTGTCGGAGATTTAATTCATGTTTCTCTTGTTTTGTAAGACTTGGACTCGTAGGAAAGGATCAGCTCATGTGATAGGATTTGAAAAGCTCAAAAAAAATTGTTATGAATTAAAATTACATAAAGGTATTTTTTTTTTAGTTTTTTGCAGGTATTTCTAAGCAACAATGAAAAAATTTAAAGATGCCTATGAAGTCAAGAAAGAGAAAAGAAAAGCAACAACAACTATATTTGAAGACAACTGGTAAAAAAAAATAGGAGGAGAAGCTTGTGTTGGAAAACAGAAAAAGTCTTCTGGTAAGCAGACTAAAGAATTTTTAAAAAATATCTTCAAAAAAAAAAAATGATCGAAAGATAAATTCAAACAGTGTTTCAAGTACAAAACAACAACAGAGTCGACAGCAAAAACAAAATGCTAATGTAGACTCAGAAGTAAGAAAGAGTGACTTAACACGAAAAATTGATTTTAAAAACATTCGCCGAAAAATGTTTCAGAGAAGAGTGATGTTAAATTTGCTAAAGGATGTGAAAAAATATAAGAAGAAAACCAAATTTTATAAGAAAAAGAAATTAATTGAAAGTATTGTTACCAAGGCATTAGAAATAAAAAAAAACTATTCATTTTAATTTTAAACAGGATGATTAGATAAATTAGTCAATGCAATGAAGTCACAAAGCAAAAGGAAAAGAGAAGTGAAAAAAATAACTTTTGTAAAGTGTTCTTAGGAGAATGGAAGCATAGTTCAAGTACTGAACCATTTTTTAATGAAGAGAGTTATCTTCAAAGTAATAGTTTGTTGCATGCAGTTGACACCAATGGTAGAGCATATGAAGTTAAGGATGGTTGTGTAATGGAAAAGGAGAAAATAGATCCAAGAAATGAGGAAGAAGTGATGGCTGATGAGGTTATGGGGAGACGTCCTAAAGCCCCAGTGTACACTTGGAATTGTAGTAGTATTTGTACTGTGCGTCAGGAATCTATTGATAAATTACGTGACTTTCTAAGAGAATATAGTAAAAAGAGTGTTAAACAGAAAATTAAGGTGCTTCAAAGACTAGATCCATGCAGAGTGAGAGAGAATACTGGTTTGCAAGGACATTCTCTGGCTTGTCTATCTAGGAAATTGTGTCAAAGTGTTTTTCACCATTTTAGGATGCTGGCTGTTCATCATACTGAAATGAGAAAGTTTGTGAGAACATTGTATTTTGCTAAAAGTCCAGCAGTAAAGTTAAATGAGTTGAATAATGCTCTGTTCCGTGGATCTGTATCAGATGTAGTGAAGGTTACTGATGAGATTCAGTTTTGTTTCTTTGGTCCAGAACAAGAAAGTGCAGAAAATGACACAGTTATTGATGAAAATGTGGAAGAGAATGTAGAACTTACTGTTAGTAAAAATTTTAAAGATGAAATGACAAAATTTACTATCATCTCTAATGAAAGACCAAATATTACTTGTATTTGTTGCCGGAGAAGCCATTATAAAATTCAAACAAGGAATGTTGATCTGTATAAAAAAAGTGAAAATGAAGATAATTATAAGTGGAAAGATTTTGCAACATATATATTTCTCGTCAGTGCTTCCGGTTATCAAGCGGAACACAACAGGCTCTTCCGCCTGCAGTGTTTGCTCAGGTAGTTCATTACCGCCGATACCCGCACCCCGGAGAGCGTACCTGGGGATGTGACTGATCTCAATCAGCTCCTGAGGGGCGTTGAATGGTTTAAGAAGGCAGACTAGGGCTAAGGCTGAACAAGCGGACCCGATCGTCGCCCTAGGTACCTCGGACCTTACTTTCCCTGACAACTGTAATCTCAAACGGGAGGAAGTGACCGGAGCAGGCAGGCTGCAGTCAGAGCCACAAAGGAGGGATACAGGCCGGTGACCCCTCTAACCGCGGCCGGGCCCCCTACAGCCCCCTCCCTCAGACCCGGACAGCGCTGCAGCCCAACCCAGCGGCAAGGACTCCACTTTAACGGAACAAACAGCGTACCAGCCTCCCAGCGTACCAGCCTCCCAGCCTCCCAGCCTCCCAGCCCACCTCTCGCCGCACCCGCTCCGCGGGTGCCGCTTCGTCGGTGGGTGTCGGTAGAGGCACCATCCAGAGGACCAGAGGCGAGGAATCCAGCACAAAGACAGCAAGGCGGTAAGGGGCGCGAGGGACCAGCGGGGCTGCGAGCGTGCGGGGACTTCATTTCCCAGAAGTCCCTGCAAGACCACGGAAGAGCTTCCGGTCCGCTCTCCCTGCTGGGCCCGCCTCCCGCCCTTTACGCCTCCCACATAACAACACCCCTCTCCCGCAGCGCGGGACGCAGCTTGGGCGAAGACAGGGCAAAGACAGGGCAAAGACAGGGCCGTTAGAGGACGGCCACGGCCCTGTCACCCTGAGCCCTACGACGATCCCCCTAGCCCCTCTTGAAGCCAAACGCACATTTTTGGGACTTAAGATGCGTCCCAAAACAAGAAGCGCTACTAAGAAAGTGGCTCTGGTCACACAAGTAACCGGCCCAATAGATCTCTTTATATCCAGGGTCAATGATACCATTGACAAAAGCATCATCTTACTGGAGAAAAGAGTCTCCTTGGACCTCATGCAGGCAAAACGATCATCGCTCGGTTCACTTGCAACTGCAAATTCCCCCGTTCACCCGGTAGCCAACAACTGCTCATTGCCACTACCAACAAATACCGCTCCAACGCTGACTGTTCCAAATTCTGTCGATTTGTCCGTAACCCAATCGGACTCTGATTTATCATACGTCGATCTCGATGCAACCCCAGACCTAGAAGCCTGCCAATCATCGGTCGAGAAATTAGACCAGAGTGACGCTAATAATCCTGTACCACCTGACCCAGAAACGATCCGAGATACAACAAAAATAAGGGAAATCGTCTCCACCAATCTCATGGCAATGCCAACCAGCAAGGAAAAACCAAAGACAAAAGGAAAGAACCATAATTTGACTACACCAACCCCTAATACCTCGGCAGGTATACCCTGCTGGGTGGAAAATATGGTTATGGACTTAAAATCCGACCTTGAGGCAAAAATTACAGCGCAGATTAAACCACTCATTTCAAAATTGGACAGACTCACGTCATTAATCAACACCAAATGTAGTTGTAAATCAAGCAGGAATGGTTTCGCCCCAACGCAGGGCATACAGGAAATACCCCAAAAAAAACCATCCAACACTAAACAAGTAACCAGCACAATAAACAAGACTAACTTATCACTAACCAAAAAAGCGGCAGTACCTCATCCACTAGACAAAAAAGCGACCAATCTGGATGTCCCCAAAAACACCCTGGGCGCGGTAGATCTTTCGACCACTACCCAAACAGGCCCAGAAGCTCAAGCAAAATCAAAAACAAATAACAGGCAAACGAAAGGAAATCTCACCATCACAGCAGAGACCCCCTCCCAAGAAAATCCACCAGATCTGAAGACCAAGCAACCTCGGCCCAAAATAATCAACTTACCCCCGGAAGCTTCTCCCTTCGTGGTGGTGTTAACAGCAGTTCCCCCACTGAAGGAGGGCGTAAAAGAAACCTTCGCAGAGCTGAGGAATAAATGTGCCCAATGGCTCCACATCCACAGACCACTACCCGCCCACATCAGGGGCGACATCTTCTCTGCACGTAGAGGAGATTGGGTTGGTAGAAGCACGAAGACAATCACGGGGGATGTCATCAGTATCAAATTCAGGGAGATAGGGGCAGCAAACTACATTTGTAACTCGTCCAATAGAGGACCTGCCACACAAATAAACCCCTTTCCTCTCTCTTACTTCCTACCTCCATCCACAAGGCAAAATTTCTCCTCATTCGCACACCCAATAAACCCCAACTTTATAAACCCCTCTGACCACAATATCTACCACCCCCAACACCACTCAGAGAGGTTTAGACCCCTGCATAACTTACAGTATCCAGCCTTTCAGTGGCATCCACCTGCTGCATTTCCCCAAACCACTCCTTTTGTTACCCCACCCCCGGTAAACCCACCTCC
The DNA here is from genome assembly GCF_964204655.1 of Triturus cristatus. Taxonomy (NCBI): domain Eukaryota; kingdom Metazoa; phylum Chordata; class Amphibia; order Caudata; family Salamandridae; genus Triturus; species Triturus cristatus. The sequence continues at coordinate 665,980,780 of NC_140590.1, forward strand.
ATGGTCACATCATAATACCCAACAATGGTGGCAACCTCAGCAATCTACGCACTATAACAACCACTTATGGCAACAGCCGCGGCAAGGATGGCTTCCCCCATTCAAATCACTAGGTCCAAATCGCCAAGATAGAGACATGAATGAATGGAGTGGACAGGACCATCGGTTAAAGAACAACGACCCTACCCGCTGGGACAGTTGGAACGGCCTCCACTTAACAAACAGATATAGTCCCCTGGACGGCGTCGATTGACCACCACAATTACAGGCATATTCCCAAAACCATACAGACCGCACGGAAACCATTGATCTCCCATCAGTCTCTCCAGACCGAGAGATTCCACCTGCCCCCGTGAAACTAAAAAGAACACAAAGCTCAGATGACAGCTCAGCAAACCTGAGCCTGATTTCATGGAACATTGCTGGTTTAAGGACAAAAATAGAGGATGGGACAATCCTGCATCATACGCTCAATCACCAAGCACTATGTATACAGGAGACATGGTCACTACAAGAATATCACCTGCAGGGGTTCAAGACGTACTCATCCCTCGCGCAGTCGGGACACCTAGGTAGACCAAAGGGAGGTCTGTGTATTTACCTAGCTAACACTATTCAAAATGTTAGAATAAAGGTTATTGAATTGACACCAAACCTGCAGATCCTAGGTCTTTATTTTCAGAAAAGAGAGACGATGATCATTATTAACTTTTATAATAATCTGGGGGAACTGGACTTAGAGAGAGTTTTGGCCAATCTCCACGGAACATTAACCACCCTTATAATGCAGCAAGGAGTAGGAGGCCCGGCATCAATAGTATGGGCAGGCGATTTTAATCTTCACGCCTGTACCCAACCAAGAAGTAAATGCCCAGGCATGGTAACAGAAGATGGCCTCTTACTCACACATTTTTCGCACACCAAAATGGGAAGGCAAATGAATGATCTCCTATCCGATCTGGATCTCCAGATAGTAAACACCTCGGAACATGGGGAAAACTCACTTGCACCTACCTACATAGGACGAGGTCATCAAACCACGGTAGACTTTATAATCATATCAGCCTCTCTGCAAACAAGAGTAAAGAACTTCGAAGTGCTACCGAACTCGCAGAGTGACCACGCAATACTAACTCTGAAAGTCTTATTAATTCATCAAAAATGCTCCCCAGCAATAATAGCAAATGCCCTGACCCAGGAAAACATCAACGTGGACAAACTAAATGGGTATACTACAAAGTGGGTGAGGATCAACCCTGAAGAACTCACTAAAGAATTAATAAGGTCAGTTCACCCACAAATTGAAACCTGTTTGGACCCAGATACTAACGACATGGAGCTTTTAACTAACTTCGCCAAAATCATGGATAAAATAAAATTGTTACTTACAAGAAAACAAAAAACTGACTCATCGCGGACCACAGGATGGTTCAATCAAGAGTGCACCAAGGCACATACAAGACTAAAATTAGCCTTAAATAAAAATGATAGGGACTTCAGTGCAATAGCCATTCTCAGGAGCGAATACCTAAAAATAAGGAAAAAGAGGAAAGAGGAACTGAAGCAAGCGCTGTGGCACGAACTCCATACTAGTGCTCAAGAAAAAAATTCAACAGCCTTCTGGAGAATCATCAGAACCCCTTTCCTGGCGGCCGAATCGGGCCCAAAAATCGAAGTCGCCATAGATGCTGCAACCTGGGTATCACACTTCACTAGCATCTTCCAAAAACCAACTTACGATCTAGAGCTAGAAGTAGGAGAAAAAATACTCCCACCTTACCCAATAGATATTAAATTCGAAATTTCTGAAATTCTTGCGGCATTGAACTCCACCAAAAAAGGCAAGGCTCCAGGGCCGGACGGCGTCCCAGCAGACTTTTTTAAATACCAGATAGACCTCTGGGCACCAATTTTAACAAGGGTTTGTAGCGCCACGGCAAAAGTAGGAATTTTAGAGTCCTGGACCAAATCTATAATGGTCCCGATTTTTAAAAAAGGTAATCGTATGGACCCCGCCTGCTATCGCCCAATCTCCCTGTTGGACTCACTGGGGAAAATAGCAGGAAGAGTGATACTAGAAAGATTACAGGACTGGGCGGAAGAAAAAGGTATCCTATCCGATCTCCAATTCGGATTCAGAAAAGGATTAGGCACGGTCGAGCAAGCCTTAAATCTATCAATAATTGTCGGAAAATATGTGCACGCAAAGAAGGCAAAACTTTATATGACTTACGTAGATCTGTCCGCGGCCTTTGACTGCGTCTCCCACACAAAATTGTGGTCCCTTCTAGCTCAGATCGGGGTAGACCAACCACTTTTGAACTTTTTAAGGGAACTCTACTCCAATCCATCCGCAAGAGTTCGCTTCGGGACAAAGGGAGAACTGACGGAGACTTTCACAGTAGAGCGGGGGGTCAGACAGGGATGCGTCCTGGCACCCTTTCTTTTCTCCCTCTACACCAACAACTTGGAGGTTGAGTTACTAAAGGGTGCCTGTGACCTCCCAAGGGCCAATCATCGCCCGATCCCCGCCCTGCTGTATGCGGATGACGCCGTCCTCCTTGCACAAACTCCCCGTGAACTCCAAAGGTCCCTAAACAGATATTCCCGGTATATGAAAACTCTTGACCTCCACATAAATGTGAAAAAAACTTTCGTAATGAAGGCTGGGGTCGGGAAAAAACAGCAAACATCCATCTACCTCGACAGCCAAAAAATTGCCTCAACAAACGATTATTGTTATCTGGGGGTCACGATAGACAATAAACTTTCCTGGAAACCAGCAATAGAAGCTAGAAAGCATTGTTTTAAAAGAGCTCTAGCAGCTTTGATGTCGTTTTCTCAAAAATTAGGAAAACGTCCACCCAGAGAACTGCTAACCATATATAGAGCCAAGTGCCAATCTACAGCCCTATATGGAGCAGGACTATGGGGATACACGGACGTTACTTCTCTGCAAACTGCAGAAAATAAGTTCTTCAGATTTATCCTGTCTGCCCCCAAAACATCTTCCGTTTACGCCTGCCACTTAGAATTAGGGGCATCATATATTGAAGATCTTGCCAAAATCCAACCTCTTCTACTCTGGCGACGAATTTGGGTGGCAGACACAAACGACGTCACAAAAACAATACTGGCGGATGCAATGTCTCTGCACTATGCTTTTAAAATCAAATGGCTGGCCTATATCCGGACCTTTCTTGGCGATCTCGGACTGGAAAAATATTATTGTAATCCCGAAAAACTCGGGGAAATCACAAACGACAATTTAAAGAAGCGAGCGTTGGACCATCTGACAAATATGAGACTTCAGGCAGAAGCTGGAAAACAGTCGGTGCAGCATGCTACGCTGGTCCAAGCTACTCTTTCAATGCAGCCGTATTTAAAACTTGACATTGGCACCTTTGAACGTTTTCTCCTGATAAGATTTAGATTGAACATATTTCATAAACTGGTGGCCTTTCCAACGCCAAATGTGTGGGATTTAAATCCACCCCCATGCCCATGTGATGGGACATCAAGTCAATCTTCTATTCACACAGTCCTATTTTGTAAATTTTATCAGGAACACCGTAAACTCTGGCTACTGACCCTTTTAAAATCCTGGGGTCTCAGACAATGCAGAGCAGCCATGTTAAGTTTGCAGCTTTTGGACACCGAAGCCACATGTTATCATGTCCTTAATTTTCTGAAATGTATTTATAGACATCGGAAAAACCTTTAAACAGTACCGTAATTTATTTTCTGCTTTTTTAACTTTTAAAACTAGATCTCCTTGAAAGACTTTTTAAATTGTAATTGTAATGCTTTTATGGATCGTAAACAATCCGAATAAAGTTTATATTCATTCATTCATTCATCATATATATTTCTGGAAAATTGTTTTGAATTGGGTGAAGATCAGCTTATTTGTAAATACTGTTATAACAAGTTAGAAGAAAATAGAATGCCAGCAAGAGCTGTACATAATAAATTAGAATTGGTTGATATTCCTCTAGAACTTTCTGATTTAAATACGTATGAGTCTATACTCATTCAATGTGTCCATCCGTTTCAGACCATAGTGCGTATGGAGCCAAAAACAGGTAAATTACCTCCTTCGGATTTACAAAGAGGTTTAAAAGGAAGAGTTGTCTATTTGCCATTGGATTTGAAAAAAAATATGGAAACAATCGATGCAGATACTTTGGAAACTGAACCATTAGTTATTCTGGTTAATGGTGTACCTACAAAGAATAAGAAAATTTGGCAGGAGCTGGTGGATGTACGAAAAGTACAAAGAGCAAATTTGTATTTGAAAAAAAATAATAAATGGTATGAAGCCATTTATATGGATGAAGATGAAGAAGAAATACTAGAAGACACAGGAATACCAACTGGGCAAATTGAAAAAGTGGATAAGTCAAAAGAAGAAGAAATTTATGAACATTTCAGCATCCATCCTCTTCATTCTAAAGAAGTTATGGGAAACGCTATTGATCTGTTTTCAGATGAAGAAAGCAAAAGGAACTCCTGTGAGTGTATGGGAAGAGAGCTTGGAAGCTCGCTGTTTCCTACAGGGGAAGGTGGACGATATGATGAACGTCCAGTACAGATTCCTGCTTCGGAGTATCGGACTACAAGATTATATGCAGAAGATCTCAGATTTCGTCAAAGTATTCCTTATTTGTTTCATCTTTTATTTGAAAGTGACTTGTCTGCACTATCTTATGCAGTAAATCATATTTTGAAAACTGGAGTACATCTACATAATGTGTCAGCAAAGGACTTTATGAACAAAGTGCAACAGCGAGATGATCATTTGGAATCTCAATTGATCAATTTGATGGCTTGTCAGCGTGGGACTAATGAATATTGGTACCGACGCCATGGAGAATTGAAGTGTATGTTACGGAATTTAGGAACTCCTACATGGTTCCTTACCCTAAGCTGTGCTGAGTACGCTTGGGATGATCTTCTGGATTTTCTTCGAGAGGCAAATTCAAACATTAAAAACATACAATACAAGACAGCAGGAGAATTGTGCTCATTGGATCCGGTTAATGTTTGCAGATATTTTAATCATAGATTTGAGGCTATGATGTCCTTCATCTGCAATAAAAAAAATCCACCTCTTGGAGAAGTTGTGGATTTCTTTTGGAGAAAAGAATACCAAGCAAGAGGTGCTCCTCACATTCATATGCTGTTGTGGATCAAGGATGCCCCAAAATTTGGAACAGATACTGATGAAGCAGTTTTATCTTTCATTGAAGGATATGCAACATGTGCTATACCTAAAAGCACAGAAGAGAAAAACTTAAAAGAGAAAGTTTTACGTTTCCAAAGTCATCGATGTGGAAAATACTGTCGACGAAAGTGCAAGAGTAAAGATAAATTCTACACAAAATGTCGATTTGGATTTCCACGACCTGTTCTTTCAAAAGGAAGAGTAAACAGTTTTATGTCAGCTGTGCGACATACTATTACAAGAAAATCGCCTAAGAATACCTACAACCTAAGAAGAAAAGAAGAGTCAAAATATATAAATGACTACAATCCAGTCATTTTATCCATGTGGAATGCTAACATGGATATACAGTATGTGGCTGACAATTCTATTGCTGTTGCTCGGTATGTCACATCTTACATCACTAAATCTGAGAAAACGGAATTGAAGGAAATGTGGGAAGAGATTTCTCATGAGAAGACTGTCAGTAAGAAGCTATACAGTTTCAGTTTAAAGATGTTATCGCATCGAGAAATTGGATCCTACGAATGCTCAGATAGGTTATCATCTGCAAGTCTGTACTCGAAATCCAGAAGAATAATTTGGGTACGTTTAGGCCTTGCAGGAATGCGAAATCGGGTACTGAAATCTATTCGAGATATTGAATATTTAGCAGAGTTCGAACCAGAAAGTACAGACATTTTAAGAACAAACATGTTGGACACATATTACCCACAAAGAAGTCATCCCCTTGAGAACATGTGTCTCTATGAAGTGCTGCAGAACTTCATTTTTAAACGGAATGCCACAGAAGATATCAACAATGGAAAATATAAAGTCAGTGGTGAGGAAGGATGTTTGGTGAAGCAAACAAAAGGAAGTTTGATAAATCACCGGAAGCTGAGTTGCGACACTCCTGACAAAAAGGAATTTTACTACTTGGCACTTTTGCAGCTGTTTAAACCATGGTGTTCAGAGGACGAACTACTTGGAGAATTCCAGAGTTATGAAGATTCCTTCAATGCTAGCAAAGACAGCATAGAATGCAGTACTTTCACAACTTATGTTCAAATGTTAAATGAAGAAATTGAACAAGAAGCAACAATTGCAGCTGAAGTAGCTAGAGACAGTTCTCAAGACAGTCAAAGTTCTGGGACATTCAGTCAAGATCCTCTAGGACAACCAATCATAGAAAATGAAGCAGCAATAGCCATGAATGAAGTGGAAACAGCTATGAATCAAGCTCAGGAAGATTAGTAGACTTAACATATTTGGAGGAGCAACTGAATGAAGAACAAAAACAAATTTATGAAGAAGTCAGGGAAAAAATTGATCACGGATTACTACATGAAAAGAAAGAGTGCTCATGCGCATCATTTGAACCAATCAGGATGTATGTGAGTGGACAAGCAGAAACTGGAAAAAGTTTCTTAATTAATGTAATTAGAAGCTACCTACAGAAGAAAATAGATTCCATTTTGTCTTGTGTTGTTACTGCTCCAACTGGGTTAGCAGCGTATAACATAAAAGGAGTTACCTTACATCGTTTGCTAATGTTACCAGTAGAGCACGAGAACATAATACAGTACCACAAACTAGCAGGAGAAGCATGCTTGGAAGTTCCAAGAGTATTGAAGAAAATGAAAGTACTCATTATTGATGAGGTAAGCATGGTATCAAACTTAATGCTTGCCTTTGTGCATTTAAGAATGCAGCAAATTCTGAAGACAGACTATGACGTGTTATTTGGAGGAAAACACGTCATCGTTTTTGGGGATCTTTTGCAACTTACTCCAGTTAAAGGACAACCGGTATTCCATACACTTACACATGAAGACACGAAAAAGTCGTTAGGAAGTATAGGCAATGTAAATATTTGGACATATTTTGAGTATAAGGAACTCATTACCAATATGAGGCAAGCCAATGATGAGGACTATGCAAGTATTCTGAAAGATATAAGAATTGGACTACTCACAGAACATGGCAAAAAAGTATTACAGAGTCGATTGCTGAGTAATTTGTTTCCAACAGAAGAAATAGTTCCAGAGAAAATATACAAGAAAATTGCTGAAAAAAATACTGTAATCTGCTTAATGCCAACACTACATGAATGCTCTGTATTCAATCAAGAACTTTTGTAATTGGAAAATGAAGAGATCATAAAACTGGAAGCTATGGATAAAATTCAACCTTGATCGACTAACTATTATATTGACAGGCAAAGTGGCTACTAAATTGGATTCTCTGGAGAAAAACATTTCAAAAACAGGTGGTTTGGAAAAGAATCTTTATGTGTGTATGAACTGTAGAGTAATTTTAAGACGTAATTTGGATGTAGAAAAAGGTTTAGTGAATGGAGCTATGGGTAAAGTTGTGGGTTTTGTAAAGTACCAGAAAAAAGATGGAATTGAATTCTTAAAAATAAAATTTGATCAGATTGAAGAGGTTAAAGTCATTAGTCGTTGTTCAGTTCGTTTTTTGCTAGTGAAAGACTTATATGTACATAGGAAGCAGTTTCCGATTTCTCTAGCATATGCTGTAACTATTCACAAGTCTCAAGGATTAACTGTTGATAGTGCTTTTGTAAACATTGGATCTACTGTGTTTAAAGAAGGTATGGCATATGTTGCTTTGTCATGCGTGAAAAAATTATCTGGTTTATTCATGATAGACTTTGATGACTCAAAAGTAAGTGCTGATGCAAACTGTGTAAAGGAGTATAATAGATTAAGAAGAAGCTATGCTCCTCATTTAGGCCAGTATCCTGTGTTTGAAAAACGTGTTGTTTGTCGGAAAAGGAGATTTGAGAATATCTGTAATGAGGACGTATAGAAGAGAAACAAAAAGACAGTGATGTGACTGCAAGCAAAAAGAAAAAGGATAGTGTGGAAGCGGTTGTTGGTTGTCATTTTGAAAATAGCTCTGGTGTCAACTGCTACGCAAATGAAGTGCTGAATGTTGTATTTTATCTTGAAAGTTTGCAAGAGCAGATAATACTAAATCATGAAAAAAGATTCTGTTCTTTGCTGAGTCTCCTTTATGAGAAGCTGAGTAATGATAAAAATAAAATAGAAAGTGCTTCTGATGTTAGAAATCTTTTAGATGTATGTTCTGGATGTACACAGTTTACACAAAATGTCCAGCAAGATGCACAGGAATTCTTGATGTATATCCTGATGGTACTGGAAGATGAAGGGGTAGACGTTGAAAATGTATTTGGTGTCTCTTATAAATGGGAACATTGTTGTGATAACTGTATGAACACAAGCAGTACTAATGTTGATTCTGAAAGGTTCATATATTTACCATTACCAGAAAGTAAAACAGTGACTTTTAGTAAATTAGTTAAAGATGCTAATCACAACATGGAATGTTCTGAATGTAAATCTGAAATGTTGTCAACGTTATTTTTAAAGAAATATGGACATTATGTAATTTTAATGGTACAACGTTGTAGAGCTGATGGAACAAAATTGGAAACTTTATTAAAGAAGTTTGTTGGTAACCAATTATCTATATCTGGAAAAACTTTTGTAGCAGTTGCAATAATTTTTCATGAGGGTCCTTCTATAACTTCTGGTCATTACACAGTTTATCTTAAATGTGAAAAAGGATGGACACTGTGTAATGATTCTCAATTGATTTTCAAGCAACATTTGCCTTATGATTTACCCAATCGTTACTTAATTTTTCTGAAACCCAAATTTTAAATACTGAATTCAGCATCTGAAGAAAGCATTATTTAAATTGTAAAGGATTAAAATTGAATGTTTCACTCAAAAAGGATTTTAAACTTACCATTTGGCCTCAAGGAAAGGTAAAACAAACAATTGTGGACTTCTTTGACAGATATTATTTTGGCATATGTTCTTTTGCAACAAGGTTTACAGACGTTATTTCTAGAAAATTGTTATTGTACTTAAAAGGTATTTTTGACATTTCTATTAAGGTATGTTTTAGTAAGGATACATTTGGGGCTTTTTTAAACAATCTTTCAGATTGTTTTTTTTTGCCCGCTGTTAAATGATGAATACAATTGATTTCACTATTTTCAGTGAAAATCAAAACATTCTGAAAACAGCAAAAAAAGGGCAAAAAATTGCTTTGCTAAATATGAAAAAACATGTACTGTTTAATAAAATGTATTGTTGAATATTAATACATTTTTTCTTTTTTTCAGAACTAGAAAGAAAATTTAGAAAATGTAATTCAGTTTCCTTGCAAATAAAAAAAAACATTTATTTCTAAATAAGTTACTTTGATGGACAGGTAAGTTTAACATATCTGTATGTGTCACTGCTTTCGTTTCATGCTTCCTTTTCTTCACCTCTCCTTACTCTGCTTTTCTCATTTCTCTTCTCTCTCTCTCTTCCTACTTTACTACTCTTTTGTAACTCCCTCACTCTTTCTCTACTACTCCCCTACCTTTACTACCTCCATCACTAATTTTTCATCCATGTTTCTTTCTCTGTATCCATATGTCTTAGTCTTTTTAACTGCCTTACTCCTTCTCAGTTGTTTGCTTTCTGTCTCTGTATTTGTCACTCTCTGTTTGTCTGTTTTACCCTTAACTTCCTTAACATCTCTCGGGCAGATTTACAAGCCACCTGCGCCACCACTACGTCACTTTTCTTGACGTACTAGTGGCGCAGGGTGCTCCTCCATATTTACAAGGAGAGGATAAGCCACTCTGTGTGTCTTTTCCTCTCCTTGTAAATACAGCCAATTCAAACGCAGCACTAAAATGAGCTATTATCTTTTTTGATAGGTTTAGGGTACCTATACGTAAGTACTGATGCAGAGTTTAAAGTTTAAAAGGAAGACTCTCTTCCCTTCATCTGTGAAATGTACACCATCTCTTTTTTAATTACTTTGCCACTCCCCTCTCTTTATCAGGGAGTCCCTGAAGGTTTACTAAAGTAGAAAAAAATGATTTTTTTTTTTAAAAAACGTCATTCGGTGCGCGCACCTCAAAAAAAAAATTGACAAATAGATTCAAAAAACAATTTTTTCTGTTTAGATTTTAGGTGGCTCTAAAAAGAGCCTTTGAGTTAATGTGGGGACAGAGGAAGAGAAAAACGAAAAAAAAAAAAAAAAAAACTATGGCCTAGTGCAAGGGTGCTCCTCAAATTTTCTCTGAATGAGATCAACACTGCTCTCACCCATAGTAATAAGAGTAGCACAATCCATGCAACGTGTACTCATCCTCCCAAAACAAGGACGAATATCCAGAGGTGTGTAAGAAGGTGAAGGCACCATCGCAGAAGAAGTGCTTGGCTGAGCTGCCAAAGATGTGCTTGGCTGAGCTACTGCAGATGTCGTCGGCTGAGCAGGTGGAGGGTTTGCTCCAGAAGCTTGACGAAAAGTCACAGGATGCATTTTGTCAACGTGCCTCATCATTGTATGAATACTAAAAGAGTACTTTTTATTAGCATTCCCACGTGACAAGATGCGGTAACAAAGTATGCAGGTGACCTTTGGTGCATTCACCTTCTTTTGTCCCTCAGGAAAAGTGAAAAACTGCCATATAAAGGAGTCTTTCTGCTTCCTCTGCCTCTGTCTCTCAAGAGTGTCCTGCTCACTCTCAGAAGGTGGCTGGTGCTCTGCCATTGTCTCACAAAAACAGAGTAGCTCCTTCTCCAAGGGAATCAGAACTAATAATGAGGGGAGTGGGTGTAGTTTTGGAAGAATCTGGAACTGAAAGTACTTTGAACCAATGAAAAGTGATGTTTCTTGATCACATGACTTGCCATGAGGGGATTGGGTGTGGTGTTGAAACAATCTGAAACTGTAAGTAATGAAAACCAATTAAAAGTGTTGTTTTATTATTCACATAACCCGAGGTGCGCGCACGGAGCAAGCTCAGAGCGCGCACGGTGCAATTACGCATGCGCAAACGCGTACGCGCGCATGCGCATAAGTGTTATGTGCGTACGTAGCGTGCATACGCAGCACGCGCGCATGCGCTAACGTCAGCGCGTGTTCTCTGCGCGTATACGCGAGTGTAGCGCGCGGAGCACGTATGACGCACGCAAGCGTACGTACACATGCGTACTGGGTGCGCACTGCGAGCACGTACTAAAACGTACGTATGCCTACGTATATAACGTACGCATGCGTACACAAAAAACAGACGCATGCTTACTAGGTGCGCGCTGCGAGCGCGCACTAAAACGTATGTATGCGTACGTAGATGATGTACGCCTGCATACATGAAAAACGTACGCAAACGTACTAGGTTCGCGCTCAGTGCACGCACCCTAAAAATTTATAGAAAAAAAATAAATAAATAAAGTGGACATAAGTTAATAGAAGATATTAACTATGCTGTTCAACTTTATCCAAATTCAAAGTAAAAAAAAAATGACCCACACAAAATTAAAGGATACAGATAATTTATAAATGTATACATAGGGAAATTTTTGTAAAAGAAATATATAAAAAATATATTAAATAATTCTAAAATTAGCATTTAAAAAACCTTTGAAATTCACTGAAAAAACCATAGGTTTCACACACGTTATAGTTAGGAATTAGCATTTAAAAAACTTTGCAAATTCACTGAAAAAACCATAGGTTTCACACACGTTATAGTTAGGAAATAGCATTTAAAAAACCTTACAAATTCACTGAAAAAACCATAGGTTTCACACATTTTATAGTTAGCTGGACATTTTACTCGTAAAAAACCAATGAAATTCCCCCGTTATAGTTAGTTCAGCTAACTATAACTCGCGCGTCCGCAATCCACTGCTGATGACGTCACATATTACATCACTCATGACATGGTCAGTGACATCACTGATGACATCACTGATGACATCTCAAATGACATCACTGATGACATCACTGAAGACATCATCCATTGAGTATCTGTTTCTTAACAATTTTAATATGTTTAATATATATAGGGAAAGGCCTGTTGAAGAATGAGTGGGTGTACAAGTGTGTAAATGGATGATTTTCTGCGGTGCATAACATGATTCTATAAGTGAGTCATTAAATGTATCTTACTGCAGACTAGTGACTAAACTGTGTAAATGTGTGTATGTGTCTGTATGTTGGTGTATAAGTGGCTGCACATGTATTCACTAAGATACACTTAGTCAGTCAGTTATACAATCAATTTTTCAAAAACAAATCATCCATTTAGACACTTATATACCCATTTATTCTTCCATCGACCTTGAGATATACATATATAAAACATATGTAATTTTCAGAAAAACACACATTCACTGGATGATGTCATCAGTGATGTCATCAGTGATGTCATTTAAGATGTCATCAGTGATGTCATGAGTGATGTCACTGACCATGTCATGAGTGATGTAATATGTGACGTCATCAGCAGTGGATTGTGGGCGCGCGAGTTATAGTTAGCTGAACTAACTATAACGGGGGAATTTCATTGGTTTTTTACGAGTGAAAAGTCCAGCTAACTATAACGCCCCTGAAACCTATGGTTTTTTCAGTGAATATATATATATATATATATATATATATATATATATATATATATATATATATATATTACCTACTGGCGGTCGCCAGTAGGTAGTTATAGTTAGGACCACGTTTCCATAGGAAATCCGCAACATTCTATTTTGAATAACTTTGGCGCCGGTCGACGAATCCTCGCGAATTTTTCAAAATAGGTGGGGCGCTACGCTCCGCTCCTTCCCTGAAAGTCTCGGGGGGATTTGTCAAGCGGGGGCTGAGATAAAAGGGGGGTCCCAAAACGCGTTTTTCCCATGCATTTTTCCATAGGACCTTTAGACAGGGCTACAGCCCGAACGGCTGAACAGAATTACTAGAAATTTGGCAGAGAGGTAGTCCTCAGGTCAAGGAAGTGCCTTTTGTAGGTTTGGTGTAATCTGTTCAGTAGATTCTGAGAAAATAGCCTTTAAATCAATATATATATCTGAGCCAGCTTACGGTGCGCTTACGGTACGCTTACCGTACGCGTACGGTGGCGTGCGCGAGCACGATTCTGATTGGCTCTTAGATCTTAGTAAACATTCGAATCGGCCGAAACCAGGAAGCGGCGGCCGCCATTTCGTGTGTTTCACTCAGAAAAAAAAGAGTGATAACAAGAAAAGGGGGCAAGGAGGAGAGTTACAGACCCCCTAACATTTGTAAGGGGGTCAAAGAAGGACAGAAAAGTACAAAGAAAACATTTATTGATTTTAAAAAAAAGCGCGGGGTACGCGTACGGTAAGCGTACGGTAAAAAAAAAAAAAAAAAAAAGAAATGAAATGCAGATTTAAGTGTTTAGATATTAGGGGGCTCTAAAAAGAGCTGTTGTGTTTATGAAGTGATTTTTAAGTGGTACCTACAAGTAAGTACCGATGCAGAGTCTAAGGTTCAAGAGGAAGACTCTGTTCCCTTCATCATTGAAGTGCACACCATCTCCTCTATAAATGTCTTGCATGTCGTAACGCAAGTTGTTGTGGTAAATGGAACCCATACCATAGTCACGGAGGAAAGCAGAAACAGATTTGTTGACGTGCTTTCTTGCTTTGTCAATCTGTGGACAGAAATGATTGGACCAGTTCCATTTTTGCCTTTGGCATATGTTAGAAAACACAAAGGCAGTTTTAGGGAAAAGTGAAAACAGTTGTGCAAAGGTGTCCTTCATAAGCATTTCCAGACCTACCCCAGTCAAAGTGCCTAGGTCATTGCCACCACAGTGCACTATTATGAGGTCAGGGTGTTGGTTTTGCATGAAGGATTTCACCAATGGCATCAATTGGTGCCACTTTAACCCTCTCTGACCAATCCATTTAATGTCTACATTTGGCAAAGCAAGGTCTCTCACCATACCTGTTTTCTCTGCAAACTTTTCACTCCAGAAGACATAGCTGTGTCCTACAATCCACACTGTGAACATCTTCAAAGGAGATCTGGATGCACTCAGGAGGTGTATTTCAGTAGAATGGTAAAAAGAAATGAAAGACAGTTTGGAAATGGAGGCATACATATTTTTTTTTAAAAAAAAGAACTGATTGGCTGTTTCATACCATTCTACACTAAAAACTAGGCTGTATGTGTAAATTTATAGAAGCATGTTTTGTATTGGTACAGAAAAATGTGTTACCAAAGAACAGTACTATGGATTTGCTGTTAGGTTAGAAAAGACAAGCACTCTTGCTCTGTGGAATTGAAACATTGTTTGGCGAACTTCTGACCTAACTCCACACAGCAGTGTTCCATGAGCTGTTGCTATGGTAGCAGGCAGAAGTCAAGTTGGGGGAAGGGTACTAGGCAGAAGTCAAGTTGGGGGAAGGGTACTTTTGGAAAAGGGTTGGTTTTCAACCAATAGAAATGTGTGATTACATTTGAAAAAAAGGGGGAAGCACTGAGATTTGAAATTAACATGTATATATGTGGAAAAAGAGAGGGAAAGTTTGCCATTATCTGGTTCTGCTGAGAGGAGAGGGGTGTAAAGAAGAGAGATCCTGGCTCTGATAATCTGCTGTTTGAGTGCCACATTTCTTTCACAACTAACTAATTTTAAAGGTGAGTTTAGAGTTTGAGAGGGGATGTATATGGTAAATTAAGAAATGAATAATAGAAATGCAATTCTTTTTGTTGAAGTTGTGTTTATTATTTTCTGTTTTGGGAGAAATTTAAATGTGTGGAACATGTAAAATAATATGGACTATGTTTTCACGATAAATTAAGGTGTACTGGTATAAAAAAAGAATAGTTTAAGGGTTTGAGGTTGGACTCAGTAATGCAAATACATTCAGCATCACTAAGGCTGGTTGCCCTTGCTGGAGTGTAGGCAGTCACCCAGGTTACAAATGGTGCTGGTCTGAAAAAGCAGTTTGGACATGTGCTTTTTAAAAAATCTGAAAAGTGGATTCATAATGTGTCAGTCTGTAAAAGTGATTATCACTTGCCAAAAAAAAGAGCAGTAAGTGTGCTTTCAAATTGGCAAAGAAATTTCGTTTTGTGACTAATGTGAAAACATGACTCTGTGCAAAGAGGAATTACAGACAGAGATTTATTGCGTATTGCTCTGGTGATTTCACAGTTGCATTAAATGGAAAGGGGGAGCCGTTTTTTGGTGCAGAAGCAGACTCTTAGCACATACCCAGCTGCTTACCATGTGGAATCATGCACAGTATTCACAAGCGAGTGGGGTTTGAGGTTTCAGTCAGTAATGCAAATACATTCAGCATCACTAAGGCTGGTTGCCCTTGCTGGAGTGTAGGCAGTCACCCAGGTTACAAATGGTGCTGGTCTGAAAAAGCAGTTTGGACATGTGCTTTTTTAAGAATCTGAAAAGTGGATTCATAATGTGTCAGTCTGTAAAAGTGATTATCACTTGCCAAAAAAAAGAGTAGTAAGTGTGCTTTCAAATTGGCAAAGAAATTTCGTTTTGTTACTAATGTGAAAACATGACTCTGTGTGCAAATAGGAATTACAGGCAGAGATTTATTGCGTATTGCTCTGGTGATTTCACAGTTGCATTAGATGGAAAGGGGGAGCCATTTTTTGGTGCAGAAGCAGACTCTTAGCACACACCCAGCTGCTTACCATGTGGAATCATGCACAGTATTCACAAGCGAGTGGGGTTTGAGGTTTCAGTCAGTAATGCAAATACATTCAGCATCACTAAGGCTGGTTGCCCTTGCTGGAGTGTAGGCAGTCACCCAGGTTACAAATGGTGCTGGTCTGAAAAAGCAGTTTGGACATGTGCTTTTTAAAAAATCTGAAAAGTGGATTCATAATGTGTCAGTCTGTAAAAGTGATTATC
The DNA here is from genome assembly GCF_964204655.1 of Triturus cristatus. NCBI lineage: Eukaryota > Metazoa > Chordata > Amphibia > Caudata > Salamandridae > Triturus > Triturus cristatus. Next base: position 665,996,757 of record NC_140590.1, read on the forward strand.
ACTTGCCAAAAAAAAGAGTAGTAAGTGTGCTTTCAAATTGGCAAAGAAATTTCGTTTTGTGACTAATGTGAAAACAAATGTAGTAATATATTTAAATAAAATAAAGGAATTTTTTTTTAGTTTTTTTCAGGTATTGCTGAAGAGCAGTGAACAAAATTTAAGATGCCTACAAAATCCAGAGTAAAAAAAGACCACAAAAAAAACCTATATTTGAAGACAACTGGAGGACCTAAGTTAGTTGAAGATGCTCATGTTGGGAAAAAGAAAAAATCTTCTGGTAAGCAGACAAAAAATTTTCTAAAGAACATATTCAAAAAAAGGAAAAATGTACAAAATGTCTGTACTGGAAAGAATGTTTTCAATAGAAAAGGACAGGAAAAAAATGAGAATTTAGTTAATGCAAATATACCTTCTGCAACTAAAAAGATTAACTTAAACAGAAAAACAGCGTTTAAAGAGATACGTAGAAAAATGTTTCAGAGAAGAGTTATGTCCAATTTGATAAAGGATGTGAAGAAATATAAGCAAAAGGCTAAGTTTTATAAGAGAAAAAAAGAAATTGAAGCCATTTCAGCAAAGGCATTAGAATTAAAAAGGAAACTATTCATTTTAATTTTGAATAGGATGCGTACATTAGACAAAATGGTTAATGTACTGAAATCACATAGCAAAAGGAAAAGAGTAGTGAACAGAACAAACTTTTCTAAAGTGTTTTTAGGAAAATGGATGCATAGTTCAAGTAGTGAACCTTTTTTTAATGAAGAGAGTTATTTTCAAAGTAATAGTTTGCTGCATGCAGTTGACACCAGAGGTCGTGCTTATGAAGTGAAAAATGGTTGCATAATGGAGAAGGAGATAATGGTTCCAAGAGATGAGGTACAAGTGATGGCGGATGAGGCTATGGGGAGACGTCCTAAAGCCCCAGTGTACACTTGGAATTGTAGTAGTATTTGCACTGTGCGTCAGGAATCTATTGATAAATTTCGTGAGTTTCTAAGAGAATATAGTAAAAAAAGTGTAAAACAGAAGATTAAGGTGCTTCAAAGTCTGGATCCATGCAGAGTGAGAGAGAATACTGGTTTGCACGGTCATTCTCTGGCTTGTCTATCTAGAAAAGTGTGTAATAGTGTTTTCCATCATTTTAGGATGCTGGCTGTTCATCATACTGAAATGAGAAAGTTTGTGAGACGGTTGTATTTTGCTAAAAGTCCAGCAATAAAGTTAGATGAATTGAATAGGGCTGTGTTCCGTGGAACGGTATCAGATGTAGAGAAGGTTGTTGATGAAATTCAGTTTTGTTACTTTGGTCCTGAACAAAACAGTGCAGAGAAGGACACAGTAAATGAGGAAGAAGTGGAAGTGAATGTAGAACCCTCTGTAAGTAAGACATTTAATGATCACGTAACAAAATTTGCAATAATCTCTAATGAAAGACCAAATATTACTTGTATTTGTTGCCGCAGAACTCATTATAGAAAACAAACTAGGAATGTTGATCTCTACAGAAAGAGTGAAAATGAAGATAATTATAAGTGGAAGGATTTTGCCACATATATATTTCTTGAAAATTGTTTTGAATTGGGTGAAGATCAGCGTATTTGTAAATACTGTTACAACAAGTTAGAGGAAAATAGAATGCCGACCAGAGCTGTACATAATAATTTAGAATTGGATGCTATTCCTGCTGAACTTTCTGAATTAAATACATATGAGTCTATACTCATTCAATGTGTTCATCCGTTCCAGACCATAGTACGTATGGAGCCCAAAACTGGTAAATTACCTCCTTCAGATTTACTGAGAGGTTTAAAAGGTAGAGTGGTGTATTTGCCCTTGGATTTGAAAAAAAATATGGAAACTATTGATGCGGATACTTTGGAAACTGAACCATTAATTATTCTGGTTAATGGTGTACCTACAAAGAATAAGAAGATTTGGCAGGAGCTGGTAGATGTACGGAAAGTACAAAGAGCAAATTTGTATTTGAAAAGGAATAACAAATGGTATGAATCAATTTATATAGAAGAAGAAGAAGAAGAAGATTTACAAGAAGACACAGAAACACCAACTGGACAAATTGAAAAAGTGGACAAGTCAAAGGAAGAAGAAATTTATGAACATTTTAGCATACATCCTCTTCATTCAAAAGAAGTTATGGGAGACAATATTGATCTATTTCAGATAAAGAAAGCAAAAGGAACTCCCGTGAGCTTGGAAGCTCGATGTTTTCCCCAGCTGTTTCCTAAAGGAAAAGGAGGACGATACGATGAACGTCCGGAACAGATTCCAGCTTCTGAGTATCGGACTACAAGACTATATGCTGAAGATCCCAGATTTCGACAAAGTATTCCTTATTTGTTCCATCTTTTATTTGAAAGCGACTTGTCTGCATTGTCTTATGCAGTAAATCACATTTTAAAAAGTGGAGTACATTTACAAAATGTGTCTGCTAAGGATTTTATGGAGAAAGTGCAGCACCGAGATGATCATTTGGAAACACAACTGATCAATCTGATGGCTTGTCAGCGTGGGACAAATGAATATTGGTACCGACGCCATGGTGAATTAAAATGCATGTTACGGAATTTAGGAACACCAACATGGTTCGTTACCGTAAGCTGTGCCGAGTACGCTTGGGATGATTTACTGGATTTTCTACGAGAGGCAAATTCAAACATTAAAACATCGAATACAAGACAGCAGGAGAACTGTGCTCATTGGATCCGGTTAATGTTTGCAGATATTTCAATCATAGATTTGAGGCTATGATGTCCTTCATCTGCAATAAAAAAAATCCACCTCTAGGAGAAGTAGTGGATTTCTTTTGGAGAAAAGAGTACCAGGCAAGAGGTGCTCCTCATATTCATATGCTGTTGTGGATCAAGGATGCCCCAAAGTTTGGAACAGATACTGATGAAGCAGTGTTATCTTACATTGAAGAATATGCAACATGTGCTATACCAAAAAGCACAGAAGAGAAAAAGTTAAAGGAGCAAGTTTTACGTTTCCAAAGTCATCGGTGTGGAAAATACTGTCGACGGAAATACAAGAGCAAAGATAAATACTACACTAAATGTCGATTTGGATTTCCTAGACCTGTTCTTTCAAATGGAAGAGTTAACAGTTTTATGTCATCTGTGAGACATACTATCACAAGAAAATCACCTAAGAATACCTACAACCTTAAAAGAAAAGAAGAATCAAAAAATATAAATGACTACAACCCAGTGATTTTATCCATGTGGAACGCTAACATGGATATACAGTATGTAGCTGACAATTCCATTGCTGTTGCTCGATATGTAACGTCTTACATTACGAAATCAGAAAAAACAGAATTGAAGGAAATGTGGGAAGAGATTTCTCACGAGAAAACTGTCAGTAAGAAGCTGTACAGTTTCAGTTTGAAGATGTTATCGCATCGAGAAATTGGATCCTACGAATGTTCAGATAGGTTATCTTCTGCAAGTCTCTACTCGAAATCAAGAAGAATAATTTGGGCAAGTTTAGGCCTTGCAGCAATGAGAAATCGGGTACTGAAATCTGTTGGAGAAATTGAATATTTGGCCGAGAATGACCCAGAAAGTACAGATATTTTGAAATCAAACATGTTGGACACATATTATCCCAAGAGAAGTCATCATCTGGAGAACATGTGTCTCTATGAAGTGCTGCAGAACTACATTTATTCACGGAAAGCCACAGAAGACATCAACAATGGAAAATATAAAGTCATTGGTGAAGAAGGATGTTTGGTGAAGCAAACAAAAGGAAGTTTGATAAATCACAGGAAGCTGAGTTGCGACACTACTGACAAAAAGGAATTTTACTACTCGGCTCTTTTACAGCTGTTTAAACCATGGCGTACAGAGGATGAACTACTGGGAGAATTTCAAAGCTATGAAGATTCTTTTAATGCTTGCAAAGACAGCATACAATGCAGTACATTCTCAAGTTATCTGCAAATGTTAAATGAAGAAATTGAACAGGAAACTACAATTGCAGCAGAAATAGCTAGAGACAGTTCTCAGGACAGCCAAAGTTCAGGAACACTCAGTCAAGATCCCCTAGGACAACCAATCGTTGAAAATGAAGCATCAATAGCCATGAATGAAGTGGAAACGGCTATGAATCAAGCTCAAGAAGAATTTATAGACTTACAAAATTTGGAAAGACAACTGAACGAAGAGCAGCAACAAATTTATGAAGAGATGAGAAACAAAATTGATCACGGATTTCTACATGAAAAAAAAGAGTGCTCATGCACATCATTTCATCCAATCAGGATGTATGTAAGCGGACAAGCTGGAACTGGAAAAAGTTTCCTAATAAAAGTCATCAGAAGCTACCTACATCAAAAAACGGATTCTACTTTGTCTTGTGTGGTTACTGCTCCAACTGGGTTAGCAGCATATAACATAAAAGGAATCACTTTACATCGTTTGCTAATGTTACCAGTGGAGCATGAGAACAAAATACAATACAACAAGCTAACTGGAGAAGCATGCTTGGAAGTTTCAAGAGTATTGAAGAAGATGCAAGTTCTCATTATTGATGAGGTGAGCATGGTATCAAACTTAATGCTTGCCTTTGTGCATTTAAGAATGCAGCAAATTCTGAAGACAGACTATGACGTGTTATTTGGAGGAAAACACGTCATAGTTTTTGGAGATCTTTTGCAACTTACTCCAGTTAAAGGACAACCAGTGTTTAATACTGTGACACATGAAGACACGAAGAAGTCATTGGGAAGCATCGGTAATACAAATATTTGGTCCTTCTTTGAGTACAAGGAACTTACTACTAATATGAGGCAAGCAAACGATGAAGAATATGGAAGTATTCTGAAAGATATCAGAATTGGACTACTCACTGAAGCTGGCAAAAAAGCATTACAGAGTCGGCTGCTACATAATTTATTTCCAAAGGAAGAAATAGTTGCAGAGAAGATATACAAGAACATTGCAGAAAAGAAAAGTGTCATCTGCTTAATGCCAACTCTACGTGAATGCTCAATATTCAATGAGGAGCTTTTGAAATTGGAAAAGGAAGATATCAGGAAATTGGAAGCAGTGGACAAAATTGAGGATGGAAGAATTACTGTCACATTAACAGGCACACTGAAAAATAAATTGGATTCACTAGAGAAGAACATTTCCAAAACAGCTGGATTAGAAAAAAATCTATATGTTTGCATGAACTGTAGAGTATTTTTAAGGAGAAATTTGGATGTTGAAAAAGGTTTAGTTAATGGAGCTATGGGAAGAGTTGTGGGTTTTATTAATTATCAGAAAAAAGATGGAATTGAATGTTTAAAAATAAAATTTGATCAGATGGAAGAAGTTAAAGACATTTGTCGTTGTTCAGTTCGTTTCATGCTTGTGAAAGACTTATATGTACGTAGGAAGCAGTTTCCGTTTTCGCTAGCATATGCTGTAACTATTCACAAGTCTCAAGGATTGACTGTAGATTGTGCATTTGTGAACATTGGTTCAACTGTGTTCAAAGAAGGTATGGCATATGTTGCTTTGTCACGAGTGAAAACATTATCAGGTTTATTCATGATAGACTTTGATGATTCAAAAGTTAGTGCTGATACAAATTGTGTAAAGGAGTATAATAGATTAAGAAGAAGCTATGCTCCTCATTTAGGTCAGTATCCTGTGTTGGAGAAACGTGTAGTTTCTCGTAAAAGGAGAAATGAGAATATCTGTAATGAAGATGTAGAGAGGAGGAAAAAAAAGAGGAGTGATGTAATTGCAAGCAAAAAGAATAAGGAAAATGAAGAACAGGTTGTAGGATGTCATTTTGAAAATAGCTCTGGTGTCAACTGCTACGCTAATGTAGTGCTGAATGTTGCATTTTATCTGGAAAGTTTGCAAGAGCAGATAATAGTAAATCAGGGAAAAAGATTCTGTTCTGTGCTGAGTCTCCTTTTTGAAAAGCTGAGTAATGATAAAACTCAAATAGAAAGTGCTACTGAAATTAGAAAAGTTTTAGATGTATGTTCAGGACGAACACAGTTTTCTCAAAATGTACAGCAAGACGCACAGGAATTCTTGATGTATTTTCTTCAGGTACTGGAAGAAGAAGGGGTTCCCATTGAAAATGTATTTGGTCTCTCTTATAAATGGGAACATAGTTGTGAAAACTGTTATAATATATGTGGCTCTAATGTTGATAATGAAAGGTTTATTTATTTAACATTGCCAGAGAGTAAAACAGTCACTTTTGCTAAATTAGTTAAAGATGCTAATCATAGCATGCAATGCGGTGAGTGTAAATCTGACATGTTTTCAACGTTAATTTTAAAGGAATACGGACAGTATGTAATTTTAATGATGCAACGATGTAGAGCTGATGGTTCAAAATTGGATACTTTAATAAAGAAGTTTACAGGACAGCAATTATCAATTTCAGGAAAAACTTTTGTAACTGTTGCAATAATTTTCCATGATGGACCTACTGTAACTTCTGGTCATTACACAGTTTATCTTAAATGTGAAAAAGGCTGGACACTGTGTAATGATTCCCAATTGATTTTTAAGCAACGTTTGCCTTTTGATTTAGCAAATTCCTATCTAATCTTCCTGAAACCTAAATTTTAGAGAGATTTGGCAACATCTGGACAAAACAATTTTAACATTTTATTGGATTACCATTTGGAATTTACAAATAAAAAGATTTAACAAATTATCATTTGGCCTAATGGAAAGGTAACCAATTGTAATGTGGAATTTTTCCATTTTTTAAGGAAACTTTGGAAAACCAAAAATTTAGAAAAAATCGGTAACATCTGCACAATTTAAATTTTGGAATGTTATTGGATTGCCATTGGAAATTTTTTCAAAAAAGATTTTTAAAATTACTATTTGGCCATGCGGAAAGGTAAACAATTCTATTGTGGACTTATTTAATTATTAATAAATCTTTCGGTAACCAAAATGTTACAGAGAATCGGTGAGATCTGTACAATTTAAACTTTAGATTTTTATTGGATTACCATTGGAAATTTAACCAAAAAAGAATTTTAAAATTACTATTTGGCCTAAAGGAAATGGAACCAGATGTATTGTGGAGTTATTTGAGATATATTATTGTGATTATACTTCTGAAACAAAAATATCAGACGGTATTTTAAAGAAATAAGTATTGATATTAGATGATATTTTTTAAGAATATTATGCATTTCTATAAAGTTATGTTTATGCAAAAAGAGATTGTGGGCTTTTTTAAAACAATCTTTGAGATTGTTAATTTTTTTTTTGCCCGCTGTTAAATGATGAATGCAATTGCTTTCACAATTTATAGTGAAATGCAATAAATTCTGAAAACAGCAAAAAAAAGGCAAAAATATTTTTTGAAAAATATGTAAATATGTGTACTGTATTATAAAATGTTTTATTAAATATTTATACTTTTTTCTTTTTTTTCAGATTGAGATCGAAAATTTTCGAAAACTAGAACCATTTTTAAAGCAATTAAAAAAAAATTTAAATGAATAAATATTTTTTTGAGTGGGTATGGTAAGTCAATAAAATCATGGTCCCTTTTTTCCACTTCTCTACAATCACATTTTCAGTTTTTAATTGTAGTCTCTCAAGGACCTTGTAATGTGATAATTGATTTTTAGTGTTTTTAAAAAATAAAAAAAAAAAATTACGCGTACCGTACGCGTACGGTAAAAAAAAAAAAAAAAAAAGTTTTTAAAAACATATATAAAAAAAAGATGAAAGGTAAGGTTGGCTCTTAAAAGAGCCGTTGTGTTCATGCAGGGACAGAGGAAAGAAAGATTGGGAATATTAGATGGTACGACAAGTGTGCTGATCTATTTTATTGTTCACTAGGGAAATACTGGTCTCCCTATAACTAATTAGATCATGACAAGTGGCGCACCGTACTTCAACCCTCGCAAACCGAGGGTTAATTTCCAGAGGACCAGAAAAAGGAGATGCTCCCCCCACAGATGAAGGGCTCACCTGACCTGCAGAAGAAGGACTCAGCACTGCAGATGATGGTCCAGGCTGAGCTGCTGTGGATGTGCTTGGTTGATTTACTGAAGGGTTACCTTCAGTAAGTCGAGCATGTGTCCTTCTGTGTACATCCTTAAGGTGTCTCATCATGGTGTGATTCCCAAAGGAATACTTCCTGTCGGGATTCCCTCTTGAAAGTACACGCTTACACAGCTTACAAGTCACTAAGGGTGCATTTACCTTTTGCTGGCCTTCTGGAAAAGAAAAATACTCCCATATGTAAGAGGTCTTTTGTTTCCTCGCTCTCTGCCTCAAGGTAGTGCTACTAGCCTCAATCTCAGAAGAGCTCTGCTGTTCTGCCATCGTATCACAAAGACAACCCAGCTCCTTCTCCTAAGGGATCACAAGCAGAAATGAGGGGAATGGGTGTGGTGTAGGAGAGTTCTAGAACTGAAAGTAGTTTCAACCAATCAAAAGTTGTGTTTCATGATCACATGACCTACCGTACGCTTACGGTACGCTTACGGTGCGCTTACGGCAAAAGTACGCATGCGCGTAAAAAAGACACGCGCGCATGCGCAAAACAGGCACGCCCCTTCACTTCCGCGTAACGTGCGCGTGCAGCGTACGCGTTACGCGCTATGCGCGCGTGACGTGCATCTACGCAAATTGCGTAAATGAACGCAAACAGCGTAGAAATCTAACGTAATTACAGCAAGACGTGCGCTTACCGTACGCGCACGGTAAAAAAAAAAAAAATAACAAAAAAATGTATTGCTAATAAATTTTACCTGTTTATTTAAAAAAAATTGTAAAATAAAAACATATTGTAGAATTTTTAAAATTTAACCATAGTCTTTAAAAAAGGATAGACAATTAAAATAAAAATATGTAAAAAAAAAAAGAAGAAAAAAAAAAAAATTAGCATTTAAAAAACCTTGCAAATTCACTGAAAAAAACATGGGTTTCACTCACGTTATAGTTAGGAATTAGCATTTAAAAAACCTTGCAAATTCACTGAAAAAACCATGGGTTTCACACACGTTATAGTTAGGAATTAGCATTTAAAAAACCTTAGAAATTCAATGAAAAAACCAAAGGTTTCACACATGTTATAGTTAGCTGGACATTTCACTCGTAAAAAACCATTGAAATTCCCCCGTTATAGTTAGTTCAGCTAACTATAACTCGCGCGCCCGCAATGCACTACTGATGACGTCACATATTACATCACTCATGACATGGTCAGTGACATCACTCATGACATCACTGATGACATCTCAAATGACATCACTGATGACATTATCCTTGTGACAGAGTGGTAGACCTCCTCTCACCCTAATATAACCTTTGATACACACATTTAAAAATAGAGACTGAAATTTTCAAAAAAATGGACATACCAATAACAGTTACAACAACCTATTCAGTAATTCTAAGATCCACATACACATCCACTCATCCACCAACAATCCTATACAGTCACTCATACATGTACTCACACATCATATGTACTCATACACCTAAACATCCTGTAACACAATGCCACTCATTCATAGAGTTACTCACACATAGTCACTCATGCTAATAAAGAATCAAACATCCATTTACTTGCATATACAGTTATACACACACCACCACACTTACTTTTACAGAAACTTACACATACTTAGTCTTTTAAACAATCACTTATAGAAACACATACTTATTCATACAGGAAGTCTACCAATCTCTCACTCTCACATATACTCACTTATAAACACCAATACTCACATATACTAGTTTAAAACATATGTAGTTACTCATAAAGACACTATTGAGACAGTCATTCACTCACTAACACACCCATACACACACTCATCCACCCATACGGTCCTGCACACATGCTGTCTTCAACACATACAAACAGTGAGTCACTCATTCATGCACCTATGCACTACGTAATAACCCCCACCGAACCATGAAGACACTCAGACACTCATACTGATACTCAAAAAACCAACTAATAACCTATATAGACACTCATGTAGCTACTCACCAACCCATGCAGCCACTTATATACAAAGTGAGAGACTGATACAGGTATTTACACATTTAAACATTACTCACTTAGCCATGTATTCATAAAGATACACTTAATCAGTCAGTAATACAATCAATTTTTCAAAAACAAATCATCAATTTAGACACTTATATACTCATTTATTCTTCCATCGACCTTGAGATATACATATATTAAACATATTTAATTTTCAGAAAAACACACATTCACTGGATGATGTCATCAGTGATGTCATTTGAGATGTCATCAGTGATGTCATGAGTGATGTCACTGACCATGTCATGAGTGATGTAATATGTGACGTCATCAGTAGTGCATTGCGGGCGCGCGAGTTATAGTTAGCTGAACTAACTATAACGGGGGAATTTCAATGGTTTTTTACGAGTGAAATGTCCAGCTAACTATAACATGTGTGAAACCTTTGGTTTTTTCATTGAATATATATATAAATATGAACACCACATCTGATTCCTTATACAACGATATGGACACCGACACAGGGAGTTTCATGGCAATAAAGTTTTTATTCCGTAATTACGCTGCAACGCGTTTCGGCATCCACAGTGCTATGTTAAAAGACACTCAGAATACAGTGAAAACACCTACATACACTAGGGCACACTATGTGTTGGGGTCCCCCTGTGATTAGCATGACTTCCTCTGTAAGCCCCTAGTATATAATAGGGCAGGGGATTAAAACTACCTCTTAAAACGCACCACAGGGCGTGTTTGAACACGTCACCTCATGCCCCGTCCCCTCCCTTCCCCACTGTGTAAACACGCCCTGTAGCTGTTTTAAGTTTGGAGATTAAGTCCCCTTGAATCCTGTGGGTCCCTAGTGTCCAACTAGACCACTAGGTACCTCCAGTAAGTGCCACAGAGCTGCGTTGCAGAGAGGTGTAAAAAGTGGCACGGCCTGCACCACCTCTCTGCAATGCAGAGCAGTGGTGATTACTGGAAGCACCTGGTGGGCTAGTTGAACCCCAGGGTCCCTCAGGATTGAAACAGAATTATTTCCCCAACTTAAAAACGCGCCACAGGGCCTGTGGGCGTTCTGAGTTGAGAGATTAAGTCCCCTTGAATCCTAAGGGTCCCTAGGGTCAAACTAGCCCACTAGGTACCTCCAGTAAGCGCCACAGAGCTGCGTTGCATGGAGGTGTAAAATGGGGCGTGGCCTCAGAACACCTGTCTGCAACGCAGCTCCCTGGCGCATACTGGAGATACCTGTTGGGCTAGTTGGCCCTCAGGGACCCTCAGTATTGAAGGGGAATTAATTCCTCAACTTACAACTGGCCAGGGGGCGCGTTTCCAGAGTGCTGCAAGGAGGGGGCGTGACCTCCGGCGCGATGCCGGTCTTTTATTTATTTATTTTTAAGAAGGAGGGCTGTGTGGCCCCCTTTCTTTTTCTAATTTATTAGCCCTGGGGACCCCATCCCCCAGGACCTGCACCCAAATTTTTTTTGTTGAAAAAAATTAATTTGGCCCTCCCAAGGCCTCAATCGGCCCCGGGGACCCCAACCCCCAATTCATGGCCTTTTATTTATTTTTTTATTCTTTAGGAGGGGGGCTGTGTTGCCCCCCTCCTCAGGCCACTTATGGACCCGGGGACCCCATCCCCCGGGGCCGGCCTTTGTTTTTTATTTTAAAAAATATATATATTTATAGAAACAGCTAGGACATGCTGGACAAACCGTATGTACCTATCACCATGACGATTTGCGTGATATTCATTAAAAGGCGACTATGCATACAATGAATCCACGTAGAATGTATTCACACCGCTAGTGAAGCTCTGACATGTCTGACACCCTACCGTGCCTAATCCCGGCGCCCCCGCTGGTGGGTACTCTCCAAGTAGACACCCTTGTCGTTTATTTATACAAACATGGGTAGCTATTGACGGGCACATTTAATACACATGCACACCAAGCCATTCAAAGGGGATTCGACAAAAATTCGACCAAACTATGCAAGAAACCCCCTCACGGTTAATAAAACACACATCCACCGCCGGATGTGTAATACTTATTTTACTCTCTGGAAAGGAGACAAACCTCACTTGAGAGTCACAGCGTGCTCCTGGCTGAGCCCAATGCTGTGTTACACCCACCAGTGCCTGCCGAGTGCCACACACCTCTGTGTTGTATTCCACCAGCTAGTGCGTATGCTATGACACTCTCTAGCCCATGTGCACTGTAACACCACCCCGTGAATATGTCATGCCACACTTGCCTTCACACGGGTTATATTGCCCCATCTAACGTGCCTTCCTCGATGCCTATGTTATAAAGCACAGCGCTATGCCATACATATTACAATCTGGGATCCATATCTTTGTCACAGTGCATATGCAATGTTACACTACCCAGCAAATATTTTATATTACAACTTTAGAGACTACTTAGGTTACACAACACTGCCCTGTGCATATTACACTTCAAGGCGCATATCACATAGCAAGCGCTAGTGCCTGTGCTATCTCGCGCTCTCCAATGAATCTGTCATTGCGCACAATGTATTGCATATTATATTTCACGCCCCGGTTCATCTTATATCACACTTTTTGGTGCATAGTTTATACCATATACTATATCTACTTTTCATTTTCAATCATGCTCTCAGGACTATGTTCTATATAACACTGCATCCACCTACCCTTTTAATGGGCATTACATTTTGCGATGGGGGGTGGAGGGTCAGGGGATGTTTCTGCCAAGTGAGCCCGGAGTCACAGTCCCAAACGTCCTCTTCTTCCTGAATAAAAGTGAGATTATGCTGCATACTTGTTCATATTTTAAGTAGTTCGCACAGACACACATTTTAAAAACAATAAAGTTCCTAATACCCACCTTCTATGAACAGTTAGCTTGCTGCCCCATCCACCTCCTCCCTATCCTCTGTTGTCTGAATCCATGGACTAGCCTCCTCCCTCCTGCCATGCATGGTCTGATGTGCTGCCACTGCCCTGCATTTAGCATGATGTACCAGTCCACTCATCCTGCCCTCCATTGCCCAATTATATGGCCCATCATTGACCTCCTGCTTAGCCTCTGTGCTTTGCTTGCTGCCCCTATTCTCCTTCCCCCTGCCCTCCGATGTCTTTGTGCATGCCCCTGCTCCATCCTTTTTGACCACCATGTTCCATGAACCTGCCACTCCTATCTACTCTGAGTGTTCTGTTGAGCTGCCACTCCCCTACCACCTGCCTAGCATTGTCAGGTGACTGTAACCTGTCCCTGCCACCTCCACCCTGCCTGTCCACATGCCATGCCCCTATCCCCTTCCTCCTGTCCTCCATGGTCCATTTTACTGCCACACCCTTCTGCCCTCCCTGGTCTGTTGTGCTGCAACTGCTCCTCCTGCCTGCCCCGCGCGGTCTGTTGTGAGGCCCCTTCCCCTGAACTCTCTTGTCTGTGCCCAGGTCCTGACCCTCCCTTCTATCCTCCATGGTCCTTTGTGCATGCCCCTGCACCCTCCTTCTCAACCATCATAGCCATTGTGCTGCCACTAACCCTCCCGCTTGCCATGCATGGTCTTCTGTGCTGCCATGGCCCCTCCCACCTCCCTGTGTGGTCAGCTAGCTGCTCCTCACCCCCTCCCACCTTCCCTCCATGGTCTGAGTGTATGCCATCATAGTCTCACTGTTGCTCTCCATGGTGTGTCTTGTTTCTAGTGCCCATCCTGCCTGACCTCCATGCTCATCTTGCTGCTCCTGCCCTGCCCCCTTGCCCCAGCCCTCTGTTTCCATGTGCAGACCCCTATTCCCTCCCTCCTGGCTTTTCGGTTCAATTGTAATGCCCCTGATCCGCCCCTCCTGCCCTTTATGGTCTGTTATGCTGCAGCTTTCTCTCCTGTCTGTCCATTATGGTCAGCTAGCTACCATTGCCTCTTTCCCCTCTGTTGTCTGTTGTCCATGTGCATGGTCCTGTCCCCTCCCTATTGCTTTCTATGGATTGTTGTGCTGCACTCCCGTCCTGCATGCCCTGTGTGGTGTATTGTGCTGCTGCAAACCCTGATGCCTGCCCTGTAGGGTCAGTTTAGTGCACCTCTCAATGTCCCTCCTGTCCTCTGTTATCCGAGTCCATGTCCCTACCCCAATTCCTCCTGCCTACCATGATCCAATGTACCATACTTGCGAACATTTTGAACTTGGTAAGAGGGAGATTTTGAAATAAAACTGGGGTATTGATTTTCCCCTTTGAGTTACATTGAAAAAGAGAAGATTGTAGACAGGAAACAGATCAAGTAAAGCCCATTTGAGCTTAAAAACATTGGACGTTTCCTGGCTGAAACGGGTCTGTTGGCATGTATGGTTGTGACCACTGCCTCTTCCTTCTGCCCACAATGGTCTATTATATTGCCACAGCCTCTCTTGCCAGTCCTGTATTGTTGGTTTGTTGCCCCAGCCCCCCTTTCCACTGCCCTCCGTAGTCTGTTGTGCTGCCACTGCCCTTCCTGCCTGCCTAGTGTGGTCAAATTGTTGCCTCTGCACTCTCCTACCTGCCTTCAATTTTCAGAGTCCGTGCCCCTGGCCTCTGCCTCTCAACAGTATCCCAATGAACAACTAGATTGCTAACATTCTATATTTATTACAAAAGTGTGGAATGCCTGACGTCATCTTGATGTAATCAAAACTGTAATGCCTAGAGCATTTCCTTTAGAAATTACATATATGAGAGGGTCTTATTTGCATCAAAATTATGGTTAGTGCTCTAAAAAACTAAAATGAGGACATATTTTCTGAGTTTTCAAATAGCGACAAAGAACTTTTAAATTATTTGTAATCTTAGTTTTTTTATCCAGTTGACCACTTGATTAAATGTTGCATCCAAGGGGAGAGGGTGTGGTGTTACTTCCAGAGCTGCAGACTTTGCAACTGGGGAACCAGGTTGGAGTTTCTGCTTCAGCTCAACATTCTGTGATTCTGATCAAATCACTTAATCTCCCCATGTCTACAACCAAAATGAATTTGATCTTGTGTGATGTAACCAATGTTCATGTAAAGCACTCCAATACCTGACAAGTCTGCACTATATAAAACTGCAAATACACAAAAAATAAGTGTTTTGCACACTTCTGTCATTGGGCTACATTTGGGCTACATCTGGGTGATATTTGGGCTACATTTGGGCTCTTTTGTCTCTGGTGGCCATTTTAGGAGATTTATTTGTTATGAAGTTTCCTAATTTCCTCATTTACTGCAGTCTCCTCAGTAGGAAATGCTTTCAGTTTTTTACTTTGATTCCATCAAGAAGGTATTCAGATATGTCACACATTTGCCATAAATTATGAATGTTAGCACTCTAGTTGCTCATTAGATCACTGTAGTAAAGCTACTGCTCACCACGGAAGTCTGCTGCTAGTATTAGAAGTGCATGTTTCAGTCTGCATATCAGAATTTTTTAATGAAATAGAAGAGGATTTGAGAAGTCACTCAAAATGTGCCCTAACTTTTCTTTCTTCAGCACTAATCATAATTTCTATGGCAAAATGAACCCCCTCATTGTGTTCCTTTTTAAATCAAATGTTTTAAGTGTTACCAGTTTATTCCAATCAAGATGGCTTCAGGTGTGCCATACTTTTGTCATAAGTAAGACAGTAAGCGCTCTAGTTGTTCTTAAGAACACTCTGGGACATTCTGTCATTGGGCTATACTTGGGCTACATCTGGGTGATATTTGGGCTACATTTGGGCTTTTTTGTCTGTGGTGGCCATCTGGGAGATTTATTTGTTATGAAGTTTCCTAATTTCCTCATTTACTGCAGTCTCCTCAGTAGGAAAAACTTTCTGTTTGTTACTTTGATTCCATCAAGAAGGCATTCAGATGTGTCACACATTTTCCATAAATTCTGAATGTTAGCACTCTAGTTGCTCATTAGATCACTGTAGTAAAGCTACTGCTCACCAGGCAAGTCTGCTGCTGGTATTCAAAGTGCATGTTTCAGTCTGCATGTCAGAATGTTTTTATGAAATAAAAGAGGATTTCAGAAGTCAAAATGTGCCCTAGTTTTTCTTTCTGCAGCACTAATCATAATTTATATGGCAAAATGAACCCCCTCATTGTATTCCTTTGTAAATTAAATGTTTTAAGTGTTACCACTTTATTCCAATCAAGATGGCTTCAGGTGTGCCATACTTTTGTCATAAGTAAGACTGTTAGCGCTCTAGTTGTTCTTTAGAGCACTCTGGGAAGCTGCAGTAGAACACAAAGGAATCAACTGACAGTCTCTGCCCTTGTTGGATGTACATGTTTTACTGAGAATGTCAGACTTCATTCTTACATGACTGAGAAAGATAATGTGAATTTACAGAAAATATGCTCTCAGTTTAGCTTATAGATCACCTTCCAAACCTCTGTGGGAAAAGTATGATAAAATAGTTTTCTCTCAAACATGGTTCGTGATATCACAGCAGAAGGCTTTTTCACATGGTAAAATCACCTTAGAACACACCACAATTCCTAAAATGAGTATGGTACCATCAACAAATGATTTATAATGTAACTAAAGTCTTAAAACCTTCTATTAACTGCAATGCTTTTTAATGAGGTGCTATCATGTATATTGGTCCCAAGATGGCTGCCAACACTTCTTGGATGAAGTACTGACAGCCAATCAGATCTCACAATGAGATGTGTGGTTAGGCTCCGCCCAGATATGTATGTGATTTTACTTTTGATTTTCTCAGGAACTACTGAACAGATTGACACCATATATGCAAAAGGCACATGCCTGACCTGAGGACTACCTCTTTGCCAAATTTCAAGTAATTCTGTTCAGCCGTTCGGGCTGTACCTTGGACTAAAGGTCCCTATGGAAAATTGCATGGGGAAAACGCGTTTTGACCCCCCTTTTTTCTGAGCCCCCGCTTGACGAATCCCCCCGAGACTTCCAGGGTAGGAGCCGAGCGGAGGGCCCCACCTATTGTGAAATTTTCGCGAGGATTCGTCAACCGGCGCCAAAGTTATTCCAAATAGAATGTTGCGGATTTCCTATGGAAACACGGTCCTAACTATAACTATCTACTGGCGACCGCCAGTAGATAATATATATATATATATATCCTCACTCAGTCTCCACTTCAACTCCATCCGAAGCACTCTCGGGCGGGTGCGGTTTTGCGGTAGTGGACACCGCTAACAATTAAAGCTCAATTCCCTCGTTTCTGAAGAAATACCGCACTCGAGGGGGGCATTGAAAATCGTTCTTTATTCAACGACCAACAGCAAACAAACGTGTTTCGGCGAAAAGACTTCTTCGGTGTTCATGACACATCGAAAGAGGCATGTTTAACAAGCGTTCACATAGAGCTTCAAAATCAAGAAGGGACAAACATTCATTTTCTAACGTGGGTGCCATTTTGAAGTGGTGCATATTGGTGCAAATTCCATGCAAATTCATTAGCTGCACATTTCTTTATAACATATTTGTCTGTATGACATGATTTTAAGAAAATGCTAATTGCACAATCACTTCTTGTTGCTATTAGGCCGTGTATCGGCACAATTATATTATATTGCTGTTGGTCGTTGAATAAAGAACGATTTTCAATGCCCCCCTCGAGTGCGGTATTTCTTCAGAAATGAGGGAATTGAGCTTTAATATATATATATATATATATATATATATATATATATATATATATATATATATATATTCACTTAAAAAACCATAGGTTTCACACATGTTATAGTTAGCTGGACATTTCCCTCGTAAAAAACCAATGAAATTCCCCCGTTATAGTTAGTGCAGGCAACTATAACTCACGCGACCGCAATCCTCTGCTGATGACGTCAGATATTACATCACTGTATTTAGACACCTATTTACCCATGTCTTCTTCCATTAATCTTTAGCTATACATATATTACAAATATTTATTTTTCAGAAAAACACATATTTAATCAGTGATGTAATATCTGACGTCATCAGCAGAGGATTGCGGTCGCGTGAGTTATAGTTGCCTGCACTAACTATAACGGGCGAATTTCATTGGTTTTTTACGAGGGAAATGTCCAGCTAACTATAACATGTGTGAAACCTATGGTTTTTTAAGTGAATTTGCAAGGTTTTTTAAATGCTAATTCCTAACTATAACGTGTGTGAAACCTATGGTTTTTTAAGTGAATTTGTACGTTTTTTTAAATGCTAAGTTATTTATTTATTAATTTTTTTTTTCAGGTTCTTTACCGTCCGTGCACCGTGCGCGCACCGTGCGCTTCGCACACCATACGCGCGCTGTGGGCGCTTGGTTCGCTTCACGCACCGAGCGCCCACGATGCGTTGTCCGTGCCATGCGCGCACAGTGCGCGCACCCCGCGCTTTTTCGAAAAAAAAAAATGTTTTTTTCATCCTTGGGGGTCCTTCAGTGACCCCCTGACAAAGGCTAGGGGTTCAGGAACTGTCCACCCTGCCCCCTTTTCACATTCTCCACCTTTGTTTTTCACTGCCTCAGACTGCGAGAGACAAAATGGCGGCCGACACTTCCTGATTTCGACCGACTGGAATGTTTACTGTCATGTAACCACCAGTCAGAATTACGCTCGCTCACGCCAGCATGCGCGTACGGTATGCTTACCGTACGCGCACGGTGCGTGCCTATAGATATATATGTACTTTTAACTGAAATTTTCTCAGGAACTACTGAACTGATTGACTCCAGATATTCACAAGGCACATCCCTGACCTGAGGACTTTCTCTTTGCCAAATTTCAAATAATTCTGTTCAGCCGTTCGGGCTGTACCTTGGACTAAAGGTCCCTATGGAAAAATGCATGTGGAAAACGCGTTTTGGGACCCCCCTTTTTTCTCGGCCCCCGCTTGACTAATCACCCCGAGACTTGCAGGGTAGGAGTATAGCGGAGCGCCTCACCTATTTTGAAAAATTCGCGAGGATTCGCCAACCGGCGTTAAAGTTATTCAAAATAGAATTTTCAGATTTCCTATGGAAACACGATCCTAACTATAACTATCTACTGGCGACCGCCAGTAGATAATATATATATATTTATTTACTATATATACACTACTACCATTAGCCCCTGGGGACACTGTGGAATCCTTCTGGGAATGCCAGGAGCTGCTCCTATCATCTGCTCGCGCTCCCGCCTCCCCGCAGACCCTCCCGACCGGCTCCCTTCTTATGACGTCCCCAGAGCGACCGCGCAGCAGACGCGCGCAGCGGGAGCACCGATTGAGCGCCGAAGGTGCGCCAAAGGTAAGCCCGTCTACGCCCGTCCGCGCCTGGACCGCGCCCAGCACCAGGACCCCTGGCCCCCGCAGACCCCAGCCCACCCGCCGGATGTACGACGCCGCCACCCTCAACGCACTCAACGCCGGCCGAAGCCCAGGATGCTACCGAGCCACCCCGAGACGCACCCACGGACCCTTCTGCTGCAACTCCTGCAAGTTCACCTGCATTCGGACCTGCACTACTCCAGCACCAACCAAGACCAAGACGAGCAACAGCAGCAGCCACCTGAAATGCATCCTGCTCAACACCCGCTCCGTCCACAGACACGCCGTCGAGCTCTGGAACCTGCTCGACACCACAGCCCCAGACGTCGCCTTCCTCACGGAAACCTGGATGAACGCCTCCTCAACGCCCGACATTGCCATCGCCATCCCAGACGGCTACAAGATCATCCGAAGGGACCGCATCAACCACACCGGAGGAGGCATCGCCATCATCCACAGGAACACCATCCGCATCACGACCAACACCGACGACACCCTCGCACCCGCCGAGCACCTGCAATTCCAGGTCCACATCAACCCCAAGACCACCCTCAGAGGCACCCTCATCTACAGACCCCCGGGACCACGCACACAATTCAGCGAAGACATCGCCGACTTCATCAGCCCGCACGCCCTCCCCTCCGCTGACTACATCCTCCTCGGGGACCTCAACTTCCACCTGGAGAACAACAACGACCGCAACACCACCACCCTGCTGGACAACCTCGCCAACCTCGGACTCAAGCAGCTGGTCACCACCCCCACCCACTACGCCGGACACACACTCGACCCCGTCTTCTCATCCAGCAAGGACATCGCCTTCAGCCATGCCACCGGACTCCACTGGACGGACCACAGCTGCGTCCACTTCAGCTTCAGAAGGACCACGATCCACCACCACCAGCAACAGGTTGCACGCAGAAGCTGGAACAAGATCACAGCCGACCAGCTCGCGACTGCCCTGAGCAAGAACCCACCCACCAGCACAACGAACCCCAGCCAAGCGGCCACCAACCTCACGAAGTGGATCAGCGACTGCACAGACGACCTCGCCCCTCTGAAGACCCCGAATAGCAGACCCGGTAGCAAGAAAGCCCCATGGTTCACCGACGAACTCAAGAGCTCCAAGAAGAACTGCCGAGCCCTCGAGAGAACCTGGCGCAGAGACCCAACACCAGACAACATGACTGCCCTCAAGCTCGCCACCCGAAAACACCACCAACTCATCCACGCCACCAAGAAAACTGCATTCAAGGAACGACTGGACAACAACGCACACAACAGCAAGGAACTCTTCAACATCATCAAAGAGCTCTCCAACCCCAACGCCGGTAACAACGACATCACCCCTTCACAAGACCTCTGCAACTCCCTCGCCTCCTACTTCCACAACAAGATCGCGGACCTACACAACAGCTTCAGCACTCAACCGACGCACGCCACGACCGAACCACCGCCCTCCACCACCACCCTCCGCGCCTGGACCCCGATCAGCACCGAAGACACCGTCCGCACGATGAACTCCATCCACTCCGGATCTCCTACCGACCCCTGCCCTCACCACGTCTTCAACAAGGCCGACGCTGTCATCGCACCCCACCTGCGGGACATCATCAACACCTCCTTCGACACCGCTACCTTCCCGGAGAGCTGGAAGCACGCCGGACTCAGCGCTCTACTAAAGAAGCCATCAGCCGACCCCACCGACCTCAAGAACTACCGCCCCATCTCGCTGCTCCCGTTTCCTGCAAAAGTCATCGAGAAGACCGTCAACAAGCAGCTGGCCGCCTTCCTCGAGACGAACGGATCCCTCGACCTCTCGCAGTCTGGCTTCCGGGCCAACCACAGCACCGAGACCGCCCTGATCGCAGCCACCGATGACATCCGAGCTCTGCTTGACAATGGAGAAACAGCGGCCCTCATCCTCCTAGACCTCTCCGCGGCCTTCGACACTGTCTGCCACCGTACACTAGTGCAGCGACTCAGCAACGTCGGAATCAAGGAGAAGGCACTGGAGTGGATCATCTCCTTCCTCGCCGGAAGGACACAGAGAGTCCGCCTCCCCCCGTTCAGATCTGAAGCCACCGAAGTCATCTGCGGCGTTCCTCAAGGCTCCTCGCTCAGTCCAACCCTCTTCAACGTGTACATGAGCCCCCTCGCAGACATCGCACGCCAGCACAACCTCAACATCATCTCCTACGCCGACGACACCCAGCTGATTCTCTCCCTCACCAACGACCCCGCCACCGCCAGAGCCAACCTCCACGAAGGGATGAAAGAGGTAGCCGAATGGATGAAGAACAGCCGCCTGAAACTGAACTCGGACAAGACGGAAGTCCTCATCCTGGGATCCTCACCCTCCGCCTGGGACGACTCCTGGTGGCCCCCCGCCCTAGGCAGCGCACCCAAACCAACAGACCACGCACGCAACCTGGGCTTCATCCTGGACTCCACCCTCTCCATGACCAGACAAGTCAACGCCGTCTCCTCGTCGTGCTTCAACATCCTGCGCATGCTACGAAAGATCTTCCGGTGGATCCCCACCGAGACCAGGAAGACGGTCACCCAGGCCCTTGTCACCAGTCATCTGGACTACGGCAACTCCCTTTACGCCGGAACCACCGCCAAACTCCAGAAAATACTTCAGCGGATCCAGAACGCCTCAGCACGACTCATCCTGGACATCCCCCGTCGCAGCCACATCTCCGGACACCTGAGAGACCTGCACTGGCTCCCGGTCACCAAGAGAATCACCTTCCGTCTCCTCACCCACGTACACAAAGCCCTACACAACCAAGGCCCAGGATACCTCAACAGCCGCCTCAACTTCTACGCTCCCAAACACCAGCTTCGATCGACCGGCCACGCCCTCGCCACCGTCCCCCGCATCCGAAGAGCCACCACAGGGGGACGGTCCTTCTCCTTCCTCGCCGCCAGGACGTGGAACTCCCTCCCGACCCACCTCCGCCTGACCCAGGACCACCTCGCCTTCAGGAAGCAACTCAAGACCTGGCTGTTCGAGCAGTAGCGGACCCCCCTCCCCTAGCGCCTTGAGACCCTCTGGGTGAGTAGTGCGCTATATAAATGCTTTGATTGATTGATTGATTGATCTGTGCGGAATTGTGCAGCTGCTGGAACAGGAGCTGAGGACACCGACTCCCTTTGAGGTAGCCCAAAATGTACCAAATCTTACCTGGAGGCACCCAAACAATCAATCATAATAGCTCCCTTCTTCCTCTGTCTGATACTTATTTCCTGAGCCCACTGGGGATCTTGCAAAATCCTAGTGGGGAGGCTGGAAGTGGCACCTACCCTTGGCTGGCCCCCATCTGTACATGGATAGGCTGCTGCTGGAGCAGGAGCTGAAGACACTGACATCATGAGGGTAGCCCAAATCCCACCAAAAGTACCATGTAGCCAGCCCAAATCCTACCAAGAATAATATGAAACCAGGAGTTTGTGACTCTAAGTAACTCACTAATACGCCTTGCCTGCACTCAATGACTGGATTAATAACGAATAAAGAACTAGCTGACTCCCTCAATTGTTGAATGGAATCAACAGTGCACATACACTAAACTCCTTGGTTGATAGTTGGAGGCTGGGGGTGCCACCAAGAAGTTGGGATCTGGCTGGGCTAATTTTTGTCTTTACCATGTCATGCATACACTATGTCTTGTTCGAGGCAAGCACCCATCTCCTCAACGGTGACCTCTGCACATCCTTCCACGTGCCAGCAGTAGGGGCCCTGCTCCCACTACGTCTATTAGTCCTTACCTACTCTGTCTGCGTAGACTTTTAAAACTGCAACAGGACCTCTCACTAATGTCCCATCACAACACTATCGTGGAAATGTACAAAATCAACTCATACTGCATTAAATTCCCTCAAAACCTCTCTAAATGGGCAGCAATGAACTTAAAGCACAAAACTCTCAAAGAGCATCCTGAACAATAATTGTGGATATCTTCTACGGTTCAACACAAGGTGGCCACAAAATCGACTTAATTTTCCACACACAAAACCTGCCAAGTGGAGGGAGAACTTCCTTCAAAACCTACATGTAACTTAAGCCACCAACATCCCCCATGGACTCAAGCTCTCTATATACCAATCTCAGGAGTTAAGAGGAGAAATGACTGTAACCAGCTACAGACATGGAAACATCCTAGTCCAAGCCTCAGAACAAAACCTAACAGTTTTTGACAGACACTTCAATGCACTCGGCAACTTCCTTGCCTCTGGTGCCACTCCTGTCCCCTCTACCATTAAACCAACTCCTGCTCCATCTCGCAAAGAGCAGCTGCATGCACCCACACCTCTGACCTCTCCCAATGAGCAGATCCATGCACCCACACCTCCAACTCCAAACCCACAACTCTCAACTGCCCTGCGTGGTCTCTCACCACACTCCCCATTCACCCCCCCTCCACTGCCAAATGCCTGGATGCTACAGTTTTACCTCCAGAATAATCTTTGCCCCCCCAAGCTTTCGACCTAGCCTGAGTTACACTCCGCTCCTTTTGCCCCGCAATCCTCCACCCCCAGTAGGATGGGCCATGGCTCCGACCTGCCCCAACACACCCCTTCCCCTCCGCTGTCCCAGGTGTCTCGTGTCTACTCCATATAATAGCTTGTCTAGAACTCAAAATCAACACGATTTGGGATGAAATTGCGTCACTTCCCATGGAAGCAAAGAATATCCACACCCTGCCCAAACCCCACACACTACAGATAAACTCTGATCCTGCCAAAAACACTCCGCACTGCCCCAAACACAAACGCTCCATGAATAGGAAGTTGCAGCAGGAGGCTGATTTGATGGAAAACTCCCAGCCAATCCTCTCTCTTGAAGACCCCGAATGTCGACAGGAGCTTGAACACCTCTTGCCTTCCTAGGCCACCCTCCCAACTAACCACCAATAAACCCAACCATCCTGAACAGAGACCTACTCTCACAACCTGCTGCATGCTTATAAACTGCAGATCAGCAATCAAGCATGCCACTGATATAGCGGATACCATCCTACAGCAAAACATTGACATCTGCTTTCTAACTGAAACCTGGTTAAACAACCACTCATCACCTAACATCGACCTCATGCCCCCCCCCCAACAGGTTTTTCATCATTCGCAGCAACCGCAAAGATGGCACCAGGGGTGTCGAAGTAGCCATAATACACAAAAGCGATCTCTCTTTAACTCCCTTCAGCACTCCAGAACACCCTACCTTTGAATATCTAGGAGCTCAGTTCTCCACAAATGGCCCCAATCCCACCAAATTCCACAGCATCTATGATCCTCCAGGCAAAAATCCACAATTCCTTGAAGACCTAGCAGGCCTACTATCGCAAACCTCACTAAAAGACAGCACCAACATTATATTAGGAGACCTGAACTTGCACTTGAACAACACTAACAACCCCTTCAGTACAGGCCCTGTCACGAGATCCCCAACGGACCCCCCCTGAGGAGCATGATGTCGAGCTGTTCCCCCTTACATCTCTCTTCAATCTAAATTCCATCGATCACCATTCTCTCCAATGCAGCTGCCCAAGCGCTGGGTAACAAACATCCAACAAATCCCCCAAGAGGAGCAAGGAGCTTTTACCAGGACCCAAATCCTACCTCCACCCAACCTATCATCCACCGAGGACCTCACCGCCCACTACAACACAAACATCTCTGAACTCATGCAAACAATTGCCCCCTGAAACTCACGAAAGATGCCCTCCAGTGGCTGGTGCAACAAAGACCTGAATAATGAAAGGTGACAACTCTGGTTAGCTGAAAGAAACTGGGGACAACAAGCATTAGAATCCAATCTCTCGCTCCTCTTGGCTGAACACCAAAAATACAAAAAACACATCTTCAAATAAAAAATCTTCCTTCTTACGAAGATCAACTTGACCGGTCTATGAACAGACCTCAAAACCAATTCACCATCATCAAGCAACAAACTTCCTCCTTCCCCCAGCATTCAAGTAACAACTCTCCAGAGCACTGTGAAGAATTCAACACATTCTTTGCAGAAAAAATATTGAACATTGAACTATCTCTTGAGCCATTCACCTTCCCACTGTACTAAAGATGCCCCCGGCGGAAAGGGCTCACCCATAACCCTACCATCAATGAATGGATGCCTCCCCCTCTCTACAACTCAGCTCACTAACCTCCTCCCACTGCAACTGAAAAACAATGCAATCTGCTCTAAATTCAGCCATACCCATAAAGAAGAATTGCTCACGTTACTCTCCAGCATGAAGCCGGCATCTTATATATCTTACCACCTCCTTCCTGCGATGGTGGAAAATTTCAGGCACATCATCTCACCGATTTGGACCAAAATCATCAACTCCTCTCTATCAAGTGGCTCGATGCCTGCACCCATCAAACTCGGCCAAGTCACCCCTTTGTCAAAAAAAATGACGTTGACCAGGACAACCTTAATAACTACATACCTATAGCAACCTCCCCCTCACCAACACCATGGAAAAATGTGTCCTTGTCCAACTCAACAAACATATTGAAAAACACAACCTTGACACCTTCCAATCCGGGTTCAGGAAACATTGCAGTACAGAGACTGCTATACTAAACATTATGGACGACTTACACAGATCTTTGGGCAATGGCTAGGCATGCTTCCTTGTCCTTCTGGACCTCACAGCCATCTTTGACACTGTCAGCCACACCATCCTCTTAAACACACTCTCACAACGTGCAGGCATCAACGGGACTGTACTTCTGTGGTTCACCTCCTCTCTAAGCCAACACTCACATCCAATCAAGCTCAACAACTCATCCTCAAAGGCAACACCAGTCCCTCGAGGGTCAATTCTGTCTCCCACACTATTCAACATCTATATGTAACCTCTTACAATGACCCTGAAGCAAGCTAGAATACACTACCATCTATATGCAGATGACACCCAACTGTACATGAAATTTCTTCAGTTAAAGACATCCAGCGCCTACATAACTTTCTCCTCTCAGTTCCAGCCTAGTTGACCAGCAACCCCAGCAAAGCTGAATTTCTTCTCATCCATCCCAAAGAAAAATCCATTCCTGTAGAATGCTGGCTTGTCAACCACACAGCTTTAAACTGTAAACTGTCCATCTCCAACTCTCTTAAATCCCTGGGGGTTACACTCAACTCCCACCTAAGCATAAAAGACCATATCAATGCCTTTGCAAAAAGAGCATTCTACATGCTGAAAAACATCACAAAAAACCCCTTCATACCCAGTAAAGACCTAAAGATGGTGGTGCAATACTTAGTCTTAACCAAGCTAGACTACGGCAACGCAATGGTTACAGCCGCCCCAGAACCCTACCTAGCCCCACTAAAAGCCACTCTCTATGCTGTAGCTTGACTTGTATCAGGGGAGAGGCTCATTGATCGCATCAGTCCCACCCTCAAACAATTCAACTGGCTACCAATTGAGGCACGGTCCATACTAAAAACTGCCTACAGAACCCACAAAGCATTCTACAGTGAAGAGCCAATCTACCTCATGAATACACTATCAAAAGCTGGCCAAAGAGACCACTACGAAGCTCCAGCAGACTACTCCTGATTCCTTCGAAATTTAGGAAAGAGAAATCGCACACCCGCTTCTTCTCTGGGAATGCTCTCCCCGGGACCTGACGGAAAATTAACTCTTTCCTCACTTCAAGAAGAGACTGAAGCTTCTACTCTTCAACAAATACCTAAATCAACCTTAAACCTCCTGTTTAGTCGGCGGGCTACCTCCTGGCTCCCATGAGATAAAACTGTGCACCACTAGCCTGGGGAAATCTGTGCCTTTAGTTCCACCCCATTCACAAGAGGCCTTACCCCAGCGACCTCAGACCTACAACACCTATCTTTACTTCTGTTCAGCTCGTTTTTTCATATTTATTGCTATGATGTGTTTTGCTTTTATTATTTTACTCCACTGGTAATTTTGTACAATTGTAGCTGTGCTCTGCAAAGCTATATGTATTATTCAGTAACTACCTCAAAATTGTATCGCAATCTTCCCACAATGTCCTTGTACACCTCGTCACATAATATCATCATGTATATATTTGTACCCCACATTTATCTTGCGTATTTCGGCGTATGCAATTTCATACCTCGTATACCTCATCACTTTCTGTCACTATGTGTCTACATTTACTCCAAGTCTGGCAAGCTCATTTTCAAACGTTATATACAAAGTCCCAAATAGGAACTGTTGTAAATGGGCCGCCAGTAATTGACTCCATTCGCGTTCCACTCATTGATATCCCCCTTTGTTCCCTGGCTGAGGTGACATCGGCCTTGGTCAAAGTCTTGCCAAATAAGGCACCCGGATTGGATAAGGTCCCTGGGGATCTATTTAAAACCGAGCAGGCAGTTTGGGTTTCGTACCTGTGGTCCTTGTTTAATGCAATTCTTTATGGCTTGACACCCCCCCAACGTGGGTGGGTGCCGAGATCATTCCTATTTATAAAAAAGGTTCCCCTTTAGACCCGGCTAATTATAGGCCTATTAGCCTAATTAATGTAACCCAAAAGATTTTCGCACGTGTTCTTTTGGGAAGACTGCAGACTTGGAAGGAAGATCACAATATACTCACCCCTTTTCAAGCTGGTTTTAGATCCAAAATTTCAACTATAGATCAGTTATTTAGATTACAACTGATCTATTGGAAAACCATCTTGTTGGAGGAAGGCTCCCGCTAGCTTACATTTGTGGACCTCAAATCAGCTTTTGATCTGGTAGATCGAGACCAGTTGTGGGACCTCCTGTTAGAGATGGGGTCTCCAGTTTACCTCTGTCAGCAGTTTAAACGCCTCCATGAAGGCACTTTTGCTAAAATTAGATTCGGGAATAGAGGGGAACTCTCAGCTCCGATTCCCGTAGAGAAGGGCGTGAGACAAGGTTGTGTCCTCGCACCTACCCTTTTTTACCTTTTCCTAAATGGGCTAATTGAGGATCTCTTATCAGTCTAGGACATAGACTCCCCTAAACTTGCCAACCGCAAAATTCCTGCATTAATGTTTGTGGATGACACCCTGCTCCTATCTAAATCACCTATGGGGATGCAGCGTGTCTTAGAGAAATTTGTCTCGTTTTGTAAGAAAAGGAACCTTGAGGTGAATATAAAGAAAGCAAAGTATATGGTCTTCCATGCTGACTCTACCAATTGCCCACACCCAAAAATGGACGACAGGCCTTTAGAGAGGGTTCCTGGCAGTGTCTGAAAATAATTTTTTAAGGCAACTCTTAGGTCTCCCTCAAAGCACCTCTTTAGTCTCTCTAAGGATGGATTTGGGTATTCTCCCGATCTCCGAAGTGATAGCCTCTCGCCCACTATTGTATTGGCGACGGCTATGGAGTGCCCCTGAGATGGTTATTTATAGAGAGGAACTAAAATCAGTCATGCTCATCCGGGGGGTGGGTAAAATCCCTTGGCTGTCCTATATTCGGGATGCCTTCCGTCAAATTGGGAGGAGTGACTTGTGGTCTTCACCTGAGGAATCATGTCTTGATATCTCCAAACAATCACTAACCTCTGCTCTTAAAGAATATCGACTGATGTGTATCAATAGGGCGACTGAGACATCTAGTCCAACCTGTAGGTTATTAGATGTTAAAATAGTTTATAAGTTGGAGCCAGCCCTACATCTTATTCAACCTTTTTTAGCCAAGAAACTTTTTCTCCAATTCCGATACGGGACGCTCCCCCTCTATGCATTCACTAACAACTGGGTGGGGCAAACAAATTGTTATGTCCTGGGTGTAAGGAGTCAGAAGAGACAGAGACTCACGTGATTTTTTTTGTCCTGCATACAAGGTTGCTAGATCTAAATGGGTTCTTAAACTTTGTAGGAATCAGAAATTTCAGAGAGGTTTTTAGGCTACTAAAGTGTGATACACATCCGGTCTTTGTTGCTGCTATATCTAAACTTCTCTTTGCACTCTGGTGCAAACGCAGATGTTTGGTGAAAAGTTAGGGTTGAGACTTGGATGGTGTTGTTTTAAATGACCCTGTGTCCCTTGATCTTAAATGTTATTAACTGACGTTCACATTTTAATCTATGTATATTAGGCGCGAAGGCGCGCCCAAGGCAAGCCCGTCTGCGCCCGTCCGCGCCAGATACGCGCCAACGGCCAGGTCTCCTGGTGATGTGGGCTCTATATGCTATGCGCGGTCGGAGCTATTGGGCCTTCGGCCGGAGCAATCCAGCGAATGCATTTGTTTTAATTTGGATGATGATGAATGGAGACTGTATTTTTGTTCACATTGCCATGATACTACTTGCAGGTATGCTGTTAAATACGGTGGGAGGAAGGGTGGTGTTCCCCCACTTGTTGGGCTTGGGAAGGAGAACGGCACTCGGCTTTCTGCTGCTCCTAATAATAGGGAGAGGCAGGCTTCGGCTTTTGAGCCTGTGACGAGCTTAGGGAATAGCTATATGGGCATTCTTCTGAACGCTCGTTCTGTGGCCAAACATAAACATGAACTAGAACTGTTTCTGAGCATGTATGCCCCCGACTTGGTCTTTATCACTGAGACGTGGACAGGAGCAGCTTCCAGCCCTGACTGGAACACTGCCCTGCCCTCTGGTTATGCGTTATTTTACCAGGATAGACCCGATAGCAGAGGCGATGGCTTAGCCATAATCTATAGAGTAACTTTGAAACTTCAGGCTAAGGCTGTAGACAATCTACATGCAGAAGCAGTACAATTCTGTATCAAACATAAAGATATGAATGTTTTCCAAGGGCTGCTTGATGAGTACAGGCCCCAGCTAGGCCCGCAGAATACAAGGGTTCGCTCTCCTGTAACAAAAGCTAGAAGGAAGTTGGCACGGAAACTGCAAATACAAAGACAAAGTTTATTAACCCTTAAGGGTGGTCCTACAACCTACACAACACTCTTCAGTATTGCATAGAGTAGCACAAAGAACTTGCGTACGTGGTCCCCTTTTATACACAACAGAGGGTCTCATAAGTGGGTGGATACAACATAGAGCAAAATTCATTACCATTTATGGACATTTTCGATACAGAATCAATATGTGGGTGGAGTTAACAATTTCCTGAGCCCGCGAAAACATGGTCAAACAAGGACTAACTGATAACAGATGTGGTCAAGTCTGGGCATGCACCAGACGGACAAAGGAGCTATTTATAGACTGTTACTAGGCAGATTACAAGAGCAACCAACAAAAAGGTAGGACTCTTCTCGTGCAAAGCACGTGAAGACATGACAATACAAAATGGAGTCCGGACATTAGTCAACATAAGACAAGAAACACGTTTTAACTAGGAGAGAATTCATGTCATTAGTGAATGCTTAATCATATCGCTGTTTTAGTTTTCAACAGACGACCCTTTCAGCATTTACTGAAGACATTCGGCTTGTTAGGATAATCATCATATATGTCAATTTTCATCATCTCTTCTACCTCTTTGTGTAAATGTTTCTGATAGGAGACATTGGCAATAGCTTTCTTATCAGGAATACAGAATGACACACATAAAGAACAGAGTAAAGGACCACACTGAACACAGATGCAACAGGAAAACAGAACTGCTACAATAATACAAAGACCAGTTAAAACTTTCCATCCCCATGTAGTGATCAATGCCCAAAACCATCCAGAAAAGGTCCAAGTGCCATTTTCTGTATGAATTTCAGCTGCAATTTTATGCAATTTATTAATAGCGTTATAGACTGATGGCGTGTGGTCAGGAATAAATACACAACAGCTACTTCCGATAATCCTACATGCTCCACCTCTGTCTGCTAACATAACATCTAATATCATACGATTCTGTAACGCAACAATTCTAGTGATTTGCAGTTCTTCCGTAAGATTCCCAAGAGCAGCAGCGGTTTGATTCGTTACAGCCTCTACAACTCTTGTTAATCTTCGAACCTTCCTACTATTTAGGGCAGCTCCAACAAAGAAAAACAATCCTAAGTTAAAATCAACATACTGCTGTAAGCTAGTGTCAGTTTGGTCAACATCACCAATAGATAGAGTACGTTTATACCTATTTACAGTCACATTGTTCAATAACTTCAAGTCTTTATGATAGGATGCAGGTGCTAAGAATACAGGGGGTAATAAAAACGCTACATAACATACTCCGGACCAGCCGGCTGGTAAGCGATAATAACCCTTATTCCGACATACGAAATATGTATTATGGGAGGCTAAGAAAGTACTATTATTTAATCCATCTATATTCAAAACAATAATACAGTCACTAACACCAACAGGAATATGACCCACACTCTGAACACACAAGTCCGCTTGAGCTTGTGCCACTTGAATCACAAATTGTTCATTCCCAGCAGGGTCTCTGGTGTTCGTGAAGATGTAGGGAATTGATTCATTATCTGGTCGATATTCTTCCCACTCCCATATTGTCCCATTCGCTTGTGGATAGCCTTCTTTATCTTGATGACATTCCCTGTTAAGTCTAAAAAGCAGTCGTCCCACTGTAGGTTTCCGTGTAGCAAAAAGCAAAGTGTATCATGCTCTACAAGAGCCATTATGGGAGAAAGGAAGAGGTATGAACGGCGTTCCTCCTTTCTTCTGATGAGCTGGCATCATACCACATATCCAACAGTTCGTAGCATTTGTAGCAACATGGGTATGATGCAACATCTGGATGAAAGTATTCTTCAAATAAGACTGGCGATGCTTCAATTCTTGATATGGAAGGGTGTAAAAGTAGTGCTCCTCAGGCACTGGAGTAGTCAAAACAAGTAACTCACGGGCAGGGGTTACATCCTCAACAAACCACGTGGTTATACCAACAATAGCTACAATGATAATAAAGCTTGTCGCACAAAAAATCTTCTTCTTCTCCATCTTGTAGTAAAAGTCAATATCTGCCTGAAACTAAAAGGTTGTCAGAACTCTTCCCCTTAGGCAGCCGTTGATTTCTTAACCAGCGGGCCAAGACGGGTGTCACTACACTAATGCAGGGCTGATCCCCCCCCTTTGCCTCATTGGCTCTCCGTTTCACTAACCTAAGGGCCGTTCTGACAACGTGTCCTGATACTGGGAAAAAAAATCACTTCCTCGGTCTGAGATGATATCTTCCTCCTCCAGGAATCGCTTGGTCCGGGAAGAGCTCCTCAGTGTCGTTCGGTCCCACAGCACGGCCTTTCTCTGCAGTCAGGATTTCTCGATGGTCGGTCAATACAGCAGGCTCCACTAATCCAGGCGGCACTTTACGACAGTGCAAGGAGTGGATCCAGTTCTTCCGATTGGAGACTCGCACAGCTGTCCTCGTTGCGAGCAAGACCTGCTCAGGACCAACCCATCTCGGCTCCAGACTGTTCGTCCTTTCAAACACCTTGATCATGACATGGTCTCCAGGCCGGAGGTTATGTCCTTCACCTGTGGACCGATCAGGGAGCGCTTCTCGAACCTGTTGATGAATAGAAACCAAATTATCCGTTAACTGTGCCAGATAATCATTCATCATTACACAAGGTACATCATACACTGACTTCGGTTTCGGTGAACCCCAAATATTCATTTGGCGTCCAAACACGATCTCATATGGCGCGAGACCGGTCCGAGAATGCGGTATCGATCTAATTGACAATAATGCCAGCGGTAAAGCGTCTGGCCAAGTCAAAGAAGTCGAAGCTTGGATCTTAGCGATCTTAAGCTTCAAAGTACCGTTATATTTCTCAACCAATCCCGCAGACTGAGGGTGAAACACTGCATGAAATTTTTGGGTAATTCCCAGTCCTTTCAGGACATACTTGATAACGTCTGCTACAAAATGAGGTCCGTTATCACTCCACAACAATCTACAAACACCATATCGAGGGAAGAACTCATTCAATAGCATCTTGGCTGTAGTCATTGCAGTATTGTCTTTCGTAGGGTATGCCTCAACCCATTTGCTGAAGGCACAAACCACTACTAGAACATACTTCAGATTGTTACAGCGCTCAAGCTGAATGTAATCCATCAGCAAAACCTCAAAGGGTGCAGTAGGTGTTGCAAATCCTCCTGCTGGAGTTCGTGTACCCTTTCCTGGGTTATACCTCAGGCAAATCATGCAGGTCTGCACTACCCTCTTTGCCGTACTAGCGATCTCCGGATGCTCCCAAACTCGTGTGAGTAATTTGACAATTGCGGAAGCTCCGACATGCGCTAGTCCATGTGCCATCTGAACCATAGGTTGTACGAAGGCTGTGGGTAACTTCCATTCATCCATCTGCTTACTTCTCCAACACCCTTCAACATCTAATTCTCCATCATTAGACCACTGCTCCCGTTCCTTATCGGAAGCGGTCCTCTGTATCTCCAGCACTTCTCTCCTAACATCGTGCCATCTTTCTGCCTGTGACTTCACAACATACATTGCAGTAGAGCCAGGCTGCATCGCAGTCTCTCGTGCCACCCCGTCTGCCAAAGCATTCCCTTCTCCAACTTTATCAACCACCTTTTTATGGGCACTACATTTAACTATAGCAATCTTCTTTGGATATGTTAATGCAGTCAAAAGGTTGTGAACTAACTCCCCATACATTATCTGTGCTCCATGTGACGTTAGGAACCCTCTCTCCTTCCAGAGTAGGCCAAAATCGTGCGCTACTCCGAAGGCATAGCGGCTATCTGTATAAACATTCACACACAATCCTGTACTGAGCTCACATGCTCGTGTTAATGCTATCAGTTCCGCTGCCTGAGCTGATTTCTGCGGTATACGTGCTGTCTCCACTATTGTTTGTAATGTGGTAATTGCATACGCTGCTGAAGTCGTACCATCTGGTAGCTTCAGGCATGATCCGTCCACCCACAGTTCTCCATCTACATCTGTAAAGGGCGTATCCTGGAGATCAATACGACCCTTTGTCTATTCCTCAGTCACAAGAATACAGTCATGTGCTTTTCGTGCTTCAGACTGAGTTTCCGGGAATGGCAACAATGTGGCTGGATTTAACGTTGCACATCTCTTTAACGTAATATGAGGAGCCAAAAGCGTCAACTCATATCCCGTTAAACGAGCACTGGTCAAGTGCTGCGTCTTTGTCTGATTGAGCAGAGCATCAACAGCATGGGGGACTAATACCAACAGCTTATCAGATAACACAATTCCCTCGCTTTGGCGTATTGACACAGCTGTCGCCGCAACCGAGCGAAAACAACCAGGCAATGCTCGGGCAACAGGATCAAGTACAGCCGAAAAATATGCACAAGGGCGCTGCTTGTCGCCGTGCATCTGCACTAAAACTGATAATGCACATCCATCTTTCTCATGTACATACAATGTAAAGGGCTTCGTATAATCAAGGGTACCTAACACTGGTGCTGAACAAAGGGCTTGTCGCAATTGCCGAAAGGCAATTTCACACTCATTTGACCAGGGAAGAGGAATTGGGGTATCTTTTGTCAAAAGTGCTAACAATGGCTTAGCTATGTGTGAAAACCCCAATATCCATTGCCTACAGAAAGAAGCAAGACCCAAAAATGCACGCACATCCTTCTGTGTGGAAGGTACTGGCGTGTCCAAAATTGCTTGAATACGATCTGGTGTGAGTGCACGCCCCTCCTTAGACAAAAGGTGACCCAAATAAGTCATCTTTGGTCTACAGAATTGCAATTTCTTCCTCGACACTTTGTGATTGTGAGATGCCAAGAAGGAAAGCAAAGATAACGTACACTTCTCACACAGCTCAGGAGTGTCGGCCGCCAACAAGATGTCGTCGACATATTGTATAAGGGCGACACCATCAGGCAGAACAAAGGAATCCAATTGTCTTTTCAATGCTTGACTATAAATACTAGGACTCTCTGTATAGCCCTGAGGGACTATACAAAATCTATAAGACCTATTATTTAAAGTAAAGCCGAAGAGGTACCGGCTATCAGGATGAATAGGAATCGAGAAGAAAGCATTTTTCAAATCGATATCTGAAAATGTGGTCGCCGTTGGCGGGACCAGAGTAAGTAACGTCGTGATATCAGAAACCACTGGATACTGAGGTATCACTATCTTATTCACCTCCCTTAAGTCAATAATAAAACGATAAACCCTAGTATCGGTATCTTTATTCAAAATGGGTAAAATAGGACTGTTGCAGACGTTGTAGGGAACTTCCTCCACTACTCCCACCTTAACCAAATCCTGCACAATTTGTATGAGTGCCTCCTCCCCCTCCTGGGAAATACGATACTGAGGGAGGCATGGTAATACCGCACCCTCCTGGACACTAATGTGGACAGGCGGAATCACCATCTGTCCCACATCAGTATCTGAAGTGG
Organism: Triturus cristatus; assembly: GCF_964204655.1. NCBI lineage: Eukaryota > Metazoa > Chordata > Amphibia > Caudata > Salamandridae > Triturus > Triturus cristatus. The sequence continues at coordinate 666,032,312 of NC_140590.1, forward strand.
CCCACAAGGTACGAGGGAGAGAAGCTAATACAGTATCCTCTGCAACCACACACACCCGTTCTGTCATAGGGTGATTATGGTTTAATATCACACGTACTCCAGTAGGGGAGCAGCGGATCGTAGCTCTGAAGTGCTTAAGCATATCAAGACCCATAATGTTGTCAGGCGTGTTCGGGGCAAGCAAAAACGGACAAGGTGCAGAAAGGTGTTCAACACGAAATGCAAGGGGTCGAGATAGAGGGCTTCGAGAGAGTGTACCATCAAACCCTACCGATGTAACCATTAAGCCAGATGGGGGAGCCCTCGGAACCAATTGTTTGGACAGCGCACTGCGAGTAGCTCCTGTATCAACTAGGAACTGATCAGTAGAACCCAGAACATTTGCTGAAACATAAGGACCCCTCTGATCAACCGGCACTTCAACTGATTCCAACCCCCATCCAACGCAATCCTACGCATGCTGCGAATCATGGTACCCAGAACGATCATTCCCATGCCATTTGATACTGATTTTGCCGATCAAATACATTAGGTCTATCTCGTTGCTGCACGTTAGGCTCAAAACGAGCACGATCATTGAAATTCCCTCTGAAATTCGAAAAGCCCCCTCTACCTCTCGACGGTCCCTGACCACGTCCCTGACGGGGTGCATATAGTACCGGACAATCCCTGGCCCAATGACCCAATTGTTTACAATACGCACATTGATTTCTATCAACATCTGACCAACCCGAAGGGGGACCATAGAATCCTCCTCTACCTCTCTCAACACCCCGACGAGGCGGACCATACACTTGTGGTAACATCACCTTAGTTTTCAAATCTTTCGATTTCTTCTCCTCATTCCCCTTCGCTTCTTGTTCCTGACGCTCATAATACTGAGCCATGGTCAGGAGGGATGCCGGAGACGAGGTGGACCAAGAACTTTCACTCGCCTTTAATCAAGCTGCTATTCCCGGTAATAAATTCACCACGTATTTATCAACAAAAAGATGTCGACCCGTATCATCCGTAAGCGACTGACCACTAAAATCATGAAGTGTTTCCTCAAAGCGCGTAAAGAAGTCTGAAACTGATTCATCAACCTTCTGTTTACACGAAGCTAACATGTTCCAGTCAATCTTTTTAGGGGGGATAATTGTTTTCAACTTGGTCAAGATAGTGGCAGGAAGATCTGAAATAAGCTGGGGCGGTTTTTTCGCGGGTTTCCTCTCCCTATCCTCATCCTCAATCTCAGACCACCTAGCCTTAAAAGCGGCTGGATCATCCACCTTCCGCACAGATCGCCACATATCCGGTGGTAAAATGAGCCCAAAGAACAAATCTATATCTGCTAAAGTCATAGAACAACAATTCAAAGCCCCCTCGACCTCTTCGTAAAAGGCCGCTGGATTCTTGCGGGGGTCAGGCAATGCATTCTTTAATGCCATAACATCAGTCCTATGCCAGGGAGTATAAACCCAATTATACACAAAATATCCCCTAGCATTGGCAGAAGACATATCTGGACTAGTTCCGGCTCCTTTAGGAGGAACATACAAAGGTGCCGCCTCTCGCATCGGTTTAGCATGCACTAGTTCGCTCTTATCTGAATGGGAGGTAGACGATTGTGTTCCGCCGACGTATGAATCCAGTTGCTCCTTCTCCCCTGTCTTTAGGCGCGCTCTTTCTTTAAGTTCAAGCATCGCGTCCCGCAATGTAAACAGCCGTCGAACCGCATCGGGTACCTTGGAGGGAGAAAAGACACCGTTACGTAATGCTTTAGAATCTGAGACTACCTCATCAGGCTCAAAAACATCAGAATAATTCCGAAAGGCAGTAATCACTTCATGAGAAAAAGTTTCAACAAAATACAACTTTTCTCTATCCTGCCAATTGTCCAAAAATTCCAATAATTCAGTAAGAGATAGCTTGCCTTTAAGCGCACGAAAAGAAATTTTCCGAAGCTCACCCATACGATCAGTTGATAACCTGGACCGCGTGTCTACCTTATCCGAAACCGATCCAGAATCCTGTGACCTCGGGGCAGACGCGCCAACATAAGGGGGCGGAGAGCGATCTAATAAATGAAAATCATCTTCAAGATTAGTAAGGACAGGATAAAGTGGCTGGCGGACAGCATATTGACCCGAGACTTGCAGCCTACGCTCTTTCTCTTGTCTCTCCGCCAGTTCTCTTTCCTCCCGACGCTTCGCTTCCTGTGCTCTCACATGATCATTTTTCCGTTGCTCTTTATCAATCAATGCTTTCTCACGTTTCTCTCGCTCACGCACTTCCTTCACCCATAACCGTACACATTCAAACATGTCTTGCCGAGCACGCCATTTACACATACACTGTTCCACATACTCAATCTTACGCATATCAAACGATCCATACAAAGGCCATCGTAACTCAGGATCCTTTTTGGTGTATTTCCTCCACACTGTGCTGTACATTATAGAAGAAAGACCATGCTTCACATACATATCCCTATTAGGAGTCCCCTCTGGGGGGGCTGGAGCAGATTCCTCAAGATTTAGCCGGTTTCCAAAGCAGCAGCACCACTTACGGAGTGCGCTAAAAGCAGGCATGCTCAAAAATAATGCAAAATATGCAGTATTATCAAAAAATGGCACTTAAACTTTGCGCCGTTCAGATTTATAACAACTCCGGAGAAATATCTCCACATTACCTGCCTATATGTGTTGCAACGCATATATTCTCACAGTGATCAATACAAAATATGACCGGTCATCACAAATCAAACTCAAATATCCAACCCAGGCTTCAAAACTCGGAGCAAGTACCGTACAACGGTTCTTACCAATCAAGAGTGTCCAGATTCCAACTGTCAAGTTCCAAAATTCGCCCAAACGGCTGTCACACGGCGAACCGACAGAAGAGGTCTCAGTCGAGGACCGGCGCCACCCAGATGGTCAGCTCAGAAGGGAAGGAAGATACCTCGGGATGCCAGGACTAAAAGACGCCGCTGGCAGTGATCACATCCCCGGCCAAATTCCTCACCTTCGTCACGACCAGTCCTTCGAGCATCCGAGTCGCCGATGAGCCCCACGTGACGGGCGCCAATTGATGAGTACAGGCCCCAGCTAGGCCCGCAGAATACAAGGGTTCGCTCTCTTGTAACAAAAGCTAGAAGGAAGTTGGCACGGAAACTGCAAATACAAAGACAAAGTTTATTAACCCTTAAGGGTGGTCCTACAACCTACACAACACTCTTCAGTATTGCATAGAGTAGCACAAAGAACTTGCGTACGTGGTCCCCTTTTATACACAACAGAGGGTCTCATAAGTGGGTGGATACAACATAGAGCAAAATTCATTACCATTTATGGACATTTTCGATACAGAATCAATATGTGGGCGGAGTTAACAATTTCCTGAGCCCGCGAAAACATGGTCAAACAAGGACTAACTGATAACAGATGTGGTCAAGTCTGGGCATGCGCCAGACGGACAAAGGAGCTATTTATAGACTGTTACTAGGCAGATTACAAGAGCAACCAACAAAAAGGTAGGACTCTTCTCGTGCAAAGCACGTGGAGACATGACAATACAAAATGGAGTCCGGACATTAGTCAACATAAGACAAGAAACACGTTTTAACTAGGAGAGAATTCATGTCTTTAGTGAATTCTTAATCATATCGCTGTTTTAGTTTTCAACATGCTGGTGTATCGGCCACCAGGTCCCAGGGCCGCCTTTTCACAGGCTCTCCAATCGCATTTGGAAACTTGTACCAACTTTGAATCCTATTCTATCCTTGGTGATTTCAACTATCACTTGGGGCTTGATAATAATACAGATACCTCCAGACTCTTAGAGAGTCTGGTGGCTTTTGGATTATATCAATTAGTTACGGTCCCTACTCATACTGGTGGTCACACCTTAGATGGTCTGTTCTCCAGCCATCCTGACCTATTATTCTGTAGGGCAGAAACCCTCCCCTGGACTGACCATAAAGCAGTCTTCTTCAAGGTTGGGATTAAGGCAATGGTAGTGGGTGCTCCCCATAAATCTACTAAGATCACGTTCAGGCGATGGAATAAGATTACCTGCACTGACTTAACGGCGGCACTGGACCACTCTCTCCCTACTTTGAACAGCAATAACGAGGTGGTAGCAACTCAGTTCAATGACTGGATTTTGGGAGCTATCAATTATGTTGCTCCCTTTCAGGCTACCACACATAATAGACGCCCACCGGGTGCCCCCTGGTATGGACCGGAACTTGAAAAGTTGAAGGTAGAAAGTAGAAGGTGCGAGCGACAATGGAGATTGGATTATAGTAGGGTCAGTAAGCTAGCTTATAACGCTGCCTTGAATAAATATAAGCAGGCTATTTTAAGCACTAAGAAAGCCTATTTCACTCGGAAAATTTTGTATGCCAGCAACTCCGCCAAAGAACTTTTTAAGTCAGTGTCTTTTTTGGCCAAACCCCAGCAGGCAAATTTGTTTAGTCCTGACCAGGCGTTTTGTGATCAGTTGGCCGCTTTCTTCCAAAATAAGGTGCTGACAATTTATGATGATCTGGCCAATTCATCTAACTCAACATCTGGGCATCATAAGCAGTCGTTATCATCCACGGAAGAGGATCTAACCTGCGGTCCCTTGTCTGAAGTGGAGGTTCTGGAGCTGTTAAGCTCTATAAAATCAGGTGCAGCCACAGATCCCTGTCATCCACACATCTTGCATCTGGCGGCTGAAAGGATTGTTCCCACCCTTACGTCCCTGATTAATCAGGTACTGGTTGTGGGGATTTATCCTTCCACTTGGAAGACGGCCAGTATTAAGCCTCTTCTTAAAAAAGCTTCTTTGGAGCCGTCAGACTTTAAAAATTATCGACCCATTTCGGGCCTTCCACTGATAGCTAAGGTCACGGAGAGGGCCATAAACTTAAGTCTGACTGATTACTTAGATACGCACGGCCTCCTTGATCGGTCCCAGCATGGCTTTCGGCTCAAACATTCTACTGAATCGGCCCTTATACCGGCAGCAGAGGGTATTCGGGCAGTAGTTGACGAAGGAGGGAGGGCAATTCTTGTCCTCCTGGACCTATCTGCCGCTTTTGATACCGTTAACCATGCGGTATTGGTACAGCGGTTAAAAGAGGTAGGGATTACGGAGCGGGCCTTGACCCCATTATCCTCGTTTTTGGATGACAGAAAGCAAAGATTAAATTGGGCTGGCCTACATTCAGACAATTTTTCTTTGCCATGTGGGGTCCCACAAGGTTCTGCTCTTTCCCCGACCCTCTTTAATATATACGTCAGGCCATTAGCCAGAGTAGTTAGGAATCATGGCTTTATGCTTGTATCTTACGCTCATGATTCACAACTGGTGATATCAGTTACGGACAATCCTGAGTTAACAGCGGTTAAATTTCACGCTTGTTTAACGGATGTGATGGAATGGATGTGTTTGAATTTTCTAAAAATTAATACCGAGAAAACAGAAGTAATGGAGTTCGGCAGCGGAGCTCCGCTGTGGAACACTCGGTGGTGGCCACCTGAGCCCGGTCAATGCCCCTTACCGGTTACCAAGGTGAGGAATTTGGGGGTGATTTTTGATGCTAAGCTGAATATGTCAGTTCAGGTCAACAGTTTAACCTCCTCATGTTTTATCCTGCTAAAAACATTGCGCAAAATCTTCCCCTTCATTCCTCATGTGCTGCAGAAGACGGTGATGGCCGCTCTATTTATGTCCAGATTGGACTATTGTAACGCTATGTTCCTGGGTATTGATAAATACCAGGTTGCTAAGATACAGTCATTACAAAATGCGGCGGTTCGTGTCATTCTAAATTTACCCAGGGGACACTCCACCTCTAAAGGAAGAAGAAAATTACATTGGCTCCTGGTTCAGCAGAGAATCGAGTTTAAGGCACTCTGTCTGGTACATCGCGCGCGTTTTGGCGGGGGTGCTAATGATGGAAGGGATAGGTTTAGGCATTAGACCCCCTCCCGTGATCTGCGCTCGGCCAGTCTTGGCCTTATTTGCACCTCCAGATTTAGATTGGCAAGATGGGGTGGTCGCTCTTTTGCCATTTGTGCAACTAAACTCTGGAATAAGTTACCAGTGGGTATGCGACTCCAACAGAATTATGTACACTTTAGGAAGGCCCTGAAGTCCCAGCTGTTTAATATCCATTAGTACTGTTCCTCTGTCTCCAACTACTCACACCTCAGCGCCAAGACACCATCGGCATTCGAGCGCTCTACAAGTTTCTTTATACTTATACTTATTAGTATATTTATGTTTTTTAAATGAATTGTACCCGAGGATGACACTTTCCTTACGTGGATAATAACTGCTTTATTTAACATATTGTTCCATGTTTAAAGCTTTTTTGGATTTAATTATCTGTGGGAGTGTGAACTTCTTTTTTCGCTACACTTCTGTTAGCTGGGTCTAAAACGTAAAAAGTACCATTATTTGTCTCTCCTCTTTACTTTCTATTAATTTTTAAGCTATATTATGTTGCCGTATTTTTAATGTTATTTCATTGTGCTTTTATGGCAGTAATTGCCGAAATAAAGTTTTTTTGATTGATTGATTGATTGATTTACTCCAAATGTATCTCAAGTATATGCTGCTAACTCCGGAATAGATATATCATTTAACATTAAGAAATGCCTATGTATAAAACTGTATTTTCCTTTATTTTAAATATTTGTATGAATCTTTTTTTTAATTTATAAATTAATGTAAGTTTTTAAAAATAAAAAAATATTTTAATGTATTTAAATAAATTATATACACACTTTTTAGACATTATTACTACATGATATAGAAATATGAACACTTAACTTCAAAATATTCTTTTAAAAGAAATGTTTAAAAAACTAATTTTCATTTGATATTAATTACCAAATTTTAAATTAAGTTAAGAGTGCTGTAGCATTTTTATTTTATTCCACATGTACCACAAATGTAATAAATTAATTATATTAAAATGTAACATATAAATGTGTTTACCATTTTTTTTTATTTTAATGAACTTTTTAACTTTTGCCAGTACTTTGCCATAGGGTGATCTTCGTGCCGGTGGTAGAGATCTCCGCCTAGAAGTCAAAAAAAGTAGAAACTTCACACTCATAAATTAGGCTCCACAGATCCACTGGGAAGAGACATGCATCTCGACACTTTGTAGTAAATTTGGACGTAAATGGTGAAGTGTCAATAGTAGAGCATTTACTACAAAGGGGTCGATTCCGATCCGGGTCGGACAGCTCTCCAAGAGCTGTTCGTAGCCTTACCTTGCTACCGACCCGTACCAGTTGCCGGTCCGTACTGTTGATGAAGTACGATGTGCATAACTGACTAAAATCCGACCGACACGTAGGCTGTGATTCAAGCTTCATTCTCCGTCCGAGCCGTAACTCCTAATGCCGAACCGAGTCGCCCGGAAGCAGTATCCATAGCAGTTTCCGCCCTGACAAGTACGATGCGTACTTCCTACGCGCCGGACGGGTCGCCTTGTACGGCACGTCACAGCATCTAGAAAAGAAGCATATCAGGTATGATTCACGCCAGAACTCAATCCAAGGCTACGAGACGGAACAGCTTGCAACAGGTACGAGACGGAGCAACATGCAGCGTGTACAAGACGAACGCATCATGAATCCCATCGCACAGGTCATACCAGTACTCGACATCTATGACCGGATCAGGAACAGACGCGGACGGCGCAGACGGTAAGTCAGACACCTACCACACAAACAAACAACACGTACCCACAAAATGGCACACACACTCAGGGGATCCATATCCTGGCCACTAACAACAGGCCACCATAGGGGTTGTATGGCCAGCACCACTACCACCCTCACCCATAGGGCTCATGTTGCCCATCACTACTGTCACCCCCACTCAAAGGGCTTATGTTGCCCAGCACTCCTGCCACCCCCACCCATAGGGGCTATGTTGCCCAGCACTCCTGTCACCCCCACCCCTAGGTACTATGTTGCCCATCACTCCTGCCACCCCCACTCATAGGGGACCTGTTGCCCAGCACTACTGCCACCCCCACCCATGGGGCTCATGTTGCCCATCACTACTGCCACCCCCACCCATAGGGGACCTGTTTCCCAGCACTACTGCCACCCCACCCATGGGGCTCATGTTGCCCATCACTACTTGCACCCCCACCCATAGGGCTTATGTTGCCCATCACTACTGCCACCCCCACTCATAGGGCTTATGTTGCCCATCACTACTGCCACCCCCACTCATAGGGCTAATGTTGCCCATCACTACTGCCACCCCCACCCATAGGGGACCTGTTGCCCAGCACTACTGCCACCCCCACCTATAGGGCTCATGTTGCCCATCACTACTTGCACCCCCACCCATAGGGCTTATGTTGCCCATCACTACTGCCACCCCCACTCATAGGGCTTATGTTGCCCATCACACCTGCCACCCCCGCTCATAGGGGACCTGTTGCCCAGCACTACTGGCACCCCCAACCCTAGGGACTATGTTGCCCAGCACTACTGCCACCCCCACTCATAGGGGACCTGTTGCCTAGCACTACTGCCACCCCCAACTCTAGGGACTATGTTGCCCAGCACTCCTGCCACCCCCACTCCTAGGTACTATGTTGCCCATCACTCCTGCCACCCCTACGAATTGGGCTTATGTTGCCCATCACTACTGCCACCCCCGCTCATAGGGCTTATGTTGCCCATCACTACTGCCACCCCCACCCATAGGTGACCTGTTGCCCAGCACTCCTGCCACCCCCACTCATAGGGGACCTGTTTCCCAGCACTACTGCCACCCCCAACCCAAGGGACTATGTTGCCCAGCACTCCTGCCACCCCCACCCTTAGGGCCTATCTTGCCCATCACTCCTGCTACCCCCACGCATAGGGCTTATGTTGCCCATAACTACTGCCACCCCCACTCATAGGGCTTATGTTGCCCATCACTACTGCCACCCCCACCCATAGGGGACCTGTTGCCCAGCACTCCTGCCACCCCCACTCATAGGGGACCGGTTGCCCAGCACTACTGCCACCCCCAACCCTAGGGACTATGTTGTCCAGCACTCCTGCCACCCCCACCCCCACCCCCAGGGCCTATGTTGCCCATCACTAATGCCACTCCCACTCATAGGATGTGTGATGCGCCACACATCCATCATACACCAACATCATGTAAGTCAGCAAAATACATCCCCCTAACATCATGACAACAGTGTGTAGTCTGTGACAAATGCCCACAACAGTGATCATGACTTCGAACATACAATGTAACTACTATCACATGTGTGATCAAAAAATGAGTGTGTCCTACACAAGGCAAGCATCACTTGCACTATGGCAATGTAAAAATAACACCCCCTCACTGTGTAGAGTAAAAGTTAAGTGTGGGGTTCAAAACTGCAGCAGATGTTGAGCATTGTGGTGATGGGGTCTAAAACCCCCCTCATCACAGTGACCAAAAGGTAAGTGTCATCATGGACAAAGCTGAAAATGGCAAACAGCATGTATGATTCCTGCTCCCAACACATGAAACACTTTTGGGTCAAAGTAGTGGTTGTGTCCCATACCCACAGAGATGTGGTGAGGCTAACAGTGCTGTGAAAACCTAACATACTCCCGGCCATGTGCAGACAAGCACCACCCATGGGGGCTGACAATGCATACAGTGTACAATGACAGAAAAGCAGAAGTGACCATCACAAAGCATACACACATCTCAAAAATAGACACACTAATCAAAACAACCTGTGTAGACTGTAGGTGTTAGGTCACAAACTACCATTCCATGCCAGCAATGGCACCTAACAACTAGGATGAATGTGCAGAATGATGTGATATGACTCACAGGGACAGACAGGGTAAATCACAAAAACAACACCCAGGCAATGGCCCACAGCAGCAATACCAATGCACTGGTGCAGATGCACAAACACAAACAGGCAACCTCACACTGCACATCTGACACAACATGTGTGTGTGTGTGTGTGTGTGTGTGTGTGTGTCTCAGTATCCCCAGGCAACTACACAACACATGAGGGGGGCTGAACCACAGTGACACAGATGTGGACACAGTGCCATACAAAAGTAACCCATCAATGGGCCCCCCTTACTGGGCAATCAGGCATTGTGAGAGGAGAGGGAGCACAACAGACACATGTGACACAAGCTGGTGAAGTACTCAACTAAAAATCCCAAGGGCCACACTTACCGGTGACCCGCAATATATTTCAAATAATGATCAGTCGGCAACGGAGAAGTTTCAGAAGCTTTATTGGCCAAAGCAAAACTCTATATAGAGGAGCCTCATCGATCCTCACCCATCAGGTGCGCCGAGGAAGACTGCTGGCTCCTTGACAAAACCACACTTATATACATAACAGATTCAGCATACAAAGCCATACAAGTGGAAAAGTACCAGTTAGTCCATGGGCTCCTGGATGAGCTCATACAGTGTTAGGTTTCAGCCTTACACAAAGGGTTGCTATCTATACAGAGGAGGTCGGCAGGGTGACTCCCTTTTCGTCCCAGGGCCTGAAGGAATTATCTTAATACTCCCTACAGCAGATGTGACCTTGGGCCTCGGCCGTAAATACAACTAACCTGTCTCTGGGCTGGTACGAACTAAATCATGAAGATGGTAGGCAAAGGAAACCACGTGATCTGACACATGGTCTATCGCAAACCAAGATGGCTACAGTATGGTTTTCGGCCCTTTTTGCCGTGTAGTAAGAAACAAAAGAAAACGCTTCTTCTAGAACATATCAATAGGCGTTTATGTGATCAGAATACCGTCATAGATACATTGTGCTAACTTTACATGGGGCGAATGAACAGAACGAATGATTTTTATCCTTCACTGGAATGAACAGCAACTAACACAGCAAGAGACTGACCCACAACAGCACTATCCCCAGGGACCAGACATTGGGGTGACACACGCATGCATGACACCTCCACTGTGCTGACAAAGGTAGATGTCGTACAAACTGAGAAACCCAGACATGTGTCCTGTGCCACAAACGTACATCACCCCTACACAAACACATATCACTCAGCATGGCCCGTCATCCATGGACAAACAGGAGCTCGGGGCACATCCATGCAAACATTTACATCAGTCCACCCTCAACACCACACACCCTGAACTGCACCAATGTGCATCTGTGAAGCCCACATGGACAGGTGACATTGCACATGCATCGATGACAAACATAGTAATGTTGGAAGGAACTAAGGTGCACTGAATCATCACACAAGGACAGTGTGCAACCCTGGTGAATGACAGACATACTGCAAAGTCTGCAGTACATGGCCATGACGTCAAAGGTCACGTAAACTGCGGAATACCTGCCAAAGTCCCAGGACAATGCAGAAGCCAAGGAGAACCACAAGGTACACATACTGACACCTATAAACATTGCAGCCCTGAACCGGACAAGTGGGAGCAGTCCACACACACATACACATGTCTCAAACACTGAAAGGTACCACCTAGGGACAACTACATGATTTTGCTAGCAAACAATTGCCTTGGGGACCCCTGACTGTGTCCCATCTGAGTCTGACAACGTCGCCACCACTCAGAAGTGACAAATCCCAATGATGAAACACCAATTAACAGTAGTGTGTCATGCACCCACACATCTGGTAGCCCATGGCAAAGTTGGGGAATGAACACAGTACCACTCAGCAAGCATAAACAACAGGAACATATCAAGGGAACACTGCCTGTGTATGAAAAGGGATGTGGACACACACACACATGGGAAAAAACTTTTATTAGAAGGGTCACTGGGACCCTGGGACCCTTCTAATAAAAGTTTTTTCCAGGGCATTTCCCAGAGACTTTTTTAACCCATAATCACATCTCACATAGCACGTCACTCTCTGCTCAATATCCTGCTCCGCTGTAATCCAGGCGTTGTAGCACAACTGGATTGTATTAGGCAATCCAGTTGGGCCCCGATGATGAAGCATGCCACCTACTAGGTAGGTGGGTGAGGCGTTTCTTTCACAGCAGTTGTGCTCTCTCCTTTCACGTTTACTTCAAAGTGATAGCAAAAAAAGTTTGCTCTGAATCATCAAAAACTTGTCCATTTTGTTTTGCCAAAGTCATTGGGGAAGAGGACAAGTTTTTCTTTTTCCTCGCTCTCTTTTTGTTTCTATTTTTCACACACACACATGCTCACACAACACACACCATGGGCCCAGGCAATGTCCCCTCAAAGGGGCATACATCGGGGCAGGCCAGGCACCGCAGGGACAGGATCAGGGCGCAGCAGGAGGAGGCAGTGAAGGGGTGGTGGATGCAGGAGAGTCACTGGCAACTGCAATGGAGCTGACTGAAGTGGTGGGTGCACTCAGATGGAGCGGAATGGGGTTCAGGTGAGGTCGGCAGGACAGAGGGGGGGGACACGGTCCCCACATCAGTGGCACTAACAGTCTGACCGGGGGTGGAAGAGCAAGTGGTGGGGAGAGGGCCCCAGCATTTTGGGGATGGTGTATCTGTGGGTGGAGGAACCCGGGGCAGGGTGTGGCAGGGGAACCTCTGGAGTGGTGGCCTGGGGGATGGAGGACGGAGACTTCGCCGTGGAGCTGCAGGGTGGGGTGGGGTCTTTATCTTCCGGCTCTGGGGGTCTTGCGGGTGGGGGCCTCAGTCTGACTGTGCCTGGGGGAGGGTATCTGGGTGTGAGGGGCCCTCCCCTCTGTGTGTGAGGACTTCCCCTTCCCCCTGTAATCTGGATCTGCTGGGTCGGTGGGGAAGAGGCCAAGGTCACAGAGGAAGAGCTTCTGTGGAGATGGGGTTGCAGGTGAGGCAAGGGAAGGGTGCTGGGAGGGAAAGGTATCGGAGGACTGCTGAGAGGTTGTGGATGACTGTGTGTGTGTCTGCAAACCATCCCCTGTGAGTGTGGTATCAGTCCCCTGCGCTTGCTTGTGTGCACGTTTAGACCTTGGTTTGAGTGTTTGTGTTCTGCCCGTGTCTGTGGCTTTGTGAGAATATGCAGGTGTGTGTGTGCTTGGGACAGGTAGGGTGCTAGGAATTGTGGGTGGTGCAGGGGTAGGAAGGGTACAGGACTGTTGGAGGAGGGACACTGCTGCCGTCAGGGAGGAGGCCACGGACTGATTGGTCCTCTGTAGGGCAGACATGCCCAATGAAATGCCCTCCATGAACGACACCAGTTGCGTCAACAGATTGGTGTGTGCACGGAGGACACTCAGCATTGATGTCTGCCCTACATGGATCTGGGTAAGTAAGTACACAGACTCCTCCCTCAGGGCAGCAGGGGACACAGGGGCAGGGGGTGCGGTGCCTGGCACAAAGGAGACATGCTCCCGAACACGGGAGCCTCCACAGACTTCTGGGATGGGAGCCGATGGGAGGGTGGTGATGGTGGTGGTGGGGGCGGTGGCAGGGACAGCCTCACTAGCTGGGGTTTGGTGGCTGCTGATACCCGCCTCCACAAGGGAGTAATCCTCCGAGCTGCTGTGGCTCTCAGCTGGGGCAGATGAAGCTGAGGACTCCTCGGTGTGGCTCCACTCGCCCTCCGTGCCACTGGGTCCCCCCGACTCCTCTCCTTCTGTCCCAGTCAGGCTCTGTGGCTCCTCCTGGTCCGTGGAGCTGTCCCCTCCTGTGGCCGTGGATGTATCTGGATAGAAATAGGAAGAAAGAGAACAACATCAGTCACCTGCACTGACTGCACACACCACAGTGAGTACATCACATCACAGGGCAAGGCCTGGCATCATCAGCTGAACACTGCTCAAAGTGCTCACACTGTTTAGAACAAGCCAATTGTAAGTCTCACCATCAACCATGGCACACATATCCCTTCTGGACTTGCACACATAAGTCTGTTTCATGTTGGATGCTAATACCCCAATGTGCCGACATACACCACCCACACATTTTTTGGACATGCAAGTGAACATGTAGGAGTATGTCACTCTACACATAGCACATCTCTTGCCACTGACTCAGTACAGGTGTCCGTAAGAAAGGATGGCCAGAGAGTCATTTCACATGCTTGTGATGCATGCCAGCAACACACACTATGATGTTCTCATGTCCTGATAGTCAATGCCACAATGGCTGTGCATGGAGCACACTTGAACACAATGCAGGATCACTTATAGCAATTTAAAAACCATGGCACTGGCATGCCTGGAAAGTCAGTCAACACTGTCTCCTGTCACAGGGGCAGGGCATCCAGACAACAACAGTATGCACTGTGTCACAATCAGAGCTCAGGGCTAAAGCAAACTCTGCAGCTGACAAGTGCACTTGCCCATCCCCTGCAAACAACATATCCCAGACCCAGAAGACCCCATATCATACAAATCAGACATATGAGTCTCTGCGAACACAACTCCCTGTACATCAGCACATCACAGTCTGCTGTGCATGTAACCCAGCTGCTGATGTGCACAGTTGCATACACCATTGTGCGCTGTCAAATGATCACACACCTATATGTCCAACAGGTCTTGTCTCTAATAGTCACATCTCAGATGTCCTGCTGGCCCTCAAACTCATGAACACCCCAGTTGTAAGTAACAGGACGCCACACCACAATGACACAGAGGCAGACACCTGAAGGCTCATGTCACTAAGCACAACCTGTAAGTTGATACACAGGAGTGGGATTGCAGAGTGTTTGTAAATGCCCTTGAGTGGGCATGACTGCCCAGGTCTACGTGAAACAGTGTGTGGCCCTGGACAGTTGTCAGGTGGCTAAGCAAGTGTGACATACTTTATATATGTACTCCTGAGGCCCACAAATTGGTGTCCCCTGCTGCATGGCTTTGTTTGAAATAGCCCAGCCACATGTGGCGACTCAGACCAGCAATTGGAACACATATCACGGGCACACATAGATCACATGTCAGATCTCAGGCATTGGGTAAACAATTGACCCACCCATGAAACACACAACAGAATCACGGGAACAGATGCTTTCCAGAAGTTGAAGCATAGCTGACTGCAGGGACACAGTGCCCAAGTGACACAAGCAACAGACTGTAGGGGCCACACCTGTGGATCAGATGAGGAGGGTGCATCTCACAATTGAGGGACCTGAGTATTGGACTACAAGACCTAAGTAATGTGGAAGTGTGACCAGGCCAAAAGACTGCAAATAGCATGTCAGACATAGTACACAGAATAGGTATGGACTTACCCCCGCCTTGCTGCTGTCTGGCCTTAAGCTACCTTACCAGGTCCGGGAAGACCACCACCAGTGTCCAGAGCATGTGGGGGGTCAGGGTCCGGTGTCCGCCCCTCCTGCAAGGAGGCAACAGCTTCAGCTGGACCCTTGCGATCCTCCGGGTCCAGCCCCGAAGGTCCTACCACCTCTTCTGGCAGTTGCGGATCCGGCGCTTGTAGACCCCCAACGAACGAACTGCCCAGGAGATGGTCAGCCATATCTCCTGCTTCTGTTGGGCATCAACCTGTGAGGGTGACAAAGTTAAAAGCACATTAACACACATGCCCCATATTTGTGCTGCACACATTTGGATATATGTGTCATCATCACAAAGGGAAATGAGTGACACAGGTAGTGCACCCATGGAAAAAGACAAATGACCTGCATGTCTGACATGTTAACAATGCCTGGGAAGTTTAAGCTTGCACGAATGCACTTAAGCTGGAAAACACCTGTTCATTACATGTACCCACACACTTTGGGGGATGAAAGTACTCAGTGAGTATGCTTGCCACTGGTGTACACACTGCTAGTACTGCTAGTCAGACAACATGCACAATTAGGAAGGCAGTGGACTGCACACTCACCTGCTTCCCTGGTTTCCCATACAGCTTGCTGTACTGTCGAAGGAGCCCGTCCAGCTGGGCCTGGTTCTCCTCCTCAGTGAAGGCTGGGGCCCTCACCAGAGTACGTGCCATAGCAGTAGCCAGAGGATGCAAGGACAGCAGCAGTGATAGCAGGGATGTGGTCCAGTAGCATGTAGTGCAGGCAAGTGAGTTCCCTGGGGGCCAGCCAGCCTTATATCTGTGCTGCAGAGGCACACTCTGTGCTATGTGTCCCCAGTGATAGCTCCAATACGGTTGCATTCTATGAATCTGGCCAATCCATGGAAATGTACGACTCGTACACGTCTTCCGCATCGTTCAAATCTTCACCTACATAAAACCCTAGTAATTGCAACATTGTTGTACGCATCCAACTGAATTTCCAGCGCACAACTCGTCCAAGTTTTGAATCTGCATCCATCTCCATGACAGTCCAGGGCCAATGGGTGCGCACGGCTCGGTCAACTGACTGTACAACGCGTATTTTGAAAATACACATGCACCCATCTCCATACGATCCAGTGGCCAAGGCGTACGCCTGTCTCGGAACATGCCTGCCCAACGCGCATGCATGATAGTTACCCGCGTCGGACCTCATTGCAGTCAATGGCAAAGCGTATGCATGGCTCGGTCATGAACCGTGCAATGCGTACGCATTGTCACCCGCGTTGGACCTCATTGCAGTCAATGGCAAAGCGTACACACAGCTCGGTCATGAACCGTGCAATGCGTATGCATTGTCACCCGCGTCGGACCTCATTGCAGTCAATGGCAAAGCGTACGCACGGCTCGGTCATGAACCGCGCAATGCGTACGCATTGTCACCCGCGTCGGGCCTCATTGCAGTCAATGGCAAAGCGTACTCACGGCTCGATCATGAACCGTGCAATGCGTACGCATTGTCACCCGTGTCGGACCTCATTGCAGTCAATGGCAAAGCGTACGCACGGCTCGGTTATGAACCGTGCAATGCTTACGCATTGTCACCCGCGTCGGACCTCATTGCAGTCAATGGCAAAGCATACGCACGGCTCGGTCATGAACCGTGCAATGCGTACGCATTGTCACCCGCGTCTGAGCTCATTGCAGTCAATGGCAAAGCGTACGCACTGCTCGGTCATAAACCGTGCAATGCGTATGCATTGTCACCCGCGTCTGAGCTCATTGGTGTGACTATTTGGTGGCTTCACACAATTAATTGCCAGGGACACATGTGCACACCTACCACACTACAGCATTGGCAACACTGTGTTCCATGGCATGTAAGGCTGCATTACCTGTGTGTTGGGGGGCACCATTTGGTTTGTTGTGTGGCACTGTTATTCAGCCACTCCCAGGCTGTGCACGTGTTCATGGGGGTAGAATCCTTTGTGTTTTGTGCACATTACCGCTGTGATGTGCAACTGTACAGTTATGGGCATGAGTCATGGACACAGTTGCAGGTTGGATATGTTTAGGACATGTCACATACACCCTGAGTCCTGGGGGTGATGGCATGTACGTCACAGTGATACCTGTAGCCACAATTCTGATGTGCACCCACAGTCTGTGTGCATGTTGTGTCTCAGATGTGGATGATCAAATGTGCCCAATGGGAGACAGTCTCCACATCCATGTGGTATGTGCAGCAACCTTGATGGTGTGTGTGTGTGTGTGTGTCTCAGAGACGTACATGTAGGGCCTGCAGAGACAACAGTGGCCACTACCTGTGGGACTCACGCTTACCTTGTGGCGTGTATGTGATATGCCATGTCATGACAGTGTCTTTGTGGCAATATAGGGACCCTGGGTATCTGCATGGCAAAGCTCTGTGATGCCTGGGAGACATCAGGCCTCACTTGTCACTGTTGTGTGTGTTTGTAACGTCACAGCAGTACATAGGTAGGGTGACACAGCCCAATGATTGGCCATTGCACTACATGAGACTTATGTGGACATGTGGTATTGAGATGTGAGTTGATAGTCATGTTGGTAACATATGTGTCCATGCCCAACAGCACCCACCTCAGTACATTGTGTGATGTCATGATGTATCATGTGATATTTAGCCTGGTCATAGCCACATGGGTGGATGAACCGACAATCTTCCTTTGTGCATCTCTGTTCTGCAGGGCACCAGCTGTCCATCGACTGTTCCCAGACCTTGAAACCATGTAGTAACGCGACTACATCCGACAGTACCGCTTCACCAGGCCACTGATTGAGGAGTTGGCGGAACAGTTGGCACCACATCTGCTACCTGGCCGGACATACCCTACAGCAATGACCCCAGAGGTGAAGGTGATGGCAGCCCTGCACTTCTTTGCTACTGGTACCTTCCAGTACACTGTGGCTACTGCTGGTGGTATGTCGCAAACTATGTTTAGTCGTGTGCTACGCGATGTCTTGAAGGGGATGTTGCATTTCCTTAACCTGTACATCAAGTTCCCTAGCCCAGCTCAACTCCCTGAAATAAAGGATGCCTTTTATACACTGGGGAGGATGCCGAACATCATTGGATCTATTGATGGTACACATGTGGCCCTGATACCACTACAGGCACATGAGCAGGCATACCGGAACAGGAAACATTTCCACTCGATCAATGCTCTGGTGGTATGTCTTGCAGACATGTGTATCACACATGTGTGTGCACGTTTCCCCGGTTCTGCGCACGATGCCTACATAATGAGGAGTAGTTGCATTGCAACGCTGATGTCACAGGTGCCAGACCAGTGTGCCTGGCTTGTCGGTGTGTACTGACTGTTTTCCATTGTGTGTGTTTGGCAATGTTGTATTCCGCACTCCTTCAAAACTCAGCTAATTGTTCAATTATTTGAGTGTAGGTGACTCCGAATACCCCAACATGCCTTGGTTGGTGACACCCCTCAGGAACCCTGTGAAACCAGCCGAGATGCGCTACAATGAGGCACATGGTTGGAGCAGGAGGGTGATTGAGCAGACATTTGGCCTCCTGAAAAGCCACTTTCGCTGCCTGGACAAGACCTCCCATATGACCCTGCAAAGGTGTGCAAAATTATCCTTGTATGCTGCATGCTACACAACATGGCAATGCGGAAGAAGGTGCCTCTCATCCAGGATGACGATGACCGACCTCCGCCACCTGTGGAGGATCCCGGCCTGGGCCATGATGCCAGTGATGATGAAGATGAGGGTGACGTCCGCACACAGCTCATCAACAACTTCTTCACCTGAATGTGAGTTTACAGGGTTGTTATGGAGAAGTGTGGCTCAATGATTAGAGCGGCAGACCCTGATGCAGAGGTCTAGCCCAGGACCAGGGTACAATTCCCCGCCTCGGCGGGTCTTGGGCTAAAAAAAAAGAAATTCCACGGACCTGATGATTCTCGCCTCGGTGCCATTCCAATCATGGAGTCCCACTCTGCAACTCTGGGCAATAGCTTGCTTAATCTCCACAACGGCCCCCACAACGCTAAGGATGCCTGGCCTCCACCTTGGGGGTACCCAGGAGTGGACGCCTCACAGGGAAAGCCAGGATGGGTTCCACAACGGTATTCGTACAAGCGCCTTGAGACACTTGCGGGTGAGTAGTGCGCTATACAAGTATCAATTTACATTACATTTACATTACATTTATGTCAATGTATGGAGTTAGCCTGAAATGTGTTGTGGCTGCTCGGTTGCTGTCTGAGTGTGTCTGTGTGCCACTTGACTGGCTGCGTGAAGTGATGTGTCCATTCAGGAGGTCTGTACTCCACAATAGGGGAGTACTGCTAACTTGTTTCTGTGTAGGTTTCTTGTGACATGTTTTGTGCATGTGTATTGCATTTCTCTCCTGTTCTGCTGTGCTTTTGACTGTGTCTTGTGTCTGTCCTTCCTAGGGTACTTTGTCTGTAGTTTGGTCAACACTGACCCCCAACACCCAGAATCCAACACCAGTGTAGGAGTAGTCAATTGCCATCAAGTGATGTGCAACACACCCCTGGACTTCAATTCTCAGACACTCTGTGACCGTGTGTCCACCGTAACGTATATTTGCCTTGCAACTATTTTAGAATAAACATTTTGCTGATGTGTAATGAACCTGTGCTATGCTTTGTTAGGTGCGTTGTCTGTCTTCCCACATCTGAGTGACATTTTTTTACCTCACCTGTGGACTTGTTACCACTGACTGTGGATAGGTGTTGTGTCTGTGCATATCAATGTGTTTCAGGTCAACATCATTGTGTGGAATGAGTGACATGGCCATGGTGAGTATGTGTTGTGTTGCCATAGTGGTGTGTCTCCCTCACATGTGTCACATCACCATGACTCACCTAACGGTGGTCACATTGTTTTAGTATTTGGCATGCACTGTGTTGTTTAGCAGATCAACATCTCCATGACACATGACAAATTGGAATCACAACAGAGGCAAGTATGGTGTACTGGTGAGTTTATTTTCGAACATGTGCGAGGAAAGTGCACAGGATGGTGGGTGCTGTACATTGGGTTTTGAATCCAAAGTTCACAGTTGAGTTGGGAGTGTTGGTAGATGAAATGTCCAGAGTAAAGTCCACAGTCATCTGCTACATTGGACCAACATGAAACCTCCATGTCATGTGGGCGAGTTGTGTTCGATTGGACAAGGTGAACGGGTTGCGCACAAAGAACATTGTCCAGAACAGGTTTGGAGGCCCTGGGGGATGTGCAGGGACATCTGCATCTCACATGTCCTTCTTCAGACGACCCCTCTTCTTCTTGGGTGGGGGATCCTCAGGTGCAGGCCCCTGCGGTGCAGGGGACTCTCTCCGCCAGAGTCCTCCTCCCTCCCTGTGGCACTGGCAAATGGTGTGGCAAATGATGTTGTGGCCACACAGGGAGGTGTGGACATGTTTGTGGGGATCTGGCGGAGGCATTGGAGTACGTCCCGATGCACCGCAGTAAGGGCATCCCACTTTGCCTCCATGCGGGCATGGTGGGCAGCCTGCTCCTGTTGTATGTCCTTGAGGATCCCTACTACCTGGCCAAATCCTCCGGTTCTATCCTGGTACGCATCTATGATGTGTGCCAGTTGGGGGGTCCTCAGGCAGTCCAGACCCCTCTGCAAGGCGCGCCCTCTGCCTCCCACCCCTCCCAGCACCCCTATCCACACGGGCAGGACCTGCATCAGCACTCACAGGTGACACTGGGATCCATTGGGTGGTGTTGCTGATGGTGTTGGCTGCAGCTTCCGGGGGGTCCTGTGTCCCTGTGCTGTGGGTGTTCTGTGGCCTTGGTCTGTCCAAGTTGGCAAGGGTGCCCTGTCTGTTTCCAGATGCTGGAGGCGTGGGTACAGGGAGTGCAGATGTTGGTGATGCTGGTGCTACATGATGACTCACACCGGAGGTTCCAGGTTGTTCTTCGTCATCCGAAGAGGACAGAGACAGAGTCAAACCAGAGAGGTGAGTGTCCACCAGGGTCTGGGACTGGGAATCCTCTTCATTTGGTGCTGTTTCCCCAGCACCACCTGTGTTTGGAAGAGACACACAATGTAAGTTATGTTTCTACAGGCATCAATGGTTCACAAACATGACATTTTCTACTGTACGAACGGATGCCTGCCTGTACATTGCTTTGTTCCGGGTTGTCACGGACAGAGATTGATATTGTTGTTGCCCAGTTCCCAGCATGGCCTTGTGCTCCCCGCAACAGAGCCCAGTGTCAGACATCTTGACAGTCCCTTCCCACTCCCTGTGAGGTGAGCATGGTTCAGTGTGAGCTTGCTGGACCATGTGGGTGGCTGGGGATTGTCTGTGACTGCAACTCCCATCATTTTAACAAAAACCACCAGAGCACATCATGTATAAGTTACTCTCATCCTTTGTGCAATCTGCACTCTTCTTCAATGAATGTTCTTATATTAAAGAGTCCCCAATCAATAAGGATAACTTGGTGTAGATCAATCAGATTTATTTCCTTTATATGGCATAATGTTCCACAGCCGACTCGCGTTTCACCCTATCAGGGTTTCCTCAAGGCTTACTAGCAATGTATTTCACACCCTATTGATCTCAATTGGTATAAGTTCCAAGAGTGCATAGTTCAATATCAAAAGTACTTAATGTAAGATTCACGTTTAAATCTCTGCACTCAGTCATATATATATTGTATCCAATCCTAGTCCTCTGTGTTCACCCTTGTTATGGAGCCATAATACGTTCCATCGCGCGATAAACTTATAATCCACGTCCCAGCATGTTTCCGAAGTCCGTTCTGAAACTTATACCAATTGAGATAAATAGGGTGTGAAATACATCGCTATTAAGCCTTGAGGAAGCCCTGATAGGGCGAAACGCGCGTCGGCTGTGGAACATTATGCCATATAAAGGAAATAAATCTGATTGATCTACACCACGTGATCCTTATTGATTGGGGACTCTTTAATATAAGAACATTCATTGAAGAAGAGTGCAGATTTCACAAAGGATGACAGTAACTTATACATGATGTGCTCTGGTGGTTTTTGTTAAAATGATGGGAGTTGCAGTCACAGACAATCCCCAGCCACCCACATGGTCCAGCAAGCTCACACTGAACCATGCTCACCTCACAGGGAGTGGGAAGGGACTGTCAAGATGTCTGACACTGACATGATGTGCTCTGGTGGTTTTTATTAAAATTATGTCTGTTCCATTTATTGTGGATACGGAACTTGGCGCCCTAGGTGGATGAGCGTTGAACACCAAAGTTGCACTCAATACTTGTTTCATGCCTATTATTGTTGTATTATATATTAAGGAGACACTTTGATGTGCAGGTCGTTAAAAGCATATCCACTTTGTTTTCAATGTCATATGCAACTCCCATCATGTTCCTGGCTACACCCCCCTTCCCAACATGCCCCTACTTCCTACCTCTTGACTCTGCTTTCCTGTGAGGGTGTGTGACAGCAATGACAAGATGGCTGACTGTGAAATCCTGGTGTTTGTTTGGCTACAAGTCCAAAGAGAGGCCCTGTGCTTCACACAGCAACACTCAGTAGGGGGTATATTTGCTGATATTTCACTGAGATGTGGGTCAATGCATTCTACCCGGTGAGTTGTGGAGTTTGTGTTGGGGGGGGTGTCTCCACAAGTATGGTCAGAGCTGTCAGTCCTCCTTCCCACCCGGCCAGACATCCCACCATGAAACGTGCTTCCATTAGAGGGCATGCAAGTTGTCTTTCAGGATGTCAGTCAGTGGTGGCCTGCTTCTGATTTGCACACAAGCCCTACCAGGGCCTTGTGCTCCCCACAGCAGGACCCAGTGTCAGCCATCTTGTCATTCATTTTCCACTCCCTGTGATGTGGGCATGGTTCAGAGAGGTCTTGATGGGCCAATTTGGAGGGGGAGCATTATCTGTGACTACAAACCCCATCATGCTTTTGGATACACTCACTTCACCTGCATACCCACTATTCCTTCCTGTCAGTCAGCTGCACTGTGAGGTAGTGTGTTTGTGTTGGCAAACTGTCTGACAGTGTTTATTTGGCTTTGTGCCACTGGCTTGCTCTATTTGTTGTTAGGTTTGTACATGTCATGAAACAGTTCCAAGTCACTATGAAATAGCAGGTATTGTGTTTGTCTGACTAGCATACACATCTTGGGATGATTATCTTTTGGATTACTGTGGCTTTGCTTACAGTGCATGGTTTCACTGTCCCCTTGCCACACAATATTGAGTATGTTGGCTGTGTACTCACCAGGCTCTGGTATGTCTGTTAGACCATGGACGCTCTCTGGTGGTAGGATGTTCCGCACCTTCTCCTCCCAGGTCCTGAAGTAGACTGGTTTGGCAGGAGGGCCACCGCCGGTGCGCTGACTCAAGGCGCGATCTTTCTCGATGAGTTTCTTGACCCTCCTGTGCACGGCTTTGTCATTGCTTGTATGGTCCTTTTTTGTCTTTTTTCCTTTGGGTTTTCTAGGCATGAAGGAGATGTTCTTCTAACCAGGACGGATGCTGATGTTGGCTCGTGCGGGCTTCTCCACCTCGTTCACGCTGACTTTCTTCTGTGTTTCATACACATCGGTCACGGAGATCTCTATTACTTGTGGGCCCTGTTTTCGTGCGTGTCGGTCATGCGGCTTGGGCTCCGTGCGAGTCGGTCTATGTTTACACGCATTGCATCATACTGCGCGGATCGGACATTGCGGGTACGTGTCGGTCGGGTTCATTCTGGGTTTGTGTCGGTCGGTGCAACTCACGTCGGTTTTCCGGATAGATCCCTATTTTCCCTACGGCTCGGTCATACGGCTTGTATTCCGTACGTGTCGGTTATAATTCACACGCGTCGCATCGTACTGCACGGGTCGTACGGCGCCAGTCCGTGTCGGTCGGTCTCCGGTCCGGGTCCGTGTCCGTGACGGTCGGTACGTTTTGAGGCCGGAATTGGAATTGGCCCCAAAGTTAGGTTTGTACATGTCATGAAACAGTTCCAAGCCACTATGAAATAGCAGGTATTGTGTTTGTCTGACTAGCATACACATCTTGGGATGATTATCTTTTAGATTACTGTGGCTTTGCTTACAGTACATGGTTTCACTGTCCCCTTGCCACACAATATTGAGTATGTTGGCTGTGTACTCACCAGGCTCTGGTATGTCTGTTAGACCATGGACGCTCTCTGTGGTAGGATGTTCCGCACCTTCTCCTCCCAGGTCCTGAAGTAGACTGGTTTGGCAGGAGGGCCACCGCCGGTGCGCTGACTTAAGGCGTGATCTTTCTCGATGAGTTTCTTGACCCTCCTGTGCACGTCATACCACCTGTTCTGGATATCATCCTTTGTGCACAACGTTGGTGCTTGAGCGTTCACCTTGACCATAATCCTCGCCCACATCTTTGTTTTCTGTGACATGGGGGTCCTTTGGACCAATGTACCAAACAAATGTCACTCTACTCTGATGATCTCGTCTACCAGCACTTCTAACTCATCATCTGTGAACTTTGGATTCTTCTTTGGGGGCATGGTGGTGGTGGTGAGTGATGTCTGTGTGAGGGTACAAGTGAGGGTGGGTTAGTGTTGGTTTAGCTAGCTGTAGGTGTGAGTGCTTTTGGTGAGGTGCTAATGGTGTGTGAGTTGTGTGATGGGTGAGTTGTGAGTGTGTCTGTGGTTGCTGTGTGATGGTGTTTGCAGCTGACTGTGTCTCCTATTTGCAAAGGATCATGGTAGTGATTGATGTCCTTTATATAGGTGGAGTTGTGGGTGTGTCTTTTTCCCAGTTTTTTGGGGGATATTTATTGGCTTTGTCATTGCTTGTATGGTCCTTTTTTGTCTTCTTTCCTTTGGGTTTTCTAGGCATGAAGGAGACCTTCTTCTAACCGAGACGGATGCTGATGTTGGCTCGTGCGGGCTTCTCCACCTCGTTCACGCTGACTTTCTTCTGTGTTTCATACACATCGGTCGCGGAGATCTCTATTACTTGTGGGCCCTGTTTTCGTGCGTGTCGGTCATGCGGCTTGGGCTCCGTGCGAGTCGGTCTATGTTTACACGCATTGCATCGTACTACGCGGATCGGACATTGCGGGTACGTGTCGGTCGGGTTCATTCTGGGTTTGTGTCGGTCGGTGCAACTCGCGTCGGTTTTCCGGATAGATCACTATTTTCCCTACGGCTCGGTCATACAGCCTGTATTCCGTACGTGTCGGTTATAATTCACACATGTTGCATCGTACTGCACGGGTCGTACGGCGCCAGTCCGTGTCGGTCGGTCTCCGGTCCAGGTCCGTGTCGGTCGGTACGTTTTGAGGCCGGAATTGGAATTGGCCCCAAAGTGTAAGAGTAAATTTACACATGTAGGTTTACTCATGTGTAAGTTAGTCTTTGAGAATAACCCCCTAAGTTTCCAGAGAGCCAACAATACAGGAATAATTCACATCAATTCAGCTGCAGACTCCAGAGGATCTGTAAAAAGGGGTCACCAAACGCTTCTGACTGGTTTGCAAAACCATGAGTATCAAGTGCTGAAACATTATCTAGACCACCTTGTAAGTCCCTCTTAGTTAAGTAAACTATATCAAACGGAGAAATGTATGCACCTTCTCTTTATTATGCTTTTATAAAAATTGGCATGCTGAAAGTAAAATACAGAGGTAAAGAAAACAAAAGTAACAGCTACCAAAAATGTACAAAAGTAAAACAAGTAAATTGAGCACAAAAATACATATATCAGATTCCGCAGCCACAGCAATGGCTTCAGAATTTCTAGAGAAATATACGGGGGGTCTTACAATTATCTTGGTATTTTTTTATTATGGTGATTTTGACTTACTTTTGTAAGTAAATATCAAATGAATCCCATATTGGTCTATCACCTTCATTCCCATGTTTCAGGGCAACATAGACAGCATTTTGAACATTCTAAAAGAGACATCAATAGTTTATGCGGGGTAAATTGGGACACCATAAAGAATGAGAAGTACAATTAATTTATGACTATTCAACGAAAAAGAATCAGCAATATATATACTACTTTAGATGTTATTAAAGGAAACAAGTGTGCTTACTTTATATATTTAGTCATTGTGAGAAATAGGGGTTTCTAGTTGGCAGAGGTAGGTACCTTTGTCCAAATAGGGACCCTTGCTTCTAGTCAGGGTAAGGGGGATAAACTCCTAAAATAACCCCTCCTCACCTCCTTGGTAGCCTGGCACGAGCAGACTGGCTTATCTCACAGGCAGTGTGTAAAGCATTTGTGAACACATACAGTAATACAATGAAAACACTACAAATGGACACCGCACCATTTTAGAAAAATGGGTAATCTTTATCTAAACCAAAACAAGACCGAACAACAAAAATCTACAATACATTAATACAAATATGACTTTTAGATGGTAGAAATAGTTCAGTTCAAAGCAAATTGCAGATGCAACACTTTTCTCACAAAGTACCTGGGATTAGTCGCGCAAACTAACATAAGGGCTGCAGAGAAGGTGATGCGTTGGTTCCTTACACTCAGAGAAGGTGATGCCTCGGTTCCTTGCCTCGGGGGAGGTGCTGCGTCAGCTCCTTACTGCAGCGCAGGAAAGGTGATGCGTTGGTTCCTTACCGAAGAGAAGGTGATGTGTCTGTTTCTTACTGCGTGGGGAGGTGATGCGTCGGTTTCCACAGCTTCCCCCAACGATGTGACAGACTTGGCCCCTCTATGCAATGCGACGATCCGGAATGATGTGTGAACTCTAGCAGCTGCACAGCAGGCCTTGCGTCGAACTCGGTGCAGTGATCTCGGACTTCGGAGATCGGTGCACTCGATGCAGCAAGCGGTGATTTCTCGAGGCACGTCAGCGGCTGCGTCGGTTTCTTCGGCGATGAATCGGAAACAGGTGCGGATGCGTCTCGCTTCTTCGAAATTGCGTTGGTTTTCCAGCTCCCAGCAGGAAACAGACTCTAGAGGTCCAGAACAGCAGCAGGTACCTCTTTGCAGGTTAGAATTCCCAGCAAGGAAATTCAGGGGAGCTGGTGGTGAAGTATTTGTGTCCCTGAGACTTCAGAACAGGAGGCAAGCTCAGTTTCAAGCCCTTGTAGATCTTCTTTCAAGCAGGTAACAAAGCAAACAGCAAAGTCCTTTTCTCCTTTCCATAGCAGCAAGTAGCCACTGCAGGCCAACCCCAGATGCAAACAGCACAGGGGCAGTATTCCTCCGTAGCTTCTCTGGCTCTTCTCCTTAGCAAACGTTCCTCTTGATTCCCAGAAGTGATCTACAAATCTGGGGTCTGAGACCCTCTTTTTATACACAAAATTCCTTGGTTCTCTAAAAGCAGAGAGTGTCTGTAACCAGCCAAAACCAGTTATGTCCTCACTGGTGCAGCTTCCTGCAGGAGGTGGAGACAGTATTGTTGAAGGCAGACCAGGCCCATTCAGGTGAAAGGAAATCTCCTCCCCCTACTCTAAATGCAGCCCAGGTCTATTCAGCCCAGCCCTGACACACCAGGCTCTCTGGATCCACTGCCCCTCTCCAGCCCCTGTCATCCAAAAGCCAGACAATGCAATAGACAAACTCAGCAGAGGCACACTGGATGGCTAAACAAGAAAATACATACTTTCTAAAAGTGGTATTTTCAAACACAGAATGTAAAAATCACCCTCACTAAAAGATGCACTTTAACATTCTGCAAGCAAAGGCAAAAAAATGCAGGGGAGACCCACGCCAATGGTGCCAGGTCTAACAGTAATTTAGACCTTTGCATACATAAATTTAATAATTGCATGTTGGGACGATAGAGGAATAGGACACCGTGAGAAAGGGAGAAAGTATCATTTGAGCCACAGGCACTCTGGGTAGACACACGTTTGTGATGGTAAATCACTTTCTTATTAATTTTGTGTCCTTGATAAGTGGCGAGATATGGTTATTGTTGTTGGAGTAGCTCATATGACTCAATCTAGTCTGCTTTTAAGCTTTTTCTTCCCATTCTCGCTGGTTGAGTTTTATGCATTTCCTTTTAAGTACTATTTTATGATTCTCTTGTCTTTTTATGGAAACAATGGGAAAGAAATATTTCAGGCAGGAGGTTCAGTTTCCTTGCTTCTTGCACCACCTGGTCTTTCTTTGTACTATTGTCATTGGGATTGATTCATTTTTCCCCACACAGGTTAATCAGGTGATATGAGCATGATTTACTGTTTACCCACATTGCTCATCACTCTTTTAGGGCACTGGAGCTCAAACGTATATGTGTTATCTGAAGGAATGATTTCAAGGGTGTTGCCAGTTGTGAATCTTTCTCTTTCTCCATAGCTGACCATACTTCTGCAGGGTAGTGGGGATCAAGTTCTTTTTGTGCTATAATTGGCACATAGGACAGTAGTAGGATATGCTCTTAGAAATCACCTCTTTTTTCCCCACAGTACTTCTCTGAATGTACTATTCGAGAGCCGGAGGTGGCAAAGTTTATTCCCAGGTAAGTAAAGGTCTGTACCCTTTTAATTAGTTCATCTTTCAGGTAGAACCACTTGGATTCTTGACTTCTTTGACTGGAAGCCTCAACCCATAATCTAACTGATCTCATTGTTGAGGGTGATGCTGTTTGCTTTGTAATCCATTTTACTTGTTTAGGAGCAGTTGCTGTAGAGCATTTGTGTTCATCAGGTAAGTAGATTATACATTTGTTAACCAGAAATGAGGCCAACAGACAGCTTTAATTTACTCTGGATTTGATGGGGGTCATCTGGCCATTTGATCTACACATGACCTGCATGACCTGTGCCTAAGTATGGTTTCTTAATTAATAATGTCACAAAAGGTTTCAGAAATGTTCTTCCCAGCTTCGACCGTAGTTTGCCCTGGTCAATGTGGTCAAAGGAAAAGGAAATATCTAGAAATGCAGCAAATAGTTATACAGACTGAGCGAACTAATAATTTCTAATGCAAATAAGTGATGAAGTACAATAACATAAATGCAGAAATATTTTTATGTTCAAAAATCAAAAACACATTGCCTAAATAAACAAAGGTAGTACTGTGGCATAATGAAGTGATGACACAATGCTGTAGTTAAAAGGCAAAATTATGAATAATATGAATAATCACTCAAAAGAATAAGCTCAAGGAAATTTTGGATAAAACATGATAGATGGACTGACGGCTGGGGAAAAAAACTCAATGGACTGCTTGTCTACCAAAATGCTACAACTGAAGATGCATAATACCTTGTGGAGGTGACAATACAAAGTCTATCATCCAGCACTTCACAGCAGGAAAAACTTTTCTGTCCTCAATAAAGTGTTTACGATATTACATGTTACACTAATAGACATGCATTAACGAGGAAAATGGAAAATCTTTCAAGAGGCTAAAACACACATACATTTTGCAGTGGGGCAACCGTCCCTGTCATTAAGCACTTCAAATATAGCACAACCAAGCCAATAAAGTGTGGAGAGATATTTTATCAACTGATTTCCAATTTCTCAGTATCATCTTGATACCTAATGAGATCTAAATGTAATTTGTGGTCTTATTTACAGCACAAGATAACATCACATAAGCATGTCATCTGTTGAGGTCATATTGGGGCTGGAAGAGTCCAGGCCCTATTACCTGGCCATACATTGACAAAAGGGTCAGGAAAACAAACATGGAGCATTCAACCATTCCCTTCCCCCTCCTCCCTCCCGCACTCACATCTACTTTATGGAGAAAGAACGCTTGCCCTGGACCATGCACTGGTATGCTAGTTAGTTTATTAGTGCTCTCCCCATCCAGCTATCATATTCTCAGTGGTGTTGTTCCTTGAGCATGGGTCTGCATGCCAGGAATACAACAAAGGAGTTGTAGGTATTAAGGAGAGGTCAAGTCCTTAAACTCTTTTGAGAGCGGTGAGATGAAGGGCCTCCACAGGTCCTGGGATGTCTCTGAGCAGTGTCTCGCAGCCAAGGTTTTTTTCATGCCTAGGGTCTACCACAATCTATATAGCCATGCTGTATGTTGGGATTGTGGAGCGACCCCAAAATCCAAGAATGGCCTGCAGTGGTGCTGTAAGTGCTAAGGCCCAGGATTGTGTATGCTGGAAACAGGGGTAGTTGTGTGTCCATATATGTGTCAATGTCTTCTAACATGTCTTCCCAGTACCAGGTTAGTTTGGTATATGACCACAGAAGGTGCAGTAGTGTGCCCAGTGCTCCACAACCTCACCAGCATGACTTGCTACACGTAAGGTTTATCTTATAGAGCCTACTGAGTGTGAGCTACCAATATGAGGTGACTTTGGTGGCAGTTGCACTGCTCGTAATGTTGCGTGCTGTGTGGCGCATGAGATAGTATATTTCCTCCCAAGTAAGAGGGGATGTTCGATTTTCATATTCCCAGCAAAGTTGGGGACTTCTCATTCATGGGGGGTCGCAGGAGAAGGGTGTAGAGTTCTGTTGACCACAGTGATATCAGCACTACCAACCTCTGACAGCATGAACATCATAGGCTCACCCAACTCGTCCACAACCCCAAGCACACTGCAGGCCACATGCTAGACGCCATCTTCACCTCCAGCAACCACATTAGGCACAGCCACACCAATTAAACTCACCTGGACTGACTACTCTATTGTCCACTTCAACATCACAGTCTCATGGACCTCCTCTCCCAGTCTGCCCAAAGCCCCTCACCGCAGCTGAAGCAAAGTCTCAAGGCTCCCACAAAAGGCAGGGAGCCGGCTGGGACTGCGGGGCCTTGAGGCTCATCCCGCAGTCCCCATCAAATCACATTGGGCACCCAGAGAGTCGTCACCAGGCCCCAGGGGATGTGGTCTCTGGAGCTGAAATTGACCCAGGGAGTGGGGCCGTGCAGCCCCGACCCCATTGAATTATGGCCAGACCCCATGGAATGTTGGTCCGCACGGCCCCCCTCCCTTTGTTTAAATAAAATCATAACTTCTACGGCTTAGGGAAGGCAAAGCAAGTGTGTGTCCTCTCATATTCCACATTGAAAAACAATCTAAAATCCTTAATAGAAGTGGCTGCACCATTGATCTATTAGAGAGCAATTTGATCTGGGGTGTCTTTGACAAGTGATTTTTCTCTCATTTCTCCTGGTGAGAGCATAGTCCATGTTTCTCCCTTTTAATTACCCTAAGTGTTAGACCTGGTACCATTGGCGTGAGTCTCCCTTCCATTTTTCACTGATTGCCTCCTCTGTTTTTGATATGTTTTTGCTGGTTAGATGCGTTGGACACTGTGCCACTGCTATTCAGTGCCACAGTGCAAGTGCTCCCTATGTTAAATTGATGCAATGGATTAGTGACTTCATGATTGGCTTATTTGATTTACTTGTCAGACCCTAGTACAGTGTACCATGTGTGCCCAGGGCCTGTAAATCAAATGCTGCTGCTGGGCTTGCAGCACTGGTTGTGCCACCCATAGGAGCAGCTTGTAAAGTGTGTCTCAGGCCTGCCATTGCAGAGCCTGTGTGCAGTCTAGTACTGCCATGTCGACTTGGTAAGTGCACCCAATTGCCAGTTCCTAAACCTTCCCTTTTCTACATATTAGTTACCCCTAAGGTAGGCTCAAGGGCAGGGTGCATTGTATGTAAAAGGTGGGACATGCCCTGATGTGTGTGGCATGTCCTGATAGTGAATTACAGCCATTTTCGTTTCTCACTATTGCAAGGCTACCTGTCCCCATAGGCCAGAATGGGCAGTTTGATTATAACATCTTATAATCCTAACTGACCCAGGGAACATGGTAGACATTCAAATTTAGTATGCCTGAACTCAGAATGATAAAATGCATCTTTTAGTGACGTTGGTTTTAACATTCTGTGTTTGAAAATATCACTTTTAGGAAGTGGGTATTTTCTTACCTAACTATCCAGCCTGCCTCTGCTAGCTTGTGTATTGCATGTCTGGTTTGTGAGTGACAAGGGCTGGGGAGGCTCCAGGAGACAGGGTGAGTCAGCACATGGCTGAATAGATCTATCTGCATGTAGAATGGTGGGAGGAGTAGCACCTGGGCCTGAATAGGACTGTGCCTGCCTTCCACAGTGCTGGCTCCACCTCCTGTAGTCTGTCTGAGGACCCTGGCCCACCCTGCCAAAGGAAAGAAGGAGTCATGTAAACAAAGTGCTCCAGAACTGCACAGAACTGGTTTGGACTAGGTACCGGACCCTCTGCCTTCAGAGGAAAAATAATTGTGCAGTATAAATATTGGGGCCCAGACCCCAGGACTTTTGATCACTTCTGAAACAACAAGACAAACTTTTGCCAAGGAAAAGAACCAAGGAAGCTGCAGGAGTTTGGACTGTCAGTGTGCTGGGTTGGCCTGCAGTGGTATCTTCATTGACAAGGAAAGGAGAAGGAACTTTTAAGGAACTTTCATCATCTTGCAGAATATTTCTCCAAGGGCTTGAACTTGTGCTTGCCTCCTGCTGAAGTCTCAGGGCTACAAAGACTTCACCACCAGCTCCCCTCTGAATTTCCTTGCTGGGAATTCTGTCTGCAGAAGCCTGCGTGTCGCAGGGAGCTGGAAGCGCGACTCAATGAGAAGAAGCATGTCGCCGTCGCAGCTGTTGCCATCGCATTGCTGGAGAAGCGTGTCGCCACAGAAGAGGCCACCACCGCATCACAAGAGAAGTGTGTCTTCATCACAGCTGGTTGCCGTCACATCACCGGAGAAGCTTGTCGACACCGCAAGGGTCACCATCGCATCACCGGAGAAGCGTGTCGCAGGGCCTGTCGTGGCTCCAAAGTTACAGAGTCCGCCAAACGGCCACCAGGCATGCATGCATCATCTTCACGTCGTCGCATTGCATCAAGGCCCCATTTTATCGCATCGCACCAGATTGTCGCATAGCGGCGCCATCTTGCCGCATCGTAACCGGAACGCAGTACGAGAATCAATGCATCCCCTCCTCTCCGGGAAGGAACAGACACATCCCCTACTCTGCACAAGCATTGAGGCGCAACGCATCTCCTACCCGAAGCAAGGAACCAACACATCACCCTTCCTGGGGAACTTTTGTTTGTTTTGAGTTACGCATTCAAGGTACTTTTGTGAGAAACGTGTCGAATTTAGCATCAACTTGAACTAAGTTACTTCTACCATCTTTAAGTCTATTTTGAGTACAGTATTGTGGATTTTTGTCGTTGTGGTCTTATGTTAAGTCTATATAAAGAATTCTTATTTTTATAAAACCTGTGTTGTGTCCATCTGTAGTGTTTTCATTGTTTTACTGTATGTGTTCACAAGAGCTCAACACACTGCCTCTGAGATAAGCCTGTCTGCTCGTGCCAAGCTACCAAGGGAGTGAGCTGGGGTTATCCAGGAGTGTAATCCCCTTTCCCTGACTTAGAACCTAATTGGTCAAACATTGGTGGTCAGTGGTGAGGATTCTGGACTTGCATGTGTGACTCATATACAGTGATTGGTGTATACCACATATTTTTTTGCTAGAATTTTTAATTTTTTCTGAGAACTGCCAATTCTTACTGCCATGAGCAGACCAGCATCTGTTGCATCTATGGATCTAGATTTTGAGGAAGAAGGATTGGAAACCTACAATGTGAAACAGCTAAAGCACTTCTGCAGAAAGTTTAAAGTTGCTACCCCAGGCGTGGCCAAAAAGGATGAATACCAAAAGGCGCTGAGGGCCTGGGTGGAAGCAAGAAATGCCACTGAGCTGGTGGTGGAGCCAGTAGGGGATGCAGATGGGCAGCTAGGTAGGCCATTGGTTCCAGCCAGGGAAGGGGTACCGTCCCCGCCTGTCAGTAGCATCTCTTCCAAAAACCTGTCCCCAAGAGAGTAGAAAGACAGGGAGAGAAATAGGTTGCACAAGCTGGAGATGGCTAAGCTCAAGACGGAGGGTCAAAGGGACCTAGAGAATAGCAGGTTGTCCTTGGAAAGAGAGAAAATGAGATTGGAACATGAGAGAATGTTGAAGGAGATAGAGCTCAAAGCAAAAAGCTTAGACATCAACCCCTCTGGTGGCAGTGCACCATCTGTGCCTGCAGAAGGCAAAGTCTATATTCCCAAGGATGTCATCAGCGAATTCCATAAACAGGAAGATATTGGGCAGTGGCTTGCAGCCTATGAGATAGCAATGTTGGCCCACCGGGTCCCTGAGAATGTAAATGTAAATGTAAATGTATGTGTCTTGTAAAGCGCACTGCTGCCCTGAGGCGTCGTGGCGCTGTAGACCGCTGGGGAACCCGTCCTGGCTATCCCTGTGAGATGGTCCCTCCTGGGTATCTCCAAGGTGAAACCAGGCATCCCCGGCGAATGTGGGGGGCCGTTGTGGAGATGAGGCAAGCTAATGCCCAGAGTTGCCGAGTGTGTTCCTGGTTAGAGTAGGTACCGAGGCGAGAATTATCGAGTCCGTTTTGACCCTGGTCCACAACCCTGCCGCGTCGGGAATTGAACCCTGGTCCCTGGCCGATTCTCTGCTTGCGGATCTGCCGCCTCTAACCAGTGAGCCACACCTCACCACAGAAGGATTGGGGAGCAGGGTTGTGGGGCTGCTTTGTGAGTGATGGGAGGGATACCTTGTTAGACCTACCCAGTGAGAATAGGATGTCTCTTGCCCACATGAAGAAGCCCTGTTTACAAGGTATGGTTTGACCCCAGAACTCTAGAGACAGAGGTTCAAGAATTGCGAGAAACTGGAGGCAACTACCTGGGTGGAGTATGTGTCTTTTTTTTCAGAGCTATGGATGGTTGGGTGAGGGGTAGCAAAGTGGATACTTTTGAAGCGCTCTATGATTTGTTTGCATGGGAGCACTTGTCTGCTAATTGTTTTCCAGAGCTACGCCAGCACCTTATTGATAGCAAGTTAACTAACCCTAGGAAGCTTGCTGAGGAGGCGGATCGCTGGGTCAGCACCCGGGTCCACAAGGGTCACGTGGGATACTTCGCCAATTGTGGCCAGGGTCCCCATCAGAAGAGCAGCGGGACAAGGGTAAACAGAGGGAGTTACAGAAAGGGCCTCAAAGTAATTCCCAAGGGAACCAAGGGAAGGGTTTCCAGCCTCCCCCTGAGAAAAAGCAAGAGGCCCCAACAGGTAAACCTGTTCCCAGGGGCCCCTCTAAGTGCTATACGTGTGGTCAAGTGGGCCACCGTTGGTATGATGCACAGTGTCCCATGAGGGATTCCAAAGCACCACCTTGTGCACCACCCCGTCAGATGGTGAGTGTAGCGCTGAGCTGATGGTGACTGTACCCGCAGAGATGTCCCTTGTCTCTTTAGAAGAATTTGAGATGGTCCCTAAGACCCAGCTGCCTGATAACACTAAGAAGTACAGGCAGTGGGTGACCATCAATGGCCATAGGGTGGAAGCTCTAAGAGACACTGGGGCTAGTGTGACAGCTGTCAGTTGCCGGCTGGTGTCCAAAGAGCAGGTTATCCCACATGCATTCTTCCCTGTAGTTGCCGCGGACAACTCAGACAGCCAGTGTGAGGTGGCTCAGGTTCCCTTTGAGTGGGGGGGTCTCAGGTACTCTCCAAGTATCTGTGAGGCCAGCCAGAGAGCTCCCCTTGGGCTAAGGTGGAGAAAAAGGCTCATTTGGAGATGTTGGGTCTGCCTGGGTGGGCATGTGTGACCACTCAGTCTATGGCAGCCAGTAAGGATGTTCAGGAAGACACAGTCTATGGCAGCCAGTAAGGATGTTCAGGAGGTCCTAGAGCCTGAAAATATGGCCCAAGAACCTGACTTAAAGAGAAGAGGTAGGGGCGCGGGAAACCAGCTCCCATTGTTCCCACGGTCCAGGAGGAGGCAGACCTTGAGGGGGATGCCCTGGAACCTACAGGGGAGCAGGTTGCTGAACTGGAGGACCTGCCTGAGCTGGCCAATTGGCAGCAAGAAGGAGGGCACTCCAGGGAGGAATTTTGTGCAGAATAGAAGAAGTGCCCTTCTCTTGTGGGTTTGCGCCAACAGGCCACAAATCAGGCAGCAGGTGATCAGTCTGGATCACCTTGGATCTACTGGGAGAACGACCACCTGTATTGCGAGCCTAAGGTTCCCGAGCCTGGGTCAGCCCGTGTGCTGGTGGTACTCCAGCGCTTCAGAGCCTTCCTACTGGGTTTGGCTCATGATGTACCTTTAGCTGGACATCTGGGGCAGAACAAGACCTTTGAAAGGCTTGTCACCCACTTTTATTGGCCCCAGAGGCGGAAGAGTTCAGATATTCATTGTAGGACTTGTCAAACTTGCCAGGCAAGTGGGAAAAGTGGAAGGTAGCACAAGACTCCTCTCCAACCTTTCCCTGTAGTCAGTACCCCCTTTTAACAGGTGGGCATTGACATTGTGGGGCCACTGGACCCCAAGACAGCCATGGGCAACAGGTTTATCCTGGTCTTGGTGGACCATGCTACCCGGTACCCAGAAGCCATCCCTCTCAGGACAGTGACGGCCCCCGTGGTGGGACGTGCACTGATGGGGATTTTCTCCCGTGTGGGGTTCCCCAGAGAGGTGGTGTCAGACCATGATACAAACTTCATATCTAATTATATGAAGTCCCTGTGCCAGGAGTGCGGTGTTACATACAAGTTCACCACTCCTTACCACCCCCAAGGTAATGGGCTGGTGGAGAGATTCAACCGGACCCTTAAAGGCATGATTATGGGTCTTGAGGAACCCATGAGGCGTAAGTGGGACGTCCTCTTGCCATGCCTTCTTTTTGCTTACTGTGAGGTGCCACAGAAGTCTTTCGGGTTCAGCCCCTTTGAACTGCTGTATGTTCACACAGTAAGAGGACCTTTGAGTCTGGTCAACGAACACTGGGAGCAATCTCCCAGGAAACCTCCCCAGGATGTATACAGTTACATGCTGTCTGAGAACAAAGGTACCCTTTATTGATTAATTTGAAGGTCTGGGAGAAAAGGGAAAGCAGAACTATGAATATGTATGCCCGAAAGCACCTCCCACTCGACCAACTCTGGCTAAATATGGCTAAATACAGCTCCATTGGGCTATCCCTAAGCTTTTGAACATCACAGCCAATATACCAAAAAACATCAATATGGGTTTATTATTGTTTTATTTAAATAGAAAATAGATAATTTGTCTGACTATTTTTTAAATTAATAATGCTTTTTTTGTATAGGAGTAAGGGGTAATGTGTATTTCTATAGAAAAAAGGTTATTCAGACCCCATAAACTCTTCCTTTTTCATTTATACATTATACAACTTGAATAGTGCAAAACAATAATATTCCTGATCAGATGTGCAAATTGGAGTAAAAGATACAATAAATATATACAAGGTATCAAAAAAGAGCTTTTCCCCCTGCCACTTAACAATTACACTCTCCTCTCATGCAATCATTAGCATACCAGACATACTTATGCACACTACACACTACACAACTCATACTGTGAATTCCAAAGTGGTATTACAGTTAATATACACATGGGGAGATATCTTCCTTTATTTCCATGATTTTGCCACCAGCTGGAATGGTAACATGGCCGACGTACGTTTCAGTGGATACAATTAATTGAGTCCACCTTCATCAGGGCCGTTTGCTCATTTTCTTTTAAATGCAGCGGAGGATTTTAAAAGGGGGGAATCTGAAAGTGAAAAAGGGATGTGGATCATTTATAGCGCCCAGTAACACAATTCTTTAAGGTTATATTCTGTCAGTCTCTACTGTTCTACAATTTTAAGCCGGTGGAGAAAGAAGTACCAAAGAGCAAACTCCACACCGTGTTTGTGAAAAGATTTGAAAGAAGATCATGTGAAAAAAGTGCCTTCCATAGCCTATATAGTGAGTTGATGTGTTATTTACCTTATATCCCTCATGCTAGTACTCTAATATTATAATAAAATAATAACTAACGACTGGGGCCATGCTGGCCTTCAGGAACCAGACTCAGCAATTCAGACAGCTCGCTCAGGCGAATCTGGAAGCCAGCCAGGAAGAGATGAAGCAGTGGTACGATCATAATGCCACTCTGATTGAGCTTCAGCCTGGTCAGAAAGTTTGGGTCATGGCCCCTGTGGAGCCTTGTGCGCTCCAGGACAGTTGGACCAGGTCATTTGAGGTGGTGAAGCACAACAGTGATGTCACCTAACTGGTGAACTTGCGGTCTCCTAGGAACCCTTTGAGGGTCCTGCATGTTAACCGCCCGAAGCGCCACTTAGAATGGTCTGAAGTGGGAATGCTCCTAGCAACAGATGATAGAATGGAGGAGGAGACCGAGCCTCTTCCTGACCTCCTGTCTTCAACAAAGCAAGATGGGTCAGTGGATGGTGTGAAGAACCAGAACCTTTTGGGCCTGGCGGCGCAGGGTACGCCCAAAGTCTCCGGAGTTCACCTGCTTCGCTACACAGAGACACGGGACACTCTGTCGGCGTTAGAAGATCAGATTTATTTAGCTGCAGCTAGTACAGTTATCATAGAAGTACACAGAGTAGGTTCTCAGGAGACGGCCACTTCACTCTGTGGCGCACAGGGTTAAATACTGTATGAAGTTCGCACACTTTGTTCAAAAGCACTCCCAAAACACACAGAAAGAGCCAATAAGAAAAGTTAGAAAACAGAGTGGAACCAATGGGAAAGGGTGGAAAACAAAAGTGTCAGATGACTCGAAGAGACCTCTCCTCCAACTATGTTTGTCACCCCACGCTCAAACTAATTTATTAACAGATTCATAACTAACTTGCAGGTGGCGAGATACGTTTGTGTGTGTTGGAGGACAGTTGTGAAACGAGAGAATGCTAGCAGGAGACAGTGAAGGCCAGTTGATAAGATAAGGTCAGGAAAGAATAGTGTGAATTAACAGATAGTTGAGACGGGGATTAGAAAAGCCAGACAGAGATTAGTGTACTCGGCTAGTTCTAACACCAGCTTTGCAAATAGAGGCAGAAGGCATATTTCGACACCAGGCTACAGGAAAAAGCAGAATAGACTTTGTTCGCCGTGCTGCCTGAGTGATGGCAACACAAAATGGCGGCGAGCCACAAAATGACGGGTCGATTCGATCGCGATCAAAAAACGAAGTTCCTAAGACCCTCCTTTTGCCAGAACTCAGGCAAGATAGACTCAAGCTAATCTGAGTCCACGTCAATAGCCATGAGGTCATCGAGCTGTTGCCGTAACATCATTCTTATGTTTTCTGTTACTTGTGGTTTGGGTTTTGGGATGCACATAGTAGCACAAAGATCACAGATAGCGGGACCACAGTGCATACAAAGGCAACAGGAGAAAATAATGGTCAAGATTATACCAAGGAATGTCAATGCTTTCCAACCCCATTTAGACAGTAGTCCCCAAAACCATTCCGTTAAAGACCAATCTCCTTCGTCCTGATGGATAGACTCAGACATTATGTGCAACTTGGAGATAGCTTGGTATACTGTCGGAGCGTCATTAGGTATGAAAATACAGCAACTTGACCCGATCAATTTGCACACTCCACCACGATCGGCAAGAACAAAGTCTAAGGCAACTCGATTTTGTAATGTCATAAGACGATCCGCCTGTAGTTCTGCCGTGATGTTACTTAAGGCTCCTACAGTGATGTCTATTGTAGTCTCTACAACACGGACCAATTGCCTTATATTTCTGCTGTTAGCCATTGGACCCCAGAAGGTAAGAAATCCCTTAAGGAAATCTCCTCCCTCTTGTCCTGCTGTGTCCTTTGAATCAATAATCCCTCTGCCGTATCGGGTTCGGTGATGAATTGCGGAAGCAGTGTAAGTAGGGGGAAGAAGAAAGGCTATATAACAAGTACCAGAGAAACCCGTTGGTAACCAAGTATAAGCTCTATTATAGCAGATAAAATAGGTGCCTTGAGACGGCACTAGAGGAGGCGAGTTCTGAGAGGAATAAACGTACGTGTAGGAGCAGTTATTCCTTTGTGTAGTGTCAGAAGAGCGATCATTTATCTGTAAGCAGAAGTTACCCTGATGTAGTATAGTCCAAAAGACTAGACATATATTGGGTGACGTTCCAATTAGTGTACGCTTTTCTTTCGTCAATGGAGATTTTACTATTTTCCATGATTTTAGCCATAACTACCATACCCTTAATCAAAGAACTATGACTAAAATCCGGATAATTAATATGTGAACTAACAGATCGTCTGAATTTGCTTTGATAAGCATTGGAGAAGATGACGAAGTAAGCACAAGCAGAACCCTCATAAGAAAAAGGGAGAACTAGATATGGCATTCCTTTCTCTGTTGTATGTGGCATAAGACCACACACCCAACAATCAGTTGTATTAACCACTAATTGGTGCTGATGTAATAGCTGGATAAAGGAATTGTTATAATATTCGGTTCTTCTGACGAGTTCGTGTGAAGGAAGAGTATGAAAGAGGTGTGGAGAGATAGTAGAAGAAGGCAAAAAGGAAGAAGGGGAGGCATCTTTTGGCTGCAAAGCATAAATTATCCAACTAATAAATGCCAAAACAATACATAATGATACAATAACACATAAAGTTATGCTGAAACGACTGTACATTATTTTACAGGATGCTTTCTTCATTTCATCTTTTCTTTCTTTATTACCTAGTGTAGTTTCCATCTTTCTAATGGATGCTCACGGCAATCTTCTTCAAGCACTAAGTCACGATGTTCCACCGTCCTATGACACTGAAGATCCTGCAGGCCTATTGCCACTACTCAGGTCGTGAATTAGACTCCTACCGTGACCCTGCAACCGGGACAGAATACTACACAAGGGAGAAGAGTCTTAAATGTTCTTTGGTCTAAGTCTTATACTATATCGTACCTTCCCCGGAACATTCTGGTCTTGGAACAATGTTCGTGGTTTAGTTGTATCTAAGCGATGATGTGATGGAATTGCTTCCTGTAAAATGTCGTTGTCCTCTTTCTCAGACAGTGTCCCACTCAGGTGTGCATCGCTGAAGGGTACGAATCGTGGAACTCTTTCATTTTCACAGTCACCAACACCTCTGCGTACCCATTGATCGTATGGCAAAGGCAAAGGCACTTTCTTACAATGCACACCGTGAATCCAATTTTTCTTTCCTTCGACTTTAACTGCTGTCCTTGTGGTGAGGAGGACCATTCGAGGCTCCCGCCATCTGGGTTGCAAATTGCTGGACCTCTGAAAATTCTTTACGCATACCCAGTCACCTGGTCGGATGGAGTGACCTGGGTCTGTGGAAGCCTTCGGCAGAGCACTCTGAACCTGTTGATGAAGAACACGCAATTTAGTCGTAAGGTCATACAGATAATCAATCAACATTGGAGATGGCAAGTCCGAGTATTTCTTAAGGCGAGGGATTCCCCATACGTTGGCCGGACGGCCAAATACCACTTCGTATGGGCTAAGTCCCAAACGAGAGTGTGCTGCAGTTCTGGTGGATAGCAGAGCTAACGGCAAAGCATCGGGCCAATTGAGTCCTGTACTTGCTTGAACCTTTGCTAATTTTAACTTCAAGGTTCCGTTGTAACATTCTACTAAACCCGCTGACTGTGGATGATTTGCTGCGTGGAACTTTTGCTTGATACCAAGACCTGCACAAACTTTCTGCATGACTTGGCCAACAAATTCGCTCCCATTGTCACTCCAGACAATGCGTGGCAAACCAAACCTGGGGAAGAATTCTTTTAGAAGGATTTTAGCTGTGGATAGGGCTGTGTTATCCTTTAGAGGGTATGCTTCTATC
This sequence comes from Triturus cristatus, assembly GCF_964204655.1. Taxonomy (NCBI): domain Eukaryota; kingdom Metazoa; phylum Chordata; class Amphibia; order Caudata; family Salamandridae; genus Triturus; species Triturus cristatus. Next base: position 666,074,141 of record NC_140590.1, read on the forward strand.
CATCTTGAAAAGGCGCAAACTACCACCAGAGCATATTTGAGGTTGTTGCATCGTTCCATTATGAATGTAATCGATTTGCAACACCTCAAATGGATGTGTCGGAGGAGCAAAGTGACCTGCTGGAGTTGGGGTTCCCTTTCCCGGGTTGTACATTAAACAAACAATACAGTGCTTCACTACATTGTCTGCACATTTTGGGATACTTTCATTCTGCCACACTGGAGCCAGAAGTTTACAAATTCCTTTTGCACTTAAGTGGGCTGGACCATGTGCCATAGTAACCACTGGGAGAACATAGGCATCTGGTAACAGGCAACGTTGATGTTCAGATAATTCCACCCAACAACCCATCTCATCTAACATTCCCGTACTTTCTTCCCACTTGCTTATCTCCCTCTGAGAAGCCTCTTTCTGAATCGCTTTTACACTTTCCACTGTATTCTCATACATTCCTCTCTCTCTGACCCAATTCGCAGGACCTGCCACATACATTCGACTTGTCGAATCTCTTGCTGTCTTCTTCACTATTTCGTCTGCAAACGCATTTTCCCGACCAACATCATCCGTAATCTTTTTGTGTGCACTACACTTCACTATCGCTATTTGGGTGGGTAAGGCAAGTGATTCGAGGAGATCAGTCACTAACTGACCATGTTGTATTTTGGTGCCATGTGAAGTGAGAAAAACCCTTTCCTTCCAGAAACGCCCAAAGTTGAACGCTACACCAAAAGCGTATTGGCTGTCAGTGTATACGTTCACTCTTTTCCCTTTCGATAATCCACAAGCTCTTGTTAATGCTATCAATTCTGCTGCTTGCGCTGAATTGTGTCTAATGCGTGCAGTTTCCACAACCGTATGTAAAGTAGTTACAGCATAGGCTGAAACTGTATGTCCATTAGGCATTTTAAAACAAGAACCGTCTACCCATAGAGTTCCATCCGGATTCTCTAGCGGTGTGTCTCTCAGGTCAATTCTTCCTTTTGTCTCTTCCTCAGTACGGAAGAAACAGTCATGCTGATCCTCAACACTTTTCTCATTTGGAAAGGGCAACAGAGTAGCTGGATTTAGGGTATTACATCGTTTGATGTGTATGTGACTAGCCAAAAGTGTCAGCTCGTAACCAGTTAAACGAGCGCTCGTAAGATGCTGTGTTTTCGTTCTGTTTAGCAAAGTATCCACTGCATGTGGCACCATGACAATGAGAGTGTTATCCAACACCACTCCAGCAGACTGTCAGATAGAAATTGCTGCTGCTGCTGTTACTTTGAGACAACTAGGCAATGCTTTAGCTACAGGATCCAACGTAGCCGAAAAATAGGCACATGGCCGCTGTTTGTCTCCAAATTGCTGTGCTAAAACTGACAATGCACAACCTTCTCTCTCATGAACATAGAGCGTAAAAGGCTTAGTGCAATCTGGGGTGCCTAGTACAGGAGCGGACTACAGAGTGGTACGTAGGTCAGTGAAACTCTTTTGGCACTCATCAGTCCATGGAAGGGGCTGAGGCGTATCTTTTAAAGGGAGTGCCAACAAAGGTTTGGCAATTAGAGAGAAGTTAGGGATCCACTGTCTACAATAAGAAGTAATACCCAGAAAGGCACGTACTTCCCTTTGTGTGGATGGTACAGACATTCGCGCAATCGCCTGAATTCGTTCTGGTGACAATCGTCGTCCCTCCTTTGATGGGAGATGACCCAAATAGGTAACCTCTCGACAAACATATTGTAGTTTGGAAGGTGAAACCTTGTGATTCAGTTTAAACAAGTGGCGTAACAATGAAACAGTGACATCTTTGCAGATATCTTCTGAATCAGCGGCGACTAATAAGTCATCCATATATTGGATAAGAGCAGCACCATACGGCAAATGAAAAGTATCAAAATGACATTTTAAAGCTTGGCTGTAAATAGAGGGACTTTCACAATAGCCTTGGGGTGCGCGCTTAAACTGGAAGCTTCGGCCTCCAAGAGAGAAAGCAAAAATGTCCCTACTCTCTTCTGCAATGGGAATACTGAAAAAGGCATTCTTTAGATCGATAACAGAAAACCAAGTCGCTGTGGAAGGTATCATTGTCAACAAAGCAGTGATATCTGGAACAACAGGAAATTGTGGGATCACAATTTTGTTTACTTCTCGCAAATCAATTACGAAACGGTACACAGGAGGCTGAGAAGGATCAATGCGTTTGAGAACAGGAAGAATAGGACTATTACATGTGTTACCTCTTGTTTCTTCAACCACACCCTTCTGAATTAAGTCATGAATGATTTCCAAAAGCGCTTTCTCACCTTCAGCAGAAATTCTATATTGTGGGATGCGGGGTAATTCAACATTGGGCTTGAGAGTGACAACATAAGGTGGAATCTCAAGACAACCCACATCGTTCGGACCCGTGGCCCAAAGTGCTGTTGGAAGAGAAAGTAATTCAGGTGGAAACTGATCTTTGGATAAATACATTGAGGAGACCAATTTCTGTCCTAAAGTAAGATGTACGACAGAAGGAGAACAATATATTGTAGCATTCATTCTTTTCAATAGGTCAAGACCCAACAGATTCTCACCGCAACCATTCGTTAACAGAAGTGGAGCTTCCAAATCATAAGGACCAACTGAAATGGGCAAAGGGCAAGAAACGGGATTGCGAACAGGGGCGCCAGAAAATCCTACGGAAACATTTGTTAAGCCAGACAAAGGTGCCCCAGGGAGTTTAGAATGAATGATAGAACTTCTCATTGCTCCAGTATCCAGAAGAAATGGCTCTGAAACACCCATTGTAGTGACGTTAACATAAGGTCCATTTTGATCTTCTGGGATTGGCACAACTCCCTTACTTTGTCCATGGCTGTCCTAGTTAGCATGAAGACTTTCATTCTCGCCTTCAACATAATGGTCTTCATTGTAATACTGTGCAGACCTCACATTCTGCTGATCAAAGTAGTTCATGGAATTGGGAGAAGGTAGGGCACGCTGTTCTTGAGTCAACACACCTCGACCTCTACCTCTGTTGGCTGACTGGAGGCCAGCACGACCTCGTGGAGCAGATAACGCTCCATTGCGCTGCAATAAAACCGGACAACTATTCTTAAAATGACCTTCCTCTCTACAATAGGCACATTGATTAGGACCTAACAAAGGTCGCGGATTGTATGGCTCAGGTTTTTGATACAACTTCTGAAACTGCGGGGGCTGCTGAATTTGAGGCTGAGCATAACGTGGCGGATAGGCTTGTTGCAAGAGAACCTTTGTCTTTAATTCTTTCGTCTTTTTCTCTTGCTTTTCTTTTTCTTCCTTATCTCTATTCTCATAATATTGTGCAGTAGCCAATATCTGAGCAGAAGAAACAGCCCATGAACTTTCTGAATCTTTTAATTTGTGTGACAGCTCGGGAAGCAAATTGAATACAAATTTGTCCATGAATAATCGCTGTCCACCCTCTGTAGCCATGTCTTGACCACTGTGGTCGATAAATGTCTCCTCGAAACGAGTAAAGAAGTCAGAGACATTTTCATCTTTCTTTTGTTTGCATGCTGCTAGTTTATCCCAGTTAACTCTCAATACAGGCATCATAGTTTTCATTAACGTAATGATTCTACCAGGGAGTTCCGAGATCAAAGCGTCAGGCTTTGCGCCACCCACTTGGTCTCTATCTGTATTAGTTATAACATCCCAAGTAGCACCTAGTTCCTGCGCATGATCCTCTCTACGAATCTTAGCCCATATTGTCTGTGGAACTACATTTCCCATTAGCATGTCGATATCTGCTAAATTCATAATGCAGGCGTCAACTGTCTGCGATAATTCTTTATAATAACCTGCAGGGTTCTTACGAGGATCTGGTAGAGTCTGCTTAAGGGCCAAAACTTCAGATCTCTTCCAAGGGACATGTACCCATATACGTTGGAAATGAGCAGGGATAGGTCCATTACCACCTACTCCCGCAACCTCTTCCTTCCATACTGGAGGAACCTCTCTCATAGGATAATTTTTCGACGTCAGTCTAACCGACGGATCGGAATCAAGGAAAATCTGAGAAAATAATAAGGATCTATAAGAGATAAGCGTCCTTACAGCTTCCTCAACCTTAGAACCCACAATAAGTCCTTTTTCAAAATCAGTCTGAACATTTAACAGATCTTGTGGGATCGGACTCGAACTCACATCTTCCCATTCTTTAATGAGAGTGTTGCATAGTACATTGAAAATGTATCTTTGCGTAGGCGCATTCCATTGCAAAAAGGTAGGCATAATATCAAGCACACTGTATTGTGGACCCTTCTTGATCCATTTTCGTGCAAGAGAGTCTAACTTCTCTCGTTCCTCAATATCTGGGAAATGACTACGAGATTGTCTTCGAACAAAAGCCGGAGACACATTTAAAGCTTCAAAGAAGGGAGATAGAATACTAGTGACAGAGTCTGTGAGACGCTTACGCACAGATGGTAAATTAGACATAAGAGTTGGAGACAGAGTATTAGGGGAACTGACAGGAGAAGAATGGATAACTGCAGGAGGAGCAGAAGGCAAAGGAGATCTAAGATCAGGAGATGAGGGCAAAGAAGTTGAGACTAACAGTAAAACCGGCAAGGGCGGTAATGCTGGGGGAGGCAAATGCAGAAGAGCCGGAACAGCCGGAAGTACCACTGGTGGCTGAACAGGCTGTAACGGCTGAGGTACATTGGCACTTTGCGCATAGGGCGGAGGCAACCTTAATAAATGAGACATTAGGGGATCTTCTTCTATATCTTTCTTATTATCAGAAGGCGAAACAGGCAACACCGGATAGCATTTATCTATCACCATACGATGTTGTCTTTCTGAAATTTCAGTCGCATTATCAATTTCATCGTCTTTGAACTGTTGGGCAGCCTGTATAATTATCATACCCTGTGCTTTCCTATCTCGTTTTGCTTGTTTAATTTCTTTCTGTTTGGCTTCCTTACGCCAAAGGCGGAAAGAGTCAAACATTGCCGGCCGGGATTTTCTTTTAAATAAAACTGCTTCCAAATTGTCTAGCACATCAGGATCAAAACTACCATTTTCTGGCCATCTTTCTTTGTGTATCGGGTCCATGTCTCGTAAAAGGCAATGGGGCCGATACCATGTTTTGAATAGAGCTCATATGTGGGAGTTCCAACCAAAGGAATCGGACAAGAGTCCTCAAGTCGGGAATCCCCATTACAACCAAGACAACAAATTCTTCCAAACTTAGTCAGACCAGGCATCTCGAGATGTCTCCTGTCTGTTCACAAACTTCAAGGGAGTAAAACTCAGTTTTACGCAGCACAAATGCACTTACCCTCGGCTTTATCTATCGAAAGAAATCAATCAAAGAACCAAACTTGTGGGCGCGACCCACGAAAATACTTAACTAAGGATGTCTTCTTCCACCAACAGAGGCCCGTCTATCCTCTCGCCTTACCATACATCATCAAAGGAAGGGCCAAAGCAGGGCAGCAGTCAGGGCAGCGGTCGTCAGTAGCCGTTAGGAAGGAGTAACCGCGCTGCAAAAGACCTTCGGACCACTTTCGACATACAGGGGTCGCTTAGTGTGGCTCGCGAACCCTCCGGAATTTTCTTGCAGGGTTCCTCACGACCTTCGAGCAGAACCGGTACCACCCAACGTTGGGCGCCAGTTGAAGAGCAAGAACCTTTTGGGCCTGGCGGCGCAGGGTACGCCCAAAGTCTCCGGAGTTCACCTGCTTCGCTACACAGAGACACAGGACACTCTGTCGGCGTTAGAAGATCAGATTTATTTAGCTGCAGCTAGTACAGTTATCCTAGAAGTACACAGAGTAGGTTCTCAGGAGACTGCCACTTCACTCTGTGGCGCACAGGGTTAAATACTGTATGAAGTTCGCACACTTTGTTCAAAAGCACTCCCAAAACATAACAGAAAGAGCCAATAAGAAAAGTTAGAAAACAGAGTGGAACCAACGGGAAAAGTTGGAAAACAAAAGTGTCAGATGACTCGAAGAGACCTCTCCTCCAACTATGTTTGTCACCCCACCCTCAAACTAATTTATTAACAGATTCATAACTAACTTGCAGGTGGCGAGATACGTTTGTGTGTGTTGGAGGACAGTTGTGAAACGAGAGAATGCTAGCAGGAGACAGTGAAGGCCAGTTGATAAGATAAGGTCAGGAAAGAATAGTGTGAATCAACAGATAGTTGAGACGGGGATTAGAAAAGCCAGACAGGGATTAGTGTACTCGGCTAGTTCTAACACCAGCTTTGCAAATAGAGGCAGAAGGCGTATTTCGACACCAGGCTACAGGAAAAAGCAGAATAGACTTTGTTCGCCGTACTGCCTGAGTGATGGCAACACAAAATGGCGGTGGGCCACAAAATGGCGGGTCGATTCGATCGCGATCAAAAAACGAAGTTCCTTAGGTGTCAGCCTCTCTGCCATACGGACCCCTGAACAGCAGCAAGGTTGTCGCCAACTGTTGGGACAATTCCCCGATTTGTTCTCCCTGGTGCCTGGTGTCACTGAGTGGTACGTCCATGATGTGGACACTGGGGACAGTCCTCCTATTAAGCACAAGGCTTACCGAGTGACTGACAGGGTCAGAGCTTACATCAAGGAGCAGGTCTCCAAGATGTTTGCCTTAGGGGTGATTGAGTCCTCTAACAGCCCTTGGGCCAGCCCAGTGGTCTTGGTCCCAAAGGCAGACGTGCCTGGTGCCACAACCGAACTCCAGTTCTGTGTGGACTACAAAGGACTCAATTCAGTCACCCGGACTGACCCGCACCCAACCCCTAAAGCTGATAAGCTCATTGATCGGTTAGGGGCTGCACGGTAGCTCAGCACGTTTGATTTGACGTCCGGGTACTGGAAGAACGCCTTAACTGATGGGGCCAAAGAGAGGTCTGCATTCTCCACACCAGATGGGCACTACCAATTCTGGGTTATGCCCTTTGGCATGAAGAATGCCCCTGCCACCTTTCAGAGGATGGTCAACCAGATGTTGGCTGGACTGCAAGATTTCAGTGCCGCCTACCTGGATGACATTGCAGTGCTCAGTGCCAGTTGGGAAGAACATCTGCGCCACCTCTGGGAAGTGTTGATGGCACTGCGAAAGGCAGGCCTCACGATCAAGGCGAGTGAGTGCCAGATCGGGCAGGGTTCCATGGTGTACTTGGGGCACCAGGTAGGGAGCGGCCAGGTGGCGCCCCTACAACCCAAGATTGATACCATCCTGGCATGGGAACCCCCCCAAGACTCAGACACAGGTGAGAGCTTTTTTAGGACTCACAGGGTACTACAGGAGGTTTGTCAAGGGGTATGGCAACATTGTTGCACCCTTGACTGAGCTGACTTCTAGGAAGCAGCCCAAGAAAGTGAACTGGACTGACACCTGTCAGAAGGCTTTTGATGCCCTGAAGACTGCCATGTGCACAGCACCCGTGCTTCAGGTGCCCAACTTCTCAAAGGAATTTATTGTCCAAACAGGCGCTTCAGAGCATGGTGTGGGGGCCGTTCTTTCAAAGATTAATTAGGAGGGCCTAGACCAGCCTGTAGCCTTCATCAGTAGGATGTTACTGCCACGGGAACAGAGGTGGAGTGTAATTGAGCGTGAGGCATTTGATGTGGTCTGGGCACTGAAGAAGTTGAGACCATACCTGTTTGGGACTCACTTCCGGGTTCAGACAGACCACAGGCCCCTCAGATGGTTGATGCAGATGAGGGGTGAGAACCCAAAGTTGTTGAGGTGGTCCATTTCCCCACAGGGGATGGATTTCACGGTGGAACACCGCCCTGGTACAGAACACGCCAATGCTGATGGTCTGTCCAGATTTTTCCCCCTTAGTGAACTACCAAGGGGAAGGGTAGTTCTCCCCACATTTCAGCTGGAGGGGACATGTGTTAGACCTGGTACCATTGGTGTGAGTCTCCCTTCCATTTTTCACTGATTGCCTCCTCTGTCTTTGATAAGTTTTTGCTGGTTAGATGCTTTGGGCACTGTGCCACTGCTATTCAGTGCCACAGTGCAAGCGCTCCCTATGTTAAATTGATGCAATGGATTAGTGACTCCATGATTGGCTTATTTTATTTACTTGTAAGACCCTAGTACAGTGCACCATGTGTGCCCAGGGCCTGTAAATCAAATGCTGCTGGTGGGCTTGAAGCACTGGTTGTGCCACTCACAGGACCAGCTTGTAAAGTGTGCCTCAGGCCTGCCATTGCAGAGCCTGTGTGCAGACTAGTACTGCCATGTCAACTTGGTAAATGCACCCACTTGCAGTCCCTAAACCTTCTCTATTCTACATATCAGTCACCCCTAAGGTAGGCCCAAGGGCAGGGTGCATTGTATTTAAAAGGTGGGGCATGTCCTGATGTGTGTGGCATGTCCTGATAGTGAATTACAACCAATTTAATTTTTCACTATTGCAAGCCTACCTGTCCCCATAGGCCAGAATGGGCAGTTTGATTATAACATCTTATAATGCTAACTGACCCAGGGAACATGCTAGAAATTCGAATTTAGTATGCCTGAACTCAGAATGCTAAAATACATCTTTTAGTGAAGAAGTTGGTTTTAACATTCTGTGATTGAAAATACCACTATTAGAAAGTGGGTATTTTCTTACCTAACCATCCAGCCTGCCTCTGCTAGCTTGTGTATTGCATGTCTGGTTTGTGGGTGACAAGGGCTGGGGAGGCTCCAGGAGACTGGGTGAGTCAGCACATGGCTGAATAGACCTATCTGCATGTAGAGTGGTGGGAGGAGTAGCACCTGGGCCTGAATAGGACTGCGCCTGCCTTCCACAATGCTGGCTCAATCTCCTGTAGTGTGTTTGAGGACCCTGGCCCACCCTGCCAAAAGAAAGAAGGAGTCATGCAAACAAAGTGCACCAGGGCTGCACATAACTGGTTTGGACTAGGTACAGGACCCTATGCCTTCAGAGGACAAAGGGTTTTGCAGTAAAAAAATTGGGGCCCAGACCCCAGGACTTTTGATCACTTCTGGAACAACAAGACAAACCTTTGACAAGGGGAAGAACCCAGGAAGCTGCAGGAGTTTGGACCGCCCCTCTGCCAGTGTGCTGTTTGCTGGGTTGGTCTGCAGTGGTGTCTTCATTGCCAAGGAAAGGAGAAGGAACTTATAAGGAACTTTCATCATCTTGCAGAATATTTCTCCAAGGGCTTGAACTTGTGCTTGCCTCCTGCTGAAGTCTCACGGCTACAATACTTCACCACCAGCTCCCCTCTGAATTTCCTTGCTGGGAATTCTGTCTGCAGAAGCCTGCATGTCGCTGGGAGCTGGAAGCGCGACTCAACGAGAAGAAGCGTGTCGCCGTCGCAGCTACTGCCAACGCATTGCCGGAGAAGCATGTCGCCGCTGCAGAGGCCGCCCCTGCAGCACCAGAGAAGCGTGTTGCCGTCGCATCGCTGGAGAAGCGTGTCGCCGCTGCAGAGGCCACCCCTGCAGCACCAGAGAAGCGTGTCTTCGTCGCATCATGTTGCCGTCGCATCACCGGAGAATCGTGTCGCCACCGCTAGGGTTGCGGTCGCATCACCGGAGAAGCGTGTCGCAGGGCCTGTTGCGGCTCCAAAGTTACAGAGTTCGCCGCACGGTTGCCGGGCGTGCAGGCATCATCTTCACATCGTCGCATTGCATCAAGGGAGCCATCTTATCGCAGCGCACCGGATTGTCACCTCGCTTCGAGGCGCCATCTTGCCCCATCGTAACCGCAACGCAGTACGAGAATCAACGCATCACCTCCTCTCCGGTAAAGAACAGACGCATCCCCTACTCTGCACAAACAATAAGGCGCAATGCGTCACCTTCCCCGAAGCAAAGAACAAACGCATTACCCTCCATGTGGACCTTTTCATTTGTTTTGCATTATGCATTCAAGGTACTTTTGTGAGAAACGTGTCGCATTTATCATCAACTTGAACTAAGTTACTTCTACCATCTTTAAGTCTGTTTTGAGTACAGTTTTGTGGATTTTTGTCGTTTGTAGTCTTGTGTTAAGTCTATATAAAGAATACTTATTTTTATAAAACCTGTGTTGTGTCCATCTGTAGTGTTATCACAGTTTTACTGAATGTGTTCACACATGCTTAACACACTGCCTCTGAGATAAGCCTGTCTGCTCGTGCCAAGCTACTAAGGGGGTGAGCAGGGGTTATCCAGGAGTGTAGTCCACTTTCTCTGACTTAGAAGCAAGGGTCCCTATTTGGTCAAAGGTGTATACCATTGCCAACTAGAGACCCCCAGTTCTAACACTGAGTATGCAAATGCCCAAAATCATCTGCAAGCTTTGCCCGTTTGGCCACGCCCCATTTTCCTTAGTAGTATGCAAAGGTCTTCCTGCTTTTTTGGATGGGCAGCTTGACAAAAGGCCCTCAAGCATGTTTCAGTTGATTTTGTGACACGTTATTGATGTAGAGGAATGCGAGGACATCTCCACTAAACCTAGAAGCACTTACATCATTTAGTGAAGGGGAAGTACCCCTGTTTGGTAGAGATTCAACTCTTTGTCGTCTTGTTGTCTTCTCTTGACGAGTATTCACATTATCACAGATTTGTGGATGAAGACGCTGGAGGAACAATCACATTGCCGAAATTACATGCACACCTTGTGGTCCTTGACACAGATGTAGTAGTGAATATGCACAAGACATTTTCTCATCAGTTGGGTGGACATTTTCAGCAACACTGGGGACTCTTCTTGGAAAAAATGAGATTCGATTATGGCCCTGGTGCTGGTTCACAGAAATTAAACCTCAACGGGAAGCACTTACAAATACAAGCATAGCAGGTGCCCCAGTTGAAACTCCACTTCAGAAAAGCACAAACAATCCTAACTATTTGAGCTTGGCGAAGGCAAAATAAGTGTGTTTCCACTCATATTCCATGTTGAAAAATGATAAGAAATTCTTAATGGAGGTGAATTCATTATTGATCTACTGGAGCACAATCTGATGTGCAGGGACTGTGATGAGATGTTTCCTTCCTGTCGTTGCCTGGTGACAGCAGAGCCCACACACTCACAGACCCACTCACAAAGCCACACAGGCACTCATACACCTACTCAGACACTGATACAGGCACTCACTCACACACTTACAGACTCACACAGGCACTCACAGAGCCACACAGGTACTCACAGACCCACTCAGACACTCACACAGGCTCTCACAGACACACTCACAGAGCCACACAGGAACTCACAGACCCACTCACAGACCCACACAGGCACTCACAGACACACACAGGCCTCATATACCCACTTACACACTCACACAGGTACTCACACATCAATTCACAGACCCACACGGACACTCACACAACCACTCACATACACGGGCAGTCAAATTCCCACTCACAGACCCATATAGACATTCACACACCCACTCACACACAGGCACACACAGATCAACTCACACACCCACTCGCAAAGATGACAGGTTACAGTTAGAATTAAAAGGTCTCCTTTATGGGTTTTTTGCCTTAGGGCAGCGCAGCCCTTACAGCAATAAGAAAAGGGCTGGAATGCGCCGTATTTATTAAATAAGGCACCTTCCTGTCCTTTTCCCTGACACACAATGGGATGCCGTGTGCCGATTGAGGCACCTTTGCACCACGGCGCAAGGGTGCCTGCGTTGTGGGGTGAATATTTTTGTGCAGAAAGGAAAACCTTCCTGCACAAAAACAATCACAATAGTTTTTTTCCTCTTTCTATCTGTGCTGCACAACATGGCACTCCACTTTGTGTCATTCCACTCTACTCCACTCTATGCCCCTCCACTCTACACCTCTCCACTCCACTCTAGTGTACTCTATGATACACCACTACACTGTACGACAGGCTACTTCACTCAATGACATGCGATTCCACTAGGCCACATGCCACTGCACTCCACTCTACTCTATGACACTCCACGGAACTCCACTCTACAGCACACAACTTAGCTGTGCACCACTTTCATACATGCTACTCCGGTGATCACCACATCACTCTACACCACTCACTACTCTGAACAACAGCACTCTACGCTACAAAACTGTACATCACAACACTGTATGCCACGACACTAAGCCATAACATTTGACGACAGAACACTGCATGACTCTACACTCTAAACCACTCAACTGTATGCCAATCCAATCTACTCCAGTTAACATCATGCCACTCAACCACTCCACTGTACCATATGCCATTGCAGCACATGACACTCCATGACACTCCATGCCAATGCACTCCGATACACCACGTCGCAGTAAAATCCACTAATCCACTATATGAAATGCCACTCTTCAGCTTTCCACTTTCAACAGCTCCACTCTAAGACACTCAATGACATACCACTCTATAACATGCCACTCTACTCTAAGACACCCCACTACACTCTACGCCACTCCAATCTACTCTACGACACATCACCCCACTGAATGCCATTTCATTGCACTCTACCCCACTCCAATCTACACCACTCATCTCTACGCCTCTCTACTCTATGCTATGACACTGCACACCACAACACTATACACCACAACACTCACAATAGTGTATGCCACAACACTCTGTGACACTCCACTCTAAGACACACCACTCTATTCGAGTCAACTCCATGCTTCTCCAATCTACAATGCTCTGCTCCACTCTATGCCACTCAAGTGTACACCACTGCACTCTATGCCAATCCACTTTGTCACTCCACCCTACACAATCATACTTTATGCCACAACACTCTATGTCATGATACTGTACACAACAACACTGTATGCCACAGCACTGTATACCACAACACTCAATTACACAACTTGTATGCCATTCCACACCACGCTACTCAACTGAATGCCACTGCACTGTACTTCATTTAACAATATGCCACTATACCCTATCACACATCACTCTACTGTATCATATGCCACAGCACAACACTACACTCTAATCTACCACATTAAACTCTACAGCACTGCAATTCATGCACCTCCACTGTAAGATATCAATGGCATGCTACCCTATAACATGCCACTTCACTCTATAACACCCCAATACACTCTACGCCACTCCAATCTACTCTACAACATGTCACCCCACAGTAGGCCACTCCACTCTAACCCACTCCACTCTAAGCCTCTCTATTGTACATTTGGCACAATACGCCACAACACCATAGGCCATGATAACACTCTACGTCACAACACTGTATACCACAACACTCTACACACAACATTCTATTGTATGCCTGTCTGTGACACTATTCTCCAGTTTATGCTACTCAGCAACACTCTACTCCACTGTACAACACTCTACGCAACTCCCTCTATGCTACTTCACACCACAGTACTCCACTGTACTCTATGACACAGAAGTGTACTATACTCCACTGTATTCCACTACTACACTCTACGCCATGCCACTCTACACCTCCGTATGCCACCCCACTCTACGACAGTCTATTCCACTCTATTTTAACACAATGTACAACATGCCACTCCACGCCACTCTATGCCCCTCCACTGCATGCCACTCTATAACACTCAATGATACACAACTCTACTCAATGATGCGCCAAGCCATTGCACTGTATGACATGCCACTCTACTGTACATCACTTCACTCTATCCCACTCCAGTTTTTGCCACTCCACTCTATGCCAACCCACTCTATGCGACTCCACACAACAACAATTTACGCCGCAACACTCTGTGCTGTTATATGGTCCTTACAAATATAGCAGCACAGTGTCTTAACTAACACAAACTTCATAGTATAGAGACTGAAGCCACGTATACCATAATCGAGTGTTGGTGGATTTCAGACTAGCTCACAGCACTACATCTAACCCCTAAACCAAACAGGGTAACAGATGTTGTTGCCAACCTCAAACATGACACTCTAATTCCCTAGGAATCTGTGGAAACATTTCTAACCCTTTCGTTTGCTACTCTTGCATGCCCAAGGTAAACACAAGAAAGCTACGACAATGCATTTTCAAACATTTAATGAAATGTTCATATTCGTGCGTACTGAGCATGAGCCGCGATTATTAGATAAATTAGAATTGATACTGTAAACAGCATTTTTAAAATGGTAAACAGGATTAGTAATTTAACCAAGCTAATTGTTGCTAATAATTGCTTACTCCTATCTTTAACTAGTCTATCCTAAAGAGAGCACAGCAAAAGCAATATTCTGCCAGATTAGTTGGGATAGCTTAACTCCCAAACACTGGTCTTATGTGCCAGGAAGCCGGTCAGAGTGCACAGGCTATCTTCCTTAGCATGACAGAGGTCGGAGTCAGCAGGACTGCATCTCAGTCACAGTCTGCAGTGGTTCTGTGATATGTCCCAGCACGGAAATACTCCTCTCAAAGAGCCTTAGCACTGAGACTGTTTTTATAATTAAACACTGTTCTTACGAACTGTAGCAGAGGCACATAGCAGCTCATTTTGGTTTTGTCTAGCTAAATAGAAGGTAAGTCATATTGTGTTCTTCATGTACGACCCTGGAGATGAGTGTACAGATTGCAGACCCTGAATGTCTATCACAAATACACATACAGCACCTTCATGCGTTACAGGAAAAGTGTGGCAAAGGGGACCAAAAGAAAGAGATGTCAACTTCAGGAGTTGAATCTAAAATGGAGAATATGTGCGAGCCATGCTACACCCTCCTAATGGTCATGGAAGAGATGTATTCACTAAAAGCTAGCCAATCTAAAAACAATTAAAAAGCACAGAATTATATAATATAAAACCTTAATTACGTAAACACAAGTAAAGCCATTAAAAAATACCAATTAAAACACACTGCAGAAGCAGAGGGCTGAATTAAAAAGAGTCTTATGAGGCCTATGGACTACAGGATGTTAGCACGTAAAGGCTCACCATGTCAAGAAAGTAATTTAGGTCTTGGATGGAACCCGCATCTGCAGACGACATATTCACGTTAGCCTGGAGAGCAAGTTCCAAAGAACCAACTTGGTCAGTACCCACCTCGTCAGCAAAAACAGAGGGTGGTGGTGCCAGAAGTGTTACCTCAACCGGGAAGCCAGATACCACAGATCCTGAAGTGGAAGCATTAATCCAATCTGGTGCAGACATCCCCATAATACACATTTTGCAGTAACAGTAGCAACATAGGACAGCACTGGAGGCGGATCCTCATCGAATACACAAGCAGATCCATGTCTATAGTTTGCGCCGACTGCTTAGCAAGGTAAATATCGAGTGCACATTCAAAAGAGCACCAGAGACAGCTAAACAAAGGCTTTACACTCTAAAACCACATAGACCTGAAAGAAACTACCCAGTTGTCATTTAATTCCATAAACAAAGAAAATCCAAAGTACTGCACCATGCATTCACAGTACAGAGAGACGTATGGCAATTTCATTACCATTTGGACTTGCTGTTGAACATCCATTGCAGAGCTACAAAAATAGAACCAAAACAGCAATTATCGAGCATATTGTGGAATGCCTCCAAAAACGCTTGAAAAGAGTGACTATATCAATGACGGAATCACTCCAAGTACAGTCTAAAATGCCAAAACAAATGTGGACAACACCAGCGGTGTTTCAAGCAATAAAAATGTGGTGTATAAATTCTCCAAAATGTAGCTGCGAATTAGTGCATAAAAACAATTGTACTACTGAGGAAGACCTTACAAATTGGAGCTCAAAAGTTTCTCGGATTGTATTTAGTGGCATGTCGTTTTAAAAGAATAAGGCTTTGAGTCGGCTTAACCTATCAAAGTTAATATTAGAAAGCAGGGCTTTTGACCACAAGACAAGTTCTCCAGCCATGTTTATGGGTGGATATTATACATTTATAGAGCAAGTCACAACCTTGTAAACTGTTACAATGTAAGGGACACCAGGCTTCATTCCCAATCAACCCTGGTCATTCAAAATCAAGTAACTTCCATTGAAAAGTAACAAAAAACCTGACATGATTAAGAACACTGGAACTCCCTTCAAATAGCATGCCAAATTGGCCTTGGAATCATTGCACGCTCCATGCAGTGTTATCTCTTTACAAAGTAATCAATGATTCAAGGAAACTCTGCATTCATTTCCACTGAGAAAATCCTCTCTGTCACCACCGGCACATTTGTAAACTAAAGGAAGAAACCAAGTCACATGCAAAAAGTTACTGCCAATCTATTCATATCTGCCTACTTGAAAGCGTTTCAGATAAGACAAAAAATGACAGGTAGAGGTCCTCAAAGAAATAAACCCATGTATCAACCACCTATTTGAAGGAGTTTGAGCTATTGTAAAGGGCAATTTCTCTAAATGTTCTGCATGAAGCATTGTGTAGGTTACGTATTTCTTTGCCATGACCTGTTGTATCCATGTCAATTTATTAAGGTAAAACCAATTGCATTGCATTCAGATATTTCCAAGGCATACGGTTTGATTTCAAAACCTACAATGTCCAACTCAATTGCAAAATGTATCCTAGCTGACTGTGACCATGCAAAAGTACAGACATTTCAGTTTTTATGTCAATTGCAGATGACACAATATTATTCAAGGAAAACATACGAGTAGACAATGTGGCCATGCCATTATTGACAACAGCTAATGCTTTTTCTACATTTTCCTTATTTGTCGCAACCTTTCAACAGCTTCTTGCTGTGAAATCTTCCAAAATTAATACTATGTAGCATATATGAAACATTTAGAACGGGGAGATCTACGACCTAATAAGAAATCTTGCAAGTCCATGTTGTCTGAAAATAGGGATAAATGTTGTTAAACAGCAGACAATGTAGAGTGTTCTAGCCATTGCTGACATAAATAACCTACGCTATAGGCAGTTATGACACCTGAGTGCTATGACTTTATATACCTGGGGTCTGGTCTGCTAGCTTTAAAACTCTTAGAGGAGTTTAAAAACATGCATTGTAGCCATTGGTCTCAGAGGCCACACTAACCACCCACCTGAACCGTAAAGTGAAGAAGTGTATGTACCATTCTGCACCATCTCATTAAGTTGTTCCTCTGCAATATTAATCTGTAGTTGACATTTATCAAAACGTGCACCCTGGGGAATGCTAGTTGAGTTTAAATTCCTAGCATTAGCTAGGCCAAGACACATAGGTGCCGATTACGATCCGGTAAAAACCGGGTACGAACCGTCGGTCGGAGCGTTTTCCCCGTCCGACTCGTACCCGGTCGTTAAACTTTACAAACATGGAATTACGATTCGCACGGAAACACCATTTCCGTACGAATCGTAAAAAACACCGACCGACGAAAATATACATACGAATGTGATCCGGGAATGCTGCGACGTGACGTCGGTACGCTTTCAGGCAGCGTTTCACGACCCAGGAATTACGATTCGAACCGACAGCAGTCCGGACGGCAATATTTTCACGGCACCCAAAAAGTGCCGGAAAAGCGAAGTACGGCGCGAATCGACCAGAGTAGGTGGCCCGGTACGCACCGTACCCCCCCAGCCCCCGCACGTACGTGCCGACCCCCCCCAGCCCCCGTACGTACGTGCCGAACCCCCCTGTATGTACACCCGTGTACGTGTCGAACCCCCCGTGTACGTTCGAGTCGAACCCCCCCATGTACGTTCGAGTCGAACCCCCCGTGTAGGTTCGAGTCGAACCCCCCGTGTACGTTCGAGTCGTACCCCCACCCGTGTATGTACGGTGCGTACCCCCCGTGTACGTTCGAGTCGAACTCCCCCGTGTACGTTCGAGTCGAACCCCCCCGTGTACGTTCGGGTCGAACCCCCCCGTGTATGTTCGAGTCGTACCCCCACCCGTGTATATACGGTGCGTACCCCCCGTGTACGTTCGATCGAACCCCCCCGTGTACGTTCGAGTCGAACCCCCCCGTGTACGTTCGAGTCGTACCCCCACCCGTGTATGTACGCGCTGGGGGTACGCACCGTACATACACGGGTGGGGGTACGACTCGAACGTACACGGGGGGTTCGACTCGAACGTACACGGGGGGGTTCGACTCGAACGTACACGGGGGGTTCGACTCGAACGTACACGGGGGGGTTCGACTCGAACGTACACGGGGGGGTTCGACACGTACACGGGTGTACATACAGGGGGGTTCGGCGCGTACGTACGGGGGCTGGGGGGGGGGTCGGCGCGTACTTACGGGGGCTGGGGGGGTTGGCGCGTATATACGGGGGCTGGGGGGGGGGTCGGCGCGTACGTACGGGGGCTGGGGGGGGGTCGGCACGTACGTACGGGGGCTGGGGGGGGGTCGGCGCGTATGCGGGCACGTCTCCATGGTTGCTATGGGAGTTCGGTGCGGACGGTGTTTTTTCCATCCGGTTGTAACCTCGGACGCACGGGATGGATCGTGATTCCTCGGTCGGACTTCACCTTTCACATTTGTACGGTAAATCGTACGAGGACGTGTCGGACACATTTTCCGACCCGAGGACGTGTGGGGAATGATTCCCAATGCGGTTCGTATGGACTTTTTACCATGCGAATCGTGATTGCCAGTTCGTACGGCACTTGTACGATTCGTACGGTAAAAAGACCGGATACGAGTCGCACGGGGAAATTTTTTACCGGATCGTAATCGGCACCATAGTCTGTTGTAAAGTTTTGTTTGAAATATCATTTGTTGAGGGATCAAACAAGCCCGAAAAAAGCATCAATTTCCTGGACCTGGTAGTGTCTTGTAGCCCAATCTAATTTCAAATCAATTTTGTTTTTCCAATATACAGAATCCTACATTGAAAATTTTGAAATAAAAGAATCTGAATAAATTAATTTCATTTGTGTCAGCTGTTTTTCAGTGCTGGAGAAGGAGTAGGCTTATAATAAAATGAAACAGGGTCGGGGGTGACATGACTAGTAAATTAAGAAAACTTTTTGAAATACTGTTAGGGACTCCCCACAGGTGGTGTCAGGCAGTGTTCCCACAAAACATGGTGTACTAGGTCTTTGTAAGTAAGGATGAAAATAATGATGATAGTAAAACATTTCACCACAGTTTGCAGAAACTAAGCACAAGTACTCATTTTCGAATACCGTATAGAATTCTAATTCAGATAACATGTTTGATACAGTCAGTGCATCCCGGTCATCAGATATTGAACATGGGGTTATTTTATCGTCCATAGCAATTTTAAAAACAGATTGAATTTGTAAAGTTTCTGTGGGACCAAAAATGTCAAATGGGTTCTAAACCCTAACAATACCATCATGGACACGAAATGCAGTAATGTTCACAAGGAACAAGTCTCTTTGGACCTTATGTGAGGAAAAATGGGGTGTAAGTACTTCAGCTAACAGTTCTGGAGAATAAAATTCTGGGAGATAGTCTCCATTTACCAGAAAAAAATACTATAACCAATCCAATCCAGATGAAGAGGAAAACCAAAGAAAGGAAAATCCAAAGGAATTACCATGGAAGAGCTAGATAAATCTGTTTAAGTAAAGAAAACAGTGCATGTGCACCATGCAAAGAAGTGCATGAAGAATCTGAAGAAAAATCATCTGTGTCGGCAAAAACAGAAACCTCATTGGGCAAAGGATAGCATGTTAGTAACTCCAAAGGTTGTTGATAATATATAATGTCATTGTTTGGTGCCGTAGTAGAAACAGGCACAGGCCAGCTGCACAACCATTCCATTTTGTGTCACAAATTGTGACATTTTGCGACTCCTAAAATGGAATGTACATCTTGCAATTCCCAATGGGATCGCAAATGACCTGCCTCAATAATATTCATGAGGCAGGTCGCAATTTGCGACTCTATTGGGAAAGGCCAGCACTCACAAGGATGGTGGCCTGCTGGGGTCAGCAGACCACCATGTCTGTGACTGCTTTTTCAATAAACAGTTTTTAAAAAATGTAGCCTGTTTTCCTCGAAAAAGGAAAACGGGTTGCATTTAAAAAAGAAAAATGAAACATTTCAGTTTCAGTTTTAAAGAGTAGGCAGTGGTCTGTGGGAGTGGCTCACCACCTACTTGAAGTAGGTGGCAAGCTGAGAGTGTTTTTGCAACCGCAATTGCGGTCACAAAACAATTGTACATAGAATGGTGACTTGCTATTAGGAAGGGATGCCTTTGGCACACCCCTTACTAATAGCGCGTCACAAACCCTATTTTGCAAGTCAGCAATAGCTGCTGACTCGCAAAATAGGGTTTGTACATTGCACAGACATATTTAGGGGTCGCACACAGGCCTGTTTCCCGTTTTTGACCCTTAGAAAAGGTCATACATTTGGCCCAGGCACAAGTGCATTTTCAGCATCAGAAGTCCACAGCCAGGGAATACTTAAATTAGGACTACTTAGTGCATGTAGAGGGATCTCTTGCAGGACACGGAGAGGAGATAAGGAACTACCCTGATACTCTTGTTTTTATGCTTGAAATTCACCATCTTTCATGACAGCCTCCACAGCAGCACATGCTGCTGTGTATTTTGACTTGGTGCCAACCATGGGCTGTACTGAACCATCAGTATAGATTATGAAATCATTCGAGTTTAGAGGCAAAATTTAATTCAACATGGGGAATTCTTGTTCATACTGAAGACATTTCTGTGTTCTGGGTGTAGGGTCAAAGGCATAGTCAATATTTGCAGATGTCAAGGAAGTGGCCCACTGGGTCCATCATTGTTGTAAGGCTTAAGTGTTAGTTTTGTGACAGCCACTGCGGCCATTGGAAATGTCCAATGTAGTTTTGTATTTTTTACGAACAATGTTGTTCATTAAAGCTGTTCCATGTGAATTTTTTATATCAAAAGTGTGTGTATGACTGTTTAAATGTCAATAGTATAAGACTATGCAATAGGAATTATCTGATATTGCTACAAGAAATAGAATACAGTGTAGCAAAGGACACCATGAGAAAGAGATGTCAACTTAAGGAGTTGAATCTAAAATGGAGAATACATGTGAGCCACGCTACAATGCCGCACTCTATACCACAAAACTCTATGACACAACAATGTGTGCAATGAGACAGTATGCCAAAACACTGTACACCACAACACTCAACCACACAACACTGTATGACACCTCACTATATGCCACTCAACTCTGCTGTACATCATTTAACATGGCACTTCACCTTATCACATGCCACTCCACCTTATCACACACCACTCCACTGTACGGCACTATACTCCACTTTACAACACCTCATGCCAGTGCACTCTGCTAGACGTCACTCCACTGCACAACTTGAAACTTGACACTCTATAGCATGCCACTCCATTCCACTCTATACCACTCCAATCTACTCTACGACATGCCATCCCACTGTAGGTCTCTCCATTCTACACCAATCCACTCTACACCACTCCACTGTGCACCTCTGTACTGTACACTATGACAGTATATGCCACAACACTGTACACTGTGACACTCTACCTCAAAACATTGTACACCATGACACTTTATGACATGACACAACACTGTACTACATAACACTCTAGGACACTCCACTCTACGGCACTCCACTCTATGCCACTCCACTCTAGCCCAGTCAGCGCCCTTCCACTCTATGACACTCTACTCCACACTATGTCACTCTAAAACACAGTATTCCACTCTGCACAACTCTCTCTATGCCACTCCATGCTACTTTATTCCACTCTGCTGTATGATACACTACTGCACTCTACTCTACAACTCCACTCTGTGCCACTTCACTCTAACACATTGTACAGCACACCACTGTTTTGCACAAAACACCACTTTACTCCACGAGATGCCACTCCACTCTACACCACTCCAAAACACTTTACTTCACTCTATGCCCCTTCACTCTACTCCATTATACAACACTGTACGACATGCCACTCGTCGACATGCCACTCACCTCTACTCTACAACACCCCACTCCCATCTACACCAATGCACTCTACAACACTCTACTCCACTCTGTGCTCCTACTCTCTACTCCACTCTACAACACTGTATGACACATTAGTCCAATCTACTCTTTGGCATGCCTGTCCTCTCTATGACATGCTACTCCACTGTACAACACACCCCTCAATACAACAGTCCACTCCCTTCCACTCTACATCACTCAACACCATTCCACTCTATGACACATCACTCCACTCTACAACATGGCACCACACTGTACGACATTCTACTGTATCACACTACGCTCTAAGACACTATATGAGACTTCACTGTAAGACACTCCATCCCATTCTACTCGATAACACACCACTCCATCTATGCCACTTCATTCTACTCTATGTCACTGTATTCTACTGCACTCTACACCCCTCCACTCTTCTCTATGCTACTCTATTACACAGTAGCCCACTGTACAACAGTCTAAGCACCTCTCTCGACACAACTCCACTCTACTATAAGATACACTACTCTACTCTACTACTCCAATCTACTCGACTCCACCCTACCCAACTCCACTGTTACCCACTGTAGAACACTCCACACTATGACACATTTCTCCACTGTACTCCACAAGATGACACTCCACTCTATCCCCCTCTACACTCTTTGACACTCCATGCCACCCCACTTGATGCCCCTTCACTCTAAGACACTCTACAAGATGCTATTCTATGATACACCACTCTGCTGCATGATATACCACTCCACTCTATGCCACTCAACCCTATCTTAAGATATGTACAACATGCCACTCCACTGTACATCACACTACTCCACGACACTCCACTCCAATCTACGACACACAATGCCACTCCACTGCAAAACCAGGCCCCAAGGAAGAAAGAAGTTGCTCTATGGTATAATTATCTTCTGACTGCAGCAGAAAGAAGGATGAATAAGCCTTACCGAGTCTGGGAGAACTACTTGCCGAGTGAAGAGCGGAAATAGTTATGGCAAGTATCTATAGACCTGCTTTACCCTGTGATTAAATCTGCCGCACTCAGAAGAAACCAATTTTTTACACTCCATAGGATATACTGGACCCCTCTTAAAATTTCCAAAATGAAGGGTGGAGGAGAAGGTAGATGCTGGAGGTGTGGATTCCAGAATGCTGATGACTTTCTTGCCCCAAGATACAAGAATTTTGAACTGATGTTTGTAAGACTATCTCCAGGGTCATGGGTGCTGATGTGGAGGTAAGCTCAACTCTCATCTTATTTTACCTATGTTGGGTGGGGTACGAGATAAGACTGGGCCACAATAGAAATCAGTGTTTTATCTGTTTTTGTTGGCAAGGAGAGAGATCTGTATGCTGTGGAGCCAGGAAACTCCTCCTAGTTGGAATGCCTGGTGGAATTCCTTCAAGTATTTCAGAGCTGTAGATCAGAGGGTAAATGTTTTTAGAGAGAGGCCTGATACCGGGTTGTTTTGGAATTGGTTGGCTAACCCTCTTTGAGATTATTTGAGGGTACCTTACAATAGATCAGAGTACAGGATAAGTTCCTATGATTAAAACCTCTGGGTCAGCTCAAGTTGAGTATAAACAGGCACTTCCCGTAAAGAAAATACCAGCTGAGACTAAGAACCACCAAAGTTATTTGCACCAGAAGTGGAACAGGTCGAGAGGCGGCAGTAGCTACGGAGGTCATATGAGGGGAAAAAAAACAATGCCACTCCACTCTATGGCACTTTACTCCACTCTACACTACACTACTACACTGAACTCTACTCCACTCTATGACATTCCACTCTACAACACTACACTGTACACACTCTCATCCACTGTACTCTACAACACCCAACTCTACAACACAAAATACCAATGAAATTCAATGAAAAAAATAAAGGTTTCAGAATAGTTATAGTTAGGAAACCTTTATTTCTATACAAACCCAACATTAGAAATTCTAAGGTTATAGTTACAACATACATGTATAACTTACTCTTTCTGTACAAACTCAACTTAAAGTACACAAACATTGGACATTCTTAGAAAATCAAAGCAGTGCAAATTATTCTTATTTAATAGAAAGCAACAAAGAAGGAGAAAGAAGCAAAACATTGGGAACACCCTGCTTCCTGGATTAACACTGGAAAATATCAAAGAGAGTACACCCACACCATTCTCAAAGGATCACAGTATCTTCCAAAATAATAGTGAGACCCTCAATGACTACTTTCCTACAGTGATATCTATTCTCCACCTAAGTACTAAAAGTCAGTTGCATCATCATAAAGTCTAACCTCCACCAGGAGGCAGTGTCTCTCATAAGAGACATGGTGGTATATTTGTTCATGAAGTGAATTCAAATTGTCTCCGATCCCTGGAAGTACTGTTTTAATCCATCATCATCAAAGAACTTCAAACCATCAAGTGTACAAAATACATGCATTCAGACAATCTCATTCGTAATAAAAATATTCATAATAAAATTCTATGTAAATAACATCATTAAAGTAATAATTTTAAAATAGAGACTCAAACAATTGAGATGCATACATTTCATTGGGTAACTTCACAGCCACGGAATCATGTAAACGTTCTTAAAAATGGGAAAAATTGGTAAAATGAGTAAGATGTAAAGTGTGCAAACAAATGGACCACATTTTCCTAAACGCAAGCTTCCCTTAGTATGCTTTAAACTCTAAGGTCATATTGCCGATCACTTACTAGTATACAAAACATGTAAACATCCTAATCAGCCTGGGTCACAATCTTCTGGCGCCTAATTCAGAAGTTTAATTTAAAAAAAAAGATTCTGTAAGCAATCCAATATTGTCTGATTGCTAAATTCAGGCATATTGGTTGTAATCACCTACTGCGAATTAGATTATATTTGCTGCAGAAAATTATAATTATCAATGGGGACCGGGACAAGATTAAAAAGTGTCAGTTGTGCTGAGGACATTGAATTTATCCTTCACATCCAGTGAGTGATCATAAAAAGGTTGACATGTTTCAGTCTATTTGCGCCCAAAGGTCATCGGCTTTCTTCAGGACCAGTAAATTATGAGATCCCTATGGTACCTGGTGGGACATTTTCTCCCAGGAACTCCGATGGGTACAATCAATCCATCGAATTGGGACATCTACTGCCTTTTATGGGGGAAGCTGGAAACCCAAAGGAATCACAGGAAGGAGGTCGGGATCACCATTAACGCTAAAGGGATTAGGGAGCAAAGGGGTCTGTGGCTTCATGGTGCCCTAAATTCAGCGTTGGTCATAAGATCGATAGGAAATCTGTCGCTATTTCTGATTTGGGAGCCCATACATCACGTAACATGTCCTTCCTGGCCTGGATATTCAGGCCTTGCATCGGGACCCGTTTAGAAATTAAACAATAATTCCAGGGGTCGGAGGCAGCCAGCCAAAGTGCAAGCTTCCAGGAAAGTGTTTCGCTCCCACTAGAACAAGATGGGCAACAGGAAAAAAAGACCTCTCGCCAATTAGCATGCTTTGATTTTTTGTGTTTGTGGTTCTGCTGCAATCTTGAGGGATTCTACAAGGACCAAATGTCAACATATCTATACAATTTTAACCTTAATTTCTCAAAAACTACTGAATCCAATCACAAAAACCATGCTGAGTAAAGATCTAGCTTTCTGCAACATTTTGTGTAATTTTGGTCACACTTTTTTTCTGTACCATTGTCTAATGCCCATGAAAAATGTATGCGGAAAAAGTGTTTTGGAGCTCTCTATATCTCACCCCCTCTTTGAGAGATCACCTGAAAACTTTCTAGGAAGGGGATGTAACTTTAGTTGGAAAGTTTGATGAAAAGTTGTCTAATGGTGCACAAAAAAACACTCTTCCTACAGAAACGCTGACTCAAGTGTGATAGATAGATAGATAGATATCTGTTTATGGTAAGGGATTCTAAAATTGTATAACCTGTTGAAAGCACATGCCATGTTGTCTCATGCCCCTTTACATCATATCACTCATAAGTGGCTTTGAATTTATTGTTTATGTACTCTGCTGTGAAACTAATACCACTTTAGGTCCACCTCAAAGCTCCTTTCATTACTTTTTTTAGTTACTTGTCATTCTGTGGCAATCAAATCTGGCAAAGATCATAGAAAGGACAGCATAAACAAGGACATTATCAGGTGAAATGGATTGAACACAATGCCTGTAATTTATTTCTTGGCCAGACTTCTGAACTCTGACGGACACCCCACCATTGTACCATACCTGTGTCGTTCTGGATAAGAAGATTTGTAAATCGCTTGTAAGGTTGCTCTCCAGGATGAAGCAGATAGAGTTCAGGAGTCAGTTCTCGCTTATAATGTTGAGCAATCATATAGGGACCAGAAAGCTGAACCAGCAGAGGAAGTATGAAAATGAGAAACAGCAACACTCTAACAATAAAAATAAGAAAAGCAGATTAATAACTAAGCTACAAGTCTGCAGTTGTCTCAAATAATTCTGAACAGGTGTCATTGCATTTCATAACAAGTAAAGTTTGGTATGGTACTATGCTTGCTGCAGATTTTTTAGTACAACCTGCAGATCACACGTTTGAGTCCTCCTGGGTTGACAGTTTTATTTCCAACAGGTCAAAAAAGGAAAACAGGGCCCGATTCACAGAACTAACTTAAGACAAAATCCTAAACTTACTACCATTTTGGTATTCACAGAAGGCACTTACTCATTTTGGTATTCACAGAAGGCACTTACTCATTTCGGTATTCACAGAAGTTAGAAGTCCTAACTTTAGGGCTCCTAAATGCCTTCTGTGAATACCGAAAGTCTTGAAGTTAGGATTCTTCTCAGCTTAGGAGTAGTAAAGTTAGGACTCCTAACTTTAGGACTCCTAAATGCCTTCTGTGAATACCGAAAGTCTTAAAGTTAGGATTTTTCTCAGTTTAGGAGTAGTAAAGTTGAGAGTCCTTTCAAACTCCATTCTCAAAATCAAATTATAAATTTAGTCTACAAAAATGATGTCCCATTGGAGTGGATAACAGATAATCTACAGTAGTTGCATAAATTATATTTAGGATATATTTATCTCAGGCAATATTTCTATACAAGATAGGCTGACATACAAATGGATTTCAAGTGTCCCTGCAAGGAAAGAACTGAACTTACTCTGTTGTGAGTAAGGTTCCTGTCCATCCATCTTTAAATTGCGTAAAACACCTTAGGCACTGGATTACCGTTCTTATCCAGGTTCTATTATTGGTGAAACTCACTTGGCTGGCGATTGTTTTCTGAAGACTTTGAGTTGATGGCACAGCTGAGCATATGTGTGAATAAGGTGTGGGTAAAAAAGAGCTCTATGTATCCCAGAGTCTACTATAAAAAGTATGGCAGTTTGAAGGGTGGCTTCTCCACTATGGTGGGGGAGCGTCGCCCCCACCCCCGCCAGCCTCAAAATTCGAAAGAAAAAAAACAATAATAAAATGTATTTATTATCGCTTATTTTTCTTCCATTGAATGAGGCTTGGGGGCGGGGCCATCACGGTGTAAGGCAGGAGGGAGAGAGATGAGCACTGTGATTCAGTGAGCATGACAGTTTGGCCAGCTGTTTCAGGCCAGCCAAAGCGTCATGCTCAGTGAAGCTCTCTCCAACCCCATCACATCACAGCTCTTCCACAACTATCCAGGAGTCAAGGAATCTTAATGAGGCCACTTATGTCGCAGATCTAGAACTCAGAGCGCTGGCTGATAGGGTCGCCCCAGGCTTCTGTACAGCTGTGTTTCTCACAGACTGACCTGATATCCAACCTTAGTGGGCAGATAAGATGGCTGCTAGCATAATAAAGCTACATACATCTATCCATTAGATTACTTTCATTATTTTGTGAATTTGCTAGTAGAATTCAGAGCCAAGAAATATCTGTATAGAAAAAAAGAAAAGGGGAGTGACAAAATGTAAATAAAATACAATAATTCAGTTAATCAACTAAGTAAACGTATTTGACAGTAACCTATTACAATCCCTGCCCCAGGGCAATGTTAAGGGTTTATTTATTTACTTTATTTGTATAGCACCTGAATCGACCCCCCAAGGGGTATCTCTGTGCTGCAGACATGGCTGCAGGGCTAGCTGAAGAGCAGGATCAAAATAGGATGGTCTTAAGGCGCTTTCTGAATTGAAGATGATCCGAACATAGTCTCAGGTTGATGGGGAGCTGATTCCAGTAAAGAGGGGCCAGGTGGGAAAATGCTTTACCACCCAACCTGGCTCTTCTGACTCGAGAGACCAAAAGAAGGGATTTGGTTCCCGAGCTGAGGGATCTGGAGGGCACATAGAGAGTGAATTTCTCTGTTAGGTAATAAGGGCTGATATTATGTAGGGCCTTATGCACAATGCCGCAGATTTTGAACTTAACCCGCTTACGAACTGGCAGCCAATGCAGCTGATGGAGGTGGGGGAGGGAGGCGGTTTTAGGAGGGCCATTCAAGACCAAGCATGCCGTGGTGTTCTGGACCACCTGCAATCTGCATAATGAGGACTCATTGGCTGAGATCAATAAGGCATTGCAGTATTCAGGAGGCTCAGTATAAGTGTATGCATCAGAGTTTTACAAGTAGAATCAGAGAGCAGGGGAAAGACGCGGCACAAGAGACCCAACGTTTGAAAACATGCGCCGGCAGTCTGCGCAGCATGCTCTTTCAAGGTGAGTGCCTGGTCCAAGCGTATGCCCAGGTTCTTGACAAGGGACTTGGGGGCGGGAGGAGTGCCGAGGTTCATTGGCCACCATTCGGGAGTCCACAGCAGAGGGGCCTCTCCGAAAAGCATGATCTCTGTTTTTCCAATGCTGAATTGGAGGAAGTTTCATCTCATCCAGTTTGAAATGGTACCATACCAGCGGAAAAAGCCGACTGAACAGAAGGAGTAAATTTGGTGAAAGGGAATAAAAGCTGCATGTTGTCGGCATATGATATGGGAATAAAACCACATGTCCTAAGGAGCTTGGCCAAGGAGGCAACATAGATATTGAACAAAGTAGGGCTCAGACAGGAGCCCTGTGGTACTCCCTTGGTCAGTTTTGTAGTTGCTGAGCGGTACGGGCCTAAGTTGATGGTTTGGGAGCGGAAGGAGAGAAAGCTCATCATCTGCTGGAGGGCAGAATCTCTGAGTCTAATCTCCTCCAGTCTCCAGAGCAAGATCTGATGAGAGACTGTGTCGAACGTGGCAGAGAGGTCTAACAGCAACAGAATCGTGGATAGGCCCCTGTCTAAGGTCATCCTGATGTTATCCGTGACCGCCAACAGGGCAGATTCTGTGCTGTATTTGGGCCTGAAGCCTGATTGAGAGGGGTCCAGACTGCCTGTACATTTGACATGGTTGGTGTGAGAAGTTGGCCTGGTATATGATGCTCACTAGTTAAAGTGATCACCTTGTACCATGCCAAGCAACCCTTATGGTGTGGTTGTAAGTCAACCTTTTCGGACTAGCTGCCCTAGTGGTAGCGTAGGCTAAGCAGTCTTTGAGGCTAAACTCGTGAAACGTGTTAAGCCAGCTGTTTTACCAAATGCAACCCCCTTTTATACCAATGAAAGGACACCACACAGATATATATTCAAAATATATATGTATTTATTTCTCAAAGTAACCCCTAGTCTCTTTATGAGCACAGGAGCACAAATCGTCAAACAAGATTATCACAGAATACACAGAAGTTGCACGTTATATGGATAGGCCCTGGTGGCCACTCAAACCATATACTAAAATAGTGGTATAAGTACCACGAACAGAAAAGGGAAAAGGCCTAGGGCCTCTAGAATCGCTGGGCCTACAAGGAGCTAACGTCAGTTAGTGACCAGGAGGTCCACGGGTGGCGTGTGCAGTGCAAATAGTCACACGCGTGCTCCCATAGGTTTCAATGGGTGCGTAAAAAGTACAAAGTTACTGCAAAGGAGATCTTCCGGGTTGACTAGGAACTTAAGATTTGGAACACAGGCACTAGAGATGTATTACCACACATGGGCACCGGAGTACCAGCTTTACCTCACCCACAGGAAGCGGGTGCATAGGCCTCAAAGTGCGTCGGGTTTCTTCTATCTGTTCCGTGGAGCTTGAAGACAAAGATGCTGCAGGCGGTCGGTCCGGGAGAGATGCAGTGGATCCAAGAGTGGATCGGAGATGTTGAAGACCTGTAAGCAGAGGGGACAGTGTTCACAGTCACTAGCCAGTGACCAGCGTGGCACCAGGTGGGTACCAGGCGATGTCGGGTGCAAACAGGTGATGAGGGGTAGCTTGTCTCCGCAGCCACGTGGTCCCTGAAGGTCGACGACGTCCAGGAGTCGGCTCACGAGCTGTCCCACGCAGGCTCTCGCTGTCGGCGGTGTCGGCGACTTGATCGAAGCAAACAAGCCTTGGCAGAAGCAATTGCAGGAGGATTCGGAAATCAGCTGTTGGTTCTGACCAGCAAGGTCCGAGGGATTGCTCCTTTGGAGGGGAGCAAGGGCCAGTCTGGAGCAACCAGACCAGCGGTGTTTGTCGTAGATTTCGTCACCAAGATGGCCACTAGCCAGCGGGCCAGCAACCGGTTAGGCGCGTCGAGTGGCAAAATGCAGAAGGGCCCCACGCAGATCGTGGAGATGCTGGAGGGCTCACCTTTGGTGCAGATGCTGCTCGGGGGTTGGGCTTCTCAGATCCCAAAGCACAACTTGGAGGGAGCCTCGGTTGTTGCACTTGTCAGCTTGTCGTAGTCGTTCCAAGATGGCTGGCTCCACGTGTCTCGGTGCCTCCACGGGTCTCCTCTTCTCAGGGACTGTGGATCGGGCGGTGAGAGGTCTGGAGGTCCAGGTCTTGTCAGTCTCTGGGCTCGGGCTCCGGCGGGAGGCGGCGGCAAAGCAGACGGTGATTCGCTGGATGGTGCTTGCGTTAGCAAGGTGGTCACTCCCTGACCACAGGGGAGATTTTCTTCAGTCTTCTGTGCAGCAGAATGTCGAAGTTCCCGTCTTCTTCTTAGTTTCAAGTTGATTCCAGGATGTCTGAAGTCTTAGGACACAGCTCCTACCTTTAAGCGCATTCTAGGGGCCGGACTACCTGCTAGGTCCCTCCCTATGGGTGGGACCAGGAAGGGGGGTGGTTACACCCCCAATCCTTTGTCCAGCTCGCCCCAGGCCCAGGACTGGTGTGCCCCAGGACCGGTTTGAACTGGCATATGCACCGAGGCTCCTTGTGAGCCACAGGCATGTCTGGTTTCTTTCAAGCCCTACCTGACCAATACACAAAATCCTGTCTGGGGTGGTGCACGCACCTCCCCTGGCAGGAAACCCTTTGTCCACACCTCCCAAGCTGGAAGGACTCCCAGCAGCAGGAGGGCAGACTTGTGTCTGTGGTGGCAGCATCCATTTTGTGGAGCTGAGGCTATGTCTGATTTTACCCGGGTTTCAGGCACTGTACATGTCGTGTCCCTCTAGAAGGGTGGAATGCTAACCCCGTCGCCAGAATTGGCGAGGGGTTAGTATTCCAATTTGTATGACACCTTACTCGACATGTTTTGATAAAGCCAAACCAAAGATAGCATTTAACCGCGAGGTTCATAATGCACTTAAGAGTATATGGTATGACGATATCTGGAAACAGTAGAAGGAAGTTGTTCCGACCACTGCAGACAGGCTCAGCTCATGCCAGAGCACCATCTCACATGGAACCACGCACTCTGCCTTCAGGATTGTTAAGGCCTGCCATAGGAGTGACTTATAGGTTACCAGGTGTCCCATTTAAGGTTAGGTATAGGTATACTACACCTAAGTAAGAGGTGATTACACCAACTTACCCCAGCTGAGGGATCAGCCAGTTGTGTCAAATTGTTAGGCCAAGCCTGGGGTGGCATAATACATGCTTCAGCCCTTGGCAGGCCTTGGGTACACCAATGCCCTGGGTACCTAGTGTACACTGGTACAGGGGCTGACAGGGTGATCCAACCAATTGGGTATGTACCTAGGGTACATGGAGTCCATTTTAAAGAGAGAACAGCCAGGTTGAGATCCTGAATAGCAGGATCTCAGGCCAACTAAGTCGAAAAACCAGCTAGACACTAGGCAAAAATTTGGGGGTAACCATAGTCAGATATCCACCTTCCTACACAACCCCCCCCCAAACGAAGGGAGATAAGGCTGACCTCGACCAGGTAAGCCTATATTGCCCAAGTGGCCATATAAGGAGGAACCAGCACTGGCATGGTTACCCCCTGTCTCATGGTCCACTAAGCAATCCCTCACCCTAAGGGTATCAGAGGGTCTCCACCATAGGGAATCTCTACCTTTGGTGTGTCTTGGCAAAGTAAAAGGCTGGTGTTGAGATGGAGTACTGAAGTGAGTGTCCTCAAAGTGAGGCCTCAGCTTCCTCCAATCATCCTCCACCATGGATGCCTTTCTTTCCTTAACTGAGTTGCACTGTGCTCTCAGGGTCAGCCTCTGGCTACCTAAAGCTGGAGGCTGGGTCCCTTTTGTGGGCTTACTGGAGGGACAGGTCAGGTCTGGGGCCCTAAGGTCCCATGTTTGCCTGTACCCAGCAGAATCCCTCTGGGGGAGGTCCCTAACTACCTGTAAAGGAGATCCCTCAGG
This sequence comes from Triturus cristatus, assembly GCF_964204655.1. Taxonomy (NCBI): domain Eukaryota; kingdom Metazoa; phylum Chordata; class Amphibia; order Caudata; family Salamandridae; genus Triturus; species Triturus cristatus. Next base: position 666,106,520 of record NC_140590.1, read on the forward strand.
GATGTTTTTACCCATCACCTGACTAGGGCTACTAGCCAGGCAATCCTCATTCTTTTGATGGGGGGGTTCTTGTGGACAGGGGCCCTCTTGGGGTCCACTGGCCTCCCTGACCTCTGCAGCCCTGGGCTGACTGAGGCAGGGTATAGAGAGGCAGGCTACCTGCACCAGACTGGGTCCCACCTTGGAAGGGGCCACTGACATCAGAGGCTCTGCAAGGCCAGGCCTGGCTACCTCTGGGGCAGTTCCTTCACAAGGGGTGAGGTCAGCTCCCTGAGGAGGCTGACTTTTTCCTAATGTCTGGGGAGAGGGAGACTTTTCTTCCTCCCCACTACTCTCTGTTTGTGTGGAGTGATCCATAGTTTCAGGCTTCACTACACCTATGTCAGTCTGAGTATAGGCGGAGACCATTACAGCCTTGCCAACCTTTTCAGGGGGGCACTCAGTTTGTGTTTGAGCTGTGACTGTCACAACTCTGCCAGTCTCTACAGGGAAGTCTGTCTGTGCCTGGGCTGTGGCTACCACTGCCCTTCCAACCTTTCCAGGGAGGAAATCTATTTGGACAGGGGTTGTGAATGGCACAACCCCACTACCCTTTTGTGAAAGGCCTACCATCTTAGAATGGGTGTCTTGTTCAACTCCAGCCCAAGCTGAGAGTTCTAAGTCATTCCCCAGTAAGCAGTCTACAGGCAAGGTTGGGGACACTGCCACCCTTTTAGGGCCAGTGACACCTCCCCAGCTGAGACATACCTCTGCCATGGGATGACTGTTCTGTTTGCCATCAATGTTGGTCACCTGGTAGGAGAAACCAGGCAAAAGCTGCTCAGAGGGAACTAGCCAATGGGCCACCATTGTGATGCTAGCTCCAGTGTCTCTGTAGGCCTCAGCTTTTGTACCATTGTCTGTACCTACCCAAAGTGTTGGGACAGGCAGTGAAGTTGGCAAACCCCATGCCACCATCACAGACAAGAGTATCTGCTGCAGGGGAATTGGCTAAGCCAGGGTCCCCCTGTGTTCCCCAAGTAAACCCACCCAAATTTTTGGGGGCACTCCCACCACCTGGGGGATTACTGCTGACAGTAATAGGTGGTGTGACAGGAGTAATTGGAGGAACAGTTTTGTTTGTAGCCCTTGGGCAACTGCTGTCAGTTTTCCAATGCCCAGGAGTTTTACACTCATGGCAGTAAGGCTTTTTACCTGTGGTAGAGGAGGGAGCTTGGGACCCACCACCCTGTGTGGAGTTTTGGGGCCCTGAGGAAGATTTCTCTTTTGCCTTATCCCCTCCCTTCTCTTGAGGTTTGGTGGTATCTTTCTTTTGGTCACCACCCTGATTCTTAGGCCTGATCCTGGTCCTGACCCATTTATCTGCCCTCTTTCCCAATTCTTGGGGAGAGGTCAAATCTGAGTCTACCAGGTGTTGATGGAGGAGCTGGTTTTGACAGTTACTTAAAATCTGTTCTCTCATCATCAAATTGTACAATCCTGTATAATCAGATACCTTACTTCCCAGCAACCAACCCTCCAAAGCCTTAGTGGCACATTCAACATATTCAGACCAGTCCTGAGTCTGTGTCTTTTGGGTGTCTCTGAACATTAACCTGTACTGTTCAGTGGTTAAGCCTAACCCATCAACCAGAACACTCTTCAGGACTCTGTAGTTTCTGACATCCTCTTCTCTAACAGTGAGGAGTCTGTCTCTGCCTCTTCCTTCAAAGGAGAGCCAGAGGATTGCTGCCCACTGGTCTTCAGGAACCTGCTGTACTTTGCAGGCTCTCTCAAGAGCAGTTATCCATTTGTGGATGTCATCCCCACTTTTGTAGGGGGGCACAACCTTAGACAGGTTCCTATTATCAAAGACCCTATCTTTGTCCTTAGGGACAATGCTGCCACCAGTGGGTATAGACCCACTCTCTCTAGGTTGCCTAGCCTTCCTCAGTTTTTCTTCCATCAGGGCTACCTCTAGCTCCTGCTTCCTGATCCTCAGCTGGGCTTCCTGCATTCTGGCCTCATGTTCCCTCCTCTGAGGGGTGGTCATCCTCTTCCTGGTGTGACCTTGAGAGCCTCTAGAGCCATGAGAAGCATTGGAGTCACCTGAGCGATTCCTTTGCCTCCCAAGCCCTGTGTTAAGTCCACTGGGGAGATCCAATGGGGTAAACCCACTGTCAATCCCCAATAGCCTTAGTTTAGCTGGGCCAAGTATAACACTTGGCACTGGGCTAGTTCTCCCTTCATCCCCACTCACATCTGTATCCCCATCACTTTCTTACTCTGTGGTAGGCATCCCATCTAAGGGGTGACTATTGGAAGGGGGTACCTCTGTGGCATCTTCAGAAGGGGGGCCTCCTGTTCCTGTCCCTAAGGGGGCTAACTGGGAAGCTTTCTTGAGTTCTCTCTGATTCTCATCATTCTGTAAGAGTTCTCTGAGCTCAGCAGAGTTAGGGTTCTTGGGCTGTTTAAGGCCTCTAAGAGTTGCCAAATGCCTGAGCTCATTCTGATTAAGGGTAGCAAAGCTGGATGGTGCCCTCTGGGGGTCACTCTCAACAGAGATGGGTACAGTGGACCCCTCTGCCCCGGCCATTGCTCTTAAGTGTGGGTGGATGTGTTGCAATCTACCTACACTTGGGTTTACCTACTAAACCTATCTAGTAGTTGTAGTCAGGGTGTGCTACTCCCTTTGCTCTACAACAACTAAGTTCAGTAGAACTTATGTATATCTAATCTTGTTTTATATGTACCTACAGGTACCTATGTGATCTTTCAATTGGTAACCAAGAGATTACAATGGTAAAACACAGCAAGCTCAAATCCAACCGCTGCTCACCAATGTGAGAAGTTGGCCTGGTATATGATGCTCACTAGTTAAAGTGATCACCTTGTACCATGCCAAGCAACCCTTATGGTGTGGTTGTAAGTCAACCTTTTCGGACTAGCTGCCCTAGTGGTAGCGTAGGCTAAGCAGTCTTTGAGGCTAAACTCGTGAAACGTGTTAAGCCAGCTGTTTTACCAAATGCAACCCCCTTTTATACCAATGAAAGGACACCACACAGATATATATTCAAAATATATATGTATTTATTTCTCAAAGTAACCCCTAGTCTCTTTATGAGCACAGGAGCACAAATCGTCAAACAAGATTATCACAGAATACACAGAAGTTGCACGTTATATGGATAGGCCCTGGTGGCCACTCAAACCATATACTAAAATAGTGGTATAAGTACCACGAACAGAAAAGGGAAAAGGCCTAGGGCCTCTAGAATCGCTGGGCCTACAAGGAGCTAACGTCAGTTAGTGACCAGGAGGTCCACGGGTGGCGTGTGCAGTGCAAATAGTCACACGCGTGCTCCCATAGGTTTCAATGGGTGCGTAAAAAGTACAAAGTTACTGCAAAGGAGATCTTCCGGGTTGACTAGGAACTTAAGATTTGGAACACAGGCACTAGAGATGTATTACCACACATGGGCACCGGAGTACCAGCTTTACCTCACCCACAGGAAGCGGGTGCATAGGCCTCAAAGTGCGTCGGGTTTCTTCTATCTGTTCCGTGGAGCTTGAAGACAAAGATGCTGCAGGCGGTCGGTCCGGGAGAGATGCAGTGGATCCAAGAGTGGATCGGAGATGTTGAAGACCTGTAAGCAGAGGGGACAGTGTTCACAGTCACTAGCCAGTGACCAGCGTGGCACCAGGTGGGTACCAGGCGATGTCGGGTGCAAACAGGTGATGAGGGGTAGCTTGTCTCCGCAGCCACGTGGTCCCTGAAGGTCGACGACGTCCAGGAGTCGGCTCACGAGCTGTCCCACGCAGGCTCTCGCTGTCGGCGGTGTCGGCGACTTGATCGAAGCAAACAAGCCTTGGCAGAAGCAATTGCAGGAGGATTCGGAAATCAGCTGTTGGTTCTGACCAGCAAGGTTCGAGGGATTGCTCCTTTGGAGGGGAGCAAGGGCCAGTCTGGAGCAACCAGACCAGCGGTGTTTGTTGTAGATTTCGTCGCCAAGATGGCCACTAGCCAGCGGGCCAGCAACCGGTTAGGCGCGTCGAGTGGCAAAATGCAGAAGGGCCCCACGCAGATCGTGGAGATGCTGGAGGGCTCACCTTTGGTGCAGATGCTGCTCGGGGGTTGGGCTTCTCAGATCCCAAAGCACAACTTGGAGGGAGCCTCGGTTGTTGCACTTGTCAGCTTGTCGTAGTCGTTCCAAGATGGCTGGCTCCACGTGTCTCGGTGCCTCCACGGGTCTCCTCTTCTCAGGGACTGTGGATCGGGCGGTGAGAGGTCTGGAGGTCCAGGTCTTGTCAGTCTCTGGGCTCGGGCTCCGGCGGGAGGCGGCGGCAAAGCAGACGGTGATTCGCTGGATGGTGCTTGCGTTAGCAAGGTGGTCACTCCCTGACCACAGGGGAGATTTTCTTCAGTCTTCTGTGCAGCAGAATGTCGAAGTTCCCGTCTTCTTCTTAGTTTCAAGTTGATTCCAGGATGTCTGAAGTCTTAGGACACAGCTCCTACCTTTAAGCGGATTCTAGGGGCCGGACTACCTGCTAGGTCCCTCCCTATGGGTGGGACCAGGAAGGGGGGTGGTTACACCCCCAATCCTTTGTCCAGCTCGCCCCAGGCCCGGGACTGGTGTGCCCCAGGACCGGTTTGAACTGGCATATGCACCGAGGCTCCTTGTGAGCCACAGGCATGTCTGGTTTCTTTCAAGCCCTACCTGACCAATACACAAAATCCTGTCTGGGGTGGTGCACGCACCTCCCCTGGCAGGAAACCCTTTGTCCACACCTCCCAAGCTGGAAGGACTCCCAGCAGCAGGAGGGCAGACTTGTGTCTGTGGTGGCAGCATCCATTTTGTGGAGCTGAGGCTATGTCTGATTTTACCCGGGTTTCAGGCACTGTACATGTCGTGTCCCTCTAGAAGGGTGGAATGCTAACCCCGTCGCCAGAATTGGCGAGGGGTTAGTATTCCAATTTGTATGACACCTTACTCGACATGTTTTGATAAAGCCAAACCAAAGATAGCATTTAACCGCGAGGTTCATAATGCACTTAAGAGTATATGGTATGACGATATCTGGAAACAGTAGAAGGAAGTTGTTCCGACCACTGCAGACAGGCTCAGCTCATGCCAGAGCACCATCTCACATGGAACCACGCACTCTGCCTTCAGGATTGTTAAGGCCTGCCATAGGAGTGACTTATAGGTTACCAGGTGTCCCATTTAAGGTTAGGTATAGGTATACTACACCTAAGTAAGAGGTGATTACACCAACTTACCCCAGCTGAGGGATCAGCCAGTTGTGTCAAATTGTTAGGCCAAGCCTGGGGTGGCATAATACATGCTTCAGCCCTTGGCAGGCCTTGGGTACACCAATGCCCTGGGTACCTAGTGTACACTGGTACAGGGGCTGACAGGGTGATCCAACCAATTGGGTATGTACCTAGGGTACATGGAGTCCATTTTAAAGAGAGAACAGCCAGGCTGAGATCCTGAATAGCAGGATCTCAGGCCAACTAAGTCGAAAAACCAGCTAGACACTAGGCAAAAATTTGGGGGTAACCATAGTCAGATATCCACCTTCCTACAGTTGGACAGATGTTTATTAACACGTTTTTCAAGTAACTTGCTCAGGAGAGGGAGTAGCGAAATGGGCCGGAGATATCTGTCAAGGGGGCATTGGAGTTTTTCCAGATAGGTATCACCTGTGCCACCTTCCATTCAATGGGAAGATGGCCCTCTCTCAAAGAGAGGTTGAGCAGAGACCCTATGGATAAGGACAATTGATGGGACAAGGAGGCAGTAATTTTAGCCGGCATGATGTCAAGAGGAGAGCCGGACTTTACTGTACGAAGGAGTGCTTCAACGTCTTCCAAAGTCAGTGGGGGAAAACTCTCCAACAAGTATTAATGCATTCTGGCAGGTTGTGCGACATAGCGACCGGGGCCTGGCACCCTGATGAGATAATTTTGTCATATATAAGCTCAATTTTTTCAGAGAAATGCTGTGCTATATCATTACAAAAAGATTGGGAGGGGTCCTCTACGTTGTGGCAGGCCTTGGGATTAGTAAAAGACTTAAGAATTTGGTAGAGGGTTTTTGGGGCATACCCTGCCTGAGCAAGCTGAGAGGCGATAAAGGCTTTCCGTGCTGCCTTTATGTTTTTATGGCAGTGGGGGAGTGTTACTTTGAACCTGTCCTTGTCCCTCACATCATGGGTGCTGCGCCACCGCCTTTCCAGTTTTTTGCACTGCCGTTTTTCGGTCCTGAGCTCAAGGGAAAACCAGGCTGTCTGGGGGTGCTTGGTGGAGTTGGGGAGTAGTTTCAACTGTGGGAGCTTGATAATGGCGCAGGAAACCGCAGAGTTATACTTAGCAAGTCCCTCCTCTATAATATCTGGTGCTATGTTCCAAGGCTGCTTAAATTTGTCCTCTGGGTGGAGGGATATAAATTAACCACCAAAATATGTTTTACTCTCTTCTGGCGTTTGCGAAATTCTGGACAGGGATTAAAAAACGGAGCCCAGAGATTTGGGATATGAAAAATGATCCTACCAATCACCTGCTCACTTTAAAAAATCATTGGCAAAACCAAAAGCTTTTTAACTTGCAAGCAGACCTATTGGTTTTGAAAGTGTCGCAGGGTGGGGTACACATAGGCGGGCAGGGTTGCACATACAATAGCTGCACATACAGTGGCTGCAGGAGTAGGGCAGGGCAGCACACAGAGTGTGAGGAGGGTGAGGGCACACAGGTGCAGCACAGAACTCTGTGTACATAGAGGGGAGCAGGAACAGAACACAAAGCTGCAGGGCTTATAGCTATGCTGAAGTGGTAAAGCTCAGACGTACACACAGGCAGTGAAGACAATGCAGGAGCACTCAAGAGAGTGAAAAGGGGCAGAAGGGGGAATGGAGGTGCTTCCAGGGCGACAGAGACACACATAGAGACAAAGGGGTGGGCACAAGGAGAGTATGGAGGGGAGGTTGGGGCACACAGAGAAGTTACATGGGGGCAAAGGCATTGCCAGAGGCACACCGAGGAATGATGGGCACAGAGAGTAGCTGGAGGGGTCAAATAGAGGGGCTGCTGGTGCGAAGTAGGATCCAAAGAGGGGTGGGGCACAAACAGGATCTCTATGGCAAATAACAAGGCACCCATAGGAGCAGCACTGGGTTTAAGGCCACATATATGGGCAGAAGAGGGTTAGAGGCACAATGGTGGTGAAGAGTTTTCTAAGGGACCACATATGGGTTGTGAGGTGATGGGGAATGGACAGTGGCTGCAGGTGCAGGGTAGCACACAAAGTGACTGTACAGGCAAGATGAGCCAGCACACAGAGTGAGTGCTTCACACAGAGGCAGCTGAACTGACAGTGTTAGGTTGGCACAAACAGAGGCTGGCGGGGGCAGGAGACACAAGGTAGATGCTGCATTGGAGAGGAAGGACTATAGAGGTGTGGGAAGTGCACAAATCATCAGATGGCAAACACCACACCCCGCATCGTACACCAACACACCCATTACCATAATTCAACACATTCACCATCATAAGCCCACACAACCAACATCATGCGTCAACATACCCACCACCATAAATCTACATAACCAATATCAATTACTAAGACACCCAACAACATACACAAACACAACACCTATATCTCCCACACCCAACATCATTCATCAAAATATCCACTGTGATATGTCAACACAATCAAAGCATTATGCAAATACACCTAGCTTCATGTCCACACACCTATCATCATACTGCAACATACTCACTACCAAACTATTTCACAACTACAATCGTACACTTAACACACCCACATTCATACAATCCACATAATGTCAGAACACTCAGGGCATCATTACAATGGCGGTCCTGCCATGCCAATCAGGATGCGACCGCCACCATGGTGGTCACATCCCGCATCTTTTACATTGTGGCGAGCGGTGCTGTAAGCAGGACCCGACACAATTTAAAAAATGCATGATGTGCATTTGCATGCACAACGTGACAGGCACCGCACAGTGCCTGCCACCTGTGCATGTAAATGAAGGGGGGTACGATGGGTACCCCCCAAGTGCACCCCCCCAACACTCCAGAAGCCCGCAACGGGCCCCCAATACAAAACACGGCATGCCAACGCCGCCATGGAAAAGCATATCTCCGCCTGCATCATAATATGGATGGCATGTCTTGCAGACACGGCACCATATAAAGCCCCTTTTCCGCCCGGTCGACGAGTCGACCGGCGGAAAAGCGGCAGACAGTTTTTCCGTCTGCCGCGGACCACTCAGCCATACTGATATGGTGGGAGGTTATTCAGGCATGGATGGCGGACAGATCGCCGCTGCCGGGCCAGCGGTGGCTACTGTCGGCCCGGCGGGGGCGATCCGTCCGCCATCCTAATGGGCCCCTCAGTATCAAACGGCAAAATACTAACCATTTACGACAACACACCCATCTTTTGTCAGCAACTATCCATCATTATATTTCAACACACTAAACATAATGTGCTAACACAGTCCAACCCAACAACCATCACACATCTACAAATACCACCATACCTCGACACAACCAGAATGATACCCCGAACAATCATACAGCCAAACATAAAGGAAAAGGAATTGCGAATTAAGGCTAGTGTTGCTGGGCATAACTGGTCAATGTCCGGGATTTTCAGTTAAAAAAACAGTGGGTTTTTTCTTATTACAGTCAGTTGCAGTAACTGTAAAGGTATTTTTAAGTATCAATTTTCAGCCAAAATGTGTCCTTTTTGGTTTGCTTAAAACATTGATGCAATTTGACAAATCTACAAAAAACTCCACAATGAAATTGCATGTGAGGCTAAGTTTTAGCTTTGTCAACTTTCATGCATATCCGTCAGGGGTAGAGTTAAAAACAGTGGAGAAATATTAGCATTTTCAGGTCTCAGCTACAGCGAAAATGTTTCAAAGTAATTCCACCTGAATTCATATGAAGCTGAGGAATGCCGTTGCTTAGCTTGGTGTAAATCAGCAAATGTGAGTCACAAAAAGGCAACTGTGTTCAAAGAGTTAATCAGCCATGGGCCTCTCTATATCCTGAGCCTTAGTCTGCCGGCCACATGTGAGCCTGGGATTGCCAACAGTCAGCATAACACACATTTTGAAAAATGTGTAAATGCTATTGAATATCCAAATAAGCATTTCCACCAGGCTCGAGAGCAGAAGCATGTGTGGAAGAATATGAAGAATATGAAGAATATGAGTGGAAACCTATGAGATGTATAGATTCCAAGCACACTCTAAGGAATCTTTGTGAATTCTCATGAAAGTGGAACTCTAAGCAGATTGTATGCGCAAATCCATTATGCATAGATTTTCAACTTTTCAGCTACACAATTGTGAATTGAGCCCCATGTTTTCAATCAGATGTGGTGGGAGTCATGGTTTAGGGCTTATATTGATGCAACATCGATGGGAATACTTACATGGATCGAATTGTTTTACTTTCATGTTTTAACTTCAGGAAGCGAATCCTTGCGATAGCCAAGACTTGTTGCCTCCAAAGAGCTGTGCCAATGACTGTAGCATTACCAGTTTCAGAAAGTGAGAGCAGAGTCTGCTCCATTTCATCGTGAGCACTGTCATCTCTTCTATCATCCACCTGGTCGTGACTAAAGACTCCATAGTCTGCAACAAGATAATTTATGATTTTACAAACACATCAAATAGTTCCTTCATAGAGCAAAGTACTTGTTCTGTTGTACTAGGTTAAACCAGACAATAAAGCGTGTTGCACGACGTCCCTTCAGAATTCATTTTATGGCAATATAACATGCAACAGAATCTTAAACAGAATACATACTTTCTTCAAAGCATTGAATACAGGCTGTCCATGTTTATGGGAGAAGGTCCCATACAAATGCTGTAGGGTCTATGTTATGTGGAAGGGCTCTTAGTGGAGCACTATCATTTAGGCCCCATCCTCTATATGTCATGTATATACATTTTATATGGTTATATACACGATTTATATTCAACATGTGGTTTAACTTCATTAACATGCCTGGTACATTTAAACTAATTAATAGTATTTAACCATCACAATCACTAAAAGTTTACAAATAAGTGTATTAGGTTCATTAATAAATTGATGTAATTATGTTCATTGTACATACACATCTAAAAATGTCTGTTTGCTTTCACTGATTTATGATATTGCAATATGCATTCATTTTGATTCTAAAGTCAATTTAGATCGACAATAGTCCTTTACCAAAATTGTTTGCTTTAACACTGTCAGCATGTTGCTTTCTCTCCTCTCCAGGTGCAATATCATGTTTGTTGTTTATTGTTATGTATTAGACTGCTGAAACTGAGGCCTGGGAGAAGAAAGTTGGCAACAAACGTGGAGGGATGATAGTGAGAGAAAACCTCCTGTTCACAGTGTACCAGGGGATGCAACATCCAAGGCCAACAGATGTGAACCTGTCAGTGTGGAGATCGAAAATTAGGGAGTATGTTGACTCCTCTCAAATGCAGTGATGGGATTGCCTCTCAGTGGTGGGAATAAGATATGGATGTTCTAGAAGTTTTTAGTTGTATTGTTAATTGATTCATAGTTAGTTAGGCAGACTTCATCCTGAGTTTGAGAGGTAACAGATCTCTCTCTCTATGCTGGGCTTCTCCGCGTGTGAAGCTTCATGCTGAGCACTCTTCTCATTTTTTGAAACTTCTACTGAATTCCAACCTTACGCTGACACCTTCTGTGCTATTAAAGTTTCTTTACCAAACACCTGATTGCATCAATCTGTTTCCTTTGCATTGAGGCTGTTACTATTTTGCATGTCAATTGACTATGACTTAATATTACTGCCACACTTTGGTCTCCAGACTGTATTGTTATACCTTTTAAATTTGTTTCTACTGTACATATATATGTGTGTTAGATTAATGTTCTAAACTAAACCTTTATGGTTGAAATAATCAATTCTTGGTCTTCATTTTGGAGTCACATCAGCTTCACAGAAACAAAATGAAATTCTGATATTAGCTCCCTTACAATGCTTCAAGCCAACTAACAAACATCCATGCAACCAATGGGGAAACATATTTGATGATATCACTAAGGGATTAACGTTCATATATCCACGCTCCATCATTAGCAGTGAGGCAGAGGCTTTATCCATGAGATATAGGACTTAGTAATAAAACAGTGGACGTGTTCATGTCATGGGGGAAAATTATATTGTCATTTGAAGCTGCCTGCTGCTTTTACCCAAAGGCTGTGCCTAAGAAAAAGAGACTGTGGAACAAAAGTAGGTCAATGGGAAAAACACACAGTCAGAGAGCAGTAGGATGGTGTTTGTGTTGCTGAGAATTAATGTGCCAAGAAAATGTTAAACATCTAGAGCAAGGGTCTCTAACCTTTCATGCAACAAGAGCTACTAATGTTCAATTAATATTATCCTGAGCTACTAATATTATCAGTGTTGTAATAGTAGTTAGACAAGATTACATTAGTAGTCACTCTGTGCAAGATTATCAGCCGTGCTCACCTCACTGCATCAGGCAGGGTTGCCAGCAGTGATGTCAAAAAGACTTTGTCAACTTGGAATGCCTTTATGTAGCTAAAAAATAACAGTCATAGCTCCAGGGCTTCTGGCACCAAGGTAATAATATTAAGAACAACTCTACCCAATGCCTCATGATTTATCACTCAAATATCAGCTTTAAAAATAATTTGAAAATGCAACAATTTTTCTACAAACTTCATCTTATGAGTCCTGAAAATACACACATTTTTGTCTACAATACACGATTGTCAACTTTGGAATAAATATATTAATTCAGCCAAGAAAAAGTTTCTAATTTAGTAGAACAGGCTGCTGTCAAGGCTAGCAATTACTATTCAAATCACACAGGAGCAGACCGACGCTGGCTTCCAATGCCCCTCTGCTAGGTTTCTTAATCCATCGCAGGTAAGTACTAAGGGGGGAAAGGGGATTGGGACAGAGAAGACACAGCTCCAAACACTCTACTTGTTCTGCTTAATCTTCTTTTATTCTTCTTCAGTGTTCTTACTGTGCTAAAAACATTTACGTAATTACTTTAGATTTCTAATTTTACTTAACAACTTACTTCGCATTTGTATCTAAATTACTTGTCTTACCAGGAGATGTTTAGGAACCTACTTCTCTTCTTACTTCTCACTTTAGCTTGTTCTTTTATTCGTGAGGAGATGTGCAGTTCAGATCTCTTCTTTCTTTTTTTTACAGTGCTGGCCTGCGTCTATCCTGGTTCAGCTGTTTACACAAGAAAAGTTTCAGGAAAGTCTTACCTTGTATTAACCTTATTCTGTGATGATCTAACCCTTGTCTCCTATTAGGTACTCACAGCTTAATAAACCGAATTTGATATATCTGTGGATTTCTGGGATAAGATGTCTCAACCTTTCTTCTTATGCCTTGTATTATGTAGAGATGTTCTAACTTTCTGAGAACGAGCAGTATTTAATTTGTTTATTTCGTTTCTCTACTTGTACTCTGCATGGTTAATCTTATGTGCTCAGATAATGTGGCGTGTAGAAAGAACACACACCACGTAAATCAGAGTTAGACCTAAAGACTTGTTGGTGCTAAGGAATTCATCTTGTCTGTACTGATGAAAAGCGGCGTGTTGAAAGGTCACGCCAGCGTTTGACAAGTTCGGAAATAGCAGTCTGTATACGCCGAGTTTGTTAACGAAATTTAACTCTGAAGACGCATGAGGAGAGAAGAGGAATTAGTCAGCCGACTATTATTCTCGCCTCGGTATCTTCATTAGTTTATAAGTATTTACTTTTCTAAGCCTTTCAGAGATAGGTTTTAATGTTTTGAAAGAGGCTTAAACGTTGTTCACTAACCTTGATTCTGTAAGAGTTCAACCGTCGAAACTAACCCCGGTTCACTCGCAACTACCCTGACTAACTTCCACGACGCCTTGAAGTTCGTTGCTCTTCCTTGAAATTCTTCGGTGAAGTGCACTGTGGAATATTGGAGCGCGCTTCTCCAGACTATGATTAATCCACAGCGCTGTGCTGTTGCAGTGTTAGAATGTTGGCGGCTATGAATTCCTGCGGTGCCAACTTGCTCTCCAACTCCAGGGATCAAATGTCTTTTGGTAGGTTTGTAAGCTGGAAATTGTGGCCAAGGTTAGGTTAGAAGGAGGAAACCTCCTGTGAGCCCAGACAGTTGCACACAGAAAGCTACTCACAGCTAGCTGGAGAGCTATGAGTAGCTCATCAGCTACTTATTGGAGAGTCCGATCTAGCATATATATATTCTACATGAACCAGTGGTGGCTGCCTCTGAACAGGGGTGGTGGGGCAGGGAGGAGGGATGAAAAGATGAAAAAAATTATAATAAATTCACCTGCTTTGCTGCCGCCTCTGCCTTAATCCTCTCCTCCATTTTCTTGTCTTCTTCCCGGCTGCTGCCTGCAGGCTGCAGAGGAAGCACCCAGGCTTCAGGACTCTGCCAGCCAATCCTGACACGGCAGGATCAGTGGCGTGATGTTTGGCCGCTCAGGCAGTGCCTGGGGAGACTGGGTATGTTCCACAACACAGCCCAAGAACATGCCAACTACGCATAAATGTTTGGCTGGCCCTCGTGGGTCATTCAAAGCATCATGTAGGGAGGGAGTGCAAACCACTCATGCTCCCTCTTCAGCAAGCCAGCCCCGACTCACCCCGCCTGGAGTCGCCAAGGAAAATAAAATGATAATAACTTCTTGTTATTATCATATTATTTTTATTTTCCACTGCTTAACGAGCAGTGAGGCGATGCTTCTTCACCTTAGCCAAGGAGCCGCCACTGCATGAACCACCCCATATACCTGAAGTAGTTTCTAACTGGGCTAAATAAAGACTTCTCAAGCAATTGCATGGTTATGACTGTTGTCCATAACCATTTTGCTAACACACTTTGTAAGCCCCCACGGTGAAACTCTCTGCTTTATTATTTTGTACTAAATGTAAGGCTTTAGGTGGCAGAAAATATCTTTATGCATATTTACCAAAATCTTTCTGATTCCATCTCTTTTTATAAATGAGTATCTCTTACATGTCTATCAGTGTCCACATATATGCTGGCAAATGTACATGGGTCTATTACCATCCTATCCGCCCATCAGTTTGGAAGGACTTTTGTTATTCTTAGAGATAAGTGGCTGAATTTTATGGGGCCGATTCACAGCACTAATCTGAGACAAAATCCTAAATGTACTACTTTTGTTATTCACAGAAGGCATTTAGTAGTTGCAAAGTTAGGATTTTGTCTTAAGACATACTTAAGACAGACTTAAGACAAACTTAAGACAAACTTAGGACAGACTTAGGACAGACTTAAGACAAAATCCTAACTCTACTACTACTAAATGCCTTCTGTGAATACCAAAAGTAGTAAGTTTAGGATTTTGTCTCAGATTACTTTCGTGAATCGGGACCTATATTTTTAATACACACATGAGCATTTACAATGATGTCAAAATTTGCATATGATTGAGTGATGGCATAAGACATCAATTATGTTAATAATATTCAGGCTACTCATTAGTAGAGAAAATGTACATGAGTAGAGTACACATGCAATAAAGGCATTTATTCTATTGGTACAAAAGAACTGTCAAGCCCATCTAGACCCTGTTTACAAGATGAGCACAGTAATATCCTCAGTAGAAATTCTACTCTACACAAACATTAGTGGCCTTTTAGACCTTACATCCTCGGTGTGGTATTCTCCCAAACCTTTTGCCTTTCCCTCTCATGTTTTGCTTAGTTGGTTCTGTTAGCTTTAGGATTTTGTGCACCGCACCACAGCTAGCCAATTCTGAAGTGCTTGTTCAATCTCCTTTAAACATGGGGTACAGCTAAAGTACCCAGGGCCTGTAAATTAAATGCTTCTAGAGGGCCTGCAGCACTCATTCTGCCAACCACTAAGGAAGCCTTTAAAACATGTATCGGACTGCCACTGTATCCTGTAGTGCAGTTATAAGCTGCCGTTTTGAGCTGGCAAAATAAACCTTTTGCAAGGCCAGAACCTTCCTTTGTAATACTTACAGGTAATTCCTTAGGTAGGCCCTAATGCTGATAGGGCAGGGTGCATTTTATTTAAAAAGTAGGACATTTGTACTTACGGAATACATGTCCTGGCAGTGAAAAACTCCTGAAGTAATGTTTCACTACTGTGAGGCCTATCACTCCCATTGACTAACACTGGGTAACGTTATCACATTTACCAAGTGGTAACTTTGGATTGGGAGCAGCAAGATAAAGGTAAAGCCGGATTTTGTTACAATTCGGACACAAAGGAGGCTTAGGTGTGAACAGGATGGGACATCCTGGTAGGATAACTGGACACAGCCCGGCTTACACTTCAAAGGGCTTAGCCTTCTGCACACACAAAGGAATCTGACACCAGGCCTTTTGGTGCTCCCAGACAGTTTACAGCCTTGACTGGGGAAGAAGTATGCAGAACCAGATGTGGGAGTACGACAGGGTCCCCCCCCCACACACACACAAAGGTTGGCACAGGGTATACATTTTTAACCTCCAGAGCAACGTATATGAACACTCCTGGACCTGTGGAAGTTACAGAAGAAGGACTGCCTTGCTGCCAGAGGATTGCCCTTTTGCTTGAAGGACTGCCTTGCTGTCTGCGAAGGAAGACAGCAGACAGCAGGGACACAGAAGTTGGTGTAACAATGGCACTTTACAAGATTATTTATTAATATTATTATTATTATTATTATTATTATTATTATTATTATTATTATTATCATCAAGACTGGACCTGCTTGCCTACATCCCAGGCTAACCAGAGTGACATTCAAGGGTCAGTTGGTTGCACGACTGTGGGAACTATAGGGACACAACAAGCTTCAGAGGCTTCTCTGCAACTGCCAAGCTGACCTGCTATAATTGCACCTACCTGAACCCTGCTGGCCTATGTTGGAATGAGTCCCTAATCGCCAAGAAGTGCCTTTCAAGTCTTGGACCCTCTAAGGATACACCTCCTAAAGAAAAGGTGAGCATCCTGAAGTATTTGCGGCAAACGGCAACACAAAACCTGCACTTATTTTATTTATTTGCAGAGTTTTGTATAGCGCTGGCTAGACCCAGAGGTATCAGAGCGCTTTACATGAGGATCAGCGAGTTACAGGTTACAAAATTACATCAGTTACAGGTGTCAAGAATAAACATAGAGGAAATACAGTGATTACACAATAACAAGAGATATTAACACATAAGCTGGAAAGGCGAGGTAGCCACAGCATCACAAAGGGAGGAGGCGGGGAAGGGAAGGAAACCTAACGGGGAGGCTAGGAAAAACTGTCCAATGTCCGGCTTTGTAGTTGACGGCCAAGGGGGTGGACCAGAGCCAAACTCCTCTATTGCTACCTAAACAGCTCCACCAGGCATCGGCTATGTTGCTCAGTCTCCGCAGTGAGTACAACATTCATGGTCTCTGCCCGGGGGCATCGTCATAGTTCCATCTGCAGCACCAGTCCCGGTGTTACTGGGAAACCTTGAGCGTGGTTGAAACATCAAGGCAGTGCTTGCTTCGTGGCACTTGTCCAGCTTGTTCCTCAGACCGTGCTGCAGCACATTCCATGTCTCCCTCAGTAGTTCCTCTACTCCAGTGCGGACCATCAATGAGGAGGAGAGATGTTTGGCAGGCTTCTGCACTATCGGGTCTGAAGTGCGTGGCTGCGGAGTGTTCCCCAACATGCTGCTTCATTGGCTGGTGGCCCCCAGGCTAATTCAGGCATTCCCTTGTGCAACGGGGTAGCCAACCATCTGGTGTCCATCCGGGTGCCCCTGCATGTTCACTTCTCCCCACATGACATTGCAGGGAGGGGGGATGGCTCACCTCTTAGTAATTTGTCTCCTCCACATGGGAAGCAGTGCATGTGCTTTAACAGGGAGGTAACAGCCCCGGAAGATCAGCTGTTGCAATGTCACCTTAACGGTTCCCCGTGGCCGTTGAATCCTCCGATCTGTGGTTGCTCATGAGAGGGGAGCCAGTGTGGTTGTGTCGTTCCGAAACTCAGAGCGGGGCAGCTATGCAGGGCCATCACCAACAGACTGACTTTTACTGGGTCCCTGTTGTGTTGCCGGTGGCCGCGATCCACCCGGAGGAATCGAATCCGGAAAGTGGAAGTAGGTTTCGCTCTGAGCTGCCACCGCTGCCCCTCACACAAGTGCAGCTGGGTCCAGAGGTCTGCCGTGCTCACCGGGTCCAAGAGCGCCCACCTTCACTCCGGTGCCCACCCGGGCCAGACCCAATCCCCTGTCACTCGGGTGGAAACTGACTGGGGGACGTAGGTCGTTTTACTCACCCCAGCCGATTGATGTTAGTACCGGGGGGGAGGGTCCCTCGCCACACGGCCGTCAGGGCGTCTGCTCATGTACAATCTCCTCATTTCTCCTTTCCTCTGGGGCCCCATCTCAGTTCCCTAACGGCCGCCCAGGCACCATCTTGACTCCCAGCTTGCCGGTCATGATCAAACTACGAACCACGGCCGCAGTTTCAGTCAGTTCAGTTCAGTGTCTCTTTTGGCTTCTTGATTTAATTATTAATGCGTTGACCTGATGCATGTCTACACACCCCACAATGGTTGCAATCGCCAGGGCGCACAAACAATGTAGATGTGCATAAGCGCGTGGTGTGGGACACGAGTGACTGCTCTGCGTCATAAAGGGATACGCGATGCACCTATTTAGGCGTGCACAATAGCTACACCCACCAGGGCACGCAAACAACATAGATAAGCATTAGCGCGTGGGTCGGGACACAGGTGACAGATCTGCATCACAGAGGGATGCGTGTTGCTCCCATTCAGGCACACATCCCACCCCCGCATCAGTCTCTAAACTGATGTTGCAATGGCCGTTGGGCCGGATATTGTTTGGACGAGCCCCACTTGGGCGTTCGCCCTATATGTTAACAAAGTTCGATTTACTGCCTTATGTTTTTTTTTTTTTACGATTGACTCGAACCCCCTCCACACGACACAGATCCATGGCTCAATGGTGCACCCGTCCCTACCTAGCCCAACACACTAATCAGACATGACACAGGTACAAGTGGTCACGTGGAACATACGCAACATGCACACACCTGCACAACGCTATTCTCTCTTTTCATACTTGCAATGCCGTAAGGCTGGAATAGTAATGCTCCAGGAAACGCACATGTCTAAACTTGAGTTGGAGTGCTTGCGTAAAAGATGGAGAGGCCAAGTAATCGGCACCACATACTCAGCACATGAGCGAGGCACACTGATATGGGTCCGAGCGGGAATCCCATTCGTTAGTGAGGACTGCATCAATGATGCAGATGGAAAGTACACGTTCGTGAAAGTGCGCTTGAATGGTCAAGAGATACTTCTGGGCTCCCTTTATACCCCTAATTCAGATCAGGCCTCCTACCTGGCCAGTGGATCTGCGGTAGCCGCCCAATGGAGCGGGATTCCATGGCTTCTGGGGGGGGTGGATTTCAACTTGGTTTTAAATGTGGACCTAGACAGATCATTCCCGCCCCTGAACAGAATCCTCTCGGCATCCAACTCGCTGGCCCTCTCTGGTTGGCTGACTCACTAGGCTCTACATGATGTGTGGTAGCTTTTAAAACCCACTGCCAGCATATATTTTCATTACTCAGCAGTACACGGACCTCACGTGCGCCTCGATCGGTTGGTGGCCTCGCCGGTGCTGCTCCCGCTGATTCAGACTGCGGAGTATCTAGGGTGGACCCACTCCGATGATAATCCCTTGCTATTGCAGTTGGGTTGGGAGCCTAACCATTCCCCGGTCCCCAGGTGGGGCCTGCAGCCACAGGCTCTAGAAGACCCTGCTTTCTGGGCATCACTGGAGACATCGATTCTGCAATACTTTGAGTTGAACACGGGTACAGCCAGTGACGCGCACGTCGAGTGGGAGGCGTTTAAGGTGGCGATCGGGGCCACTGTATAGGGGCAACATGGAACATACGTAAACAATTGTCTGATTCCCTTACATGGATCGAAAGCCAGCTGATACACTATGAAAACACAGGTGAAGGAGTGGGTCGCAACTCGCAGCGCCTAGAAGCACTCCGTTCTGAACACGCAGACTACACGGAGCAACTCTGCTGCCACAATTACCACCAAGCACACAACCCGTACCCACACAGCCGCGGATAGGGCGAGGAGGCAATTAGCCTGGTTGATCCGACAAGAACATGCACATACCCCAATCGGGCTGCTCCGCTTTCCCACCGGTCAGTTGCTAACTACACAACAAGATATACATGAGGCCCTGACACAGCATTATGCCTGCAATGTCATTGCACTGAAGGGGAGCTTGTGCGATTTCTTGACCCCTTACAGCTACCCACAGTAACTGAGGAGCATCGCAAAATGCTCAATGAGCAGATATCGCAAGAGGAGATTGGTGCGGCCATCAAATACCTAGCAACGGGAAGAGCCCCAGGGCCAGACGGGTTGCCATCCAAATACCATAAAGCAAACCGGGTCTCACTGGTGCAGCGCCTCGATACAGTATACACTGCGGCCCTAGACGCGCAGTGCCTCCCTCCATCAATGCGCGAGGCGCATCTGGTTTCCTTAGTAAAGCCAGGCAGAGATCCAGAGGAGATGGGTTCCTATCGGCCCCTGCCTCTACTCAATGCAGACTATAATGTCCTCGCAAGGGTACTAGCTGACAGGCTAGCGCAGGCAGTCCCAGGATTGGTCCACACAGACCAAAATGGTTTTGTGCCAGCGCACAGCACTTCCCTCTATCAACGCCGCTTCTTTCGAGTAGCCACCTATGAAGTAGAGGAGTGGCCGAGAGCAGGCTGCCTGGTGTTGAACCTGGAGAAGGCCTTCGACTCACTCGAATGGCCTTACTGGTTTGCGGTGCTAGCAAGATTCGACCTAGGCCCGGAGTTCATTCACCTAGTGCGCCTTCTTTACACTGACCCCACTGTGAGAGTCAAGGTAGGCCCCTACATCTCGGACTCCCTCCCCGTACAACGAGGCATGTGCCAGGGGTGCCCCCTGTACCCACTCCTGTTTGCGCTCACAATGGAGCCATTGGTGGAAGCGTTGCGCACCCAACTGGCAGATGGGGTGCCCCTAGGGGATGCTACCCATCAGGTGTCACTCTACGGGGGGCGTGGCTTGGCTGCCGACGGGCATGGACGCGTGAGCAGAGAGCTCCGCATCCAGCCCAGCCAAAAATCCTGTTTAACCTGCAGCCCCGGTGTTCCAGACGCCTGGAGGGCAGCCTTGAGTGCTCCGGTCCCTGACCACGGCGCGGCGGAGTGGAGCGCGGCGCTGAGGGCTGGCGCCGCGCTGAGAGTAGCGGCGGCCGCGAGCAGCCGCCGGCCATCTTGGGCGGCCTGAGAGCAGCGGAACAGCCGGGGCCCACAGTTTCGTGGGACCCGCCCGGAAGTGCAGCGCGACCGGCCGAGGACACCGGAAGTGGCGGCCCCAGCGAGGCGGAGGCCAGACCGGGTCGGAACCTACCCAAGGGGAGAGCCCAGCTGCTGCTAGCCCTTGCACAGCTGGAATCGGACGCGGCGGCTACCTGGAGGAGGAGGTGTGCTCCGAGGTGCTGAGTGCGGCCTGACGGAGGTGGGGTGCCCCGAGGAGCTGAGTGCGGCCTGAGGTGGGGCGGCGACCCTGGTGACGGCGGAGCTGCGGAACCCCCGGAGGCGCTGACAGCTGGCCAGGAGTGGGAGGGCCGGCGCCACGCAGGCCATTGTGGAGGTGGCCGGCCGGGTCTTGGACTGCCGACCGGGCCGAACGGATGGGCGGACTTTGCCTCCGGGGCGCAGTGAGGAGATAAGACTGCGGCCGACGGGGGTGCCTGAGGCTGTTGCACCGCGTTGCAGGGACGACAGGCTTGGAGGAGTGGAGCGGGTCCCCCTCGCTGGGGCCCCTCAGGGAGCACGACATTGGCGGTTCGGGGCAGGAGGGTGTGGTGCCTCGTAGTCGGAGAAGAGACCTGCCGTGACCACTGGGCTGAGGCCTTGCTCTAGTTGGTGATAGCCTCGCGGCCCCCTGGTGAACTCCCTGACCTGGGAACATGGGCAAACCACAGTCCAAGCCGGGAGCGAATCCGGTGGACTCCGTGGGCGACTCGGCTGGTGGCCGGGATGGCGGGACTCACGTAGACCCTGCGGTGGGGCTCCAGCAGCGTCAGATGGAACAAATCCTGCAGGCCATAGCAGATACCCGGACGGACATTGCACAGGTGTCCTCTGATCTGGGACTGCTGCGCACGGACCACAGGAAGCTGGTGGATAGGGTCAAGCAAACGGAGGACGCGTTGGATTTGGCAGCTCCGGCGCAGAAGGCATTGGAGGCCCAGTCGGCGGACCTTCTCAGGAGGGTGGCGGTCCTAGAGAAGAGGGCAGAGGATGCGGAGGGACGCAATCGCCGCAACAACATCCGTGTGGTGGGCCTGCCTGAAAAGATTGAAGGAGGGGACATGCTGGCTTATCTGGAGACCTGGCTGAAGGAGGTGGTGGCGCCGGGAGGACTGACACAGTTTTACACCCTGGAGAGGGCGCACAGGGTCCCGGCCCGGCCCCCGGATCCGGGCCGACCTCCCAGGCCGGTGGTGGCTCGGCTGCTGCACTACAGGGACCGTGATATCATTCTCCAGAAGGCGAGATCCATGGGCCCCTATCAAGTGGAGAATGTCCCGGTATCAATCTATCCGGATTATCCCATGGAGGTCCAGCGCAGGCGCTCCTCCTTTCAGGCGGTGAAAAAGACGCTACGGGACGAGGGCCTGCAGCACTCCTTACTGTTCCCGGCTCGCCTCAGAGTGGTACTGGACGGAAAGACATCCTTCTTTACGGACCCCGCGGCGGCCTGGAGCTGGTTCGAATCGGCCCGAACGGGAGCAGCGGCGCATGTAGACGAGGAGGGACCGTCAGGGACCCGAGCGAGGGCCCGCCGCAGCAGGCGCAACAGGACACGGACAACAGGGGTCCGATCACCAGGAACATCTCAGACGGCGCTGGAGCGGCGGGCTGCGTTGCAGGCGGTCTCTGTGATATCAGGGGCCACGGCCTCCCAGCCCAGTGAAGACTCGGGCTCCAAGAGGGGCTCGGAGGCCTCCCTGTCGGATGGCCCCGGAGAGGATGCGGAGCTGCTACCGGACGTGACCCCAGGGACGGCAGATGAACTGCTAGACGCTTGAAGGAACTGGGACTTCCCCGGGTGCAGTAAGAGGCGCAGAGCGGGAGCTGTATGTATGTGGGGTGGAGGGCCCAGACCTGGCTTTGCGGGGTTGGGAGTGTGATCGGTAACTGCTGATGCCTTGCGGACCGGGGATCGTTGCTGGGGGCCCTGGAGTGGGGAGCTGGAGAGCGGGAGATTTGAGGAGGCGAGGAACACCGGGGGGGGATTTGCAGAGACTGGGCGCGGATGCACAGCAGAGGACAGTCGACCGGCCCGTCTGGTGCAGAGCCACCACCTCACCCTCACGGACATTGTGAGACGCTGGTGGCTACCAGAGTGTTAGATATTGTTTGGGGTGGTATTTGGATGGGTAACTGCAGTTTAGCACCTGTTCTGGGGAGGGGAGGGCGTGTGGGGAGTTGGGGAGTTGTGGGGTTTCAGGGGAATGTCAGTGTGCCTCGGAGGGTTGGAGAAGAGTGGTTGGTACGGCGATGGGATCGGGACCCCACCTGAACTGCGAGTCCTGACCTGGAATGTGAGGGGGCTCACCTCTATGGGGAGGAGATATAAAGTCCATGCCTACCTGGTGCGGAGAGGGATCCAGGTAGCCTTCCTCCAAGAAACCCATTTAGATCGCGAGGAGGGGAAGGCGTTGCAGCGGCGCTGGCGAGGCCAATTATTCTATACTACCTTCTCAAAGTTTGCCCGAGGGGCCCTGATATGGGTTAGGGCAGGAGTCCCTTTCCAGCCGCTGGCGACACTGGTGGACCCGGTTTGTAGCAGTGCAGGGTCGACTAGATGGGAGGGACATGGCCTTATGTAGTGTGTATGCCCCTAATGTAGACCAGGCCGCCTTCTTCTCCAGACTGTCGGGGCAGCTCGCGGCCTATTTGACGGGGACGGTGGTGTTGGGGGGGGATTTTAATTCAGTGGCTGATGTTGAGCTGGATAGGTCCCACCCGCCCCTGGCACAATCGGTGGTCCGTAGGGTGGCTAATAGTAGGCGCGCTTGGCAGGACACATGGGGGTTGGTAGACACGTGGCGGACACATCACCCGAGGGATAGGGATTACTCCTTCTACTCGGTCCCCCACGAGTTGTATGTCCGCTTGGACAGTATATTGTGTTCCCCGGATGCCCAGACTCTGATGCGACACAGTGAGTACTTGGCTAAAACCATCTCGGACCATAACCCTTGCATGGGGGTGCTGCAGTGGTCTAGACAGCGGCAGGCGATACCCACATGGCGCTTAAACCCCTTGTTGCTGGAGGACCCAGTTTTCCGGGCTGAGGTTAGCGGCTGCATAGAGCAGTACATTAGGACTAACGCGGATACGGCGTCGACCCGGGCAACGGAATGGGATGCGTTCAAGGCAGTGGTCCGGGGAGTTTGTATATCATCCACCGCTGGCGTGCGGAAGACCTTGCTGAAGGAGGTAGCGGGGGCGGAGGCCCAACTGCGGACGGCTGAGCGCGCGCATCAGGCGGGGGAAGGCGAGCTGCCTGCGGTCGTGGAGGCACGTGAGGGCGTGGCGGTGTGTGTAGAGAAGCTTCGCTGCTTTGATCATAAGGACTACCTTACCCGGGCGCATGCGGAACGGGATAAGGTGGGGTCTCTTCTGGCATGGTTGGCGTCCCCGACGGCCCGCGGTACCCCTATACTATCTCTGGTCGAGGCAGGGGGGGTCCCGGTCTATTCTCAGGCGGAGATCAATAGGCAGTTTGCCAGTTATTACGCAAGGCTGTATGACAGCACAATGCAGGGGGAACCTGAAGGCTTGGCTGAGTTTCTGGTGGCGGCTTGCCTACCCCGGCTGGACCCGGAGAGCGAGAAGGACCTCGGGGGTGCTATAACCCTAGGCGAGATTCGTGCAGCGATTAAGCATATGGCCAGGCGAAAGACCCCGGGAGTGGACGGATTGCCCATTGAGTTCTATGCGGCTTGCCCAGATTTGCTAGCGCCACAGCTGCAAGTCCTTTACGGAGTGGCTTGGCGACTTGGGCGCTTACCGGCCTCCGCTCGAGAGGCTATTGTGGTGCCCCTGTTGAAGCCGGGAGGGGAGGCTGGTGCACGCACAGCGTACCGCCCGCTCTCCATGTTGACGGTGGACTACAAAATCCTGAGCAAAATTTTGGCGTCGCGCCTGTTGACTCATATGACTGCCTTGATCCATCCGGATCAGGCGGGCTTTATCCCTCGACGTAACACGGCCACGTCGGTGCGACGTTTGTTGCGGGTGATGGAGCTGGACCGGGACATATATCCGGAAGCCTGCACACTGTCGGTCGATATCGAAAAGGCCTTCGATAGTGTAGAGTGGCCCTATTTATACCGAGTGCTGCGGGCTTTTGGCCTGGGGGACGGCTTTGTGCGCTGGACCACCTTGCTCTATAACGAGGCCACGGCCCGGGTGAAGACGGGGGTCACTATTTCGGCCTCCTACCCGGTGCGGAGGGGAACGAGGCAGGGTTGCTCGCTCTCCCCCTTGTTGTTCGCCCTGGCTATTGAACCGTTGGCGGCGCATGCCCGACTGGGGCGTTCCTATGCAGGCGTTCACTTGAGGGGGGATGCCCACTATATCTCTCTGTATGCTGACGATCTGCTGATGTTTCTGGCGGATGCCGAGGGAGCACTGAGTGGGGCGACGGCCTTGTTGGAGGCCTTTGGACGCCTATCTGGGCTCAAGGTCAACTGGGGAAAGACATGCTTGTTCCCGCTGGGACCGGGCGGCCGGGCCCCCCAGTCACTGGGACTGGTACGATGGGAGGGGGGCTGCCTGCGATATTTGGGGGTTAATATCTACCACACCCAGCCGGACTTGCTAGAGGGGAATATTGGCAGAGCCATTCGTGGATTGCGGGGTAGCATGAGTTTCTGGAGTACGCTCCCGCTTTCGTGCGCCGGGAGGGTGGCGCTGTTGAAGATGGTGGCGTTGCCACGACTCCTCTATTTCTTTCGCACCCTACCTATATGGGTGCCTGCGTCATACTTCCAACGGCTCAGGGCGATGTCCACGGGCTTCATTTGGGGCTCAGGGAGAAGGCGGGTGGCGTTGACCACCCTGAGGCGGCCGAGGGTGGAAGGGGGCCTGGCAGTCCCGGACTTCGAGTGGTACTATCTGGCGGCCCAACTCCAGTGGCTTACGCAGGCGGTTGCCAGGGAATACCGGGGCCCGGAGGGCCCACAGGGCAGGTTGATTCCGCGGCATGTGCTAGCCTTCATAGTCTTGCAGCAGAGGCTGGACCTTGCCCTGCTCACGTTGGAAGAGCGTACACTCCGGCTGTGTTGGAACCGGTGCCAGAGGAGGGCGGCGATAACTCGCCCCTACGCCCCGGAGATTCCTTTGGGAATGTGTACGGCATTCCCGAATGGAGGCGATTGGTCTGGGCTGGCTGTTTGGGAGGAGTTGGGCGTGCAGATGGTGGGCGACTTATTCCGGGAGGGGCTGCTGCTGCCTTTCCAGGAGTTGCAGGACTCCTATGGACTCCCACGTGGGGACTTTTTACTTCACGCGGCCCTGGTAGCGAGCCTTCAGCGGCACTGGAATGCGGGGCTCTCGGAGCCACCGGTCGCTGTGGGTTGCCAATATGTAGTGATGGCGGCGGGGACGTCCAAGGCCATTACTTGCCTCTACCGCAGACTGTCGTCAGAAGGCCTACCGCCCCTTGCCGCCTTGAGGGGCAAGTGGGAATTGGACCTTGAGAAACCGATCCCCGAGACTACCTGGACCACGCTGGTGCGGCGGGCCTGGAAGGGAACGCGCAATGCCCGGTTCCAGTTGGTTCAATTTTTCACGTTGCACAGGGCATATTTGACGCCGGTTAAAATATTGCAATTTTTTGGGGGTGCACACTCGCAATGCCCGCGGTGCGGAAGAGGGGGCGCTGATTTTCGTCACATGTTTTGGTCCTGCCTTCAGCTGGGTGATTATTGGGCAGAGGTCATGGACTGCCTAAATCAGGTGACGGACCGTGTTATTGACCCGGACCTGGGGGCCTGTTTACTGCTTTGGTTCCCGCACACCCGCCGGACGAAGGTCACTAGCAAGTTTTACGACTTAGGATTGATAATGGCCAAGAGGGAACTGACTATGCACTGGAAGTCCAGGACGGGGCCTAGCTTCTTGCGATGGAGGGCGGCCTTTGCGCGTTGGGCGGGGGCTGAGGGTGCGCTCCAGCTGCAATTAGCTCTTCGGCGGGATGACGAAAAGGCGTTGGCGACGGCCCGGGCGTGGGAGGCGCTGGTGGTGGAACTTCAGGGGCTGATGGCTAACAACGGGACAGAGGGGGACACATCTGGCGGGCAGGAGGAGGTGGTGAATGGGGAGTAGAAGGGGAGTAGTAGTGAGCGCTGGAAATGAGGGTGTGGCTAAGCGCGAGGGAAAACCATGGCTCTCTAGTGGAGGGCGGGCACCCATGTCTGATTTATGGCAGGGAGGGGGCTCATCAGCAGTGAGGCGAAAGACAGGAGGCACACTGACATGGGGTGGAGATGGAGGGGGGAGGGAATGTATGGGCTGGCAGCTCATTCTCCCGGATATTGGCTGGTAACTCTGTATGGGTAAAACATTCTTTGACCGTGGAGGAAGCGTGGTTTGTACTGAGCTGTTGCTATGAAAACAATAAAAAGTGTTTCAACAGGTGTCACTCTACGCAGACGACCTCCTCATTTACCTACGGGACATTGATTGCGTTCCAGCACAGCTAAATCAGCTGCTTGAGGACTTTGCTGCACTTTCCGGGCTGAAAGTAAACAAAGGTAAATCTTGGCTCTGCAACCCGGGACTCACCATGGGTGGCACCCTGGTGCGCTGGACGCCCGATACATTTTGTCATCTGGGACTACAAATTTACCACCAAGCGCAAGATTTACACGATGGGAACCTCGGTAAAGCGGTGACATCCATCAAATCACAGATGCACTTTTGGAGCACATTGCTGTTAGCCATGACAGGCAGGATAGCACTCGCCAGAATCATGGTCCTCCCGCGGCTCCCATACTATTTTACGAACTTACCGATGTATGTCCCTGCCTACTTCTTCACTGCCTTTGAGATACACCTCAGAGATTTTATCGGGGTAATGCTAGACAGAGGATGACACTGAAAAAGCTGTACCTACCCACAGACCAGGGCGGACTGGCAGTTCCCTGTCTCAAACATTACTATCTAGCCTCTCAGTTGCAGTGGATAGCACGGTGTCTCTCTAATCGCAACTGCGCAGATATAGCAAATACACAGCCGCTTTACCCCCTGGAACACATAGTTCGGGTGCGCCCATGACCGCCAGAGCCCCTACTACTTGTGGTAGCCTACAGGTGTTTCCTCAGAAGCTTGTTTCTGACATGCAGCGTTACCCCCTACGTACCGGCGCTACCACTAGAAGGCACCCCAGCAGACGCTCGGAACTGACAGCACCCATACTTTGGGAATGGCATGAAAACGGCATCCACACACTGGGGGACCTATACCATGACGGGACACTCACATCCTATGTAACCCTGGTGGAAGAGGAAGGGCTACCGCCCAGGTAGTTCTGTACTCACTGCGCACTGGTGGCCTCACTCACGGCAAAATGGGGAGATATCATGGCAGGACTGCGAACGCACCTCACCATACAATATCTACACACTATGTGACGTGGCAGGAATTTGATGCGCTGGTTTGCGGCCTCACTCCGAACACAAGCAGCACTCAGCCTCGCCACACTCTGTCACAATTGGGACGAGGACCTGGGTAGGCAACTCACAGATAAGGAATGGGCTGAAGTGCTTAAGAGCCCCACACGCATCCCCAGGAACATGGGCTTCCATCAGATACAGCTTTACATTATCCACAGAGCGTACCTCATGCCTGCGAAAATAAATCAATACTTTAACTGCGGAGATGCAGCATGCCGGCGGTGCGGAGTGGTAGGGGCCGATCTACTACACATGTTTTGGGACTGCACCAGGGTGGGGGAATACTGGAGGGATGTAGCCAGTTTGCTACATGAGAGTAGTGACAGGGTGCTGCCCTTCACTTGACCCACATATTTACTACAAAATTCTGCAGAACCCCTAGTACGAAGGTCACGTCTAGATTTATAGATCTGGGGCTGATAGTGGCCAAGCGATTTATTAGTAAAAGATGGAAAGCGCCAAATCCTTCACACATACAAGCTTGGCACTATTCTATGCTTGCGTGGGCCAAAGCGGAGAGCCTCGCTATTAAGCGCGAGGAGACGCTGGGCCTACATAAGGGATACAATCTACCTCGCACTACAACACAGTCTGGGCATGCTGACCGCGGACCTCTCTGACACGCCAGCCTCTGGCAGTGCTTAGCATCGTGAGTGACAGCAGCGTATGCGCCGCATCGATCTCCTACCGGTGGGCACACACTACCTGTGAAACTCAGTCGACACACACTATAGGCTTGGGGTAACAGTCGTTCGATGTTGAGCATGTGACCTATGAACCATGTAGTGTACGGATACACGAAGTGGGGGGGCCACAGGCTAAATGTTAACTGTTTACTGTTTACACTGTGCACTCCTCCTTTTTATTTCTTTTACCCCTTTTCTTTTTCTCATGCACAGTTCCTAGTTTCTATCGTTAATGATGAATCCGTTATTGATACTCATTCGCAGCTGAGCACCAGTGCTCCTACTGGTTTGATGGGACAATACCTGCACGCATGTGCGGCAACAGACATTCGCCAGCCTTTGTGACCTGGAAGACACCCAATATGTGGACAATGAAGTGATCATTCTGCCTTCTTATTCTCCTTCTCTTCCTGTCTCTCACTCATCACCTGCCCTCCAGTACGAGCCGCTTTGTGCATAACTCCAAATGTGAGCTGCAACAATGCTATATGATATTACTGTACCTTGTATGTTGACTGTAGCGCCTAACGCGGCTCGCTATTTCAGTACTAATGTCAAAGTTCAATAAAACAGATTTTAAAAAAAATCAAAGAAAGAGATCTGGTGAAAAGTTATAAGTGAAAAAGAGGTGCAATGAAAGGTGCTAGACGAAACAGACCCACGTGCATCACCACTAAAAAGCCATTTGTCTCCTATATTATAGAAATATTTCACTGATATTGGAGTCTATATAAGTCTGAGGTCGACAGCTTTTCAACCTCTATAACTGTGAGGTCATGATCAGGACGGGAGCCTGAGCAACCATTGTCTGGAATTTAAAGAGAAAAAAATCTATATAAAATTATGCCTGGGAAACATCTACCAATATAACAAGGGGAACCCCTGGCAAGTAAATGTAGGTAGGAAATCAGGGGAAAATTGAAAATTCACAAAGAAAAAACCTATCTCTACCTATATATTTCAAAATGTACACCGTATCATCTATTTAGGAACTGACACTCTGACTTGGTCAACATACATGCCATTCAACACATAGGAAAGAAAGTATTCATTCTTAAATTTCATTTTTCATTTTTGTCTAAGTAAAAAAGATTAGTTCCAATGCAATGACATATTTGCAATTTATGAATAGTAATACATTAAAATTACAGAAAGTTTGTATACACCAGAGTACTCGAAGAAAGGTCCCAAAACAACGTCATTCACAACACACTCTCAGACTCACACCAGTGTCATACAGCACCATCAATACATATGTCACGCTTAAACCAACAATAAGCTAAATCACACTCAAACCTACTTTGACACCCTGCTTCGTAAACATTTTTGTCTGCTTTAAGAACTGCTATTCTGCTAAGTTTCCACACTCTACTGCCTGTAAGTCGTACATCATTCTTTAATACTTCTTTGACTTCAAAAGGACCCATATATTGGCTTTTTTCCTGTTCTTACCCTCCATGTTTTTTTTTACCTTCACAATCATTCCAGTACTGATCACAGGATTACCTTTCAATCCTCTTTTTTTCTCGAAATTCTGTTTGTTGGTACTGTGAGTTTTAGCAACCCTGTCCTTAACCACTTCGAAATCCATGGTAGTAGAAGTGGACTGGACTAACCAAGCAGGATTACACTCGGGGCCATATGTAGGTAATTTCTATTTACCGATTCCTAAATACCGAATTTTACCGATTCGGTATTTAAGAATCGGTAAATAGAATGTAGGTAAAAAATCGGTACATTTTACCGATTCAGTAATATTCGGTATTACTGATTCGGTATTAACCGAATCGGTAATAAGGATACCTTCCTATTCATTCCTATGGGCCTGGAGGCCCATAGGAATGAATGGGAAGCCATTGACTATTACCGATTCGGTAAATACCGATTCGGTAATAGGGGGAGCATATTCAAGGGTGGCAGGGTGTCACATTGATACCCTGTTGCACCCCTGAATCGTGCATGTGTGCACATGTGGCGCACATACATGCCCTAAGGGCATTTATGTCTGCCACATGGCATTTCTAGAAAATTACAAACGTGCTTTTTAAAAGGTATTCAGTATTTACCACCAACCTGTAGTTGGTGGTAAATAACGAATCCTTAAAACAAAAAAGCACTCACTTGAGTGCTCCCTACATAGGATTTAAGGATTCGTTAATTTACCGATTCGGTATTTTACCGATTCCTTAAAATACCGATTCGGTAAATTACCGAATCCTTAAAATCTGCCTCCTACATTAGAAAGGGCTAAATACCGGTCTGTAACGGGAAAATTACCGATTTTCAGCCGTTACCGACCGGTATTTAGCTATCTACATATGGCCCTTAGTTCTGGGTAACCTGTCCCTCATTATTTCAAATGGGGAACACTCTGTCATGTTGTTTATCGTTTTTCTGTACTGGATGTACAAATATTTAAAACAGTCTGGATGACTGTTTTAAATATTTGTGTCTCCCATCCATCACTGTCAACCCCAGCAATTTGTATCACACTTTTGAGCACCCTATTAAATCTTTCAGTGACACCATTACCACTAGGGTTATACAGAGAAGTAGTGCAATGTGTGATACCGACTCTCTTGAAGTAACTCTTTGCCTTCCCGGATAAAAACTGAACACCATTGTCTATAATGAGACGCACAGGTAAACCTTCTTCCGTGAAAGTGTCATCAAGGAACATTAACACTGCATCAGTGTCTACTTTCTCCACAACTTTTATCACAGGCCACCGTGTAGCAGCAGGATGAACTTAGAACTGTGTCGATAGGACCCATATTATCCATGGCAATGGTATTCAATGGGTTCTCTGGAATAATGTGGTCTCCTATGTTAGGCTCAAGGTTTTAAGAGACTTATCAGAATTTCCACAAGTGATACAGTTGCTGACTAAATGCTCCATGAAAATGTCAACACCTGGCCACCAAAACCCTCTTTTCACAGTCTGCTTAATTCTGATGATTCCACTGTGTCCTTCATGACCATGGTGAACTACACTGCGTCTTAAACCAGTGGGGAGTATTACTCGGTCACCTCTTCTGATAACACCCTCAACACAAGACAGCTCATCACGTACTTCCCAAAAACGCCTAAGGTCAGGTTTAGTTAATTTTTTTCTGGGCCACCCACGCATGATGTACCTTTCTACATCTTGTAGCACTTTGTCCTTTGCAAATTCCTCACACCAAACCGTTTTGTCAATAGGCATGGTACCTTCATCATGCACCAATGCAATTTGAAACTCATCCCATTCATTACTGATATCTTCTTTGCTAGGTAAGGGCATACTGGATAGAAAATCAGCTGTAATGTTGTCTTTTCCCGGTACATACACTATGTTGTAAACAAAATCCTGGAGCCTCATGGACATCCTAGCAATGCGAGCAGGCGATTTGATCATACTCTCTGTGGTTAGCAAATGCACTAAGGGTTTATGGTCACTCCTTATTCAACATTCCTTGACCCAAATAAATACTCAGAAGTGTTCTAGCGCTCACACACAGGCAAGAGTTTTCATTTCAAAAGTGGAGTATTTTTCCTCTGTAGTTGTAAGTGCTCTGGATGCATGTGCTATAATGGATTCTTTCCCACATTTAGACTTTTGTGGCAACACAGCACGCAAACCCTTAGAACTCACATCAGTGGTAATGATACATGTGAGTTGAGGATCAAAACCACAAAGTGCTGTGGCCTCACAAATTGCCTTTTTCATATCATGGAATTCTTTATTACACTAATCACTCCAAACAAACTTGTTCTTTACTAATTGTCTAATACTAAATGTTCTGCATGAAAAATTCTGCACGCACTTTGAATAGAACTCAGTTAGACCCAAAAAAGACCTAACATCATCTTTGGACTTGGGATGGGGAGCAGCACGTATTGCCTCAACTAAATCCTTTTTTAGTTTTATACCTTCCTCACACAACTCATGTCCCAAATAAGTGACAGATTTCACACCAAATCTGCACTTTGAATGTTTCAGTCAAACCATTTTCATTCACACCTTAAGAACTTTCTCTAGTATGTCATCATGCTCGTGTTTCTCAGTGCCAAAAACCAGGACATCGTCCTGAAAACATACAGCATTTTTGTAATCCCCAAACAGGTTGTGCATAATACACGGAAAACAGCTGCAGCGGACCCCAATCCAAATGGCATCCTATTATATCGGTACCAGCCAAAAGGTGTGATGAAAGCAGTGAGATTTTTGCACTTCTCATGTAATTCAATTTGATGGTAGGCTGCCGAAAGGTCAATTGTAGAGAAAAATGTCGCTCTCCCAACCGTAGCTAACAACTCTGCAATGCATAAAAGTGGAAACTGGTCACGTAAAATGTTGTTGTTTAACTCCTTCCCTGTGGGGGTAATTCCCCCACGGTGAAGAGGGGGGCTAAGGCGCCGCTGTGCTCATGACGAGCTCGTCACGACCCCGCCCACTGATTAATTCTCCCGCACAGATGGGGAATTTATCGCACGTGGGCGGGCCGCAGCCGTTATGACGAGATCAGCTTGTCATGAGTTCAGCTCCACTGTGACTCATAAGCACAGAAGGGGTTAAGTGGCGCAAAGCAATGCAGAGTCTAATTTTGTATTGGAACATCTGGCCACCACAATTGAGAAAACCCATTCAGACGATTCAATTTTCTCAATAATGCCTTCACTGACTAAATTGTTAAGTTCTCTTTCCACTTCATCACGTACTACCATGGGAATGTTCCTAGCTTTGTGTATTTTAGGACAAGGATTTTCTTTTAAGTGAATCTCATGTTTGAGACCCACTAATTTACTGATCTCACTCCTGAAGACATAAGATCCCCAATTCCATCCTGATCCCCATTAACCATAACAGGGTCTGGGCTGTTGGGATTGAGTATTATGTCCAGTTTTCCTTTCTCATACCAACTCAACACAGACCGGCCTTTCTTTGACACATATAGTTTTGCTGTACATTCACGATTTTTTAACCTGAAGATTAAAGACCTGAAGCCAATAATCTCTATTCTTTCACCCGACTAACCCACAGGATCGATATCTGAAGCTTCTAAATTACTTCCCAACCTTCTAGAGAACAGAGTGTCGGGTTCCTGTCTCATCAGACCCCGGGTGATCCAGCTTACCTTATGGAAATGCCTCTCTTTCTTCCCTCCAGTTGACGGAATCTGCGGCATGCCTCCCTGGACAAGAGACCTCGTACGTCCCACATGGCTGGCCCTTTAACATCCCGGACGAGGAGGACGACAGCCTCGCCCCTTGGAGGTAGGACTATGGAGCGTCATCGCAGGATAAGAATCCAGGAACCTATGAGGAGGGCGGCAAGTCCCGGAAGGAGGAAGACAATCAAGACCAGCGTGAGACGGAGAGCCTGGAGCAGAGCCAGAAAAGGAGAGAAGCCACGGGAGAGATTGCGGAGACAGCAGAGGAGCAGGCCGGAGGCCATCGGTTACATGCAGCTCCCCACCACATTCCCGGAGGGAAGTGACTAGAATACATGCATGCCCGCTTCTGGGGACCCGGGATGCTGGGTTTGGTTGTAGTGGGAGGCGGGGAGAACAATGAAAGCAGACTGCCAGCAGCGAGACCTTAGGGATAACGCGCAGCGTAATTCCCTCTTTGCTTTGGTGACGGCCCCTTGCCCTGCACAGTCTTAGGACTCGACCGGGTGCTACCTCCCCTCACGCCTTCTCCCTACCCTGTTGGTAAACGGCCATAGCACTAATCAGAGGGCATCTTGTTCTTTTTATTTTCCCCCACATATCGGAACGCCCATTTTACTTCATTCCGGAGAGGACACCAAAGAGGAGAAGCCCCAATCCCCTGAGGACGACGTCGCCTGGACCTTGTTCTTTTTGTTGTTTCTTTGCCCTTCTAAATAAAAATCCTTGTTTCAGAGCACAAGCTGTCTCGTCCTTACCTGCCAACGGTGACACGTGGTGGAGAATGCAGGCAGCGTAAGACCATTGGGAGCCCAAAATGGAAACGTTGATCCAACACATTGTAGAGGGGCAGAAGAAACCGGAATGGGCGGTGGAGCGGCAAATGAACTCCACCCATGCTGACAGGGAAACCTTCAAGGACCTCATAAAATCACAGATAGATGTCCTAAGACACGCAGAGGATGATCCACCCCAGAAGATAGCAGGCCAAAGGCCGTCCAGGAGTTCTTTGGCCGCACTGAACATCTCATTGCAAAAATACATCCCTGGGGAGGACCCCGATGCATTTTTGCTGAACTTTGAAAGGGCAGCCAGGGCCCTGGTAAAGAGGCCCTTTTTCCCCGCTCCCCTCTTCACAAGCGAAGCTCAGGCGGCCTACCAGGTCGCGAATCCGGAAGGAGTCATGCCATATGAAGAGATCAAGGTGGTCATCCTAGACCACCTGGGTATGGATGCCAAAGCCTATCGACTCCGGATCCGGAGAGAAAAAGGGGCGCCAGGGTATAACCCTAAGACTCTCTACTTCAAGCTAAAACTAACCGCTGCCAAGTTGCTCAGGCATAATGACCGGTCCAAAGACGAAATCATGAAGTCCATTTACCTAGAGCAGTTTCTGGAGTCCATCCCCTACACCACCCAACGTTGGCTGAGACAGCACGCCGGCCTCATTGCAGAGCAGGCAGTGGACACAGCCACTTCATTTGCTCGGGCCCAACCCCGTCTCAACCACTGGGAACCAGAAAAACCACCACGTTAAATACCTTCCCCCAAGGAAGGCTCTCAGACCCATTAAAGAGTCCGATCCAGAAAACAGCGAACCCCCACTCCCCACAGTGCTTCCACTGTGGGGAGTGGGGCTAAATTGCTCGAGCCTGCCCCCGAAAAAAACAGAAGAACCTATGGATATCAGCTATGTCTCTAGGAATCTTATGTGCACAGAAGAGATGGGAATCTGTTACTACGAAAGTCTCACAGTTAACAGTTCCCCCATTATGGCTCTTCTGGATTCGGGGTGCTGACAATCTGTGATCAAGGGTGGGTTGGTTAGACCCAAACAGCTGGTCCGCATGGGGACGTTCGCTCTTATTCCACAGCCCGAATACCAATCAGGTGCCTTGAGGGTTCCCTCTCTCAAGTCACGGTGGGGGTTCACTCCACCCTACCATAAGATCTCATCCTTGGTACAGACAACCCCAACATCCTGGTCTTGTTTCTGAACATAGTACACAAAAAAAAAACTTTTAGCCCTGACCCCAAAAGCACCATACCCAAAGCCCTCTTGTCCCAGGTTCCTTGGCAATCCGATAAAGACTTCTGCTGGGCCCAGAAGAACGACTTCACTCTATCCCACGCTTGGCAGGAAGCCCTTATCGCTCAGACCCGACCAACCCATGCTTTTCCTTGCTTCCAAATATCCAACAGCCTTTTGTATAGGGTGGCTGGACGAAACATGAGTCCTCAGCTCTTGGTTCCAAAAGACTTCCGCCAACAGATCCTTTTCTTTGCCCCCTCCCACCTATTGGCAGGTAATTTCGGGGCCCTCAAGGCCACCCAAAATCTTCTACGGTTCTTTTACTGGCCTGGGATCTATGCACACATAAAAAGTACTATAAAGGGTGCACCGTGTGTCAAAGAAAGAACCCATATCGACCCCCACCAGTTCATCTACAACCCTTACCCATCATAGGGAAGCCCTTCAAAAGAGTGGGTATGGACCTAATTGGTCCCCTACTGAAGTCCACGGAAGGGTACCAGTATGTCCTGGTCCTGGTGGACTATTGCACCCGTTTCCCCGAGGCCTTTCCCCTTAGGGCCCTGACCACTGCCAACATAGCGGACAAACTGCTTGAATATTTCTCACGCGTCGGGTATCCTCGCCAGATCCTCACCAATCAAAGCACCCCATTTGTGTCACGACTCATGACGCAGGTATGCAAACTGCTGGATGTGAAACATGTCAAAACCTCGGTCTACGATCCCCTAACCGGCGGTTTGGTTGAACGGTACAATGGGACGCTAAAAATTACTTTGAAAAAGAAGCTTACAGGTGAAGGAAACAGCTGGGACCGTCTTCTTCCCCTTGCTCTCTTTGTCATTCGAGGACAGGTCCAGAGCAGCCTGGGGTGTTCCTCTTTCGAAATGCTCTATGGCAGGCAGCCCCAGACCCTGTTAGAAATGACGAGGGAGGCCTGGAAGAAGGAGAGGAATAACACTTCAGAGCTCCTTGACTATACCCAACATCTTCGATCACGTATTGGGAAACTACAGGCTCACCCATACCAATCTAGAAAGAAGCCAAAAACGCCAAAAGCACCTGTACGACAAAGGAAAAAAGTGAAAGGTGTTGCAGGTTAATGATTGGGTCCTCATGCACCTCCCTTCCTCCCTCTCTAAGGTCAATAGCGAGTGGAAGATCCCCTATAGAACAGTATCCACTATAGGTAAGACAAGACTACAGCTTGGCCCCAACCGGTACCAAACCTATCACATCAACCTACTTAAGAAGTGGATCGGGCCCCCTCCCCACAACCTTGTCAGGAATCCCCACCACACAAGTAATAGTTTGCCCTGTGTGATTTGTCAACATCCAAATGGTGGATACATTAATCATATTGCAGTACCCTTATAAAAGTGCTTTAATCAATGTTTATATTTATTTTGGTTGTTTGTTTTCTGTTGCATGTGCCAATGCTTTTTGTTTTCATTTGAAGCCTGGTCAATGCTTGTTTGGGCTTCAAGAATCAGAGGACACATGTGTTTAAATTAGAACTGCTCTCCGCTGTTGACACATGAGCACACGCCCAAAGACTGGGCTATAAATAGCTCTGAGCTCTTCCAGCTCCTTGCTTGGCTTTTTGTTCCTGTACTGAAAGGTGATTTCCCAGCTCTTCGTCATCTGAAAAGGATTCCACTGCAGAGCTTTGACAGCTGATCACATCTCTGTCTTCGAGCCCGCTTAGACTGACTTCAAAGGACTTTACAGGAAGTTGGGACTACCCTGCAGTCAAGCTAAGTGATTCTTATCACCTTAATCCACTTAGCTCTTTCCGCTTGGGTGAACATTGTTCTGAATATCTTTTAAATTGCTTTTGAAGGCTTATGAAAAGCATTTGGAATCTAATTGTTTGAATGTTGTACTAAAACACTTTAACTTGATTTTGGAGGCTTAATTGTTTGTTGATTATCGACATTGTCTAATTGTGCTGCTGCACTTTCGGCTTATGTTCAGTGCTGGTAATTCTTGTTACATATAGGGCAAATAATTATTTCTGTCATTAGAGAAGCTTGTCGCATGCATTTTAGCAGCATGTATGCAATTATGTCTGCCATTGTGTGTATTGTTTAATGCTAGATTCATGTATATTTTTTGAGTGATCACAGAAACATTTGGTGATATATAACAGGCGCTTGAGGCTCTTTTAGAAGCGCTTCATTTTGAGTTTGAAGGACAACAAGAAAAGACTGGTTCATATTAAGGTGAGATTATTGCAAATGACAAAACATTAACATTGCTAAGTGAATTTTCATGATCTAGAAAAGCGAAGTCTTATGTAAATTCTGCTTTATGTTTATGGAAAAGAAACCCTATTTCATATTTGCATATTTTTAAGAGACAACTTGTTTGAAGCATCAGAATACCAAGAAAGGTAATTTTGAGTGTTAGAATTTTTATGTCCAGTATTGCAGTTACATTTAGGGAATTAGGGCATCCAGCGCTTACATGTTTTTTGTGTATTTTAGGACTGCATGAGTGTTTGGCCATGTTAACGTTACAGAACCTAGCAGGTCCAGACGGCATCCTTATTTCTTGGTGAACACGCAAGGCGTAGCAGTCTCCCTTTCTTCTTGTCTCTTCCCATATTCCCCTTCCCTCTTTGGACATCTGCCAGGGCTTCTGTTTTAGTCAGTAGCACTGAGAGGTGTTCAAGGGGGGTTGAGGAACAAGCATTGTTCCTGCAGACAGAACTGGATTTCAGGTGAGTGGCTGGACTCACATCTTACAAACCTACACTTAGCTTATTCCCCCAAGAAGAGGCGTCAACCCTAGGGGGTCTGGTTGTCAATGAGGGACTAAGCCTCGAACAACAAACCTGCCTATTAGATACGCTAGACCCCTTTGCTCCCCTTTTTTCCTGACCTCCCCGGGAGGACCACCCTGGCCGAGCACCACATAGACACGGCACCCGGAAAGGTGGTTAGACAATGGCTGTACAGGATTCCGGCAGCCAGATGGGAGGCTGTGTCTAGCAAAGTCAGAAAGATGCTACAAATGGGAGTGATTCGTCCATCCCAAAGCGAGTGGTCCTCCCCCGTTGTCATGGTCCTAAAACCAGATGGATCGGTTCGGTTCTGCATTGACTTTCGCTAGGTGAACGTGATATCCAAACTTGACGCTTATCCCCTTGCCCATGTAGACTAGATCATCGAACGGCTAGGGGACGCATGTTATATTTCCACCCTTGACCTTACCAAAGGGTACTCGCAGGTTCCCCTTAGGCATTCTGACCAGGAAAAGACCACCTTTTCCACCCCGATGGTCTTTTCGAGTTCACTGTCCTGCCCTTCGGGCTGCACAGGGTGCGTGCAACCTTCTAAAGAATAATGAACTGAGTACTGCAGCCCCACCGGGCATTTACATCGGCATACTTGGACGATATCGTAATTTTTAGCCCCACCTGGGAAAAACACCTAGAACACTGTCACCAGGTATTCCACGAACTACAGAAAGCAGGTTTACACATAAACGGCAAAAAGTCCCGAATGGGGTTTCAGAAAGTGAGCATCATTGCAGGATTAGAGTGCAGGAACTTATGAGGAGGGCAGCAAGTCCCCGAAGGAGGAAGACGATCGAGACCAGCGCAAGACGGAGAGCCTGGAGCAGAGCCAGAGAAAGAGAGAAGCCACGGGAGAGATCGCGGAGACAGCAGAGGAGCAGCCAGGAGGCCATCGGTTACACGCAGCGCACCGCCACGTTCCAGGACGTGACTGAAACAGGTGCGTGCCCGCTTCAGTGGACCCGGGAGGCTGGGTTCGGTGGTAGCGGGAGGCGGGGAGAACTGTGAAACCAGACCGCCAGCAGCGAGACCTTAGGGATAACGTGCAGCATAATTCCCTCTTTGCTTTGGTGACAGCCCCTTGTCCTGGACTGTCCTAGGACTCGACCGGGTGCTACCTCCCACCACACCTTCTCCCCTATTGTTAAACGGGCATAGCACTAATCAGAGGGCACATTGTTCTTTTTCTTTTCTCCCACGTATCAGAACGCCCATTTTACTTCATTCTGGAGAGGACACCAAGGAGGAGGCCCCAATCCCCTGAGGACGAAGTTACCTGGACCTTGCTCTTTTTGTTGTTTCTTTGCCCTTCTAAATAAAATCCTTGTCTTACAGGCCAATAGTGACACTGTGATTTCCATACAAATTAATGTACAATAGATTGAGGCGATATAGAATCTGCATACATTTAAATTTCTACTCCACCTATCACCATGTTGCAATCAGATTTCTTCCTTACTATAGTGTTATCTATATTGAGGATAATAGGGCTTGTATCTTTTATATTTAGTACAAATGAATTACTTTCCTAACAATTGTTATGTAACTGTTCACTATCACTGCTTTCACTGTCATCTATACACTTAATGTTGGTGTTTTTACTTTTTCTACACACCTTAGCGAAATGCCCTGTAATGCCACAATTCGTGCACCTCTGCTTAATGGCTGGACACAATTTGCTGTTAGCGAAATGTGACTTACTATCACACCTATAACACTTCATATTTCCCTTGTTAGATTCAGTAAACCTCCCTTACCAGGACCGGATTGTTTTTCCTTTTTCAACTCATCACTTTTGTTAATAATCTTGCTGCCAACCTTAGCTACAGTTTTGTTGCTAACCACACTTGCTTCAATTTTCACCTCTTTGGCACTTCTGCAAGACATTTCAGATATTCTCACCATAGCTAGAAAACTCTCGAGATTTGGGTCCCCGTTCACCCAGTTTCTCCTGAATAGTAGAATTGTTCACATGTATGACTACTTGATTCCTGATGAAATCTTCTTGTAAACCACCAAATTTGCAATCAAGAGATAATGATCTCAGAGCAGAAACATAACTATCTACAGATTCATTCATCTGCTGTTTCCTCTGAAAAAAGTTGTACCTAGAAATGCCAATGCAAACTTTCGGTGAAAAATAACTAGC
This sequence comes from Triturus cristatus, assembly GCF_964204655.1. Lineage (NCBI taxonomy): Eukaryota > Metazoa > Chordata > Amphibia > Caudata > Salamandridae > Triturus > Triturus cristatus. Next base: position 666,147,211 of record NC_140590.1, read on the forward strand.
AAAATCTGCAATAGCTCTCTAAAACATTGCTATCACCTTCTTCACCCTCCTTGGGTAACTGATTGAAAGCCTTAAGTCCATCAGGACATATGGAGTGCAAAACAATGTCTTTCTTTTGACCAGCAGGCATTTTGCTTTGAACATCTAAGTTTTCAATGTAATTAAGGAAGCATGCCTTCCATTCTGCCCAACGCTTGCAAGGTGAATTACCTGCTGCCCAAAAACACTGCAGTGTAGCTAATGAATAGTTTTGGGCACACATAGTAATGAAATTTGAGGTAAAAGAAAAACGAAAGAAGAAGGGAAAAACAGATAAAGATAATAGGGTAGAGACAGAGAATACAACCAAAACTCGCATTAGTTATTAAGAAAAACAGCAATTTTTCTTTTAGTTTCCTGGACTTGAAAATGAAGACTACAGGGAATTGTTCACTGATGAATGTTTAATCCAGTGTCCATTCTTCACTGTATGCAACTGCAACATCCGAAGCGATCCGAAATCTACTTGTTCTCTTCTTTTTGTTTTTAGTTTAATTATTTCAAAAGGATTATGCGCTTCCAAAAATGTTCTGAATAGCTGAACTAGTTAAATCGACCACACAAAGTGCAGACTATGGGGACGCCTTGCATGAAAAAAAAAAACTTTTGCTGTAAAAGCAAATGCAAGCTCTTTATACCACAGCAACTTCAAAGCACTACTGTTGTAGGGAAACACCAAAAATAGTGTGAACGTGACACAATACAGTAAATTAAGTGTACTCTCACCCAAGATGCTTGCTAAATGTAAATTAATTTCTTGAATCCACAGTAACTCCGAGTCCAGGGTGAAATTAAAATATGCCCCTCCGTGCGTAAATTTCCAAGAACTACCAGAAGTGTGACTCCGTAAAAGACTATGGGCGACTTCACATGTAATTCCAGATGCCGCGTACTGATGTCACAATGCCCTTGCTCCGGTAGTCTCTCACCAATTGCCTGCATCAAGTCACGGCACCGACCAGATATTCTAGAATGGAGCATCGTGATCGGACCATAGAGCAATGCATTCAAACATCAGTACACAACAATGTCCATAATTTTCTGAACACAACTATCCTGTTTCATCATATAAACTTCTGACATCACAATATTCTGTTTGCTCTACATACCAGGTTGCAATAATATATCATATTGTAAATCATACAGTTAGCTGTACACTACCAAAATGCTCCATTTTGATTGTTCACAGCCAGTCAATAGGTACGCAGGATGTTCATAGTATTGGAGGCACAACTTATTACAGTATTAATCAACTTATCTTTTGTCCTTTTTCCCCTAACAGCCATCTGTGATGATCACTGAGTAATAATATAGCCTTAGAGACAGCCATAGCGTGCTGTACCGGCCTTTAAAGGCCTGCTATGGAGGGCTCTAAGACTATTAGAACATTCCACATCTAGAGGGCAGAGTGTTCTGACTAGTAAAACAAAAGCCTCACAGAGCCTGAGAGGGTTGAAATACCCTGGGTTCTGTGAGGCCTTTGTTCACAGCAACAGCTTTCACCAAACACTGGAATGTTGATGCTCCAGGCTTCTACCAGCCATTTGAAGCCCGGAACACTCCATTGTCTTCAATGGAGCACTCAACACTCCAATGTTCTAATAAAGACCTATAGTGTTCATGTAGCTCACAGAATGTGTCTGCATGTGGCAGAAGACTGCTCTGGAATAATTTGCTTTCCTGTTCACAAGACTAATACATACATGAAAATGGCCTCTCTGGATTCCTGAATTAAAAAAGTCCACTAAAATATTCCTTTTGAGGTGTGTGAACTATATGTTTAAACTGATGGCAGTCTGTGAAAGCTGTGTAATCCATGAAAGTTTTCACTGTGTTTCAAAATGTTGTCATTGTTCTGTGACCTATTTTGAATATGCTTTACTTGCTTGCCTTAGTTTAATTATCTTGGAATGTGGTTGTTTTTAGTGTATTTATTCATAGTGCATTCATTCAAAGGGACATTTTAGGTTTACATTTTTTTATTTGCATATCAACAACAAAGGTCAGCAATGTGATACGTGTGCGTTCTCTAAATCAAGTCCAATTTACCATCAATGGTATGCTAATGTGGGAGAAAGTCAACCATATTACACAAGCAATCGACCAAAGGTAAAAGGAAACTTACTCTATCCCCCCAAATGGCACCCCACCACATCCCTCGTCCACTGACCACATTGCAGTACTAAACAGGCCTACTCCTCCTCTGCCAACTGAGATCCCCGGGATTCACGGGATTCTCCTCCAGGGGGAGCGGACAGGCGCAGTCAACTGAGGTATCTTGGGCAAGTAAGCTCCCTAAACTCGGAACCTAGCAGAGTGAGAAATGGGTGCCAGAGGTCAGCGAAAGTGGAGCCCTTCCCAGCTAACGTGAGAGTCATCTTTTCCAATCCCAGGACTTGCCACAGCCGCTGCAGCCAACCAGTAATTGTGGTAGTGTGGGTGGTTCGCCAGTGTAATAAGATATTTTGTGTAGCAGAGCCCAGAGCTATTGCCATCTGACAGCCCCATCTAGACCAGAGTGGGTATGTGAGAGGGTTTAGGAGGCCCAGTAGGATATAACTTGGGAAGTGAGGCAGTTGGGTATCAAAGTGTTTGTCTACTTCATCTATGACCTGCGTCCAATAGGTGTACAGCTGTTCGCATTCCCTCAAAAGATGCACCAATGTGCTCTGTTTCCCGCAACCCCGCCAGCAATCTGCGTTTTGTTGAGGGTCCATCGTATGCAGGCAGTCGGGAGTATAATACCAATAGGAGGTCAGCTTTGTCATAGTCTCAATCAGTCCCATAATATGTGCTGAGTGGCGAGCCCTATAGTAATCTCCTCCCATTCCTTATGACTAAGAGCCCGACCTCGGTCCCGTTCCCATCTGCCCAGCATGATGAATGTGTGTATGTCTAGCAAGCAGCATCTTGTACAAGTCTGAGATTAGTTTTTTTATCGTACGTGCGTGTAAGTAGCCATTTTTCATATGGTGTAAGGAGACGTTGTGCCTGCGGTCCTACGAGTGGGTGGAGAGCCCAGTGCCGGATCTGGAGGTAGTGGAATCATTCGGATTCCGGGATCCCATAGTGGGAGCGAATCTGAGGAAAGGGGAAAATACTGTCCAAGTCAAACAAGTGCCCCAGGGATCGACAGCTCAAAGTACGCCAATGCGTGAAAGAGGTCTCGCCCATTCCAGGTTGGAAATCAGGGTTATCAAAAAGCGGAGTGAGGGGAGCTGGGAAGGTGGTCATGCTATGTTTCTGACAGGTCTGGTCCCAGGTCTCCATGATCGTTCTGGTTACGTGAGAGGCGTAGAGATTGGGAGGCCTGTGGGCCTTGCGTAGGAAGGGGATCCTCTGTAATGTTGTGACCGCTACTGCTTGGTCTTGGAACAACCCATGTTTCTCAGATTCGGGTCTGCTCCACTCAACGAGGTGTCGAAGTTGCGCTGCCTGGAAGTAAAGCCGGAGGTCCGGGACCCTCAAGCCACCCTCCTCAGAGGGAAGCGTTGTGACGGCTCCTTTCATGCGAGGTCGACGGCCCCGCCAAATGAACTGCAACAGCTCGGATTGAGTCTGTTTTATCCACCCCGTGGGGGTTTGTAGGGGTAAGGTCTGGAAGATATATAGTATTTGGGGGAGGATCATCATCTTAATGGCTGCCACTCTCCTCAGCCAGGAGATCGGCAAAGGGACATTTTAGACGAAAATATATATATATAAATTTCATTTCATTTTTTCAAAACCTTTATTTGGATACAATAAATATCCATAAAAGCACAAATCAAAGAAAAATCACAGGCTATAATACTAATAATACATAGGTCCGAGAAGAGGGGACACAATTAAAAATAGAACCGATCAATCGGTCATCTCTATTGGCTGGCGCGGCAGGCTTACGCGGGCCACCCCATTGTGGCAGGGTACCCTGCTCAAGGAGACGGCAAGTCTGGAGGGCTTTCGCTATTGGGACATGATAGGGATCTCCTCGCTGGGGGATGTGATGAAGGGAGTGTCGCTTAAGTCGTTTCAGATGCTGCAGGCCGATTTTGAGCTGCATAAATCCCAGTTTCACAAATATCTCCAGTTGCGGCATGCCCTCGCACCTAGCATCCAGCACCTAGACACTCTGCCGGAGTTCCACCCGCTAGAGGGTAGACTGTTGATGGGAGACCTCGGGGATCACAAAATTCGCCAGATTTATCAGACTCTGACAACCTTCATGAACACTACCCTAGATAATACCAAGGAGGCGTGGCAGCGCGATATCCCCGCGCTCACGGAGGATGACTGGGCCGACGCTATAGCGGGTCCGCGATATGCTGCGGTGGCCACCAAATACCGCTTCATACAATTCAAATACCTGCACAGGGCGTATTACACCCGGCACCGCCTTTGGCGAATGCACTTAATTGGGTCCCCCACGTGTCTCCGTTGCGGCGATGGGGACGGTACATTCTTGCACACGGTGTGGGACTGTGGGCGGCTGCGCCCGTTCTGGACGGCGGTTCTGTCCTGCCTGGGGGGGGTGCTGGGTTGGGAGCTTCCCCCCGATCCCCGCTTAACACTGTTGCATTGTACCGAGGAGATAGGGGGCAACATCTATAAGCGACACCTCCTGTTTTTGGGATTGACGCTGGCCAAGCGAGATATTGCCCAGCTTTGGAAGTCTTCTGCCCCGCCCCCGGTTCAGGCCTGGAAGAAAGCACTAGATCGCTGCATGTCTGCGGAAGAGGCGGTATTCTTGGCAAGGGGTTGTCCGAGTAAGCATGGTAAAGTTTGGAAGAGATGGGCGCGATATCGGGGTATTGTGTTGTCTGTGCGGGGGGATGCAGTGCCATTGGACCCAATAGAGAGGCTAATCAGAGCCCCGGTGAGTCCCCCTTCGGGGCCCCGGGCCCCATGTATTGTGGATGGGTAATTGGAATATGGAGCTCATGCGGATGGAAAATATTGCATATCTGTGTTGGACCGTGGGCGGATGTGATGTGCGGGTGGGGGGGAGGGTTTGGGGGTCTGATGTTCTGCAGACCAGGGGGGGGCTGAACGAGGATGCCACTTCTCACTGTTCTTTTCTTCATCTCGGTACCGTGTATGGGGACAAATTCCCCGGTGTCCTTACAAATGCCAATAAAGTTTGTTGTCAAAAAAAAAAAAATAGAACCGATCATAAAAGGATTGATTACTGGTCAAGCATCAACCAAGTACATCATAAATGTTGTTACGGTTAAAAATACAATATAAAAACAGAACTCGACAAGATGTATCTACAATGTAGAATATAAAATTAGCAAAGGCAGGCTTCAAAGGGTACATATTGAGTTACGAGTACGTACTGCCACTTTGAAAAAGGAACCTACTCGGAAGGTTGACTCCTCATCTTCCAAATTAACATTAAGCCTATAGGCTGCCTTGTAATCAATCAAGGGTATAGTCTTAAAAAATGGCATCATAAACCGTTTAGTGTATTTTAAATAAAAACTGCAGAAGAATAAGGAGTGCAACATCGATTGTTAACATTGAACATTACAAGGGCATGGAAGATGATGTAGATCAGAATTGTACCCCACAGGAAAACATAGCAGAAATTTTATAGTGTCAACCCTTAGTCGAAAGAGCAAACCGACGTCCCAGCGGCCGATAGGTTTTAAAATGTATGTAGATGGAAAATGGAAGGTATTCTCGATCATCATGTATCTGGCGACTGAGGATTTCTGAGCCTCTGTTTCTTACCTGGTTTTATTGTAAGCAGCATAGAGAGCCTTCTGTAGGCTTTTTTTTACTTATACCATCTGAGTCAATAGGATTTAAAAATATTTGCTCAAGATTTACACTGATCAGGCTCTTCCTGACAGCAGCGAGCCAGGGTATTTACCTTCCCTTATCACAATTGAGGCAGTCTGTTATTATTTCCCTTGTTAAATGCGTTGCAGGGTTCTTCCAAACCGCAAACCAATATAGCGGGCCAGACCTTAATATAATCTTCGATGTAGGGCAGTTTCAGTTCACTGTGACAATCATACTGTGGTGAGGAGATAGGGGCACCCAGTAGTTTGCGACAAAATCTATTTTCTTCCCCCTGGATGCTATCATACTGTCTAATACCCCAGACTTCTGCACCATAAGTAGCAGTGAGAATACATTGTAATTTAAAGATTTTGATAATGACAGAAACTACCTCTGTCTTTCTAGGTTGGGGCAGGCCGAGTTTATTATTAATTGCTTTGGAAAACTTTTTTCTACTGAGTGCCACATGCTCAGCCCACAAACCATTCGCTGCGAAAAACAACCCCAAGTAGGGAAAAGTGTGAGTGTTATGTAAACTATCTGACTCTACAACAATAGTATTATTAGAATACTTTTTCGACCCACAAGCCATTAAAAACGATTTCTTAAAATTGGTACATAGGTCCAAATTAGCCATAAAATCAACAAAGCCCCGCACCAAGACGCGTAAAGCATTTGGTGTATGGGCCATTAAGACCGTATTGTTGGCATACAGTAGGGCGGGGAGCGTGTTACCATTAATGCTAGGGACATCCGAAGTAAGTGATACCAATGACTCAGTCAAGTCATTGATATAAAGGATAAAATGAAGAGGGCCAGGACACAACCCTGCCTGAACCCTCTACTGACTTTGATGTCTTTTGATACCTCTACGCCCTTACTGATCCACAACCTGTCATACAGGTCCTTATGTAAATAAGCTAAAAAATGTACTAAAACCTCGTCCAAACAGTATTTTAAAAGGATGGACCAGAGCCGGGACCTGTTGACAAAATCGAAGGCTGAGGTAAGGTCCATAAAAGCCAGGTAGAGGGAAGATTTTTTTATCTATTGTGTATTTACCAATAATCAAATTGAGGTTTAGGCACTGCTGAACAGTGCCGATTCTACTTCTAAACCCCAACTGACATGAGTGTAAAATATGGCCCTCCTCGGTCCATATCCTGATCTTGTTAAACAGGATCCTCCCTAGAATTTTCAATGTAATGTCAATGAGGGAGATCGGCCTGTAACAACTTGGGTTGGAAAGATCACCCTTTTTTTAAAATTGGCACGATAATGCTAGTTGACCATGTATTTGGTATTGACGAAACTGTTAAATTATTAAAAACGTTCAATAAAAGAGGCGTCCAGAATTCTGGCTGATTTTTAATGAGATCAATGGGCAAGCCATCTGGGCCTGGGGCCTTATTGCCCATGCTCTGTTGAATTGCTTCCTCCACTTCAGAGAGGGTTATCTGAACCCTAGTAGCTACTAGATTCTCATCGGGCCCTGTTTTGAATGAGAGCTGAATAAATCTTCGAAAAATGGGCCTCCCATCTCTCGCTGGTGATGTTGCAACGGATCGGAGACAGGGGATGTCCCAGGGACCTCATGTCTTTAACAGCCAACCAAAAGCCATTTATGTCCTTTAGCGTAACGGCACATGTTAGATTGTCCCAGCGCTCTTTAACTATTTCCTCCTTTCTTAGCATGATGACTGCCTTATAGCGTTGTCTTGATAATTTAATGGCAGCCTGATCTCTGGGGTGTTTTGCAAGTGCCCTGCGAAGAACCCTGTTAGCTGCAGAGCAGTCGCTATTAAACCATCAAGGGCCAGTAAGTGATTCCTTAATGGGCCTAGATAGCATATGTTTGATGCCCTCACATAATTGCATGAAGGCACCAACTACTGCGGGGTTGTATTCTTTAAAAGACAGACAATTGTCAATAAGATCTGAATGTTCTTTTACCATCTTTCCAAATAAAACTGTATTGTCCACACCACACCAGATCAATCTAAGATTATCGGTAGAGGGGGACAGATCTCTTGCACCACACTCTGGACCATATGTTGGCCTGAGGGCAAGTCTCAGAGTTAAGTTAATGGGGTTATGATCACCATAAACCGTATGGATAACCTCAGCTTTTAGCAGACAATCTTCTAATGAGAGGGATATAAAGACATAATTGATTATAGAGGCACTGCCCCTGCCTCTGTATGTTGGTATCAATCAATCAACCATTTGTATGATTGTCCCTCTTGGATACTGCAGCGATCTCCATTACATTCAAGAGGTTGTGGGTATACAAATGGTCTATTAATTCAACCCCCCTGTTACATAGTGGTGTCTTGCTAGTAGAATGGATGGCTGTATAACTTGCACTGGATAGCTTTGCATTGAAATCTCCCCCTAAACAGATCCCTGCAAAACTAGCAAAACTATTTGGATTCTGTATGATGGAAATGAATTTAAACAAATTAATAAAATTCATATTTGGTGCATTCTAAAAATCATTGTTATAAAAATTGATGAAACAAATAGAAACCTCTCTTTTATAATAATTGCCTGAAATTTGTCATTATTAGTATCAAGGACCTTTACATCCCCACCTGCAGAGATATTTACTCATATTGAGAGGCCACCTGACGGGCGACCTAAGTTTGGGATAGGCACAACGAAGTTAAAGCACTCAAACCCCTCTAAAAATAAGTCCCTAGTAGCCCATGTCTCCTGAAACATTAAAAGGTCCTGTTTTTGAACGAATTCTATCCAGTCTGGTGAATTTAATTTAGAAGCCAGACCAGCTACATTCCAGCTTAGTATTGTTAAGTCAGAATCAGAGGCGGACACAGTTTGGGTAAAAGGGCCACAAGATAGAGATTCTATTGATAAAGAAATGGGCTCAGGTGACACTGCTGAGGGAGGTAGTCAATCCTGGTTGTCCAGAAAAACCGGTTATATGTAGGAAGGGGAGAGCATCAATGTTTGAGAGCCCCCAAGAGTGGCTTATAGAAATAGCCCAGGGGCAAAGCCCAAATGTGTGTTGGGATGTTGCAGCTGGTCTCCCGAGCCATTACTATAGATTTAACCCGAGACGGGTTACGGAAATTGATGACTATGCAGTCTCCCTCGATGTTCTTTGGAGACTGTCCCACCCAACCAACTCTACGTGTCTTGATAATGTCATTGATAAATGATGCCCTAAACCCCTTCTGTTTAGACAACCAGTTAGCACTTTTGTTATGTAGTTGGTCCCATGTTTCAACTTTGTTCTCTTTGAGGGGAGGTACGCCTGTCAATACCACAACATAGGGACAGGCTGCCGGTGGTAAAATCAGTGTCTCCCTGCAACACTTAGGGTTTGGAGTGCGCACAGAGTCTAAACCTCCCTCGCCTGTTTTACCACCACATGAAATAACGCTGGCCAGAGCACCAATAGAGGCAGTAGGAGGATTACGAGGCAAAGGAAAGTTTTTAACTGACCGGCTATCAACACCACCAACATAGCAATATTATTTTGCACCCTACAAGACTCTGGTACAAAACATTCCTTAACTTTGTTGCAGGTCACACAAGAACCAGTAGTTGGGGTGGAAATTGGTACGTTTGTCAGAATATCAGTGTTAGAATTTTGAGCATTATTCATTGTCATGTTTGGCTCTGCCATCCCGATCTTAACAGGCTCGATAGAATTATTCTGAGAACTTAAGTTTAGACCAAGAGTGTCTAAATTATCCACACATTTCCGCAAGATAGCAAAATTGTTATCCAATAAGTCTCTAATACGCCCGTACACAGTGTCCACAACAAGATTGATCAACGATTCCCCCTAATTATAGCACTCTAAGAAAGAAGTCTGGGTGCCGATGGAATTACCAGGGGGCATATGCATCAAATTCCGTTTTTGCGATTCTCAAATAGCGATTTTTAGGGAATCGCTATTTGAGAATCGCAAAACAGGATTTAATAAAAAACGTTGCAAATGTTTTGTGATTCCTTGGCATTCCTTAATTGCGATTAGCAAATTGCTAATCGCAATTAAGGAATACCTTCTCATTCATTCCTATGGGCTAGGAGGCCCGTAGGAATGAATGGGAAGACATTCTCATTTTGCGATTCGCAATTTGAGAATCGCAAAATGAGAATGCAATTTCAAGGGTGCCAGGGTGTCAAAAACACACCCTGTTGCACCCCTGAAATATGTATGTGTGCACATGTGGCGCACAAAATAAGCGTCTTCAGGGAAAAGACGTCCTCACTTAGCACTCATGAAACGACAATGAAATCGTTTAAATAAGGATGGTGAATCCAATGTAGTTGAGTTAGATAAGAATTTTAATCAATGATAAGTAATCCATGTATGATAATTCTCATGCATTGACATATCCCAAATATTGATGTAGTTCACATGTTTGAAATCAATTCAATTGAAAGGGTATCCTGAATTCCCCGATGCATTTCGGGTCTAGCCCTTCGTCAGGGGGAATTTCCTAAAAATAATAGGAAAAAGGTAGATTGAGCTGAAGTCCAAGTCTTATGGAATGCAAGAAAGAATGTGTGCCTTAGAAATGGTGAATAAAGAGTGAAAAAAAAATCTGTATAACCTTCATCGGAAAAAAGAGAACTTAAGACCCACAATATGCGTTCTAAGTATAGTGAACGTAGAAACAGAATAGTGCTGATTAATAGAAAGAACGTGGTAAAAGAGGTTCAACCGGCGTGAAAGGTGCTAAAAACAAGAAACAAGTACCGGATTTGTTGTTGTATTAGTGGGAGAATAAGTGTGTAAGGTCTAGAATGACCAAACATTGACCTACGCCCGTGAAGGTAAATGTTATACGATTCAAACAACGGTCACCATGCCAACGTACAGGTACGGAAAAAACACGCTGTTAGACCTGCGCGTACCAAAAGGTAACTTAGAACGAGTGTGCTGAACTTAACCAATAAATATGGAAGTGACAGTAAAGCATGAGGTGCAAAAACGTTGCCCCAAATCCTGAAATTTCGACACGTACCTGTGAACGCGGTAAATCATGTGAACGGGACCACATCAGGAAGTGTTAGTACCGCGTGAGTTTGACACCGGAATAATAAGAAGGAGAACCGGAAGTATTCACCGCCGTGCAGTAAAGATGGAAAAAATACTGTGTATTGGAATAGAACCGAAAAGAAATAAACAACGAGTGTAAAATAAATAATGTGAAAGTATTGGTGATTAAGGATTAAAAGTGTAACATAACGTTGTGTATGATGATTATATGCGGAAGGTAACCACGAAATAAAATAAATTAACGACGGAAAAAACATGAAAATAAAACACCCAGAGCGCATACAGATAACACGAATTCAAGAATAAATGAAAAGAAATGGGTAAAGGGAAAAATAAAAGGAGGAGAATCAGATAGAAGAAAAAGGAAATATATAGTGATAGCAACAGTTAAATGCAAGAGCATCTATGAAATAGAATCCAACTTTGTACATAATCATAACGTGAAATTATAACTAAATTCAAGCCGTTCATTAAGTCCCCTGGGGTGCACAGAATTGAGTTTGTTTATCTAATACAATTTGCATTGTAAAAGGAAACGACTGTTGTCTCTCCCACGTTGAACGGGAACTTGTTCCAAGATCATGAACCTGAGTTGACTGATGTTGTGATTAAGTTCGAGAAAATGTGTTGCCACTGTGGACTTGCTGTTCTTGGTTCGTATGTTGCTTTTATGTTCCGTGAGACGGATCTTAATTTTTCTTTCAGTCTTGCCCACATATGGTAGACCACATGGACATTTTAATAAGTACACAACGTTGCTCGTATCGCAAGTAGCCGTGACTCGTAGTTTAATGGATGTACCTTTAGTGGGATGCATTACAGTAGTACCCTTAATGATGTTATTGCAGCTGCCACAGTTTAAACAAGAAATAGTGCCTTTTTAATGATGATCAAGTTGAGGAGGGCTCTTGTTGAGTAGTTGTTGCAAATTGTGTGTGCGTTGGTAAGCGAAGATAGGGAGTTGATGAAAAGTTCCTTTGAAATCTGGTTCAGCTTGTAGCAATGGCCAGTATTTACGAATGACGTTCTTCATTTTAATGCTTTTGGTAGAAAATTTAGATGCAAATGTCAATCGTGGATCTTTGGAATCAGTTGGAATTTGTAGTTGGAGAAGGTCAGTACGATTCTTGATTTTGGCTCTGTTGACTGCTTCCTGAAGAATAGAATCTGGGTATGATCTTTTTTTGAATTTATCAATAAGTTTATTGCTGTGTTCTTGAAAAATGTCTTCAGTGGATGAAATACGTTTTATCCTCAATAATTGAGAGTAAGGCAAATGCTTTTTGAGGGATTTTTGATGAAAACTAGAGAAGTGTAACAAGTTGTTACGATCGGTAATTTTAGTAAAAACGGAGGTGGTTAGTTGATTATTCTGTATAGTGACGTCAACATCCAAGAAGGAAATATGGTTGGTACTGATTTCATGAGTGAATTGTATACGGTCATTGATGGTATTTAATTGTGTGATACATGTAAGAAGTTCAGATTGATTTCCCTTCCAAATTAAAAAAATGTCATCAATGTATCTGTGAAAAATCATTAGGTTCTTCAACCACAGTTCCTGGGATAAGATGTAATCAAGCTCGAATCGATACATAAAGAGATTCGCATACGCAGGAGCTGCGCAATTGCCCATAGATGTACCGGATAGTTGTGTGTTGTAGTTATTGTTCCAAATGAAGTAGCTGTGGTACAAAGTAAAATGCATGAGTTCGAGTAGGAATACTTTGAGATCATTATCCATGTCTGTGTTGATCAAAAAAGATTCCATGGCCTGTATTCCTAGATCATGAGGAATTGAAGTATACAGTGACTTGACGTCGATAGTACACAGAATCAGTTGAGTGTAATCTTGAATCTCGATGTTATTGAGTTTGATAAGAAAATCTGTAGTATCCTTTAGGTATGTTGACATGTTTTGTACTAAAGGCTGGAGATGTCGATCAATGTATTTTCCAATAGGTTCATGAATATAGTTTCTGGTGCTTACAATGGGTCTGAAAGGTGGTCGTTCCAAGCATTTATGTATTTTCGGTATCATGTAGAGATACGGGACACTAGGATTATCCATAAAAAGAAAACATTTATCACGTTCGTTAATGGTACCTCTATGTAAAGCATTGTTAATAATGACCATGAGATTTTTGGAAAATTCAATTGTAGGATCTGAGGTTAGTTTCATGTAAGTTTGATGATCCCTAACATGGGATTCAACGTTTTCAATGTAAAAACAAGTGTCAAGTACAACAAGGGCTCCTCCTTTATCTGCCTTACAGAATGTAATGTCTTTATCCGATGCAAGTTGTCTGATGATGTTACGTTCATTTAAGGTTAAGTTACTGCGATTATGCTCTTGGTCACAGAATAAGTTAGTGATTTCCTTGCCTACTATTAATTCACAAGTGTCAAGAACTTTGTGGCTGATCGGTGCCATGAATTTGCTTTTAGGTCGAAGATCAAGTAAAGTTCCTGTGGTCCCGTGCACATGATTTACCGCGTTCACAGATACGTGTTGAAATTTCAGGATTTGGGGCAACGTTTTTGCACCTCATTCTTTACGGTCACTTCCATATTTATTGGTTAAGTTCAGCACACTCGTTCTAAGTTACCTTTTAGTACGCACAGGTCTAACAGCGTGTTTTTTACGGGCCTGTACGTTGGCATGGTGACCGTTGTTTGAATCGTATAACATTTACCTTCACGGGCTTAGGTCAATGTTTGGTCATTCTAGACCTTACTCACTTATTCTCCCACTAATACAACAACGAATCCGGCACTTGTAACGTTTCTTGTTTTTAGCACCTTTCACGCAAGTTGAACCGCTTTTACCATGTTCTTTCTATTAATCAGCACTATTCTGTTGCTACGTTCACTATACTTAGAACGCATATTGTGGGTCTTAAGTTCTCTTTTCCGGTGAAGGTTATACTGATTTTTTTTTTTCACTCTTTATTCACCATTTCTAAGGCACACATTCTTTCTCGCATTCCGTAAGACTTGGACTTCAGCTCAATCTACCTTTTTCCTATTAGTTTTAGGAAATTACCCCTGACGAAGGGCTAGACCCGAAATGCATCGGGGAATTCAGGATACCCTTTCAATTGAATTGATTTCAAACATGTGAACTACATCAATATTTGGGATATGTCAATGTATGAGAATTATCATACAAGGATTACTTATCATTGATTAAAATTCTTATCTAACTCAACTACATTGGATTCACCATCCTTATTTAAACGATTTCATCGTCGTTTCATGAGTGCTAAGTGAGGACGTCTTTTCCCTGAAGACGCTTATTTTGTGGACAGTAACACACCTCATGAGATTAGGAGGTGGAACTCACAAGCACCAAAGAGTTTGCTCCTTGACTACAAATCTATTTAAAATTTCATTACCTGAGAGTGCGACCGTTTCCACAGTTCTTCAGTCTTCGACATTGCTAATCTCTTTGGTCTGCACCCACCTTGATTACAATATGTCTTATGAAGACATTGCCAATCTAACAGCAAACAGAGCTGACACCTTTTGTTTTACTGCTGAAGAAACAAACAGAATTTACGCTTTAAGCCAAGAACCGGAATGCATTTCTTCAAGTACCACTTCCACACAGTCGATCATCAGGCAATTATTATTCACCGCAAAATGGGAAATTAACCAGCGATTGCATGCTAGTACCCTCATTCGCTACCACAAAGTACAACGGATACCGAGGGGATTACGCATTCCCCTCAAATCTACCTTATGCAAAAACAAAACTAGATTCACAGAACGATGGTACGCCATACCCAATAAATGTTCTCTTGACCTCATTCTGTTAATCGTAGAAGAGTTATCTATTCTGCTTGAAGATCTTAACAAAGAAGTTATACAACTTAAAAAAGACTTGAGCGAGAAAATCAACCCAGAAGAATTGACAAAAACACTCAATGACATTAACAGTCAACTAGACAAATACCAGAAGGAAATCAACGAAAGAAAATTGCGCAAATTTAAGAGAGACACAGTAGACTCAAGCTCGGAGAGGTATATACATGGGCTGAAGTCTATGCCACACGCAGACAGCAACTTCCATTCAACCGATCTACAGAAGGTGAAACATCTTCATCAGAAGATTCCCAAACACAATCTCAAAGACCACCATCTAAACAATTCAGTGCTCAGGCTGATAGAGATATCCACCCTTCTACTTCAAGAGATACCAATGTTGAATCAGCTTCTTTTTTAGACAAAGGCCCAAACACACAAGTCGAACCAGGAGGGCCAAATTCAAGAACAAGGGATACACCAATAACAAAGTCAACAGGGAGTCAGAGAATCTAGTCATCAACATTTCTCACAAAACTTTAACACCTTCCCAAATCCAAACATTACAAAAAGGGACATCGTTTGTACCTACTTACAACACTAACGAATTGGAAACTCAAATTAGATTGTTTAAATTCATGCGCAATCTTCGATTGAAACATTTTTTCTCTAATGTCATTGAACCTACTTCCAGTCAAGATACAGGAACTTTACTTGATCTTCGACCTAAAAGCAAATTCATGGTCCCGATTGAGGAACTTCGATTTTCGATCACAATCGAATCGACCCGCCATTTTGTGACCCGCCGCCATTTTGTGTTGCCATCAATCAGGCAGCACGGCGAACGAAGTCTATTCTGCTTTTCCTGTAGCTCGGTGTCGAAATACGTCCTCGGCCTTATTTGCGAAGCTGGTGTTTGGATTAGCCGAATACACTAATCCTTGTCTGGCTTTCCTAATCCCTGTTTCAACTATCTGTAGGCTCACACTATTCTTTCCTGATCATATCTTATCAACTGGCCTTTACTGTCTCCTGCTAGCATTCTCTTGTGTCACGACTGTCCTCTAATACACACAAGCGTATCTCACCACCTGCAAGTTAGTTATATTCTGTTAATGAATTAGTTCGGGGGTGGGGTGACAAACACAGTTGGAGGAGAGGTCTCTTCGAGTCATCTGATATTTCTGTTTTCGAACCTTTCTTATTGGTTCCGCTTTGTTTTTCAACTTACCCTATTGGCTCTTTTCTTATATGCTTGGGGAGTGTGTCTCGTTAATAATTATGTATTGTATAGTATTTAATCTGATGCGCCACAGAGTGAAGTGGCAGTCTCCTGAGAACCTACTTTGTGTACTTCTAGGATAACTGTACTACCTACAGCTAAATCAATCCAATCTTCTAACGCCGACAGAGTGTCCCGTGTCTCTGTGTAGTGAAGCAGGTGAACTCCGGGGACAGAGGGCGTACCCTGCGCCGCCAGGCCCAAAATGTTCTGGTTCTTCAATTGGCGCCCACGTGGGGCGGCTTCAGTGGTACCGGTTCTGCCCGAAGGTCGTGAGGAACCCCGCAAGAAAATTCCGGTGGGTTCGCGAGTCACACTAAGCGACCCCTGTATGTCGAAAGTGGTCCGAAGGTCTTTTGCAGCGCGGTTACTCCTTCCTGACGGCTACTGACGACCGCTGCCCTGACTGCCATCCTGCTTTGGCCCATTCCTATGATGATGTATGGTAAGGCGAGACGATAGACGGGCCTCTGTTGGTGGAAGAAGACGTCCTTAGTTAAGTATTTTCGTGGGTCGCGCCCACAATTTGGTTCTTTATTTGATGTCCTTAGGTTTCTTAGATTTAGCATTTGCATAGGCTAAAGCCGAGGGTAAGTGCATTTGTGCTGCGTAAACTGAGTTTTACTCCCTTGAAGTTTGTGAACAGTCTGGAGACATCTCGAGATGCCTGGTCTGACTAAGTTTGGAAGAATTTGTTGTCTTGGTTGTAATAGGGACTCCCGACTTGAGGACTCTTTTCCGATTCCTTCGGTTGGAACTCCCACATATGAGCTCTATTCGAAACATGGCATTGGCCCCATTGCCTTTAACGAGACATGGACTCGATACACGAAGAAAGATGGTGTTCTCAAATGGCCAGAGAACGGTAGTTTTGACCCTGATGTGCTAGACAATTTGGAAGCAGTTTTATTCAAAAGAAAAGCCCGGCCGGCAATGTTTGACTCTTTCCGCCTTTGGCGTAAGGAAGCCAAACAGAAAGAAATTAAACAAGCAAAACGAGATAGGAAAGCACAGGGTATGACAATTATACAGGATGCCCAACAGTTCAAAAATGATGAAATTGACAATGCGACTGAAATTTCAGAAAGACAACATCGTATGGCGATAGATAAATGCTATCCGGTGTTGCCTATTTCTCCTTCTGATAATAAGAAAGATATAGAAGAGGATCCCTAATGTCTCATTTATTAAGGTTGCCTCCACCCTATGCGCAAAATGCCAATGTACCTCAGCAGTTACAGCCTGCTCAGCTGCTGGTGGTACCTCCGCCGGTTCCGGCTCTTCAGCATTTGCCTCCTACAGTATTACCACCCTTGCCGGTTTTATCATTAGTCTCAACTTCTTTGCCTTCATCTCCTGATCTTAGCTCTCCTTTGCCTTCTGCTCCTCCTGCAATCTCCAGTTCTTCTCCTGTTAGTTCCCCTAATACTCTGTCTCCAGTTCTAAATGTCTAATTCACCGTCTGTGCGTAAGCGTCTCACAGATTCTGTCACTAGTATTCTATCTCCTTTCTTTGGAGCTTTTGCTCGAAGACAATCTCGTAGTCAGTTTCCAGATTTTGAGGAACGAGAGAAGCTAGACTCTCATGCACGCAGATGGATCAAGAAGGGTCCACAATATAGTGTGCTTGATATTTTGACTACCTTTTTGCAATGGAATGCGCCTACGCAGAGATATGTTTTTAATGTAATGTGCGACATTCTCATTAAAGAATGGGAAAATGTGAGTTCGAGTCCGATCTCACAAGATCTGTTAGATGTTCAAGCTGATTTTGAAAAAGGACTTATTGTAGGTTCCAAAGTCGAGGAAGCTGTAAGGACACTTATCTCTTACAGATCCTTATTGTTTTCTCAAATTTTTCTTGATTCCGATCCGTCGGTTAAACTGACGTAGAAAAATTATCCTATGAGAGAGGTTCCTCCAGTATAGAAGGAAGAGGTTGCGGGAGTAGGTGCTAATCCAGCTATTCCTGCTCATTTTCAACGTATATGGGTACATGTCCCTTGGAAGAGATCTGAAGTTTTGGCTCTTAAACAGACTCTACCAGATCCTCGTAAGAATCCTGCAGGTTATTACAAAGAATTATCGCAGACAAACGATGCTTGTATTATGAACCTAGCTGATATTGATATGCTAATGGGTAATGTAGTCCCACAGACAATATGGGCTAAGATTCGTAGAGAGGATCATGCACAGGAACTAGGTGCTACTTGGGATGTTATAGCTGATACAGATAGAGACCAAGTGGGTGGCGCAAAGCCTGACGCTTTGATCTCGGAACTTCCTGGTAGAATCATTACGTTAATGAAAACTATGATGCCTGCACTGAGAGTTAATTGGGATAAGCTGGCAGCATGCAAGCAAAAGAAAGATGAAAGTGTCTCTGACTTCTTTACTCGTTTTGAGGAGACATTTATCGATCACAGTGGTCAGGACATGGCTACCGAGGGTGGACAGCGATTATTCGTGGATAAATTTGTATTCAATTTGCTTCCCGAGCTGTCACACAAATTAAAAGATTCAGAAAGTTCTTGGGCTGTTTCCTCTTCTGCTCAGATATTGGCTACTGCACAATATTATGAGAATAGGGATAAAGAAGAAAAAGAAAAGCAAGAGAAAAAGACGAAAGATTTAAAAACGAAGGTTCTCTTGCAGAAAGCCTATCCGCACGTAATGTTCAGCCTCATACTCAGCAGCCACCGCAGTTTCAGAGGTTGTATCAGAAACCTGAGCCATACATTCCGCGACCTTTGTTAGGTCCTAATCAATGTGCCTATTGTAGAGAGGAAGGTCATTTTAACAGTAGTTGTCCGGTTTTATTGCAGCGCAATGGAGCGTTATCTGCTCCACAAGGTCGTGCTGGCCTCCAGTCAGCAAACAGAGGTAGAGGTCGAGGTGTGTTGACTCAAGAACAGCGTGCCCTTCCTTCTCCCAATTCCATGAACTACTTTGATCAGCAGAATGTGAGATCTACTCAGTATTATAATGAAGACCATTATGTTGAAGGCGAGAAGGAGAGTCTTCATGCCAACTAGGACAGCCATGGACAAAGTAGGGGAGTTGTGCCAATCCCAGTAGATCAAAGTGGTCCTTATGTTAATGCCACTACAATGGGTGTATAAGAGCCATTTCTTCTAGATACTGGAGCAATGAGAAGTTCTATCATTCATTCTAAACTCCCTGGGGCACCTTTGTCTGGCTTAATGAATGTTTCTGTAGGATTCTCTGGCGCCCCTGTTCGCAATCCGGTTTCTTGCCCTTTGCCTATTTCAGTTGGTCCCTATGATTTGGAAGCTCCACTTCTGTTGACGAATGGTTGCGGTGAGAATCTGTTGGGTCTAGACCTATTGAAAAGAATGCATGCTACAATATATTGTTCTCCTTCTGGCGTACATCTCTCTCTAGGTCAGAAGTTGATCTCCCCAATGTATTTGTCCAAAGATCAGTTTCCTCCTGAGTTGCTTTCTCTTCCAACAGCACTTTGGGCCACGGGTCCAAACGATGTTGAATTACCACGTATCCCACAATATAGAATTTCTGCTGAAGGTGAAAAAGCGCTTTTGGAAATCATTCATGACCTAATTCGGAAGGATGTGGTTGAAGAAACGAGAGGTAACACATGCAATAGTCCTATTCTTCCTGTTCTTAAACGTACTGATCCTTCTCAGCCTCCTGTGTACCGGTTTGTGATTGATTTGCGAGAAGTAAACAAAATTGTGATTCCACAATTCCCTGTTGTTCCAGATATCACTGCTTTGTTGACCATGATACCTTCCACAGCGACTTGGTTTTCTGTTATCGATCTAAAGAATGCTTTCTTCAGTATTCCTATTGCAGAAGAGAGTAGGGACATTTTTGGTTTTTCTCTTGGAGGCCGAAGCTTCCGATTTAAGCGCGCACCCCAAGGTGTGGTTCGGTGAATTCTAAACCCATTCAATGAAGGTTGTCGTATCGTGATGATTTTGGTATCAGCGAACCGCGACTGACAAGTGCGGTATGCGTAAGCATTTTCGTCATGCTACACCAATGGATTCACTGTGTATTTGACGATCTAGTCTGCACCCGTGGGTTCCATTTTGTGCATAACCGCCATTTTGTGGTTGCCCTCACATAGGCTAATGACTACAGGATGACTGTGGCCAAGCGAGCCTCTAGGGACGCATACACCTTAGTTTGAGCTCGTGTTGACTTCAGTTTGACCTGAGTCAACTGACCCTGTTGCCCGAGGCTAAACTTGTTGAGCCAGTACCTTGTTAACCAGCTGGTCAGATAGAGATCAAAGAGCAGGACATTATTGATTCTATGGCACACGCACACACCCCTCTATCTTTCTCCTCATCTGTTTCTGCTCCTTACTTTTATGGCCTTATGGCCTAATTATTGATTTGGGTTGAGGTCTTTTATGATGGGCCCGTCCGGCCTGTTCGAACAAGAATGCTGGATTCTTGCCTTGTCATTGGCGATGGGTTGGATAACTGAAAGTGGGTTTGTCGTTATGTGATGCCTCTGTAAATATCATCCTCTGATTGGTCAAATTCGTGAGTAATTGATGCTAGCCAGGAACGTGGGTTTTGGCATAAAAGACGATGCTCCGCTCTATTATGTTGAGCAGTCTCCTGAGAACATACACCGTGTTGTACTTCTAGGACCTCTGTTACTGGCTGCAGCTAAATAAATTGATCTTTGATGTCAACAGAAGAATCCAGTGTCTCTGTACTCTAAGACAGGTGAACCCGAAGACTTCGTGCGTGTCCCCTGCGCCGCTGGGTTTAAATCTCGGTTCTTCAGTTGGCGCCCAACTCGGGGCGACTTCAGCGGTACTGGTCCAAGCCTGAAGATCGTGAGGAGCTTCGTGTGAAAATTCTGGAGGGAGGCCTACCACTTCATCGACCCCTGTATGTCGTTGTGGTCCGACAGTCTTTGCTGCGAAGTTCCCCGCATTCCGACGGCTACGAAGGACTGCTGCCCTGACTGTCGCCCTGTCTTGGAGCCCTTTGATGACTTGTAAAGCGAGACGATAGACGGGTCTTCTGGCGACGTCATCGAAATTTCAGTTAAGTATGAGTGGAGCGTCTCCCAGTCCTTAGTTTGTTTTGGTATCCTTCGGGATCGCTTTGATTTGGTACCTGCAGGCCCCAAAGCCGAGGGACTCGTGTATTCACGAGGCTATCGTTTTGATATTCCCTTGAAGTTTGAAGCTAGACTAGTGAGCAAAGATGCCTGGTCTTAGCAGACTTGGAAAGATATTTTGTTATGGTTGTAATAGGGATTCCCGATTGGAGGACTCGTGTCCGGTGCCTCCGATTGGAACTCCGACCTATGAGCTCTATTTAAAACACGGCGTGGGCCCCATCACGTATAATGATGTATGGATTAGGTATACTAGGAAGGATGGTGTCCTAAAGTGGCCCCAATATGGTAGTTACGACACGGAAATGTTAGATAATTTGGAAGTCAGACTCTTCAAAAAGAAAGCCCGGCCGGCAATGTTTGACTCTTTCCGCCTTTGGCGAAAGGAAGCCAAACAAAAGGAAATTAAGTTAGCTAAACGAAATAAGCGTGCACGAGGTATGTCGATGGTGCAGGCTGCTATACAGTTTAAGGATAATGAGGAAGAGCAAGAAAGCGAACAGATGTTTAGGCAACGTAAATTAGCGGTAGACAAATGTTATTCAGCTTTGCCGCCTCAACAGCAAGAAGAAAAGAAAGATCTTGCGAAAGATCCTTTAATGTCGCATCTATTAAGTTCGCCACCCCCTTATGCTCAGAGTGCTACCGCACCTCCGCCACTGGTAGTTGCGCAACACCCGGTTGTTTTACCTCCAGTGGTTCCTCAACAGCCAGCTCTCCCTCTACTGGCTACTACTGCCTCGGCGCAGCCTTCTCAAGGGCCGCCGTCTTTGCTACCTCCTTCGTCTGCTACTCCTATACCTGTGTTGTCTGTTCCCTCTGTCACTGTTCCGACTTCGGTTCCTTCTCATTCTGCTTTGTCTCCTATTCTTTTGTCACCTTCTCCTTCTGCTCGGCGGTTGCTAGTCTTTTTTCTCCTCTAATGGGTTCATTGGGTATGTCTCCTGTTGTAGAGCGTAAGCAATTGCGTAGTCAATTGTCTGGTCCTGATGAACGGACAGTGTTAGATCACTTGGCGCGTAAATGGGTTACCTCTCCTTCGTACTATGATCTTGAAGGTGTTATGGATGTTTTCCATCAATGGGAAGCACCGAAACAGAGATACGTATTTGATATGATGTGTTCTTTCCTTCGTGAACAGTGGGAAGATAGCGAGGTAGGGCAGACTCCGCATGAGTTGTTCCGTGTGCGGTCCGAGTTTGCGAAAGGAACTATAGTGGGTCTTGATGTTGAAAGAGCAGTCGCGACATTGTTGTCGTTTAGTAGTGAGTTTCCTTCTAGGTCATTGTTTGAGCCTGATTCTTCAGTTAGGAGAAAGGCACGTCAATACCCGATGCATGAGGTTCCTCCCGTTTGGAGACCTGGTGATGCGAATCCTAATCCACCTGTTCTGGCACATTTCCAGCGCGTTTGGGTACATGTTCCATGGAAGCGTGCCGAAGTCCTAGCTCTAAAGCAGACTCTGCCTGATCCACGTAAAAATCCTGCGGGGTTTTATAAGGAGCTATCTCAAACTGCGGGTTCATGTATTATGAATCTGGCTGATATAGATATGTTATTTGGGAATGTTGTTCCACAGCCTATATGGAGTAAGATTCGTCATACGGATCATGCGCAGGAATTAGGTGATACATGGAATAACCTTAGAACTGCAGATGAAAGACAAATAGGTGGTGCTAAACCCGAGAATGTGATTGCTGATCTCCCTGGTAGAATTATTGATTATATGAAGACTTTGATGCCTGCTATGCGTGTCAATTGGGACAAGTTGTCTGCATGCAAGCAGAAGAAAGACCACTTTTTCACTCGATTTGAAGAGACATTTGCAGACCACAGTGGTCAAGACATGAGTACAGAAGGTGGTCAAAGGTTGTTCGTTGACAAGTTTGTGCATAATTTGCTTCCCGCGTTGTGCAATAGGTTGAAGGATTCTGAAAGTGCCTGGGCTGTTTCTTCGTCAGCACAGATATTGGCTACTGCCCAGTACTATGAGAATAGAAATAAGGATGAGATAGAGAAAGCGGATAAAAGACTAAAGAACTGAAGACTAAGGTTCGAGTCTTCTCAACAGCGTTTTTCTGTAGGTCCTAATCAGTGTGCGTATTGCAAAGAAGAGGGTCACTTTAAGAATAGTTGCCCGACTTTATTACAGCGCACGAATGGTGTCTCTGGTATGAGAGGTCGAGGTGTTCAACAAGCTCCGCGAGGTCGAGGACGTGGTATGCCTCAGAGTGCGCGTTCCTTGCCTCCGCAGAATTCGATGAATTGTTTTGATCAACAGAATGGTGCGTCTGGTAGGACGGCTCAATACTATGCGGATGATTATTACGTTGAAGGTGAGAATATGGAAGGTAACGATTGCTAGGACAGCCACAGACAAAGAGAGGGAGTCGTTTCAGTTCCAGTAGATCAGAGTGGACCTTATGTTGAAGTGATTGCATCAGGTGTGTCAGAGCCTTTTCTGTTGGATACTGGCGCTGCGAAGAGTTCTATCATGCACTCTAAACTCCCTGGCGCACCTTTGTCTGGCTCAACGAATGTTTCAGTAGGTTTTTCTGGCGCCCCGGTTAAAAATCCGATTTCTAGTCCTTTGTCTCTTTCTGTCGGACCTTGTGAATTCGAAGCATCCCTCATTCTGACGACAGGTTGTGGTGAGAACTTGTTGGGATTGGACTTGTTGAAGAGATTGTATGCAACGCTTTATTGTTCTCCTTCAGGAGTACAGCTTACATTGGGAAAGAGAGTGATCTCTCCGATGTATTTGGCTAAAGACCAACTTCCAGCTGAATTGTCTTCTTTTCCTGATTCTCTTTGGGCTACTGGTCCTAATGATGTGGGTCTTTTGGAGATTCCGCCATATATTGTGACATTGAAGGCGAATGCTAGATTGCCACGCATTCCACAGTATTGTATCTCAAGTGATGGTGAAAGAGCACTCTTGGCGATCATCTCTGATCTGATTGTGAAAGGTGTGATTGAGGAAACGAGAGGTAATGTGTGCAATAGTCCGGTGTTGCCTGTTCCGAAAAGAACCGATTCTTCACAACCTCCTGTATATAGGTTTGTGATCGATCTTCGTGAGGTGAATAAGATCGTTGTTCCACAATTCCCTGTGGTGCCTGATATCACCGCTTTACTGACTTTGATTCCGGCCACAGCCACGTGGTTTTCGGTGATTGATCTGAAGAATGCTTTCTTCAGCATCCCAATTGCCGTGGAGAGTAGAGATATTTTTGGCTTCTCTTTAGGAGGCCGAAGTTTCCGTTTTAAACGCGTTCCTCAAGGCTATTGTGAGAGTCCATCAATCTATAGTCAAGCCTTGAAGACGCAACTTGATTTGTTGGTTTTACCTGATGGTGCTGCCCTTATTCAGTATGTTGATGATCTTTTAGTCGCTGCTGACAATGAAGAGACTTGTAGAGAGGCTACTCTGTCGTTGTTATGTCACTTGTCTGATTTCCATCATAAGGTTTCTCTTTCAAAGTTGCAATATTGCCGACAAGAAGTTACCTACTTAGGTCACCTCTTATCGAAGGAGGGAAGAAGATTGACCCCAGAAAGAATTCAAGCGATTGCGAAAATGAGTGTGCCTACGACACAGAGAGAAGTGCGTGCGTTTCTAGGTATTACATCGTACTGTAGACAGTGGATTGCTAATTTTTCATTCCTTGCAAAACCTTTGATAGCTCTTACGGTTAAGGATACTCCGAATCCTATTCCTTGAACTGACGAATGTCAGAAGAGTTTTTCAGAATTGCGTGATGCGCTATGTTCGGCTCCTGTGTTGGGTACTCCCGATTACAGTAAACCTTCACATTGTATGTCCACGAGAGAGAGGGATGTGCATTGTCAGTTTTGACTCAACAGTTTGGCGATAAGCAACGTCCATGTGCTTATTTTTCGTCGACTTTGGATCCGGTAGCTAGAGCGTTGCCAAGTTGCTTGAGAGCTACAGCGGCAGCGGCTGTTTCAATCCAACAGTCTGCTGGTTTGGTGATGGACAATACACTGATCGTGATGGTTCCACATGCAGTGGATACCTTGTTGAACCATACCAAGACACAGCACTTAACTAGTGCTCGGTTGTCAGGTTACGAATTGACCTTGTTAGCAAGTCATGTACATATAAAGAGATGCAACACGTTGAATCCAGCCACGTTGTTGCCGATCTCAAATGAGACAGATGATACCGAACAGCATGATTGTTTTCTTAGGACTGAGGAAGAAACGAAAGGGAGGATAGACCTTAGGGACACTCCTCTTGCGGAATGTGATGGTACTTTATGGGTTGATGGTTCGTGCTTTAAGCTTCCGAATGGTGATACGACTGCGGTATATGCGGTTACGACTTTGCATACGATTGTTGAAGCTGCTCGTATCCCACATAATTCAGCACAAGCAACAGAGTTGATTGCATTGACAAGAGCGTGTGTGTTGTCGAAAGGGAAAAGAGTGACTGTGTACACTGACAGCCAGTATGCGTTCAGTGTTGCTCTTAGCTTTGGACGATTGTGGAGAGAACGTGGGTTTCTGACTTCGCATGGGACCAAGATCCAACATGGTCAATTGGTGAATGAACTTCTTGAATCTCTTACTCTGCCGTTGCAAGTTGCGATCATGAAATGCAGTGCGCATAAGAAAATCACGGATGATGTTGGTCGTGGTAATGCGTTTGCAGATGAAGTCGCGAAAGAGACTGCGAGAGATGTGATGAGTCGAATGTACGTTGCGGGTCCGGCGAGATGGATTCCAGATAGAAGTATGTGTGAAGATACGATTGAGAGTGTGAAATCCATCCAAGCTGAAGCTACAGAGAAAGAGTTGAATGAATGGAGAGAAAGCAAGGGTAAATTGGACATGAATGGTTGTTGGGTTGAGTTGTCAGAGCATTAGCGATGGTTGTTGCCTGATGCGTATGTACTTCCAGTGGTTACGATGGCACATGGAATGGCCCATATCAGCGTGAAAGGAATTTGTAAGTTGTTGGCCCCAGTATGGCAAAATGCTGGAATTCCTAAGTGCGCAGAGAATTTGGTCAAGAACTGTATGGTCTGTTTGATGTACAATCCTGGTAAGGGAACTCCAACTCCAGCTGGTCATTTTGCTCCTCCCACGTATCTGTTTGAGGCTTTGCAGCTAGATTTAATCCACATGGAGAGGTGCAACAATCCTAAGTATGTCTTAGTGGTTGTTTGCTCTTTTCTAGATGGGTGGAAGCCTACCCTTTGAAGGACAATACTGCCTTGTCCACAGCTAAAGCCCTTATTAAGGAAATTTTCCCTAGGTATGGGTTGCCGAGAATGGTCTGGAGTGACAATGGGAGTGAATTTGTGGGTCAAGTGATGAAGAGAGTGTGTGATGGGTTAGGAATCCGGCAGAAGTTCCACGCTGCCAATCATCCCCAGTCAGCTGGTCTAGTTGAGTGCTACAATGGCACGTTAAAATTGAAATTGGCCAAAATTCAAGCGAGCTCTGGTCTACAATGGCCTGATGCTTTGCCGTTGGCCCTTCTGTTCACAAGAATGACTGTACATTCGCGAATGGGTCTGAGTCCTTATGAGGCTGTGTTTGGTCGCCCGGCAAATATTTGGGGAGTGCCGTGGCCGACAAAATTTAGTGAGATAGAACACCCTGTATTGCTTGACTACCTGTACGAATTGACGGCTAAATTGCGTATTCTGCATCAACAGGTTCATGATACTTTGCCACAGGTTTCTGAAGATCCAGGGCACACCATTGAACCTGGCGCGTGGGTGCTCGTGAAGAATTTTCACCGAACCAAGAACGAGCAGCCCCGCTGGGCAGGACCTTACCTAGTGTTATTGTCCACCCGTTCTGCGGTACGAGTGCACGGTAAAAAGAACTGGATTCACGGCGTACATTGTAAGAGGGCCCCTTTGCCTCTGCCGTACGACCGGTGGGTCCAAAAAGGACTTCCTGATTTTGAGCCTGAGACCGTGCCTCGTTTTCTGCCTTTCAGTGATGCCCGTTTGATTGGAACAAACACTGAGCCAGAAAGCGATAATCTTCTTCAAGAAGCTGTGCCTCCATTGAACACTGTTAAACCTGAGCTTCTTTTCCGAGAACAGACATTGCCTGGCAAAGAGCGTTATAATTTGCGACCAAGAGTCGCGGGACAAATAACAAATTAAGTTCCTTCTTTGCTATTTTTTTAAGGTTAGCTCCCCTCCGAGAAACTATTTTGATTTTTGTTTTTCGAACCACCATCCGGGTTCAGCTGTAGGGTCGCGGTGCCAAGTCCTTGGAGTGCAAGCCGAAGACGTTAGGTCGACGGTTCTGGTTGGTCTAAGGGCGTTCCCTGGACCAACAGGCGCATTCCTTAGCACGGAACACCCATCCGCCGCGAGCAGCACGGTTAGAGGATGGAGTTTTTCGGGATGGAGAGACATACTAAAAGAATGAGCTTCAAGAATGAAATGTGTATAATAATGAGTAGAAAACGTTTTTTAATATTATGTCTGTTTATACTGTTTAGTTTAATGATGTTTTTAATCGGATAAGTAACATTTATGCCCACTGCACAACCCATGCCTCCTCCTACTGTTTCTTCGCATTCTTTTCACCCTCTGCCCGAACATGAGTCCATTAGGAGAATGGAATTCGCTAATAATTCCTTTGTTCAGCTTCTGCACCAACACCAGCTAGTAGTGAACACAACTAACTGTTGGGTGTGTGGCCTTATGCCCCATACTACCGATAAAGGTATTCCTTACCTGGACCTGCCATTTAGCTACAATGGTTCTGTGTGGGCATACAGAACAATGTTCATTTATGCCCGTGAAGTCAACCCCCTACGTTCTGTGAAGGATAATCCGAAGAATAGTGCTCTGGTCAAGGGAATAGTCGACATGATTAGAGGAATAGGTTCTTATGAGACTATCCCGAGAGATGAGACGCTAGCGTATATTGGATGGAACGTTACTGGATATGGAGCTAGTCTGAATGGGAACCAGCGGGCGAAGAGATCCTCCCCGATTTGGATAGTACCCCATCAGGGTCATTACTGTCTGCAAGGTAATGGCAAGAATCCTGGAGCTCAGCTAGGGAAGAGTGATTGCATTGAGACATATGTTTTTGCATCCGAGACTTCCCCACCGTTTCTAGCACCTAAGGGTACCTACTTCATTTGCCATGACAGAGCGTATACATGGTTGCCCCCTGATTTCTCGGGCACATGTTTTGTCTTATTCTTGTTACCCCCTACATTTACAGCTGCGGCAGATTACCACAAGATGAGAGTCGTTAGAGGTGTCTTCAGAAAGGAAGATACCGCAGGACAAGAATTGGGAGATTTCTCGAAGGGTTTTCTGCCGTTCTGGGGACCTATGGTTAACTAATGGGAACAACAAGAGAGCGAGGAAAAGAAAAACTTGTCCTCTTCCCCAAACAATTTGACAAAACAAAGTGGACAAGTTTTATGATTCAGAGCAAACTTTTTTTGCTATCATTGTTGTAATAAACGTGAAAGGAGAGAGAGCACAACTGCTGTGAAAGAAACCCCTCACCCACCTACCTAGTAGGTGGCATGCTTCATCATCGGGGCCCAACTGGATTGTCTAGCACAATCCAGTTGTGCTACAACGCCTGGGATACAGCGGAGCAGGGTTTTGAGCAGAAAGTGGCGTGCTATGTGTGATGTGTTTAAGAGTTAAAAAAGTCTCAGGGAGATGCCCTATGGAAAAACTTTTATTATAAGGGTCCCAGGACTAATGTAAAAAAGTTTTGCGGGATATATAATTAGGAATGTTATTTTCCTGATATCCCTTGTAAATAAGGTCAACTAGTTTCAGCCTTCTCGATGGTTCTAGAGGCTTTCGTCAGGACCAGCAAAAAAATTGTGAATGGCCGTATAAACAAGGTATAGGCCACGTGTAAATATCAGCACACACCCTAAAGTGTGCTGTGAGTGTAGTGATAAGGTACTCACAGTAACTCCGTTTGAGATTACTTGAATAGAGAGGTTGTTATGCCTCTAGGATTAGATCGCCGTATGATTCTCCGCTTGACAGTTGTAAGGGAGGACAGGTCCGTAGTACCTAGGACGGCGCTCGGGTCCGCTATGGTTAACAGCAGGAACATACGGCAATTGACGAGAGTAGTTGAGTCCACCATAGTCGAGACTGCCGGCGCCCTTAGTAACTTGACTGCTGAGCTCCAGTCAGATCGCCTTATGACTCTTCAGAACAGAGTTGCGTTAGATGTCATACTTGCAGATAGAGGAGGGGTCTGTAAATTGATCCAATCAAGCTGTTGTGTTTTAATTCTAGACAACGCTCCAACAGTTTTCCAAGCCATCTCCAAGCTACATAAGCTCTCCGAGTCCGTACATGTGGACGAAGGAGATTGGTCGTTAATGGGATGGTTCTGGGGATTGTTATCCACCTGGGGATGGAAGATTCTGATGGTCATTGGGATGGTATTAGCTATCCTTTTCCTGTTCTGTCTTTGTATACAGTGTGCTCCTGCTATCCGTGGCCTTTTTTCTACCTCGTGTTCGAGGAGACCTGTCCAGAGAGAGTTACTAAGTACCAGGATGATGCTACAGCAACATCTCAATGATCTGATGAAAATAGACCTGGACTCAGATTGACGTGAGTTTAGGTAATTGCCTATGTAAGGGCAAAAGGAGGGTCTGTGGTTCCGTGAATTCTGAACCCATTCAATGAAGGTTGTCGTATCGTGATGATTTTGGTATCAGCGAACTGCGACTGACAAGTGCGTTATGCGTAAGCATTTTCGTCATGCTACACCGATGGATTCACTGTGTATTTGTCGATCTAGTCTGCACCCGTGGGTTCCATTTTGTGTATAACCGCCATTTTGTGGTTGCCCTCACATAGGCTAATGACTACAGGATGACTGGGGCCAAGCGAGCCTCTAGGGACGCATACACCTTAGTTTGAGCTCGTGTTGACTTCAGTTTGACCTGAGTCAACTGACCCTGTTGCCCGAGGCTAAACTTGTTGAGCCAGTACCTTGTTAAGCAGCTGGTCAGATAGAGATCAAAGAGCAGGACATTATTGATTCTATGGCACACGCACACACCCCTCTATCTTTCTCCTCATCTGTTTCTGCTCCTTACTTTTATGGCCTTATGGCCTAGTTATTGATTTGGGTTGAAGTCTTTTATGATGGGCCCGTCCGGCCTGTTCGAACAAGAATGCTGGATTCTTGCCTTGTCATTGGCAATGGGTTGGATAACTGAAAGTGGGTTTGTCGTTATGTGATGCCTCTGTAAATATCATCCTCTGATTGGTCAAATTTGTGAGTAATTGATGCTAGCCAGGAACGTGGTTTTTGGCATAAAAGACGATGCTCCGCTCTATTATGTTGAGCAGTCTCCTGAGAACATACACCGTGTTGTACTTCTAGGACCTCTGTTACTGGCTGCAGCTAAATAAATTGATCTTTGATGTCAACAGAAGAATCCCGTGTCTCTGTACTCTAAGACAGGTGAACCCGAAGACTTCGTGCGTGTCCCCTGCGCCGCTGGGTTTAAATCTCGGTTCTTCAGTTGGCGCCCAACTCGGGGCGACTTCAGCGGTACTGGTCCAAGCCTGAAGATCGTGAGGAGCTTCGTGTGAAAATTCTGGAGGGAGGCCTACCACTTCATCGACCCCTGTATGTCGTTGTGGTCCGACAGTCTTTGCTGCGAAGTTCCCCGCATTCCGACGGCTACGAAGGACTGCTGCCCTGACTGTCGCCCTGTCTTGGAGCCCTTTGATGACTTGTAAAGCGAGACGATAGACGGGTCTTCTGGCGACGTCATCGAAATTTCAGTTAAGTATGAGTGGAGCGTCTCCCAGTCCTTAGTTTGTTTTGGTATCCTTCGGGATCGCTTTGATTTGGTACCTGCAGGCCCCAAAGCCGAGGGACTCGTGTATTCACGAGGCTATCGTTTTGATATTCCCTTGAAGTTTGAAGCTAGACTAGTGAGCAAAGATGCCTGGTCTTAGCAGACTTGGAAAGATATTTTGTTATGGTTGTAATAGGGATTCCCGATTGGAGGACTCGTGTCCGGTGCCTCCGATTGGAACTCCGACCTATGAGCTCTATTTAAAACACGGCGTGGGCCCCATCACGTATAATGATGTATGGATTAGGTATACTAGGAAGGATGGTGTCCTAAAGTGGCCCCAATATGGTAGTTACGACACGGAAATGTTAGATAATTTGGAAGTCAGACTCTTCAAAAAGAAAGCCCGGCCGGCAATGTTTGACTCTTTCCGCCTTTGGCGAAAGGAAGCCAAACAAAAGGAAATTAAGTTAGCTAAACGAAATAAGCGTGCACGAGGTATGTCGATGGTGCAGGCTGCTATACAGTTTAAGGATAATGAGGAAGAGCAAGAAAGCGAACAGATGTTTAGGCAACGTAAATTAGCGGTAGACAAATGTTATTCAGCTTTGCCGCCTCAACAGCAAGAAGAAAAGAAAGATCTTGCGAAAGATCCTTTAATGTCGCATCTATTAAGTTCGCCACCCCCTTATGCTCAGAGTGCTACCGCACCTCCGCCACTGGTAGTTGCGCAACACCCGGTTGTTTTACCTCCAGTGGTTCCTCAACAGCCAGCTCTCCCTCTACTGGCTACTACTGCCTCGGCGCAGCCTTCTCAAGGGCCGCCGTCTTTGCTACCTCCTTCGTCTGCTACTCCTATACCTGTGTTGTCTGTTCCCTCTGTCACTGTTCCGACTTCGGTTCCTTCTCATTCTGCTTTGTCTCCTATTCTTTTGTCACCTTCTCCTTCTGCTCGGCGGTTGCTAGTCTTTTTTCTCCTCTAATGGGTTCATTGGGTATGTCTCCTGTTGTAGAGCGTAAGCAATTGCGTAGTCAATTGTCTGGTCCTGATGAACGGACAGTGTTAGATCACTTGGCGCGTAAATGGGTTACCTCTCCTTCGTACTATGATCTTGAAGGTGTTATGGATGTTTTCCATCAATGGGAAGCACCGAAACAGAGATACGTATTTGATATGATGTGTTCTTTCCTTCGTGAACAGTGGGAAGATAGCGAGGTAGGGCAGACTCCGCATGAGTTGTTCCGTGTGCGGTCCGAGTTTGCGAAAGGAACTATAGTGGGTCTTGATGTTGAAAGAGCAGTCGCGACATTGTTGTCGTTTAGTAGTGAGTTTCCTTCTAGGTCATTGTTTGAGCCTGATTCTTCAGTTAGGAGAAAGGCACGTCAATACCCGATGCATGAGGTTCCTCCCGTTTGGAGACCTGGTGATGCGAATCCTAATCCACCTGTTCTGGCACATTTCCAGCGCG
Organism: Triturus cristatus; assembly: GCF_964204655.1. Taxonomy (NCBI): domain Eukaryota; kingdom Metazoa; phylum Chordata; class Amphibia; order Caudata; family Salamandridae; genus Triturus; species Triturus cristatus. Next base: position 666,179,562 of record NC_140590.1, read on the forward strand.
TTTGGGTACATGTTCCATGGAAGCGTGCCGAAGTCCTAGCTCTAAAGCAGACTCTGCCTGATCCACGTAAAAATCCTGCGGGGTTTTATAAGGAGCTATCTCAAACTGCGGGTTCATGTATTATGAATCTGGCTGATATAGATATGTTATTTGGGAATGTTGTTCCACAGCCTATATGGAGTAAGATTCGTCATACGGATCATGCGCAGGAATTAGGTGATACATGGAATAACCTTAGAACTGCAGATGAAAGACAAATAGGTGGTGCTAAACCCGAGAATGTGATTGCTGATCTCCCTGGTAGAATTATTGATTATATGAAGACTTTGATGCCTGCTATGCGTGTCAATTGGGACAAGTTGTCTGCATGCAAGCAGAAGAAAGACCACTTTTTCACTCGATTTGAAGAGACATTTGCAGACCACAGTGGTCAAGACATGAGTACAGAAGGTGGTCAAAGGTTGTTCGTTGACAAGTTTGTGCATAATTTGCTTCCCGCGTTGTGCAATAGGTTGAAGGATTCTGAAAGTGCCTGGGCTGTTTCTTCGTCAGCACAGATATTGGCTACTGCCCAGTACTATGAGAATAGAAATAAGGATGAGATAGAGAAAGCGGATAAAAGACTAAAGAACTGAAGACTAAGGTTCGAGTCTTCTCAACAGCGTTTTTCTGTAGGTCCTAATCAGTGTGCGTATTGCAAAGAAGAGGGTCACTTTAAGAATAGTTGCCCGACTTTATTACAGCGCACGAATGGTGTCTCTGGTATGAGAGGTCGAGGTGTTCAACAAGCTCCGCGAGGTCGAGGACGTGGTATGCCTCAGAGTGCGCGTTCCTTGCCTCCGCAGAATTCGATGAATTGTTTTGATCAACAGAATGGTGTGTCTGGTAGGACGGCTCAATACTATGCGGATGATTATTACGTTGAAGGTGAGAATATGGAAGGTAACGATTGCTAGGACAGCCACAGACAAAGAGAGGGAGTCGTTTCAGTTCCAGTAGATCAGAGTGGACCTTATGTTGAAGTGATTGCATCAGGTGTGTCAGAGCCTTTTCTGTTGGATACTGGCGCTGCGAAGAGTTCTATCATGCACTCTAAACTCCCTGGCGCACCTTTGTCTGGCTCAACGAATGTTTCAGTAGGTTTTTCTGGCGCCCCGGTTAAAAATCCGATTTCTAGTCCTTTGTCTCTTTCTGTCGGACCTTGTGAATTCGAAGCATCCCTCATTCTGACGACAGGTTGTGGTGAGAACTTGTTGGGATTGGACTTGTTGAAGAGATTGTATGCAACGCTTTATTGTTCTCCTTCAGGAGTACAGCTTACATTGGGAAAGAGAGTGATCTCTCCGATGTATTTGGCTAAAGACCAACTTCCAGCTGAATTGTCTTCTTTTCCTGATTCTCTTTGGGCTACTGGTCCTAATGATGTGGGTCTTTTGGAGATTCCGCCATATATTGTGACATTGAAGGCGAATGCTAGATTGCCACGCATTCCACAGTATTGTATCTCAAGTGATGGTGAAAGAGCACTCTTGGCGATCATCTCTGATCTGATTGTGAAAGGTGTGATTGAGGAAACGAGAGGTAATGTGTGCAATAGTCCGGTGTTGCCTGTTCCGAAAAGAACCGATTCTTCACAACCTCCTGTATATAGGTTTGTGATCGATCTTCGTGAGGTGAATAAGATCGTTGTTCCACAATTCCCTGTGGTGCCTGATATCACCGCTTTACTGACTTTGATTCCGGCCACAGCCACGTGGTTTTCGGTGATTGATCTGAAGAATGCTTTCTTCAGCATCCCAATTGCCGTGGAGAGTAGAGATATTTTTGGCTTCTCTTTAGGAGGCCGAAGTTTCCGTTTTAAACGCGCTCCTCAAGGCTATTGTGAGAGTCCATCAATCTATAGTCAAGCCTTGAAGACGCAACTTGATTTGTTGGTTTTACCTGATGGTGCTGCCCTTATTCAGTATGTTGATGATCTTTTAGTCGCTGCTGACAATGAAGAGACTTGTAGAGAGGCTACTCTGTCGTTGTTATGTCACTTGTCTGATTTCCATCATAAGGTTTCTCTTTCAAAGTTGCAATATTGCCGACAAGAAGTTACCTACTTAGGTCACCTCTTATCGAAGGAGGGAAGAAGATTGACCCCAGAAAGAATTCAAGCGATTGCGAAAATGAGTGTGCCTACGACACAGAGAGAAGTGCGTGCGTTTCTAGGTATTACATCGTACTGTAGACAGTGGATTGCTAATTTTTCATTCCTTGCAAAACCTTTGATAGCTCTTACGGTTAAGGATACTCCGAATCCTATTCCTTGAACTGACGAATGTCAGAAGAGTTTTTCAGAATTGCGTGATGCGCTATGTTCGGCTCCTGTGTTGGGTACTCCCGATTACAGTAAACCTTCACATTGTATGTCCACGAGAGAGAGGGATGTGCATTGTCAGTTTTGACTCAACAGTTTGGCGATAAGCAACGTCCATGTGCTTATTTTTCGTCGACTTTGGATCCGGTAGCTAGAGCGTTGCCAAGTTGCTTGAGAGCTACAGCGGCAGCGGCTGTTTCAATCCAACAGTCTGCTGGTTTGGTGATGGACAATACACTGATCGTGATGGTTCCACATGCAGTGGATACCTTGTTGAACCATACCAAGACACAGCACTTAACTAGTGCTCGGTTGTCAGGTTACGAATTGACCTTGTTAGCAAGTCATGTACATATAAAGAGATGCAACACGTTGAATCCAGCCACGTTGTTGCCGATCTCAAATGAGACAGATGATACCGAACAGCATGATTGTTTTCTTAGGACTGAGGAAGAAACGAAAGGGAGGATAGACCTTAGGGACACTCCTCTTGCGGAATGTGATGGTACTTTATGGGTTGATGTGTGGTAAATAAAATAAATATTACCTGACTGAATTTCGTACGGAGTCTTAAACTAAAGTAAAATAGCTCAAAATAACAAGAGGCAGAATCCGTGGTATAAGAGGTTTCTAATGGGCTTTATTCCATTCAAAATGGCCGACTCGAGTCGCGGCCCTCAGGTTCCGTCACCACGAAGGTTCAGGAAGTGAAGTACAATAATTTATTAACAGACATGTATTTTTATAATAAGTACATTACAATGAAACGAATGTAGAGGGCGTAACATTTGATAAGAAAAATGACGTGACAGTGACATAATCGAAACTAGGCGTAATAAAGAATAAAAGAAACATGATTGGTTAGAATTATCAGGCATAGGTGGATCTATAAGATAATACTTGGCATAGATGCGCGCGCAGCAGCATGACGTGTAATTGACGTGTAACTAGGGGGTGAAGGGGACTTGACATTTAGCTCTACATGTGGAGACGAGAAGTCTGGGGTCAAGTCATCCTAATCCCAAATCATATCTAACATCCTATGTTTAAAGAACTATGTTATCCACAAGGAAGGACTCTCGGACAGAATCTATTCTATACTGACTGTGTGCGTGTACAAGCGTCTAAGTGTCTATATGAGATGCGAGGGGCAGAAAACTTTCCATGGCAACAGGACTATGAATCACTTGCAGGAGGACGGAGAAGCTGAGTCCTTTGCTTGTGAGCTAAAGGAAATGTTTACCTAAATCACTGGACAGGAATGCATCGGCTGGAGAGCAAAATAGATAATTCGAAGGTGAAATACAACTTCTTGGCAGACAAGCGAAAACTGGCCGAGGCAGGCACCGTTAGCTGCACAGGGAGTAGGACAAAGTTCATGGATACAGATGCGAGCTCAAGCTGAAGCTGTCAGAGACAGAGAGCAGGGAAAGGCTTTGAGGACAGAATCGGGCCTACTCGCCTGAACTGTAAAAATGGAGTAACTTAGCCATATAAAGTCGGTGGCCTTTCATATTTAGGAATTAACTATCCGGCCCATTGATGGCGGATCTGACAGAGAACATGTTGACGGTGGCCACACATATGTTTGCGTCTTAGAAACTGGAACTGGAGAGAACATACATGTACTTGTAACATGCATATAGAACCGTTGGGGTCCAAGATAGGGGACATAACTGACCAGGGAAATCCACTTTTCCACATTCCCTCCTTGTCCCCTTACTTGCCCATCAAGAAACATTAATCTTCATCATTCCATTGATTTGCTCATGGAGCATCATTTCTTCTTCTTTCTTCTTCCGGGATCTTGAGCGAAAACCTTGATGTGGAATACACGATGTGGCACACAGACCACAAATCGCTGGTCCACATTGCAGGCATAGACAACAACTGAAGAGCATAAGAAGGCCAATACCTAGGAAGGATAGAACTCTCCATCCCCAGGCTGATATCACACTCCAAAACCACCCGGACCACGTCCAAGTGCCTGGATTCTCGTGTATCTGGCTTACAATCTTATGAAGGCGTGTTATAGCTTTATATACAGATGGCGAATTTTCTGGTATGAAAATGCAGCAGCTGGATCCGATGACCCTACAAGCTCCGCCCCTATCGGCCAGGATGACGTCAAGGACAAGACGATTCTGGAGAACAACAATTCTCATCACTGATTGTTCCTCTGTCAGATTGCCTAGGGCGGCTATAGTCTCGTTTACTACAGCTTCAAGAGTCTTGGTGAGTCTGCGTATCAGCTTACTATTTGATATAGTACCTATATAGGGAAAGATACCTTTATTGAAATCTACATACTTGTCCCATGCTGTCTCAGTATAATCGACAACTGGGAGATCTCTTTTCTCTCTAATGTGTACTAAATGAACATTTCGATAATAATCAGGGGGAGCTAGGAAAACAGGTGGCAGAAGGAATGCTATATAACAGGTACCATCCCAATCTAGAGGCAGACGCATATATGCCGTCTGACCACATATGAAGTAGGAATGGCGAGAAGCTCTAAATGAAGATTTCCCTTGATCACTATATTCTACTGTAGTAACGCATTGGCTATGGCCCATATGTATGGAACCAACTTTTCTCACACATAATTCACCCTTAACTGGAAATACTGACATAGTGGGCAAAATTAGTTCAACTTCGGATTTGGCATTCAGAATCATAAGATTAGGTGTAAAATTACCTAATTTATACACTTCATTTTCTAGATCAGTTCCTGTTCTACTGGGGTGACCCTCCTTATTAGGGTGACAGACTTTGAATAAAACTAGATTTAGATTTCCCCATATCCAATGTTGTTGATAAACTGCTGTGTCTGGGTCTATGGAATTTAATAAACTAAACCATGCTCCACAGGAGCCATTGCGTGTGAACGGATGTGGAAAGAAAGGCAGAACTCCTTTGTTATTCTGATAGGGAGGGAGTCGGCCACACACCCAACAATTGGTCGCATTACTAGTCTGATGGGAATGATGTAACATACTAATGAATGTGTTATTGCGCAGCGCAAGTCTATAGGATAATTCATGTGGCGGTAGGTCACTAAAAGAATGTTCATCAGTTATATTGAAAACACGTTTAGAAACAGGATGATATATGTGCAAAATCATACTCGTAATAATTACTAAAATACTCAATAAAAACAAAATTAATAATGTCACAATACAGTGGTTACGCAGTAATTTACAATAAGCATGTCGTTTCATTATGATTCTGGACTCTACATGATTCAGACCTAAGGGATACATGTCGGGACAGATTCAACCGCTTCACCTTGGAGAGGACTTAAACAATCAAATCGTCCGACAGTTTAGATCTGGACCTGAGTTTCTGTTTATAGCACTGAGAGTCAGTCAGTTCAACAAAAGGAAGTTTTGAATCAGTCTGTGAGGGAGTGCAGGGCACAGTGTCTATATCTGAAGGTAGTCCATGAAATTTTTTTATATGGGTGGAATGCACCCATCCTTTCCGTCCTTCGATCTTCACAGCTGTTCTGGTCGTCAGCAGGACCTGCTTAGGCAACTTCCACCTAGGATCCAATTGGCTTTTCCTATCAAAATTCCGAACCAGGACAAAGTCCCCGGGGACCACGTCATGGGGTTTCGCCTCAGTGTTGTCGGGAAAGGCTGCAGCTACCTGTGAACGAGAAGATTGTAGTGCAGACATCAAGGAAGCCAGGTAATCTGTCAGCATATTACAGTCAACATCAGTTATTTTACGTGGTATAGGCGTCCCCCACATATTCGGTGGTCTACCAAAGATCACCTCATACGGGGATAGCCCTGTTCTAGAGTGTGCTACCATTCTCATGTAAAAGAGTGCAACTGGTAATGCTACTATCCAGTCGACACCTTTCTCTCTACATATTTTGGACAGTCTGATTTTCAGTGTCTGGTTATGTCTTTCTACGAGACCTGCTGCTTCGGGGTGTCGGACACAGTGGAATTTCCACTGATATCCCAACAGGAGTGAGACATGTTTCATTAATTCGGATGAGAAAGGCTGGCCGTTATCTGAATATACAACACGTGGTAAACCGTACCGTGGGAAGAATTCTCGAACTAGCTGCTTGGCAGTAGTCGGGGCAGTGTAATCTGATACGGGATACGCCTCTGTCCAACGGGAGAGAGCGCAGACAACTACGAGGACATATTTAAATCCTCGACAACGTTCCATCTGAATATAATCCATCTGGAGGACTTCAAAAGGATGGTCAGGAGGCTGAAATCCACCCTGCTCTACGGGAACACTCTTTCCTGGATTAAACTGACAACATATCATACAGGTACGAACTTTTTGTTTAGCTGCTGCTCGTAAATGTTTGTTGAACCAAATGTGCTGAATGCTGTCTAGCATAGCCTTCTCTCCTAAATGTGCTGGACTGTGAACTGTAGCTATAATGGCTTGAACCATGGAATCAGGGAGAAACCATACAGATTTCTCCTTCGTCATCCATCCTTGATCTGTCTGGATCCCTCCTAGTTCAGTCCACTTCTTTATTTCTTCTGCTGTGGCATGTGTCTGTATGTCAATTACGTCAAGTGCGGGATCCTTAATTGTCATACACTGTGTTGGTGTCTGAACTATTGGCTTTGTCATGTCTAATGTGCGATTCTGAGCAGTCTGTTTAGCTGTCCTGTCAGCTAAGTCATTGCCTTGAGAAATGGTATCAGTAACCTTCGTGTGTGCTTTACATTTCATAATTGATATAGCAGTGGGTAAATGAATCGCGTCTAACAGAGCATGAATGAGGGACCCGTGTTGAATATGTGTTCCATGAGAAGTTAAATAACCCCTCTCCCGCCAAAGCACTCCGAAGTCATGTACGACTCCAAATGCATAACGTGAATCAGTATATATGTTGACTTTCTTGTCCGTGGCTTGAATACAGGCTTGTGTTAGAGCAACAAGTTCTGCTGCTTGGGCTGACAGAATATCTATACAATTTGTTTCAATAACTTCAGTGTCTGTTGTGACTGCATACGCGGCCACTAAATCTCCTTTACTTGTTCTCATGCATGATCCGTCTACATACAACGTCAGGTCTGGATCTAACAATGGAACGTCTGTCAAGTCTTGTCTAGTTTCGTCTTTATTTCAATGATTTCAACACAATCATGAGCTAGTGGGTCGGTTCCAATTACAGGTAATAGTGTAGCAGGATTCAATGTATTACACCGTCGGATCTCTATGTGTGGTTGAAACAATGTCAGTTCATAACCAGTAAGTCTTGCTATGGTCAAGTGTTGTGTTTGTGTTCGGTTCACAAGAACCTCTACTGCATGTGGTACTTGAACTGTCAATGGGTGTCCTAATACTATGGCATCGCTTTGTCTGATTGCTAAAGCTGTCGCTGCCACTGATTTCAGGCATGCAGGCAAAGCCTGAGCTACGGGATCTAATGTACTGGAAAAATAAGCACATGGCTTGCGTGATCCTGCTTGATCCTGAGTGAGTACTGATAAGGCAGTACCTTCGCGTTCTGTAACAAAGAGTGTAAAATGTTTGCTATAACATGGTGTTGCTAAAACAGGTGCTTGACATAGAGCTTTCTTTAAGCTTTCAAAAGCTTGTGTATGTTCCTGAGTCCAAGGGAGAACAGTCGATGTGGCTGCCTCCTGTGTGGTTAACTGAATGAGTGGTTTTGCTAGAAATGCGTACTGAGGAATCCACTGTCTACAGTATGAAGTGAGGCCTATAAAAGCCCGCACTTCCTTTTGCGTCTGCGGTATTGGCATGTTTGCAATTAACTGAATGCGATCTGGTGTAAGCTGCCTTCCCTCCTTGGACAGCGAGTGACCAAGATAAATAACTCGCTGAACACAGAATTGCAGCTTAGAAGGGGACACCTTGTGCCCCTTGTCGGCTAGGAAATGTAAAACTGTCAGAGAAGCTTTTTCACATTCTGGCTCGCTTCTCGCGGTGATCAGCAGATCATCGACATATTGAAGCAGTGCTGTATTGACTGGCATGTGGATACTGTCAAGTTCTCGTTTCAGTGCTTGGCTGTAGATGCTGGGGCTTTCTGTGAATCCTTGAGGAGCGCGTGAGAATTTAAAGCTGCGCCCATTTAAACTGAATCCGAACAAGTATTGGCTTTCCGGATCTATTGGGACGCTGAAAAAGGCATTTTTGAGATCAATTACAGTAAAGAATGTTGCTTCGGAATCAATTGCTGTCAACAATGATGATATATCAGGGACCACAGGGAATTGTGGTACAATACACTTGTTTAGTTCACGTAAATCAATAACCAATCGGTATACTGGCGGAGCAGTAGGATCAGTTCGTTTAAGAATCGGAATTATCGGTGAATTACATACATTGGAGTCTGTTTCTACAACTACTCCCTGGGCAATTAGTTCATCAATGATTTTCAACAAAGCCACTACAGCATCATGCGGTAACTTGTATTGTCGCATTCGTGGCAGTACCACTCCTGCTTTCAATGTAACTCGATAGGGTGTAATGTTCATGCAGCCAACATCAGTAGGGCCTTGTGCCCATAGATGCGCTGGTAAGTTCTGTAGTCGGGAATCCATGTCTCTGGATACATAGTGACCTTTAAAATCACGTAAAAACAATCTTACTCCTTCCGGAGAACAACATATTATGGCTCCTAGTGCTTTCAGAGTTTTAATTCCTAGCAAATTTTCTGGGCATGATTTAGTAAGCAATAAATCTGTAGTTCGTGTCAAAGGTCCTATCGTAAGTGGTAGAGGCTGTGATACTTCATTAACAATAGGTTTTCCTGAAAAACCAAGGGAAACATTTTTAGAGCCTGAGAGGGGTGCCCCTGGAACTTCACTACGTTTTATGGTTGTTCGACTTGCCCCTGTATCGAGTAAGAATTTTCTATCTTGACCTAATAATTCACTATGTACATAAGGTCCTTCTTGATCTACTGGAATCTCGATAAGCGGTAAGTCAACTTCCCTCTCTAGGCTGGTTCATGCGTAACGCTGATACTCAGGGTATTCATACTGTGCAGTCTGATACATTTGTTGTGTTGTAGTTTGTGTGGCAGTAGCAGGCAACGGTGGTGCAGCTGGCACAAACTGTATGGGTTGCTGTGAGGCTGGCATAGACTGTTGCTGAACTGGCACGGACTGTCCATGCTGCATAGCTCCTTTTTCATTCTGATCTTGTCTAACTAATCGTGGTCTCTCTTTTGCAATACCTGTAGCTATATTTCGTTTCAGGACTTGACAATCATGTACATAATGGCCTAGTTGTTTACAGTAATTGCAGGTTCCTTTTACAGGAACTGCAGAATCACCAGAATGTGTCACACCCTTTTTGTGACCATCTGCTGGTACTGTCTGAGAAACTAGCATTTTCATTTTTGTATCCTTCATGCGTCTATGCTCGTGTTCTTGTTCATCCCTAATTCTATTGTGATGATACTGTAACATTTGTAGCATTTGCGACGGAGTGTTACTTTGCCAGGTACTCTCGAATTTCAATATTCTATTCTTTACTGGAGGTAATGCATTTTCCACTAATTTTGTCACAAATAAATGTGGATATGAGTCACTACTTGCTTTTATACCACTATTTATACCAAAACATTTTTCAAATCGAGCATAATAATCACTTGTGTCTTCATCTTGCTTTTGTTTACAGGCTGTGATTGCACCCCAATCTTCCTTTTTTGTAGTTAATAAACGTGGCAGTACCTGTACTAGTAAACCTGGTAATAGTTTAACTTTATCCCCGAGCCCTGAACCTGCGGCTCGGCCCCTTTCTTCCTCTGCTAATGCTGTCCAGTCTATCTTTTGGTCTCCCACTTCCCACTCTTTTTCTTTCAGTTTTTCATAAATGCCAGCAGGCAAAAGCACCTTTAATATCGTCATAATATCAGGAAAGGTGTACTCTCCCATCAGTAACATGTCTTTAATTTCTCGGTGGAAACCCGCTGGGTCTTTATCATGGCTAGGTACTACTTTCTTCATTTCTAATAATTCCATTTTTGATATAGGTGTGTAAACAAATACACGGTGAAACTCATTGTCTTCGCCTTTTATTGGGTGCACTTCTCGTAGAGGATTTTGTCTATCCATGTAGTACGGTGCTCTTTCTCTGGGGGCCAGGGAGAGAGAATCTGGACTTACAAAAAGGACATACTGTTTACGTGACACTAATATCTCTTTAATTAGCTTGTTACTAGAACCTCTCCATCTATACGTAAGTAGTTCCATTAATATATCAGGTAAAGGACCAGGATCAGCATGTTGGCTCTTATATAATATGAGGAGTTGCTGAATCATATAGATTCCAGCTAAACGTTGTTCATCTGTACTGAGGTTGAGAAACGTGTGTGCTACGGTCTCATCACCATATTTTTCAGGACTAACGATCCAGTGAACGGCTGATCTGGCTAATTCTTGCTCATCCATGGAATCGAGGAGGTGGTAACCCCTTCGTTCTCGTAGTATTTTATCTGCGGCTTGAAACGAATGTTCAGGAGACTTCAGATTTATTACAGGCGTCGGATACGTTCTGCTATTATTTGGACATACAGAATGTATTGGATCAGAAAAACATCTAGTATTTTCACAAGATCTTCCTCTGCCTACATAGGCTATGGTCTCTGACCGTCTTGCAGAATTCCCTGCTTCGGACACTTCATCTTGCTCAAACTCGTCTGTTCCCAATCTCTCTTCATAAATACGCTCTATTTCTTTACGTATTTTTCGGCACATGGCTATTATACAATTTTGCTTATCGTGTCTCCCTTCTGATATATTCTGACTCCATCTTGTAAGAGTAAGCATTGCATTCCGGTCTACCCCCGGACGATCTTGATTTCTGATCACACAGTTTATGAGGAAACGTAACAGTTCCCCTTGTATCTCTACTTTCTGGAATTCCATAGCTCTGTTAATACATCCTGGATCTCGTCCTGTTTGAACAAAGTGATATATGTTATCTAGATGCGTAGCCATCCCTGGTAACCTTGCTAAATACTCTGCGGCTCGTCTGATACGTAATGATGCCAGGACCATTTCGTCCTCTTTACCAACCACCGGGTCATATCTACAATTTACAAGAAGTTCCTTAAGCGTACGTTCATTTACGAACTTAGGTGTACGTGAATGTGCTGACTCTTGAAAAACAAGTTTATTTATTCTAGGTGGTGTAAAAGTATTGCTAGCACCTCCCGTGGCCCCATCTGGGGCGTCGGGTGTGAAAGGGTTCGTCGAACGTGATACAGCAACTATGGGTGTCGATACCCCTGTAGAGTCGACTGCGGAAACAGATGCGGAAACAGATGTGCTTGCCGGAGCTTGCATCGGGACTTGCTGTTGCACGGGGACAGATACCTGATCCTGACGTTGAATCCCTCCGCCAGACGGTCTATGTGGTGTGGCGTTAGCATACTCGGGGGCTGCATCGTCTAGATATGAGGAAAGAAAAACATCTTCTGCGGTTCTGGGATGCCCCTTTGGATGTACCTTAATTGGAAATAACGGGGGTGGCAAGTCTTTTGGCACCTCCGTAACAGCCTTAGGTAGTCCTTCGGCTAGAAGGGGATACATACCATTCATAAGAGCATTTCTTTGTCTATTTACTTGTTCTGATTTCACTCGGATACCTTCCTCAATTAATAGATTTTCTTGAACTTTATTTGAACTCTCTTTACTCCTCTCTTCTTGTCTACGTGCTTTTTCTGTTCGTCTATGAGATTCTTTACGCCATAACTCAACGGCGTCTTTCTGTGACTGTCTGACCTTTCTTTTCCATAACTCTTCCTCCACTTTCATGATGCACTCTGCATCCCAGGTTCCCGCTATGGGCCACCTTTGACTTTCCGGTAATCCCTTGGTATAATCTACCCATAGATCAAGAAATAATATGGCATCTATGCCATGTTTATGGTACATGAAATGCCCTGGAGTGTCTCTAGGAGGAATAGGAACTGCTTCTTCAAGCACCCCTTTTCTGGTAGTAATCTGTCTTAACTTCGAGAAAAGCGGCATATTGACAACTGACCTGATACTTACTCTTGAACTTACTTAATACGAGAAACACAATAATGAACAGTGAACAATGAACAGTCATTCATACCACAATATGCAAGACATTTTCTGAATACTTTAAACATTAAACATTAAACATTATAACAATGATCGACAATGATGACAGTCTGCCTAACTAATCACCACGCTGAATTCTTGACAATAACTGAATACTTCGGAATACTTGATATACTGCTAAACAGTACATATACACTGCTAAACAGTGCAGACCGGATTTGTGTACCCAAATCCGTCTTGACCGGCACAACCTATGTGCGCGTCAACACGCCTCCTCGGCGATGGTACTCACCGAGTAGCTCCTTGAAACGGAAGGCCTCAGAGAATGGACAGGACTCGATAACTACGGACATCGGACCCTCTGGACGTCGGAATTTCGGAAAACCTGGTGGGCCTCTGTATACCTCGGATCTTGCTCTCTCAGCTAGGCTCTGGTCGGGATACTTCGCACTTCTCACCGCCTCGTCTGGGTTGATCGCAGCCTCAGTCGCCCCCGCTTGACCGGAGGGAGCTTACAGGAAATCCTGCTGGTACGCGTTTATGGTCCGTCCAGCTGTGGCAGGAGACCGGGCCTGCAACGCACCGCCGGCGCGTGAGATGAGAAAGTGTCCCTATTCGGGCGCCATTATGTGGTAAATAAAATAAATATTACCTGACTGAATTTCGTACGGAGTCTTAAACTAAAGTAAAATAGCTCAAAATAACAAGAGGCAGAATCCGTGGTATAAGAGGTTTCTAATGGGCTTTATTCCATTCAAAATGGCCGACTCGAGTCGCGGCCCTCAGGTTCCGTCACCACGAAGGTTCAGGAAGTGAAGTACAATAATTTATTAACAGACATGTATTTTTATAATAAGTACATTACAATGAAACGAATGTAGAGGGCGTAACATTTGATAAGAAAAATGACGTGACAGTGACATAATCGAAACTAGGCGTAATAAAGAATAAAAGAAACATGATTGGTTAGAATTATCAGGCATAGGTGGATCTATAAGATAATACTTGGCATAGATGCGCGCGCAGCAGCATGACGTGTAATTGACGTGTAACTAGGGGGTGAAGGGGACTTGACATTTAGCTCTACATGTGGAGACGAGAAGTCTGGGGTCAAGTCATCCTAATCCCAAATCATATCTAACATCCTATGTTTAAAGAACTATGTTATCCACAAGGAAGGACTCTCGGACAGAATCTATTCTATACTGACTGTGTGCGTGTACAAGCGTCTAAGTGTCTATATGAGATGCGAGGGGCAGAAAACTTTCCATGGCAACAGGACTATGAATCACTTGCAGGAGGACGGAGAAGCTGAGTCCTTTGCTTGTGAGCTAAAGGAAATGTTTACCTAAATCACTGGACAGGAATGCATCGGCTGGAGAGCAAAATAGATAATTCGAAGGTGAAATACAACTTCTTGGCAGACAAGCGAAAACTGGCCGAGGCAGGCACCGTTAGCTGCACAGGGAGTAGGACAAAGTTCATGGATACAGATGCGAGCTCAAGCTGAAGCTGTCAGAGACAGAGAGCAGGGAAAGGCTTTGAGGACAGAATCGGGCCTACTCGCCTGAACTGTAAAAATGGAGTAACTTAGCCATATAAAGTCGGTGGCCTTTCATATTTAGGAATTAACTATCCGGCCCATTGATGGCGGATCTGACAGAGAACATGTTGACGGTGGCCACACATATGTTTGCGTCTTAGAAACTGGAACTGGAGAGAACATACATGTACTTGTAACATGCATATAGAACCGTTGGGGTCCAAGATAGGGGACATAACTGACCAGGGAAATCCACTTTTCCACAGATGGTTCGTGCTTTAAGCTTCCGAATGGTGATACGACTGCGGTATATGCGGTTACGACTTTGCATACGATTGTTGAAGCTGCTCGTATCCCACATAATTCAGCACAAGCAACAGAGTTGATTGCATTGACAAGAGCGTGTGTGTTGTCGAAAGGGAAAAGAGTGACTGTGTACACTGACAGCCAGTATGCGTTCAGTGTTGCTCTTAGCTTTGGACGATTGTGGAGAGAACGTGGGTTTCTGACTTCGCATGGGACCAAGATCCAACATGGTCAATTGGTGAATGAACTTCTTGAATCTCTTACTCTGCCGTTGCAAGTTGCGATCATGAAATGCAGTGCGCATAAGAAAATCACGGATGATGTTGGTCGTGGTAATGCGTTTGCAGATGAAGTCGCGAAAGAGACTGCGAGAGATGTGATGAGTCGAATGTACGTTGCGGGTCCGGCGAGATGGATTCCAGATAGAAGTATGTGTGAAGATACGATTGAGAGTGTGAAATCCATCCAAGCTGAAGCTACAGAGAAAGAGTTGAATGAATGGAGAGAAAGCAAGGGTAAATTGGACATGAATGGTTGTTGGGTTGAGTTGTCAGAGCATTAGCGATGGTTGTTGCCTGATGCGTATGTACTTCCAGTGGTTACGATGGCACATGGAATGGCCCATATCAGCGTGAAAGGAATTTGTAAGTTGTTGGCCCCAGTATGGCAAAATGCTGGAATTCCTAAGTGCGCAGAGAATTTGGTCAAGAACTGTATGGTCTGTTTGATGTACAATCCTGGTAAGGGAACTCCAACTCCAGCTGGTCATTTTGCTCCTCCCACGTATCTGTTTGAGGCTTTGCAGCTAGATTTAATCCACATGGAGAGGTGCAACAATCCTAAGTATGTCTTAGTGGTTGTTTGCTCTTTTCTAGATGGGTGGAAGCCTACCCTTTGAAGGACAATACTGCCTTGTCCACAGCTAAAGCCCTTATTAAGGAAATTTTCCCTAGGTATGGGTTGCCGAGAATGGTCTGGAGTGACAATGGGAGTGAATTTGTGGGTCAAGTGATGAAGAGAGTGTGTGATGGGTTAGGAATCCGGCAGAAGTTCCACGCTGCCAATCATCCCCAGTCAGCTGGTCTAGTTGAGTGCTACAATGGCACGTTAAAATTGAAATTGGCCAAAATTCAAGCGAGCTCTGGTCTACAATGGCCTGATGCTTTGCCGTTGGCCCTTCTGTTCACAAGAATGACTGTACATTCGCGAATGGGTCTGAGTCCTTATGAGGCTGTGTTTGGTCGCCCGGCAAATATTTGGGGAGTGCCGTGGCCGACAAAATTTAGTGAGATAGAACACCCTGTATTGCTTGACTACCTGTACGAATTGACGGCTAAATTGCGTATTCTGCATCAACAGGTTCATGATACTTTGCCACAGGTTTCTGAAGATCCAGGGCACACCATTGAACCTGGCGCGTGGGTGCTCGTGAAGAATTTTCACCGAACCAAGAACGAGCAGCCCCGCTGGGCAGGACCTTACCTAGTGTTATTGTCCACCCGTTCTGCGGTACGAGTGCACGGTAAAAAGAACTGGATTCACGGCGTACATTGTAAGAGGGCCCCTTTGCCTCTGCCGTACGACCGGTGGGTCCAAAAAGGACTTCCTGATTTTGAGCCTGAGACCGTGCCTCGTTTTCTGCCTTTCAGTGATGCCCGTTTGATTGGAACAAACACTGAGCCAGAAAGCGATAATCTTCTTCAAGAAGCTGTGCCTCCATTGAACACTGTTAAACCTGAGCTTCTTTTCCGAGAACAGACATTGCCTGGCAAAGAGCGTTATAATTTGCGACCAAGAGTCGCGGGACAAATAACAAATTAAGTTCCTTCTTTGCTATTTTTTTAAGGTTAGCTCCCCTCCGAGAAACTATTTTGATTTTTGTTTTTCGAACCACCATCCGGGTTCAGCTGTAGGGTCGCGGTGCCAAGTCCTTGGAGTGCAAGCCGAAGACGTTAGGTCGACGGTTCTGGTTGGTCTAAGGGCGTTCCCTGGACCAACAGGCGCATTCCTTAGCACGGAACACCCATCCGCCGCGAGCAGCACGGTTAGAGGATGGAGTTTTTCGGGATGGAGAGACATACTAAAAGAATGAGCTTCAAGAATGAAATGTGTATAATAATGAGTAGAAAACGTTTTTTAATATTATGTCTGTTTATACTGTTTAGTTTAATGATGTTTTTAATCGGATAAGTAACATTTATGCCCACTGCACAACCCATGCCTCCTCCTACTGTTTCTTCGCATTCTTTTCACCCTCTGCCCGAACATGAGTCCATTAGGAGAATGGAATTCGCTAATAATTCCTTTGTTCAGCTTCTGCACCAACACCAGCTAGTAGTGAACACAACTAACTGTTGGGTGTGTGGCCTTATGCCCCATACTACCGATAAAGGTATTCCTTACCTGGACCTGCCATTTAGCTACAATGGTTCTGTGTGGGCATACAGAACAATGTTCATTTATGCCCGTGAAGTCAACCCCCTACGTTCTGTGAAGGATAATCCGAAGAATAGTGCTCTGGTCAAGGGAATAGTCGACATGATTAGAGGAATAGGTTCTTATGAGACTATCCCGAGAGATGAGACGCTAGCGTATATTGGATGGAACGTTACTGGATATGGAGCTAGTCTGAATGGGAACCAGCGGGCGAAGAGATCCTCCCCGATTTGGATAGTACCCCATCAGGGTCATTACTGTCTGCAAGGTAATGGCAAGAATCCTGGAGCTCAGCTAGGGAAGAGTGATTGCATTGAGACATATGTTTTTGCATCCGAGACTTCCCCACCGTTTCTAGCACCTAAGGGTACCTACTTCATTTGCCATGACAGAGCGTATACATGGTTGCCCCCTGATTTCTCGGGCACATGTTTTGTCTTATTCTTGTTACCCCCTACATTTACAGCTGCGGCAGATTACCACAAGATGAGAGTCGTTAGAGGTGTCTTCAGAAAGGAAGATACCGCAGGACAAGAATTGGGAGATTTCTCGAAGGGTTTTCTGCCGTTCTGGGGACCTATGGTTAACTAATGGGAACAACAAGAGAGCGAGGAAAAGAAAAACTTGTCCTCTTCCCCAAACAATTTGACAAAACAAAGTGGACAAGTTTTATGATTCAGAGCAAACTTTTTTTGCTATCATTGTTGTAATAAACGTGAAAGGAGAGAGAGCACAACTGCTGTGAAAGAAACCCCTCACCCACCTACCTAGTAGGTGGCATGCTTCATCATCGGGGCCCAACTGGATTGTCTAGCACAATCCAGTTGTGCTACAACGCCTGGGATACAGCGGAGCAGGGTTTTGAGCAGAAAGTGGCGTGCTATGTGTGATGTGTTTAAGAGTTAAAAAAGTCTCAGGGAGATGCCCTATGGAAAAACTTTTATTATAAGGGTCCCAGGACTAATGTAAAAAAGTTTTGCGGGATATATAATTAGGAATGTTATTTTCCTGATATCCCTTGTAAATAAGGTCAACTAGTTTCAGCCTTCTCGATGGTTCTAGAGGCTTTCGTCAGGACCAGCAAAAAAATTGTGAATGGCCGTATAAACAAGGTATAGGCCACGTGTAAATATCAGCACACACCCTAAAGTGTGCTGTGAGTGTAGTGATAAGGTACTCACAGTAACTCCGTTTGAGATTACTTGAATAGAGAGGTTGTTATGCCTCTAGGATTAGATCGCCGTATGATTCTCCGCTTGACAGTTGTAAGGGAGGACAGGTCCGTAGTACCTAGGACGGCGCTCGGGTCCGCTATGGTTAACAGCAGGAACATACGGCAATTGACGAGAGTAGTTGAGTCCACCATAGTCGAGACTGCCGGCGCCCTTAGTAACTTGACTGCTGAGCTCCAGTCAGATCGCCTTATGACTCTTCAGAACAGAGTTGCGTTAGATGTCATACTTGCAGATAGAGGAGGGGTCTGTAAATTGATCCAATCAAGCTGTTGTGTTTTAATTCTAGACAACGCTCCAACAGTTTTCCAAGCCATCTCCAAGCTACATAAGCTCTCCGAGTCCGTACATGTGGACGAAGGAGATTGGTCGTTAATGGGATGGTTCTGGGGATTGTTATCCACCTGGGGATGGAAGATTCTGATGGTCATTGGGATGGTATTAGCTATCCTTTTCCTGTTCTGTCTTTGTATACAGTGTGCTCCTGCTATCCGTGGCCTTTTTTCTACCTCGTGTTCGAGGAGACCTGTCCAGAGAGAGTTACTAAGTACCAGGATGATGCTACAGCAACATCTCAATGATCTGATGAAAATAGACCTGGACTCAGATTGACGTGAGTTTAGGTAATTGCCTATGTAAGGGCAAAAGGAGGGTCTGTGGTTCCGTGAATTCTGAACCCATTCAATGAAGGTTGTCGTATCGTGATGATTTTGGTATCAGCGAACTGCGACTGACAAGTGCGTTATGCGTAAGCATTTTCGTCATGCTACACCGATGGATTCACTGTGTATTTGTCGATCTAGTCTGCACCCGTGGGTTCCATTTTGTGTATAACCGCCATTTTGTGGTTGCCCTCACATAGGCTAATGACTACAGGATGACTGGGGCCAAGCGAGCCTCTAGGGACGCATACACCTTAGTTTGAGCTCGTGTTGACTTCAGTTTGACCTGAGTCAACTGACCCTGTTGCCCGAGGCTAAACTTGTTGAGCCAGTACCTTGTTAAGCAGCTGGTCAGATAGAGATCAAAGAGCAGGACATTATTGATTCTATGGCACACGCACACACCCCTCTATCTTTCTCCTCATCTGTTTCTGCTCCTTACTTTTATGGCCTTATGGCCTAGTTATTGATTTGGGTTGAAGTCTTTTATGATGGGCCCGTCCGGCCTGTTCGAACAAGAATGCTGGATTCTTGCCTTGTCATTGGCAATGGGTTGGATAACTGAAAGTGGGTTTGTCGTTATGTGATGCCTCTGTAAATATCATCCTCTGATTGGTCAAATTTGTGAGTAATTGATGCTAGCCAGGAACGTGGTTTTTGGCATAAAAGACGATGCTCCACTCTATTATGTTGAGCAGTCTCCTGAGAACATACACCGTGTTGTACTTCTAGGACCTCTGTTACTGGCTGCAGCTAAATAAATTGATCTTTGATGTCAACAGAAGAATCCCGTGTCTCTGTACTCTAAGACAGGTGAACCCGAAGACTTCAGGCGTGTCCCCTGCGCCGCTGGGTTTAAATCCCGGTTGGCTATTGTGAAAGTCCCTCCATTTATAGCCAAGCTTTGAAATGTCATCTTGATACTTTTCACTTGCCGATTGGTGCTGCTCTTATTCAATACATGGACGACTTGTTAGTCGCCGCCGATACAAAAGATATCTGCACAGATGTCACTGTTGCACTGTTACGCCACTTGTTTAAGCTGAATCACAAGGTTTCACCTTCCAAACTACAGTATGTTTGTCAAGAGGTTACCTACTTGGGTCATCTCCTATCAAAGGAGGGTCGACGATTGACACCAGAACGAATTCAAGCGATTGCACGAATGTCTGTACCATCCACACAAAGGGAAGTACGTGCCTTTCTGGGTATCACTTCTTATTGTAGATAGTGGATCCCTAACTTCTCTTTGATCGCCAAACCTATGCTAGCACTCACTTTAAAAGATACGCCTCAGCCCCTTCCTTGGACTGATGAGTGCCAAAAGAGTTTCACTGATTTACGCACTGCTCTGTGTTCTGCTCCTGTACTAGGCACCCCAGATTACACTAAGCCTTTTACGCTTTATGTTCACGAGAGAGAAGGTTGTGCATGGTCAGTCTTGACACAGCAATTTGGAGACAGACAGCGGCCATGTGCCTATTTTTCGGCTACATTAGATCCCGTAGCTAAAGCATTGCCCAGTTGTCTCAAAGCCACAGCAGCCGCAGCAATTTCGATCCGACAGTCTGCTGGAATGGTGTTAGATAATACTCTCATTGTCATGGTGCCACATGCAATGGATACTTTGCTAAACAGAACGAAAACACAGCATCTTACGAGTGCACGTCTTACTGGTTACGAGCTGACGCTTTTGGCTAGTCACGTACACATCAAACGATGTAATACCCTAAATCCAGCTACTTTGTTGCCCCTTCCAAATGAGGAGAGTGTTGAGGATCAGCATGATTGTTTCTTCCGTACTGAGGAAGAGACAAAAGGAAGAATTGACCTGAGAGACACACCGCTAGAGAATCCGGATGGGATTCTATGGGTAGATGGTTCTTGTTTCAAATGCCTAATGGAGATACGGTTTCAGCCTATGCTGTAACCACTTTACATACGATTGTGGAAACTGCACGCATAAGACACAATTCAGCGCAAGCAGCAGAGTTGATAGCACTGACTTGTGTATTATCGAAAGGGAAAAGAGTGAACGTGTACACTGACAGCCAATCTGCCTTTGGTGTAGCGTTCAGTTTGGGGCGTCTCTGGAAGGAAGGGGGATTCCTAACTTCACATGGCACCAAAATACAACATGCTCAGTTAGTGACTGATCTCTTTGAGTCACTTGCTTTACCCATTCAAATAGAGATAGTGAAGTGTAGTGCACACAAGAAGATTACGGATGATGTTGGACGAGGAAATGCATTTGCTGATGAAATAGCAAAGAAAACAGCAAGAGATTCAACGAGTCGAATGTATGTGGCAGGTCCTGCGAATTGGGTCAGAGAGAGAGGAATGTGTGAGAATACAGTGGAAAGCGTGAAAGCGATTCAGAAAGAGGCTTCAGAAAGAGAGTTGAGCAAGTGGAGAGAAAGTACGGGAATGTTAGATGAGATGGGTTGTTGGATAGAATTATCCGAATATCAACGTTGGTTGTTACCGGATGCTTATGTACTCCCAGTGGTTACTATGGCTCATGGTCCAGCTCACCGAGGTGCAAAAGGCATTTGTAAACTTTTGGCTCCAGTGTGGCAAAACGAAAATATCCCAAAATGTGCAGACAATGTAGTAAAGCATTGTATTGTTTGTCTAATGTACAATCCAGGAAAGGGAACCCCAACTCCAGCAGGTCACTTTGCTCCTCCGACATACCCATTTGAAGTGTTGCAAATCGATTACATTCATATGGATCGATGCAACAACCTCAAATATGTTCTGGTGGTAGTATGTGCCTTTTCAAGATGGATAGAAGCATACCCTTTGAAAGATAATACAGCTTTGTCTACAGCTAAAATCCTACTAAAAGAGTTCTTTCCCAGGTTTGGTTTGCCGCGCATTGTCTGGAGTGACAATGGGAGCGAATTTGTTGGCCAAGTCATGCAGAAAGTTTGTGCAGGTCTTGGAATCAAGCAAAAGTTCCATGCGGCAAATCATCCACAATCAGCGGGTTTAGTAGAATGTTACAATGGAACTCTGAAGTTGAAATTAGCAAAGGTTCAAGCAAGTACGGGACTTAATTGGCCTGATGCTTTGCCGTTAGCTCTGCTATCCACCAGAACTGCAGTACACTCTCGTTTGGGACTTAGCCCTTACGAATTGGTATTTGGCCGTCCGGCCAACGTATGGGGAATACCTCACCCTAAGAAATTTTCAGACTTGCCCTATCCAATGTTGATTGACTATCTGCATGACCTTACAACTAAATTGCGTGTTCTTCCTCAACAGGTTCAGAGTGCTCTGCCGGAGGCCTCCGCAGACACAGATCATTCCATCCGACCAGGTGACTGGGTCTGTGTGAAGAATTTTCAAAAGTCGAATAATCTGCAGCCCAGGTGGCGGGAGCCTCGAGTGGTGTTACTTACCACAAGAACAGCGGTCAAAGTTGAAGGAAAAAAGAATTGGATTCACGGTGTGCATTGCAAGAAAGTATCTTTGCCTTTGCCTTTTGATCAGTGGGTTCGTAGAGGGGTTGGTGACTGTGAGGGCGAAACAGTTCCACGATTTGTACCCTTTAGCGATGCACACCTGAATGGGACACTGTCTGAGAAAGAGGACGACGACATTTTACAAGAAGCAATTCCATCGCATCGTCGCTTGAATACGACTGGACCAAGAACATTGTTTCGAAATCAGAGTGTTCCGGGGAAGGAACGTTATAACCTTAGGCCCAGACAAAAGAACAATTGAGACTTTCTTCTCCCTTGTGTAGTGTTCTGTTTCGGTGGCAGGGTCACAGTAGGAGTCTAGGTCACGACCTGAGTAGTGACAATAGGTCTGCAGGGTCCTCAGTGTCATAGGACGGTAGAGAATCGTGACTTCAGTGATTGAAGAAGATTGCCGTGAGCATCCACTAGTAAAATGGAAACTACACTAAACAATAAAGAAAGAAGAGATGGAGTGAAGAAAGCACCCTGTGAAATATTGTACAGTCGTTATAGTATAACTCTATGTGTTTTTATATCATTATGTATTGCTTTGGCGATTATTGGTTGGATAATTTATGTTTTGCAGCCAAGAAATACCTCTCCTTCTTCCTCTTTGCCTTCTTCTACTATCTCTCCACACCTCTTTCATACTCTTCCTTCACATGAAATTGTCAGAAGAACCGAGTATTACAACAATTCCTTTATCCAACTATTACACCAGCATCAATTAGTGGTTAACACAACTGATTGTTGGGTATGTGGTCTTATGCCACATATCACCGAGAAAGGAATGCCATATCTAGTTCTTCCTTTTTCTTATGAGGGTTCTGCTTGGGCATTCTTCGTCATTTTCTCCAATGCTTATCAAAGTAAATTCAGACGGTCTGTTACTTCACAAATTAATTAGCCGGATTTTAGTCATAGTTCCTTCATTAAGGGTATGGTAGTTATGGCTAAAATCATGGAGAACAGCAAAATTTCCATTGACGAAAGGAAAGCATACACCAATTGGAACGTCACCCAATATATGTCGAGTCTTAAGAATAAAGTGGGAAAGGGAAAATCCTCGCCAATCTGGACTATACCGCATCAAGGTAACTTCTGTTTACAGATAAACAATCGCTCTTCTGACACTGCACAAAAGAGTAACTGTTCCTACACGTACATTTATTCCTCTCAAAACTCGCCTCCTCTAGTACCGTCTCAAGGCACCTATTTCATTTGCTATAATAGAGCTTATACTTGGTTACCAACGGGTTTCTCTGGTACTTGCTACATAGCCTTCCTTCTTCCTCCTACTTACACTGCTTCTGCCAATTATCACCGAACCCGTTTCAGCAGAGGAATTATTGACTCAAAAGACACAGCAGGACAAGAAGGGGGAGATTTCCTTAAAGGTTTCCTTCCCTTCTGGGGTCCAATGGCCAACAGCAGAAATATAAGGCAACTGGTCCGTGTCGTAGAGACTACAGTAGACATGACTGTAGGAGCCTTAAGTAATATCACGGCAGAACCACAGGCGGATCGTCTTATGACCTTACAAAACCGAGTTGCCTTAGACTTTATTCTTGCCGATCGTGGTGGAGTATGTAAATTAATCGGGTCAAGCTGCTGTATTTTCATTCCTAATGACGCTCCGACAGTATACCAAGCTATCTCCAAGTTGCACATAATCTCCGAGTCTATTCATCAGGACGAAGGAGATTGGTCTTTAACGGAATGGTTTTGGGGACTACTGTCCAAATGGGGTTGGAAAGCATTGACATTCCTTGGAATAATCTTGACCATTGTATTTTCTTGTTGCCTTTGTATGCACTGTGGTCCCGCTATCTGTGATCTTTATGCTACTCCCGTGCATCCCAAAACCCAAGCCACAAGTAACGGAAAATATAAGAATGATGTTACAGCAACAGCTCGATGATCTCATGGCTATTGACGTGCACTCAGATTAACATGAGTCTATCTTGCCTGAGTTCTGGCAAAAGGAGGGTCTGAGGAACTTCGATTTTCGATCACGATCGAATCGACCCGCCATTTTGTGACCCGCCGCCATTTTGTGTTGCCATCACTCAGGCAGCACAGCGAACGAAGTCTATTCTGCTTTTCCTGTAGCTCGGTGTCGAAATACGTCCTCGGCCTTATTTGCGAAGCTGGTGTTTGGACTAGCCGAGTACACTAATCCTTGTCTGGCTTTCCTAATCCCTGTTTCAACTATCTGTAGGCTCACACTATTCTTTCCTGATCATATCTTATCAACTGACCTTCACTGTCTCCTGCTAGCATTCTCTCGTGTCACAACTGTCCTCTAATACACACAAGCGTATCTCACCACCTGCAAGTTAGTTATAATCTGTTAATGAATTAGTTCGGGGGTGGGGTGACAAACACAGTTGGAGGAGAGGTCTCTTCGAGTCATCTGATATTTCTGTTTTCTTATTGGTTCCGCTTTCTTTTTCAACTTACCCTATTGGCTCTTTTCTTATATGCTTGGGGAGTGTGTTTCGTTAATAATTATGTATTGTATAGTATTTAATCTGATGCGCCACAGAGTGAAGTGGCAGTCTCCTGAGAACCTACTTTGTGTACTTCTGGGATAACTGTACTAGCTGCAGCTAAATAAATCCAATCTTCTAACGCCGACAGAGTGTCCCGTGTCTCTGTGTAGCGAAGCAGGTGAACTCCGGGGACAGAGGGCGTACCCTGCGCCGCCAGGCCCAAAAGGTTCTGGTTCTTCACGATCAGCCACAAATTTCTTGACACTTTTGAATTAATGGTAGGCAAAGAAATCACTAACTTATTCTGTGACCAAGAGCATAATCGCAGTAACTTAACCTTAAATGAACGTGACATCATCAGACAACTTGCATCGGATAAAGACATTACGTTCTGTAAGGCAGATAAAGGAGGAGCCCTTGTTGTACTTGACACTTGTTTTTACATTGAAAACAAACTTCAAATCCCATGTTAGGGATCAACAAGCTTACATGAAACTAACCTCAGATCCAACAATTGAATCTTCCAAAATTCTCATGGCCATTATTAACAATGCTTTACATAGAGGTACCATTAACGAACGTGATAAACGTTTTCTTATTATGGATAATCCTAGTGTCCCGTATCTCTACATGATACCGAAAATACATAGATGCTTGGAACGACCACCTTTCAGACCCATTGTAAGCATCAGAAACTCTATTCATGAACCTATTGGAAAATACATTGATCGACATCTCCAGCCTTTAGTACAAAACATGTCAACATACCTAAAGGATACTACAGATTTTCTTATCAAACTCAATAACATCGAGATTCAAGATTACACTCAACTGATTCTGTGTACTATCGACGTCAAGTCACTGTATACTTCAATTCCTCATGATCTAGGAATACAGGCCATGGAATCTTTTTTGATCCACACAGACATGGATAATGATCTCAAAGTATTCCTACTTGAACTCATGCCTTTTACTTTGTACCGCAGCTACTTCATTTGGAACAATAACTACTACACACAACTATCCGGTACATCTATGGGCAATTGCGCAGCTCCTGCGTATGCGAATCTCTTTATGCATCGATTCGAGCTTGATTACATCTTATCC